>NC_045794.1:99972078-101272078 GCF_009873245.2 Balaenoptera musculus | reverse complement strand
AGCAGGCGGGGTGTGCATGCACACACAGGAGTGAGTACTGGTGAGTGTGCACGTTTCTTTTTTTTTCCTTCTTTTTTTTATATTTATTTATTTATTTATTTGATTGTGCCGGGTCTTAGTTGTGGCAGGTGGGCTCCTTAGTTGCGGCACACTGGCTCCTTAGTTGCAGCACATGGGCTCCTTAGTTGTGGCATGTGAGCTCTTAGTTGCGGCACATGGGCTCCTTAGTTGTGGCATGTGAACTCTTAGTTGCCGCATACATATGGGATCTAGTTCCCTGCCTGGGGATCGAACCCGGGCCCCCTGCATTGGGAGTGTGGAGTCTTAACCACTTCACCACCAGGGAAGTCCCTGTGCACGTTTCTTGAAAGCCTTTCTCCCTTTGTCCGAGGAGGTTTTCTGAAAAGATGGCCTGTGACCCATGAACCCTCGTAGCCCAGAGTGACTTTGTCATTGCCGAAGTCCCTGTCCTTTCTCTCCCAGGACTGTGTGGGCTGAGCCCAGAGGGTCCATCTCTGCGACCCCAGGAGCCACTCGCAGGCGCCAGTCCCCGTGCCAAGCGGAGTACCCCAGGGGCAGCTGCTCGGGTGCCCCTCCCCCATCTCTGGTCCAGCTGGGAGTAGCCGACGGTCAGATTCATAGGCCCTATGAGTGCAGGGACGTGAGTTTCTCGTGGGGTGCCTAAGGGTCTCCCACTTTGTGCCAAGGAACTTTTTGTCCACAGAGCCCCCAAAAGAAGGAACGTGTTACCCCAGCTTTCCAAGAAGGTGCTGTTAAAACTGAAAGAACCCTGATCTTGAGCCCTTCATCTGGCATTGGAGAAGAGACCCCCTCCACGCAAATCTGCATAAACTCCTAGGTTCCCAGAAAACCTGGGGAGCCTGCCTGGCCAGGTGGCCGCAGACAGGGGACCTGACACCGACGGCCAGCCCAGCAGGGACAGCAGCTGAGGGACTTCTGGCTCCCTTTCACCGACTCCGGAGCTTTGTCTGGTGAGGGGCCGGGCCAAGTGAGGGGCTTGCACCTTGCCTCATGGATCTTTTCCAGAGAGCAAAAGTCATCCCCCCGGAGATCACTGGGGCCGTTAGGAGATGCTTATTTATATGCAGTGCGGAGCACAGAGACAACGCTCGGTGGATCTCCGCCTCCCAGCCCTCGGTTCTTCCGTGTCTGAGCCTATTGTGCGACCATCAGAAAAGCACCTCCTTTGACCTGTGGCCACAGTTCTCAGGAACTGGGTGACCTCCTTGCCTGAGAAACAGCAGGCTCTGCTGTGATTTGTTTTCAGGTGACCAGTTGGTTCTGACCCTTGTTAAAAATCTTTTCTTTTTAATGCTCCCCAAATTTAAAGAGTCCGTCCCCACAGGCCAGTATTTTCTTGGATGACTGAACACATGAAGGACTCAGAGCTGCAGGTGGCTCTGTGTTTGAGCCCTGGAGAAGGACCTGAGGCTGCCACGAAGATGCAGTGACGCAGTGGCTGCTAATTGCTCCTTTTTCCTTTAGAGATGTAAAAGAAACTCTATATTTTTAATATAGGAAAATAGGACAGCAAAAATACAGGGAGAATTAGCTATTTGCGCGTATTTTGGCTTTCTTCCTGTCTTTCTTAGCAGTAACACGGCAGCAGCAAACTTCGTGGAATGTTCCCCTCACACACGTCTGTATGCATTTAACCCCACAAGGGAGGTGCCGTTTTTACTCCATATTACAGCTGAATCTGGCGTGGGGGGCGGGGGGAGTCATGTGACTTTCCTAAGCGGGGTCAGGATGTGACCTCTTGGCCTTTGGGAGGTGATGCTCATTGGAGGCTGTGGATACTGCTGTCCCCTGTCCCCTGCCAGCCTTAGGCCCTCACCCGCATTGGTGTGACAACCAGCCCAGCATCAGGGACTCTGCAAAGGGGCTCAGGTCCACTCTTCCAAATGACCCTGGAGGTGGGAGCTGTGAACTGAGCCACTCTCTAGGAGAGGCTGCCCAGCTCAGTGGTGCGTCCGCTGCCCCAGGTCACTGGCAGGTGGGGGAGTGAGGAGCACCTGCCCCTTCAGCCAGAGATGTCTGCCCTAGCTGGTGGCCCGTAAGTGGCCCACCTGGTGGCCCCGTCAGGCTTGCATGCAGCAGTTTGCTGCCCACACCCTAAGGGGTTGCTGTGTCCCTCCTAGGATGTAGGTGTCCCATGTCTTAAAGGAAAAAGGTCAAGAAGGCCTGGGCTTAAGTCTTAACGTTAAACTCAAGAAATAAATCTGTTTACAGCTTAATCTGGGGGAACTCTGGGCTTCTCCTGTCAATTTCATTGACTGAAGATGGTGGAATGACTTCCTTTTTTAAAAAACTTTATTGAAGTATAGTTGATTTACAATGTTGTGTTTAATTTCTGCTGTACAGCAGAGTGATTCAGTTATACATATATATTCTTTTTCATATTTTTTCCATTATGGTTTATCCCAGGACATTGAATATCGTTTTCCCTGTGCTCTACAGTAGGACCTTGTTGTCCATCCATTCTATATATAATAGTTTGCATCTGCTAACCCCAAACTCCCAGTTCATCCCTCCCCCAAACTCCTCCCACTTGGCAACCACAAGTCTATTCTTATGTCTGTGAGTCTGTTTCTGTTTCATAGATAAGTTCATTTGTGTCATATTTTAGATTCCACATATAAGTGATATCATATGGTGTTTGTTTTTGTCTGACTCACTTCACTTAGTATGGTAATCTCTAGGTCCATCCATGTTGCTGCAAATGGCATTATTTCATCTTTTTCGTGGCTGCATAATATTCCATTATATATATATATATATATATATATATATATATATATATATATATATATATATATATATATATATATACCATATCTTCTTTATCCATTCATCTGTCGATGGACATTTTGGTTGCTTCCATGTCTTGGCTATTGTGAATAGTGCTGCTATGAACATAGGGGTGCATGTATCTTTTTGAATTATAGTTTTGTCCAGATATATGCCCAGGAGTGGGATTGCTGGGATCATATGGTAATTCTATTTTTAGTTTTCTGAGGACCCTCCATACTGTTCTCCATAGTGGCTGCACCAACTTACATTCCCACCAACAGTGTAGGAGGGTTCCCTTTTCTCCACACCCTCTCCAGCATTTGTTATTTGTAGACTGTTTAATGATGGCCATTCTGACCAGTGTGAGGTGGTACCTCACTGTAGTTTTGATTTGCATTTCTCTGATAATTAGCGATGATGAGCATCTTTTCATGTGCCTCTTGGCCATCTGTGTGTCTTCTTTGGAGAAATGTCTATTTAGGTCTTCTGCCCATTTTTCGATTGGGTTGCTTGTTTTTTGTTGTTGAGTTGTATGAGCTGTCTGTATATTTTGGAAATTAAGCCCTTGAGCCCTTGTCAGTCTCATCGTTTGCAAATATTTTTTCCCATTGAATGACTTTTTTTTTACATTAATTTAATTAATTTATTTATTTTTGGCTGCATTGGGTCTTCGTTGCTGCACGCGGGCTTTCTCTAGTTGTGGCGAGTGGGGGCTACTCTTCATTGCGGTGCTCGGGCTTCTCATTGCGGTGGCTTCTCTTGTTGCAGAGCATGGGCTCTAGGCATGTGGGCTTCAGTAGTTGTGGCACATGGGCTCAGTAGTTGTGGCTCGCGGGCTCTAGAGCGCAGGTTCAGTAGTTGTGGTGCACAGGCTTAGTTGCTCCGTGGCACGTGGGATCTTCCCGGACCAGGGCTCGAACCTATGTCCCCTGCATTGGCAGGCAGATTCTTAACCACTGAGCCACCAGGGAAGCCCTGGAATGACTTCTTGATGCTGCTGAAGAGACCCCAACCCCCCATGGAAAATGCAGGCAAGGGGATGAACCACTTCCCGGCCCTGGGCGGCTTGCCGCGGCTCCACACCGAGGGGCAGTCCGGTTCCCGTTGGACAAGCCATTTTGTGCGTATGGAGACTTGAAGTCCTGTGTCGAGTTCCAAAGCTGTCTGGCAGTTCCACTGCCCTGGAGGAGCCGGAATGGTCAGTGTAGCCTTTGCAGCGTGGCAGATCGGGGTGCAGGTAAACCCGGTGTGGGTAGGTGGTGCCCGTTCCTTGTGCCGTGATGTGCTGTCTCGGGGCCTGGGATGCCGTGTGAGTGGGCAGGCGAGATGCTCACAGGAAACACTTCATTCGGGGGGCGTGGGGCAAGTTGAGATGTAAGTGCCCCCGGAACAATCAGAAGGGGCGAGGGGTTGGCAGTTGGTTGGAGTGTCAGGAAAAATCTGCCACGTCCCTTAATCTGTCTTTCCTACGTTCCTTCTCTGTTCCTTGCCTGGGTGGCATGGGGGGTGAATCCCTTCCCATAAGAGATGTGGACTTACATCTGTTGCATCGTGGCGTCCAAAGCACCTGTGTGGAGGCCTGATCAGCGAGTGGGGGTCTGGAAGCAGGGGTCTGAGAGAGGCCGCAGCCTGCCTGGGGAGCAGGAGGGGATTCACACCTGAATGTTACAGGCGGGGAAGCAGAGGATCAGAGTCTCCACGAGAACATCCTGTGACCTGCCCTCAAGTGGGAGCGCCCCTCCCAGGCCCCTCCTGGGCCCCCCGGGGACGCAGTACCTTGATCTGCTGTTTGAGTTCCAGCACAGTCCTTGTGGAAGGCTCCTTGGGAATTTGGTTTGGATCCTGGAAGCGTGTGTGTCTAGATGTCTTTTCCTCTTATCTCTTAGCTTCAGAGAAACACCACACCTGCTTCGGAGGGGGGTCTCATCACCTCTGTGCCTGGACCAGCGGGGTGTCTCACCCACATTTCTTGGTGCAGCTGTCAGCCCGTGGGCTGCATTCAGCTAGCCCACCCGTCGGGTCCGAACCTCACAGTACACGTTCAAGGCTGCCTTTGGACTCTGTGTGACATTCCTCAAGCCCAGCCATCTGTGAATTCTTTGATACGAATGTTGGTTAATCATTTCTGACACAGAGTGTGAATCCATTTTGTTCCCAAGACTTGCCCCTCCTGGTGTCTGGTTTCGAGGCCCCCCCCACGCCTCCTTCCCCTGCATCCAGCATTTGAAACTGAACCCCCATCTGCCTCCCCCATGAGGAATTGTCTGCAGCAGGTTAAAAGGCTGTAGAAATGTGAGCGCTTCGTAAGGACCAAGCGCTTTTGTGCTCACAAACAATCCCCACGGGCTGCTCTGGAGCCTCTAAATGGAAACACCGGGAGAGGGGCTGCACAGGGAGAAGAAATAAGCTGGAGGGAAATAAAAAGGGCCGGCCCGCCAGTGATGACTTTGGGCGGATTCGCCGAGAGCCAGGAACCCAGATCTGCACAGATTTGCAAAGAAAGCTTGTTGTTTTGGTTCCCCCGAAGCACACACGGGGTCCTTCAGGGTTTTTCTCAGGTGGCGGCAGGGATGGGCATGGCGGGTGTGTCCTTGCTGGCCCCGTGGCAGGATCCGCTCAGGGCGGCCTATGCACGCAGAGCAGTGTCGACGGCACCACCTGAGGGCCCTGCCGCCTGGCCTGTGCCTCCATTTCTCGGATCTTGTGCCGGCTTTGCTCGGCCCCTGGGTGTCCACGCCGGGCTGCTACAGGGCGGGGCTGGGGGTGAGTGGAGGCAGGGATCCCCCGGCCGGGATGGGGAGGTACAGGGACTCGGGCCTTCGCCCATCCTGTGCCCAGTGCCCCTCTAACTCGAGAATTGAGACAATCCTCATATACTGCCATGTGGCCCCTTTATTCCCAGGCTGTCTTCTTCTTTTGTGCAAACTTAAAAATTCATCTTAGAAATATGAAGGAGCAGTTCATCTCGTCTTGCTTTTTATTCTTCGTTCCTCCCCACCCATGCCCACAGAGCCTCACGGGCCTTCTCGTCACCAGCCCCAGATCTCCCCCTCAGCGCGCTCACCTCCCTCCCCTCTTGCAGACACGCGGGGTGGACGTGCGGACCTGAGCCGCACGCCTTCGACATCTCCCGATTCTCCTGATTCCTTTCCCGCCCGGCCTTCGTCCCACCTGCCGGCCATCCAGCTGTGCTTTGTCTTCCCTCCACAAAAACGGATGAGCTGAACCCAGATCAAACACACCTGCTGGGGTCTTCGTCCCTGCCCCCCCGAGTCCGGCTGGCTGTGTCATCACACACACGCCTCCCGACCCTGACGGAGAACGTTCACTGCTCTTTTTTTTTAAATTAATTAATTAATTAATTTTTGGCTGTGTTGGGTCTTCGTTTCTGTACGACGGCTTTCTCTAGTTGTGGCAAGCGGGGGCCACTCTTCATCATGGTGCGCGGGCCTCTCACTATCGCGGCCTCTCTTGTTGCGGAGCACAGGCTCCAGACGCGCAGGCTCAGTAGTTGTGGCTCACGGGCCTAGCTGCTCCGCGGCATGTGGGATCTTCCCGGACCAGGGCTCGAACCCGTGTCCCCTGCATTGGCAGGCAGGTTCTCAACCACTGCGCCACCAGGGAAGCCCTTCACTGCTCTTTTTGCCTGTTCTTGCTTGTGAGTCTTGACAGGAAGGCAGTGGGATGAGTTTATCCCCATTTTACAGATAAAGATGGGGAAGGAGTTTCTCAAATGTCCAGGTAGAAAGTGGTTGGGGGCATTGTGAATGGAGGATGCCCATCCAATTTTTTTTTTTTATTATTGAGGTGAAATTCTCATAAAATTAACCATGTAAAATGAATAATTTAGTGCATTCACAATATTGTGCAACCAACCACCTCTATCTATTGATAGATCTGAGATACTTTCATCACCCTAAATGGAATCTCTGTGCCCATTAGCAGTCCCTCCCAATTCCCCCACCACCTGAGCCCTTGGAAATCACTCATCTACTTTCTGTCTATGTATTTGCCTATTCTGGACACGTCATATAAATTGGATGATACAACACGTGACCTTTTGTGACAGGCTTCTTTCACTTGGCATGATGTTTTGGAGGTTCATCCACATTGTAGAAATACCAGTATTTCGTTCCTTTTTATGGCTGAATAGTAATCTATTCCACTGAATGGATTTACCACATTCTGTTTACCCGTTCATTTGTTGATGGACTTTTGGGTTGTTTCACCTTTTAGCTACGGTGACTAGTGCTACTATGAACATTTGTGAACAACTTTTTGAGTCCCTGTGTTCAGTTCTCGGGGTCTGTGCCTGGGAGTGGGGTCCTGGGTCATGTGGTGGGCCTGGTTATCTCTCTGAGGACCCCCGTCCATGTATCCTGAGTCACCTGCAGCCTTGTCTCCTGTTACCTACGGCCTTTGCCCGTGCTCCCTTCTTGTTCTCCTGGTGATCCTGACCACACGGGGACATTTGGTGTGTGGTTAAGCTGGTTCCGGGGCAGCGTGAGCGGGGGTGGGGCAGCGGGGCGCTCTGCGGAGCCAGAAACCGGCCCTCGGACGTCGTTCCTTCTCCCCAGTACCTCCCTGTGCGTCTCTCCTGCTGGTCCTTTTAGTTCTCACTCTAAGGATGCTTGGTTCTGTGGTCCAAAGGGCCGTCTCTTTTGACCCAGTGGCTGGTGGATCTGGGAGCAGGAATCGAGAAGCAGGCGTTGGGCGATGTTTGTTTTCCCAAAAGTCATGCTTGCTGCTTTAATGCAGTAACGCCAGACTCTGAAATCTGTCTTACCAGTGGGCTGTCTCAAGTCAGTAAGTGCTGCTCTAAATACAAATGCTGATTTTTTTTTTTTGTCTTTCGCCTCCAATTTTCCTCGCTGTTTCTGCTTGAATCCCGTGGCTCTGAGTGGCTCTGAGCTGTTGATTATGAGGTGCCATTTACAACAACTGCAGTTGTGTAAACAGCAACTTCGTTTCAGTAAAGCTTCCCAAGTATAAATGCTGTTTATGTCCTTCCTCTGGAAGGCTCACACCCATCCCCAGAAACGTAAATTATGAATTGTAAAGATAATACGGGGCTCGCACAGCTCAGGGACGGTTCTTTCCCCCGGATCGCACCTAATACTTAAGTGTCCCATAATGAGCACTTGGACGTGTTCTCTAATGCGGGCTGCTATTACAGAGGGAGAAAACAGATTATTTTTTATACTTATCTAACTGTTGCTTAACCAACGGTGAAATCTTTAAGGATATAGCTTGGCCGACCTTGTGATCTCATCAACTGATGTAAAAGAAAATGGAAAGGATTATCCGTGAGCTGGAATGTCAGGAGGCAGGGTAAAAGCCTCCCTCGGATTTACCTGAGAAGAGTTTGAGGGAGACTCCTGTGTCTCATGTTGATGTCACCCTCCAAGTCCCTGTAACACCGAGAGGATGGGTATTCTAACATTAAATCCTTATCCTGTACACAGAGAGACTGAGATATAGTGATAGCCTTGTCCAGGTCAGATGGTTGGCCAAGGGGAAGCAGAAGGCCCAGGTGGGGTTGCCAGGTACAGTGGTGCAGGCTGTGCACTGCACAACTCCAGGGCACACCGCCAGGGTGAGTGAGGCCTCCTGAAGTCACACACCTTGGCTGCCTGGCTGAGCTCCCGTTACCAAAAGCTCCACGTCCTGCCTTTCAGCCCAGGGTCCTCAATCAAATGGATACTTCCTTGTTCCTGTTAAAAAACTGATGGTTTGGAATGAATCGTGCAGTTGTTATTTCCCTGTTAAAAGACCTTGAGGATGATTTAATTAAATTCCCTATGTTTTTACAACTCCCCGTTTCTAATATTATTATAAAGAAGCATCAAATTGCATCAAGCTATAAACTCGACCTGACCCGAGAGCTGTCACGTGGAGGCACTAGGCCCTTGTTTGTATGGGTGATGGGAGGGCCGTGCTGGGACTGGGAGAAAGTGTTCTCTCCGTGGGGAGAAAGGGGGCCACTGCGTGTTGGGTGCGGATGGTGAGGCTTGGTGGCCCTTCACGTGCACCATCTGGGTTAACCAACAGGCCACCTCACAGAATGCAGGTCTTGTCATCTAGGTCGTACAGGTGGGGAAGGAAGTCCAGGGGCCTGGCTGAGCCCGAGCCCGCCCTCTGCAGGTCTGGAACATTGAGCCTGTCCCACATTACGTGGCCGGTGCGAATAGGCTCCACGTCCCCTGCTAGAAGGAGGCTGAGGGCTGTCTGGGCAGATGTGCCCGGTGTCCTCAAAGGGCGGCCAGGAGGCTGGTGAGGGATGCCCACGACGGGCGGGCTGCCTGGGGAGAGAGGGTCGACCCCTGGATGCGAACCACAGCCTCCTTAAGAGGGGAACCTGCTTCTTCCAGAAGTGGGCAGGCTGCACCCTGTGTCGCTGATCCCAGAGGGATTCTCGTAACCAGCCCTGGGCAGGGAGACTGAGTGCATGAGAACCGCAGGGACATCTGGCGGGCGTAGGGGGGAAGCTGGGGGGCGGGGGGGGGGCTTGGTCTGGGGGCAGAAAGGGTGGTTGACCTCGGGCCAGCAAAAGGGACTGGAGGGTCATCCCTGGGTGAGGAAGGGCGTGAGCCCAGGGGTGACTGTGCGCACCGGCGGTCGCCAGCTTCCCGGCCCAGTTGGGGAGCACCACGCTGGGTGGGGGAGGCGGGGGGCCGTCTGCAGGCCCGGCAGTCTGCACCCCAGGAGCCCGGAGCGGGCAGGAGCCTGGTGAGGCAGTGCGTGGACATGGTCTGGCCCGTGCTTGGACTCACAGGCAGAATCAGGTATTCAGAAGGAGGGGTCCTGGGGCTTTGGTGTCGGCTGCTGTAACAAAATCCACAAACTGGGGGGCTTAAAACAGCAGAAATGTATTCTCTCCCAGTTCGGAAATGAAGGTGTCTGCAGGGCTGGGCTCCCCGAGGGCTCTAGGGAAGGGTCCTTCTCGTCTCGTGCAGATTCTGGGGGTGCTGGCATCCTTGGCTTGTGGCAGCATCACTCTGGTCTCTGCCTCAGTTGTCCCACGATGTCTCCCTGTGTCTCTGTCTCTGTGTCTTTCTTATAAGGGCACCAGTCACATTGGATTAGGGTCCATCCTACTGCGATATGGCCTCATCCTAACCAATTACATCTGCAAGACGCCTATTTCCAAATAAGGTCACATTCTGAGGTTCTGGGAAGGACATAAATTTGGGGGGCTCACTGTTAATCCAGTACAGCTGGTTTGGGGACTAATTCAACACGAGGCCAGGGGGCCTCTCACCCTCCACGGGTCGGGGGACGTGTGCAGGGGCTGGGGAATCAGTCGGGGACGCTGGTGGGAGAACACGCTGACGCCTCCGTGCTTTCTCTTCCCACAGCCCAACATCGGCCGCCTCGGCCTGCCCCACGGGCCGTCTGGAGAGAAGGTGGCCGTGGTGACCGTGGACGACTGTGACACGGCCGTGGCCGTGCGCTTTGGCAGCTTCGTTGGGAACTACAGCTGTGCCGCTCAGGGCACTCAGAGTGGCTCTAAAAAGTGAGTGTCCCAGGAGACGGGCCCTGGTGTCCATCCCCCATGGCCGCTGCTCCAAAAGGGGCCGCCCAGGTCAGGACCCCGACACAGGGCACTCTGGACCCAGTGCCCTGGCAGCCCCAATCTGGGCTGGAGTCACATTCCCTCCCCTTCCCTCCAACACATTAGAACCTTCTAGAATAAGTCCCCTTAGAATCATCTGCCAAGGTAGTGGCCAGGCCATCCCCAGGGTTGTGACGGCCGGCTTGCTGACCCCAGAAGCCATCCCCAGCCCTGTCTCCACAGGGTCCCTGACTTTGTTCCAGTAAGTGCTGGTCCCTGTGATTCCATGTTCAGTCAGTAATCCCCTCCATTAGATCAGAGTGGCCATGTCACCATGTGGATCTGGAGGTCCCCAGGGCCCATCCTAACTCGGGTCAGAGAAATGCTGACATGGATGTTTGTAATGCCAGCTTCAAATCTCAGAGTAAAGGTTCATGCTGGACTCATCCCTGATTGTGTTTTGGTGGGATGTTTAATAAGCTTAGAAGAACCTGGTCTACAGTTCAAAGAACCTGGCCTACCAGTTAGAAGAACCTGGTCTGTCCTGAGCGTCTGGTGTGAAATACACCTTTGTCATCGGATTCCCCGCAGCTGTGATGCAGGTGGGACGCGCCCATCTTACTGATGGGACAGCTGTGACCTGGAGCGGTTCAGCTCCTTGCCCAAAGCCATGCCAATGCTCCTGCAGAGCCAGGGTTCTAGTTTGCTGTGAACGCCCCTCAAGGCCATTAGAGGCCAGAGGAAGGTGGCGTCCTGTTTTGGTGTGGACCGGCCCGGCCAGCAGTCAGGACTCGGGCGGTCACCCAAAACCTCCAGTTGGTCGGGAGCTGACACAAGGGGCAGAGAGGCTGCGAGCCGGTGGTGGCACCGGAAGTAGGATCTGACACGTGTGTTTGGGCCTGTTGGCCGCCTGCTTCCCTGGCCTCTGCACCCGTTGGATTATTGACGGTCAGGATGACGAGCGTGCCCTGCGGCAGAGGCCCCTGGGACGTTACAGCAGCGTCGGGGCTCCTCTTGCCGCCCGGCCATCCAGAGGTTGGTGTCGCCTCCACAGGTCCCTGGATCTGACAGGCCCCCTGCTCCTGGGGGGCGTCCCCAACCTGCCCGAAGACTTCCCGGTGCAGAACCGGCAGTTTGTGGGCTGCATGCGGAACCTGTCCATCGACGGCAGGAACGTGGACATGGCCGGCTTCATCGCCAACAACGGCACCAGGGCAGGTACGGCAGGATGCCCGGGGAATCGTGGGGCTGCGGCGGCCACGCGGGAGGGGCCCCCTCCACATCCTGGGGGGCTGAGCTGTGTGCGCCCAGCTGCTCTCGGGTCTGGGGTCCTGCAGCGTTGGAGCGGTGGTGAAGCTGTGGGCGGGCCTGCCGCTGACCCGGACACGCAACCCCAGGGTCTTGAGCCGGTCACCAGACGACCCCACGAGCCAGAGGGTGGGATGGCCCAGAGGCCCAGGGTCTCCGGACGTGGGCAGTGCGTTCCATGCCATGTCAGGCCTTAGGTTCTGACAGCCCCAGAGGGTCCCAGGCCTGCCCGCCTTGCCTCCGGCTGTGTCCACAGGGGGTGTTTCCCCAGCACGTGGGTCGGAGCTAGGAAACAGGGACAGTCCCCCTGAGTCACGCTCTGCCTCTGTTTCCCGCTCTGAGAGCACGCAATGCCCTCTGTTTCCAGGCTGCGCTGCTCAGAGGAACTTCTGCGATGGGACCTGGTGTCAGAACGGGGGCACCTGTGTCAGCAGCTGGAACACGTACCTGTGTGAGTGCCCGCTCCGCTTCGGCGGGAAGAACTGCGAGCAAGGTGAGGGCCTGGTGCCGTGGGTGCTGGGTGCCCGGGGCCGCCAGCCGCTGGTGGCACGTGTGTACCCAGGCCTGTGTCCTGGTGGGGAGCGGGCTGGTGGGGGCACCATGGTGGGTGACGGTAGAGCAGAGGCTGGGGGTCCTGGACGGGTCTGCAGGGCACAGCCCCTCGTCTGAGCAGGGCCAGCGTGAGGTTGGGAGTCCATGAAGGTCAGAGAAGCGAGGTGCGGCCTGGCGGGGCCTCCCGGTGGCTGTGTGCCTCCTCACGGGCACCCTGAGGCCTGAAGGGCCAGTTCCCCGGGGCCAACGCCCCCATGCCCCTTCTCAGCATCCCAGGGGCTCCTCCAGCTGCCTGCTTCCCCGCTGGATTGCGTTGTGGGCATCAAAGCCTGGGCCTCTCCCCTGACCCCACCCCTGTAGTTGTAGACACTGGCAGGTTTTAAACAATTCATTCATTCATTTTGAAGCAACATAGTATTAAATAACTGTCATCATTGAAAAATCACTGATGCGCTTTAAGGTAAACCAAAAGGGGGAGATTGAGGCCAGATAAGCTTGGGCGAGCTCCCCGGATCCACCTTGGAGATGCCCGGAGCTCATTAGCGAGTCAACGGCCAGGAGAAGTCCTGCCTGGAGCCGCTCACTGGCCTGCAACCCACGGCCTCTCCGTAGAAGTCAGACGCTCCTCACCTCGGCCCGTGTGCCCCACAGGATGGGCTGGGGGGTCCGAGTGTCTTTTTCGGAGGGTGGGGACCACAGCTTTCCTGAGATTCTCTAAGGAGTCACTGAAGCAGAAATAGGTGGAACCTGTGACAGAGTGTTCTGGAGGAGAGCAAAGTTCGTTCCATCAGTGCAGGTGAAAGGGGTGGAGCCAGCGGGCAGCTTACCTGTGCTGGGCGGTCCACCTGCCCAGGGCTGTTAGTGATGGAGCTGAGACACGTGACGTGGAATTGTATTACATCCCCAGTCCTTGCTTGGGACACAGTTACCGGCCAGGCCCTGCTTTTTTGTTCTTGTTTTTGTTTTTTTAAATATGTACTTATTTATTTGGCTGCGTCAGGTCTCGTTGAGAACACACAGGATCTTCGTTGCCGTGTGCTGGATCTTTTAGTTGCGGCATGCGGAATCTTTAGTTGCAGCATGCGGAATCTAGTTCCCCGACCAGGGATCGAACCTGGGCCCCCTGCATTGGGAGTGCAGAGTCTTAGCCACTGGACCACCAGGGAAGTCCCAGGGCCTGACTCTTTGTGACGCAAAGCACTGGGCACCTTTCAAGGCCCCAAAGGTCTATTTTCCGGGCAGCAGGTGGGCTGGGCTTGTGCAGGCCCTGTGGACAGGTTAGGCCCACCCCCGCTGATCACCGGGTGCAGGAAGCTCAGGTCACAGGGAGGGGCAGAGGCCCGGGTGGACACAGCGCCGGCGGGGCCATCCACGCCCATGGAGTTCCTGTTATGGAGGCCGAGAGTCCGGCTGCAGCTGTGCCAGAGAAAACAGCTGCTGGGGTTTGGGTTCGTAAGAGCAGGAAACAGATGCCGGTGCTCACGGGGCTGAGTCGCCCCCAAAGGTGGTCCCCACCTGGCATGCCCTGTGCTGTTTAACACCCGTGGTGATAACTGCCGTCCCTCGTGGAGGAATTGGGGTGAGATTCCGGGCTGGGCCAGACGTCTGTCCCTCCCTGGTGCCTGTGACACGCAGGACTCTGGAGGCGAAGTGACGGAGCTGGTTTGACTCAGCGTCACCCTGCCTACTGGTCTGTCTGGCGTCCACAGTTTTTCCAAGTGTGACAGATTGGATGAGGCTGCTGGTCCCCCCCTGTTGCCACCTCCCTGGTCCCCCCCAAACCATCTGGGAGCCCTCGGCTGGCCCGCAGCCTTTCCACCTCTGTGCCCGTCACCAGGAGCAGAGACACAGTGGCCTGTGTGCCTGAGGGTTGGAAATCCACCCCAGACACCAGCTGACGGCGGGCCGGCCTGCAGGGTGAGGTGTGTGTGCAGGGTTCACTGCGGGCTCACGCGGTCCCACCAGGAGCCCACCCTCCGTACGGCCCCTGCTCAGGCCCCCGGGCTCCCAACCCGGCAGGTGTGGGGCGGGACAGATAGGCCAGGCACACAGGGCCGCTCCACTGGGCCCGGGCGTCCTGGACTGTCCCACTCTGCCTGAGAGCCCCTTACTGTACACTGGCCGAGGTTGAGAACCCCCAGGCCTCAGCCTGACTGCTCAGGAAGGTGGCCTGCGTCCCTAGTGGGGGGTGGGCTTTTGCAGAGCCCACGACTCCTGGACTCAGAGGGTTAGTGCTGTACGAACGGAAGTCTGACACCGGCCTTTGCGTTAAAATGAGAGAGGCCCAGGGTTTCTTCCCTCCCCCTCCTTGGGGGCCTGTCCAGTCCCCGACAGCTAAAAAAGATTCTCAGAGGCCCGTCTGATCTGGGGAGGTCCCCATGTCTGTGTCCACAGTCATGCCCCACCCCCAGCGCTTCAGCGGGGAGAGCGTCGTGTCCTGGAGCGACCTGGACATCACCATCTCCGTGCCCTGGTACCTGGGGCTCATGTTCCGGACCAGGAAGGAGGACGGCGTGCTGATGGAGGCCACGGCGGGCGTGTCTTCCAGGCTCCATCTCCAGGTGAGTGAGGTCCACGTCCCACTCTCAGCACCCGCAGGGCAGGTGTGCACCTGAGTGTTGCAGCCGGAGGCTCACGTAGCGCCGCCCCGAAGCCTAGCCTTCCCGATGCATGTGCGGGGAACCTGGTCTCTTCTGTCTCCCCACACCTGCTGCTGGTCCCCGCGTGGGAAGGAGGAGGAGGAGGTGACCACCTCAATGCCTGGCAACAGATAGATGAGGACGGGGCCCCAGGGAGGCCTGACTAACCCTGCCTGGGTGGGGGCTGGGGGCTCAGAGCCCAGGCGGGACCCCCATCTCTTCTCGAACCTGCCGCTCACCCCTTATCTGTCCCCTCCCCCCTCACCTGTCCCCTCCCCCCTCACCTGTCCCTCACCCCTCACCTGCCCCCTCACCCCTCACCTGTCCCCTCCCCCCTCACCTGTCCCTCACCCCTCACCTGTCCCCTCACCTGTCCCTCACCCCTCACCTGTCCCTCACCCCTCACCTGTCCCCTCACCTCTCACCTGCCCCTCACCCCTCACCTGCCCCCTCACCTGTCCCTCACCCCTCACCTGCCCCCTCACCCCTCACCTGCCCCCTCACCCCTCACCTGTCCCCTCCCCCCTCACCTGCCCCCTCACCCCTCACCTGTCCCCTCCCCCACATCACTGCTCAGGAGTGTCTCCAGCGCAGGCCCGTTTGGGTTGCACTGAAGGTGCAGTTTGTGCCTCTGGGATAATTACAGCCGTCATTGTTTATCCCTTATTAACCAGTAATTTTATCAGTTCATCAGGCGGTCCCAGGAGCCAGCTCTGGGCCAGAACTTGGCAGGCACAGTTCTGCCCGGGGATAGTACTTTCCTCTGTGGTGGTTTCCCTGTTGGAACAAATTAAATTGGCTGATTCAGGTGATGAATGGGAGCTTGCAGGTTGTCATTGGCAGTGGGGTCTGTGTCGGAAAAAAGTACGCTTTCAGTGGAACAACACCCAAAGCCACAAACTCCCATATTGTTTGAGGAATTACGTTATGGGCAGCTAATCCAAAAATGAAGGGCTTTTGCCAGGAACTGTGGCCAGCCCCTCCCTGTGGAAGGCTGGGTGGCAAGAGTGGTGACCTCGGGGGGATCCACCAGACCCCAGTGGCCACCCAGCAGGCCGCCTCAGGGCAGCTTCCAAAGGCTGGTCAGCTGGGGATTACAGGTGTATTCCGGGTTATTTTCACATGGCGTTTTTGGAATGCAGGCCTCCTGCAGGCCCCGTGAGCTCTGGGTGCAGCAGTCTAGGTGTTCCGGCCTCCACAGCAGGCCAGGCAAGGTACATAGTCATCCTACAGCCCAAACAGTTTGGGTGATTGCTCTTAGGCGCCCTAAGTCCACCTTCACTGTCAAGTGGGAAAACCTGGCTGCTGTAAACGCCTCTCATAAATCCAGTGACAGGTCTAAGGTGGTGAGTAGTTAACTGCCACTGTCCTGGGGTCATTCTGCAGGCATTGCTTTTGTTTGTAGACATCCGTCACTTCATTGTTGGTCTGCTGGCTTTGGGGTTTTGTTAGCAAGGACAGCGAAAGAGAATGGCCAGGGAAATTAATGAGTTGACTCAGACTTCTGTGGAATGAAAGGAAACAAAATGTAAAAAGGTGAAAAATTATCCTCTTCAGTTGACTCTTGATTGAGGTGAAAAATCAAAGTACATTATTAGTTGCATTGTCTTTATAATCAGCTAAATACATTTTCTATTTTCCATCGTGATTTCTTCTTTGACCCATCGGGTATTCACAAGTATACCTCTCAGCAAACAGGTGGCATTTTCTAGTAAATGATTTGATGTTTCTAGCATAATTGCAGGTCAGAGAACATACGTGGTATGATTTCAGACCTTTGAGATGTGTTGAGACTTGCTTTAGAGCCCAGCATTTAGTCATTTTTGTGAATATTCTACCTATACTTGAAAAGAATGTGTGCACTGCAGTTGTATTCTGTGGCGTTCTGTGTCAAGTAGGTGACGTTTGTTCATGTAGCACTCCAATTTTCTATATCTTTATTGATTTTTTGGGTCTGTTTGCTCAGTTACTGAGAGAGGTGAGTTAAAAATCTCCAACCTTGATTGTGGCTTATCTCTTACTCCTTTTAGATCTGTCAGTTTTTGCTTTGTAGATTTGGAGGCTACGTTATTAGGTACATACAAATTTAGAATTGTTTTATCTTTCTGGAATATTGACTGTTATCATGATGAAAATCCTCTTTATCTCTCATAATTATTTTTGCCTTAAAGTCTACTTTGTCTCATATTAATGTAGCTACACCAGCTTTCTTTTTGCTGGTGTTTACGTGATGTATCTTTTTCTGTCTTTCTCCTTTCAACATTTCTGTTTCCTTATATTTCAGGCGTGTCTCTTTTAACCAGTGCACTAATAGTTTTTTTTTTTATCTGCTCTTTAGATTGAAGTTATCTTTAAACATGAGTATCTTAGATTAGTCACAACGCTGTTCTTTTATGTTTCTCACGTGTATTTTTTAATTGAAGTATAGTTGATTTACAATCTTACATGTATTTAAACTTGGTAGCTTGAGTCTAATTTCATGAAATGGAAAAATTACAGCCAGAAATAAGAGTCTACTGGTACCTGAATCTGTTTCCTTGAAAGCTCTGTGGTTCCCATTACTATTTTCAAGTCTGTGTCTGATGATTCTCTCGTCTGGATTCCCATGGGTCTATTTCAAGCACACTGCTCTGTCTCCTCATGTACTTGGTTATTTGTGATTGAGTGCTGGGCATCGTGTTGAAAAACTAGAGAGAATTTGAAACTAAGGTGGTGGTGTCACATCCCCCATGTTTGCTTCTGGTTGGCAGCCCTTACCCTGGGCAGGCTCTGAATTCCAGTGTCTCTCCTCCCAGCCTCATGAACCAAGAAAGCTTTGCACAGCTATCAGCCTCAGCTGTGCCTTCCAGAACCCGCTGACAACCATATGGCAAAGCACTAAGCTTATTTCTGCAGATTCCCATTTTCTCCCTGGTCGTGCTTCTGTAACTTGCAGGGACTTGGGTCACTCTGATGCCTCAGACAGGTGTGCTTTAACATTTTGTCTCGTTTTCCTAGGTGTTCTCAGGAGGAGGGTTGGTCCAAACTACCCAGTCCTTCACTGGGGAAAGGGAAACATGATCTCAGCATTGCCCCGGCTACATTCTCTTAAAACGTGAACATCTTAGGCCAGTTATAATCCTGATTTCTGTTTTTTCATTCATATATTTGATCATGGTGGCCTGAATCTTGTCTCATAAGATGAAACATTTACATCCAAAAATAAGAGCCCAGTAGTCACCTGAATCTGTGGTTGTTCCCCTTACTTAAGTCCAATGGGCTTTATCTTACTTGACCTCTGTCAACGTTCGACACTTCTTACCATAGAAGAAGGCTTGTAATTCTGAAGAGTGTTACAGGCAACGGCAAATTAAACTTTGCCTAATTTTTAAGTCCATCTTTGATCCGGTGCCCTGTGGTAAGTGTTTGCGTGGCTTTGTTACTTAAGTGATTGCAACGTATTTTGTATTTTGTCATCATCTCCTCAATGACTAGTGCAGCTCTCCCCATCCTACAGATCCTGAACAACTACATCCAGTTTGAGGTGTCCCACGGCCCCTCGGATGTGGTGTCCATGAGACTGTCCAGGTCACGCGTGACTGACGGGGAGTGGCACCACCTGTTGATAGAACTGAAGAGTGCCAAGGAGGGCAAAGACATCAAGTACCTGGCAGTCATGACCTTGGACTATGGTGTGGACCAGGTGAGTGGGCACCTGTACCCCCTTTGGAACAGACCCCTTCCCCGGGCCTGTGGGAAAACAGAGCGACCCCTCCAGGTGCCAGGCCCTGCCAGAGCCCTTGTGGATTTGAGGAAGCGCTTTCTGGGCTTCCCTGAATTCGGGTCTCATGTTCCTCCTATGCTGAGGTCACTGGAATCTGCACCTCATCCCCTTTCCAGATGGTCAGCTCCTGGTGTCAGGCGCTGGACTTGGTCCATCTGTGCGTCCCATCGTGATGCCATCGGTGCCTTCAGCAGAGGTTTCTTTTAGCAAAGCTGGCTTGTGCCACAGCTGCACACTCAGTGCTGTGCCTCGGGGTACAGAGATGGATATGGGGGGGGGAGCAATGAGATCCAGGTTCCAGAGGGGGCTGTGGGACGCCAGAGAGGTTTGCGCATCCCAGATGGGCAGGTGGCATTCCAGGCAGGGCGACTCAGAGGACGCTTGCTGAACCCCACTGGATTTCCAGGGTTTGCAGCCAGGTAACAGGAGGCATATTTATGGGACCCCCACACGCTTAAGGGGCTACTTGTGATTCCTGAGTGCTTTTGGAGTCCAGGCTCATCTTAACACCTGGTTCTGAGAATAAACTGCCGTGTTCTACGTGTGTACCTTCCTGAGCCTAAGGATCCAGCTGAGACCTTTCTAGATTCCTGCCCCTGTGGACGTGTTTTCCGCTTGCTGCCACTTTCTAGTTTGTCAAGCTTTTTCACGCAGTGGCTTGTTGGCGGTGCCCACGACAGAGGTGGAAGGGTTGCCCTCATCCCCCGAGATGCCCATCTTGGCTGGGCTGGGACATGGACACAGGTCCTCTGACTGCTTCCTGCGCCCTGCCCGTCACCCACAAACAGCCGTGTTCTCCACGGAGAAGGCTGAGCCGGGCCCTCTGTTTGGAGGCACAGACGTCCTCAGGCTGTGAGGAGCTTGCCGGTGTGACTGCATTTTAGCCTTTGAGCGCATTCTTTCCAGCCAGATGTTTCCAGATGGTGGATGCAGCCCCTCTCTTTGCACAGGACACGGTGCAGATCGGGAACCAGCTTCCTGGGTTGAGGATGAGAAGCCTCATCGTGGGTGGCGTGTCTGAAGACAAGGTCTCGGTGCGCCGCGGTTTCCGGGGCTGCATGCAGGTACCCTCCCCTAGCCCGGCCCTGGCCCACCGCGTCCTGCTCAGGGACGGCCAGCACCGCAGTTGGTGTCCTTGGTCATCCTGTTAGTTTTCAGTAAACGAATAACTTCTCTAATCGCCAACCCAGCTTTAACAAACCCCACTTAGAGCCCTCCTCTCCCACGCTTCCCCTCGAGTTCCCCTCACAGCCACGCCACGGCCGGCCCCCTGCAGCTCTGTCTTCACGTCACTTCCAGAACCTGCCCCTCGCTGCCGGCACCAGCCCCATCCCGTCCCCTCCCCACCCCCCGTGCTCACCTGGACGGGTCCCGCGCTTGTCCCCTAGACCAGGTGTTCTAGCAGCAGCCGGAGTGAGCTGTTTATAAAGTAGTTGAGCTCATGTCTCCCTGCTTCTGCCTGCGCCCCCAAACCCCAGCCCCACTGCAGGGAAATAAATCCTTAGTCCCTTCCCCTGCGCCCCCGCCCCGCCCCCGGGTGATCTGGCCCCGAGGTGCCTGGCACGGGTGACCCTCTACCCGGGACGCCCTCGGCGCACCCACCCCCTGCTCACTTTCATCAGCGGCCGTGCTCGCCCATCGTCCTCATTATTTTTTCTCCGTGACCCTCACCATGGAATTATCGGAATATGGAATCATTCCGTCTTCATTCCGGGTGGCCTGTCCCCCTGCCTGGGATCCACACCTGGGGGGAGCGGAAGTGCCCCTCATCCCTGCCATCCCCCCACCAGTCCCAGCCCTTTCGATAAATGAGGCGTAGCTTTTAAAACAAGGGACCCCAGAGAATTCGGGGTTCTCTTAACCCCTGGTTACCTTCTGGGGTTCCTCCAGCCCCAAGGCCCCAGCACCAACTCTGGCTGCCCTTTTTTAACGCAGGGTGTGAGAATGGGGGAGACGGCCACCAATATCGCCACGCTGAACATGAACGATGCCCTCAAGGTCAGGGTGAAGGACGGCTGTGACGTGGAGGACCCCTGCTCCTCCAGCCCCTGCCCTCAGCACAGCCACTGCCACGACACCTGGGACGGCTACTCCTGCATCTGCGACAGAGGTGGGCGCCCACAGCCCCCCTTTCCTGGTGCCCGTCGGTGGAGGGCAACGCCTTTGGTGTTTAAAACACATTGTGGGAAGCCGAGTTGGGCGGTGGCTCCTCCATCACCTCTCTGGGGGTCTGGGGCGCCCTGAGCTTTGTTTTGTAACTAAGGAGTGGCCCTGTGTCCTGTCTCTTCTTCACTTGGGGGACAGGGGACACTCCCAGTTGGATCCTCAGGGCGCATACTGAGATGAGGGAGAGTTTGTGAAAGGCGCACATTTAAAAAATAATACGTTCAGTGTTTGCCTCTGAATTTTGAGGTGCTGTGGCTATCCTCAGCTGGTACCCACCCGCTGTGAGCCCTCCCGGGGGGCCTGGGAGGCAGGCCCTCATCTCTGCATTTCCAGGTCTGAGCCCCCGCGTGTTCGTGCTTCCCGTGACTCTGAGGGGCTTTGCCACTTTCCTCTGCAGAGTAGCATGGAAAGTCGAGGCTTGAGGAAGCCTCAGATTGCTAACACATCCTAACACAGAGGGTGTCGCTCCGGAAAGCGGACTCGCAAAGCCAGAGGTGGATTCGGGGGTGGGCTAACGCTGGCCTGTCCCCGCAGGGTACTTTGGAAGGAAGTGTGTGGACGCGTGTCATGTGAACCCCTGCAAGCACGTGGCAGCCTGCGTGCACAGCCCCGACTCCCCGCAGGGCTACGTGTGTGAGTGTGGGTCCGGCCACTACGGGCACTACTGCGAGAACAGGTGAGAGTATGCCCTCGCTTTCAGGGTCCACGTGGCTACTTCTCCTCCTGACCTGTTCTCTCCTCTTTGCTATTTAACCCCCAAATACATATGGTTCAGGATAACAAGGACATATTTTTTTCAATTTGGCATGAAATAAACGAGAATCCGGTTGGGCATCTCACACTAACCCCCCTGAGCGTGTTTCCACCCCAGAAACGCACAGCACAACTCATTTATCAAGAGTCCAGCTGTGCACAGAGCAGGCAGTCGCTGGGATACGGGAAGATGAGTGTAATTACAGAAAACACTTTATCTTTCAAGTCGGGAGTGGCAATCGTCTCTGCTGTGCACATAGTCCTGGTGTAATTCACTGGGAGCATCTTGCTCTCCAGGCCCCCGCAGTCCAGGTGTGTAGTCATCACAGGTAGAGCACTTTCTCCCAGGTGGGACCACGAGGTACTTCACACACCAAGACCCCAGCTCCTTTGGGAGGTGATGCAGTCAAGGTTGATGGTCCTCGGCCGGTGCCAGGCCGTCCTGGTGCAGGAGCCGCGTGGTGCCAGCCTGCGCCACCTGGCCGGGACACCTCGCTCTGCTCTTTGCCCACTGGGGACCGGAGTGTGTGCTGTAACCCCACCCATGATCCAGATGCAGCCCCCGCCCTCAGCACCGCACAGCCCGTTGGATGATGGCAGGTTGGGAGTCAGCGAAGCTGAAGGAGGGGGCGTTCCAGGGGGACACCAAGGGGGCAGGGCTGGAGAGCAGTGATGGGATGAGACCGGTCTAAGGAGCTCAGCGGGTGGGTCCCGGGCAGAGCTGGCGCGTGCTGTTCCAGCATGTTCTGCGCTGGGGAGACGCACAGGCCTGGGTAGAGGGCCTGCCTGCAAACCGGGAACACAGCTCGGCTTTGTAGAGGCCACAGGGGCCCTGCAGAAACGGGGCAGGATCAGGTCTGGGTGTCAGAGCGCCCCCAGCTCGCAGGTGGAGTGTGGTGGAAGCAGACGGAAGCCAGAGGCAAAGGGACCAGCTGGGAGGCCGTGCGGCGCCCCCAAGGGCTGGCGATGCCCGCAAGGCAGGGCTGAGGAGAGAGCGAGAAGGGGTATGACACCAAGCCTCTGGGATCCCCACACTGTTGATGTAGATCCATCAACACCAGACTGGAGCCCCAGCCCATCCTGGTCGCTGTTATGCCCCTAGTGTGTACACAGTCAGTACTTAATAACTGCTGGTTAGGTGAACAAGTGAGTAGGAGAGGTTGATGGCTGGCAGGCGGGCGGATGGAACGCCGTTAGCCAGGATAGTAAACGCAGGGCAGCGTTTCATTTTGCGGAGCCTGAAGGACACCCGGGGGGCATCCCCAGGCAGACAGGTCAGCAGCGGACACTCAAGTGAGCGGTCAGGTGGGGAGTGGGCATAGGGCGACGGCACCGGGCGGGGCAGGGAGGAGCCTGGCCTCGTCACCGTCACCGTGGAGGTCGCCTGTCTCAGCGTCTGCCCGGGCAGCTCAAGAGGGCAGGACTGGGCAGGTCTGACGGTTCTGAGCCCGCCGTGTCCAGCCCAGGGCTGCTCTGAGCTGACGGAAGCAGGCCCCACATCCCCGGAAAGGCTGCTCCCAGCATCCGTGGGGATGTGGTCAGCGTTTGACCCAGGGGACCTGGGAAGCACTGATGCTGCCGGTCCCACCGGTCTTGTGCTGGCAGATGCCTGGGACGTGGGAGAAGGCTGCCCGGGGCGGCTGGGCTCGGTCTGCGCTGGGTGGGGCTGGGTGAAGAGCCAGTCTGACACTTGGGTCAGTTGTCCCTGAGCGCCCTCCCTCGTGGGCCAGGCGTCACGGTGCAGGGGTGCTGAGCGGAGAGAACTTACTGACGTGGTGCTCCTAGGAAGCTGGGTTAGGGCGCTCACCTGCATCTTGCAGGTGGGAGAAAAAAGTGAGCAAACAGATTATCTTAAAATAACAGTATTGTAGGTAGAACCCTTCCAGATGCGGGGCCCCGGAAGGCTGGGCATAGGTCATAACATGCTAAGTCCTGCAGGTGGGGGCAGCAAGGGGGCAGCAGACCACTCGGGGGCGGGAGGTGCCCAGAACTGGTCCAGCCAAGGCCCAGGCCTCCATCGTCCCTCTCGTTCCAAGAAGGGCAGTTCTGTACACCTTCCGTCTGCCATCTGATTTCCCAACAGGATCGACCTTCCGTGCCCCAGAGGCTGGTGGGGGAACCCTGTGTGCGGGCCTTGCCACTGTGCTGTCAGCAAAGGCTTCGACCCCGACTGCAACAAGACCAACGGGCAGTGCCAGTGCAAGGTGAGGCCTGGCCGCGGGCGGACAGCAGGGACCCAGGGAGACAGCGGGGCGTGCACACGCACACGCCCGCCCACACGTCTACCTGGACACGAGCACACACACACTTGGGCACTCACAGGGTTCACCGTGGGTGAACCCAGCTTACAGGTTCTCACCTGTAAGCTGGCTCAGCCCCACACACGGTCACGGGAAACCAAGCAATTTCTGTGAGTTTGACTCATCTTCGTCACCAAACATGGTTCTCCTGGTTGGCCATTTTCCTGGTCTTTTATCAAACCACTCAATGATGGCCAACATTTTAAAAAAATATTTAATTAATTAATTTGCCTGCTCCGGGTCTTAGTTGCGGCACGCAGGATCTTCGTTGCCGTGTGCGGGATCTTTAGTTGCGGCATACGAACTCTTACTTGCAGCATGTGGGATCTAGTTCCCTGCGGGGATCAAACCCGGGCCCCCTGCATTGGGAGTGCGGAGTCTTAGCCACTGGACCACCAGGGAAGTCCCCAGTGACGACCAACATTTAAAATACGAAAAGCTTTGCCCACTCCCTCGCCTTGGGTGCCTGTCCTCCTCGTGCAGAGCCGCAGTGTTCTCAGACCAAAGCACAGGGAACCCCGGCCCTCTGGGCCTCCCAGAAAACTCCACGTACCTTCAGAATGTTGTGTCGACAACTGTCGTGAGCTGCCGGTAACTTGAAGCCCAAAGGAAAATTCTGTGTGTAATAGTAGCCGCTCGGAGGGACGCGCTGTCCCGCGGCCAGGCTTGCTGACCCAAGAGGGGAACCTGCCGTCATGGCGCCCTCTGATGCTCCCCGGCGCCCTGTCTGACATGCATCGTGTCCCGCGCGCTCCACTGTGCCTCCAATGTCACCTGAAAGATCATAAGGGCCCTAGCAGATCAGGACCACACAAACCACGTGGTGTGAGATGGCGGTCATGGCATTGGTGGGGGGCAGGGCAGGAGGAAAGTGAGGAGGGTACTTGGGGGAAGCATGCCTAGGGTCTTTTTTTTTTTTTCATCAAAAATTATAGAAAATGCAGAAAGGACCGTAAACAGTGACAGTGATACCGTGTGCCCTCCCAGAGCGACTGCTCACATGCAGTGCCTCCTCGGGCACCGAAAGACACACAGTTGGAGCCCCCTGTGGGACAGTTCCGTGTCCCTGCCTGACACAGAAGCCTCTGTCACTGGCCACGAGTCTGCCCAAGTCACAGCCTGTCCCAGTTTTCAGCGGGGGACCCTTGGACCTTGGGAAGCCAAGTGTCCTGGCAAGGGCAGTGTGGCCAGTGAATGGCCAAGCTGGGTGTAAATCCAGGACTTTCCAGAACTGAAGCCCATGCTCTTGACCATCAGCTCGCCCTGCCCAACGACAGATGTTCGGGTGGCTCTAATTTCTCACAATTAAAAAAAGAAACACCTCCAGCAGCCTTCCTGGTACCCTTGTGCATAGATCTCCATTTGAATCTCTGATCCTTTTTAGGACAGATGATGGCTCACGGTGAGTGTTTGCTGAGATGTGAGAGAGAGCGTGTTTTCCTGGAGGACACACCTGCCCCGTCCGCCCTGGGGGCCCCAGACGCCGCTGGCCTGGAGGCCGTGGGTGGAGGACAGCCAGGAGGCCAGGGAGCCGGGCGGGAACCCTGACGTGGCTCAGGAAACGTCCTCCAGGTGTAGGTTGTCTGCGGTGTCTGACGTCCAGCCTCTGCTTCTGGCTCTTGCAGGAGAATTACTACAGGCCCCCGGGGCAGGACACCTGCCTGCCGTGTGACTGCTTCCCGCACGGCTCCCACAGCCGCGCGTGCGACATGGACACTGGCCAGTGCAACTGCAAGCCCGGCGTCATTGGCCGCCAGTGCAACCGCTGCGACAACCCTTTCGCCGAGGTCACCGTCCTCGGCTGCGAAGGTCCGCGTTGCCCTTGACCCTCTCAGGCTGTATGGCGGGGACAGGCCACTGTGTGTCTGCATGTATGTGTCTGTGTGTGTGCGTGTGTCTGCATGTGCGTGTGTGTGCATGTGTGTGTGTGCATGCATGTGCATGTGTGTGCGCGCATGTCTGCGTGTGTGCGTGTGTGCGTGTGCATGTGTGTGTCTGCGTGTGTGTGCGTGTGCGTGTGTGTGCATGTCTGTGCACCACACACTCCTGGGGCGTGGTGGGGGCGCCTGACAGCCTCCTGGTCCAGCTGTGTCTGCTTGGCCTTCTGTCCACTGGCCCGTCAGGAGGCGTGGGTCAGAGCCTGCGACCCCCCCTGCCCGTTCTAACACCGATGGGGGGATGCGAGGGGTCCGGTTCTTGGTGGGGGCGGGGCCTCCGTCCCGGAGGAGCGTGTCTAGCACGCTGCACGTCTGTGTGCACGGATGTGCCAGGCTGAGCGCCTTCTTCCCTCCGTACCCCAGTGATCTACAATGGCTGTCCCAGAGCGTTTGAGGCTGGCATCTGGTGGCCGCAGACCAAGTTCGGGCAGCCGGCCGCAGTGCCGTGCCCTAAAGGGTCTGTGGGTAAGTACCGCGGGGTGTGGCCTGTGGCATCCATTCCAGGCGGGACATTAGACAGAGGCGTTCAGGTTGCAGGAGAGCCGGCCGAGGCGTCGGAACTCACCGGATGTTCCGTGTTGAAATAGTTCCTTTAGCCAAAGTGATCGGGGGGATAAGATAACTTTTTCCTCAGTCGTAAATGATAAAACCTGGAAAGAGCACAATGAAAATACAAAGAGCCTAGTGGCTGGGATGGGGACGGTGGGGGGGAGGCTCGGACAAGCTGCCTCACCGTTCACAGCATTGGCCTCATCGTAAAACTGGGAGGGTAGCTGCGTCCGGCTGCAGGGGGCCGGGGGAGGTCTGGTGAGTCAGTGCAGAGAAAGCGCCAGCCCGGAGTGGGATCCGGGTGGGCTTGCAGCGCATGCGGACACGGTGGCTGCTCGATGGACCACTCAGCCGATTTCTCTTTTCACGGACTCGCTCAGGTGTCCACCCGTAGTTGCTGGGCAGCTCAGGCCAACGGTAAGGCCTGGTTGTGAGTGTCAGGCAGCTGTCAGCGTGTCCCCGGGTCTGAGGGAAGAGCAGTGTTGGCTTCGTGGCTATGGCACCTGCTGGCCCTGGGCCAGTCGAGGGGTTCATTCACAGTTCAGCTTTCGGGCTTGGCGGGTCCTTCTCTGTTCCCCAGGAAACGCGGTCCGGCACTGCAGCGGGGAGAAGGGCTGGCTGCCCCCAGAGCTCTTTAACTGCACCACCGTCTCCTTCGTGGACCTCAAAGCCATGGTAGGCTGCACCCTGGGGACGTGCAGGAAGAGGGTGGGCTTCCAGGCTGGGCGGGGCCCGGGGACAGCACATCTGTTCGGGGCACGGCGGCAGCCATGTCCTCCTCCCTCTCCAGACCCCACCCTGCGTCTGGTTCTGCAGACTCAAGAGTCCCCATGCCCGAGCCCCCCACCCTGCCATCCGCCCATGACTCACAGTGTCATACTCTCTCCCTTCTTCCACCTGGTGTCTTTTTCCAAGTGCTTTTTAGCCTGACAGACCCTCCTTTGTTGTGCCACGGCCATCAGCCCAAGTTCATTTCGGGGCTTGGGGATTTTTAAAGTTCTCTTCTGACAAGGGTATTTCCCCTGGAAAGTAGTGGATTCTGAGTCAGGGGAAGGGCCCAGGGCCGACGTGGCGCTTGCTCCCCGACCCAGAACGAGAAGCTGAGCCGGAACGCGACGCGGATGGACGGTGACCGGTCCCTGTGGCTGGCCCAGGCGCTGCGCAACGCCACGCGGCACACGGACCCGCTCTTCGGCAACGACGTGCGGACGGCCTACCAGCTGCTGGGCCGCGTCCTGCTGCATGAGAGCAGCGAGCAGGGCTTCGAGCTGGCGGCCACGCGGGACGCCGACTTCCACGAGGTAGGAAGGCGGCGGGCAGAGAGCCCCACACGTCCAGGGGTGAGCTGGACCGGGGGCCCTGGCTCGGTCGTGGAAGGTCATCTGGCCCGGTATCCTCAGGGCCAGACTGCCCTTTTCAGACGTGAGCCCAGGCCAGTTCAGTGACCAGCAAAAGGGTTTCCAAGTGTTAGGAGCGTCTTGGCAAAGGGACAGACCTGACGGTGATGACAGAGGTGCCACTGTCACCTGACCCCTGCGTGCACACCAGTGTCCTGGGGGCTACAGGAATCGACCCACTTACTCCCACACACATCCTGTATGAAGCTCAGCTGTCGCCCTGCTTTACAGTTAAGGAAGCTCAGGCACAGGGAACCAAGGGCACACAACCCGTAAGAGGTGGGGCGCCAGGACCCCCCCAAAACTCTGAGGTCCTGCTCTCACACGGCTTGATGCCTCCTGCTGCAGAGACGGTCCTGTTTTGTCTTTAAGTGATCAGCCCCTGAGACGTGTCTGTTTAGCATAACTGGTGAGGAGGCCCATTCATCCGGTTTATAAACTGCTCCTGCCAGGGGTGTGGGTGTGGGTGAGGCATGGCATTGCCTCGTGCTTCCTCTTCACTCCTCTCTAAGGCCTCCCCGTCCACACTGAGCCCCCGGGGACCTCCCCTGTCCGTGCGGAGCCCTCAGGGCCTTGGCAGTGTTCCCGCACCCGTATTTCAATCCAGGTCTGAGAGTTCGGGCCCAGGGAGTTTGTTCCCACTTTCGGTTCTTTGCGAACAGAAGTTTTCCGCCCTGGTTTCCTGGGTTGTGGCCCCCGAGTCCCCGTGACGCCCGAGTGTCTCCCCGCGCTGCCCCCTGTTCATCCGAGGCGTTCAGGGCGGAGCATCTCCCGAACTGGAACCCGCGGCGCGTCCTCGGCGGCCTTGCTGTGGGCTCAGCGACGGGGCGGCCGTTCCCAGGCCAGGCTCTCCTGGTGGGGCTGGGGGTTCCGATGTAACGGGGGGCGTCCCCGCACGCCTGCTCCCCTTTGTGTCTCGGGGTGCACACGGTGAAACCCTCTGCACGGTTTCCCCCGACACGTGTCTCCTGCCTTGGAGATGAGAGCACAGCCTCTCGCGGTTTCTGATCCTGGCCCGGCCTGGTCCTAAGACCTAAAGGCTCTCTGGAGCCTGGGCCCCAGCGTGTCAGCCAGGCCTGCGCCGGCCAGCCGCTCACATGAGCTGAGCGCTGTCTGTCCGTCTGTCTGTCTGACCAGGACGTCGTCCAGGCGGGCAGCGCCCTCCTGGCCCCGGGCACCAGGGCCGCGTGGGAGCAGATCCAGCGGAGCGAGGGGGGCACCGCGCAGCTGCTGAGGCGCTTCGAGGCCTATTTCAGCAACGTGGCCCGAAACCTGCGGAGGACCTACCTGCGGCCCTTCGTCATCGTCACCCCCAACATGAGTGAGGCTGTGGGCCCGGCGGGGGGGACGGTGGAACCCCGGGGCCCGTCTCTGGGAGAAGGGTTGACGCTGGCAGGACCTTGGTGGTCCCCTTGCCTTCAGAACTAGGTGTGGGGCTGCCCGGGGACGTGGGCTGGAGGGTCCGGCGGCAGGTCCAGCCTCCAGGCTCCCCCAGAGGCGCAGACCCTGGGAGAGGGCCGGGGACAGGCACCTGGCACCTGGCGGAGGGGGAATCCCCTCCCTGGGCCGGGAGCCGAGCCACCAGCAGAGCCAGCGCTTGTGGACCGAGTCACCCCGGGGGCCCAGGACGTGCTGCTCGGGGGTCGGGGGTTGAACAGTCGGCTCCCTTCCTGGGGAGGAAGCCCTGGTGGTAGAACCAGCCCTACCCACCCAGACACAGCAGCAGAGTCCCTGGAGCGGGGGCCCGTCCTACAGGCGGGGGCTGCTGGTTTTCTCCTCCCGTGACTGTTTACTTAGCACCCCCATGGGGGCTCGGGCAGGACCCAGGGATTGCCCCTTCCCGGGGAATCGCCCCTTGAGTTAGCCGATTATCTGTCGCCAGGAGGGCCTGAGCCTTTAACCCAGGTGCGGCGGCATCCCTGCCGTGAACTCCCAGGCTCCCAGGGAGGGGCCCTCACTTCCCGACCAGAAGATGTTCGGGCTGGTCTGCGCCTCCCAGGCCCACCTGAGCCCAGGATGCCACCTGCCTTGCATTGGGGGGAAGGTGGGCTTGGGACCCCGTCATCACTGGGGCAGGACGGAAGGGTGAGCTCCCGGCATTCCGGCCTCTGTCCCGAGAGAGGGTCTGGCAGAGCTGGCCCGCAGACTCTCGGGGACGGACAGGACACGGGCGCCTGCGGGCACCTGGTGTAACCCTTGCCCCCCAGCCCCTTCCAGAGACTTCAGGCAGGTCCCGGCCAAGCCTCTGGCCCGCCTCTGCCCGCACACCCCTCAGTGTCCTTCTCTGATGCCCTGTGGTTGGGACCATCGCCCCTGCACTGGGCCGAGAGCTTCCTTCTTGGTTCTCCCTGTGCTCGGGCCACAGGCCAGCCCTTTCCATCCTCCCAGTCCTTGGGGCCAGTGGCCCCTGCCTCCCGTGTTCCAGGGCTCCCACCCACCCTGGTCCTCAGCGCCTCAGATGGGAGCACAGCCCTTGCCTGTGCAGTGAATTGAGGGCGTCCTTTGTATTGGGGGTGTTGGAAAAATGACTCAGTGGGAAGACCTGGGGGGTCGCCCTGGAGCCTGCAGGGCTGACTGCCGGCAGGGACACAGCGGCAGGGAAATGACACGCCCATGGGGGGGGGCCGGGGGGTGCCTCCTGAGTTCCCCGAGACCCCCGGTAAGGCACCGGGCTGTGTGACTCAGCAGGAAGTGGAGGTAGGTTCTGTTTAAAGGTGATCGGGGACAGCTGTCCTGGTCGGTTTGAAAACGGCACGGGTCCGGGCAGGCTCTCCGCGGGAGGGGTTGGGAGCCGCGTGTGATGGAGGCGCCTGTCCCCGCAGTTCTCGCCGTCGACGTCTTCGACAAACTGAACTTCACGGGAGCCCGGGTGCCGCGGTTCGAGCACCTGCGGGGCGAGGTCCCCAAAGACCTGGAGTCCTCGGTCTTCTTCTCGGAGGACTTCTTCAGACCACCCGAGAGGAAAGGTAAAGCCACTGAGACATGACGGCTGCCCTTGGGGTCGGCAGGTGGAGGAGGGCGGGCCTCCGTGGTGCCGCAGGGGGAGTGGGTCTGCCGTCGTCGTAGCGCCACCTGCGCGTGCGCATCTGCCCTGCATCCAGCAGCCCGTTTGCTGGCGTCAGACGGAAAGGCAATGGTAGGGTGTTCCTTAGAAAACTTCGGCTAATTTACAATGTGATGAACGAGTGAACACCTAAATTGTGCGTGAGGTTGTCTTCCTTGTGCAGTGAAAAGCTGCCTCTCCGTGGATGTAAAATTTTTACACTCCTCCCCGACCCCCCAAAAACCAAACCAGAGTCGTCTCTGTGCAGTTCTCCAATCCTGGGTTAGGACTCTAGTACCGCACGACTTAAACACGTTGAATTTTCTTAAAGTATTTTTTCACAGATCCACGTAAGCTACTGAAAATGTCTCCCCCAAGGTTGGAGTTTGAAGACATAAAATTCTGTAACGGACAGTTAAAAATTTGAAGGGTTTTAGTAAATTCGTTTTGTCAGTTACATGGGTATTATTCAGGCATCTTAAAAACTTTTAAAGAGGGTTTTACACTGGTGTAGGCTCAAGCTTGACAACTGACCCCATCTTACAAATTGTATTTATTTGGGATTGATTTGGGTTTTCAACATTCAGCAGTGTGTTTTGTTCAGAGTCGTCCTCAGAATAGCGATATACAGCCGTCACCCCTTTATCTGTGGTTTCTGAGTTTTCAGTTACCCAAGGTCAACCATGGTCTGGAAAATTCCAGAAATAAGCAATTCATGTTTTAAATTGCGTGCCAGTTCTGAGTAGCTCGTTGCAAACTTACTCCATCCCACGTGGGGTGTGAGTCGTCCCTTTGTTCAGCGTAGCCCTGCCCATTGGTCACTTAGGTGATCAGCTCGACTGTCGAAGTTATCACAGGGCTTGTGTTCTGGTGACCCTTATCTGCCTGATATTACGACCTCAGAGCAAAAGTAGTGATGCTGGCACCTCAGCTGTGCCAAAGGGAAGCCACGAAGCGCTTCCTTTACGTGGAAGGGCGAAAATTCTCGACTTAGTAAGGAAAGAAAAATCGTACGCTGCGGTTGCTAAGATCCACAGTAAGAACGGATCTTCTATCTGTGAAATTGTGAGGAAGGAAAAAGAAATTTAAGCTAGTTTGCCATTGCAACTAAAACTGCAAAAGTTACAGCCACAGTGCATGGTAAGTGCTTAGTGAAGATGGAAAAGGCATTAAGTTTGTGCAATAAGGTATTTTGAAAGAAAGAGAAAGAGACCACATTCTCATACCTTTTAATACAGTGTATACTTGTAATTGTTCTGTTTTATTATTGGTTATTGTTGTTTTCTTAATGTGCCTAATTTACAAATTAAGCCTTATCATAGGTGTGTATGTATAGGAAAAAATATAGTATATAATAGTGTTTGTAATATCTGCAGTTTCAGGCATCCACTGGGGGTCAGCCCTGGGGCTTGGCTCCGAGCCTCTGCCCACCTCTCACCCGCCCCCTCGGGCTTCGCCAGGCTTACGCCCTCCTTCCTCAGACACTGACCTTCTCCCCTTGGCCCAGATCCCTTCTTTGCCCTGACTCCCTCCTGGGAAGGCTCTCCAGCCCTTGGCCCAGGCAGCGTGTGTGCGTGTTGCCTGTTCTACTGGGTGAGGTACCCCTGGATGCTTTGCCCAAGGGGGGCCTCCGGTACCCACTTGCTGGCTGACTGGTTAGCTGGAGACACGATGGGCCAGTCGAGTCCTGGAAGAAACTGGGGCTTTAGACCCATCGATGTGTCTGGGGCCAGGAGCAGACACGGGGAAGGGGTGTGTGGGCTCTGGGGTCATGACACGCTCCCGAGAGGCCACCCCGCTGCGGGGTGCTGTCTGGTGTCCCCGCCGCAGCCTCTCACTTGATGCCCCCGGGAGGTGACAGCCTGCTGGAGGAGGGGGCCTGGAGCCTGGCCCAGGGCGGCTGAACAGAGGCAGGGGAGGCAGGCGGTGGGAGGCTTAGGGAGCACCGAGCCAGCGTCCCTATGGGGCCCCGCTTTGTGGGACTTCACAGGAGGGGCAGCGGCTAGACGCACTTGCTGCTGAAGATGATGACGTCGGCTCGTCAAGTCCGGGCCCTCGACAGGGAGGCGTCTGACTCAAGTCAGGGTGGGGGCCTGGGAGGATCCCCCAGCCGGTGGGGGGGGCATCGGGCCCTCCACTCAGGAAGCCCACAGCCTGCACTGCCCTCGTCCAGAGGAAGAGCCAGAACAGCCCGGCTGGGTGACGGGCCAGCCAGAGCGGGAGAGTGGGTGGTGACTCCCGCACCTTCCCAAAAGCTCTCAGCCAAACCCTGGAAAACAGCAGCCCTAGCGGCAGTTGCAGCCGCCTCCCTGCTGACCCCAAAGCCAGAGTGTCGAGGACCAGCCTGCGTCACTGACCAGCCTGAGTGAGGCTAGGCGGTGCTGTTAACCAGCCGCTGACCAGCACGGCCCTGAGCAGGGTCAGAAGGGCCTGAAAGGTGTGTGGCGTCCCCATCACGGGGGCAGAGGGGAGACCCTCCCCCACTGCACCTCCAGCCCCCTCGGCTCTGCTCCTGTCCTCCCCTCCCCCAGACATGTCGCCCCTCCCAGAACCCAACTCTCAGGGCTCCGCCGCCTGCCCCCCTGGAGCCTGTGCTCTGGGCAGCGCGTACTGGGCGGTGGATGTTTCCGGAGACAACTCCTGGACCAGGCACAGCCGGGGCACTTTGTGGATTGTGGAAAATGTGGGTGACTGTGGCTGCTTTCTACGAAGTCAGTCTCCAGGTTCCCCACATAAGTGGAATCTACATTATTTGGCCAGCTTCTCTCACCGAGCATCGTGTCCTCAAAGTTCATCCATGCTGTAGCCTGTGCCAGAGCCTCCTTCCTTTCTAAGCCTAAATGACATCTCTTTATATGGATGGGACCGCGTTTTGCTTATCCAACATCCGTTGATGGACACTTGGGCTGCTTACACCTTTTGGCTGTTGTGAATCACGCTTGCTGTGAGCATGGGTGTGCAAGCATCTGTCAAGTCCCTGCTTTCAGCTTTTTGGGGTGCACACCCAGAAGTGGAGTTGCAGGGTCCTGTGGTGGTTCTGTGTTTGATCTTTTGAGAAACCTCCTGCTGTTTCCCATGGAACATCTATTGATTTCAGGAAGCACTGGCTCAAGTAGAAGGCGATGTGGTGGGAACACAGGCGTCCAGCCCCCTTCCTCACGCTGTGCTTACGTTGCAGAGGGCCCCACAGTGAGGCCGGCCGGTCGCAGGGCCGCCCCACAGACGGCGCGCCCGCAGCCCAGCGCCGAGATGGAGGCCCCATTCAGGAGGCAGAAGAGACACCCCGAGGAGCCTGGCCAGTTCGCCATCGCCCTGGTCATCATCTACCGGACCCTGGGGCAGCTCCTGCCCGAGCACTATGACCCGGACCGCCGCAGCCTCAGGTAAGCCTGGCTCCAGGAGCTCGGGAGGGGGGGGCGGGGGGCAGTTTCCAGAGGGTTCCGAGGCTTCCATAAGTCAGAATCTCAACCACCGGAACATCTGTACAGGCACGCTACGCAGTGACCCCGGCCCACAGCCAGAGACCACTGCCCAGTGATCTCCCTGGGACAGAGGTTCTGGGTCTGCCTAGTGTTTCTGCCAGGAACGCCCCTCCCCAGCACACACCCCAGGCTCGGCAGTGTAATTCCTGCTCGGGGCATCCGTCCCCGCACACCTGCCTGCCACCGGCTGTTGGTGGCCCCAGCACCTAGGGCAGCTCAGTAAATACCGGCTGAAGAAGCAAATGCCACCAAAGGGCTTCTAGGCCTGAGCAGAGGCAGAGCACAGAGGCTTCAGTTTTCAACCTTAGAATCACTTCCAGCTCCTGCCTGGGTCTGTGGTCTTCATATGCATCCTTCCCAGTGGCTGGATGAGAGGCCTCTCTGAGCCGTCACCACTGCACCAGCTTCCTTTCACTGGACATTCCCAGCGTTCCAGGGATTTGCTGTTCTCCGCGGTGGGGCCTTGACGTCTTCGCGCACATACCTTCTCTTCATTTTAAATTTCCAAAGTCTGCCTTTGTCCCAGAGGTGACCCTGTGCTTGCCCGTTGGTGATAAAAGCTTTACGAAGGCCACACCACTGCTCCCTCAACCATGCCTTCCCAAGGGCTGAGGCTGCGGCTCTGAGCTCGTGCACCTGATTCGGTCCCTCCTGGAGAGACCTCCGCGCCATGCCCTCATCAGGACTGCACGCAGGTTTGTGCCTGTGCCCTGGCTTCTCCCCTGCAGGCTGCCTAACCGGCCCGTCATCAACACACCTGTGGTGAGCGCGGTGGTGTACAGCGAGGGGGCCCCGCTGCCCAGCCCCCTGGAGAGGCCCGTCCTGGTGGAGCACACCCTCCTGGAGACCGAGGAGCGCACCAAGCCGGTCTGCGTGTTCTGGAACCACTCCATCACGTACGGGTGACGCCCCTCCCTGCCCTGGAACGCTGCATTTCCTTGGGGGGCTTTGCTGAGGCCGGGTGTGCCCGCGCACAGGTCCCCAACGCTCCGCTGGCAGAGCGCCTTGGGAGTTCTTCTGTGGCCCATTGCTTCCCTTCCAGCCCCTCCTGGGGGTGTTGGAGTCCCCCATAAGCCCACAGTTACACACCTGTGCACAGGCATGTACACATATGCACACCTGGAAACAAACATACGTGTGTGCACATGCACCCAGCTATGACCATGCACACGTGTGTACACAAACGCCCACAGACACATCTGGAAACACAGGCATGCACGACGTTCACACATGGGGTCACACACACATGTGCACACACATGCACAGGCACACATGGAGATCCCTCGAGAAGACCAGCGTGGAGACGGGGCCCCTCACCTGCGGGACTCCGGCCAACAAGCGCCCCGTCCACCACCAAACGAGGCCGGGGTTTGTTCTGGACACACACGGGGGCGGGACTCAGAGACTGGGCCCAGGGTCCTCCCACCGACAGCGGAAAATCCCTGATGTGTGTAGCGGAGTCCCTGTACCAGGCGAAGGTCCCTGACCTCAGCCATCCCGCCCTGGAGACCCACGTGGCAGCTGCTGGGGCTGGTCTGACCCCTCAGAGGCCCCGCCCACATCAGCAGCATCCATCTGCCTCCCACCCCCACCCCCGACGCTTGCAGCCAGGACGGAGTTTTGTGCTCACTCCCATGCAGCCCAAATGTTCCCCAAAACTGCGGTTCCACTAGGTGGGTCGGGTCTCTGCCACGGGGTCTCTGCTGGGCGCCCACGCTGGGAAGCAGGTTTAGATCAGCAGGCACCACGTGCCACTCTATCTCTCCTTCTGTAGTTTCCAAATTCCAGTTAATGAGCAACCAGCATAGCGCCTGGAGGGCAATAGACGCTTGGCTTACAAAAGAGAATGCAGGGTCCACTTTCACGACGAGGCCGGTGTTGAGGTCTGTCTGGCACGCGTTAGGCTCGGCTGTCTCTCATAGTCACTTGATTGAATCCCAGCAATTAGTCAGCCGGGGCTCTAATTATCCTTTCTGCTTTGTGCTGCATCTGCCATCCCAGACCTTAAAGTTCTTGGCAAACGTGTGTTAGCCTTCACGTCCCATTTTACAGATGAGTACACTAAGGATCAGAGAAGCTGCTTGACTCTCCCAGAGTCAGGGAGGGCAGGGCTCTGTCTGAGGCCGCGACACACCTATAGCAGCCTGTCACTTGGGGCTTCCCATCAGTGAAACGGGGTAATGATGGGGCCCTGCTTCCATGCAATTGCCATAAAAAACGTTGTGCAATCTGAAGATGAAAGTATAAGACAGATGTAAGATGTTTCTTCTTAAATCATCGAGCCTCAAAAGGAGACCAAAGCACATAGTGGCTATTTTAACAACTGACTAATGTCTCCGACAAAGGGGCCTGCGACATCCCGTTGAAGTTTTACTGCTGAACGACGCATGAACGTGAACCGCAGTGGGTGCTCTTCAGAGGCCCCCACCGGCCTGGAAAGGGAAGGGAGAGGGTTCACACGGCCCCGGGGGCCGCCGGGGCCGTGGTCCTCACAGCGGTGACAGTGGCACTTGGCTGGGGCACAGCGAAGATGTTGCTTGGGCTCCAGTGGGGGCGGGAGGGCCCCAGAGACCCATGCAGTGGAGGGAACCAGCTCACCCTGCTTTTCTCTGCAGCCTCGGTGGGACTGGAGGCTGGTCGGCCAAGGGCTGTGAGCTGCTGTCCCGAAACCGGACCCACGTCACCTGCCGGTGCAGCCACGCGACCAGCTCGGCCGTGCTCATGGACATCTCCCGGCGTGAGGTGGGCACCGCCCCCAGGGCAACCCCTGCCCAGCTGGCAAGTGTGTCCTGGTCCCCCAAGCCCGCTCTTCTGTGAGCTGCATCTTTCCTGCTAAGGGCTTTGAACAAACGGAGCTCCAGGAGAACTGGCCAGAATCTGTTAGGATTTCCGTAACAGAGCCCCCTTAAAAGAGCTTTCAAAGAGCCCAGGTTGTGAATTAGAAACCGTGACGGCGGTCCAGAACCTCAGAGAGGAAACTCCTGGCTTGTACACCTCACTTCAGAACAGGGTTCTCAGCAGTCTGTTAGGTGACGCTGCTGCCGCTGCACTTTGAATTTTAAGGAAGAAAAGAGACGGCTGGCGGGAACAAAGGGAGTGTCTCTCTTAAGTGCTGCACACACTGGCCCCAAAGGACCAAGGAGGCTCGGTCAGGAGCCCCGAGCGGCAGCGGGACGGCTGATGTTTACCCTCCAGTGTTTTCGGTGGCCTCTGGGGGCCTCCAGTGAGGCAGGGGGGCCCAAGCAGGGCGGGGTCAGCCTGGCAGGGTTGTGTACTGATGTCAAGGAGCCAAACCGAGGCCTGGGAGACCTCACCCTGTTTTCAGGCTGGGATGTGACCCGGGCGGCCACACCGTCATCCCTCCCAGGACCTCCCGGTATGCAGCGACCCAAGTTTCTGTCACATTCTTGGGAGGGTGAGTCAGTCACAAGTTGCTGCTGTTGGGTGTTAGGGTGACAAGAGCAGAGAGTGTGCCTCTGGGAGCCCAAGACAGAAAGCTCCCACGGGCAGGGGCTTCTTGCCCATGGGCAGAAGCTCCGGGTCCCAGCCTGAAGGGGGTTAATTATTAGTGGTCTTTGTCTATGGAGGGGCGGGTTTGGGGGTCCTCTCATGGCCAGGAAGCTGGGCAGCACCAGGAGGGGACTCGCAGGCAAAGGAAGCAGAAGTTCAGGCAGAAGAAATTAAACCAGAGCAGGAATCAAGGCTCCCACGCCCCAGGTGCCTCAAAGCCAGAGGCCTCTAAATAGCGCCCCAGCCTCAGGGAGTTAGTGCTGCTGCAGCTCCCAGCCTCTCTGAGACCCCTGAGCACTCAGTGCCCCCCCATCCCCCCCAGGCCTGGCTCTCTGAGATCCCTGAGCGCTCAGTGCCCCCCCATCCCCCCCAGGCCTGGCTCTCTGAGACCCCTGAGCGCTCAGTGCCCCCCCATCCCCCCCAGGCCTGGCTCTCTGAGACCCCTGAGCGCTCAGTGCCCCCCCATCCCACCCAGGCCTGGCTCCCCGAGTTCCCCGGGCAGCCCCGGCTCACAGCTCTCTGCAAGTTCAGAACGGTGCTTTCTGGAATTTACTGGAGAACGGGAGCTGCTTGCTCCCCAAATGCCAAACCTCCGTCGGGTGCCAGGTCCTGGACGAGTGTCCTATTTTGCAGAAAAAGCACAGGAGACAACTGTGGTTTCCTGCAGCTGTGGCATCTCTGCCTTTTGCGTGAACTGAGGCTCTGTTTGAAGGTCTCTCAGCTCAGAATTTGGGTGGACAGGCCCCACACCTGCCGGACAGCAGGAGTTATGTGTGAGGGTTTTTTGTTTTTCAATTTTTTTTTCTTGTGGCAAAATACACATAACAGAAAAGTCATCATCTCAGCCGTGTTTCAGTGTCCAGGTCAGGGGCGTTATGTACGTCCACGGTGTTTGCAGCCGTCACCACCGACCTCCCCAGAACTTTATCACCCGAAACTATTCATCTGGTTTTTGCTCTCGGTTTTTGCACACCCCTGAGAGCCACGGCGTAGTCACGCTGGTTCCTGCCCGCAGTAATAATATGTTAAATGTGTCTTGATCGTGCAAGCACTCCATCAGAGCCACGGCCCTTACGTGTTCTCCCGCCTCTAACCAACCTGCCCGCAGCACGGCGAGGTCCTGCCCCTGAAGATCGTCACCTACGCTGCCGTGTCCTTGTCGCTGGCAGCCCTGCTGGTGGCCTTCGTGCTCCTGGCGCTGGTGCAGACGCTCCGCTCCAACCTGCATGGCATCCACAAGAACCTCATCGGGGCGCTTTTCTTCTCCCAGCTGGTCTTCGTGATCGGGATCGCCCAGACAGAAAACCCGGTGAGGCCCCGGCCCCTCCCCTCCCTGCACGGCCGCCTGTGTGGCCACGTGGGAGCACACGCTGTCCCGCCTTCCTCCGAGGCTGGAGCAGGAGGGCTTGTCCGGGCGGAGTGTCTGCTGCTGTTTCCGTCTGGTGGGTGCAGCTGGGAGTCTGGTGGGAAGTTGGGAACCCAGGCCAAGCACGTGGGCTCACTGCTTTGTGCCCGGTGGGAATCTGCCTCCAAGGGCATCGTCGGGAGCCGGGGGCTCCATACGCCTCAACTCTTACTTTCCTGACCCAGACGCTAGTGATTTCGTCAGAAATTACATTTGTGAAACCCAAGAGTCCCGGGAGCTGTCACTTGAGCCTGAAGCTGTCCCTGTCGGGCAGCGTCTCCCAGCCCTGCACTTGCTGGGGAGTCATGGCCACGTCTTCTGTGAAAGCCCCGGTGTTTCCCCAGAGGGGGAGAGAGAAGTCTAGGACAGGCCCAGAACTCAGGGACGTGTTGGTGGCGGCGGGTCGGCAGGGTTGACAAGAGAAAGGAGCTTGAGACTCGTGGAGGAGAGGACGGGGTTAGATACGGACTGTCTTACTCAAGCCATCCCAGGACACGTGGGCTCCTGGGGTATCACGTGGGTTCGTGGGGTGTTACGTAGGCTCCTGGCAGTTATCGTTAGGTGATTAGATTATATAGCTGATACGATGACCTCACAGAAAAAATCCTAACCAAACTACAGACGCATTGTAAGAAGTAATTAAAGAGTTTAGCAAGGTACGTGGCTGTCAGAGGAGGTAGATGTATATAATCAGTTGCGTTCCTGCCCACCAGCCACAGTGTGTTTAAAATGTAACTTACAAAGGAGTGGCTGGAAATGACTGCAGCAGAGACCCAGGCAGAGGCTGAAGTAGTTTGGCTTTGAAGGCGGAGAGAATGAGGCTCTGGTTGAAGCCAGAGTGGGGGTGGGGTGGGGTTGGCGGGAGGCGTCTGTAGGATGGGAGAGATCTGAGGCCGAGTGATTCTAGGGGGAGGAGGGAGGAGGGGTGCCTGGTGGCTGGGGCGAGGTCCCCGGCGGGTGGGACAGGGACAGGCCCTGGAGGGGGAGACGGCGGCATGGCCAAGACCACTGGGGAGAGAAAGGCAAGAGGAAGGAGGGAGGTTTGTGTCTTGGTCCCCGGCTGGTTGCAAGTGGTTTTTCATTTTTACAAAGGGGGTTTTCAGAGTTCAAGGGTCACAGCACGTTGATGGGGGGTGAGGGCAGTATAGGCTCTGTGCCCGTGGCTTTACATGCACCCTCTGGCTCGTTGAAACATCCCTGGGGCCCCGGGAGGTGGCAGCATCCCTGCTCACAGGTGAGGAACCCACGGCCAGCAAGACTGAGTGACCTGGCCCAGGGCAGACAGTTCACTGTGTGTGTGTGTGAGTTCATTGTTCATCACTAGATGGTGACCCTGACGGCCCTGGGGAGACGTGAGGCCAGCTGACCATCACATGTGCATATGTAGTGACTCCAGGAAGTTCCCAGGTTACTACTCTCACCTAATCCTGACCTCTCCCACGGTGAGGGGTGTGCCCTTACTTTCTCAGTGGACTGTTCCAGCTGCCACATGCTGTTGACAGAGCTGACATTTCTTCATTCCTCATGCAGTGAGGACTATTGATTGTCACTGTATTAAATCTACCAAAGACCCAGACCCTAGAAGCGCTCTCGTCCCTGCCCACGGAGCCCGTACTCCAGACACAGACTCGGATGGTGGTACAGGAGTGTCAGGGGCCAAAATGGCCCCATGGCGGCTGGTGGGGGAGCTGCGCCTGGCCAGAGAGGGGCTGAGCAGGGCTGACCACTCACTGTCCAGCGCGAGGGGCCAGGATCGGGAGGGGCCAGGATCGGGAGGGGCCAGGCCGGGGATCTGGTCGTCCAGAGCTTGAGGGGCTGGCCAAGCAGCGCCATCTGCGGTTTGCAGGCAGCGTTGTGCCGTGGAGAGCCGTGACCGGGTCTGCATTTTAGGAGGAGGACCCTGGCGACAGGGAAGATGGGTCGGAAGGGCAGAGACTGGAGGTCAGAGAGGCAGCCAGGATGGCGTCTTCCTAGGTCTGGTGGGAGGAGTGAGGCCAGGACAGCGGCAGGAGGAGAAGGGCAGGAGTCGGGACCAGGTGGGCATGGAGGGAGGGGAAGGAGGGGGGCGTGAAGCCACGAGTCTCCAGGAGGGGGGCCGCCAGGAGAGATGGAAGCAGACAAGAGTGGCAGGTCTGGGTGAGGCTGGACACACCCGTCCCCTGCGGGCTGAGGCGAGTGCAGAGCTGAGTGTGGGGAGGCTGCCCTCACGTGAAGAGGACGCGTGTCTGTGGGAATGGACAGCCCGGAGAGGGACGTGGAGTGAAAGACACGGATGGCATTTCTGGCTCGCTGGCCAGGGCCCCTTGCAGCCTGGAGCTCTCCCTCCTCGGTTAGTGCAGGCAGGGGGCCCCTCCGGAGGCTGGCGCTAGGGAGAGAGGCGGGGCATACAGGCAGACAACCTTGAGAGGTTTGCGTGATGACCTTGGCGGCTCAGCAGCGTGGACATGGGGAGCCCCGGGCCTGGCCCAGGGGACGGACCGTGAGCGTTTGTCGGGCTCCCAGCGCAGGCGGGGCGCTGGAGAGGCTGGGCCGCCCCTCTGCACCCGCCGGGCTCAGCGCCCCTCCCCTGCCTGCATGTCCTGGGGGTAGGGGCTGTGTGACTCAGTGCAGACCCTTCAAGGTGCCTTTGAGTGGTCTGAACAGAGGGACGGAGAGCCAGTGACAGGCCACTCCTTGCAACTAAATGCCGCGTGACAAATGCGCAGAGGCCGTCACTCACTGGTTTCAAGCACTGACTCATCCGCCGCCTGGAAGGAGAGCTTTGCAGCCTCCACGCACTGGTGAGCAGGGAAAAGAGGAGGAGGAGGAGGAGGAGGAGGAGGAATGCCGTGCACATAATTCTGGGGCTTTGGCACCGCGCCTGGTTTTGATGGGTGTTCTGTAAACTCACAATCCCATCTCTGGGTGAGGTTTTTCATCTCCCAGATTACTGGCAGGTTGAAATGATTTATTGTGCATTAGTGTTTGTTCTGTTTCTGGAAAAGGTGGTACCTTCAGTGCAGAAGTTCCTGCATGTACGGCCCCATTACATTTTAGAATGTCAATTTCTGACACTTTTTTTTTTTTTTCCCAAAGGTGGTTTTGTGGGTTTACTTTTCACATTATTTAAGGCAACACGCCAGCCTCCTCACCCTTCTTCCTTCTGCTGAGCCAACCATGCTTTGCACAGGGGCGGCTGGGGGTTGGCGTGGGGTACACCCAGCCCCAGGCTCACCCTTTGCGGCCAGGCTGACCGCTTTGCCTGTTGCTAAGTGCGGACCCCCGTTTCCTGTCCAGCATCTGAGGCAGGGGGCACGTCTGCTTGAGTTCCTGCTTTGTGCTGTATTGGACAAATACTAATGCTAACATGGTTCCCTCCCGCATCTCCGGGGCTTTGTTTCTGGAGAGAACTCGGCCCGTCGCGGTGGTCTTAGCCGCAGGTGGCACTTGTGTTCCCAGCAAGCCTGGGCTCTGGGGCGCTCCCGCGGGTGCGCTGGCCTGGGACTGAGCAGAGGCCTCTGCATGCGTCAGGCGGTGGCCCTCTGTCTCCTACACTTGTGTCTGTTGGGGTGTGGGTGTCGGCTCAGGCACTGAGAGCCCAGGAGGTCGGGCTGCCACCGGACAGCAGCCAGGATTGGACAGGATGTTCCAGGGTGTGGCCCCGCCGTGGGCGTGGCCAGAGGCTTTCTCCTCCCTCTCCCCTCCGTCCTCCCTCTCCTCCCCCTGCCAGTACAGCTTCCTGGGACCTGGAGGGGAGCCTGCCCGCATCTCCCAGCAGGTGGACCTTGGGAATCCTGGCCGGGCGGCCAGCCCCTCTCAGGAGGACCCGGTGAGGCTGCTCTGGGCCAAGGTGGAGGTCTTGAAGTTCCATCCCGGGGCACTCGGGACTGGATTTGCACTGACGACCTCAGGCTGGACGCCCAGGATCCCACAGTGTCCCCGGCCCCCCACCACTGCCTTCCTCATGTTCTCGCACCACCTTCGGTGTCCAGGGACTCAGGGCTGGGTGTCACCAAGGCCCCCAGAGGCCGGGAAGCTGACCCTCAGCTGCCCTGCGGAGGTTGACTTTCACTTCCTGGCACTCAGCCACCGGCCAGACACACAGCCCCACGGGGACAGGAACAGAACAAATGCTCTCATCCCTGTTTTCCTCCGCAGGAGGTAGAGGCTCCGTTAAATCAGCGCAGGTGCGACGACCTTGTTTTCACATGACGGCGAGGTCACGAGGCCTGAGGCTCCTCCCGCCCGCTGGCCACATCCGCTGGACCTCGGAGACCCGCACGAGGGCTGGGGTGGTGGGTGAAGGCCACGGTCACGGTCTGGGGCCACAGCCTGAGCAGCCTGCCTCCGTGATATTCTCTTTCTAACTTTAAATGAAATGCCAACATTTAAAAATTTGGAGCCATGACCTGAAAATACAAATTTCTAGCTTCTAATGAAAACACTAGAGGCTCTGCCCACCCCTCGGCCCTGGGTTATGCTCACTGCTGGTGCCGGTCCAGGTTGGGGGGTGGTCCCCAGGGCCCCCAGGTACCTCACTCCCTGTCCCCTGTTCCGCATCAGGAGCCTGAGACGCTTGGGACTGTTGACACTCAGCCGCTCCTGGGCGAATCAAATAGGGCAAAACAGCTGACCTGATTTCCTTTTTCAGACCTGCGTGCCCTCACGTTTGCAAAGTGGCCCGATCTGGTGTCTGCCCCGCCCCCGTCTCCGCGCCGTCCGGCCCTCAGTCCGCGGCGCGGGGCCCGTGGCCGGCGGGCTGTGCTGAGCGGCTGCCTCTCCCCGCAGTTCCTGTGCACGGTGACTGCCATCCTCCTGCACTACACGTACATGAGCACCTTCGCCTGGACCTTCGTGGAGAGCCTGCACGTCTACCGCATGCTGACCGAGCTGCGCAACATCGACGCCGGGCCCATGAGGTTCTACTACGTCGTGGGCTGGGGCATCCCAGCCATTGTCACAGGTGAGGAGGCCAGGTGGCCCGGGCTGGGGACCGACCCCTACTCAGAGGACCCGCGTGGCATTGCTGATGCAGAAACCCACATCAGATAAACCAGCGCCCCCGGGTGCAGGTGGGGGAGCTCTCCGGCCTCCTCTTGGGCACTCAGCAGAGGAGGGGCACCTGCACCCACATCTGCTCACACGAGTGTGATCATCAGTGAGGGATGCGTCTCCTGTCAGGTGTGAGCTCCTTGAGAGCTGGGCCCAGGCCTGTTCAGGGTTTGCCTGTGGCATCTAACGGACAAACACTCCCTTGTCTGCCTGCTTTGTGGATAGGTGGGTGAATGATGGGTAGATGGATGGGTGGATGGATAGGTGAGTGGATGGATGGATGGAGAGATGGGTGGATGGGTGGGTAGGTAGGTAGATGGTTGGATGGAGGGATAGATGGATGGATGGTAGATGGATGAATGGACGGATGGTGGATGGGTGGGTGGGTAGGTAGGTAGATGGTTGGATGGAGGGACAGATGGATGGATGGTAGATGGATGAATGGACGGATGGTGGATGGGTGGGTGGGTAGGTAGGTAGATGGTTGGATGGAGGGACGGATGGATGGTAGATGGATGAATGGACGGATGGTGGATGGGTGGGTAGGTGGATGGGTGGATGGTGGGTGGGTGGGTGGATCGATGGATGAATGAGTTAATGAATGAACAGAACAGCAGCACTTCTCAGCACACTTTTCACTAAATATCAGAAGGTCAAATTTGCTTCCTATGGGGAAAGATCCCCTCTTGTACTCACAAAGGCAGAGCGGCACCCCCTCTCCTCAGCAGTCCCTGGGTTGCAGGGATCCAGACGTGAAGTCCGAGGCTAGAGGCAGTGGGAGGAGGGGCAGCTGCTGCCCCACGGCTCTGCCCAGCAGCCACCCTGGCTTCCATGGTAGCACCACCAACTGGTCTCCTGAGGCCACTCTGCTCCCACCCAGACAGTCTGGGCACCGGGCTGTCCTGTTGCGACTCCTCTCCCTGGGCTCCAAGGGACCCTGAATGACCGTTGTCACCTCCATCCAGGGCTGCTGAGGGGGGCATTGGGGGCCTCCCTCACCGGCAGCCACCTCCTCTTGACCCAAAGACTGAACACAGCAGACACACTACATCGCGTGTTTCCATGCCGTTTCTGGTCAACTTGTGAGGAAGGTGCTAATTCAGGTGGTTCCTGAGCCCCAAAGACGAGGAAGACTGAGGGCTGGGAGCAGCTCGTTTCGGGGTCCTCCCAGTGCCCATCTACTAACCCCCTAAGCAAGGACCTGGTTGTGCTTGGACACTCAGGACACTCATCTTTAATTTCATCTTCAGTCTGCCCAGAGCCTCTATTATTATTTGGGTTTCTTTTTTAATTAGCAAGTTAATCTCAGAAACCAGAGCATCGGATTTTATTTACATCAAATTCTATGAAGAGAAATGAAGTCAGATCAGAATCATTTGCCAATTTGCTTATTTTACAAAAGGAAGAGTTAGCGTTTGCTGTCTGGTTTTCTGTGCCCCAGTAAACTCAGAGTGTGGTTCCTGGTCTGTACTGTACCCTGTTCCATCTCCACCTGTGTGGTCACCTTGGGCGACCCCTCCCGATGGGGCTGGATGGAGCAGAGCATCTCTATGGGACCCTGCATGGGGACAGCCCTTGTCTCAGGTCGTGGGGCCTGACCCAGCCGGGCCTCCGGGACCCGGGGGATGGGGGACGGGGGCCTGAGGCCACCTCTCCATGTGCTTTCCTTAACCCCCACCAAGTCTTAGTTGCCCAAGAACCCGGGAGCATTCGCACGCTCCTTCATTCGTTCATTCATGGTGGGCCTCTTCTGTGCCGGCTCCGTTCTCGGCCCGGGATCAGAGCAGTGAGTGAGAACGGCAAAGCCTGTGTCTTCCAGGAGTTGCCCCTCCAGGGAAGACGGGCATTAAGTGATGGTGAACGTGACTCTAGGCTCATCCACAGACCCTGCACTGAGGGGTGGGCTCAGAGCCAGTGGGGCGGGGGAGGATGAGACCTGCTCTCATCTGGGGGGTGGGGTGGGGAGGCAGGCCAGGAAGGCTTCCTGGAGGAAGCACTCTTTACACTGGAGGGCTCGCAGGAACCAGGCTGCTGTGCTGGGGGGTGTGCCTTCAGGGCCCAACACGTGCGATACCTGAGTGGAGGAAGGCTGGTTGGGGACTGACCCGAGGCTGGGCTGGGGCAGAGTGGGAGGTGCCACGTGATCTGGAGTGTGGCCGTGGCCACGCCACGAAGGGCCCAGAAGGCCGTGGAAATACCCGTGTCCATCTCCTGAGGGCAGTGGGAAGCCATTGCAGGGTTTTGAGCAGTCGGTGGGGAGACTTGATCTTTTAGGGCTTAAGCAAGGGAGTGTGGCCTGTGGAACAGTCCGGGCCAGGTCCGGGGAGGCCACGGCGCGGAGTGGGCTGCTCTTTCGTCCTAAGCAAGGTCTGTGTTGGAGAAGCCACTCCGGACTTCACCTTGACGGTTCTGCAAGGGCAAGTCCTACTCTAGCTTGTGACACGGTTAGAAACCATGGCCGTGGCTTAGATAATATAGGAAACTCCCCATTTGCCCAGCACCTTGGAGTGGTGAGCCGTTCCTGGGGTGTGTGCACGTGTGTACATGTGTGTGTGTGGCGTGTGTGCTCTGTGCACGCACATGCGTGTGGCGTGTGTGGCATGTGCCTGCCCTCAGGTCCTTCCTCCCTCACACCTGTGGTCCATGGCCGTGTCCTGGCTTCTGTGTGGCCCAGCCAGCAGGGCATCCCCATCGTGCTTCGTGGCTGGTCCTGCCGGGTCCCATCACCTCCGTCTTCTGTCTCTCTCCCACCTCCATCAGCAGCCCCGGCCCGGGTGGGCTCCCCACCTCTGGGGTGAATCCGTGAGCAGGTCGTGGTCATGGTGGGCCTGTGACCGGCACTGAGAGGGCCTTTGCTGGGAGGGGACCTGGGCCTTTGTCATTTCCCGGCTGTTTATCTCGGGTTCCCCGCCCTTCCCTCTGAGGGCGATGCCAGGGGCCCCGGGTCCTGCCTGGGGGGCTGGGAACACCCCGTTGTGGCCACCCCCCATCGGGGTGGCCCTCACTCTTCTCCTCCCTGTTGTCCAGGACTTGCGGTGGGCCTGGACCCCCAGGGCTATGGAAACCCGGACTTCTGCTGGCTGTCCCTTCGTGACACCCTGATCTGGAGCTTTGCGGGGCCCATTGGAACCGTGATAGTCGTGAGTGCCGGGGGTTTCTCAGAGCCCCTGATTATCAGGGACGTGGGAGGCCGGGTGCCCCTTGGGTACGTTGGCTTGAAGGGTGTTTGGGGCTGAGCACCTGGGCGGGACAGGAAGGGCTGACCTGACGGTGATAAAGCCTCGTCCTCAGACCCGTGGATTCTGGGATTTGGTCCAGGTCCACGTCCACTGTGACACCGCTCAGCATCCACCCCCAGCGGGCTCCTGGGCTCCGAGGCCTCATCCCAGGGGGCACCTCCCGAGATGTGGGCTGGAGACCCTCAGAAGCCTTTGGCTTTTGAAGGTCTCTAGTGACAATACAGTGGAGCGGCCACTGGACTTCGGGTTTCTCTGTTTGTTTGGTTTTTTTTCAGGTCAACTCAGTCATTTTTGTCCTGTCTGCAAAGGTTTCCTGCCAAAGGAAGCGCCATTATTATGAAAGAAAACGGGTCGTGTAAGTTGGTGCTAAACCCGGCCGGTGGGTGGGACCTGACGCGGAGCCAGCCCCACCCGAGACCCCTGCCTGTCTGGTTTACACGCCAGGCAGAGCCCCATGAAAGTGCCCGTCACCGAGCCGGTCAGCTGCTGGCTTTCCGGGCCGGTCCAGGGCGTCACGGCAGCCACGTCAGTGGGGAATCAACAGGCCGCAGTGGGGAGAGGCCAGCCGTGTCTGGACGTGTCTGGGCTGTGCCGAGCCGAGTCTGGATCCAAGTTGGACGTCGTGGAGGAAAGCGAGAGAGGCTGACCTCAGGGGGACCGGGGCAGGTGGCCGGCCGGGATGGCAGCCCGGACCAGGGAGGGAGCGATGTTTAGGATGTAGGACCCACGGGGTTTGTGGTGGAGTCACTGAGGGGAGAGGGGTTAGCAGTGACGCCTGGGTGTCCTCGCCTGGATGGGCAGGAGGAGGGGGATGGTGACAGCCTGTGGTGGGGAGGTGCCAGGGTGCCTGGACACTCCCTGGAGTCAGGCAGGGTGGGGGTGGGGGGATGGAACTTTCTGGGTTGGTGGTGATAGTGATGCTGGCACCACAGGAGTGGAGGAGCTCGCCCAGCGAGAGGGGGCAGCACAGGAAGATGGGGCCCAACAGAGAGGGAGCCTCCCATGTCTTCAGGTTGGGAGAGAGCAGGGGACCCACAGAAAAGCCTTGCGGGAGGCAGGCAGGGCAGCGTCGGGAGAGCTCAGCGTGAGTCCAGGAGCCACGAAAGGGTCAGGGGAGGGGAGGACAAGGGTGTCCACTGGGCCGGGTGACCCGAGCTGGGGGGCCAGGGAAGGGAGGATGTGTGAGGAGGGGCTGAGGGGCCACAGGAGGTGCCGGTCCGCCCGGCCTGCGGGAGAGCAGAGTCTGAAAAGGCCACGGAGGAGCAGAGACCGCGGGCAGGGGACGCGGGGTCGGGGTCCAGCCTGCTCACCGCCTCCACCGTCCTCCACTTCCTCCCCGCCCCAGACCTGCCTCTCCCAGCCCCTGACTCACGTTAGCACACGCAGTTCCCTCCGCCCCCCCACGACCCCACCAGGGATGCGCGTCGCCGTCCGTTCCCCTTCAGCTGGGGAGACCGAGGCGGAGAGCAGGAAGCCCTTGCTAGGAGCCTGCACAGCGGGCCTGACACCTTCTGGCCACCCGCCTCCTCCGGGTCCACGTAACTTCCGGGCCCGTGCACCGGGCTTCCCGGAGTCGCTGTGGGTGCAGCCCGGGTACCAGTCTTGGCTCCTAGTTTGCTGTTTACCTGTTTGCTTTTTACTGCTCGCCTGCTCCCCACTCAGCTGTCTCTTCCCGTGTGAGCCAGGAGCTGCCTCATGGTGGATGCTTCGAAAGGGTGTGGGAAGGAAGGAGGGTGGGGCATGGCCGGCTGGCCGGCGGGCGGGTGGGAGAGAAAGAGGGGGAGGACGGTGCAGTCACGCCCGCGTCCGCCCCCCAGCTCCCTCGTGAGGACGGCCGCCTTCCTGCTGCTGCTCATCGGCGCCACCTGGCTTCTGGGGCTGCTGGCCGTGAACAGCGACGCCCTCACCTTCCGCTACCTCTTCGCCGTCTTCAGCTGCTTACAGGTGGGCGGCTGTCAGACGGACCTGGCGGGGCCCAGGGGTCACCTGTGCTGCTTCCTGTCTGAAGTGCCCCGAGAGGGTCCCTGGGGAGATCCTTGACCTGGCGTCCTGGCTGTGTTCTTGCTCTCTGGACACACGGGGCTGCACCGTGGCTGTCCTTCTGGTGGCGGCGCAGTTTGTTAGGGGTTATGGTGAAGCCTCGTGGTCCCACCACCAAAAAAAAGGCGGCTGTTGCTCCAAAGGCAGCTCTGCCCCGAGCCCTCCCAGGGACCCCCATCCATGGCCTCCCGTGTGTCCGTCAGGACGCAGTCCTCTGCTCAGCCAGTGCGGGGCCTCACCTGCTCCCCGGCCGGCATAAATCCCACTGTGTCCCCAGGAGGGTGCTGGCCATTTACTGTCCGCACCGTGGACCCTGATTAATGATGCAGCATTGGGGACCCGGATGGCCCGGGGGCTGGGGCCTGGGAGGGGGTCCTCCAGGCACCGGCGTGCTGGCTGCCCTGACCAGGCCCCCGACCTGGAGAAACTGGAAGCCCCCGGGGCAGGGAGGCCGGGCGTGGGCCGTGGTGGGCGTCTGCACGGCCAGGTCTGCTCTGGGCACCGTCAGCTCCACGTGGCTGAGCTGTGCTCCGTGCATCCTCCGGGCAGGCAGGCGGGCAGTGAGGCAGCGGCAGGGCCCTGGCTCCTCTACGGGGGCCAAGCCCGGCGCTGACCTGCCCCCTCCTCTGCAGGGCCTCGCCGTCCTCTTGCTCCACTGCGTGTTCAACAGAGAGGTCCGGAAACACCTGAAGGGCGTGCTCGCCGGGAAGAAGCCGTACCCCGACGACTCAGCCACCACGAGGGCCACCCTGCTGACGGTAGGAGGCTCCCGGGGACGCCAGGGCCTGGACCAGCGTCAGACACAGCCCCTTGGTCTCGCGTCCCCCACAAAAGGGGGCATCACAGACCCGTCCCCGGAGCGTGGCATCCAGCCTTCCCTGCAGCCCCGGGAGCGAGCCGAGTCGACAGGGTGGGGTCTGTCCCACTCACAGCCTCTCTTGCCCCCACGGCCGGCCGAGATCCTGGCCAGAAGCAGGGGCGGTGGGAGCTGCCACCGGGCCGCTGTGCTCCGTGCTCGGCAGGGGCACGGTGAGGGTGCTGCGTGGGGGCTGGTGGTGGGGACCGAGCCACCCTCTGCGCCCTGGTGGCCTCTGCTCGGCTGATAACCAGCCCCCTTCCCCCAGCGCTCCCTCAACTGCAACAACACGTACGGCGAGGAGCCCGACGTGTTCCGCACGGCCCTGGGCGAGTCCACCGCCTCGCTGGACAGCACCATCAGGTCAGGCCGGGCCGGCGCCCCTGCTGTGGCCGGTGGGGGGGGGCAGCTCTCCGAGCAAATGTGGGCTTTGCCGCCTCCGCCCCGAGCTGTGTGCCCTGCGGTTTAAGTCCACGTGTGTTTACCCGTGTGCTCCGGGAGTCTCGTGGCAGAGAACCTTCCAGAGCCTGGTGTGGCTGCTCTGGCACACGCAGAAGGCGCTGGGTGACGGCGGGTGGCCGGTCATGCGTCCCCCAGAGCAACGATGCTAAGCCCACCCACCTCTACCCTCTCCAGGGACAAAGGGGGCCAGAAGCTCAGCGTGTCCTCTGGGCCGGCGAGGGGCGGCCACGGGGAGCCAGACGCGTCCTTTGTCCCCAGGAGCACCAAGAAGCCCCACGGTACATGTCCCCTGGGGCACGGTCTCCTGCCAGCCTGCGCGTCTCCATCCCTGGGGGCCGTGGCGAGAGCTTCCTGCTGGCTCTCAGCTGCCCCGTGGCCCCTCGGTCACCGGAGAACATGCAGCCTTGAGGAGGTGGCCACCGCGCACTGGGAGGGTCAGCGGGCACCCAGTGCCCTCCCGTGCCCAGGCCCGGGTGGCTCCGCCCTGCCCCTGGCAGGAAGCCCCCGCCCCCGCCTGAGCGCTGTCCCTCCCGCCCGCCCGGCAGGCCACGACTCGGACTCGGACAGCGAGCTGTCCCTGGATGAGCAGAGCAGCTCTTATGCCTCCTCTCACTCCTCCGACAGTGAGGACGACGGGGTCGCGGCTGAGGACAGATGGGACCCGGCCCAAGGCCCCGTGCACAGCACCCCCAAAGGTGAGCGAGCCCGCTGGCCGCAGAGCGGCCCTCAGCCATGGCCACCTGCCCCAGGGACGGGGCTGGGCGGCCGGAAGGACAGCCCCCTGCTCCCCGTCCGCAGAGCCCAGGTGAGGTCTCGGGGGTCTCTGTGGGACCCCCGCGGCCAGGACTCCACGAAGCTGACCCCACGGCTGCAGGGAGCACGCGGCTCCCGGGTGTGGGGTGCGGGGGCGGGGCTTGAGGCCGGGATCCCACCCGGGACCTTCCCTCTCTAAGCCTCGGTCGGGGTCCCCACCTGGACGGCGCGGCCCGGCCAGGCCTGCGGGTCGGGGACCGTGGGTCAGCGCCCCCGGGACACGCTCCCGCTGAGCCGAGCAGGCAGCCGCCCTGCAAGCTGAGGGTCCGTCTTGTGCCTCAGCGGACGCCGCGGCCAACCACGTCCCAGCCGGCTGGCCTGACGAGAGCCTGGCCGGGAGCGACAGCGAGGAGCCGGGGGAGCAGCCCCGCCTGAAGGTGGAGACCAGGGTCAGCGTGGAGCTGCACCTGGACGAGCAGGGCAACCACTGCAGCGAGCGCAGCCCGGCCCGGGAGAGCGGGGGCCCCAGGCCCGCGGCCGCGCCGCCCAGCCAGCCCCCCGAGCAGAGGAAAGGTGCCGAGGGCCCGCTGTCCCCGAAGCTGGGGGCCAGGAAGTCCCTGGTCCTGGGGGAGGCAGGCCCAGGCACGGGCTTCGGGGGTGGGGTCCCTGGGGCACGGGGGTGGTGCCCGGCAGGGCAGGGGTGAGACCCGAGGGGGGGGAGGAGTGGCCGAGAGCTCGGCTCTGCATGACGGTCCCTCCCTGAGTCCACTGCATCCAGCAGAGGCAGCCCGATCGTGACCGTTTCGATCCCCCCGCCCCCGCCCAGGCATCTTGAAAAACAAAGTCACCTACCCGCCGCCACTAACGGAAAAGATGCTGAAGTCGCGGCTGCGAGAGAAGCTGACTGAGCGTGAGCAGAGCCCCGCGTCCTCGCGGCCGTCCTCCCTGGCCTCCAGCGACGGCGTCCGCGCCCCCGACAGCACCATCCCCGCCAAGACGCTGCACCGGGAGCCAGGGCGCGAGCACCTCAACGGGGTGGCCATGAATGTGCGGGCCGGGAGCGCCCAGGCCCACGGCTCCGGCTCCGAGTGAGTAGTCTGGGCCGTGGCGGGAGGGACGGCGGGGGCGGCCCCCGGCCAGCCTCCCCGTGGTCCCCCATCTGGAGGACAGGCCCCGAGCACAGAGGCGTGCCCAGGCAGAGGCCCGGGGGCTGCGGCGGGCTTCCACCCAGGAGAGGGCCCCTGCTCGGGATCAGGAGGAACCGGCCGGAGGTGGAGCAGACGCCTGTCAAAGCCCTGGGTCCCGTCCAGCCCTGAAATTCTAGGACTTGACACCATGTGGGACCAAACGTCTTATGAGCAGTTTCCTTGGCCCAGGGTCATTACTGCCCCATTTTGTGGTTGAGGAGACTGAGGCTGGGGGTCGGGGGGCGCCTGGCCGCAGAGTTGCGGAGCTGGGATCCGGCTCCAGACGTCCCGGGGAGGTGGGAAGAATGGGAGCCCGGTCTTCTAGAACGACCTTCCCAAAACTTAGAGAATGACTCAGGTTGCTAGCCTTGGTACTCCAGGCACCGTGCAAGGCCAGCCCTGGGGAGGACACTCGGGCCTGGGTCTCCAGGTGGCCCTGGCCGTCAGGGGTGCAGGTTGATTGTCCCCTCCCCTGCCTGCCAGTGTCGCTGTGTCCACACATGAGCGTGCCCTCCGTGGAGCCTCCGGGCACCCCGACCCCTGAGTGGGGGGTTCTGCCCCCTGCCCCCCAAGTGGGGGTCTGCCCCTGCACAACCTTGGACCCAGCCCAGCTGCTGGCTTCACGGGTGGCAGGGGCTGTCCTCGCTGACCCTCCTCCGCCTGCCTGACGGCTTCTTCCCACGTGCAGAGGCAGTAACGAAACTTCACTTTGAACCATCAGGAAACCGTGAGACAAGCCCATCACCTCCGCCCAGGCCTCTGCTGTGTCGTTGTGCTCCTGGACCTTGGAGCCCGAGGGGCCCCTGCCCTGTCAGTGAAGCAGGCCCTGGTGGCGGGGGCCCCATGGGGCTGCAGTGGTAGCCCCGTGACTGGCATGACTGAAGGTCCAGACACAAAGCCCTGAGCTGCCCCGGAGGCTCAGGGCCCCTTAGACCCGTGACAAGTGCCAAAGGCCACAGGCACGGGAGGCGTGGACTCCCGGGCCGGCACAGCTCAACCCTCGGACTGCAGACAGAGCCAAAACCGTGCGCTGGCCTGGCCGGGACAGGGCCCAGCAGGAGAGCTGGCCTTGAGAGGAGCCGCCGGGCCGTTTGGCCAGTACTCAGGGCCGCAGGCAGCTCCCAGCAGCTCCACAGCCCTCTGCAAAGGCAGCCCTTGTCTTAAAGCAGATCACTTTCCTTTGTTGCAAAGGTGTAGATACTTTTGTATATTTGTATGGAACTTTGAAAAGGCAAAAACCTCTGTATATTTTGCATTTGTACTGACTCTGTCCATACTGGGAGATCCGTGGGATGATCTCTCCCTCTTTCTGACGTCAGGAAGATTGCACAGCCAGCCTGGAGTCTGGCACGCATCCAGCAACTGGTGTCCCAGCAAAGCAGAGGGGGGTAGTGTGTAGGGAGTGCTGCTGGACAGAGGTTCCGGTGCTGCTTCCAGCCCAGAGGCAGGAGCCCGTGGGCATGACACGTGGCCGCCTGGATGTGCAACACATTTGCATTTGTGATGCTTGCCCTCAGCTCCCATCTGCCTGGACGGGTGTGGCTCCGAGACAGGGCCATCTGGGGCTGGACCGGACTCGGGAGCTCTGCTGAGCGTGGGATGCAGGTGCACACGGCCGCGACCGACACACTGGTCATCCCCTGCCCCCTTCGCTGGGGTGGGCCCCACTCTGAGCCCCGCAGGGCCTCCCTGGCCCCCTTCCCGGTCAGTGGTACTGCAGGTGGGGAATTCCTTTGTCCCTCTGCGCCTGTTCTCGGCGGGACTGTAAAATGTTCACACGTTCCCGATTCAGACGGAGGTATGAGGTCTTCCAGGATGTCAACATTCCTTCCTGCCAATTTTCTAGCTCTTTTAGACTCCGAGGAGCTCCAGGCAGGCGGGGGTCTCACCCCCAGAGTCTGACCAATTACTTCATTTTGCTTCAAATGGCCAATTGTGAGAAGGGACAAAGCCTCAGCCACACTGTTCAATGGTTACCAAGCTGTTTTTTGGAAACTCACACCAAGGACCGGCTGTGACTGTCCCTCTGTGGGCAGTCGGCACAGCGTGGCCTGAGGGGCTGTGGAACGGGGCCCAGAATTATTCAGACACGTCTTATTTCAGTGTTTCCTTTGTTCCTCAGTCGGATGCCCAAATAAATGGTCAGCACAGCTGCCTCCAAATACGAGAAACCATAAAATATGATGAAAATCAAGTAAAATGCAAAGATGTCCATACTGTATTATGTTGATGAAAATGCAAGTATTGTTAATGGCTGAGAGGAAAACATACCTGATACTTAGGTCTAAGACCACAGGCTTCATACAAAAATGAAATGCGATCCCAAAGCCCTCACACTTGAATGAATTATAAATGTGCCTTAGCAGGGGAGTGGCCTTTTCAAGATACAAAATAATAGTACCTTCAAACGTTTACCATTGAGGAGACATTTTCTAAGTAAAAAAAAAAAGTGGAAATATTTTTGAGTCTGAACACTTCACTTTCGTATTATCCCATATTCTTCTGCAACTGGATTTTGTCCCTTGAGATGTATTGTTTTTTTCATTTGATCAGAACTGTTACCAAAAAAACAACTGTCAGTTTTATTAAGACAGGAAAAATGTAAACCTATTTTTGTGACTTAAGACTTTATGAGAGATACTAGACACTGGAGGTTTTTTTTTTTAAACAAATGTGTATTTATTAATGTTCAGAACACTGGAATTGCAACACAAATGAGGAAAGAGTCTACAATAAATTAAGATTTTTTTGAATTTGTACTTCTGCTGTCTGGTTTTACCCCCCACTCCTGCATCCCTGTTCCCGCCCCTTCCTAAGGCAGCCCTGGAAAAGGGACCATGTACAGGATGCTGACAAGCCGGGGGGAGCAGGAGCCATTCTGGAACTTTCTATTCATTTCCTGCTCATCCAGACTCTTGCACCTCACACTTCAAAATTTTTTTCCTGCACCAATCTCTTTTTCCTGTCCTTCTGGGACGCCAGTGAACACAACTGGTTCCTGAGGCTTTGTTCATCTGTTTTCACTCTTTTTTTCTCTCTGTTCTTCAGATTAGATCATTTCTAGTGATCAATTTTCAAGTTGACTGATTCTTTCCTCTATCATCTCCATTCTGCTATTGAGCCTATCCAGTGATTTTTTTTTTAACTTAAAATATTGTAATTTTAAGTTCTAAAATTTCCATTTGGTTCCTTTTTATTACTTTTATTTCTCTACTGAAGACTTCTAGTTTTCCGTGAATTTCAAGAGTGTTTACCTTTACCTCATAGAGCATGATTATAACAGATGCTTTAAATTCTTTGGTAATTTGGGCATCTGGGTCATCTTGGGGCCGCAATCTGTTTTCTTTTCTCTTGGTGTTTCCTGGTTCTTTGTAGGCTGGCTAATTTCAAACTGAATCCTTGATTGACATCTTTGAATGTTACATCATGAGCCTCAGGGTCCTGTTAAGATCCGCTGGCAGATGTCAGTTGTTTGTTTTAGAATGCAGTCAACCCCATTAGGTTCAGACCACAAGTTCTGTCTCCTTCTGTGGCTGTGACTTTGCTGTGCCGCCTTGGGTCCACTCTGTACACCTGCCACTCCGTTAGTCTAGGACTTGGGGTGGTTTATATCCGTTCTGCCCTCAAAGCCTTTCATATGCTGCTTTGGGTCTGTTCCAACTCAGGGTGAGCCAGCGCCTGTCAGTATATATGGAAAGCGAGGGGTCCATTCCGCCAGCACTCTCTCCTCTCTGGGATTTGCCTCACACACTGTTACTCCTAGGGCCCCTTTTCTTGGTTCCTCTATCCAAAAAGATGGGTTTCTAACAGGGTTCTAGCTGCCTGCACTGCCTCACTTCCACCCACCTGGGGCTACCTTTGGGGAAAATCAGTGGGAGCAAAGAGAAGACAGTGGGGGATCCCACACACTCTTCAGCCCACAGGGCCCCCCCCTTCCCAGGCCTCTCTTGGAGTCCCTGCCCCAGTGCTGGCCACACAGCTCCAGAGGTTGGGGCCATCCTTGGGTCAAGCCTGGGAGAAAAAAAGAGGGAAACCACCCATGAACGCCCCACCCCCAAAGGTCACTCTCAGGTTCTGCTCCCTCCCCTGTTCCCCTGCTAACATTCACCGGTCAAGAGTGCCCGGTCATGAACGTGATAGAATACCACCATCTCAAGCCAAAAGTGCTGCTTAAAGGGGACACGTGAGGAGAGTAGCCCCCGGCTGAAGGGAGCAGGTGCGTCCGCTGGGCCTGGGTGGCCTCCCGTGGACGTAAATAATTGCACTCCATACCAACCTCTAGCCAAGGCCACTCCAGGACCCGCGGGATCGAGACAGAAACACAGACGTGAACACTGAACATCTGAACGCCGTCCAGGCCACAAAAACAACAAGCCTCCCCCGTCCCAGCTGTAGGAGTAAGTGCTCCCTCACATCACGCTGTGGCCTCACTCCAGGCTCCCTCCCTGTAGACACTGGGGGTGCAGGGAGGTCCGGGGCTTGCAAAGGCTTCTGGGGACGTGGGCAGAAGACAGGCCCCGGGGGTTGACCCTGACCCGAGCCTTCTAGGAGCGAAGCACAGGCCCAGTTCTAGGGTCTGTCTCGCTGAGATTATCCTGGAAATGATGTGGGGAGAGGAGAGGGGGGGCGGCGGGAGGGGGTGGGTGCGGGGAAGCTCTTGTTTACATCAAAGGCCGGGAGTTGGTGCGTGAAAGCATCCGGCTCTGGCCCCTCCTCTCGTTATCGATGGTGTGGGAGTGACCGGGCCCTGGCAGCAGGGCCCCTGTGTGGGAAAGAGAGAGGGGAAGCCCACCCACTTCTCAGCCCCAGCCCCTCTGAAGGTCACCTGGGGGTGCAGCCCTGGAGTCCGGGGGAAGCCAGAGGCCCAGGCCACGAACTCGGCCCAGTGGTGCCCCCCGGCCAACAGCTACACCTGAGTCTCTGAGGCGTTGCCCAGAGGCCTCCCAGAGTCTGTCAGCTGTGCCCCCAGAGAGAAGGTGGTACTGCGGCCCGGAGGCTGCCATGGGCGCAGCCAAGGGTGAGAGCTGGTGACCCGGGGGCAGCGGCAGGCTTGTGCTCCCTCCTCCCGCCTCCACTGGCCGACCTGGCTGGAGGCCTGGCGTCGGGCTGGCAGGACGGGAAGAGCCGTCTGGAGGCTAGAAGGGCGGCCTCCCCTCTGCTGGCCTGTGTCCATGCTGACTGCCTCCACCCGCCCCTCCTCCCACTGTGGCGGCTCCCCAGACGGGGCCAACCCCCGCCTGACCCAGCTGACCGCGCCCCCGGGGGAGGCCCGGTGGAGCATCTCCAAACCTCCCGCCTCCAAGTCCTGCGGTGGCTCCGCAGCGGGCCTTTCAACCGCCCACGGCAGGACGACGGCCACCCCAAGATGCCCGCGGCCAGAGCCAGCTCCGAAGGTGCTCTCATCTGCCACTCAGCGCCCGGCGAGCCGCCCGCCGCACTAAACGCGCACATGCTCTATGGCGTGTGTTTGTGTCCCGAAGGGCACAGGTTGAAACCCTAGCCCTGAGGTGGTGGCGGCCATTGGGTCTTGAGGGTGGGGCCCTCACGAAGTGGACAGGTGTTCTTCAGAGGCCGCAGGGAGCTCCCTGGTGGTCCAGTGGTTAGGATGCAGCACTTTCACTGCCAAGGGCCCGGGTTCAGTCCCTGGTGGGGGAACGGAGATCCCACAAGCTGCGCGGCATGGCTGGGGGTGGGGGGGTCCCAGAAAAACCCCTGCCCCTTCCACCACACGAAGACACAGCGAGAAGACGGCCACCGGCCACCCGTAAGAGGACCCTCCCCCGTCGGAGCCGGCACCCTGACCTCAGACTTCCAGGTTCCACAACCGTGAGAAATAAACTTCCCTTGTCTATAAGCTACCCTTCAGCTCTCGATGTGACTGGCCAGGGTGCCGGGCACTCTGCAGGGGGAGGGGAGGCTCCCACGCAGCTGCCTGGACTCGGGGCAGAGCCGCCGCCCCTCAGAGTGGCCTCAAGGCCCCACTGTCCCCCTCAGACACCCTGCAGGCTGGGACTCAGCTCAAGGCCCGTCACACGTCCTCTGCCACAGGTAAGGGTGGGCACAGCCGTGAACGGAGGCGGAGGAAGGGGGGATTCCATCGCTCTCCCGTGCAGCGCACACACCCGCCTCCCCACACGTGGCCAGTGCCGTGAAGCCCCCGGGACGGCCCACCCAGGCCCCACCCCACTGGAAGCCGTCAGAATCCACACCCCGGACAGAGCTTTTATTGGGTGCTGCCCCTGCAGCCCAGCCATCCCCCTCCACAGGTCCCCTTCTAGGGGGTGCGAAAGAGGAACTCCACCCATGGGGCACTTGGGACAGACCCGCCGGCCAGCGAGCAGAGAGGACGGGCTCTCCCTGGCTCTGAAGCGGCCCGGAAGCTGGGCCGGCCGGGCCAGGACTGGGGCGGCAGGTGCCGGCAGCAGTGGCCGAGCCCCCGGCGGCCCTGCCCCTGGCTCCGCTCCTCCACGTCTCCTCCCGCGAGCTCCGCAGCAGCCGCTCGGCCTCTGTCAGAGCGTGGGCCCCCGGCCCGGGCTGTCACCCCGGCCGCTGCCGGAGCCCTCCACGGCCATACTGGGTGTGCTCCTGCCCTTCTGGAGTGTGTAGGCGGATGGCCCCAGGCGCAGGATCTTCCCACTGCCCAGGCACTCGCCCCCTTTGTAGAACACAGCGAACTGCAGAGGAGAAAGGCCGTGTCACCTGCAGTGCGACCCGGCATCCGGGTGCCCACAGTGCAGCCAGGAGCCCGGACCGGGGGCTGGGGAGGGGCAGTGCTCTGCCTCTCCCACTCCCGTCCTTGTCCCCGGGGCCCAGAGCAGAGGCGGGCCCGGGCAGGGCAGCCGGCGCTCCCACTAGCCGCGCAAGAGCCAGGCCTCACGGTTGCGGGCTGGCTGTGCACCCACCCCCGCGGGCTGTGAGCCGAGCACCGCAGCCCCTCTGCCCCTCACTGCCCCCGGAGACCGGCTGCTCTGCTCGGGAGGAAGTGCCGGCCTTCCAGAGCACGAAGCCTGCTCCACTGCACAGCCGGGCAGGTGCTGAGGAGGGCCGGGTTCCGGGGCAAAAGCAGGCGCAGACTTGGGGCTGAGGCCCCAACCCGCCTGCCAGCCGGCGTACCCCCACTCACCTGTCCCAGGGCGAGAGCCCGCACGGCCTTCACGGCCGTCACCCACACAGTGCCGTCTTGATTGAGGGTCAGCACGCAGGGCACTGGGGGAAGAGAAGGACCCTTGGAGGGGGCGCTGGCCTTGCCACGTGTGCTCAGCCCCAGGCCTTGGGCCCCCGGGGAGGAAGGAGCAGGCAGTGAGGACAAAGAAAGCTCGGGGCGACAGCCAGAGGGGCTCAGCGCCGCCCGGGCCCCGGGGCAGCACACACACTACCTGCCGGCCGGCCTGCCAGTGGGACCCTCAATCCCACCCGCCCCGGCAACCTGCCCTCTTCCAGAGACCGACCCTGTGTCACGGACAAAGGAGGCTAAGCTGGCCTCAGCGCCCCCCAGGCTGTCTCTGCGTAGGCAGAGGGCAAGGAGGCCTGCACGTTATACAATCTGAAAAGTGGGGGCCCCGGCCCAGGTCGGATCGCCTGTCCTAACTCTGGCCTTGCCCGGGTAATCCCCGCTCAGTCACCTAGCGCCATCTGGTGGCGGAACCGGAAGTGGCACTCCATCATCTTGTCGCGGACCAGGGCTGCGGGCGGCTCCTCCGCCACCCAGTGCACGCGGCCGGTCCGCAGCAGGTCCCTGTACAGGGCCGGGTGGTCTGTCCGGGGGGCCTGCGGAGCGGAACGCGAGGACGTGACACCCTGGAGCCCTCAGCGGAGGGTCCTGCCCCAAAGCCCCCTCGCTGCACTTCATTAATAACGATCGTAACAGTAAACGCTCACTGAAATCCACGCTGACACGTGGAAATTCATGCGCTTATCCCTCGAGCCTTTCTACCCCACTTTGCAGATGAGGAAACCGAGACACGAGAGGGAAAGTCACTCGTCACGGTCACACTCAGCAAACAGCAGAGGAGCGTGCAATCCGACCCCATGACCTCTCCTCCTGGGAGTTCACCCTGCCCCTGCCACAACCCGGCGGCCCAGTGCCAGAGGCGCACGGGGCAGCCACGTCACCACAGGGATCCCACCAAGCCCCACGTGGCTGGGGACAGGGCTCCCGGCGCCTCCACGCACCCGGCCTCCTAGGACCTAGCAGGCCTCCCGTGAGGCAGGACCAAGGGCATCAAGTCCGCGGCCCTTGGGTTCTAAGTAGATAAGGAGACCCACACAGGGGACAAGTGTCGGTGATGTCCCTTCTCAAAGCAAAAGAGACAGCTAAACTTTACACTTAAGTCCCTTTAACTCATGCTGGACCAGAATCACCGTCCAGGCCCTTGCGCCCAGGGCTCTTCTGGGCGGTGATGTCTCAGAGGCCTGCTGGCCCCTCTGCCCGCGTCTAAGGGAGGGCCCCCCAGCTCTGGGACAGAGCGCGCTCAGAGCCAGGATGCTCAACCTCGGCACCGCTGAGATTTGGGGCCGGATCACTGTGCAGGGGACGGGGCTCCCTGGCTTCACCCACTAGACACCAGCAGCACCTGTTCCCCTCCTCCCTCCCCCATGCCGTGACACTGAAAATGTCCCCAGACCCTGCCAAATGTCCCAGGGAGGGGAGCAGGGCAAACACGCCCCCTCTGTGAAGCCCTGCTCTAGAGCCTGAGGACACGGTCCCGGGTCCCAGTGGCCCAGAGCCCCGCTGCGGCAGACGGCCTAGGCTGCTCCCGGCTCTGCACCCCACCTGTTCAACAGTGAGTCACTGGAGCCCTCTGTGTGCAGGCCCAGTCCGGGGCACTGAGCCACCCCTTCTCCAAGGGGCCTTCCCACGTTAACGTCATCTTTGAGTCTTGTACAATCGGAGGAATACATCTATTTACAGGGACTGATGTGATGATTAATAATGTGACCTGCATACAGTAAGAGCCTAGTAAGCACCTTAAACAAAACCCTTCTGGTACCTAGGGCCAGTCCCAGGAGGATGCAGAGGAAAGGCGAGGACGCTCCCGACCGCAGCTGCCCTGCAGGTCCCCCACGCTGCCTGGCTCAGCGCCGTGGGCTCTGCCACGGCCAGGCCTCCGTCACCTCACCCACCCGACTCACCACGAGCACGTCGCCCCTGGCGCTGTCCTTCTCCACCACGTACCAGGGCTCCCGTAAGCCACCTATCTTGGCTCTCTGGCCCAAAGTATACAGGAACCAACCTGTGGAAAGAGTTTCTCAGTGAGGTGGGAGGGGCCCCGTCTCAAACGTCCCACCCTCGGGACGGGGAGGAGGCTGGGAGGCAGCAGGCAGGGGGCTCCCTCTGCGGACCCCCCGGGCAGCCTGGCTTAGGCTGTACCTCCCCCGCCGCGAGGGGCCGTTCCAGCTGTGCGGCCCCCGACCCACCAGGAGCAGGGACCGCTCCTTTAGAACGCGGGCCAAGTGCCCCGCCGAAGCCACAAGCCCCTCTTGCCGAGCCCCCGGGCACTAACCACCTCGGGGGGCCAGGACACCCGGCTGCCCCGGTTTCTCTGTGCACCCTCCCCCCGCCACCACAAACATCACAGGGCCGGCCGGCTAGGCCACGCCTCCCCCAGCCCCCAGCCCGGAGCTCGGCGCTCCACTTCTGCAAGCCGGCAACGGAGCTGGGCTCCCCTGCGTGCCCTGGCAGCCTCCTGCCGCGACAGGCTGCGAGCGCCCTGCAAGTTGTCCCCAGCAGGGCCGGCACGTCCTCCCTCAGGAACGCTCAGCTCTCTGGGAGCCCGTGGCGTCTAAGGCCCGCTCCCTCCAACAGCACCAGGAAGGGGAAGCCGTCCGGCCCAAACTGAGGCGAGGGTCTCCAAGGAACAAGCCCCTTGGGAGTGTCCACGCCTGAGCCCCAGCCCTCGTCCTTCCGGCAGGTCAGACCCACGCTGGACCAAGTCTCGTCTGTCATCAGGCCCCCAAGGGCACAGCCCCACCGTTGACCAAGCCCGCCTCTGTCCTCCCACCTGGGCTGTGAACCCTCACGCCTGACCCGTCCTCCCCACGCCGGCTCAGGGCAGGCTCGGGGTGTCCTGACCCCCAGCAGCGTCTGCGAATGAGGGAGCAGCACCTGGGGTGCAGCACTCCGGCCAGGAGGGCCACCTTCTGGTCCCAACTCTTCACGGCGTCCTAAATCATGAAACTCGTGCTCTGAAGTCAACCTAACTCCTTCCCTCCAGTGGAGTTTTTCTGTAGTCTGGTATTCTCTATATGTAATGAAAAAATAAGTCTATTCACGGGGACTTAATACATAACTCAGACAGTGAGGCTCCTGAACCAGACGGCACCCTTTGTTATTGGCTGCGATGCTCTCGAATCGCAAACACCCAGTCAGAGCCACTCCCACCTTCCCTGGCGCCACGCACACCCGTCCCTGAGGGCCTGGAAGCATCCCGTCTAAGTTCCCAGAGCTCAAACTTGCCCCCCGCCTCAAGGAGCTCAGGATGAAAAGCAGCCCAGGGGTGCATCTCACCTTTATGCGTTCCCAGAACTTTATTGTCTTCTATAGAAATAAATTTACCAGGTCGAGGCTGTAAATACTGGAAAACAAACGTTTCATTACTAACGGATCCAGGTCCAGAGCAGAAACGTGGCTCCATCCTTGTGCATCAAAAACCACTCACCTGAAGAATGAAATTTTCAAAATTTCTTTTACCAACGAAACAGATGCCCATGCTCTGAAATGAAAGGAGGGCCGACCGTGAGACGAACGGCCGGGTGGGGTCCTGCACTCCACCTGGAGAGCCTGGGCAGGGGCGGGGGGCACACGGGGCCTCTCGGGGCCTCACCTGCCCCGAGCCGCCCCACCCCCGGGCCAGGGGCCTGGCTTCCTTTCTCCAGCACCACACACACCAGTCACAGCCACAAACAGACCTCAGGGGCTTATTTCAGGCCCCAGACATGGACCTTGGCAGCTAAGTAAGCAGTGCCACCTCCACACCCAGCAGGGTCTGGCCCCGCGCTGCAGACCCTCAGACCAGCTGCCCAGGAAAGAAAACTAAAGCTGCTTAAGCCCTCAGGCCACTGTTGGTGAGCCTCAGGGGACAGACACGGAGCAGAGCAGAAGCAGGAAGTACAAGCCAGGCCACGAGGTGAAGCATCGCGGGTGGGTCCGAGGAAGGAGAGTCTTTTCTCGAGGTGACGTTTCTAGCGCGCAGGAAGACCTAGCGGGAACAGGCCCGCCGTCCCGTGCTCGTCGTTTGGCTTCCGCGCTTCCGCGCTGACCTGTGTCCCTAGAACGTGGGTCCTATGAGGGTGGCTCCCTCGGCTCCTACCAGCCACAGCCAGAAACCGAGCAGGTAGAGACACGAGCAGAGATGATATGGGCGGAGGGATGGCTTCCCTGGGGACAGCGACTTGCCGACAAAAGCACAGCTGTGCCCGTCCCCAGGACAGACGTGAAGCAGCGGCTGCAGCCAAGGCCGCCTCGACCCGAAACAGCCTGCTTAGACTGACCACCCCGGGGTCTGCCGAGCCCGCTGGGACCCCTCCCACATCGCACCCCACCCTCCAGCACCAAGCGCCCACCACACTGGCTTCACCTCAACTCCACCACTGCGCCAGGCTCGGGCCTTTGCACAGGTTCTTCCCCGACCGTCTACGGGACACTAAATCCCATTCACCCTGAGGCCTGAGGACAGACAGACTTTCCCTGGAGGCCTTTCCTGGCGTCTCTCTCTGCCCCCGAATCTAGATCAGAGCCCGTGGCATTTTCTCTCACCGGACCCCACCCCTTCTCTCAGGGACACCTTCTGAGTTTACAACGGTAGGTTTGTCCGTCTGCCCCCTTGGCGTAAGCTCCCCGAAGGCAGGGATGGACCTGCGCTCCTCACCGGGTCCTCAGAGGCCAGCGGTGCAGTGCCTGGCGCAAAGAAGACGCCTGACGAGGCCGTGCTGACGCGTGGACGGAAACAGAGATCTGCGTGCCGACGGGGGTCTCGGGGCCCGGTCCTCACCGTCCCGCTCTCACCTGGCAGCTGAGCCAAGAGCACCCCAGCCAGCCACCGAGCTGCCAGGAGAGCTGCCACCCCGGGGGCCGAGGCACGGCCGGGACGGAGAGGTCCCTTCTCTGCTGCTTTCTGAAGGACCCAGCCCCTCCCACTGTGTGCGTGACGGGCTCCTCGCCCGATGCCAGACCCCGGGCAGGGGAGGCGGTGCGGGACCCCAGGCTGGGAGCACGCACACCCCTCAGTCCTACCTCTTTTTTCTGAAGCACATGATGAAGTCTATTCTCAGCAGCTATTTTCTTTACAAAATCTTTCGTTAATCCCCCCAAGGGGAAGAGGGTTCTCCTCAGGGCATCCTGGGAAACCTGGCTGAGAAAGAAGGTCTGGTCTTTAAAGCTGTCAGCTGCTTGGAGAAGTTTTACCACTGCCAAGAGTAAAGAACAAAAGATGTTGCAGGAATAAAAATAATCATACTTTGCTTTTAATAATGTCCCTCTGTTTACTTTGATAGATTACCCCTGGTCTGGCAGAAACAAAGATCAATACTCAATAGCAGATCTCCAGAAAAGAGAACTGCCGTGGTTAAGGTAAGAAAAATTCTCATCTCTAATTGATCCACTACTGAAAAAAAAATACACAGAAGGTAGAGTTCATGTGATAAGGACATTTATTCCAGTTCACATGTTAGACTATATTTGCAAAGATTAAACATCACATGATAAAAATGTTACAAAGTATTAAGAAAAAAACAAACTCAGCCACATCTGGGAAAACTGGACGAGACCACGTACAGAAAACCCTGCTGAAACGGTGTCAGCTGTGCTGCTTCCTAAAAACCACAGGATGTGTTTGCACCGTGGCTGCTCCCAGGGGCCCTGCTCACCTCCCAGGCCCCACAGTGGACGCCAACCACGCCCCCCAGCAGCACCCGGCTTCTAAACGTACGCCCCACTTGGTCACAGTGGGCTTTTCTTATGGTTCGAGCTGACGTCCCTCAGCTGCTCCTCGGCAGTTTCTCTAATGTTCTGTTCACTGTAAACACCCGTTCCCACCTGGGCAGCAACAGTGCAGAGCTGTGGCTGGCCCCGGCCACGGGATGCGGCTCAGAGCACAAGGCCCAGCTCCATCTCCGGGTCCCTCGGTCCTGCCTGGTGTGCTACAGACCTTCCATGACCGCCAACGCTGGGTCCCCCACTCTGCAGCTCAATGACCAACGGAGGAAACTAAACGTGACACCAGTGTTCCGGATTCTTTCCACGTGACTCCCATCCAGGGCTAAGCAAAGCCTCGGCAAGTCACACCCACAGCTCACACCCGTGCCAAGGGTACAAACAGCCCAAGTGCAGCGTGCAGATCAGCCCAGCCACGTGTGTAACATGCTCTCTGTGTAGCTAATGTTTTCCACCCGTGACCTCAAATTTGATTCTCACTTTAGCCCTATGATAGAATTATCCCCATTTTCAGATGAGGAAACTGAGGCTCAGATCATTAAAGCGACTGCCCACAATGGTGCAGGGAGAGAAGCACAGTGGTGGAAACTGAGCTCAATCGCCTGGTTTCTATTCCATCACTTTTTATGTAGAAAACAACAAAATCAAGTGAAAAGTGAAAAACCAAGTTCAGTCAGCCAGTCATCAGGTAGGCAGACCCATTTGCCAAAGGCTCTGTTTTTGTTTCAAAACTAAACTTAAACAGTCTAAGTGCATAGAAAAGCCTCAGAATACTGGGAGCAATTTCTCAAAGTTCTGGGTTATTTTAAAACAAACTCAAAATCTATGATTTTTAAGAAAGCAAGCAGGAACCCTAAACCACGGAGAGGGATGCCGGCTAGGCAATGGTCTGCCTGTGCCTGGAGCCTCATTCACACCTTCGCTCCTCCGGGTCGGCCGTGGTGCCACCTGCCACGGGGACGGGGGAGGACATCTACCCAGGCCCAGGGCCAGGGATCAGGAGGGCAGGCTGGACCCTGCTGCCCCTGTGCACTCTCCCCAGGGAACCAGGCCAGGAGGCCCAAGACCAGGTCTCCAGGGCAACTGAGCCAGAGCTAAACAAAAATCTCTAGGTGCCTAAAACGCACACAGAGAACAAAGACACTGTGGTATTATTAAAATAGCTACACAGAACAAAGCGCACGCCAATGCAGTCAGAGGTCTGAGTGCCTTCGGCCTGTCAAAAAGGCCCAGAAAGCTCTGTAAGGCGCCACATTTTCTAGGAGGTAAGCGGGGATGGCTATGTGACATGGAAACAAATCCTTCATCTACTCAGGCCCCTTAGACCTACGTTCACTGGGCAAATTCCACCGTGGAGTCCCCAGGCGGCAGGGCTGGGCAGTGTGCAGGGTTTCCTGGTGAGGGTTGCCCAGGAGTGCGAAGGCAGCAACCGGGGAGGGAAGCGGTCAAAACACACACACACACACACACACACACACACACACACACGTCCCCTCAGGGAACACAGACGGCCCAGCGCCCTGCAGGCAGCAGTGAGAGGCCTTTCCAACATCAAGCGGTGTCCTTGTCTGGGCCCTGCCAGTAAGGTTATCTCTGGCCTCGGCTGCTGTGAGAGGGGGTAAGGAGGGAGGGAGAAGGAAAAGAGTGGCCAAGCTGCAGCCTCCAAATCAGGCTGGATGACACGGAGGAGGGCGCAACGACCAGGGACGGCGGAGCTGAACAGACCCAGCGGGGATCCAGCCCCCCAACCCGAGGCACCCCGGTTGGCGAGTGCAGCCAAGCTTCAGTTTCCTCATCTGAGAAACAGAACCAGAGAACCTGCATGCTGGCACTGCCAGGAGGGGCGCGGGGAGGGAGGCGGTGGGCGTGATGCGGCCCGAGCAGGCCAGATGCGGAGAAATGCCAACTCCCCCACGGGCCTGCAGCAGTGGAAACTGCCTGCAGAAACATGGCTCCGAGCCCCATCTTGTCCTTCACTTAATAACGATGCAAATTCCTCTGTTCTACATGCAGATGTACACCAGGACAAGCCAGCAGCTTTCCAGGTGACTGCCTGGCATTTTCTAGGCAGGTGGAACTTTGCTCCCTTTGACACTGATAAGCTAATTTATATATGTAATCTTCGTAAGCATAGTTACAAGCCTGGCTGCCAGGCCTGTGCCATGTCAGGTCCCAGCTCTCGTGTCACACTAAAGTACACCTCAATCTCAAGTCCTCAAAAACTCGAGGGTAAGAATCAGGCCGTTAAACACTCCAATTATTATTGTCGTGCGTCTCCTCCCAGAACTGGGTTATGAATTACGGCTTCAGTTTCCCAGCAGCCCTGGCCCGGGCGCCCGCCTGAGCCTCCTCCTGGTACCAATCACAGGCCCTTGGGGAAAACGACCCTCTCGGTAACTGTCCTTTTTCGAAGAGGAAACCAAAACCAACAAGCTAGTTTGGAACACACGGAGAGAAGTCGTGCAGGTGTGCTCAAACAACTCACTGTCATTCTTCAAAATACTTTACTTTATTCACAAACAATTAAGCTCTCGCCCAGGCACTTTTACTCACCATTTCTAATTTCAAATCGATTTCTGAAAAGCCCTTCTGGCCTCTTAATGTGCTTCTGCTGAAAGACCTCTTCATCTTCCAGGGACGTTCTTGCATAGTGACCCGTAGCGACTGCATCTGCTCCTGGGAGGTTTTTAAAAACACGAGGATCAGATTTTATTTTAAATTTTTTTTTTAATTTTAATTTTGTAGTACAGATGTCTATCCTGGCTGTCAAATACTTTAATATAACTGACATTCTGTTTTTTTAATTTTTTGGCTGCGTTGGGTCTTCGTTGCTGCGTGTGGCCTTTCTCTAGTAGTGGCGATCGGGGGCTACTCTTCGCTGAGGTGCATGGGCTTCTCATTGCGGTGGCTTCTCTTGTTGTGGAGCATGGGCTCTAGGCACGTGGGCTTCAGTAGTTGTGGCACGTGGGCTCAGCAGTTGTGGCTCACAGGCTCTAGAGCACAGGCTCAGTAGTTGTGGCACATGGGCTTAGTTGCTCCACGGCATGTGGGATCTTCCCAGACCAGGGATCGAACCTGTGTCCCCTGCATTGGCAGGCAGACTCTTAACCACTGTACCACCAGGGAAATCTCCAGAGATTTTTAAAAAAATTTAATTAATTTATTTTTTATACAGCAGGTTCTTATTAGTTATCTATTTTATACATATTAGTGTATATATGTCAATCCCAATCTCCCAATTCATCCCACCACCACTACCCCCCGCCGCTTTCCCCCCTTGGTGTCCATACGTTTGTTCTCTACATCTGTGTCTCTATTTCTGTCTTGCAAGCCGGTTCATCTGTACCATTTTTCTAGATTCCACATGTACACATTAACATACGATATTTGCTTTTCTCTGACTTACTTCACTCTGTATGACAGCCTCTACGTCCATCCATGTCTCTACAAATGACCCAATTTCATTCCTCTTTATAGCTGAGTAATATTCCATTGTATATATGTACCATATCTTCTTTATCCATTCGTCTGTCGATGGGCATTTAGGTTGCTTCCATGAACTGGCTATTGTAAATAGTGCTGCAATGAACACTGGGGTGCATGTGTCTTTTTGAATTATAGTTTTCTCTGGTTATATGCCCAGTAGTGGGATTGCTGGGTCATATGGTAATTATATTTTTAGTTTTTTAAGGAACCTCCATATTGTTCTCCATAGTGGCTGTTTACATTCCCACCAACAGTGCAAGAGGGTTCCCTTTTCTCCACACCCTCTCCAGTATTTGTTGTTTCTAGATTTTCTGATGATGCCCATTCTAACCAGTGTGAGGTGATACCTCATTGTAGTTTTGATTTGCATTTCTCTAATAATTAGTGATGTTGAGCAGCTTTTCATGTGCTTCTTGGCCATCAGTATGTCTTCTTTGGAGAAATGTCTATTTAGGTCTTCTGCCCATTTTTTGACTGGGCTGTCTGTATTTTTAATATTGAGCTGCACGAGCTGTTTATGTATTTTGGAGATTAATCCTTTGTCCGTCGATTCGTTTGCAAATATTTTCTCCCATTCTGAGGGTTCTCTTTTCATCTTGTTTATAGTTTCCTTTGCGGTGCAAAAGCTTTTAAGTTTCATTAGGTCCCATTTGTTTACTTTTGTTTTTATTTCCATTACTCTAGGAGGTGGGTCAAAAAAGATCTTGCTGTGATTTACGTCATATTGTGTCCTTCCTATGTTTTCCTCTAAGGGTTTTATAGTGTCCGGTCTTACATTTAGATCTTTAATCCATTTTATTTTTGTGTATGGTGTTAGGGAGTGTTCTAATTTCATTCTTTTACATGTAGCTGTCCGTTTTCCCAGCACACTTATTGAAGAAACTGTCTTTTCTCCATTGTATATCCTTGCCTCCTTTGTCATAGATTAGTTGACCACAGGTGCGTGGGTTTATGTCTGGGCTTTCTATCCTGTTCCATTGATCAATATTTCTGTTTTTGTGCCAGTACCATATTGCCTTGATTACTGTAGCCTTGTAGTATAGTCTGAAGTCAGGGAGCCTGATTCCTCCAGCTCCTTTTTTTTCCCCTCAAGATTGCTTTGGCTATTTGAGGTCTTTTGTGTCTCCATACAAATTTTAAGATTTTTTTGTTCTAGTTCTGTAAAAAAATGCCATTGGTAATTTGATAGGGATTGCACTGAATCTGTAGATTGCTTTGGGTAATATAGTCATTTTCACAATATTGATTCTTCCAATCCAAGAGCATGGTATATCTCTCCATGTGTTTTCGTCATCTTTGATTTCTTTCATCAGTGTCTTATAGTTTTCTGAGTACAGGTCTTTCACCTCCTTAGGTAGGTTTATTCCTAGGTATTTTATTCTTTTTGTTGCAATGGTGAATGGGACTGTTTCCTTAATTTCTCTTTCAGATTTTTCCTCATTAGTGTATAGGAATGCAAGAGATTTCTGTGCATTAATTTTGTATCCTACAACCTTACCGAATTCATCGATTAGCTCTAGTAGTTTTCTGGTGGCATCTTTAGGATTCTCTATGTATAGTATGTCATCTGCAAACAGTGACTGTTTTGCTTCTTCTTTTCCAATTTGTATTCCTTTTATTTCTTTTTCTTCTCTGATTGCCATCATTAGGACTTCCAAAACTATGTTGAATAATAGTGGCGAGAGTGGACATCCTTGTCTTGTTCCTGATCTTAGAAGAAATGCTTTCAGTTTTTCACCATTGAGAATGATGTTTGCTGTGGGTTTGTCATATATGGCCTTTACTATGTTGAGGTAGGTTTTCTCTATGCCCACTTTCCGGAGAGTGTTTATCATAAATGGGTGTTGAATTTTGTCAAAAGCTTTTTCTGCATCTATTGAGATGCTCATATGGTCTTTATTCTTCAATTTGTTAATATGGTGTATCACATTGGTTGATTTGTGTATAATGAAGAATCCTTGCATCCCTGGGATAAATCTCACTTGATCATGGTATATGATCCTTTTAGTGTGTTGTTGGATTCTGTCTGCTAGTATTTTGTTGAGGATTTTGGCATCTGTATTCATCAGTGATATTGGTCTGTAATTTTCTTTTTTTGTAGTATCTCTGTCTGGTTTTGGTATCAGGGTGATGGTGGCCTCATAGAATGAGTTTGGGAGTGCTCCTTCCTCTGCAATTTTTTGGAAGAGTTTGAGAAGGATGGGTGTTAGCTCTTCTCTAAATGTTTGATAGAATTCACCTGTGAAGCCATCTGGTTCTGGACTTTTGTTTGTTGGAAGATTTTTAATCACAGTTTCAATTTCATTACTTGTGGTTGGTCTGTTCATATTTTCTATTTCCTCCTGGTTCAGTCTTGGAAGGTTATACCTTTCTAAGAATTTGTCCATTTCTTCCAGATTGTCCATTTTATTGGCATAGAGTTGCTGGTAGTAGTCTCTTAGGATGCTTTGTATTTCCGCGGTGTCCGTTGTAACTTCTCCTTTTTCATTTCTAAATTGATTGATTTGCGTCCTCTCCCTCTTTTTCTTGATGAGTCTGGCTAAAGGTTTATCAATTTTGTTTATCTTCTCAAAGAACAAGATTTTAGTTTTATTGATCTTTGCTATTGTTTTCTTTGCTTCTATTTCATTTATTCCAGCTCTGATCTTTATGATTTCCTTCCTTCTACTGACTTGGGGTTTTGTTTGTTCTTCTTTCTCTAGATGCTTTAGGTGTAAGGTTAGATTGTTTATTTGAGCTTTTTCTTGTTTCTTGAGGTAGGACTGTATTGCTATAAACTTCCCTCAGAATTGCTTTTGCTGCATCCCATAGGTTTTGGATCGTTGTGTTTTCCTTGTCATTTGTCTCTAGGTATTTTTCGATTTCCTCTTTGATTTCTTCAGTGATCTCTTGGTTATTTAGTAACGTATTGCTTAGCCTCCATGTGTTTGTGTTTTTTACGTTTTTTCCTGTAATTTATTTCTAATCTCATAGCATTATGGTCAGAAAAGATGCTTGATATGATTTCAATTTTTTAAAATTTACTGAGGCTTGATTTCTGACCCAAGATGTGATCTATCCTGCAGAATGTTTCGTGTGCACTTGAGAAGAAAGTGTAATCTGCTGTTTTTGGATGGAATGTCCTATAAATATCCATTAAATCTATCTGGTCTATTGTGTCATTTAAAGCTTGTGTTTCCTTATTAATTTCCTGTCTGGATGATCTGTCCATTGGTGTAAGTGAGGTGTTAAAGTCCCCCACTATTATTGTGTTCCTGTTGATTTCCTCTTTTATAGCTGTTAGCATTTGCCTTATGTATTGAGGTGCTCCTATGTTGGGTGCATATATATTTGTAATTGCTATATCTTCTTCTTGGATTGATCCCTTGATCATTATGTAGTGTCCTTCCTTGTCTCTTGAAACATTCTTTATTTTAAAGTCTATTTTATCTGATATGAGTATTGCTACTCCAGCTTTCTTTTGATTCCCATTTGCATGGAATATCTTTTTCCATCCCCTCACTTTCAGTCTGTATGTGTCCCTAGGTCTGAAGTGGGTCTCTTGTAGACAGCATATATATGGGTCTTGTTTTTGTATCCATTCAGTGAGCCTGTGTCTTTTGGCTGGAGCATTTAATCCATTCACATTTAAGGTAATTATCGATATATATTTTCCTATTACCATTTTTTTAGTTGTTATGGGTTTGTTTTTGTAGGTCCTTCTCTTCTCTTGTGTTTCCCACTTAAGAGACGTTCCTTTAGCATTTGTTGTAGAGCTGGTTTGGTGGTGCTGAATTCTCTTAGCTTTTGCTTGTCTGTAAAGCTTTTGATTTCTCTGTCAAATCTGAATGAGATCCTTGCTGGGTAGAGTAATCTTGGTCGTAGGTTCTTCTCTTTCATCACTTTAAATATATCATGCCACTCCCTTCTGGCTGGTAGAGTTTCTGCTGAGAAATCAGCTGTTAACCTTATGGGAGTTCCCTTGTATGTTATTTGTCGTTTTTCCCTTGTTGCTTTTAATAATTTTTCTTTGCCTTTAATTTTTGTCAGTTTGATTACTATGTATCTCGGCGTGTTTCTCCTGGGGTTTATCCTGCCTAGGACTCTATGTGCTTCCTGGACTTGGATGGCTATTTCCTTTCCCATGTTAGGGAAGTTTTCGACTATAATCTCTTCAAATATTTTCTCAGGTCCTTTCTCTCTCTCTTCTCCTTCTGGGACCCCTATAAGGCAAATGTTGGTGCGTTTAATGTTGTCCCAGAGGTCTCTTAGGCTGTCTTCATTTCTTTTCATTCTTTTTTCTTTATTCTGTTCCACGGCAGTGAATTCCACCATTCTGTCTTCCAGGTCACTTTTCCGTTCTTCTGCCTCAGTTATTCTGCTAATGATTCCTTCTAGTGTATTTTTCATTTCAGTTATTATATTATTCATCTCTGTTTGTTTGTTCTTTAATTCTTCTAGGTCTTTGTTAAACATTTCTTGCATCTTCTCGATCTTTGCCTCCATTTTTTTCCCGAGGTCCTGGGTCATCTTCACTATCATTGTTCTGAATTCTTTTTCTGGACGGTTGCCTATCTCTACTTCATTTATTTGTTTTTCTCGGGTTTTATCTTGTTCCTTCATCTGGTACATAGTCCTCTGCCTTTTCATTTTGTCTATCTTTCTGTGAATGTGGTTTTTGTTCCACAGGCTGCAGGATTGTAGTCCTTCTTGCTTCTGCTGTCTGCCCTCTGGTGGATGAGGCTATCCCAGAGGCTTGTGCAAGCTTCCTGATGGGAGGGACTGGTGGTGGATAGAGCTGGGTGTTGCTCTGGTGGGAAGAGCTCAGTCTGCTAGTGTTGGAGGGTCTCCTTCAGAGGCGGGGGGCAGCTGTGGCTCACCACGAGGACAAGGACACTGGCAGCAGAAGTTCTGGGAAGTACTCCTTGGTGTGAGCCCTCCTGGAGTCCGCCATTAGCCCCACCCTTATTTTTTAAATTTTTATCTAAAAAATATTTTTGGTCGTGCCACACAGCATGTGGGCTCTTAGTTCCCTGACCCAGGATTGAACCCGCACCCCCTGCAGTGGAAGCACAAGTCTTAACCACTGGACCACCAGGGACGTCCCGAGGATCAAATTTTAGACTTACACTTGCTGGCCTTGGCCAGTCTGAGCCCAGGGTGCACCAAGCAGCAGTCAGATGCCAGGTCTCACACCAGGCAGTCTGTGCAGATTACCTGCCCCACTCCCAAACACCCAGATCCCAGGGAACAGAGGCACACTTAAAATTCCATTAAATAAGCAGCCTTTAAGTCTCTAAATTGATATAATCTTGCTACAAGATTTCACTGTATCTCTAAGAGTGTTTCTAAAGTTAATATCTATCCATTCATTCTAGCTTAAGGAAAAATTCAGATATGCACACAAAGATTTAAGTACAAAAAGCTAATTTCAGTGTTTCTTATACTAAGGAAAAACTGAAAACAACCAAAACGTTCAACACCAGGAGAATATGAAGTAAATTAAAGTGCCATTGCCATAATAGCAGTGCCACTTACACAGAATTTTTAATGGGAAAATGCTTATGGTATTGTTCAGTAGGAAAAAAAGTTTATGACTCTACTTTTTTTAATGTACAGAAAAAAATGAAGACAAATATCAGAAAGTCTTTTCCTTTGATTCTGGGAGATGAAATTATAGGTGACACTTTCCCTTATCTTTTTTACTCTTCTGAGTTTTAAATTTTCTTTAATAAATACATATTATTTTTATAACAGTGAAGGACCATCCAGCATAGTCAATTTCTTCTTTCCACATAATGCAAAAAAGTGAAAGAACCTACCAAGGCACATATTAATCCATAACCTTTGCACTGTGTGAAAATTTCAGACATTTCGTATTGCAAGAGACTTTTTCCAGGAAGGTGCAGCAAAACTGATTCAGTACTTAACCAACCAAAGTAGCTCAGTGTAAAACAAAAGACACAGTAAGAATTAACTGCTGCATATTAACTACTTGAAAAAGCACATTTAGGAACACATTATTAAATCTTGATTGATTTTCTAACAGAGGAAAAAAAAACTTTATTTCCTTAAAGAACCACCAGTTACACTGCAAAAATGCAGGATTCTTTGTGAGAAGCCCTAAGATTTCAGAAGTCTAGGTTTCGAGTATTTTTATTCTGTGTTGTACTGTTCACACAGTAAATTCAGACTCAGAAACATTTACTGCAGAAATTCTTCCAAAGCATCCCTAATAGATGGCCACCTAGGGGCTCCCTGAAAAGCTAAGGTGACAAGGAGCTTCAAGCTCTACAAAGGCAAGCATCATTCCCCGTGAAGGGCTGTTTGTGCCTCCCCGGAGTGAAATCCTTCTCCTGAGCACCCCAGCTCTGCCCTCTGGGGTCCCACGCTAGAATGTGATCCTGAGTCACACGCTTGCGTGCCGCTATGATGGCCCCAAAGTATCGTCAGATAGAGTATTTCCCACACTCTCAAAATCAAAACCAACTCACGCTCCATGAGCCTGTCACTCTTTTTCCCGAGTAAACTGGAACTAAATGCAGCCACTAGACGTAGGCTGCCCAGTGTGGACCCCAGCGGACCCCTCCCCCTTCCTCGGATGTCCTGACCACAAGGCAAACTTGGGCTGCACTGGCTTTGATGCCAGACTGCAGGCTCACAGTCAGCTTGAGGCCCCTCGAGGTCCTAGATCGACTCCCAATCCTGTACCAGGAGATTTAATTACTGAGCCTAGGTAGCAAACTTTGCATTTATCTCTACTCAATTTCATGTTATTGGTGTTAGCCAGCATTCAAATTTGTTAGGACTTCAATTCGTAGTTCTCATAGGCGTTTTTAGTAAAAAATAACCTAACTCCATGAACCAACTTTTCATCATTGTCGTCTCAGTGGCAGGTCACTTGCACATCGGGTTGGCAAGCTGACTCTGTCCCCTTTTAAGTCATTACAAAGTGCTGACAGGACAGAGTGGCCAGTGGTCCTGTGACCCCACTGGGCCACTGGCACACAGCATGTCTTGGCACATGGCCAGATGTGGCAGGGTGAGCTGCAATGGGCCAGAACAATGTGAAAGACCAGCATCCAGAACTCCAGAAGCTCATTACGGTGGCCCTGACAGCAGCGGACAAGAAAAAGAACCTGAATTCACAACAGATACCACGAGGAGCCTAAGGAAGCAGGTCAGCAGCAGGGGGTTCAACAAACAGGAATGGGGATGTCCCACCAGGCAGACGGGAGTGAGAAGGCAGAACGCTGGGAACAGACAAAATCTGCAGGAAAGCTGTCAGTGGCAGCAGGACCTTGAGCAGAAACGGGCTTTCAGAACACGAGACAAAGCAGAATCCTGCTTTTAAAGCAAGAGAAAAGGTCTCAGTAGGACCAGCAAAAAGGATGACTAATAAGAAACTAAATGCCGAGTTTCTTAAGCTCTGAATTAGGGCTCCTGAAACTTCCACTAAATATTACCACATCTGGAACTAGAGCTGCTTTGAGCAAAGCCGAAGCTGCAGGCAGGGTCTGGGGGCCTCACCTTTCAACTCTCGCCAGTGATCCAACACTTCTTTCCTCAGGGTTTTCTGAGGTTGGTTCTCCTGAAATCCACTGTGCTGGTCCTTACAGCTGTGCGGTCCGTGACAAAGACACACTCTCTTCTCCCGGGGATCCTATCATTTGTGCATCACCAGAGAGTTCTTTCTTATCCAGTGAAATACAAAATACTATTGTTTTCACTGCTTCCTTTCCTTCTGCAAGATGAAACTGCTTACAAGGTTTTGACTTCTGGCTTTCTCTGAAAATCTTATGATATTCTCCTTTTTTAATTTCAAGATATTTTATTATTATTTTAAACAGCTCACAACACTAAGCTTCTGGTCCATTCTGCCTGCCACTGCACAAGCTACAAACATTTGCTCAGCAGTCAAGAGGCACTCTTTTTTTTTTTTTTTTTTTTTTTAATTTATTTATTTATTTATTTTTGGCTGTGTTGGGTCTTCATTTCTGCGCGAGGGCTTTCTCTAGTTGCGGCAAGCGGGGGCCACTCTTCATCGCGGTGCGTGGGCCTCTCACTATCGCGGCCTCTCTTGTTGCGGAGCACAGGCTCCAGACGCGCTGGCTCAGTAGTTGTGGCTCACGGGCCTAGTTGCTCCGCGGCATGTGGGATCCTCCCAGACCAGGGCTCGAACCCGTGTCCCCTGCACTAGCAGGCAGACTCTCAACCACTGCGCCACCAGGGAAGCCCAAGAGGCACTCTTTAGTAGCATGTTTGAGAAGTGAATAAAAATCCATCTAGAACAAATATTCCAATAGTTTCCATAGGAACACAGATAAGTGTGACCCCATCTCCCGGGCTTCCACATTGCCGCATCTGTGCCAAGCCTACTCACACAGAAATCTCAAACCTCGCAGAAACTAAGTTAAATGGTCCCCCCAAACCCTGAATTCAAGCTAAACTCACAGTTACCAGCTACGAGAATGGTGTCTACACATCAATACAAGTTGCAGCACAGGCTGCTGGGTGACCTTCATTCTACTCTCCCAAGCACACGACACAGGCACAGTGCCAACATCCTGCTCCTCTAATTTGTGTAGGAAGTTGTGGTTCTGGATTTGCTGCATCAGTTGCCACGTGGGCCCTGACATCACACAGTAGATGGTCAGCCTCTGGAATCCACTGAAAGTGGAAGCAGCAGCGACAGTGTGAGCACCCATGTTTTTCAAAGAACATCCAATCTCCCACACGCACCTCGGGCAAGTTACGGCGCTCAACAATGCGATCGAGGTCATCATAGGTTGGTCTCCAGATGCTGGATGGATAATACTTCCCATCTGGTTTGGGGCTCTTCTGCAGAAGGGGCTTCATGTGTGCACGGTGAAAGATCCATATACTCCATCATTCACGTAATACATAAAAGTCTGTTCACTCAACTCATCTTCATCATCAGAGCCTGTCTGTTCCTCTACTGTGAGTTTTTTTTGCAATGATATTAACTGTGAGCTTGAAAGCTGATGCAACATAGTATCCGCCTGGCTCAGCTATGATTCTCACTCTGGAGTCTAATGGAAAATACTTGTCCAAGGCTGGGTTGATCTCTTCAAATTTAAGCTTTACATCCTCAGATCCAGAAAAGTCACCACCAATATCAAACAGATACATGTTGAAACCAACCTCAGCTCGCGGAAGTCTTATGATTTTTAAAAAGACAAATGAAGATAATCCAAACTACTTACCAAGATTATCCACAGCATAATTAAAAAAACAACTGAATTTGATATGCTTGTTGCAGACTATGTCAGGATTGGGAGTTCTTCCTTTTTCATATTCATTTAAAAAATCACTGGAATAAAAGGAAAAGACTTTTCATTTCTAAGTGTGAGACACTCAATGGAAAAATAAATCAGCTAAATTACTTGCTTAATTTAGAGTTTCTCCCTGTCTTACCAAAACTATAATTTTCTGCAAAACAGAAGAGCTTCAGTATAGAGCCATTTTCAATATTTTCATCAAATATGTTTAAAGACAGCTGTACTTTCCATCTGAACCTACACTCACCAGGCACCAGGTCCCATCGCACCGTTTCCCAAAATAAGACCCAAAGGACACCCTCCATCAGAATCAGCTGAAGCGCCTGCTCAAGTGCAGGTTCCAGGGCCCCATCCCAGACCCAGGTCCAGGTATCTGTTTAAGCAGCACCCCAGCTGATTCTTCAGCCTGACATCTACTGCCCAGTAGATTTGTCCTCAGGGACCAGTCACAGCCAGCCTTCCATGGGAGACCTCAGCCTTAGCTCCCTTATACTAATTTAGCAGAGACATTAAAGAGACTTCTGGCAGGTAGCACAGTAACAGGAATAAGAGCTAGGGGGTGCTCTGGGATGCAAGCCTGGCCTCGAACACAGACTCCCTGAGGGCGGCTGAGGCCTCCCACACACAATCTTCAGCACCACTGGCAAAACAAGAAGTGCTGGCTGCACGCCATCGGCCCGGCTGACTACGGCAGTCCTGCCCTTAGGAAGCCTTCTGCGTCGGGAACTGCACCCACCTGAACACATCATTCCAATACTCCTTCACGTAGGACACTTGATGGAAGGGGATGTCTAGGATTTGGCAAACTCTGTAAGCATCTTCGCAGTCTTTGTCAGCCGTGCAAACTCCATGCTCATCCAGCGAGTCCCAGTTCTTCATAAACACCCCTGTCACCTGGTAACCTGGGGGAGGGGCAAAGGACAAATTAAAGAGAGTATATGAAATCAACCTTGGGTGGAAAAAGCAGTGACTCCTGAGCTCTCCTGGGCCTCTGTGCACTGGTGCCTGGCAGTCCCCCCCTTTGCCACGTGGCCTTCTGTGCTCTGACTACATCTTAGTGCAAACTGTTCCTAACTCTCCGACTGATGCTCCCACCCTGACCCTCCCCCTGCACTTTGTAAAGGCCTCCATCATCACAACACGCTGTGGGGCTGTACTGATTGCCTGCGTCCCCAAGGTGTGAACAAGACGCCATTTTTTCATCTTCGTGCTCCCACGCACAATGCCAAGCACATAGAGAGGCGCAGCCAACGTGTGACTGAATGAAAGAAGAGCAGAAATTCAGCACAATTTTTCGAAACAAATAAAATCCACCATTCAGTTATCAGAAAAGTAAACTCATTTCAAAAGTTATTTCCAATTACCAACTAAGAATTAGATTCTAAGTCATCAGACGTAAAGACATTTAAAATTTTGGCTACTTTATTGTAAGGGCTGTACTATCTGTATATTTTGAGACCGTTTTCTCCCTTTTCTGTCGCTTACAAAGTACCCAACCAAATATTGGAAAGACCAACTTTAGGACTACATAGGTGTCTACCACATATGAGAAATCTGTTTCTTTTGGGTAGGCTCAATGTAATGAAAGACAGGGCATTTGACCGTAAAAGGTTTAATACAGTACTCCAAAGAACAAAGATCCAGTGACACAGCTTCGCCAAACACTAAAAGGTCACATTAGCAAGACCACCCCCCCATCCCAGCAGGTCATAGGCCCTCCCTCCTCTGCTTCTCTTATAGTGCACACCACACTAGGTGCCAGTAGCTCCCGTCCACGCTCCCTGTAGCTCACTAAAACGTGGAGCTGTGTCTCATACACCCACGTGTCCCCAGCGCCCAGCAGTGCCCAGCAGAGAACAAGAGCTTAACCAGAACAAATACACAACTCCACATCCAGAGCTTTAAAAATCCCCTCTTCTACAGCCTGGTCTGCCTGCTCATCTTTCTCCTGGAGATGTGACCCACTTACACGGGCACAGGCTCTGGCACTCCAGGAGGGGACCGTAGCACCTTGCCAGTCCTTAACTTTCCAGGAGGCACGTGACAGAACACGCACGTCCAACAAGACTGGGAAAAACCCTGATGCCGAGTGGAGAGGACCAGGCTTTTTCTTTGCTACGTCCATCAGCTTCTCCCACGGAGCAGCAAAACCCAAGGAAGCTGGAATACGAAGCTGTACAGTCTGGATTCTGGGAAGGAGAGCTTACCTTCCTGAAGTAGTAAAATAACATATCTAGTCTCTCCAGGGCCACCTGCCACATCTCCCCAAACATGTCACAGCCCTGACAGAACCCTTCAAGGGCTCTGCACTGCTACCCAACACAGTCGAAAGCCCCTAATAGAACATATTGCATAACTAGGGCTCAACCTACCTCTCCACCCCCCTCTCCTTCTGATAGGGACAGAGTAAAGGGACAAAGTAGGTAATTAAATAGTTAGTCCCACTAGGGGATTGTAAGTAAAGAAGAAAGTATGGGAGACCCCTGTACGTTAATGATCACTCAAGAAAGCAGGTTTGCTTAACCATAAAACCAAGCAGGCTTGCTTAGCAACAAAACCATGCAACAGAAGCATGAGACATGCCCCAAAACAATAAAACAATGCTGGCATGAGACCCACGTCCTGCCCAGTGAGCTCAGTAAGTTAATGATTCCTAGGACACGCTACTCTGTGTACTCAAAACAAAAATATAAGGAAAGGGTGACATTATACTGGAAACTGAGATGATTTACCATTTTTAGGATACGTTACTGCCTTTTTGTTCATTCTCATTGTGCCATGACAGTCCTGGCTTGACCATGGAGGGACAAGAAAACTCCTCCACCCAATGTGGAGGAGCTGATGATGGAAGACTGACGTCTACTCAAGAATGAGGAAGAAGGTGGTCTTTTCCCCCTCCCCACTTCTCCTCTGATTTTAAAACTGTAACCCACTAAGTTCTCAGGGCACAGCACCCTCTCGCCCACCTGCTTGTAAGCCTCACAAGCGTCCTATTCTAATACATCCCTTATCTATCACTTTGCCTCTCGCTGAATTCTTTCTGCGCTGAGACATAAAGAACTGGAGCTACTCGGGACCGCCCCTGCCCCCAAACGCCACCTCACGGTCTCACTTCCACCTCCCTCTGGCCAGAGCCGGCTCCTAATGCTGACTCTGCCAGAAGTGCTTTCCTCCTCCCGGATCTTTGCTTAGTGAAATCCTACTCCTCCTTCAAGTCTTGCAACCATGGATTTGAGGAGTCTTGGTCTCCCATCTTCCAGGTTGGCACCTCCTCAACTAAAAAGCCTTCCTCTACTCCAAACTCGAACTTTTGGTTTGTTTAGCCTCACTTTGCGTTGGACACATGAACCTGGGTTCGACAAGTTTCAGCTCAAACACTACCACCTCTGTGATTCTTTGATTCCCCCTTTCTCGCAATTATATATGCCTACAGTTTGCCTAGACTGCTATTTAACTCTTTTTATTGCACCTTTCATAACAGCTACAGTTACTCATAATATGAACTAATAACCACTACTGTTTTCTGAGTGCCTAATATGTGCTGGGCACTGGGGTTAAGTCTCCGTATGAATTATGTTATCTAATACTTCCAGTAACCCTGGGAGGTAGTGTTCTCTCCACTTCACAGACAGGGAGCGCTTAAATCACTCGTCCCAGGTCAGGAACCTTGCACTCACTCTGCATTGAAAGTGCCTAAGCACGAAAGGCGGCTCACAGCAGAGGGTCCACAAGTGTCACTAGGGGTACGAGGCCTGACAGTGAGAGAGGGCCACACAGACGGAGAAGTCAGACGGGCAGTTCATCTCAGCTCCCGACCCGGGGCACCCGTTAGTCGCCTGAAGAAACACAAGCGCTTTTGCGCAAAAGTTTGTCATCCACGGAACCAAGACCACAGACGCGATTTAACAAGCAGACCGCCCGTCGGTACTTGTCGCACACGTTGCCTGACGGCCATGTCGTGTGTCGTAAGGACAAGCACCACCACGGAGGCTGCTGTGCCCGCAGAGGTCAGGGCTCCCCAGGCTAAGTGCGGACGCCGCCGCCATCGCCCCGGGCGCAGGGCCTCGGAGCCAGGGAGAAACGCGGCCCCAGGAAGTCGGAGACACCCCCCACTTCACTGCGTCGGTAACGGGGGGCCCGACTGCTCCCCAGCAGTCGGGGCTGCGGTCGCGCGCTCTCCGACCCCCAGGCACAGGGTGAGGGGCCGGGGCGCCGCACGACCGGGGGGGACTCTCCGAGAAGGGGCCGCTCAGGGGCGGTCTGGGCCCTCGGCCGCCTCACCTCTCCGCCTCAGCAGCAGCGCGGCCACAGCGCTGTCCACCCCGCCCGACACGGCACACACAACGTGCCGCGCCCCCTGCATCGCGCGCTGCCACCTTTCCTCGCCGCCGCCGCCGCCGCCGCCGATTCCACGTCGCGCCGGAAGTCCCGCCCCCTCGGCGGCGCTCCCGCAGAAGAGGCCCGGCGGGAAGCATGTTCTCGGCGTCCTGAGTTCCGCCTGGCCCGCCGCTCCCCGGCTTCAGTTCGCGAGTCCGGCTCTCCGCCCACGCCCCCCTGCCAGCCAGGCCGTCAGCTTCCCTCTTGGCGCGCGCAGTTGCGCGAGACGCTCGGAGTTTGTTGCGTTAGTGTGTGTGTGTGTCGTGTGTGGCTTAGGCGGGCGCCCTGTGACCAGGCTGGTAAACGAAAGAAGGATGTGAGGTCGCCCCGAGGGCGTGATGTCGAGCTGGGTTCTTCTGGAAGCGGGCGCAGGCCTTACCTTAACTAAGCAGGAAGAGAAGACTAGCAGGCGGAGGGCCCGGACCTGTACGAAGGCCCTGGGCCTGGGGACGGGGTGTGGGGCCAGACCAGGCGGGAGCAGGGGCGACACGATCACAGTTCCGTTCCTAGGAAGATGTTCGTGGCTGCGCCGCGGATCTGAGCTGAGAGCCTGGTTGGGAGGCCGTGACAGCAGCCGTCTTGTTATGGAATAGGGGGACCCGCTGCTCTCCGCTTACAGTATCAGTACTCACAAATGGTAGACAGGAAAGCTGCCTTTAATCAGAATGCGGGCAGTCTGGGGAGATGGGGGACTCAGCGTCCCCAAGAAGCCACCTCCAAAGATTCTACTCGGCCATGAGAGTTTTCAAAGGGAAACAGAGAAGTAATCTCAGTTAATCATTGAGAAGTGGGGAGTGGGGGGAGGTGGGGAGCGGTTAGAGTCATCATCTTCCTCTGGATGTTATCTTGTTCACACAGTTTGGTCACACGGTTTATTCAGGAGATTACTGAAAGGGAAGCTGAGGAAGAGATCTGGTCATGTTAATTACTTATTCTTCATTTCTACTTCTTTGATTTACGGAAAGAACTGGTAAGCTAGGCAAGGTATTGTGTGATTAAGAAAAGATTTGAGGGCCTTCCATGATAGCATAGTGGTTAAGAGTCCAAATTGCCTGCCAGTGCAGGGGACACGGGTTCAAGCCCTGGTCTGGGAATATCCCACATGCCGCGGAGCAACTAAGCTCGTGCGCCACAACTACTGAGCCCATGTGCCTAGAGCCTGTGCTCCGCAACAAGAGAAGCCACTGCAATGAGAAGCACGCGCACTGCAACGAAAGAGTGGCGCCCTCACCGCAACTAGAGAAAGCCCACGCGCAGCAACGAAGAACCAACACAGCCAAAAATTTAAAAAAAAAAAATTTGAGAGGTGTGCTTGGGCCAGAGATGAGTAGAGCATGGGGGTGCCTGGTTTAAAAGTTAGTTACAATATAGCTTTGCTAAAGGGACAGGAAAAGGGGCTTCCTGCTGAGGGCAGTTTCCTGTAAAGAGCCACTTACAGTCTGGGAAGGAAATGGTGGCAACAGAGAGATGCGTATTTGGAGGTAAATCTACAGCCCTTGCTGGTGGAATGGACGTGGGGGATGAGAAAGAGGGCGGAGGACTTGATGATTGTGTCTCGTGGCATGTTTCCTGAGGATGAAGGAGCCTGCCAGGTCAGCCTCAGTGTGTGCGGTGCATTGGGGCCATCGGACTGGAGATGCAGCTGTTCCTGAAGGAACAAGCGAGCCTGAGGGTGTGGGTGGGGATGGGGGCCTGGCACAAGGTGGCAGGGGGCTGATTTGGGGTGATAGAACCTGGAAATGTTTTCTGGGCCTAACAGAAGAGCGTGGGAAGGGAAGAGCGTGTAAATGAAAGCAAAGGAAGAGGCCCAGATGGGACACCTAGACAGAGCAGAGCTGGCTGGAGGTCCAGTGACTGACGGGGCGAGTGGCCGGGAGAGCAGGGAACTGGCGGTCAGTGCGCAGTGCCAAGGCCAGGAGTGCCACAGGGCTCAGGGGACTGTGAGATTTGGTTTGATGCCAGCGGCTACAGCCCACATGTGCAAAACACAGGCACCCTGTAAATCAGTGACTCTTAGCTTTTTCTACTTCCACCCACAGTTCCATTTTACAGGGTGGCCCAGTGTACACACCAGCCTATACACACACGAGTGTAAGAAAGAACGGTTCTCAAAACAGCTCTTATCCTTGAAACGTGCCATGTACCTATTATTTTTCTTGTTTTAAAACTGCTGCTGCTGTTCACTAAATTGATTTCAGGTAGGATTTGAACCACGGTTTGAAAAAAGCAGGAGAGGAAAGGCACTACAAATGCAGATGGTTTTTCAGTCTGGCCAATAACACACGCACCAAAGCTTGGCATTAAAATCACATTCATTTCTTAACAGTGGACATAAATGTCTAAACATGGATAATTATTAGGCAAGTCATTTTCTTGAGAACAGGAATAGTTTTAAGAGTCTTGAGTGAAATGAGGAAGGCCCCAAGTCCCCATTTATGAGACGAGAAGCAGGAACTGCCAACTGGAGCAGGCAGGATGAGCTCCCTGGTTGGAGGGAAGGACACAGGGCCCCTGTGGGGACACAGAAGAAGGTATTGGGGGAACATCCAACAAGGGGCACGATCCCATCTTGCATTTCCCAGAAGCGATGAGTAAACCCAGTATCTGGATGCCTGGCCTTCAGTGGATTTCAGGGTGAGCACTTAGTCGAGGTTGTGGAGTGGCCCAGCTGATGTCACTGGACTTTGGGCTCAGTCTGGGGGACCCCACCTTGCCCGGGGGCAGTTTGGTGCAGGGTTGGGGCAGAGTCCAGTTTCCTGACCAGCAAAGGGCTCTGGGGTTAGGAGTGCTGCCACCCACCTCCAAGGTGGCTGAAACCTGACACATCTTTTCTGCTCCTTTTCAGTTAAATGTTTCCTGAGGATGTCAGGAAACATTTAAAACATTTAAAACTACCAGGTAGTTTTAGCTACCTGGTAGCTCCAGGTCCTTAATCACTGTGCATAATCCAGGTCCACGATGGACCAGCCATGGAAATGACAATGACATCCCAAGTGCTGCCTGCCAATAGCAAGGTAAGATGTGTGGATGGCAGAGCTGTGAAACGTGAAGGCATTTGCACCAGGAAATTAACGAAATGTGAAAATCTCCTGAAGTTGGACCTCTAAACCTGGGAGGGTGGCCCTCTGGTGGCCATTGACACTGCTGTACAGAAGAAGTGGCCGGCACCTCCCCGGGCTCTGGAAGCACCTTGGTCTCCCTTCCAGTGGTGGACTTAGGGGCCGGGAGCCAGAGAGGAAGAGCTTTGTCGGACCCAAGCAGCCAGACAGAAACCCAGACAGGAAGGGAAGCGGGTGACACACGGGGTGGCAGGCACCGCTTTATCCAGCGCGTGCTCTGGGGGGCCTCCTCCCATCTGTTTGAAGAGACTTCAGGTCAGGTTACGTCTGTCCTGCCTGGGGACACTTGTAGATTGGACAAGGCACCACGGCCCCCAGGAGAGCTTGGCTGTTCCCAAGGAGCTTGGGGCAGGGGGGCACGGGAGGAGAAGAGCCAGGGAGCAGGCGGGGCGAAAGGCCCAGCTCGACCCCGGGCTGTGGGTGGGGTGGCCGGAGCCCATTTGGTCCCTCTCCCACCCACCGTCACGCCCCCAGAAGACAGTGATGCGTGAGCTTCGCACCCACCGTGACCCCCGGCAGAAATGCAGCCTGCGCACAGGAGAGTCTCCATAAATGTGTGTTGAATGAATTCCAGATGTTGGGTTTTCCCCTGTGAAATGAGGGGCCGGGTCAGACAGCTGAGGACCCCTGTGGTGGATTCTAGAATTCCACACTGCCCGCCGGAGTGGAGACAAGAGGGAAGGAGTGGACGGCTGTGACTCCTCTGGGCTCCTCTCCAGCTGGCCAGGGAGTGCTCCCAGGGCGAGGGCCCTGATCCAAGAGTCTAACCGCTAGTTTACCAGGGACGACTCCAGTTATGAACTCTTGACTTCCAAGCATTCCCGCCTTTACCTGTGACGCCCTCTCCACAGGTGCAGCGGTGCCACCCACGGTGCGCTCTTTTCTACTCTTGATACCACGGGAGTCGCCGTCCCAAATGATGACTTGCCTTCACGACATTCACCAGAGAAAGTGCAAGCACAGCCCTCTGGGGACAGAGTTCCCTGGTTTCGTGCCAGGAACACTGGATGGGAGCCCCCAAAGCAGGTCCAATCAGCAGCTTTTCTGTGTGCTGTGAGGCCACTGAATTAAGACTGTGAGAAATGATCTATACGGATTAGTGGCTTTCAGGCCAGCTAGTTTCTAACAAATGGAAGTTAGAACAGCTGCAGGCAGGGAGTAAGGCTTCCAGTGACCCTGCCGCCCTCCTGGCGCGAGCACCCCCGAGGGGACCGTCCCTCGTACACCTCCTGTCACCTTGGTATCAGATAAGCCCCTCCTCTCCCACGCTTCCCTCTCCATCCGGCACCCCACCTCCCCAGAGCAGCCTCCCCTAAGGTGTGGTCAGTGGCCCATCTCATCGGAGTCACCTGGGCGCCCAGTGAAAGTGCAGATTACCAGGCCTGCCCCGGACCTGAGGGTTGGGGCCTGGGGTCTGCATTTAACCAATTTTTCTTCACACTAAATTTTGAAAATCACTTTTGTAGAAAGAAAGTTTGGATAATATAAATTGTGCATACTGATTAGTAATAAAAATCGCTATGCATGTTTGAAAATCAGGATAATCTTAAACATCAAGATAGGCTTTAATACATTTCATTTATTTTACAATTTAACTTAATCTAGACTATTTAACTTTTCATACACACTTAATTTTAAAAATAGTCACTTGCTATTTTACATACAAAAGGTTCAAAACAAATTCTTCACCTGGAGCGACTGTGGCTCTGCACCCAGTGCGTGAGCGGGGCCGTGAGGACGGAGGATGGAGGCCGTCGGCTGGTGGTGACCTCAGGTGGCCAAACACCCCCCAACCCCACGGCCCCGCTCCAGGCACGGCAGCTTTACTTAGGTTTCTGTTTTGTGTTTCAAGTTTTCCAATACAATTCCTCCTAAAATTTATTTCTGAGGGTGGAAAACCACTTTAGGACTGACTGTTCTTGTAACTTTGAGTGAAATGCAAAGGATTTCATTCCGTTCAGAACTTGAGAAGTGGTGACTCCACGTTTTCCTTGTCAGCCTCGGGGCTCAGCAGGATCAGAGGGGAAGCCAAGTCTATGAGCTGCAGGAGAGAAGCCACAGAGGTGAACGGAGCGCCCACGCCGCCCCTTCCCGGCCCGCAGACCCCGAAGGACTGGTCCCCTGAAGACCACGCTGCCTGCGGCCAGCTCCCTGCGGCTCGGCACCCAACTGCTCGGTGAACCTGGCTCGGGCCCAGTGGAAAGGCACCTTGGCCATCGTGTGTAAGCAGCTGGAGGGAGAAGACGCCAAGTTCCTCAGGCGTTTCTGCTCGCACGGCGCACGTTAAGCACAGGGGGCCCCGGCCCTGGGAGGGCTCCCGGGCGGCTTCCTGCTCTCGACTTGGCGAACCGCGCGCTCACACCGCTAACGGTGAGGCGAGCCAAGCCACGTCGCCCTCAGGAGCCCCAGTGGCCACTCTCCAGGGTCACCGGGACGTGCCTGGGGGAAGAGCAGACCCAACTGAGACCACCCAAGGCCAAAGCCAGCAGGGCCCCCGCCACACCTCACCTGTCCCACCTCGTGGCAGGCGTTGGCCGCAGCCCTCCTGTTGACGCCTGGGCTGTTTGTCAGGAGGTCGACCAGGGGCCCGGTTCCAGACCCCGAAGCCACGCCCGCCTCCGGAGTCTTGCAGAAGTCAATGAGCGGGAGGTCGCCCAGGGGCGTGGCTGCAGCCCGCAGGGTGATGCTAAGTTGATCCAGTTTGACATCCACGAGAAGAGCCTAGGCAAGAAACAAGATTGAAAGGCGACCCTAGCATCTGTTGTCAACCATCTTGGGAAGACGAGTGGGCTCTGCTCAGGTCCCACGCGACCGACAGTTTGGAAACCCAAGGAAGCAGGGCTGGGGTGGGCCAGGTGGGGAGAGGGGCTGCGGTGGGCGAGCACCGACGTCTCCTCCTCACCCGCAGCCCTCCAGCCCGTCCGCCTCCCTCCTGCCAGTGGCCTGCGCTGGAGCTCCCGCTCACCCCCTCCCTGCTGCCCTCCTTCCCACCTCCCACCCTTTGAAACCTGGCCATCTCCGTGGTCGGAGACAGGGGAGACGCAGCCTTTGTCTCCTCCAGAGGTGGGAGGTCCTGACCCCCTCCCTTCGGTGCCGCTGGCACCAGAGGAGCCGGGGTCACAGATGACATTCCGCGGTCACCCGGGGGAGCCCAGGACAACACAAGTCAACGCTGTCTGCTTCTCTCACCTCACTGGGTGTTGCAGCTTCAGGGGGCTGTGCTTCGTCCAGTGCTACTTCCGTGGTGATACTTTTTGAAAAAGTGAAATCACTCTTTTCTGGAGAAAAGTTAAGTGCCTGCGGCAGAGCAGACGCAGGAGGAAAGCTCCCATCCGGGGACCAGTCTGAGGGCCTGGCGGCAGCCCTGCTGTCACCCTCTCTCACTGGTGCAGTTCTGCGGGAGGGAAAAAGGGCATCTCATCAGGACGCTCCCGGCGACGCTCATTTGTTTGGCTGTGACTCGGGAAGACGGTTTTTGGAGAAGCGCTGTCCAGCGGAGAGCGGCCGGCTCTGGCTCCTGCTCCTGCAGGAGGACTGCAAGGTCTCCGGGGTCCCTCTCAGCACCAGCTACCAGTCTGGGTCCCACGTGCCTATTTTACGCCCTTTTCCGTAAGGTATTAAAGAGGAGGGACAAGCGAGGACCACGTGCGGGCGTCCCGCCCAGGATGCCACCTCCTTGGAAGGCCTGGGCCCATGGACAGGTCTGAATGCCCTGGTTACACGCTCTGTGGCGGGGCCGTCCGCATCCACCTGTCACCCTGCAGATATGCTGCCCTGGTGTCTGTTTCCTGTTAGATGGTGCAGGGAGACCTGGCCGGGCCACCACTTCCCGCTGCATCTCCAGGCCCAGGACAGAGTCTGCCACCTGGCGGGCCTCAGACACCTGATGACTCGGAACCGAATTACAGGAGAAAAGCAGCAGTGTCCGTAAATTAATACAGCGTCTTTTCTTTTAAATATTTTAAAGGCTTCATAATAATTTGAAGGAACTTTTCCCTCTGCTGACGCCTGCAAACCTACGACGCACGTGAACGGAGCACTGCGACCGGCCACACACTGGGCCTGTGTCTTACTGTCTGGCGTCCCTTCTCCCCCACGCCACACACAGCCCAGCACTTTCTTTCTCTAGTCTTCTCTGTCCTCACAGAACTAAACAGACACGTACATGCCTGACACCCACTGCTGGCAGGTCTGCGCACTAGCGCCCCCAGCCCTTCCCGACGCTCTGCCACGAGGAGAGACTCGAGGCCTGATGCCGCATGGTGCCCGTTCAGTCTCCTGCACAGACGACGCAGGACCAGGGCCAGCGAGTGGGAGACAGGGCAGAGGCGGGTGGGCAGCGTCCTTCCCCAGGAAGCCTGAGTGTGGCCACCCTGACTGAAACCCTCGAGGGCGAGGCTGGGGGCTCCCCCGGAACCCGGCCACAAGGACGGCTCCTGAGCGTGCAGCTCTGCCCCAGGCCTCCTCCCTGTGGGAGACTCTGGTCTCCCCCAAGCGTGTCACGAGGTCCAGGCATCCTCCTCGCTTGCTCAGGCCTCCGGCCTGGCCCCGGGATGTGACGTCAGGAGAGAAACACAACCAAGGAGCAGGTGGCCTGCCTTCCCCGCAGAGACGCGCCAATGGGAGGGCGTGCAGTGTGGCCAGGCTCCCCCACGGCTGCCGAGAAGCGGTGATGGACCGCAGGCTGGGCGCTTCCTGACCGTGATTTCCCAGCACATGATCGCTCGAGGTTTTATGAATTTGAAACAGACTTAGTGCAGCCTTTAACTCTTACCTCACTGCAGATTTTTTCTGGGGCTCGGAAGAAAGTCGCCGAGCAGACACACGCAGGGGAGAAGCCAGAGCCCTGGGCATAGTTTTAGGGGTCGCCAGGGGCAGGCTGGAGAGTCGACGGCTGGCAGGCGTGGGCAGGGCTGACCTGCGCCCCGTGCTCACGGGGGTCCTCACGCTGCTTACGAGGCTCTGCGACGCTGAGGACCACCTAGCAGGAGTGCTGTGAGCAACCCTAGAAACACCAAAGTCTTAAGCAGAACAAAAAATCTAACAATTCAGCCACGCGCTAACACAGCAGAAAGTCTGTGGTGTCAACGTAGAAGATTCAAGCCACCGAAGCCCATGAGAGCCCTGTCCTCTGAGCAGCGGGTGCTGCCACCGACCCCCCGGGAGCCCTGGCATGGGCTTCGGTTCCTCAGTGCGCCCCTTTGAGGTTCTGATCCAGTGTGGCTGCACATCGTGGGTGGTACCATGAAACGCTCTTCGTGGGAGCTCACAGGGATCTCAAAGTCACCTCTTGCAGGCGTAAGTATTTCCACAAGGAAGTCCAGACCCAGGGTGGGCCCGGCCGGGCACACGAGCGGACAAGCACTCTCCCTGTGTGCACCTGCTCCTGGGTCTAAGGCCCCTGAATCAGGTGTGAACACAGGTGAGTGACCCGGGGCACCGGATACCTGTTTCCCACGCATCTCTCCTTCCCACCCTGGCGATACCTGTGGCTTCACCTGCCAGCGCATCCTGCCTCACTGTCAGTTTGTTTTGTTGTCGATAAAGGAGAGAGGCCAAATAAAGTAAACTGTTATCTTATTAAATAAAATAAAGTCAAGGACCTCCCACCAAGGTGGAGCCCATGGGAGGCCAGATGACACATCTATTATTCATCCAGGACAGTCTGCATGCTCAAGAAGAGTCTAAACGCAAACTTCAACAGCTACCGAAAGACACAGTCACTGCAGGCGCATGGGCAGGAGAGGGGCGCTGTAAGCAAGCTGCCGCGCTCTGCAGACTGCTGGACTCTGCCCCACGTGCTTCACTGCTGAGCCCTGGCAGCTCCACCACCAACTCCAGTGAAAATACAGACAGATACAAACAAATGCAAGCTTCAAAGTAACCCTGGCGGTAGGAACCGCTTCCCTACTGTACGGGTGAGAAGACCGAGGCACGGAGAGGTGAGCCGAGGCCGCCAGTGGCTATCAAGTCTGGGTCTTGCTCTGACCCGCTGTGCATGGCGGGAAGGCGGCTCAGCACGGCTGACACTGTAAGGGGAGCGTCTGGCCCAAGCCCAGGAAGCGCCTCCCAAGTTCACATACAAGGAAATGAAGGCCCAGAGCCACGCAGACTGGCGGACGGCCCAGGCGGGGCTGGGGCAGACCCAGGATTAGGGCCCTGCTCTGGTGCTTGTCTTGCCCATCCCACCCCAGCAAGGTCCGAAGCAGCGCTCCCACCCCGGCCACATGCTGGTGCCAGGACCCCAGCCTTGGGAACAGTGCTCCTGTGCGTCAGAGTGACCTCACTTTTGCCCCGCCCCCAGCTGATGGGCCCAGGCCTGAGCAGCACTGGGCCAGGGTCCCTCCACTGTGACAGCACTCAGAGCTGGGCTGGGGCCCGGTCACCAGAGGGCCAGATGTGTGGGTGGAGCAGCCCACCCCCCTCAGCAGGGGGCAGGAAAGGTGGCAGCAGGAAAGCAGTCAGGGGAGGGGCTGTGAATGACTCCCAGGCGTGCACACGTGTGCGCGCGTGTGTTTTCTTACTGTTTGCAGCACTGCTGTGCTGTGCTTGGTTCCATCCCCACTGGACAGATGGGGAAACCAGGTCGGAACGTTCGGTAGCCTGCACTAGATCTAGAGCACACAGGGGCAGCACCGGGACTCAAACCGGAGTCCGAGTGGCTGAGCCAGGCCAGTGGTCTTCAAATGCGGTGCACGCGCGTCACCCCTGAGACCCCGCAGGCCCAGGGCTCCACCCCAGACCCACGGATTGGAAACTCCGTGGGGGGCTGGGCGGTCTGGCTGGAGAACTGCAGGCTCAGGGCTGAGGAGTGGCACCCCAGCCCCGGAGGCGAGTCTGCGGCTGCCATCACCACGAGGGGCACAAGGGCGGCTCCGAGAGACCAGGCTGAGGCCGGGCGTGCGGAGCCAGGCTGTGGGTTCAGAAGCTAGCAGGGGCCTCAGTCTGTTCTCGTAAGAAAAGAGTGACATGGACACATATACGCTACCAAATGTAAACCAGGTAGCTAGTGGGAAGCAGCCGCATAGCACAGGGAGATCAGCTCGGTGCTCTGTGACCACCTAGGGGGGCGGGATAGGGAGGGTGGGAGAGAGACGCAAGAGGGAGGAGATATGGGGATATATGTATATGTATAGCTGATTCACTTTGTTATAATGCAGAAACTAACACACCATTGTAAAGCAGTTATACTCCAATAAAGAAGTTAAAAAAAAAAAAAAGAGAGAGAGTAAGCAGACTGACTCAGTACCTCTCCACCGACGTGCAGGACTGCGGCCTCTGCGCCCGACAGGACTTTGGTGTCGCACCGTCCAGGGGTTCACCTGAGACGAGAAGGGAAGTGACGGTCAGTCAGATGCGGGGCAGGTGACGCATCCGCCTTCACCAAACAGGCGGTCCTCCTCTAAGTGTCCCATGTTCCCAAGCTGCAGTGAAGACGGCACGTAAAGTAGACGAAGGCCAGACAAGCCAGAGGGAAAACCTTCCGGCCCTGGCGTGTGGGAAGGGACATGTCCTCCCTCCCCGGAGACCCACCGGGCAGGGCTGTGGTGCCCAACCAGCGGGTGCGGAAGAGGAAGAGTCTTGGTCCTTCCACTGCCCTCAGCCTGGCTAATGCCCAGACGGGGACGGAGTGGCCCGAGGGACGAGGCGGCACTCAGCACACGACCCCGTCAGGTCTCCCCGTGAGCCCCGCCTGCAGAAGTGGCGCCAACACGGGGGGTTCCAGGCAGGCCCCACGGAGCCCGCCACCGCCTCGGCTCTCGGGAACCGGGAGGGCACAAGGTCATCTTAGGACGTGACGTTATTTATGTGCCATCTGGCGGTTGATGAGCATTTCTGGGTGTGTGATCTCATCTGGTCACAAGGCAATGACCAGCGGGCTCAGAGGACTGAGCCCCAGGCCGCCATCCACGGGGACCAAGTCCCAGACTCACCCGAGGGCCCCCAAAGCCGCAGGTGCCAGGCCCCCTGGCAGCACCCTGCTGTGTTTTGGAAGCCACGGGCAGAGGCCGACCCCAGCCTCAAAGGGGAAGGCGGCCTGGGTCTCCGAGGAGGCAGGAGAGACCCAGGCCCTGCTCCTGCGGGTACCTCCCCGCCGGCCCCCCATCTCAAACCAACCTGCACCTGCACCCTCGCCCCGTCCTCCCTCTCTGCCCCCGATCCACGTCTCTGTGCCTCTTCGCGGCAAATCTTCTCAAAAGAGCTGCCCGTACATGCTTATCCTCATCTTCCACCTCCTGTTCTTTTCAAAAGTTGATCAGATCAAAGCGATCCACACACCAAAACAAATGAACAGATTCAAAATGGCAGGCTCCAGCCACACCTACCCTATTTCCACCTTGCTTGTTTCCTGAGGTGTCTACCTTCTATCTCTAAATTACATATCCTGCTACTTCCTCGTTTTTCAGAACCTTGAGATGTCATGATACGATCCCAGCTCCCTCACAGCCCCACGGGCCGATCCACGCGGCCGCCCACCCTCCAGGGTTTCCGTTTTGACAGCTGAGTCTAACGGAGCACACAGCCCGTCTTCTCGCAGCGCCCATCCATCCCCTTCCTCGAGTTCATAAGAACTGCCTCCAGGGACTTCCCCGGTGGCCCAGAGGGTAGGACTCCGTGCCCCCAGTGTAGGGGACCCGGGTTCGATCCCTGGTTGGGGAACTAGATCCTGCACGCATGGCACAACTAAGAAGTCCACACGGCACACCGAAGATCCCGCATGCCACAACTAAGACCCAGCACAGCCAAAATAAATAAATATTTTTTAGAAAAGGAAAAAAAACCCAAAAAGAACTGCCTCCATCTTTTGCTGGTTTCTTATTTGGGGGCCTGTGACGAAATGTCCTGCAGCCTCTTCGGGAGCGTTTCCATGCGCTACCGCTTGGGCTCCGAGCCCACACGTTTCCTGGAGGTCTCTCTCCCAGACCGGGCTGGGCCCCTCACTCTCACCGCCTCCTGTGTTGGGTTCCCCCTTTCTCGGGCCCCACAACTTCTTCTTTGCTGCTTCCTCCCTCATCTTAGTGGAAGACTCTTCAGGAGCTTCCAGAGAGTGCACAGGAGGGCAGCTACTTTTGAGGAATTTTAGATTATTCAAGTACCCTTATTACACCCCAGTCAGCCAAGGCTTAGCCCAGGGCCCGAGTCCGAAGGGCTGGAAATTACTCCCTCCCGGAGCTGCAGGTGCTGTTCCCTCCAAGTAGCTTCTGACCCACAGAGACGCCTGCCGGTCCCCCGGGTCTCCGTCCCTTGTGTGGCTCCTGGAAGCAGTCACGGTAAATGACACTCCGTCCCAGGAGTGTTTTCAGAAAGTTGTACCCTAAAGGCTCTGCTGCAGGCTCTGTTCACACTGTCCCCACGTCTCCTCTGCAATGACAGCTAGTGTCACACGGCAGCCAGAGCAAGCGGCCACCACACGGGCAGAGGTGCACGTACTCAGCAGCAGGGCCGTGCCTGCAGCCTGGCAGTGCAGACGTCGTGGGAACCGTTCGGCCCAGGACAAATGACGGAAGGTGTGCCTGCTGTGGACCTGACGCTGCGAAGCAACAGGAACGGCCTGGCGAAGCGAGCGTGCGGATGTCAGAAGGGCCGAGGGGCTGAGGGCCCAGCCCGGGCGGCGGAGGGTAGGAGTCCTGTGGCTGCACGCAGCTGACGGCTCGGGGGGGGCACCAGTCGGCAGCCAGGCAGCGGCTGCACCTCGGCCAGGGGTGCGTCGGGCTCCGGGCGTTTGAGAAGAGGGAGCAAACGCTGCTGAGCACAGTTCCCGGGCCCTGTGCCAGCGGCTGCCCCGAAGACCCCGTCTGTAGGGCGTCCGTGTCTGCAAACACACCAGGCTCTCCGCGGCGGAAAGCTAAGCTTCACCTGCAGCTGCGGCTGCTCCTCTGAGGCCCAAGCTCACACCCGGCCCACGGAGCCCGCGGGTGCTGCACACTCCACAGGTCCACACTGGACGGCCGGTCTCCGCCCCGAGCTGCTCTCCCTCCGGCCCTCCATCACCACGGTGCTCCCGCCGAAGCCTCGTGGTCACTCTGAGTCCCCGTGGCCACATTCCCTCCTGGTCTCCCAGAGCGTCCCCAGGTCGGAGCCCTTCTCACCTCTGCTGCCACCACCTCCGGGATCTCTCATCTGGACCCCAGCCAGGCGTGCACGTGGTCCTCCCTGCTCCCACTCTGGCCACAGGGCCTGTCTCTCCCTCTGCTGAGGGATCTGTCGAAGGTCATGTTCCTCCCTGCTCAGACCCTCACAGGCACCCCCTCTTGCACGGGTACGCCGACGGCCGCCTCCATGCAGGGCCCACGCAAGCTGGCCTCTGACTGCCTCTCCGTCTCCGTCTCTTCTCACCCTTCTCCTCGCTCACTAACGGGGCTGAGGTTGCTGGTTTTGATCAGTATCTGCTCCCCTCTTCTTAGAAAGACATTTTAGCTGAGTGTAGGAAAGACCCCATACCTTAGCATCGCCTGCAGGTACGTGTGGTCACGTGACTAAGTCCCGAGCTATGACTTCTGCAGAAGGAAGTGGCATGTGCAACTTCCAGTAAGTATCCTTGGAAGGTAGGGCTTTGTTCTTCTTCACCTATTTCATCTTTCCTGCTGGTAGGTGTGAGGGCTGGAGCTGGTGCAGCCATACTAGATCATGAGGAAGAGAAGCTAATCATGGCAAAACAAGATGGAAGAGGCCCGGATTCCTAACACAAGGAGAGCCATAGCAGCTCTGGAAAATCTACGTAGACTTTCATGTGAGAGGGAACTAAACATCTATCTTGATTAAAACCAACGCTATTTTGGGCTTGTAGCAGAATCTAATCCTAACTTAACTACGTCCCTACCACTCCAGCCTTCGTTCTGTTTTCAGAACTTGTCCAGCATCTTTCTGCCTCAGGATCTTTGCACTTGCCGTTTCCTGCCTGGACCGTTCTCCCTCTGGCTTTTCTAATGGCTGCCTTCTCCTCATGCTTCAGATCTCAGCTCAATGTCACCTCCTGAGGGAGCCTGCACTGACCATCTAAGCTTAAAGAACCCCTCTATCTAAATTCCTCCCCATCCTCTTTTATTCACTTATGATCTGAAAGTATACTTATTTGACATTTCTTATCTTTTACTCTTAATATGTACGTTCCACGAGTAGGATATCTGTCTTACCATTACATCCCTTATACCTAAAAGAGTGCCCAGCACTGGACAACGCTCCAAAGAACGGCTCATTCTTACATAGGCAGTAACTCAAGTGAGGTTGTCAGGTGTTAAAGGCCACCTGTACTGGCCAGTGAAGCCGACAACTTCAAAATATTCAAGCCACTAGAAGGCATGTGTTTGAGAGAGGAGGCCAGAGCTGTCCTCCCCCTTCATCAGCTCCATGCAACTCCCTGCGTTGTACACATTTATCAGATTAATTCACCTTGACCAAACGCCCCGCCTAATACTTGCCGGACACCATGCAGGGCTTTCTGCCTGGTGGCACTGCCAGGATGCCAGGGCAGGTGGGGAGAGCCCAAGGAGGCTGGAACTGGAGGGGCAGAGTACTAGAGAGGAGGGAGCTACACAGAGAGAAGGAGCTCTGGAAACCTGAGCGGGACCCCGAGTCCTCGCTGCATAGCGAGCAGCAGCATGCACGTGGGGCAGGACCCCAGAACAGACAAGAACCCCCACTAGGAACGCTGCCACCGTCACACGGGGCTGCGAAACACACCAACTGGCCGGAGTGGACGCCTCGTGGACACAGCACACTCAGGAGATGCTCAGAAAGGCCACACGTTAGTTGCAGGGCTAAACTATCCCAAGAGTAAAGGCCAAGACCTGCCCCATCAAAGCTCTAAAAGAAGCCCCGAAAGGATCAAGTTCTCCTGAAATTTAACTGCCTGCCAAAGCAAAATTCAACTTCTTAAAGAAAGACAACAAAGTCCAGACATACAAAAATATAAAATTTATGATGTCTAGCAAACAACAAAAAATTATTGGGATGAATTGGGAGACTGGGATTGACATATATACACTATTGATACTATGTATAAGATATAGACAACTAATGAAAACCTACTGTATAGCACAGGGAACTCTACTCAGTGCTCTGAGGTGACCTAAATGAGAAGGAAATCCAAAAAAGAGAGGATATATGTATACGTAGAGCTGATTCACTTTGCTGTACAGTATAAACTAATACAATATTGTAAAGCAACTATACTCCAATTAAAAAAAAAATTTTTTTTTAAAAAGGTGTATCTATAAACATTAAAAACAAAATTATTAAGCATGTGAAGAAGCAGGAAAATGTGACCATAACCAGGAAAAAATTAGTCGATAGAAACAGACCCAAAATGACGGGGAAGATGGAATTAGAAGAAACAGACTTTAGAACAATCATTATAAATATGTTCAAGAATTCAAAGGAAAACATAAACACCATGAGGACAAAAATGGGGAAACTATAATGTCAGAAATGAAAATTTAACTGGATGGGCTTAAGAGCAGATTAGACACACTGCAGAAAAAGCTGTGTACACGTGGGGACGAGACGGTAGAAACTATCAGAACTGAACCACAAGACAAGAGGCCGGGGTGGTGCGGGGAAAAACAAAGCTTCGGTGACCTAAATGACAACATACAGAGGCCTACAACACAGGTAACTAGAGTCCCAGGAAATGAGGGGAAGCAAGAAAAAATACTTGAAGGAATAACGGACACATTTTTTCCAGATTTGATTAAAAATATCAACCCACAGATCAAAGTAGCTCAAGAACTCCCAAGGAGGATAAACACAAAGAAAGCCATATGAAAATACCTAATAATCGACACGCTGAAAATAACAAGAGAAAATCTTAAGAGCAGCCGTGCAACAATGATATGTTACGTAGAGGGGAGGAATATAATATAAGGTAAGAAATTCACTGAATTATCCAACACAAAGAAAATTAGAAGACATATATAAAGTGCTTTAAGTAAAATGAAAGCAAAGAAACCACCATCACCAAAACCAACAATTTTTTAAATTTTAAATATAATTCGTTCAATATCTTAAAAACACATTAAAAAAATAAATAAAAATAAAAGAATAAAAACACACTAAAGTTCATCTATTACTTACCAGTAGAACACTTAGGAATTTTAAAGTGATTTGTAGGGGAAGGCATAGCCTTTGTCTTGGAATTCAGACGGGAATCACCCCGTCTTGTACTCCCAGTCTTATTCATTTGAGAAGATTGTGACAAACTGAGATGAGAGTTCAGCCCGGGGCCTCCCTGTCCTGGAGTCTGGGGTTGGGTGAGAGCCGCTCTGGTGGGCGCCCTGGGCTGCTCCGCAGTCGACTCAGCAACTCCGGGCCTCTGGCTCTGCCTGCAGGACATGCCTGCAGGGCCCGGCTGCAGACACAGCCGCGGCAGGGCAAGTCCTGTTCTGCCCGACTGGCTGGTGTTTGACTGGGAACTGTCCACAGGAATGCTTGGACGTTCCCTTGGCTTAGCTGGAAGAGGAGACACAAAATCTGGTTATCACTCAAGCTGATGTTACTTTTAAATTATAAAGTTATTTCTCTCTCTCTGACACACACACACACACACACACACACAAGATATGCTAACCTACCTTAAAATATTTTCAAATGAGGAAAATTACTTATTTCTATCATGGTGATTTCCGTATTAAAAAAAAATACGACATATGAACAATATTCTGTATGTCCATCAGGCAACATCCTCAAACACGGGACAACCCAGATTGCTCGTGGCTTAGCTGAGTGTAGTCTCAGGCGGCAATTCTGGACACAGTTACCAAGATGCATATAAAGATACATAAGTTCAAGCTCTCCTATCTTCATTGATTATGTCGACAGCAGAAAACTACCCTAGCCGAACAGGTGAAAATGGATGGTCTAGACACGTGCCCCACCTGGCCAGTCAGGGAGGTGGGGAGGGAAACATGAAGAGAAGACAATCCTTACTGGTCGGTTCCTTTAAATCACAAGGAAGTTAGGTCACATCAATTAGGAGCGCTACTTAAATCAGCAGAACAGATAAACTAGGGTGAAAATACTCAGCTGCCAGTATACGCAACACAGAGCTCAACCTGGTAAAAGGTTCTTAAGAGAAATTTCAGAGAATGACTGAAGCCACAGCTCATGTGACACCGTGCGTAACAGTTTCACCATGCTCTCCCCATCACACTGTCGAATCTGACCCTGGTGATTTTGCTACGCACAACAGAGAAATATACACTCACCAGAAGCCTCCCCTCAATCTGTCTCAGCCTTTCCCAGAGGCAGGATCAGAAATCGTAAACAAAAATGGTGCTGATGCCCTGAACCATTACAGCAAAACAGACCTCACAGCACCTAACATACTGGAACTCTTTTTCACTGAACACATGCCACATGCGAGACACAGGAATGGGACTTTACGTGGTTCTTGTAAGGCCCACAAGGACACCGTGTGGGAGGTGTCATCCTCTCAGTTTGTAAAGATACACAAACAACTTAAGTTCTCTTAACCACCAACTGACAGGATTCCAAATCAGATCAGTCTCATTCAGGAGTTTAGACTTTTCACATTTTGTATACAAAATGCACACCGTGCTGCTTAGCCTATGGTCAGAGTCTACACAGCAAATATAATTTGAGGAGAGTTTAGTCCTAAAGAGCAGGAAGTCGAATGCCTTTCCCCAAAGCCTACTAGGGTTTCTCCCCTTTACCGCTAGATGGCACCCTTGGCTTGGAAAGATTAACAAGTAGCTTGAATTTAAACAGGTTTGGGAGTACAGATTTAAATAAACACGCAGGAGTTACAGGGGTCCTATGCCCTAGACTATCTGCAACAGCCCTACTTTAAAAAAATCTGTGTCTAATCACATGACTGAGGCTGGCCTCAGTGTCCTTCCAGGGCCGCTGGCACCAGGAGAGTGTGCCCACTCTGTGACTGCTTACCCTACCCTGAACTAGGACTGCCCATCAGAGGCATGCCCCTCGGAGGAGGGGAAGCACCTTGAGGACAGGGAGCCCAACAGTCTCCCCTGCCCCAGACCACAGCAAGCCTTCCAGAACCTTCTGCTAAGTGGTTCTGTGACAAGTCTGGCAGGAATGGACAGCGCTCAGGGCCGGCCTTACCTCTGCCAGCCGCTGGAGAAGCACACACGCTGGCACTCACTCCCGAGACGGACCCTGAGGAGGACTTTCTTGCAAGACTGCCAGCACATCCAGGTGGTTTTAACATGGTTTTCTTCAGCCCAGACTAAAACAAAGACTTCATTACTACCCATGGCTTATTACTGCAAAAGTGGGGTTTTTAAATGGCTTTTAATAGTTTACAAATTGTCTTGAATTTAAGGAAGAAAAAGGTCAAGCAGTACTTCCCACAGAGTGGCCGACAAAGCCCTGCATGAGGAACTCCTGGCAGCCTGCTTACGGCTCATCTGGGGCCTGGACCCTGGCCTACGGAGTCAACAGCTGCGGGGCCCAGCACTGGGCAGCCTTAACGAGTACCACCAGTGATGTGGCACTTTTCACAAGCACACACAGATCAACGCTGGAAAATAAACAGCAAAGATGTGGACGGTAGTCCCCATGCCTGTGAGGGGCTGCAGTTTTCAAAGCACCGACGTTCCATCTCCTCGGTGCACGGACGCAGTGAGGGAGACCCTGTGCTCAGAGGGGCTGACGTTCCTCAGTCCATTCGGCTCCCCGGGGGCAGAGGCCGGCCCCTCACGCATGCCAGGCCTGTGTGCCCTGCATTTCGCCAAGCTGCCTCTCCTGTTTTCAGCAGGGTCCTATTTTCAACCTCCCTAACCTTGATTTTAATCAAGACGCGTTCCCACATGGGGGACTTCCCTGGAGGTCCAGAGGTTAAGACTCTGCGCTCCCACCGTAGGGGGCCCGGGTTCGATCCCTGGTCAGGGAACTAAGATCCCATGTGCCGCATGGCGCGGCCTGAAAAAAAAAAAAAAAAAAAAAAAAGACACGTCCCCGGTATACAAAGCAGCCCCTTATTCCCTTCGACCACAGGCCAAAGCCCCCCTCGGCACTGGCCAACCCACCTTGTTTGGAACAGGGAGCGACCGCTTGCCTTGGACCACGTGGTTTCCACCGGCTGGCAAGCTGGCGACGTCCCGGGCGGCACGGGGCTTGTCGGGGGGCACGCTGCTGTGGGAATCCTTCTCATTTAGGATTTTCATCCTGGAAGGACTAGCTGGTTTCTCTTTCACGGGCTGAAAAATTGTAAATTGAAACGTGAGAACCCTCTAGTCTTTCACAACGTACAGACACACGAAGGCTTCAGTTAGAGCACCCGCAGCCACCACCCATCTCCCGACACACGGTCCTCAATTCAGCCCCTGGATGGAAAGGAATACGGCGGTTCACTTCCTCCGGCAAATTACCAGACGGAATGGCGATGGAGCTGGCTTCCTCACTGAACACAGGGCAAAATAATACCAGGACAGACCATCAGTAGGAGGAGCTCCTCTAGAGCTCCCCCTCGGTCAGGATTCGTATTTAAGGGTGATAATGAGGAAACTGGTCCCAGTTACATAAAGTTTAAAATGCTGTACAGAACGGAATCATTCATTAAATGGTCATGCCCTCTACCAGAGGGGCTGCTTAACTGGAATAAATCTTCATCTAGGACTGAAAGCCATTTTTCTTTGGCGAGCAGAGTCCAACAGAGAATAAATTCCTGACATTCAGGTACAAGGGCATTCGTGGAACAAATCCACGCTTACACAAATAACCCCTCATATCAAGAAGACTTCGTAAGAAGCAAAAGAAGCTCATAAAGCACTTTCTCTTTCCTTTACATCATTTTTAAAATTGAGACATACTTCACATAACATAAAATTCACCATTTTAAAGCATACATTTCAGTGGTTTTTAGTATACTCTGTGCTGTGCAACCAGTTACAATGTAACTTTAGATCATTTTTGTTGCTCCTAAAAGAAACTCATGACCGTTAGCAGTCACTCCGCACTCCTCCAACCTCCCAGCCCAGACAACCACAGATGTACTGTCTCTAGAACATGACTTGCCTATTACGGTCACTTCCTGTAAATGAGATCATATATGGGACCTTCTGCGTCTGGCTTCTTTCACTGACCTAGTTCCCCAGGGTCATCTGTATGTAGCATGTGTAAGTCCTCCATTTCTTCATGGCTAAAAATATTCCATGTATGGAGAGACCACACTTCCCTTATCCATTCATCAGCTGATGGGCATCTGGGTTGTTACTGATTTTTGGTTATTATGGATAATGCTGCTATGAGCATTGCTGCACAGGTTTTTGCATGGACATACGTTTTCAGTTTTCTTGAGAATATGCCAAAGTGTGGAAATTGCTGGGTCATGTGATAATTGTGTTTAACTTTTCCAGGAACTGCCAAACTGTTTCCACAGTGGCTGCACCACTGCACAGTCCCGTGAGTGATGCACATCCTCACCAACACTTGTTATTTTGTTTTTTCTCCCAACTACGGCCATCCTAGCAGCTGCCTTGCAAAGACACTTCTAAATAGTACAATCAAGTGGTCCAGCTGTGTCTAGAGGCGATCCTCACAGGGGTGACGTGTGTCAGTCACTCCGGATGTGAATGACTCTCCCCACAGAAACAATGTGGGGAGTGATGGGGGTGCCCAAGGGAGCTCAAACGCTGCCCAGGGGTCCAGCTAACACCTCACTGACCAAAAACTCAGCTCTCTGGCAATAGAGCACTACTTAGGACCAGGAAAATAAAAGGACCCAGAAGAAGCAAAATTATACCCCAACTCCCTGTCCTGAGTCCACGTGTTACACACACAAATCCGGGCCCAAGTCCACGTGTTACACACAGAACCACGTTGCTTTCATTCTAGAAACATCACTTCAGAAATTTACATCCAAATGATTTCCAGACAGAGGAGTTTGCATGATTAAAGGAGCAGTCTCAGCCCTGGGGAAGCAATGGCCGCACACCCCGCTGGTGCAGGGCTCTGCAGGCCAGACCCACTTTCAGCTTGGTTCAATTCTGGGTTCTGATAGCAGGGAGTCATGTGGTTCAGGAGATGTGCTTGTAGAGGGAAACGATTTTCTAGGCCCTTGCTGGGTGTTCTGCGTTGATCTAAACCTGCTAACAACCCCACAAAGCATCACTCCTCTCTAACTGGCTCGGAGAGCTGAAGCCCGTCGCGAGGGCAGCGGAGCTGGGAAAGGGAGCAGGGCAGGCTCCAAGCTGCTCCGCCCTGAGGCAAACCCAGGAGGCAGCTGTAATCTGACACCCACCCTCTGCTGCCCCAGAGCCCTCCCACAAGAGCCGCTAGGACCCCTGCTTCCCAGAGATGGCTGGCCGTACCCCAAAGGCACACAAGTCCACTGCCACCTCCCAAGGCAGCGCATCCACTCGTGCCTGGGAGGGAACAATCTAAACTCAGTCATGGTTAAGGAGGGAGACCAGTGGCCATTCCCGGAGGGGGGATTTTTGGAAGAAGTTGCTTGTTAACGCCCATAAAATCCCTAACGGGCGGAATGTCCAGTGCTGTAACAAAGCAGAAGGAAAGATCGCAAACAGAATTGAGCAGGAGGTGTTTCTAAGTCCCCACAGTAGCGAGGCAGCCCTACCCACGGCGCCCCAAGCCCAGCTCCCACACCACTGGCACTGCTCCTCCTGGACCCTCCCTGCCTACGCTTCGGAGCCCTCAGAGCAGCTACATTCCCAGGCTCCTCCCCGTAACGGTTTCTGCTCTAGGGCATAAACCAAGAGGGCTCAGAAGCAAGGCAGCGGCTGGTTCCCCAGATAAACGTGCTGCTGGGGGTCGCGGCTACCTTCTCCAGGGCCGAGGGAATGCTTTTTCCTCTAAGAGACGAGGCTCGGGGCGGCAGCAGTTTGCTGGTGGCCTTCTTCTGCGTGCCAGCCTGGCCCGGAGGGTGAGCAGCACTTGGCTCCGCTGGCAAATAAGAGCACGAGGCGCGCGGTGGCCCTGGTGTCCAGGGGCGGCTCGCCTGGGCAGGAGCAGCCGGCAGGGCCGCGCCCGAGGGCGGCTGGGTGCCCCAGGGCGGCGGTCCCCTCGAGGGGCTGTCCGACAGGTGGTACGTCTCCCTCTTCAGTGACTTGGGGCTTTTCTTCACTTCATTTTCTCTCTCAAAGAGGTTTATTTTTAGTTTTGATTCCTGTATGAATCCGTCCACTCCCTGGCTCCCAGCGTCTTCGGGCTTGGCGGCTGGGGCCGCCCTGGTTTTGCCGTTGCTTTGTATCTGTAAGGCCAGTAGGTGAGCTTCTTTATAAACTTCCACAAAGTTTTCCCCAGTCAGAGGACTCCAAGTGAAGGGACTTTCAGATGCTGGCAAAGGAGGTTCTTCAGGAATGTGATGATTTAATTCTAAGCTGGCAGCAATACATCTTTCTTTATGGCCAACAGGTCCAAGAAAGACTTCATCATCTTCATTGGCACTATTTTAACAGAAAAGGATTATTAATAACACGGGCATTTAAATGAAAGACTTCACTGAACGTGGTTATACAAAGGCAAGGGAAGAAAACTCATTTGTTTACCTTGAGGAAGATAATGAGAGATCAAAGTCAAACTTTTCATCAGCCAAAAGAAGAATATCTGCGGAGGAAAAAGTCAGTCGTTATTTTAGGGATGGGACTGATAACGAGAAAACATCACCATAGTCTCTATAGCTGTCAAAACTATTTTGAAATCTCACTTCCAAAAGTGTGACATCATGATTTTAATAGCCACATTTTCTTAAGGGGCGTTAGATTATCTTATTTTTTCCATTTCCTTTTAAAAATAGCATCAGCCATTCTGTGTTTGCTAAGCTGCCACCAAAGCCTAAGTCCTTATTTTTCAGCCCTTACTTTAAAGATATAATCTAAAATGCATTGGAATAGCTTTGCAAGACTAGGTAAGTCGTTTTCTGGTACAGAACATTTTCAAAAGACCAGCTGCCTCAGCTCCCCTAGAATTAAATTCCCCATTACAAAGTGCACCTAGTCCTCTTTCAAAAGCAAATTCAGCGCTACTCAAGCGCACGGCAGGGCTCCATGCGTATCTGTTGACTGTCGCCTCTCCTTGGAGCTCATCCTGAACGCCCAGATAAAACTGCTCCTCGTGCCCTGGAGGCCTTCCCCGGCCCGGCCTGTCCACCAGCCTCCCTCCACTGACAGACCACCGGCTCTGGGGTAGCGGGTCCCTCGGCTGGGACAGCCGCTCGCTCCTCCAGCTCCACACCCAACTCCGCTCCTGCCCTCCCCCAGGGCCCCTGCAGCCCCCGGACCTGACCTCTGCCTTAGCATCCCTATCCTGTAGATGTCTCTCACCACCGACTGTAAGCTCCCCCGAGACAGCAAACGCCTAATACTCTCCCAAACTCCCCAGTGTCCAGCTAAGGGCCTGGACTCTCAGCCAATATTTATCAAAATGCAGTAAACTGGCATTTCAATATTATAAGCTTCATATACCACTTTCACAAATCTTACTTTATTTGATCCTAATAAACAATGCACCATGCTTATCAAAACCATAAAATTTTAAAATATACTGATAGCCTAATTAGGTCCTACTTAGTCAATTCAATTAATCCTAACTACCTAATCAAGGAAAAGGTAGAAAGCACAATTGCACAAAAGAAATAAAGAGAAACAGAGAAAGAGATTAAAAGATTCATAAGCTAGTTTGCTCAACTCTGTGCACGTAAACCTAAGAATTTGGCTGACAGAGATAATGTTCTGGGAAATAGAATATTTTTTGTATTTAAATGATTAAAATCGATTTATTTACAAACCTGACTCCAAAAGAAAAAAAAAAAAATCTTAATAGTTCAATTATCACAAAATAACTGGAGAAATTTATTAAAGAGCTATTCTCCCCAAAAAAGCACAAGTCCTAGATAGTTTTGCAGGATGATTCTATCAAATCTTTCAAGAATACGTCATTCCAAAACCATTTATACTGCTCCAAAGGACAGGAAAAGAGAAACCTTCCAGCTTGCGTCTATCAAGCAAGCACAGCCATACCAAAAACCTACAAAGTTTGCTCCATAAAGAAAACTAAGGACTTGGCTTGTGTCAACATAAAAATCCTAAATAGGGATATTTGCAAACAGAACCCAGCAACACATTAAGAGTCGTTGATGATGACTCTGTCATGACCCAGTGAGGTTCAGCCAGGACCTCAGGGCTGCAGGACAGTTTAATTTCACACAATCTAGTAGCATGATCCCATTACTAGGCCTAAGCGGGAAGCCAGGGTCATCTCCACGTACACTGACAAGGCACATGACAAAACGCAACATACACTGTTGACTTTAAAGGAACTATAAAGAAAGTAATAGACATATTTTATCATATAAGGAAGTACCCATCTCAACCCAAAAGCCAAAATTAGATTTAATGGGATACCATCAGAAGCATTCCTCCTAAAGCCAGGAGCAAATATATATTATCAGTTAGGATAGATTAACTTATGCTGAAATAACAAACAATCCCCAAATCTCAGGTGGCTTATAAGAGCAAAGCTGTATTTCTCACTCAAGCTGTCTGCCAGGGCCCCATTCCATGTCCCCCTCACTCCAGAACCCAGGCTGACGGAGCCTCCACCAGCTGGTGGAGCACTGCTGGTCTTCAGGGCAGAAGAAAGGGGAAATAGTAAATTCCACGTTGGGTCTAAAAGACCTACAAGTGACACATAACATTCCCCTGTCACTGGACATCTGAGGCAAATCCAACTTTAAGTGGGCAGGGAAGTACAATTCTACCATGTATCCAAGAGGAAAAAAAAAAGCAGAAATAACTGATGAACAGCACTACTGACTACCATCTACACATAAATTAAGCAGCAAGCCCACATCAGGCTTAATGGAAAACTACAGAAGAAATTTCTTTAAAGCTGGGAACATGGCAAGGCATCTACTGTCAAAATTCTTAACATTATTTTGGATGCACTAACCAATACAATTAGACAAAGGAAAGAATTTGGAGGTTAAAATTACCACAGTGCACCGATGTTATGATTATAGACACAAGAAAAATCAAGAAAAATCAACTAAAAACTATTATAAATTGTAAATGGATAAAAGCACATGGCTGACAAAATTATTACACAACAATCAACAGCTTTCAGGACATCCCTGGTGGTCCAGTGTTTAAGACTCCGCACTCCCAATGCAGGCGGCACGGGTTTGATCCCTGGTCCGGGAGCTAAGATCCCACATGCTGCACGGCACAGCCACAAAAAACAAACAAACGAACGACAGCTTTCACATCTAAAAAGAACAGAAGATACAGTGGAAGAAAAGACCTCATTTACTGTAGCACCAAGGAAATGCAAAACACCTATGAACAAACCTAACAAGAAATATGCAACATGGATATAAAAAAAAGCTGAGTATATCATAAAGGTAACACATCAAATAAAAGGGGAAAGTGGATTATTCAGTTAATGGTATTGAGATAAACTTGATAACCTTTTTTGGGGGGGGAAATATATGTATCTAAAGTTTGATCCATACCTAATACCATACCAGGACAAATTCCAAGTAAGTCAAAGACTTAATTGAAAAAACGAAACCCTAAGGGAACAAGAAACCATGGGGAAATCACTTTATAACCTGGTGTGCAGAGGTCTAACTATGATACCAAACTGGAAGCCATAAAACAAAAAGTTGACAGTCCAAGATATTAATAATTTAACATCTCTGCATGGCAAAAATCACCATGAGCAAAGTTAAAAGAAACAAGCAGGGAAGAGGACATGTGCAGCTCACATCACGAAGGGCCGACTGGTGAACAGTGCTACAAACTGTAAGAAAACAACTAAGGCAGAACGGAAGAACACACCAAGGATATGAACAGAGGAAATTTACGGGAGATAAAATGAAATGTTCTTAAATATATGACCAGAAGTCCGGCCACACTCAAAAATAAGAGTAATGAAAGATCCTGAGATTCCTGAGATTCCACTTTTCACTTATAAGATTGTTAAAAATCAAAAAGTTTGATTTGTAAATTACTACAGCTCTACAGAGGGTAACCTGGCAGTATCTACTAAGTAAGAAATGCACATACACTTTGACCCAGAAGTCTACCGCTGTCAAGTATCCCATATTATTATTATTATTATTATTATTTTGTTTTTGGCTGCGCTGCACGGCTTGTGTGATCTTAGTTCCCCGACCAGGGATTGAACCCGGGCCCTCAGCAGTGAAAGCGCTGAGTCCTAACCACTGGACCGCCAGGGAATTCCCCCCATGTTATTTATTGCAGCAGCATTTGTTACAGCAAGACACCAGACACAAACTAAATGTTCCCGGATAGCAGACAGAAATACAGCACAGCCCCACAGAGGAATGGAACACTACTTAGGCTCAAAAAAAAAATAGTAACACTTCATATATTGATATACAAAGATCATCAAGATACATTAGGTGCAAAAACCAAGATGCAGGGCAGAGTTCTATATGCTATAGAAAAGGGGGACTCGAAGGACACATGCTGCCTTGCCCTTGCACAAGTTAGGTCTGGACCACCCAGGAGACCGATGACATCAGTGGCCTTCGGAGGTGGTAACTGGGCAGCTGAGGGACAAAAAGGAGATGGAGACATACGCTTCACTTTTTACGTGTCTGAACCTGGGAAGTCATTTTTACCGGTCACTGCTACAGACTTCCACCTGTCTGCTGTGGAGAACGGAATCCCGGACCGGGAGTCCGGGGAAAAGTCTTCTACACCAGTCTCCGCGGCCGGCTCCGAGTGACCTGGCCTGGCTGCCTCGTCCATCCTGCAAACTCGGGCCGCGTGCTCCTGCTCCCCTGGGAGTGCACTGCCCAGTGGGCACACTGAGTGAAAGGCAGTGTGCTGAGGGGCCAGCGTGGAGGTGGGGACACCGCTGAGGAAGTGGCCAGTGGCAGGAGGAGGTGGAAACATAGGTAGGATCAGATCCCAGACAGCGTCCAAGCCACGACAGGCTTTTACTTTAGCCAAAGTGGGACAGGAGCTATTGAAGGGTTTTAAGCAGAAGAGTGATATGCTCTAACTTTTGTGTTTAAAAGGTTACCCTGGGGGCTGTGCACAGTGTATCAGAAAAGAAGCAGATAGTATCTACCAAAATTACAGTGCACACACTGGCCAAAGTGCAAAATATACAAGTAGGTAGGGACTTCCCTGGTGGCACAGTGGTTAAGAGTCCACGCTCCCAATGCAGGGGGCCCTGGTTTGATCCCTGGTCAGGGAACTAGATCCCACATGCCACAACTAAGAGTTCACATGCTGCAACTAAGGAGCCCACGTGCCGCAACTAAGACCCGGCACAACCAAATAAATAAATAAATAAATAAATATTAAAGAATAAAATAAAATAAATACTTATGAATAAATATTAAAAAAACAAACAAACAAAAAAGTAGGTGGAGGTGAGTTAACATGGCTGAGACCAAGGTGGTGGCATTTGGGTGGAACTGGAAAGAGGTAGATGGATCCAAGCTATATGGTGGAAATCACAGTAACTGATGATTGAACGAATGTGGCAGCTTCACAACTTTCACAGCTGGGTGAACGGAGAGGCAATTTACTTCCATTAGAAAGACAAAGAGCCTGCTAAGAATAGGGTGGGAGGGGGGGACCTGCTGAGTTAAGAGGTGGGAGACATTTACGTGAAGATGCCAATTACAATGGCAGGTGAACACACAAGTCCAGAGCTCAGAGGAGAGGCTGCGCTCAAGACAAAATGTGGGCACCACCAGAAAGGAGAATGGATTTAAAGCCATGGGACTGTCCGAGAACCTGTGGGGGGAAGTACAAAGAGACCCCAGACCAGGTCCCGGAGAGAGAGGAAGAGAAATCTGCAAAGAGATGGAAGTACACCAGCCAGGGAGGCAGGAGGAAAACCAAGATGCCTCAGAAGCCAAGCAAGGAAAGTTTCCGGAAGGAGAAAAGGTCAAAGGTTACTGAGAAGACAGAAAAATGAGAGCAGATTTGGCAACACGGATGTCCTCAGTGACGGATAAAGGCAGCTTGAGTGGAGTGTTGGGGCAGAGGGGGTTGGCAGGGGTTGAAGGATGTGAAAAAATAGTGAAACAAATACAGAAGGTTCTTGAAGTCTGGCTCTGAATGAGGCACATGGCAGTGGAGAGGGAGCGGAGGATATGGGACAAGTCAGATAACAGGACCTATTTGCACGTCGATGATGAGCATGAGTTAATAGACAGGCAAAAAAGGATGCGAAGGGAGGGTGACAGAGGGGTGAAGGCCTCAGGAAGCGGCAACGGGGATTCAGCGGGCACGTGGAAGGGCCTCGGAGGGGGGACAGAAGAGGAAGGGGGAGAAGACTGCAGCAGCAAATACTGTTCTAGATCCGACGAAGCAGCACTGATGACTGGCATCCTCTAGGATGGTTTTTCTGCAGAATGGAGTAGTTAAGGATACAGGGAGACCCAGTCTACTCGCATGGGTGTTGTGAAGAACAAAGGATAAAGGATGTCAACAGGCTTTAGCAGAAAAAGAGGGCATGGCCCTTAACTCATTCTGTGAGTCCGCTGTCACCTCCACACTCAAACCTGACAGGAACAGGACAAGACAGCAAAGTTACAGGCCAGGCTCACTCACTAACGTGGTGCCCAAGATCCTAAACAAGTCTCAGCCAACAGAAACCAGCAACAAGCCAAAAAAAAAAAAAGGCAACATCACATCCAATTCCACAAATATCCGAGTGCCTATCAAGTGTCAGGCACTGAGGACACTGCAGTAAATAAAACCGACAAGAATCTCTGCTGTGACAGAAGTTAAAACTGGGGGGTAAAGGGAATGTAGAAAAGCGGAAAATAAAGAAGTTAAAGGGATGCAAACTCCTTGAAGACAGGGACCAGGAGTTTAACGGGTGCAGAGCACGGGATGAGCAGTGAACAAATAAACGAGTTCTCGCAGGAGCATTAAATCGACTTGCATCTTCCCTGAGCTCCCCGAACCGACAGCGCAGTAGTGACAGGGACGTACCATCCTTCTTGGGAACCTCCATCTCCGCTTCTCGGGCCAGGCTGGCTGAAGGCACGTCGCTGCCGTCCCCTCCTTGCGCGGCGAGGGCTGTCAGAAGTCACTGCAGGGACCAGAAGCAAGAAGGTGAGCGGGTGTCAGAGCCCAGGCCCCGGGTTCCTCCAGCCGCCGGGAAGCCCCGCAGCGTGGGCCGCTTTAGCTCGGACCGGGCAGAGGGGGCTGGGGGCCGCGCCGGGTCAGGGAGGGACGGGGAGGCCGGCAGAGGCCACCTCAGCCGTAGCCCGAGGCCCTCCGCGACGCACACCCCGGGCCCGCACGCCTCCGGGCCGGGAGCTCTGGGGCGGCGCCGTCCGAGGGAGGCCTGAACGCCCCGGACCCGGACAACCGAACTCCTGGGCTGGACTGCTGGGGGCTTTGGTTTGCCCCCAGGGCGACCCCGTCCTCGCCGCACCGCGCGAGGGGACCCCGCGGCCCCCGGGCCGAGCCCCTGCCGCGCCCGAGTCCCCTGGGACCCCCGGCCCGAGTCGCCCGCCCCGCCTGAGCACCCCGCCGGTGCCCCCTCACCCCGAGCTGCCGCGACGCCCCGGCCGACGCGCCTCCGCCCCGGGTTTAAACGCGCCGCGGCGGACGCGCTACGGGCTGCTCATTGGCCGGTTTGAAAGGCCGCGGCGCCCGGTGCTTCCTGGGGTTTGTAGTCGGAGTCACAGAAGAGGAGCGCGGCGCGCGTGCGCACTGCTTCCGCGCTCTTCGCTTGCCAGAGGTCCGCCCTGGGCCTGCGGTGAGCCCGGAGAGTGGGCAGGGTTCCCTAGGGCTCGCGTGGTGTCTCCGCAGGCTCTGCATCAGAACAGCTACACGTTGCAAGGGACATGGTTCTGATCCCAGCTCTTCATCCCTAAGTAAAAATCAAATTCCTATCGTAGGGTGTTGACTTGACGACCAAACAAAATAGGTGCATCTACCTGCTTTGTAAAGCATTACGGGTCAGTTCTTAATAGCGTAAGAAGACCCGTCCCTGCCCCGAGGAGCGCCCGGGTGACTCTGGGTGACCAGGCATACTAGTCTATGCCCCTGGACCAGGAGAACCTGCCTAGGGCCTGAGCACAGCCTGCCCTCTGCAACCCCTTTAGGCTTAGTCCTGGCATCCCTGACACCTCGTTTTTATCTGGGGGCTCCCTCTGCAGCCTTCAGCCTCGCCCTTTGCCTCCCCCTCCACTGCATTCTGATGTGCTAGTCTCCCCCCTCTCCTCTGTCCATGGCTCCTTTCTGAGCTCCATCATCTCAGGATCCTGCTTAAGTGGAGAAGAAAGATGGGGCCAGACAGACCCAGGTGCAAATCCCAGCTGCAGGTATTGGTCAAGAGCCTTTGCGTTGCAAGTTACAGAAAACCAGCTTCAAGGTGGCTTCAGAAAAAGAATTTATTAGCTTGAGGAACAGGGAAGTCCAGGAATGGCCCTGGCTGCTGGCCTGGAAGGAGAGAGGGGCTTGAAGGAGGGTCCTGGGTCGGATTGTCCCCCCAGCGGCCTCTCTGGGTCCCGCTCAGCTTCCAGCAGGCTGCCTTTGTTGGGCCCACTGGCCCGGGAGCTCCACGCTTCCCTCTGCCTGCCAGGGCCTCCTGAAGACAGCGGCCAGGTTAGTGTGGCCTGTGCTCAATCCATGGTCCCAAGGCCCGGGTTTGCCTGACCCACGACTACAGGGCCACTGCGGCAGGAGCCCAGAGGGTCCTAGATGCAAGGGCTGTTGGCCCAGGTGTCAGATCCCCACAGCCCTGTGGGTGTCTGCTAGGGGCGAGGGTCCCCAAACACCCACTCCTGATGCTCTTCCCCCTGTATCATGTCAGCACGTACTACGTGCTCAGTAAACACACCAATTGTTAACAAGTTGTTGCTGCTAAATCTTCATCCATCTCTTCTCTTGGCCTCCTCCTCTCTTCTATCAATGGCCTACCTACCCACTATAGATTCGTTTCTTCCTTTCCCCAGTAGATTCTGATTCATTTTTTAATGCACTCATTCAAGGGATCATTCACCAGTCATGGGTTCACTGACAGGTAGTCAGTGCAGGCTCTGTGCTGGGTGATGTGGGGACACAGATGCTGTCTCTGATCTGAGGAGGTCACAGCTGGGGAGAAAGGTGCAATAGCAAGGGCTGTGGGGCACCAGCCTGCAGTGGGAGAGCAGAGGCCTTCCTGGAGGAGGGACCAGGGTTCCTGCTTCCCTGGCCAAGTTGTGTCTTGCTTGGAACCAGGAGCGGGGAGGGCAGACGGGGCGTGGGCAGGCTCTGTCAGGGGAACTGGCAGGAGGGGACAGCTCAGGATGGGAAGGCAGGCTCTCCCTTGGGTTGTGTCCCTAGCTCCTGGGGATTAACAGCCCCTCTCTTGAAATCCCATTGTAATTACTCTGTTCTTGGCTCACTGCCCAGCCCCACACCCAAGTTCAAGGAGAGGCCTGTCTCCCCAGGACCCAGCCCAGGCCTAACAAATAGAAGATGCCCATCCAGCAACAGTTAGTCAAAGGAACCGATTAACTAATTTATTTTAATCCCAGGAATTTGTCTAGTCGATTTGCAGGTGTCTGCTGCCTCCCAGGAGACCTGCCCCCCTGAGTCTCTAGCTAATTTCAATTCGCACTGAAGGAACCTGAGAAACATCTATGGGCTGGGATCGCCCCTCACAGCACGGCCGAGTCAGCACGTTCTCCTGAGACCCGCAGCGTGCTGGCGGGGGTGGTGGCCGTCAGGGCCAGGTTACTGATGGGGAAGGAGACCGAGGCAGCATTTATAAAACTGGCTCAGATCTTGTTCAAGCCACGTCACAATGCTTTGGTTTTTGCCACAGCAAGGCAACCTCTGAGCTCAATCCTCACACCCCAGAAAGCACACCACCAGCTCAGTGAGTGTGCATTCCTATGATTAAAAGCATGGCTGACAAAGGAAACCAGGTACCTGAGGCCCCTTTACGAAGTGCAGCTTAGAATAAAGAGAAAACAAGCCCAAACCAGTGCCACCAAAGCCCAGGGAGAAGCTTGAGGACATCTCTGCAGAGACAGCAGAAGGGCCGAGGCCCCAGGCAGCAAGGTGGGGGTCCCTCTCCCAGGAAGCACAGGGGCCTGGGGTGAATGTCAGTAAGGCCTCCGCTAACTGTGACCCTGGGCAAGTCACTCCCCCGCATTGGTACCCTCACCCAAAAGGTCGGACAACAGAACCTGCCTGGAATACGGGGAGGAAGACAGAATGAAGGGGTTTATCCCAGGGGTAGCCTAGGCTGGGGGGGAGGGGTGCCCCCCAGGGGCTGCGTAGGAGACTCCCCTCCCCCAGCTGAGCCCAGCACCAACCCTTCCGACCCTTGACCGACCAGAAGGTATAAGGGTTCCCTGGGAAAATGCAATTTGCAAGGCAAGTGGAACAGCGGTCCCACCTCGGCTCTAACTGCTTAAAACTGCACCCTGGCCCTTAACGAGGATTAGAAGATGCAGAATCACGTTGAAAATTGATTTCTGTCCCCTCTTCCTGTAATGCTGCTGGTTACAGGGCTTCGCGCTTCACAGGCCTAATCAACAGGCTCCGGCTACTTGTAACCCTGCGAAGCCAGTGTGGCAGCTGGTCTGATGGCCGGGGAGGCTCCTTGGGGCAGGCGGCCAGGCCGGCTCACTGCAGGAGGTGGACGGCGGCCGCCCTGCGGATAAGCCTCGCAGTCAGTGGGGAGTTGGGCTTCAAGGCGTCTCGCTCCATCAGAAGGCTCCTGGGGAAACAGAGACAGGCTCTGTGCTGGAACCTCCTAGAATGTGGGGGGCGGATGGTCCCTCCACCCCAAGGCAGGACACAGGCAGCACGGGCTGGGGCCGAAGTGGCAGCACGGGCTGGGGCCGAAGTGGCAGCACGGGCTGGGGCCCAAGTGGTGGAGGGAGGGGACGGCATCACGGCAGAGGGTACTAGAGGGACAAAGGCCCAGAGGCAGGACGCCAGGGGTGGGGACCAGAGGGAAGGTGGGCGGAGATGTGAGGATGAGAAAGCGTGGACTCCAGAGCCCCGCGTGCTCGCACTGGCCCAGGACGGCCGGTGTTCAAAGAGCATCCTGACAATGCTCCCAGCGATGCCCGAGTGCAGAAAATTTCAGGGTGAGCACATCCCCGTGGCCTCGTCTGCCCCAGGAACTTGGGGCCCATCCTCCCGCCATACAGAATGCTGGGACCAGAGGGTAGAGCACGACTGTGGGGATGGGGGGGAGAGCCACGCCTGAGAATGTTCCAGGAAAGCAAGTGGCAGAAGAGATGCTGTGGGAAAAATCGAACTTTCAACAAAGAGAGAATCATTTAAGGCAAAGACCCCAAACAATTGACAACAGCGATTATGTGCGCTGAGGGTGCGGTTAAGGGGCCGGGGCCTGGCACTTGGGGCAGGGACACCATGGCAGGGGGCCGAGGGTTTCCACCTTGGACGGGAGGGGAGCTGAGCCATGTGAGGACGGCAGGAGGGCACCAGGAAGGGGCGTGCCTGTCACCCCGACAGCAGCAGGCTCCCCTAGCACTCCCAGGGGCAGACCCCCTACTGTGCCCCCCGCCCCCCAGCGTGGACCTCGTCACCCCGCCCGTGTGCTGGCCCCAGCTTCCCCGCTCAAGCCCGCACCCTCCTCTCTGTCCAAAGGGCCCCACCCTCCCTGCCCAGCTGCCACCAGAGGTGCCACACCAGGCCTGGAGCTCCCCAAGCGGCTCCACCGCTAGAGAAATGCGTGTGGCTTTGCACGTGGCCACGGAGGGGGACAGCGAGGGGCATGTGTCCAGGGCGCTCCAGGGTTTGACCATTTCCAGCATGTCCATCCAGGCTCAGGTGTGACACAGCGTCCACGCCTGTTTCACCAGCACCTGCACTGCTTGCTTTGGAACGGTCGTCGGGGCAGCCGGGCCTTGCCCACCGTGGGCCGCCCGTGCCTGTGCTTGGACGCTGGCGCTTTCCACCTGACCTCTAACCTTGAGCGCCCAGCAAGGCCCTCCTGGGCCCCACGGTGCTTCGCTGGGCCTCACGACACCCCTTCTGCCCACCCGGCACCCCTTGGCTCCCCTCTTTCCCCTTGGCGTTCCAGGAGGGCCTAAGGTACGGGGGGGGTCACATCTCCCCCCAGGAGCATAGGGGCTGGTGCAGGTCGAGGTGAGTGGGGTGTGGGACAGCGAAGGCTGCCGGTGATGGCTGGCTTCACAGGTAGAGGTTTCTTCTTGGGGTGCCCCTCCCCTGACACCCCCAATCCTCCAGCCACACCCCTCCTCCTAACCAGATCACCCCTGGCCTGGTTAAACTCGCTTGGTTTCAGGCCTCCCAGAGAATGTCACCTCCACCAGGCACCCTCCCTCCCTGACTCCCGCCCACTCATCACAGCGTCTTGGGCAATACGCCCGCCCTCGTGGCAGTTGTACACATATTTGTGGGATTGGTTGCCTTGTGTCAGTTCCCACAGGAGAGGTAAGCTCCACACAGCCTGGGCCTGGGTCTCCTGCCCACCACTCCCCACCCCGCCGGCACCCAGCACAGGTAGGAGAATGTGAGCTGAGGCCCAAAGGATGGGTAGGCGTCGGCAGGTGCGAGAGAAGAAAGGATGTCCCAGGCAGAGGGTGTGGCACGTGCAAAGGCCCAGGGGCCTGAAAGAGTAACTGTAGCTCACTGTGGCCAGAAATGAGGACTGGGCTGGGAGGGCAGGAGGGTGGGCCTGGGGGTGGGGGTGGTCAGATCCTTTGGTCAAGTTGAAGACTCACACAGGGGGAGAAACAGGCACCCCCGCAGCCTTGCATCTCTGCCTCAGAGGTGGGCACCACCTCGGGCCAAGGGAGGTGGGAGCCTCTGGGCACCTGGAAGCCTGTGGGGAGACCCCCCGAGTGAGAGGGGGCTGTGCTCAGGGTCCTTCCCAGCTGGGCTTTGGGACCAGAACGGGGAACTCACCGGGCCACGTTCTTGTGGATGCCGGACGAGCAGTTTAAGGCCGCGTGAATCAGTAACTGGTTGAAGATATCTCTCTGAAAGGTCAAGTGGGCACGTGAGGCTCTGTGATGTGGGACGAGGGATGGGGACACCTGCCCCCTCCCCGCTGCAGGCTGGCCTGTTCTCAGGGACAAGCTTACTGGGGGATGTGAACGGCAAGGACTCTCCCACACCATGGGCGCCAACACCGTGGAGACAGAGGCTGTGGGGCACAGGGGCTCCCGGACTGGGGCCCTCACGCTGCAGCTGCTGGCTCACCTGGGCGTTGCTGCCTCCGATCTGGACAAGCCGGTAGCGGATGGGCTGGAGCAGTTCCACCACGCCGTTGGGGTTCCCGCTCTGGGCCTCCACCAGGGCCTGGCACAAGGGCAGCCCCACGTCGCGGGCCAGGAGGTGCTGGTAGTTCTCCCCCGGGGACCTGCCGGCCCGAGAGGGTGCCCTCAGCGTCCTGCAGGGCCTCGTGCTGCCCCCCCCCCTGCCACCGCCTGACTCAGGTGCCTGAGGAGGGGGCTGTCTTCTCCTCCGCCCGGCACCCCTGGCTCCGTGCCTGACACAGTAGGTGCTTTGATCAGGTGACCTGACAGAGGACAAGCCTCCAGGGAGGGGAGAGAACTGGGCTCTAAACTCAGTTCAACTGCGACGTGGCCTTGGGCAGATGCCCCACGCCTGGCCTCGGTTTGCTCATCTGTAAAGTGGGAGTAGCAGTGCCGCCCTCGCAGGGCAATGCAGGTAAAGGCTGGCACTGGAGTCGGTGCCGGCGCCTGGAGTGAACAGCTGTGGCAGGCTTTGTCTTCCCGTTGCCCTCAGGTGGCGGTTGATCTGGGTCGTGAGGGCTGGGGGCCTGAAGCTACGTCCCCAGCCAAAGTCCCCAGTTCATGCAGCTCAGCCCTGGGAGGAGGGGCAGGGCAAGCAGCCGTGGGTGGCCACCCTCCCCCAGGTGCCTGGGACAAACCACCAGGGTTCACGGGTCCCACAGCTCTAGCCCTACAGGCAGGAGACGAGGGCTGGCTGCCTCCTTGGTGGCCTGTGCTGTGCAGAGCCCGCTTCCCTGGACTCTCTCTGGCCCCCGCTGTGATTGGAACCGGCTCAGGAACTGTGCTGGGTGTGTGTCACCACGTCACTGCCCCTCACTCTCCTACCAGCCTGTCCCAGCAGATGAGGAAACAGGCTCACATCAGAGAGCTGAGGCCCTGTAAGCGGTGGGTCTCTCTGGTTCCAGGGCCTCACCACATCCCCTGTGCGTGACACTGACATTGAGGCCTAGGGGATGCAGAGGCTGCTCTGTGTCCTGGGGGATCCAACTATACCCTCGCAGGGCACACCCTGCAGGGACGCACACCTAGGCGGGGGGTGGGGAGAGGACACCTGGGGGCACACACTTGCAGGGGACGCACACCTATGGGGACAAACACCCAGGAGGTGCACACCTGCAAGCGGCCCTCCACGCGCGTCTGTGCGGCTGTGCCCACCAGTGGGGCCTCCAGCCCCGCAGGCGGGCAGGGGTGGCATGAGCAGCCCCCAGGGCCCCCTCAGCAGGGTGCGGGTCCCCCTGGTGGCCCCGGCCCCTCCACGTACTCGCTGGCATCCTGCAGGGTGGTCAGCAGCTCCTGCGTGGTCCGGGAGTCCCCAGCGCCCAGGGACGCCATCAGGAAGTGCACATCGTTGAAGAGCAGGATGTGGTCTCGGCTGTGCTTCTGGGTCACAGACAGGACATCTTGCCACCGCTCACCCACAGACACCCCTGGGGGCAGGGGAGGACACCCGCAGGCCTGGCATGAGCGCTGTGCGCACAGGCCTCTGGGACCCACGGGTGGCTCCAGGTGAGGAGGCCGGGTGATGCTGGCAGGCGGTGTCTGGCCTCGGGCTTAGGCTTTTGGGGCCGGTTTATATTAACTTCGTTTAATCATAAAAGCGGCAAACGGGTAAGGTAGAAAGCAAATTAAAACAAAAACAAAAAAAAAAAGCTATGGAAGGGTATTAAATGAAGTCTCTGGCCCCTTTGACAAACCCCAAACCACTTTAAAAATTCTTCCCCTGGTTCTCACTGGGCAGGCACCTGACACAGCACAGCACGGCGGAATTCATAAAAAGCATCCTTCCGCCTTTGGGTCTGGATTTCCAACTCGACAGCCCCTCCTCTGCTCCGCTCTCCACCACCACCTCCCTCCCCCTGTCCCTCTCCGCTCCTGCAAGTTACCCGATTTTTCCTACTGCTCCTAGCGGGCTCCTCCCGTGACCTTGTAGTTGCCCTTGACTTCCGATTCTCCGCCTGTCACTTGGACGCAGCTCTGAAGTTTCCACTCTGCATGTTGAGGGAGCAAGTGGCCTTCCTCCTCCCTCCACCGGCCCCGAGGCACCCACACCGTGCCTCCCAGCCTCCAGGCCGGGCCTGTCCCTTCCTGACCCCTCCTCAGGCAAATTCAGGGGGGCCCAGGCCGCGCCTCCACAGGCAAAGGGTCAACAGGACTCAACTGCCCCCAGGCCCCTCCCCTCTCCACCGAGTTCCGGATGGTTTTGGCTGGACAGAGACACAGGCCTCCACCAGCCTGGGTTCCGGTGTCCCGGCCTTATTACCTGGACGGCTGTGAGAGCCCCTCACTGTTCTCCCAGCTCCTCATGGATGCCCCGGCCTCCAGCCTGGCATCCCCTGGCTCAGCCCCCCTGCTGGACAGAGCCCGGCCAGCCCTGCCCCGCGGGCTCCCCGCAGACCAGATGAAAGCCGCACTCTTCACCCTCCCTCCCCAGCTCTCAGCCTCCTCTGCTCCCCTGAGCGCACGGACCCCACACTCCGTCACTCATCCCCGTACGGGCCACTGGCTTCTGTGTCTTGGGGGCTTCAGATAGGCTGCTTCCCACCTGTAACATCCTGTCCTGTCGCCACCTGGCAAAACCCTACGTTTCCTTCCATGGCTCACATTTCACCTCCTCTAGGAAGCCTTCCCAGAGCCCTCGGAAACAGCCAGTCCTGCCCGGGCCTCATCCCCACTGACCCAGGACCTACAGTGGGTACAGGTTTGGCTCTGCTGAGCCTGGGGGAGAGGGGAGAGCTATCTGGTACCCCAGTGGTTGGCCATAAGCCTTCCGTAGCCCTCAGGGCTATGGCCAACCCCATCCAGGCTCCCTGGAGAGCACTGCATGACACTGTTGGGAAAACCCTCCCTCTGAAATCCCAGGGAGTTGAGAAACTGAGGTGGTGCCCAAAGACAGGTGGCCAGGCGCCACCCGTGCCATGCAGGCAGGTAGGCTGTGGGAATGGCAGGTGCCAGCAGGATTCGGAGCCTGAGGCCTGCACACCGAGGAGCGGAGGGAACTGGGAGAAAGGGCAGCAGTGGCCTGGCCCACTGGCCTCAGGCCAGCCGGAAGGCAGCCGCAGAGCTGGTACCCGAAGCCGCGCCGTCCCAGGACCGGGAGCGGGCCCTGGAGAAACTCGCTAATGAGCTCCTGCCGGCCTGAGCCCAGGCCGTGGCACCGTCCCCTCGTCGGGTGGGAGGAGAAGAGCCAGAGGAGAAGGCCCAGACCGGGTACCTTCCATCTGCAGCCGGTAGAGCATGGAGCAGCTGTCCACCACGTCCAGCATTGCCCCGCTGACCCGCAGGCTGGGGAGGATCTGGAAGACAAGGGCAGGTAGGGGATGAGGACTGCAGGGACGGCCAGAGTCCACCCACCTGGGCTGCGTGTGGGGCCTGGGCAGAGCCAGCCCTCAGCCAACGGGAGCCACCACCAGTGTCCCCTCCACCCCAACGCTCAGGGCCATTGCCCTCTCCGAGGGCCTGGACCGCTCCAGGTGCCCCAGGGACACCGGACAGACTTGAGAAAGAGCCCACCGCACTGGCAGCTGGGGGAGCACCTGCCGGGCCCTGGCACCTGTCACCTCCTGCCCCCAGCCCTGGACTATAATGGCAGAGAATCATCGCGCCCGACCACGATTCCACATTCAGCTGGTCTACGTCTCACGGCACGCAGCTCTTGTCACCCTTCACTCTCTACTATGAAATCCCGACAACTCGAGAGGATGATTTATAGGAAACTTTACTGAGTGTTTTTCTCTGGGGTTTAGATCCTCAAATTACAAGCATTTTTGTGACCCCAGGCTCTGCTATTAAGCCCATGGTGGGGTCCCCAGCAGTGCAAGTTAGGCTTTTTTTTCCCTCTTAAACATACCTAGAGGGTGGAGGGAGGGGGAATAGGGAGTTAGTGTTTAGTAGGCCAGGAGTTTCAGTTTGGAAAGATGAAAAAGTTCCAGAAATGGATGGTGGTGATGGCTGCACAACCATGTGAATATACTTAATGCTACAGAACTGTACACTAAAAAATGGTTAAAACGGTAAAATATGGCATGTATATTTTAATACAGAAAAAAAATTCCTGGGGGCCTTCCCTGGTGGCTCAGTGGTTAAGAATCCGCCTGCCAATGCAGGGGACATGGGTTCGATCCCTGGACCGGGAAGATCCCACATGCCGCGGAGCAACTAAGCCCCTGTGCCACAACTACTGAGCCTGCGCTCTAGAGCCCACGAGCCACAACTACTGAGCCCACGTGGTGCAACTACTGAAGCCCACGTGCCTAGAGCCCGTGCTCCACAACAAGAGAAGCCACTGCAATGAGAAGCCCGCGCACCGCAATGAAGAGTAGCCCCCACTTGCTGCAACTAGAGAAAGCCTGCACACAACAACGAAGACCCAATGCAGCCAAATATAAATAAATAAATAAAAATTAAAAAAAATAATAAAGTCTGTAATAAAAAAAACAATTCCTGGGAGTTCCTGATGGTCTAGTGGTCTAGGGTTCGGCGCTTTCACTGCCATGGCCTGGGTTCAATCTCTGGTTGGGGAACCAAGGCGCTGCAAGCGGCGTGGCGCAGCCAAAAAAAAAAAAACCAGAAAACAAAATCCTATGGGCAGATCAATGTTTTTACCAAAGAAAAGCAATCTAAAATAACTGGAGGGGGACTTCCCTGGTGGCGCAGTGGTTAAGAATCCGCCTGCCAATGCAGGGGACACGGGTTCGAGCCCTGATCTGGGAAGATCCCACATGCTGCGGAGCAACCAAGCCCATGTGCCACAACTACTAGGCCTGAGCTCTAGAGCCCGCAGGCCACAACTACTGAGCCTGTGAGCCACAACTACTGAAGCCCGAGAGCCTAGAGCCCATACTCTGCAACAAAGAGAAGCCACCACAATGAGAAGCCCGCGCACCGCAACGAAGAGTAGCCCCCACTCTTGCAACTAGAGAAAGCCCGCGTGCAGCAACGAAGACCCAACGCAGCCATAAATAAATAAATAAATAAATTTCTGTTAAAAAAGAACATACAAATACATTTAAAAATAAAATAAAATAAAGTAAAATGACTGGAGGGAAGCCTGAGATTCCAGAGATGACCAAATGAGATGTGCAATCTACCAACGCCCACGGGCAAACAGAGTCAAATTCCATTCTGGGTTTCGACACCACTCTGCGAGAGAATCAATGCCGTGAGGTCTTACACAAGAGCTGTGTTCTTGCTCCACCTGTGGGTCTGGCTGGGGTAATACTGATTGGCTCAAAGATCTGTTAGAGACTGAAGGGTAAATCGCTGCAATAAACCGAATCGGGTGCAAGCGTGGACTTACGTGGTCATCATAAATGGTCAATGCGGCCTCGTATTCGCCCTGGAAAAATGAAGTTCCGGGATTAACACGTGCAGGAGGTGAAATGTGATGCTGAGACATGAATTGCAAATGGCCTTGACAAAGCCCCCGCCCCACAGCCGGGGTGGGTCTCAGGATGGGAGGAGAGGAACCCACCTCTGCCCCAGCCCTTCGCTCCCCCGTGTAGAAGACACAGCAGCAGCTGCTGCTGCTAAGGGAGCCCTTTCTGCGAAAGCATTATTCTTCCTATGAAGCGCTTGTCAAACGGCTGCCAGCTTTTTCATGTATTTCTCTAGGATTGTTTTTCCCTTTATTTTCCTTACTGCCCATTCAGTTGGGTTCACTGCTTTCTTGGAGACACTGTATCACTGCATTCTGCCTGTCATTACAGGGTCCTCATCTTCCAAGCATTTCTCTTTGGACATTTAGGGAGCTTCTAGATTTTCTCTGCGATAAACTGTAAGACAAACCCTTATAAATGGGAGCCAGTGGTGGAATCACTGGGGTCAAGGGCGTCCCCACACCCTCACTGCCACTGGGGCAAAGCATTCGGAGGGTCCCATGGTTCATTCAGCTACAACCGTGAGGTGGGAGCCTAGCAGCCCACTACAGCGGCAGGCGCTCGGGCTACCCTGTCTCCACGAATGGCACACAATACACATGATTTCTGAGTCCAGACAGTCCAAAATACCTAAAGTAGTTTAAGCCTGAAAAGCTATTTGAAAACATGAGTGCTCTTATTGCATCAGGACACCATTGAAATGTGCAATCACGCCGTACTGCTCCACAGGATACAAAGTATAGCAAAAGGTAGAAAAATATATCCTTCCTTGGACATCTTTATAGGATAAGACAGCCGGTCATCTTACCTTTTCAATCAGATATAAAGCCCAGTGCCAATAATTATGACAAGCAAGCATATCAGAGTCCTGGGGAAAGAACGAGAGAATGAGAGAAAAATCTGACAGCCTGTCGCGGGGAGGGGGGAAGCAGCTGTTGTTTTGTGCCAGTGCAGAGCGCCACAGCTCTGAATGCAGGAAACACTTCCCAGGCACCTGCCCCGGCCGGCCTGTGCTGGCGAGTCCACGCCCCATCTTCTCCTTTGGCTCTGAGCCTCGGCGAGTGGCGTGCCTGAATTTTCTGAGGATGCTGAGACTGCGGCAGGCTGGCATCTTAGCCCCAGAGCGAGAAGGGAGGAGAACCAAAGCCGCACCTTCCTTAGGTGTGGAGTGGAGAAAATGAATAAGTCTATCCGAACGGCTGCAGAGGCCCACTGCGTCCAAACAGTGCGATGCATCCAGTAAAACCCTACAGATCAGTGAGCCCAGGGCCAAACTCCCCGCAGGTCCTGGCAGAGCCCACAGAATAAGGGGAATGGGGTGACATCTAGATGGCTGCAGCTGGTACGCTTTTGGCCCTACCATGAACACTAGCCTACAGGGCTGCGGCTGACACTTCCTTCTCTGCCTGGATACCACCTCCCATCTCCTGGAGAGGAACTGACGATGCCTCCTCCACGGCCCACGTCTACCTGGCACCTGTATTTGAGGATGCCAACCCACCCAACTCCCCTCTCCCTTACAGGCCACTGTAGGCCTTGGTGCTTTTGCTTAAGCTGATCCTACATCTCCCTGTCCTTTGCCTAGCAAACACCTACTCACCCTGCAATACTCAGCTCATACATTGCCTCCTCCAGGAAGCCTTCCCTGACTGCTTCCCCCTCAAGCCCAGTTGGGTGGGATGCCTCCTCTGGGTTTCCACATCCCCAAGAATGCCCCTGGCATGGTGTGGTCATGCGCTGCTGGGGAACTGCTTGCTCCACTTGACGGGCCTTTTGAAGACAGAGAGGTCTCAGTGGGACTCTCAGTGGGGTCCCCAGGGAGGGGCACAGCCTGGCGCAGTGACTGGAGACTGGACTGAGCCACAGCCAACTGCCTGGGGCAGGTGCTGGAGGAGGAGGAAAGGGAGCCCCAGGCCACATCGTCCACCCCAGGGCTGTGCAGCCAGGCCAGAGGCTGCCAGGAGCCATTGCAGGGACGTGTGCAGGCATCGGGGGACGAGCGCCTCTTGGAGATGGCCCCAGTCACCTCGGGCTGCCTGTTACAGTCGGACTAACACTGATGGGGACTCCTTCGGGGCAAGGGCTTCACAGTTGTTGCAACAGCAGGTTTTCAGGTAAGGAAACTGAGGCTCAGAGGGATCACGTTCTTGTCCTGGGGTAGAGCCAGGCCTCAAGCACCCAGGCCCAGGAAAATCGGAGTCTGGGGGCAGGAAGTAAATGGAATACAAACGATCTGGCCCTGGCCAGGCCTCCGCGGCCTCCCTCTCAGAGGACACGGCAACTCTGGCGCTCCCTCCACCCAGAGTCACTACCTGTCGGGGGAGCCCGAGGACAAGGGTCCGACCCACACTGTACCCCCACCCCCACCCAGGGCCTAGCTCGTGCCCAGCGTTTGGGGATCCTTAAAAAGATCTGGGTGTGGGGCTTCCCTGGTGGCACAGTGGTTGAGAATCCGCCTGCCAATGCAGGGGATGTGGTTTCCATCCCTGGTCTGGGAAGATCCCACATGCCGCGGAGCAACTAAGTCCGTGCGCCACAACTACTGAGCCTGCGCTCTAGAGCCCGTGAGCCACAACTACTGAGCTCATGCGCCACAACTGCCGAAGCCCGCACGCCTGGAGCCTGTGCTCCGCAACAAGAGAAGCCACCGCAGTGAGAAGCCCGCGCACCGCAACGAAGAGTGGCCCCTGCTCGCCGCAACTAAGGAAAGCCCGCGCGCAGCAACAAGACCCAACGCAGCGAAGAAAAAGAAAAAAGATCTGAGTGTGAACCTAATGAGATTATAGTTCTCAAAGGTTATCTTACACCTGTTCGCCTGCTCTACTTAATACCCCTCTGGGAGAAGCCGGGAATCTGCCTTCTTGTAAATTACTTCTTGCTGGCCTGTCCTAGGCCAGGGAGCGGCTGGGAGGAGCTGAGGTGACCATGCCAGTCCCCTGCTCCCCGCCTGGCTCCTGGTCTCTCCGTGGTTCGCTCGATCACTGAGCACCTGCTGCTCGGTGCCAGGCCCTGGCAGAGACTCACTGTCTTGGCCGGCGGTGCCCTGGGAAGCCCACCACGGCACAGAGAAGGGCAGAGCAGCAGACCGCACCTGGCCAGGTAGCCAGGCTGTACGCCAGAGACAAACTCAAGGACGACAGGCGCGTGCAGAGAGAGGGCCACAGCAGCTGGGCGCAGGCGGGCGCCGGGAGTGGGAGCAGGGAGGCCCCTGGGCGTTAAGGCCCCAGGAGAGGGTCTGGAAGGGCTTGAGGGGTCTGGATGGTACCCACCAGGGCCCTGACCCCCACACACCAGCCCCACCGACGGTGGCTGGGCCGTCATCCCTCCCATCAACCCCCGGCTGCACCACGTGCTCCCGGAGGATGCTCTGGGGTTCTGGGGTCTGTGTCGAGTCTGCTGGCCAGTGAGCTCACAGTTCTCACCCCTGCTGGGCTCTTGTTTCCCCTTTCTCATCCATTCCTTCTACAACCTCAGGCCACAACCAATTCTAGAAACACCTTCAAAACATCAGCAGATGTTGGGAAGCCGTGGGGTTCCCAGGGGATTCGGTGGCTTGACAGAAATGCCTCCAAGTGGAAGATGAGTTTTCCCCAGAACTAAGCCACGCCTTGTAACTCCATCCGTTAATCCCTGGCTTAACTTGGGGGAACAAACAGAATTTTCCAGGCAGGTGGACGGACGAGAATCATACCTTCCAGTGGGTTTCTGAGCGCTGCATGAACTCCAATCCATCCTGGACCTCTGCTTTCATCTCATGAATATGGGCGATGGTGTGCACCGACCACGCGTCCGTCGGGTTAACAGATAAAGCCTACGTGGTGGGGGTGTGGGGGTCGGGTGGGGGACAAGTCGAGATAACATGGGTGAGTCAGGCTGCCCGGTGACAAGGTGTCCCCAAGCCGTGCAGGGGCACGAGGGGCCTGAGCAAGCAAGGGGACTGGGCTCCGCCTCAAAATAACGACCCCAAAGACCAGCCCGTTGACCAAACACCAGATGCTGCCAGAGAGGGTATCACTCCCCATTTCACAGGTGAGGAAACTAAGGCTCAGAGAGACTAAGTGACTTGCCCGGGCCCACACAGTTGAGTGGCACTGGGGTCTCTCCAAAGCAGGGGCTCATCCAACCCCCTGGCCCCCAGCCTCCTGCATATAGCTGAGTCACTGCCCAGTTTCCCCTGTGGTGAGAAGTAAGGCTGCCTCCCTCTCGCGACTGCCGTGGAGGCCAGTGGACAGAGTGTGTGTGCTCCAGGGGCTCTCGGCTGCCCCTCCCGACTAGCACACATGCAAGGACCACACACATGCAAGGACCACGTGTGTAGCTTTCCAGGCTCGTTCTGGTATCACTGCTAGTAACAACAAGAGCCGCTCCGATGACCGGTGGACTTGACGGTGACGACATGGCAGGCGGGACATGAGGTCCGACTCCCGCCTCACGGCGGGCAGTTTAGCTCATGGCTACTGAGCGCCTACCGATCCTGGCACAGAGCAGTGAGCCGAGGCTCACCATGGGCCTGTGGACCATCCACATGAGCCCAGGTCCTCCACACCTGATCACGGGGTCCCCCCAGCCCTGCCACCTCAGGCGCCCACGCCTTCCGCAGAAGCGGAATTGGGAAGGCCCAGCACCTTCAGCCCTGGCCTGGCACCTGCTGCGGGGTCTATGCTGGCAGGTGGTCCCCAGCGAGCCCCACCTCCCTGCTGCAGCCCTGACCTGCATGGGCCCAACCAGTCCGCGTGGGGACACAGAGAAAGGCCACGTCTGTAGGGAACGATGCGCAGCCCGGGGCAGAGCCCTGCAGGACCAGGACCCTTCAGGAGACCCCAGGGGCGCAGCTGAGCAGGCTGAAGGGACCTGCTAAGCGTGCTGTGGAAGGTAGAGGCTCAGGGCGGCAGGGCTGCTCTCATCCCCCTGCTGGGATTAAGCTCCCCCCCCCCGCTGAGGGGTTCCTGACGGGCTCCCTCCCCAGGTCCCCTGGGACAGAGTCTACAAGGCCAGAGCGATCCGGCCCTGCCTGCCCCCGGACTTTGCTCCCAGCACCCGGCCTGCCCACCTCCGCCCCAAGTCTCAGTCTATCAGGTGCTCCGTGCCCCTGAACCCTGGCTGCCGCTCTCCTTCCCCGACAGCTGCCCTTCGCTCTTCCTGCCCTGGGCGTTCAGCCTGCAGACAAGGCCCACGTGTCACCACCGTGAGGCCTCTCCAGACTCCAGTGGAGCCTGGGCAGCCCACCCTCGCTCTCCTAGAAGCCTGGCCTTGCCCACGAACTGTCTGTGGTGGGCTGGTGCTGGGGTCAGAGCGTGGGCGCCCGAAGGAGAAGGGGCGTGAAGGGAGCAGAGGGGGGCACCCCATGCCACGGCTTCCTGCTCCTGGCGGGTGTGAACCTGCACCTTTTGGTCACTCTCTGACTTCTTGAACCATCCTGCCAGCCCTCAGGTGCCCACACAGACGGCACCCAATGGGAGAGACCAGCTGCCAAGGTCTCCAGGGGAACCTTCCTACAGCTGACCCCCTGGATGACGGCGCCTGGTCACCCAGGCCATGGAGCCAAGACTGCCGTGAAGCTCCCTGTGCCCCCCGACGGCCTGACTCAGGGCTAAAGCACAGACCCCATCATCCTACTGTCAAATCTGGGCTCTATTCTATAAATAGAGTGGTTGTCACAGGCCCTGTGGGCCCCCGGAGGGTGCCGGCTGTCTCCCAGGGAGGGATGCTGGGAGCCAACTAGGGCAAAGACTGGGGGGAGAGCCCTGGCTGGGTGCTGGGGAGCAGCTCTGTCCAGGCAGCATGAAGGACTGTGCTCAGGTGGCCTGGGGGGCCGTGGCTCTGCCTTCTGTGAGCTGTGTGGCCATGGCCTTGGCCTCTCTGGGCCTGGTCGCCCTCCTCTGGGCAATGAAGAGTTCGATGCCCCGCTGCAGAGGATCGAGCCGACAGAAGCGGCGTGTACACTGAGTGCCAGCCCTGAGCCAGGCACGGGAGTGGTTGTCACCCCCTTGTGCGTGGCGGCCCCTCCCTGGGACTCAGTTTCCACTCCCGCGAGAGGAGGAGCTGGAGAGGGACTCTGAGAGCCAGAGGTGCTGAGGCTCCCGGGCCTGCAAGCGAGGGACATCCACGGTGCATCCACGGTACCAGGCAGCCCATCTCCGCCAGCACGGAAGGAGGGGCCTGGGCCGGCAGGAAGCGCTTAGCATCCCACCCTGTTCTGCACCCTTGGCCGCTGCTGCCTCCGGATGGGGGCAGTGCTGAAGAGAAGGGCTGGCCAGCAGGACCCCAACGCCAGGTCAGGGCCCACTAGAAGCAGTCTGATGAAATAAAATTTCTACCTTAAGGCAGGACAAGAAAAATTAAACATAAAGTTCTCTCTCTGGGCTTGTTTGGGCCTCCTCCCTCCCTCCCTAACGTGCAGTGTGCACGTGTGTTACACATCCACCAGCGCTCCTCAAAGATGAGAGTACCTGCTGGACTGTAAAGACCGATTCTCCCCTTTTTTCTGATGCTGGCAAAGTAAGTTCTTAAAAGAACGCTTCTTCCCCCGCTCTCTAGGGGGTCATGGTGACTCATTGCTTGCTTCTTCTGTGCTTATCCGGACTATGTATCCTTGGTGACCTCTACGTAAAATATCAGGATGTCACTTTGATGTACGATCCTTTGTCTCCAAAAGGTAGATGGCTGAATGACTGTACCTTTGAGTTCTAACAGGCTGAACAGTTCTCAGAACTTTCTGAGAATCTGCTTCCTGGGTTACAATCCTCAGTTTGGCTCGAATAAAATTCCCTTTTTTTTTTTTCTTAACTTATTGTTCATTGAATTTTCGGCAACAAGTCTCACTCATCACTCATCTGTCAGCTCCCGGAGGCTTGGTGAAGTCAGTGACACTTAGAAACGTGAGGTCCCAGGTGGAAGAAGTAACACTGATACTTGCTTCCCCACCTACAAAGTCTGGGTCCAGCAGCGCAAACTGTGGGCCCTGGAGACACGGAGCTGGGGGCGTGCAGAGCTGCCACTCCGTGTGACCCTGAGCAAGAGGGGTGGACGGAACCCTCCCTGGGCCTCATTCGCCTCCCTGGCCTGGGTGGGGAGTTTGCTGAGCAAGGCGGCTCTGCAAACCCAGGGTGGGGAAAAGGTGACGGGAGGGAGCTGCCCTCTCTGTTAACATGAGCCCTCCAGGTGGGAAACGAGGTCCGGAGGGGGGTGGGTGCAGCGTGCCTGGCGTGCTCTCCTCCACCTGACCCCACTCCACGAGGGCTCAGGCATCTCAGGAAGGGCCCACTTACCTCTTTGGCGAGCTTTTCCGCCCGATCGTAGAAGTTGGTTTCCATCAGTCCGAAAGAATAGATGCCTTTCACGTAGCTGAAAACAGAAGAAAATTATTTTTTAAAAAAGTGCACTAGAACCGTTCAACCCTCAACATGACCCGTGTCGGTCGAACGGTGTCTCCCTCAAAATGGTACGTTTAAACATATGCCCTAACTTGGAATTAGAGTCTTTGCAGATCATCATCAAGCTCAAGTTAAGATGAGGTCATCCTGGATTAGGGTGGGCCCTACATCCAATGACTGATGTCCTTATAAGAGAAAGGAGAAGGAGGAAGGTTTGGACACAGACACACATGGACACACACACAAAGGACAGACAGTCATGTGGAGACGAAGGCAGAGACTGGAGTGATTTCAGACTTGCCAGTCCCCACAGTCACAGGAGCCAATTCCTTAAAACAAATACCTTCCCCCCACCACCCCACCCCCGCTCCATATATATATGTAAATAGTATAGATATAGATACAGATATACACATCCTATTGGTTCTGTTCTCTGGAGAACCCTGACTAATACAGCTCTTCAATCTATTAGTCCACTTGACCTTCACAACAATCCTATGACTAAAATGCAAAGGAGGTGATCATGTGTGGTGGTCCCTAGGGCTGTTCATGGTTATTCCAGGCCTCCCTCTCCTCCAAGCCCAAAGTAGAGCTGCATTTCCTGGCCCCCTGTGATTGGGTGACTGGATTTGACCAGTGACTCGGGAGCTGCAGGGCATCCCCTTCACTCTGAGCACTAATGCCATTGTGAGTCCCCCAGGAGAGCTCTTTTCCCTCTTAGCAGCAGGTGTATCCCGAGAGCAGTTACTTCAGCTGGGATCCTGGAGGGCAACAGTGGCAGGGGTGTGGAGCCTCAGCTCTCCTATGATGGACAGTGACAAACTAACCTTTGTTGTAATAAGCTTCGGAGAAAAAGATCTAGAGGATGTTTGTCACTGCGGCAAAAATTATCTTGTGCTGACTGATACATAATAGTACTACCTCATTCCCAGGATGGGATAAAGATCAAATGAAGACGTGAAGCCTTTCACTTTTTTTTTTTTTTTTTTTGGCCGAGCTTTGCGGCTTGCAGGATCTTAGTTCCCCGACCAGGAGTCAAACCCGCACCCCCTGCAATGGAAGCGTGAAGTTCCAATCACTGGATCATCAGGATCCAGTGGATCATCACCCCACCTTTTCACTATAAAAAACTAGGAAATAACAACAGTAGTCTCACTAGTTTTAGGGCAGGGCCAGGAGAGTTGCCATGTTTTTAGGGCAGAGGAGAGAGACTAAGAAACAGAAACGATGTGATTTCCAGCTGGCACCTACCTGCTAAGGGGGATGTCGGGTGTCCAGAAGGGATAAATTCGAGCCACAGAATCTCGCATCTGTTCCTGGTAGCCCAGGTAAAAATAGGCATCGTGGGAAAATTTCAGGGCCAACATGTCTGTTGGGTAGTCCTGGAGAATCTGTTCCCACAGCTCACAGGCTTTTGGAAGGTTCCTGGAAGCCAAGAGAAGTTTCTCAGCAACACTGAACACACTTCACACACGAGGAGTGGAAAAGGCTTAATTTCCTGCCAGTGTCACAGCCTGCACTGAACTGGTTAAAAGATACACGTAAGTTTCTACGTTAGGTTGTGGCTCAGAAAATTGAAAAGCTTCAGTGGGAAGTTTTACTCTCTAATTCAAGAAAAAAAAAAAAAAAAAACTAGTTTAACAAGTTACCAAAGACAATTTCACCTGAGACCGTGAACCAGCTGCAGGAAGCCTGAGAGGTGGAATTCCACCCCTGTGCTGACATCCGCACCCACTTGCCAGGAAGACCAGGACAGAACTCTGTCACTGCTTCAGAACGCCCGTAGCATCAGCTCAGGTCACCCAGCTCTGCGGGCATCTCTCCTGCCCAAGCAGACACAGGGGCTGTCCTGGGGGCAGGCGTCAGGGTCAGGACTCCCACACACAGGGGGACGGACAGCCGTGGGAACAGGGGCAGGGGAGACCGGAAGACTATAAGCAGATGCTCACAGGTGTGTAAGGACCAGGAGCATGAGGGCGAGGGTTTGCTCCTTTCTGCTGTCTCTTATCTGTTTCTGTACTGTGGTCCTACTAGTTTTGTAATGAAAATAATAACCAATTTATTTAACAAAACACAACAAGTTGCTTTGAATGCTAACCTGGGAGTCCTAACCAACCACGTCCTCATTCAGCAGTCAGCTGAGGACAGAGCAGCAGGCAGGATGCGATTCTCAGTCAGGCGGGCACGGAAGTCAGGGTGAGAATCCCCCCAAGGCCCCCTCCGCACGGCGCGGGGGGCAGCCCGTGGCATCGCCCAGTGTGGCCTCGGAGCGCCAGCCCCTGGCCCAGGGAGGCCCCTCACCCCTTGGCAAAGGTCTCTGCTGCAGACACGTGCAGCCGTTCCCGCTGCGTCAGGGGCTGAGCTTTGGAAATCTCCACCATCGTCTTCACGGCCAGGTCCAGCTCTTTGTCCAGCCTCACGGAGCTTCCGGTGCCAATCAGAATGAGGCCATTAGCGATGGCGTGGCCCAGGGCTGGCAAAAGGTGGGAAAATAGCTGGTGATTCAGACAGTCCCACCCAGCCCAGCCCAGCCCCGCATGTGAAATAAACACCCAACGTCCCAGGAGGGGCAAGCCAGGCGGCCGGTAGGGTGTGTCCCCACCGACAGTCCAGAACTCAGCTCCTCACCGGGCACGTGGAGGGCACTCTGGGGAGTGCCAACGTGTGGAGCACCTGCGCCCCCCTCACCAGGTGAACTGGTTAGGGGTTGCCTATGGGCTCCTCTGGAGCCCCACCTGCTTCCCTCTCAGCCGCTACTGTCACTACCACCAGCATAGGGCCTCCCAAGGGCCACCCGGTAGATGCTGTCGGGGGGCTGGTCCCCAGAGGACGGAAACCATGATCCTGTCTTGGCTGCTCTCATTCGCTGAGAGCTCGGGGGCCGCGGAAGGTGGGGGTGTGCCTTGTGGCCCTTGTAGCAGCCTTGCTGGCAGGTGTGCTGGCCCCCAGGTCCTACCTGGGCTTCCCAGCCTCCACCTTGACAGAGGAAGGGTATCCGCTGGCGTTTGGAACTCAGTCCTTGGCCCAGGCTTAGGACCTAGGGCCCAACCACAGTGACAGGACCACCCATGTGGCCCCTGCTTCTGACCTGGGGCCAGGGTCTGCTCGGAGAACCTGAGCCCATGCCTGGACACTGGCTCCCGTGACAGCTCCCTTCATCCCCTATTCTGCGCCCCTTGCCCTCAGTGGGACCTAGCCACAGTGGGGGTCCCTGCTGCCCTCCCATCCTCAGCCTTTCTGCCCAGCCCAGAACCTCACCCACACTGGGCCACCCTCCTGGGGTTCCAGAATGCACTGGGCTGACCCCGCCCGCGTGCCTGCCACGCACATGGCTTGCCTGTGATGGCAGCCTCTGTCACCAGGTCGGCCCTCCCCATCACAGCTGCTGTGGAGTTGGCCTCACTAGTGCCCAGAGAGGCTGCAGTGGCCACTTCTTGTGTCCCGAGGGGTCCAGGCTTTGGACTGAGACAGCCTTGTCTGATCCCAGTGCCCCAACTACCAGCTGGGTGGCTTTGGGTATATTTCTTACTCTCTACTCTCTCTGAATCTCAGTTTCCTCATATGAGAAATGGGATCAGTGTCTTCCCTGCAGAAGTGACGTACAGTTAAGGAGAACGTTAGAAAGACACCTTCTATAGAACCTGGCATCTTTATGGGAGTAGCTGTTATTCCAAGCACAGTGGTGGCTGTCACCTTCCCTCCCTCCTAACCTGGTCACTTCCACCAGCCCTGCCCTCCCCAACCCAGCTGAGTCCTGCAGTCAGGGAAGCAGTGAGGGGCTGGACTCGTGAAACGGGGTTCCTCAACCCAGGGAAAGCATCACTCACCGAAGGTCGGATCTGCTGCTTTGAGCTTTGACAGGCAGCCCTCAATGCCACCAAGACTCTGGTCATTGGTCCATTTTACGTACTGAAATTTAAAAGGTGAAACAAAGCTGTCCCCAGGGAGTTTTTAGTTCATGTAAATGAAGGCTTGTTTCTAAACCTTGATTTTTTTTTTTTTTCTTTCTAGAACACTGGTATTTTCTGGACCTTAGCTCAAAGAAAACATAACTGGGTTGATTTCATATGAAGAGACTGAATACACGGAACTCAAGGCACATTTTCTAGGGTTGGTGAGGCCACCATTTCCAAAAAAGAAACATCTAAAGGAAGGTTCTTCCTGACAGGTGACCTGCCCACAGTGTCGGCCTCGTCAGCCCCAAGAGGGACCTTGACATTGGGTACCAAAATAGGAACCTTGCTACTTCCTATTCATTCCTTTAAAAAAGAATCACAGTAAACATTCATTATAGAAAGGAAGAGGCATGAAAGCCAAAAGATCAAAAATATCCTTAATCTCATCTCATTATCATTTTTGACAATTTGGTGTATTTGTTTCTAGTCTTTTTTTTTTAATGCCTAATTTTTTTAAAATAAATTTATTTATTTTATTTATTTTTGGCTGCGTTGGGTCTTCGTTGCTGCGTGTGGGCTTTCTCTAGTTGTGGCGAGCAGGGGCTACTCTTCTTTGCGGTGCATGAGCTTCTCATTGCGGTGGCTTCTCTTGTTGTGGAGCACGGGCTCTAGGCACATGGGCTTCAGTAGTTGTGGCATGCGGGCTCAGTAGTTGTGGCGCACGGGCTTAGTTGCTCCGTGGCATGTGGGATCTTCCTGGACCAGGGATCAAACCCGTGTCCCCTGCATTGGCAGGCAGATTCTCAACCACTGTGCCACCAGGGAAGCCCCTAATTTTTTTTTTTAATATTTATTTATTTTTTGTCTGTGTCGGGTCTTAGTTGTGGCATGTGGGATATTTCCTTGTGGCAGGTGGGCTTCTCTCTTGTTGTGGCGCATGGGCTTAGTTGCCCCATGGCACGTGGCATCTTAGTTCCCCGACCAGGGATTGAACGAGCGTCTCCTGCATTGCAAGACGGATTCTTAATCACTGGACTACCAGGGAAGTCCCAATGCCTTTTTTTTTTTTTTTTTTAAGATTTAATTATTACTTTTTATTTATTTATTTTTGGCTGCGTCGGGTCTTAGTTGTGGCACACGGGATCTTCGTTGGGGCGCACAGGCTTCTCTCTACTTGTGGCGCGCAGCCTCCAGGGGGCGTGGGCTCTGTAGTCTGCGGCATGCAGGCTCTAGTTGAGGCGCGCGAGCTCAGTAGTTGTGGCGCGTGGGCTTTGTTGCCCTGCGGCATGTGGGATCTTAGTTCCCCAACCAGGGATCGAACCCGTGTCCCCTGCATTGGAAGGAGGATTCTTTACCACTGGACCACCAGGGAAGTCCCAGCAAACACATTTTAAATGAAAAATACCTGACCCAGGTCTTAATTTTTAAAAATCCTAAAACCACAATAATGCATTAGATTTTAGAATGTGCCCTATCGGTTGTCCAACTTACATCTACACAGAATTAGCACATGTATTTTAACAAGACACAAGGGAGTTGGCACAGAGACGCAGACGCACAGCAGGGGCGGGGGTAGAGGTGGGGTGGCTGCCGCTGCACTGGGGAACTTTCCCTGTAACAAACTGGGCTCTGCAGAGGCCAAAAGTCGCGGGAAGGGGACAAATAGACAAAGAGCTCAAACGCACACAGTGGAGGCCCTTGGCAAGCCGACGGCATTTCACCAGTTGTTTCTTGTATGGCCCTTATGTTTCTAGAGGTTTCCTTGGCCCTTATGCTGCATGGACAGAATCAGTAGGTAGCGATTTCACCGCCCTTGAAAGAGCTCAGCTCTAGTTTTCCATCAGTGTGTCTAGACCTAGGTGCATCCTGCTGCTATAACTCACTGCAAGAGTCAGCTCAGCTCTCTGGACCTCAGTTTCCCCACCTGTCAAGTCTTACCTCTGAGACTCCCCTAGTTCTAAGACTATAGGCTCCTTCACTGGTGTTAGAAATGACTGGTAATACGGTGGAAGGTCTTAGAACAGCCATAGGTGGGAGCGGTATATTCACAGATTAGCCCCAGGAGAGGGGCCCCATGCCTTAAATGGAGGAGCCCCACACCAAACCCTCAGCACCCTCACAGGCCAACGCCTGCCACCTGGGGGACCTCTCAGCCATGCCCTGGGCAGGGAGAACTGTTCCCACGCCCTGGGGGTACAGGTACATGGATTCTGTTGCAGTCGATTTCTCAAGTCTGCATGCAGTTTAAAAAGCATCCATCACTTTCTGAGACATTGACTGTGGGGCTCTGGAGCAGCCTGAGCCATTGGTCCTGTGCAAGGATGTTTCAAAGCATTATGAAGAACGTTCAGGTCCCCGGAAAGCCCTAATATACTCAAGTTTACCAGGAGATTTGGGCAGGAATGGGGTTAACGGGCTGCATTGCTTATAAAATCAGGATAAAGATGTAAAGTTTTGAAAGCTTCGAGTCCCGTGCCTGCTCACGGTCACCGCTGACAAGCTTTACCTGGAGAGCACATCAGCTGGCAGGCAGTTTGGCTGTAAACTTAAGCAAGCTGTGTTAGCTGGGCGCTAGAGCACCACTGTGCACGCGTGGAAGTACCATTTACTTGTGGCACGAATAAATGCAGCTGTAAGATGCACCAAGAAAAATTTTTTTTAATGAAAATAAAAACCATTCACCCATTTAAGAACCTTACCCCTGGACCGTTACAGAAGGGGCCACCACTTCTCTCCACGGGCATACCTGGGTCAGGGTGGCATCAAACAGCCTGCAGGCCTCGTTGCTTGGGGTTGAGAGAGGGAGCCCGGCATCCTTCCAAGCCTGCACACAGCAAGAAGGGGTCTTATTCCATGTAGCCCTCCAAACAAACACGCACGAACCCCAACCCCCAAGCACCGAAGATGCTAATGCCTAGCATCCTGTAGGTATGGGCTTCCATAAGACCCATCCTTGTGGGGCAGGCACAGACTCCCAGATTTCATAGATGGTGCGGTGTAGAGAGAGCTGAGCCCTGGGTGGGACAGATCCTGATGCAAATCCCAGGGCCCTCTAAGTAGCTGAGTGCCCTCAGGCAAGGTCCTCCCTCTGACCCCTGTCTGGCCCCTCTGTGAAATGGGGCTCTGGAGGACACGTGGGGTGACTGTAAAGTGTCTGCCAGGGAGCAGACGCTCAGTAAGGGGTTGTCCCTGCTCAGGCCGCAGGGAGGTCTGCCAGGGCAGAAGAAGGGCTAGCGCTGGAGGGCAAAACCAGGAGGGTGGTCCTGCCACCTGGCCGGCAAGGTACCAACCACCGAAACAATTCCTCTCATCTCCTCACTCTACCAGGTAGTTCAGACCTTCAGGAAACATCTCCAACTAACTGAACTGTTCACTGTAATCGCTGTCGCGGTGTCTTGCCAGGGGCGCACAGACAGGCGACTCCCCAGTATGGAGAAATGACCTTTACTCCGGCCAGCCCAGCGGGCGGCTCCTCGGAATGGCTGTGCGCAGGTTCCCTCGCTCCTCTGAACGCCCCTCCCTCAAGTGCAAAATGGGCCCAGGCTCCCTGCCCCGGCGGGTCCCGTGGGAGACCCTCACTAACGCCCAGCGTCCCCGCTGTGTCGTGCCGGGGTTCAGGGTCTAAGCTTTTTAGGAGGACCTGGGGTCTCCGCGGGGCGGGGCCCCGCGCCGCAGATTTTCCCGGGGCGGGGGTCACAGTAGGGTCCTCTGGTCCCTTCCGTGCGCCCAGGACGCGCGCCCGTCTCTCGGGGGCCGTGTCTCCGCCGGACCCCTGGCAGGGCTGATCCCGCCACCCCCGGGGTCGTGGGGCCGCGGGGGACCCGGGCGGGGGCGGCCTCCGCATACCTGGCAGTCGCGCAGGGGTGCGGCCGCCGCCATGGTGCTGGGTCGGTGTCGGGGGCGCGGGCTGCGCGCGCCGCCGCGGGCTTCCGGGTGAGGGCGGGGAGTCGAGCCCCGGGGGCGAGGCGGGGCTGCCCCCGATCTCCGCTCGCTCACTGGTCCGCTTCGGACACACCCACCTCTCCCGGCCGGGTCCCCCGGGCGGACCCCTCCGGCTCCCTTCTCCGGGGCTGCGGGAACCCGAGTCGGCTCGAGGCGAGCAGCTTTGGTGTGCGCTCCCGCCTCCCCCATCAGACAGGGAGCCTGGGGCGGAAGGGCCAGAGGGCGGGCCGGGAGGTTCCTCCCTGTGGGGACCCTCTGGGAGGCGACTGCAGAGTCCCCTCGGAGGCAGAGGAGCCCTGGGACAGCGGTCGCTTTCAAGCTCTAAGAGGCCCACTCGGAAGCCGCGCGCGCGGGCACACATTCACAGAGGTCATTTTGACCTGTGGTCGGGCCTTGCCCTGCACCCTCTCCAGGGCAGAGGTTGGAGTGGCGGGTAGGGAGAGTGTCTTTGAGACCAAAAAAATGTGAGGTGGCATTTTCCCAACCCTTCCCGTCACCCCTGCAAGTAGCAGGGCCTTCTGGAGTCCCCTAGACCTGTGCCCCTGCAGGGCCTGGGCCTGGAAGCTGGTGTTGGCTGGTGGCAGCAGCTTTGAGCAACCAGTGGGTTCAGGGGCTGTGGTAGGCAAGCCCTGGGTGTGGCCATGGGTGTGCAACCTGGACAGTCGTACCGGGCCTCACACTTAGAAGGGCCCCGTGCTTGGCTGAAAGCTCAGCTGTTGCCATCTTGAAATCCTTAACAGTTTTTGAACAACGTCCCCACATTTTCATTCTCCACAGGGCCCTGAATATCATGTAGTCAGTCCTCTGACAGCCAATCCATTAACAAGTGCATCTCTTCTGAATTCCCCACTGCTCACCGCCTCCACCATCACTAACCCTAAACCGAGTCAGGACCAGCTCGCTTACATACCAAATGTTCTTCCAGCAGTCAGGCCTGTCCCTTTGACTTCCCTGGACCCCGCTTTATTGGCCTGTCTCCTTTCATTCCTGCCCACCTACAGTCTATCTCCCTCACAGCAGAAGGATGCTTCCAAACTGGAAATCAGATCAGGGCCCTTCCCTGCTCAAAACCCTCCAAAGACTTCCCAACCCACTTGAGATAAAATTCAAATGTATGATCGTGGGCTCTGAGGCTAAGCTTGCTCTGGTCATCGGCCATCTCTCCAACTGCATCTTCTACCACTTTCTCTCCTCTCTGCTCACTCCAGGCCCCTACTGACCTTCTCTCTCGTTCCTGCCTCCACACATTTGAACTTACAGTTGCCTGTGCTAGTTATGCCGCTCTCTAGCTCTTTGTGAGCCTTGCTCCCTCATTTCTTGCTGATCTGCTGGCTCAGATGGTGCCTCCTCCAAGAGGCCTTCCTTGACTCCCCTATCTCATCCTCATTTCTGATCTCTTAACCTGCCTTATTTTTCTTCATATCACTTATCACACTCAAAATTACACATGTTATATCATGCCTGGGTTATTTTTGATTGTCTCTCACCCCCATTATAATGGAAGCTCCATGAGAACTGGGCCTAGGGCTGATGCCTAGAAAAATGCCTGGTATGTAGTAAGTGCTTGAGAAACATGTGTGAAATGACTAATGCTAAATGAATTAATGGGGAATGAAAGGAAAAAAAATCAGAGATAATAAGGGATAATCGGGGATAATAAGAAAACAAATAATTAGGTGATAGACCTAAATCCAACCATATCAATAATTACATGAAATGGTGAGAGTAATTACATTAAATGTTGATGGTCTAAATACTCAATTAAAAGGCAGAGATTGACTGAGTGGATAAAAGAGTAAAACTCTATTAAATGTTGCCTATAAAAGACCACTTTAAACATAAAGACATAAATAAGTTGAAAGTAAATGAATGAAAAAACATATGCCCCATAGACAGTAAGCATAAGAAGGCTAGTGTGGCTATTTTATTTTACTTCATTTCCCCCCCCCCCGTTTTCTTGAGATATAATTGACATATAATGTGGCTATTTTAATACCAGGTAAAGGAAACTTCAAAACAAAGATTATCACCAGAGATAAAGACATCTCATAATGATATTAGGGGCAATTCATCAGGAAGATATAACCACAAATGTGTATCTACCTAATAAACAGAGTCCCAAAATACAGGAAGCAAAAATTGACAGAATTAAACAATGAAATAGACAATTCCACAGTTATAGTAGGAGAGATTAACCTCTTCTCTCAGCAATTGATAGAACAACTAGACAAAAATGCAGAAAAGACATAGATCTAAGCAACACTACCACCCCTCTTGACCTAGCTGCCATCTACAGAACACTCCACCCAACAACAGTAGAATACATTCTTTCTTTTTCTTTTTTTTTCACATTCTTTTAAAGTTTCATGTAACATACATTAAGACAGACCACACGATGGGCTTTCAAACAAGTCTCAATACATTCAAAGGGATAAAAGTCATACAGAATGTATTCTCTGACCATAACAAAATTAAATTAGAAATCAGTAACTGTGAGTATTTTCACAGAAACTCCAAATATCTGGAAATGAAACAACACACTTGAGTTCACAGGTTAAACCAAAACAGGGGAAATTAAAAATATTTATAATTGAATGATAATAAAAATACGGTAAGTATGTGGGATGCAGGGTTTGGCGGGAAACTGACGGCAGTAAATGCTTCTATTAGAAAAGAAGATCTAAAATCAATGACACAGGGTTTCACCCTAAGAAAGCAGAAAGACATATACACACTGCTATATATAAAATAGATAACTAATAAGGACCTACTGTACAGCACAGGGAACTCTACTCAGTACTCTGTAATGACCTATATGGGAAAAGAATCTAAAAAAGAATGGATATATGTATAACTGCTTCACTTTGCTGTACAGCAGAAAATAACACAACATTGTAAAGCAACTATACTCCAATAATAATTGTTTTTAAAAAAAGGAAAACTAAGTAAGAAACCCAGTGAGCAGTCCCCCTCGCCCTCCACTCAGGGAGCCCACTGACCCTCTCGCTTTCCACCGCTTTGTAATGAGTTTTCCCAGGGGGGGTGGGCTCCTGCTAAGGGGACTCCTCGGAGGGTCAGGAGACTGCGCCACAGGAACCCCACCAACAACCCTGACCCGAAGCCTAGCCAGGTGTGGGCACGGGCCAGCCGCCCGCAGCCCCTCCCCCCCTGCCCCGCCCCCCGTGACCCCGCGGCCCGCGACCCCGTGGCCGTTGGTCCGAGGCCTCCGCAGCGCCTCCCACTTCCCGCTCCCATGCGGCCGGGACCCGCGCTCCTCCTCCTGGGCCTGGGCCTGGGCCTGGGCCTGAGCGGCGGCCCTGGCCGCCGCCCTCCGACGCCGGCTGCTCGCGGGGCCCGCGGCACCGTCCCCAGGGTGCCCGGCTCGCCGTCCGGCGACCTCCTCGGCCGGGAGCCCGCCTCGGCCCGCCGCGCCCCGCCCGAGGCCCGGGTCCGCGTCCCGGCGCGGCCCCGGGCGGCCGTGCTGCGCTCGGTCAGGGGCGCCCGGGGCCTCGGGGTGCGCGGCGGCGGCGGCGGCGTTGGCGGCGGCCGCGCCCGCCTCAGCCTGCGGCCCCGCGCGGCCCCGGGCGGCGCCGTCATCCTGAGCGGCGGCCGCGACCTCTGTCTGCGGGCCGGGCGGCTCGCAGGCCCGGCGCCGCGCTGCCTCCGCGCGCACGTCCTGCTGCGCGCCCGCCGCGCTGCCGCCGCCGCCGTCGCGCCCACCCACGTGGACCTGCAGCTGTCGGCGCCCGGCGGCCGGCTCTCCCTGCGCTGGCTCGCCCGCTTGCCGCGCTCGCTCGGGCGTCTGGAGTGGACCTTCCGCCTCGGGCTGCTCGGGCCCACGGTCCCCACGGCCGCCGCTGCCGCCGCCCGCGTGTCGCCCCGCTCGGCGGTGTCGCCCCGCTCGGCTCTGCCCCGCGGCCCGCGCTCCTACGCGGGCTTCGTGGCCAGAACCAAGTGTCCCACGGACGGGCCCACGCCTGTCGTCTTAGAGGCTGTCAACCCGAACAGTTCCCAAGCCATGGAGTCCTCGGTGTCCTGTCAGATATCACGCTCGGGGGTCTGTGTGTTGGATCCGGTGAGGATCAATAGGAATGACGATTCTCCCCTGCAGCTGACCAGGAAGATGGAAGTCACCATCAATGCCACGGTTAAGGCCCGCTGCCCAATCCAAAGTTTCTTTGGTCAATATTGGAAACTCTTTTCCGTGGCCTCTGTATCTGACAAGCCGGACTGGACTAAACCTTTGCAAAACCCACCTTTCAAGTCAGGGAACTCTCCATCAAGTATACATATCTCCGCACATTCTTTATCTTGGGGGGTGTATCTGCTTAATTTCTCCGTGTACATCGTCACATATGATCCAAAGATACCTCTGAAGAAAGACTCGGATTCCATGTATATCATCATTGTTAGAAGTCCCCTGGAGGCGGTTATTCCTGGGGATACCAACATCACAGTTAATTTCACAGATGGGCTGACTTTGAATGGAAATATGTCCTCTGATCCAGATGCAGAAAACCCTTTAGAGGGACTTCATTTTTTTTGGTACTGTACCACAGACCCAAGAAACTACGATGGACATGACATAACAGTGAGGAGCAAGGAAGTCTGTCTCCCAGAGCAGGTTGATCTCAGGTGGACATGGGCCTCTGGTCCTATACTCACACTTTTGCCAGAAACGCTTCACGGCGGCCGTGTGTATTTTTTCAGACTGGTGATCCAGAAGAACGACAGAACAGCATTTTCTGATAGGACGGTGCATGTGCTCCAAGGACCAGCACCTGTAGCAAGCATTTCATGTACTGAAAATTGTGATACAGTTTTGATTATATCAGAGAGATTTTCTTTGTCTCTAGAATGCCCACGTTGTAAAGCAGGCCGTGATGTCTATCGATGGTCCATTCTGTCGTCTTCAGGTGATAAGATGCCATTTGATTGGACGGGGCAGACTACAACAGGGCGGAATGGTGCTTATTTTTCTGTAAAAGCTTTCGCTTTTCGGCGTTTCGTTGAAGATAAGTTTTGGATCTCTCTAAATCTAGCAACCTGGGGTGGATCGAGCTTGGTCTTAAGGCATCCCTTCGTTATTCACCACATCCCTGAAACCACAGAATGCAAAATTGATCCAGCTAAAGGAATTGCATTCATTACTAAATTTGTTGTCCATTGTAGTAGTTTCAAGGATAAGAACATCGTTCTTACATATAAAATAATAGTTCCCGATGTGCGTGGTTTTGGTGAAATCAGTTCTTTAAAAGAGAATAACTTTGGGTCTATCCTCTATTTGGGGAAGGATTGCACAGCACCCCCTTCCTTTCTCCCTGTTGGTGTGTTGGCCAATCATTACGCCTTGAAAATATATGCTCAGGCATATAATACCTCTCTGGGAGCTTTTTCTCAGGTGACTTTGTACGCCACTGTACAGGCTCCCACTGACATAAACTCATCAAGGACTGTGCTGCAGGAGTTATTCAATTCCACTACGGGACCAGATTCATCGCTGTCTACTTTGCTTCAACAGCAGGATTTTTTACCTGCAGGTTATTTAATGTATATTGTAGCTTCTGTCTTGAATAGCATGAAAACCGACTCACGTCTGCAAGCTGACCAAATTAGACTCCGAGAACACCTTCTCAATCAGTCTTTCATTCTTCCTGTAAACACTTTGGTGGAAATTAGCCAGGTGGTCATGACTGTTACTAAATTAACGCAGAAAACCTCTGAGTTCTCCTCAGTTGTTCAGAAACTGGCCACGGTGAGGATTTGGCAAGCAAGCCAGGCCCTCCAAGAGTGTCACCAGAGAGAGAAACACATTTCTTCTGAGCAAATAGAAAGTGTAAGCACTGGAATATTAACAAGTTTGTCTAATATCCTGAAACTGATGGCTCGTCATGAAGTGGTCGAAGAGCCTTTCCATGTCGTTGAATCTCTAGCAGAGACAGTATTGGCTGTGAAAGTGCCAGAGGATAAGACCACTGCAATGAGGACCTCCAACTTTAACATGTATGTCAAGAAAACGGAAAAGTGGAATGTTACCAAGTTTTTCAGCACCGAGAAACACTGTCGAAATTGTTTTTATCCAACCCTAAATGTGAGCAGCGTTCCTAGTCTGCCTGCCAACGCTCCAATTTCTACAATGTTTTGTGAGTTTGCAGACGACCCTTTCCCTTGGCTAAATTATGGGGAAAACATTTTGACCGAGGTGGTTGGATTCCGAATGACAGGAACCGAGGCTACCGGTGACGTGATTGAGATCACACCTGATGTAGTGGAAGTGTACCTCATCAGAAAAAACTTGAGCTTTGGGACTTTTAATCTCACGGTGGGACCCAGCAAGGAGTCTCATAAAGCGGATGAGTCGTTGAGAAAGACGACGGGGGCATTTAGCTTTGAAGTGGACAGCAGAGCAGGGAAGGAGGTGTTGATCCACATTGTGACGGAAGTGGCCGTGTTGTTCACGGTGTCGGTGTACGCCGGCCATCAGATCACACCCACCGCTTTGATCGCCACCTACCTCGTGCCCCATCGCATCCCTCCAATTGCCAAAGACAGTGACCTGTTTGACCCTGACTGTACAGTGACGGAGGCCCGAGTGGTTTGCCTTCCCCCGTCCCTGTTGCGGGTCATAGCTCAGCGAACCAGCTCCTCTGAGTGTACCGTCGCTGTGGTTCTGCAGGCACCTCGTTTTGTCCTAAAACCCAATGACAAGTTAGTGAGAATTTCTGTTTTCAGCACTCAATGCTTGGACATGTATGGGATCCAGAGCGATTGGAGAGAAGATACCTGCGTTGTCGGAGAGAAGACCACCTGGCAGAAAGTGCACTGTATCTGCAAGAACCCAGGGCGGGCCAAGCGGCAGCTGGACGCAATGAAACTAGCCAACCTTCACCTGCATACCCACTATTTGACGGCCAGGGTGATCGTGGTCCCTAACCCCGTGGATCTACGATTAGAGGTCATCAAGAACGTTACCCAAAACCCCGTGACCCTCTTCACTGTACTTTTCATTATGCTCTTGTACATAGTCCTAGCGTTCTGGGCCTTGCACAGAGATGAAATAGACAAGTGTCTTAGGGAGCATGTGGTAGTTCTACCTGATAACGATCCTTACGATAATGTATGTTACCTAGTCACTGTTTTTACAGGAAGCCGTTGTGGGTCTGGGACCAGGGCCAATGTCTTTGTCCAACTGCAGGGAACAGAAGGTAGCAGCGATGTGCATTGTTTAAGCCATCCACAGTTTACAACCCTCTACCAAGGAAGCATCAGCACTTTCCTCCTAACAACGAAAAGTGACTTAGGGGACATCCATTCCATCCGCGTGTGGCACAACAACGAGGGCAGGTCCCCTAGTTGGTATTTAAGTAGAATCAAAGTGGAGAATCTGTTCAGCAGACACATCTGGCTGTTCATGTGCCGGGAATGGCTGTCTGTTGACACCTCTTTGGACAGAACCTTTCAAGTAACCCCCCCAGATAAGCCTCTCAACAGAAAGGACTTTTTCCTTACAGATTTAAGTTATAGGCTGGGGAGAAGCCACATGTGGTTCTCTGTTTTTTCTGGTGTCATTGCCACACCGTTCAGTAGGCTCCAGAGGCTGTCCTGTTGCTTAGCCATGTTGCTCTCCTCTCTTCTGTGTAATATTATGTTCTTTAATCTAAATAAAGAAAAAGAAGCAGAGTCACAAGAGGGGAAGTACCTCAGGTCGATGGTGATCGGGATGGAAAGTGTCTTAATTACCATCCCTGTGCAACTAATGATCACGTCTTTGTTCATCTATTCCCAGAGGAGACCTCAGGTGACCCTAAGGGAGGTCGCCCCTCGGAAGCATCCGTGGACACCAGCAGCAAGTGAACACTGGGAAGAACGACTAGCGAAGTGGCACGCTCATGAAACTGACGACGCACGCTCCCAGGAGCCTGAAAAGCTTCCACCTACTGGGAGAAGTCCTGGACTTCCCAAGGCTTCTGTCAAGGCCACGTCTAAAAGACGGCCCCAGCCCAAGCGAGCAGAAAGCAAGGTCTCCCGCACCCAAAGAGAAAATAAAAACGCCAATAACCCAAACGTTGAAGACAATCAAAGTGTTTCTTCTGGAGAGCACCCTCCCCAGCCCGGTGCTACACCCCTCAAAGAGAAGACCAGGATCGTTCTGCCGTGGTGTTGCGTTTATGTCGCGTGGCTCTTGGTTTTTGTCACTTGTAGCATATCCTCATTCTTTATTGTATTTTATGGACTGACTTACGGCTATGAAAAGTCAATAGAATGGCTGTTTGCATCATTTTGTTGCTTCTTGCAGTCAGTTCTTCTGGTGCAAACATCTAAAATTATATTCGTGTCAGGCTACAGAACAAGTAAGCCCAAGTATTGTAAAAACCTTCCGTGGGTCGGCAACTGTCGCTACAGTGAGATCAAGCTGCAGAGCGTCGCGAAGAACCCAGAGGAAATGCGCAGGCGCCAGCAGCACATCGCCCAGCTCCGAAGCTCGAGGATGTACCAGCCCCTCACTGAAGACGAAATCACGATATTCAAAAGAAAGAAGAGGCTCAAGAGAAGAGCTTTCCTGTTCCTGAGCTACATCCTCACTCACTTCATGTTTCTGGCCCTCCTGTTGAGCCTGGTCACCCTCCTATGCCACACCGATGGCTTTTACTATAATCAGTTTATTCGTGACCAGTTCTCTGTGGATCTGGCGTCGGTGACCAAGCTGGAAGACATCTTTCGGTGGCTGAACAGCGTTCTGTTGCCTCTTCTCCACAACGACCTGCGTCCCACCTTTCTCCCTGACAGCGCCTCTAAAATCCTGGGCCTGCCACTTATGAGGCAGGTGAGGGCGCAACCTGGAGAGAAAACCTGTCTGCCTGCCAAAAACTTCACGCAGGACAGCCTCAAAAGAGAGATTCACTGTCACCCCGAATACGGCACTGACCCAGAAGACACAAAAAGCTACTCCGGGTTGTGGAATAGAGTTAGTAAGCGGGCTCTAGACAAGACTACGAAAGGATTTACTTACAAGCCTCGAGAAAAGAGATGGGTGTACTATTCCTATGGGCTATTGCATACCTACGGGTCAGGAGGATACGCGTTCTATTTTTTTCCGGAAGAGCAGCAGTTTAATTCCACACTGAGGCTCAGCGAACTCCAGGGAAGCCATTGGCTGGATGAGAAGACATGGGCTGTGATTTTGGAACTAACAACTTTTAATCCAGACATCACTCTCTTCTGCAGCGTCTCGGTCATCTTTGAGGTCTCTCAGTTAGGAGTTGTGAACACTAGCCTGTCTGCGCACTCCTTCTCGCTTGCCGATTTCAACAGAAAAGCTTCAGCAGAAATCTACTTGTACGTGGCCATCCTCATTTTTTTTTTCGCCTACGTTGTCGACGAGGTCTACATCATCACACAAGAAAGGTCCGCCTACGTGAAAAGTGTATATAATTTGCTCAACTTTGCTTTAAAATGCATCTTTACTGTGTTGATCGTGCTCTTTTTCAGGAAACACTTCTTGGCCGTCGGTATAATTCGGTTTTACCTGTCGAACTCTGAGGATTTCATTCCCTTTCATGCAGTGTCTCAAGTAGATCACGCCATGAGGGTGATTTTAGGTTTCCTGTTGTTTCTGACAATCCTGAAGACCCTTAGGTATTCCAGGTTCTTTTACAATGTGCGTCTCGCACAGAGGGCCATCCAAACTGCCCTTCCCGGCATCTGCCACGTGGCACTACTGGTGTTCGTGTATTTCTTTGTCTACATGACTTTTGGTTACCTGGTATTCGGGCAGCACGAATGGAACTACAGTGATATGATTCATGCCACGCAGACAATATTCTCCTACTGCGTTTCAGCTTTTCAGAACACGGAATTTTCCAATAACCCGGTTCTCGGGGTCCTGTTTCTCTCATCTTTTATGCTGGTGATGATCTGCATATTGATCAACTTATTTCAGGCGGTGATTTTGTCTGCCTACGAGGAAATGAAACAGCCTGTGTATGAGGAGCCCTCAGAAGAAGCGGAAGCAATGACCTACCTGTGTCACAGACTAAGAACTGCATTTGGCTTTCTGTCCTTCAAATCCAAGGCAGAAGACCAACCCAAGTTCTTTGTCAACATGCTGTACGGGCAGCCAGAGAAGAACAACAGCCGGTATCTGGGGCTGAAGACCAGAAACATGAATGGGAAGAAAATGGTTTATCTCGTTGTGTGATCCATGACAGTTTCAAGATCCACAGGCCAGCTTCTCTCAAATGCTCAGTTTCTGGGATTAAGGAACGTTTAGTGGCTCAGTTGTGCTTTCTACCCGTGTCCTTCACAATGCACACCCCCTACGTTTGGAAGTATCCGCAGTCTTGGCCTCCCCTTCGGAACTTGAAAGGAGGGTGTCAGAGTGCAGTGCAGCCTCTACAGAGAGAGGACGATGACAGCCTGTGAGTCCTGGGTTGATTTCCCTGTTCCTGGGAAGTTGGTGTCTTTGGAATCTGCTGCAGTTTAGAAGGTTAGAGACCCAGATTTGGGGTAGGGAACTAAAAGGCCCCCTCAACCTCACCCCACCTTGCCAGAAGCAGCAGGAAAATTCTGCTGCTTCTGTGCCCCCCTCCCTGGGGCTGGGAGGCCAGCGCTTGCGGTTCAGTGCCTCGGCCCTGCTGGCTGTTCCCTTTGCACACAGGGCTACAGGGCCTCCTCCACCCTCCCTACCTCCACTGCCCACACTCCAGCTGGGCCAGGGCCTTGTGATGAGTCCCAGGAGTTGTCCTTGTGCCTGGGAATGCAGGGGTGTGGACCTGGGGGTCAGAAGTCTGAAGCTTCCCATCTACTTCTTAAGGCCACTGCAAGTGAAAGATGTAAAATGTAGTAACATTTTCTGGCCATGAGACGTGACTTTTATTAAACAGCAAGAAGGTGTGTGTGGGTGTGGGTTCACATTGAAAGATAGTAAATACTCTATATAATGTATATAGCAATATATACATCCAGGATTTGGGGTTCGGGTTATTGATGGCCTGGTGGATTGTTTAGAAAACATTGTTTAAGAAAAATGGGCTAGCAGCTGTTGGATTTTCACTCAGAAGTATGTTCATTTATGTAGATGCCACTTTAGGCTTGATCAGAATTAAATGTGAGATTTCTTCTGTGAGACCTGCAGTGATTCCTGTCAGGGGGTGTGTACACCGATGGCTCCTGCCCTCACTGTCGAGGGCCAGCAAAGGGGGACAGCAGGCAGGTGGGCAGCTGCTGTGTCCCAGGTGTTTGTTACTCCCTTGGCGCCCCCGTAGTCCTGCGCTGCACGGGAATGGTCACGGCACCCTGCACCTTGGCAGGTACGGGCACGCACGCACGCACGTGCACACGCGTTCCATCGTTTCCTCCCTGGGGGAGGCCTGAGAACCTGGGGTGGGGAGTGGCCTTCTCTGCCAGGTGAGATAATGAAGAGGTTTTGTGACTCACCCAAGGCCACCCACACGATTAGGGTCAGAAGGTCAGTTGTGGGTTTTCTAACTGCGCTGGTGGGACGTATCAGGTGTGGCTGGGCTCTGGCCGCTGGTTCCAAGTGAAGTGCACGTTCATGGTTAGCACCCCTCATTACCACCTGATTTCTGAACAGGTTCGGAAGGCGTAACCATGGGGGCCAAATGTTTACTTTTTACTGGGGTCTGGTCAGGTGCAGTCACCCATGGAACACAGAACGGGGGAGTGTAAGCCCCAGGTGATGTGCAGGCGACATGGGGCAGGCCTCCCCCTAGAGGCTTCGAAGACCCAGGCAGACAAGGCAGACTCGGGTGCTCTGTGGCTGGGTACACCCAGACATTCTTCCCAAATTTAGGATCAGCTGAAGTCTCTGCCCCTCTGGTGCTGTGGGAGGCCCAGGGTTACACTAATTGGCCTCCCTTCCCAGGAAGAAAGTCCCCACGCCCGCATAGCATCTCAGGATTCGGAGCTGTGAGTGACAGGGTCATAAAGGCAGGGCCCAAGTGGGCCATCCAGGAACAAGGCGGGGGTGGGGGCGTGGGGTGGGCTGAGTGAGGGCCAGGGACAGCAGCTGCAGGCCCCTCAAAGAAGACAAGACTGTCACCTTGTGGCTACAGTGAGAAGTCTAGCAGAGTCACAGGGCTGTTTCCACGCATCCTGGGAGAGGGGAGTGCCAGGGGCCTCCTAATGATAGAGCAATGACAAGTATTTCGATAGTTTAGAAATATTAGAGATGCCAATTATAATATTGTCAGTGTGAAAATTAATAAAGGGACACCTCACTAAAATGGAGTCGGGAGGCCAGAAGTGGGGGCTCTCATGCACATACCACTCAGGCCAACACAGATCCCAACAGGAAGAGAGGTACCATGCCTCTCCGGCAGGAAGCGATGCTACTTTACTAGGCAGCAGGAGGAAGGAAGGTTTTCTCCTCGCCTGGCAACAGCCCAGCCAATGAGAGACTGTCACAACTCACACTAGACTTCCGACTCCCAGTTTCCTCCAATGGACAGTTTGTTTATAAAAGCCCCGCCCAACTTCCCCTTCTCTGTAAAAAAAGTTCCCTCTCCTTTGCTTTACCAGACTTACATGTCCCAAATCGCAATTCTTTGCTGCTCCCGAATAAACCCATTTTGCTGGTAAAAATAACCGCTGGTGAAAACAAAACTGGCTGTTTTACTGTTTTAAGTTAACATCAGGAAAACAAAGTAACGAGACAAATCAAAATTCAGGTTTCTTTAGAAGGTCATTTTCACAGGACATGGCAACAATTTCTAAAGGAGTCTTTTAAGACGCCTTTGTTCCCATCACGTTTCCAGGGATAGGGTAGGCATGTTCCAGAACAAGTTGGAAACAGTTATGAATACCCTCCCAAGCCTGTATTGCACAGGAAAACAAGATAAATGTTCTTGGATTTGTCCTCCACGTAGCCCCTTATTAACTCAGAGTAGGAGAACAAGTTTTAGATGCAGAGAGATGCTCCATCTGAAGCTCCATGTCCTTCATCTACCTCAAACCCTTGTACCAGTTACGAAGACTTGCATTTGTAAGGCCTGCTTCTGTGTGTATGTTATACTCTTAGATATTTACTTCAAAGCTATACACCATTAAAGGCATTTTGTCCATTGGCAATAAATTCAGGTCTCTCCATGCATCCTCCCTCCACCCACAGAGGGCCAGCCTTCCTCTTGAGCCAGAAGAAACCTCCAGTGTCTCTTGTCGTGGAAGACCCCATCTGGGTGCCGGTTACACTGCTGTACTTACTTTGTGAGAATTCATCTTGCCGCACACTTAGGAAGTATGTACTTTTCTGTATGTATGTTACGCTTTTAAGGGTTTACTTAAAAAACTAAGGCCTGCTTCTGGAATTTCATTAGCACTAAAAGCAAAGTGCCAGCCTTTGGACGTTAATTTTACTGGCAGAAATGGAGAAAGGGATGAATAAGATTGGACTTAACAGTGAAATGAGGTGTGTAAGGAATTAATCCTCCAGAGTTACCCCCTCCTTTTATTGCTATTAGCAATGCTTTGCTTTAGATTCTAATCTGCATTCAATTCCTTATTTTTCAATTTTCAAATTTCCTTTCTCAGGCTGCACTTCAATATGCAATGTATAATACTTGTTTAGTGTCATGATTTTTAAAAAGCTTAATCATTTAAGACAACATTTATACAATGTCTTATAAGTCCTGCCACAACATCTAGGTAGTTATATTCCCTGGCAAGGCCACCCCTAACATCGTGGGGTCCAGGCAGGGTGACAAATATCTGCATGTCTAAATATTTAAAGGTTATAAAACAAGTTTACAAACCATTACATAAAATATGTTATAGCCACCTGTCTTGACACCCACACTTTCATAAGGGCAAAATTAAAAATTATTCGTAAAGCTATGGTTTTTATATAGATGAAAATGGGCAAAATATCAAAGATAACTGAATTACTATTGTGTACCTCTGGGTGTTCTGTTGGTGGGCCACTGATCTTTGGATGAGTAAAAAAACATACATAATCCATAAATTATTGTGTGTGTATTCCATAAAGTTCATTTTTCTTGAATTCATTTCAGAAAAATCGTGTTGATAATAACAAAGATTTTCACATAACTGTGTTGTATTGACAGTAGTGCCAAGTTAGACAACCTTTCCTGAGTCTTAACAGTTTGCAGATAGTTTTTAATGATTTCAGCTGGGAGAAACTTCACTCTGCTGAGGGAGTAGCAACTGGAATTGTCAATACATTTCTGAAAGTTTTAGACTTAGAATTGAACCATGAGTATTGATATCATGTTTAAACACTGTAAGGAGGGTGCATATAAAAAGATCATTATATTATATTACCATTATATTCAACATCATTATAGTCTCCTTTCGTTTCATCATATAAATGTCATCATTAATTCACTGTTATCATCATTTCTTATAACACATCTAGATCCATCCAGTATTTTTTAAGTTTTTCACCTTTCACATTTTTCAGCACTGGGATATTATAAAGAAAACTGAAAACTGCAGTGGGTTGCTCACTTTGTTCAAATCTCTGTCAGATAGAGACTATAATGGTCCACAATGGTCAGAAAACAGTCTCTATGGAAATTAGTTTTGGGATTATTTGTGCACGACTCTTCTTCAGACTCCAGTAGATGTTACTGTTTCCTAGTTCTAACTTCCCTACGTTGTATTTGAATGTCATTTTAGTGGGTTTTTAAAAAATGCACTTTATTTTTTAGAGCAGTTTATGTTCACATCAAAATTGACGGGAAGTTGCAGAGATTTCCCATATACCTCTGCCCACACACACACATAGCCTCCCCATTATCAACATCCCCTGACAGAGTGGGAGATCTGTTATAATTGATGAACCCACACTGGCACACCATAATCAAAGTCCATAGTTTACATTAGGGTTCACTCAGTGTTACACATTCTATGGGTTTGAATAAATGTATAATGACATATATCCACCATTATAGCATCATATAGAGTATTTTTCACTGCCCTAAAAATCCTGTGTCCTCAACCTTTTCATCCCTCCCTCCCCCCAACCCCTGATCATTTTAGTATCTCCAATATTCTGCCTTTTCCAGACTGTCACAGAGTTGTAATCATACACTATGTAGCCTTTTCACATTGGATTCTTTCACTTAAATCATATGCACTTACGTTCCCTCCATGTCTTTTCATGGCTTGTTAGCTCATTTCTTTTTAGTGCTGAGTAATATTCCATTGTCTGGATGGACCACAGTTTATTTATCCATTGACCTACTGAAGGACATGTTGGTTGCTTCCAAGTTTTGGCAGTTATGAGTATGAATAAAGGTGTAATAACCATGTGTGCAGGTTTTTATATGGACATAATCTTTCCACTCCTTTGGGTAAATGTCAAGGAGCATGATTGCTGGATCACATGGTAAGAGTATGTGTGTTTTGGTAAGAAACTTCCAAACTGTCTTTCAAAGTGGCTGCACCGTTTTGCGTTCCCACCAGCCACGAATGAGAGTTCCCGCTGCTCTACATCCTCACCAGCACCTGCTGGTGTCAGTGTTCCGGATTTTGGCCATTCTAATAGGTGTGCAGTGGTATCTCATTGCTGTTTTAACTTGCATTTCCCTGATGACATAGGATGTGGAACATCTTTTCATATGCTTATTTGTCATCTGTGTATCTTCTTTGGTGAGGTGTCTATTAAGGTCTTTGGCCCATTCTTTAATTGGGTTGTTTGTATTATTACTGTTGAGTTTTAATAGTTCTTTGTGTATTTTGGATAACAGTCCTTTATCATATATACCTTTGGCAAGTACTTCCTCTCATTCTGTGGCTTGTCTTTTCATTCTCTTGATTTAGTGCTTATTTCACATGCAGTTTCTTTTGGGAAACCATTTTTTTCTAAAGCTTTATTAGATATTTTTAATCCTTGTGGATTGTTTTGTAAGCTTTTTCTTATATTAATAACTGTGGACAGCTCAAATCAAAATTAACTTTATTTTCTGACAAAGACCATGATTTGCTCTTTGAATATTATTTCACTTTAACTCTTCCAGTGCAGCGCATAACTTGTCTAAACTGTCTAATGGCTTTGACAGCATTCATGAGATAACCAGTCATGTATCTCAGAGTGGATTTAGGTCAAATTTGAAATGCTTTATCAAGTGGCCCATCTTTGGGCAGATCCAGAAATAAAAACCACAACAGTATGTAATCTTTGCATTGATCCAAAGAGTGCCATTGCTGTAAGCACAGTTGAGGTCACATGCTCTAATAGCAAAATATAAGGGCTCGCTAATTCTTGAGGCTCAGGGCAGGAGCCGCTCTTGCTCAAGTCCAGAAATAGTTCTTGTTGCCAGCATTAATAAGACACCTTATGTAATCCTTATTTCTCGATTCCCCAAAGGAAAAAGTCCCAGACCTCAGGGCTGCTGGCTTCAGAATCATCCCCTAACCCCGTAGAATGGTGCCTCGAATACACACGAGTAGAGGGGCCAAGAGTGGGGTGGGACGGCCACTGCAGGTCTAGGGAAGCACTTGTCTGAGCTTCCGGACGGGGAGCTTGGGATCCAGTGCAACTTTTGGTAGCTGACGTGGTTGGTGCCCCAAGGTGAAGACCTGGAAGTTGCAGGATGGTGGTCCCAGATGACGACGGGCATTGCAGGCCACTTAGGCCACTTTAAGGCTTTGGAGGAGTACAGTGACAAGTCCCGGCGGCTGCACACAGCTTTTAAAGGTCGCAGGAGACAGGGCTCATTTTGAACCCATTCTGTCTGTTGCCTTAGGGCACATAGTAACCACTGCCTGCGGCCCTGGCCCCAGGCCCCGGAGGCTTCCGTCCTAGTTGGGGGACGGGTAGCATGAGAACTAAGACCAGGGCATTTCGGCCCGAAGCGCGCGGTGAGAGAAACCACGTGGGGAATGGAAATGCGGCTGGGGCCGGGTTATCTGTGGGCCGCGCACTGGCGGCACCGACTCTGTGGAGCCCGGTGGGAAACGCAGAAAGAAGCTAAGAGCCTTGGAGCAGCCAGGACTGCAGGCCACGTCGGCGTGAGCTAGCCGAAGTACCCCCAGGTGCTGCCCAGCCGCTGCCAATCCCGAGAGATCGCGTACCGGAAGCCGCAGCGAGGCGGAGGGCGAGGCGGAAGTCCGCCGCGAGGCCCCGCCCCGCGCCTCACCGCGCACGCGTCGTGGGCTCGGCCGCGCGGCGGCGGCGGCAGCGGAAGCGGCGGTGAGTGGCGCGGCCTGGCGGCTTGGCGGGAACGTGTGCGGCCGCGCCCGGGTCCCTCCCCGCGCGTCTCGTGCGTCCGGCCCGGCCTGGGCGCCTCCGCGGAGCCCTGCGGTGTTCCGAGCGCCGGAGGCCCGAGCGGCCTCCCGCGGCGCTGGGGGCGGGCCGCGGAGCCTGCGCCCCGGCTCATCCCCGGTCCCTCCCGGACTGCGCGGCGCCGCGGAGCCTTCCGAGGGCACGTCGGCTGATTCGACATAACCAAGGGAAAATCAATGAACTTGATGACAGGGCAGTAGAAATGACCCAAACTAAAACACAGAGAGAAAAGAGTAGAAAAAAAACAAACCCAGAGCAAAGGGTCCAAGAACCGCGGGACAACATCAAAGTTTAACGTATTTGCGGTTGGAATCTCAGCGGGAGACAAGAAAGAATGGGGCAGAAGAAATATTTGAAGTGGTAATGGTTAAGGATTTTCCAAAAATAATGAAAGATACTAAGCCACAGGTCAAAATGCTTAGAGCAGCACAAGCAGGATAAATAGGTTTAAAAGGAAAAAAAAAAAAAGTAGTTGTATAGTCAAACTGTCGAAAGCCAAAGGTGAACAGAAAATCTTCAGGGCAGCCAGAGGGCAATTCCATAGGTAGAGACTTTGGGGAAAACCCTCCAGGTGGCAGGAACAGCAGGAGCGAAGGCCGGGGTGGCGGGTGAGAAAGTGCAGGGAACACCTGAAGGACAGTGATGGAGCCACTTGAACTGCAGCCTGCTGTGTGGAGGGGTGGGGGCTGGACGGCAGAGTCATTGGGAGATAAGTCCCAAATTAAAGAGGTCTTAAATGCCGAGGAAGGGAGTTTATTCTGCAGTCTGGTGGGGAGCCCCTTGGCTCTGAAGCACCACCCAGAGCCTTGAATTTTGTCATGCTTTTTATGCATCTATTGAAATGATGGTGTGGTTTTTCTTCCTTTATTCTGTTGCTCTCATGAGTTGGCATTCACTGGTTTTCGAATGTTGAGCCAACAGTGCATTCCTGGGTTGAATCCACTCTGTCGTGACGCCCTAGGCTTCTTATGTATTATTGAATTCAGTTTGCTAATATTTTGCTAAAGATATTTGCTTGTGAAGGATATTACTCTGTAGTTTTCCTGTAGTAGCCTTGTCTGATGAATGGTATCAGGGTAATACTGGCAGTTTTGGTGTCCATGTAATATTGGCCTCAAAATCACTTGGAAAGTGTTCCTTTCTCTGTATTCTGAAACAGTTTCTGTAGGTTGGTATTACTTCTTCCTTAAATGCTTGACAATTTGCTGGTAAAGACATCTGGGCATGAAGTTTTGCTGGTGTTCTATTTCTTTTTTTTGTTGTTCTTTTTGTTCTATTTCATTTTAAAGGAAAATTTTAAATTATGAATTCAGTTTTCTTAATAGATAAAGGGATATTCAGGTTTTCTATTTCGAGTCACTTCTGATAAATGGTGTTTTTTTCAAGAAATATATCCATTTCATCTAAACTGTCAGATTTATTTGGTAAAAAAGGTCACTGCATTCCTTTATTATCCTTTTAATGTCTGTAGTGTTAGTGATGTCCCCTGTTTCATTCCTCATTGTGGTAATTTGTATCTTCTTCCTGTTTTTCTTGATCAGTCTGATTAGAGGTTGTCAACTTTATTGACATTTTGAAATAACCAGCTTTGGTTTTATCGATTTTTTTTCCCTATTGTTTGTCCATTTTCTGTTTCTTTGATTTGTGTTATTATTTTCTTTTTTCTGTTTATGTTGAGTTTAATTTGCATTTTTCTAGCTTCTTAAGATAGAAAGTTAGATGATTTATTTTAAGCCCTCTTTTCCAATTTAAGCATTTAAAACAGTGAATGTCCCTGTAAACACTGCTTAAGTTGCATTCTATGTATTTTGATATTTTGTATTTTAGTTTTCATTTAGTTCAAAATATTTTCTAATTTCTCTTGTGATTTCTTTGAATTATGGTTTATTTGGAAGTATATCATTTAATTTCCAAATATTTGGAGATTTTCCACGTATCTCTTTGTTACTGATTTTAATTTAATTATTATGGGGTTGGAGAATGTACTCTATGACTTCAGGCTTTTAAAGTTTGAGGCTCATTTTATGGCCCAGAATATAGTCTATCTTGGTGAGTAGCTCAAGTGCGCTTGAAAAGAACGTGTGACCCTGAGCAGGTCTCGTACTTACTCTGAACTTGAGGTGCCTTGTCTATACGGTGCCCTTCTCACCTGTGGGTAAGAAGCAGGCAGTGGGGAGCTTTGAGATGTGGGTAGCTCTTGGTTCTATAGGCGACATGCCCTGTCTTTTGACCTTGCAGATGGCGTGTGAGGCGGAGTGCCGCCCCTTGGGTGTGTTTGAGTGCCAGCTCTGTGCCTTAACAGCTCCATATAGCTACGTGGGGCAGCAGCCCCCCGGCACCCAGTCTGTCGTGTGAGTACCAGGGTCCCAGCACCCCAGGGAGCCCGCCCAGAGCTGGCTGGCCTAAGTCTGACACAGGGCTTGACACAGGGTGTTGTGTCTGGGGCCACCCGGCCCAGGCTCTGGGCACTTCAGGTGTGACCCAGGAAGGCACAGGGCAAGGTTCGAGGGCCATCCGGCTCTCCTAGAACCTCCCAGTCCCCACCTCCCTGTTCAGCCCAGAGTCCGGCAGCTGCCCCAGCTGTGGGGTGGGAGCACCGTGGCTCAGGCTGAAACAGCTCCGCAGCTGGGAACGCAGGGAGCCGCAGAGGCCAGCGCGTCTGGGGCTGGGCCTTGTCACTGGTCCCGCTGGATCCTACGAAGACACCTTCTCAGCGGGAAGCTGCCTGCCTTGCGGCTCTTGTACTGGTGGGAGTGAGCCCTGAGGACCAGCTTCCCGTGCACCTGCCCATGGATGGCCCAGAGTAGAGCCAGTGGGTCCCGGGGCTTGATTCTTGACCTTCAACTTGTCCTCCATCAGAGGCCACCTTGTGGGGATCTGACCGGTGCATTACGTGGGACAGGCGGCGGGGGCCAGGCTTCTTTCCTCCGGCCCTGAGGAACCTGGGGTGTTGCCTCGGATCCTGTTGGTCTCCTTTCTGATGTGTGCTGTGAGGCCAGAACCTTAGCCAGGGTAAAGCGCCCTGTTCTCCCCGTGTGGAAGCAGGCAGTTTGGGAGCGGGTGTCATCCCGGAGGTGAGGGGAGGGCTTGGAGAGCTTGCATGGAGGTCTTGTGCCCGCCCGCCGCCCTGCTGAGTCAGGCTGGGGTCTGGGGGCTGAGTTGCAGCAGCCCTTCTTTGGGCCGAGGAGGAGTGGTTCTTTCCCTGCGGTTGACACGGAGCCCGGAGCAGGTCTCATTTCATCCCAGCCTGGCACCACTGCTCGCCTCCCTGCTGCTACTTGGTGGCACAGGGGGCCACCCCTCCCCGCGATGAGCACGCATGGTGAGCAGGCCCCGGGGAGGTCCGTGCAGCCGGTTACCTTCCGTCAGCAGAGGTTTGGGCCATTCTGCCCACTGGCACCACTTCCTGTCCTGCAGCCTCCTGGAGGAGAGCTACGTCATGAGGGACCCCTTCACCCCCAACAAGGACAGATTCCTGATCCTCGGCTCGAGATGCGGCTTATGCGGCAGGCTGGTGTGCGTGGGCCCGGTGGGTAAGCCACGTGTGGCTGGGGCCGCCTTCCCTCTCTCCCTGTGGCTGGGACCTCACGTGCGTGACTGTGAGAGAGGTGACACGTGAGCCTTTCCCAGGGACAGTGTGAGCGGCAGCCTTTCCTGGCCTTGGTGGTCCTGGGAGCCCTCACGGTCACGCAGCTGGTCTGCTGTGTTATGGGAGGGTCCCTGCAGCCAACAGAGGGGTAGGGGACAGGCAAGCTGGGGTCAGTTAGAGGGTCTCATTGGGAGTTGAGGAAGAGAGCGAGATTCCTGGAGGCTCTGGGAGATGCTGCAGTGTGCTTCCCATGGCACTCAGGCTCCTCCGTCCCCCTCTTCTTTCAGGAATGCAGTTTATTCTACTCCAAGAGATTTTGCCTCCCCTGTGTCCGGGAGAACATTGATGCTTTCCCTCAGGAAATTCAGCAAGACTTGGAGAAAAGGAAAGTCCCATCCAAGAGGCCTGCCAGCCAGCCTGGTTCTCGAACGTGAGTCCAGTCGGGTACCAGGTCCGCAGCAGTGCGCTGCACGGGGCTCCTGGCCAGCGGGCTTCTGTGGCCTGGCTCAGAGATGGGGCCAAGCTGGGAGCCGCTGCGACCGACCTTGTTTCTGGGCCATCGGGAGCCGTGTCTGTAGCCAAAGGGAGCTGGGGTCCGCCTGCAGCAGCAACAGGGCCAGGAGCCGCGCAGAGAGGGCGCCCAGAAGGCAGACCCCAGACCCCAGTGCTCCGAAGACCGCAGCACCCCCGCCCTCACGGCCCCCACCTTAGCGATTGGTGAGACACTGATTGTGGGCTCGCCACGTGCCTGCCAGTTCTTAGAGGGCAGGAACTGCTCTGTCCGATTCTGTAGTTTCCGCAGGGCCAGTGCACACTGCCTGGAGGGTGCTAGAAACATGTTTGATGAGAGAATGAATAAAGAGCTTTTACTGGCCTATGTTAGCGCTGGGTTTTGTCTTCTGGGGGCACGTCGTCCCAGGTCTGCTCTGTCACTGGACTCTACAGGTAGAGACCACGTCAGCTATGGGGCTGGGGGGCTGTTCCGGGTTAAGGGCAGACCCTACAGCTGGGGATTGGTTTTTTTCAGACCAAACAGTTCATCTCATAGCATCACTGAAAACTCGCCAAGTAATTTTTAAAAATAGTTTATTTTTTAAAACCATTAAGGCAAAACTGTACCCTGAAATTAACTCTTTACATTCATCAGTCTTACAGTAGGACATTCCAAACATATAAGTTCCCATAAATTCAGGATAGAAATCAATATATACGATCAGTTCAATCTCCTAAAGGGAAAATGAGTAAGACCCAAAATTAAAAAAAAATTAAAGTTATTTTATAGCCATTTTCTAATTGCCTGGAACCACTGCCAGTAAAGTGACTAGGAAGATTCCATTTGCTCTCCTCTGCACACCCCGGCTTCCTGCGGCCCTGGATTCCCCACCGATCACACCCAGAGGGTCTGCGCTGGAGAGAGGGCGTCAGAGCCTGCTCAGAAAAGATCTGCTTTGGAATTGCTCCTGTTTAGTATAAAATACAAAGGGTCTGTTAGCCCCTAAATACTTTGAGAGTATAAGGCACCCAAGAACAGTAACGATAAACACACATCAAGGAATCAAGCTCAGTCCTGGCTTTGGGAACCTGCACCACTCTGCCATGTGTCTGGCAAAGGCTCCCCCTGGGTTTGGGTGTGACGGCCCTGTGGGTCTCGGGGGCGGTACAGATACACATCAGGAAGAAATCTGCCAAGGTATGGAAAACATCGTATGGGAGACTCACGGGCTCTGTGGCTTCTGCTTTATACTCCGGGTTGGGCTCTGGAGGCTGCAGAGACCCAACCGTTGCCAATCACTGCCATCGGCATCTTTCAAATTGCAAAGTTCTTTGGTAACAACCCACAGGTAGTAATTCCCTGAAGAACAGACAGCTGCTTACTACACAGGACTAGTTCACGGTCTGCAGCGGGATCCTGCTGTGTGAAATCGGTGACTTCTGACCTGGGTCGGAGGCAGCCTTGCCGGTAGAAATGATAAAACAAGACTCATTCGTGCCTCTTGCACGTGAAGCATGAGGAAGGGAACAGGTTTACAGGGAAAAGAATTCCCCATGGCTCAGGAGAGAAGGAAAGCTCTGATGTGTGTGTGTGCGTGCGTGCAGTTGTATTTCAGTTGTGATATTTCAGCTTCCTGTGTGTTTCCAACAAGTCCAAGAGCCAGGCTAGTGAGAGTATACGTCAATTAACACTGATTGCAGAAGAATCCCAATATTTGCTATTAGATGCATGATTGTGAGTAAAATATTTACATTAGGACTTTTTTAAAAAAACCTCAAATCACAGTATTTAAGATATAGCTATTAACATAGTTCTTTTTTACCATACAGTGTAGAAAAAATAGTGATACTCGAACCCGAATACTGTAATTCTACCGAAAACCGTACTGAGTGGTATCCATCTCGTGTGAGGTACATTTTTTTAGGCCTGAAAAAAGGACCAGACCGCCTGTGCCTTTAAAAAAGAAAAGACATTTGCCCAAAGTGAATGATTTGACCTTGAAAAGATGAGCCACTCACTTGTGTTCAGGGCCTGGAGACTCAGGGGCCCCCACCCCTTGTCAGGGGAGCCAGGGCTCATCGTGGGGAGCTTGTCTGCGCTCCGGCTGGCATGACGCTGTAATGTTCATCACTTAATGAATTTTAGATGCTGAGGGTGGGAGCGGGGAGGCTGGTGTATTACCTTCTCTGGGGAAAAACATGGAAGCTTTTCACATTCCACCCAAACTAGCAAACACATTTTAAATGAAAAATACCTGACCCAGGGCTTAATTTGCTATTTGTGATGTAAAAAATTGATATTTCTTCGATTTTTTTTCATATAATGCATTTAACAGCCGCGGGGCCCGAAGTCCTTGACGTCTACCAGTTGCTGTAGTCAAGAGGTGACCTTGACGTGGATGCAGTGTGGTCTTGTTCTATGTGGCGAAGGATTCCAGAAGGATGTGACCTCATGTGTTCCCCCGGGACACGGTACATGGCTCCCCTTTCTCAGGGGGGTGGAAGTAAACGGTTACACTTATCTTGTCTCAGACTGAAATTCTGAGAAGCAGATGGTCTGTCGAGAGCCCCCTTCGAGATCTGAGGAGTCCGGGTGCCTCAAGCCGGGAAAGGGTGTCTGGAAATGAGCCCTGGGCGGCAGCTTCTTACTCTCTGCCCTAATAAGCAGCCATACCCACAGCAGCCCACGCTGCTGAGATAAGTTTAAGGACCTGCCGCGTTCCACAAACACAGCATCACGCAAAGCGCTACGTAATTCTTTAAATGAAAGCGTGAAGACGCGTTGTCTTATTCTTTTCCTTGCAAAACTTCCACTATCACATTTCAGTCTGTCCTGTAGTTTCCAGAGAAGTAGAATGGGCCTCCTATATTCTGAGTCAGACCAAATTTACTGCCTTTGTTCTCACTCCCGTGTGTTTCACGGGCTGAGGGTCGACGACCATTTTCCTGAATTGTATTAAAATGGCACCTAAAAGTAGATACAAATCTCAGCAAAAACTTTTAGACCTCAACCTTTGGAGCCTAACCTTAGATCTTTCTGGGCAGAAGGTCCCTAGAGGAGAACACGCCCCCGGAAAAGTCCTCGCACTGAGAAGGAGGAAAGCGCCCCGTTAGCGGGGGTGGGGACGCTGTCAGCGTTCACTGTCCGGCCCTTCGTTCGCTCCTCCCAGCCGAGCTGTCTGCGGTGCCTTCCTGCTGTGCCGCCTGGAAGTCACTGCTGTCAGGAAGGCAAGAGTCCCCTTAGCTGACAGCTCCATGCAAAGACTTGGTTGGTAAGAACCCATAATCCCGGGGGAGCCTCGTAAGTCAGCTTGGACCAAGACTTAAGAGCAGCTGGGCCGCTTACAAAACGAGAAGAATAAATACAGACAGTCTGTCTTTGGAACCATCCAGTGCCCGCACCACCAACGCCCTGGGAACAGTGAGTGTGGCGAAAATCCTCCCTGGACACTTTTTAATAATCGCTGAGCCCCCCTGCTGGTGGCATCGGTCTTAGTTTGCGACTTCTATGGACAGTACAATTTCCTTGCATCTCCTGAATCGACACCACTGTTGTGAACCTAAGAACAAGTGACCCTTCCAGGAACACGTGCAGCCTGGGCTCCGGGCTAACCCACAGGGACCGCCTCGCCGCACCCTCGCCCGTCTTAAATGCAGGGGCGGGAAGTGGGGGAAGCAGGCCACCCCCGGGGCTAAACCTGCACCGCCAGGCGGCCCTTCGTCCACGCCGGGTGTTTCCACTTGAAGACGGGGCTGAGGATTGGAGGCGACAGCAGGAACTTGCACCGAAAGCGCAGGTGGGGAGCCGTGAGCACCTGGCAGTCTTCCTCGTGGGATCTGCGCTTCGCAAGGCCACACGGGTGGAAGAGGCACTTGAAGGTGGCTGGTTTTCCCCCGGTCCCCGGAAGCCCCCATAAAAGGCCGGGCCGGCGGTCAAGTTGGTCTTAGCTGGGAGCGCCGGACCCCCTGGTTGAAACAACGGACTTATATTTAAACAGGACTTTTTAAGACATTGCAGAGACAGGTGTGGTCATTGGGTCAAGACAAAAACAAGAAACAAAAAGCCTCCATAGTGCATCTGGCCACCAGGTGTCAAATGTGCCCAGTGTCACAGTGGCTTGAAAAGGAGTCAGGCACAGAGGGGCACAGGTGGGGCCGGGGCGTGGCGAGGCCTCGTGAAGCCACGGTGTGACTAAGGCTCGCACGGAGGCATCTCTCCACCCTCATCTGCCAGGATTTCCCCGTGAACAGCCTCATGCATGGCCAGCAGGCATAGCTCAAGAGGAGACGGCCCTGGGTGAGCAGGTCACCCGGTCCCTCGGTAGTGAAAGGGTGGAGTCCTAACCACTGGACCACCAGGGAGTTCCCAAGGCTCCCTTTAAACAATAAAATTCCTTTAAAAATCCACATAACCTTCCATTTCTCAGTGTGCACACGGCAAAGGTGAGCATCCAGCCTCTGAGCCCTAACAATAGATGGTCTGACTAGAGCTGCACCAAAAGGCCCAGTGCTACGTGGACCTTAATTTTAACAGTATCTTTTGATAGCTCTATTGAGGTAGCTGTCATGCTGTAGGTTTGGGAAAACAGTAGTTGCTCAATTAATAGTACTTATCACCATACATCAAACAAAGGATCTTACTTGGGCCTTGAGCTTCTGCTCAGATCTTAGGCTGCTGCCCTTTGCTGGAACGTCCACGGTCCTCAAGGTCGTCTGTTTTCTTAGCGTTTCATGTGGCCCAGTGTAGGAAACGCATCAGTACCGTGGAAAGGTGCTGTGCTCTTAAAGTAGAAGGAAGGACTCCCTTTAACAGGGACATCTCTCACAGACATTCTGGAATTCTGGAATTCTTTCCCCTCAATTCACATTCACTGTTTACCCCTGCGCATATATCCTCTTTGGGAAGATGCTTGAAACGCCTCTCACTGGAGAGCTGTAGAAAGGTCACAGGGAAACCGGAGGCCAGGCGGGCAGCAGGAAGGGCTCTGGCGCTCTGGCAGTAGTCAAAATGCTCCTCTGACGGCTGGGGCGCCCTGTTTCTGACAATACTGGACGTCAGGGCGGCGGCGTCCTGCATGTGCAGCCCTCAGGCTTCTCACAGGGTGGCAGGGGCAGAAGGCAGGGCATGGGACCCCCAACTGGAAATGCCCAGGAGGCAGAGAGGAGGGGCATTGGCAGGACGGCAGCAGGGTGTCCTGGAGGAGCCCCATGGTCCCCCCTTCCCAGACAAAGGCTGCCTGGTAATCTGTGGTCTCTGAAGAGTCTGGCACTTTCTGTGATGACAAGTTGAGGAAAGGAAGAACCAGGTTTAAACAGTGGCTTGAAGAGCGGGTCAAGGTGGTGAAAGGGGGTCCTGCCATGTCCTGCATCCAGCATCCCGGGCTGCCAGCTCCACGCTTGTGGTTTGAAGCTTCTGGAACCTGCTTCCATCGGACCTCATGCTGACGTCTACTGAAACCTAGCAAGCAAGAAGTGTGCTCTTTAAATAGCTACTATTCGAAAAACTACCATATACTGAACTGGTGAATAATTCATCTATATTTGACTATCAGTGCTTGGAGAAATCTTTGATTAGATGACCACATATACTCTGAGTGGCAATTAGTGACCCTGTTATTTCAAATGAATTTCTTCCTATTAACAAGTGAACAATGTCAAGTGGCTTTCAAGCTGAGGTCCTCTGTGGCTTCGCCAGGGGCATCGCTGGTGGTCTAGCTGGGCCCCAAGAGGACCAGACGCTCACTAACGCCACTGATGCAGAACCTGGGCCCGCCGTCAGCTTGTTCCCGTGGCACGCGTGAGCTAGGAGCTCTTTCAGACAGGCTGTATGAGAAGCTAAACAGAAGAGACAACCCTTCCAAAAGCCTGAGTCTCAAGGCTCACTTTCCGACGCCGTGTCCATTTGAATAGATCTGTCCCAAGACTCCAGAGCAAGAGGCCACATACACCTGGCACCGGGATCCTGCCCCGAGACCTTGGACAAGCCACAGGCCTCCAGGCTCATCAGCCCAGGGAGTTCGCATTTTAGGAAAGAATGGGGACACGGATGCACCCTGTGACTCAAAGCTTAACTCCTTTCTGACTTAGGGCGACCCCTGACTGGTGTCATTCTGAAGTGGAAACGCTTTGATTTGCTTCCAGCAGATCCTTTGATTGGATCTTTAAAAAAAATAAAGATAAAACACACCACTAAACGTGTAATGGGTAAAAGGATGTCCTAATTGTAAGTTTTGCTTTTTTCTAGTTGAAGTCTCACAGTTTTATTTACAATAATGCTGATCTTGGGAACTTTATCAAATTCAAGCCTAGCCATTCTTTAACGGCAAATAATAATGACCTTATAGAACCAGATTTCCTAAAGATAGAGGAGGAGGGGCATCAAGGGTACAACCAGGTCGTAAATGCTATCGCCCAAGAGGCATCCAGGGGCCGAACTGGCAGGGTCAGCCCAGGCTGGCTCGGGGCAGGCACTGCTGGAAGTTCTCTGATGGGACCATTAATCTACCATGGTGGACAGAAAAAGAGTATTTCCAGGTCCATGTGCTCTAGGCGAAAACCATAATCCATACCGCCTTCATAACTGGACCAAGGTTGAAAAGTTGATCTTTAAGGCTGAAACAGATATTGCAGATAATGGCAAAACTACCTTACATATGTAGTTGGAAAAGGAAACAACTCTGAAAATCTTTGTAAAAACCACCAGCCTGTTGTGCATCCTGAGATGAGTAAAACCACCATCTCATATCCACCCCACACCCCCCCGCCCTGTTCATTCTCCAGATGAGACCCCTGCCCCCAGGCCACACTATAAAGTCACCTGTGCCTCGTCTTCTCCACTCCAGGGAGCAGCTACCACCAGCAAGAGTTATAAAAATTAAGCCGCATGTTTAAAAAAGCAACACAGAAAAAGACCAAGGAGCTGCCTTGACAGAGGGGGCCCAGAGCAAGATTTACAAATAACTTGTCACTTTGCCCCTGGAGACGTGACCCTGGCCCCCAAACAGCCTGAGTCAGTTGGTTCAGATTTGATAGGAAATGGAGGTGAGAGGAATGGGAAGCTGACATGCTTCAGAGTCTGTCTTGTTCCTGTTGACCACAGACACTAGCCTTAAACAGGCGGAGGATCGAGTCCAGAGGGCCCGTGAGACGTGGCTTTCCGGGATCTACACAAACCTGGGAATAGGCTTTTTCACATATTAGTTACACCACAAAAACAGCGAACTGAAACAAAACAATCGCTGCATTTTGATAGCTTATCGAATCATTCTTTGACATTCTAAATCCTACGATTCAAAAACAGCATGTTGTCTTTCTTCAAATTCAGGAAACTTTTAAAATACCTAACCTTTGGAGACATCTAGGTTTACAGGATTATAAAAATTACAAAGTGCTGATTAGTTTTCAAAATTATAAAGGAGCACAACAGTCAAAAGGTGGTGAAAAGGGAAGACAGACCACGTATTTTGAGGTTAATTCACCAGTAAATTCCTAATGTGACAAAAATCTGCATTGATTCACATCGGGTGCATTAAATCAGACCACTGAACACCATTCTGCTTAATTTTCCAAGTCCTGACTAATAGCTGTTTATCACTCGCATTTCTTGAAGCAGTGGTTAAAAAAGGAAAGAAACATGGAACAGGATTCCGGTTACCTAGAGCTTATACTTTCCTTCGTCCCAGGTTCAAATGGTGACACTTGTGCAAAGTTGCGTTGCTCCCATCTCTCACTTGTAGTGCTGTCGCCTTTAAAAACGCTTGAAAAGTTTTTTTGTGTGCGTTTCCAAGAAATCAGTACATATCCCTGTAAATTTCCTGCAGCAGCGGGTGCAGGGCGGCGTCGGACTCTGTCTTCTTGATCACCTGCACCAGTTGCGCATGCTCCGTGACCAGCTGCCGCAGATCTGCCATCTTTTGCAGGAGTTTTGGGAAGAGAAAGACGTCGTCGGGATGGTTGCTCTGTAAGTGAAGTTTGAGCACGTGCACGATACCCTCCTGCATTTTTTCAATGTGTCCCACATTTAGAAGGCCGGGCCGATCTATCCTCAAAAGAAAGGAGAGATGTTTGAGTGCAATTACCAGCATGCTAATACCTAATAACTGTTTTTCAGTTTGAGAAAACTTTTTTTTTTTTTTTTTTTTGGCGACGCCACTCAGCATGTGGGATCTTAGTTCCCCGACCAGGGATCAAACCCACGTCCCCTGCAGTGGAAGAGCGGAGTCCTAATCACTGGACTGCCAGGGAATTCCCGAGAAACCAAACATTCTGATTGGACACGGCCTTTTTTTTTACCAAAAGCTCAGCTGCCTTTAGATGCTGTCAACTTACCTAGAAGATAGAACTAGATTTTTCCCAAGTCGCTGGGCCTGATAGGGGCAGACAGGACAAATACTCATTCCTAAATATTTCTACGACCTTAAAATGACTAGCTACCTTACAGGGTGGCCGCTTCATTTAGGATTTATCTGATTACCACCTGTCAGGGGAAAACCTGTACGTAGAGGAGTAACTATACACACAAACTGCTTCTGCATAATATGGAAAATGAAATTCTTCTTCCTGTGTCTTCTTAGATGCTCGGTTTCAACAATATTTAAGGAGTGTGATTATGTTTGACTTCGGTTTTGTGGTATAAAGCACCGTTACAGGTACCTTCCAATATAAATCAGCTGAAAAGAAGGTGGAGCCAGAAATGAATCGGAGGATGGATACGGGAGGATGCTGAGGTGACCCAGAGAGGGGAGGTCTGAGGCTTGGTGCAGGAAGGGTGATGTGGACACCAGGTGACCTCCCCGGGGCGCCTCGGACACAGACACCAGGCTTCCTGGGACAGCTCAGATCCATGCATCCTGCGCTTGGTCCAGAAAATCAGCCCCCACCATCCATATTCAGTAGGCAGTGCTCTCTTTAGAGTCCCACGCATTACTAGGATTTTCAAAAGTGTTGCTCATGATGTGGATTTTTCACTGTTTTTTTTTTTTTTTTGGTTATAAAATAATTACTAAGTTTTTAAAGAGAGAGATTTAAAAAAATAGTAAGTGAACCCCCCTCATAATTTTAACCCCATCATACAGATTTCATGTATATCTCACCAGACATTTTTCTGATCTATGATTAAAATGTCTTTTATAAAACTGTCATACTACTTATAAATAGCTGTGCATTGCTCTCCCCACAACACGACATCTTGAGCGTGCACAGGACGGTGACAGATTACATTCTGTGCTTTTTGCCAGAGCACAGGACTTCCTCCACCTGTGCCCAGCTGGATGGTCAGAAGGACAGACCTCGTGGAGCTGGGCCACCCTCACCCAGCTCCACGTCCAGAGTCCGGGCAACTGTGGCCAGCCTCAATTCCGCGAGTGAGGAACTCGGGGACAGTACACCTTCAGGCAGCTTGAGGAGGCAGTGGCCCCTTCGGTCTCCTCTAAGGGTGGGTAGGGTCAGCCGAGTTTACAGTAGAGGGTTGACCTTCTTAGACCCAGGACAGGGCTATTTAAAGGAACGTGACACCGAGCCAAAAACCTGGGGACTGCAGAGCCAGCTCCCCCGTACAGAGGCCTAGATCCTCCTTCACTGGGATCCATTTCCTTTGGCAAAGCACACTTTGCAGTCACTGACAGTTAGCTACTGATATTTTTCATTATGAAATAGCATAAATATACCAATAGAGACAGCAACTGTACTAACATCTGTATGACTTTATAGGATACTGTCTGTAATATGGATATAATATGATAATAACATAATTATAACACTGTCGTCCCTTGGTATCCGTGGGGGATTTGTTGCAGGACCCCTCGAGATGCCAAAATCCACGGATGCTCAAGTCCCATATATAAAATGGCATATAACCTACGCACCTTCTTCCATACACTTTAAATGATCTCTAGATTACTTGTAATACCTAACACAATGTAAATGCTATGTAAATGGTTGCTGGTGTGTGGTAAATTCAAGTTTTGTTTTTGGAATTTTCTGGAAATGTTTTTTTCTGAATGTTTTCAATCCGTGGTTGGTTGAATCTGCAAATGCAGAACCCACAGATATGGAGGGCCGACTGTATATGATGATATTATACACCATGCATTATAATATTATTACAATTATATCTGATATATAATAGATATTAGATATAATAGATATAATTACATTATAATTATTAATGATACCTAATCTTCCACTATATTCTAAATAAATATATATTCATGTAATTACAGATAGAACATTTATACTTTACAAACGTGTTTATATATAATAACATGAAGTTTGGGATTAACATATACACACTGCTATACATAAAATAGATAATCAACATGGACCTACTGTATAGCACAGGGAACTCTACTCAGTATTCTGTAAAAATGTAAATGGGAAAAGAATCTGAAAAAGAATAGATATATGTATATGTATAGCTGAATCACTTTACTATACATCTGAAACTAACACAACGTTGTAAACCAACTATATACTCCAATATAAAATAAAAATTTTAAAAAATAAAAAATAAAAGCTCTGAAACAAAAAAATAACATATGCTATAGTATGATATGATATTGATATCATTCTCACTGAATTCTGGTCAGTGGCAATGTGGGGCTCGGACACCCTTCTCCCCTACAGTGTTGGCTCCACCCCACTCACGTCGGATTCACCACCGCCAAATTCTCTAGGTAGGAGGCTGTGAGTGCCACAGCACCAGCAGGTGAAATCAGTAGCTTACCTCCACAGCAAATTATAGCAGCCACAAAAAGGGAAATATCACTGTCATCCAGCTCCAGTGCATTAAACTTCATTGCAAAATCGAACTTGGGCTCCATGATATCACAAAATGGTTTTCTTAGGCTTTTTAGGAATTCACGAGTTATAAAACCATTTCCATATGCTACCAGCATCCCGTCTTTATTCATCACAGAAGACAGCATTGCAAATATGGCCTCGTAAACTCCATATTTCAGCAAAGTGACTTGGTCGTTCAAGTCCAAGTTTGCGAACCCCGGGATGGACTTGGCGAATTCTGTGAGCTCCGTGACCGTCTCCACAGACGTACACTGGCAACAGTGGAAGATGCGGACCTCTGCCTCCTTGTTCTGGATGCCGTTGGCCACCAGCTTGGCCACGAGAGTCTTCTCGGCCATACACAACGTCTCCATGTCGTGTATGACAAAAGGCTGAAAAGAAAAACAACGGAATAAGTCGGGTAGTTGGTGACAAGCTGTCTTCTTAATTATCAAGAAACTGGGGCTTCCCTGGTGGCGCAGTGGTTGAGAGTCTGCCTGCCAATGCAGGGGACATGGGTTCGAGCCCTGGTCTGGGAAGATCCCACATGCCGCGGAGCAACTAAGCCCATGCGCCACAACTACTGAGCCTGCACGTCTGGAGCCTGTGCTCCGCAACAAGAGAGGCCGCGATAGTGAGAGGCCCGCGCACCGCGATGAAGAGTGGCCCCCGCTCGCCGCAACTAGAGAAAGCCCTCGCACAGAAACGAAGACCCAACACAGCCAAAAATAAATAAATTTAAAAAAACAAAACAAACAAAAAAACCCTCAGAGCTTCAGCTCTGGGCGGCGAAAGAAAAAAAAAAAAAAAAAAAGAAACTGATGAGTAGCTGCAGTACTCCAGTCACCTGTCGAGAATCAAATCATGTACAAAAAGTCCTCATCCTTAAACAACCTCAAAACTAGTTGGGGACAAGACGACATTTAAGAGAGGACAATATAAATCAGTAAGATAATAATCATCGTCGCCTAAAACTGGTGGGGATTTCATTGCTAAGAAAGTGAAGTTCTGGGAATTCCCTGCTGGTCCAGTGGTTAGGACTCCGTGCTTCCACTGTAGGGGGCACAGTTTCGATCCCTGGTCGGGGAACTAAGATCCCGTATGCCGTGCAGCATGGCCAAAGAAAAAAAGTGAAGTACTGATTTTGGCAATAAAGCTAACGAGAAAGAGAATATTAGCAAAGCACTTCAAATATTTTATAATATTCTCTGAATTCCCAAATACTATTGCAACAGCCAGTAATTACAATAATTCTTTTTTTAAAAAATTAATTAATTAATTAATTTATTTATTTTTGGCTGTGTTGGGTCTTCATTTCTGTGCAAGGGCTTTCTCCAGTTGCGGCAAGTGGGGGCCACTCTTCATCGCGGTGCGCGGGCCTCTCACTGCCGCAGCCTCTCTTGTTGTGGAGCACAGGCTCCAGACGTGCAGGCTCAGTAGTTGTGGCTCACAGGCTCAGCTGCTCCGCGGCATGTGGGATCTTCCCAGACCAGGGCTCAAACCTGTGTCCCCTGCATTGGCAGGCAGACTCCTAACCACTGCGCCACCAGAGAAGCCCCTACAATAATTCTTAATTTTTCCATTTTATGAACTTTGGAGATAATCATCATTATCCAACACTGACTGTTGAATGAATAAATTTGGCATGTAAATAAATACAAGTCAGAAAGTTGGCATTTGTGTGGAAGTAAACAAACAAGCACTGTTAAACCCTTGCTCTTGGGGGATAAACCGGAAAGCCTTGAAGGACCCTCGTTTCCCGGTACAGGAGACTGAAATCTTCCCACCACTGCTCCATGTTCTGAGACAAATACCAAATCCCCATGGCAGCTCCCTAAATGTGGCCTTACCACTTGCATCTAAACCCACCGTTCCTGCCACTTTATAAAGATCTAGCAGAGGAAAGAAGAGATGGTTGGCCATGTTATTTGAAGCCAACATGCTCAGAAGCGATGATGTATCTGGTGGGGCTTAGAAGAATGGGCACAGATACCGCTGCTGGCCAAAATTTATGCCAGCTCTGTGTGCAGAGCAGAAGAAATGGCAGTCTCTGAGGGATCTCTCTGATTCATAATGTGTTCTACAGACCAATAATGAAGTGGGCTGAGGCATTATTTTCAATCCCCACTGGATAAACACTGAGTGTATAAGAAGCCCAGTGATTTTAAGAATCACTCTGCCTGTGGGCAAAACACATCACTGACAGTGCCTCTGTGCCCACGGCACGACGTGTGTCCTATTTCTGGGCTCACAAGAGCATCAGGAGGAATCACAGCACAAAGCCATCTTCTGGGTACCTGCTGGGTATACCGGGCACAGAGGTGGATGTGTTGGGATAATGTGATGCATTGCCTACGAAATGTTTAAACAGAATTAGAATTTGCAAGATAGTGTTGGACAAAAAAAAGATCTGATTTCACATCTGAGGAAAGGGAATATCTTTAAAATTATCTGTGAATGACTGAAAACATTCTGAATACAGAACTCAAAGCCCAATTTCTAACAATCTCAAGTTTGATGAAGGAAGACTAAAACTCTCTCTCTCCAAAGACTTTAAAAGCAGGCCAGGACTTCCCGGTGGCGCAGTGGTTAAGAATCCACCTGCCAATGCAGGGGACACGGGTTCAAGCCCTGGTCTAGGAAGATCCCACATGCTGCAGAACAACTAAGCCCATGTGCCACAACTGCTGAGCCTGCACTCTAGAGCCCACGAGCCACAACTACTGAAGCCTGCGCACCTAGAGCCCGTGCTCCTCAACAAGAGAAGCCACTGCAATGAGAAGCCCGCGCACCGCAACGAAGAGTAGCCCCTGCTCGCCGCAACTAGAGAAAGCCCGTGCGCAGCAACAAGACCCAACACAGCCAAAAATAAATAAATAAATAAATAAATAAATTAATTAATTAAAAGCAGGCCAGATTTACCACTGTTTTGAGAAAGTTTGGGGGCAGTTCTGCTTCACAGGAAGTTGGAGCTCAGATTTAAAGTATTAACGTTTATAGGATGGACCAGAAAAATGTTTTTAAAGGATAGATGGCAGTACTCCCTCAATTCCAGAAAATATTATAAGGCCACCTTGACTTTATTCAAATCACTGGCTTTTCAAAAGTACATTCAGCAGAAATAAAGGTGTTACATAAAAAAAAAAAAAAAAAAAAAGAATCCTGTTGTCAAAAAAAACCCTCGAGAAACACTGAGTTAAATTAAGTTAGAGCCTACCAGAGTCTTTAACATGAGTGTACACCGTGGATCTTTAAGAATGGGATTAGCATAAACAGTGGTTCCCAGTGTTTGATTGCAGAACGCTTATTATTATTATTATACTGTTGTTGTTATTTGGTAGGACATCTCTTGGACTAGCACAGACTGGCTGTATAATTTGCAGGGCCCAGTGCAAAATGACAATGTGGGGTCCCTTATTCGAAAGTGCTTACGAATTTCAAGACAGCAGCAGAGCATTAAACATCAGCACAAGGCCCTCTAAGCAGGGGCGTTGTGAAACTGGACACACGCCCAGGACGCTGGCCCTGAACTATTTTTATGTGTAACATTCTCTCATAAACAGAGACTTCAATGGTAATAAATATTTCATTTCAGTTTTATAAAATTATCGCCTGGATTTTAAAAGGCAGGCCTCATTAACAGGCAAAATTAGAAATGATCTGAATTCAAAACAAGTGCTAACATTTAAAAAATCATGTCTATTACAGCCAAAGAGATATTATAGAGTAACACCCTTGAAAGTTTGCCAGACTTTATTGAGAAACATTCTTGATTAGACTATTTTAAAAATCCAGAAGCTTATATTTAACTTTGGAATATTCTTTTTATCCTCAAGCTTGAACATGAATATATCTGATGTCACGGGTGGTCATTTCAAATCAATGAAGCACGTTGTAAAGCTTTTAAACAGCACAAGGCAGAAAGCTGCCCACTTTCCCCCCATATCACTCCACGCCAGGACCAGAAGTCTCCCCTAACTGATATATATTTCCCTCGCTCACACCTGACACTGTTCTATGTGTGTTAATGATGTTATTTATAAGAATTCATCTCCAAAACACATTGAAACAGCATTTTCTATGAAAAAGTTTGGCAGCGCCACCTTTTTGGAGAAATTTAATTGTGACTTATTGGTAGAATTGCTTTGGATGAAATGATCTAATAAGCTCTTGGGTAGGTTTTACTACACACTTCTAGATACAGTATAAAACAGTATGTTTTTCAATCTACTGACAAGCTATAGGTATAATATTTCAATATAGCACAGCAGGCCAAACCCCATGGTGTGGTGTGAGGGGGCTGCCATTCCAGGATGCCGCCCCTCCCGGCAGCTCTGTCTCTGACCCAGCACAGATGGAGCAGAGACTGTGGCCCCAAGCTGGAGGCCCCAAGCTCTGGGGCGCTCTGGGCTGGGCGGGGAGGGAGGAGGAGGGCTGTGCTTCGACACAGAGAGGAAATGGGGTGGGAAGTGAACCCAGCTTGGAGCAAACAGTGCCGTCAAAGGCAGTGGCTGGCCCTGGACACTCCCTTTCAAACTGGTACCCGCGATGCTCTGGTTTGGAGGCGGACAGAAGCAAGCAGTCGACTCTCAGCAGTACCGCGAATTCTGTTTTTCCTATCCAGTGAAGCCCAGTGCTGGACTACTGGTTTATCATTTATTTCCTTAAGACCAAAAGACAGATCCCTCTCCCAGAGTAACTGTGTGATGGTCCTCAGCTGTCCAGGTTTCAACATGGCTGTGGGTGATGGGCTCCTTCTTAGAGCACGTGGATCTCAGTGGGGTGTGAGAAGGATACTCCATGGAAATCAAGTTAATATTAAACAAGAGTGTTTGGTTCTGAGTAAAGATGACTTTTAAGTTTGCTTTGCATTCTGAAAACCCAAGGGAGATGTAGAAGAACTCAGCAAGATCTAAAAGGATTCCAAGAGATCAAGAATTTGGGTTGCTTTAATTTGGGGCTATACGAATCATTTCCAGGATAGAAATTCAAAGGTAAAAGATTGCTTTGCTTTCACCCTTGTGATCTGGAAAGGGTTAGGGTGGAGTTTCTGCGAGCCTCTGGGGCCGCCCAGCATAGGTGTGGCTTTGCCGATTTAACAAGAGTTTGCTTGAACCCTCCCTCCTAAAGTACCTCAGCCTATTTAATTGGAGAATTCACCGAAGAATGAAAAGACTCAGTAAAAAAGAGGTTTGGTTTGTTCATGAAAGTAAGTAGCTTGTGAGATGCTTTATTTTCCTGTGACTAAAAATTCCAGCTTGTAATTCCCAATAAAGATGGCTTCAAGCTACTCATTAGTACAAATCAAACCTGTTCCACCACTCTCATAGGAGAAAGGCAAAACATCTTAATTCGCCAACCTTGGGCCATGCCCCTCTTTGAAGGTAGCTCTGAGATTAGGTCTGTAATGGAGACAAAGGCTTAGCTAACTGTGGGGTGGGGAGAGGGTGGCATCAGGCAGGGGAGGCGAAGTGTAGGCGTCCACAAGGGGCAATCTTAGTTGCTACCGAGAAGGTCCAGAACCGTCCAAAAAGACAATAAAGTTTCTGTAAACAAAGGACCCTTTCTAAGCCCCAAGATGTCATTTCCTTCTCATTGGAGAAAAAGAAGATGGGCAGGGGGTACGAAGGGGAAGGTCGGAGAGGAGAGAGCAGTTTTAGGGGAAAGGATGCAAGAGCACACTTTGAGTGGGAAGTGAATAGTTTCATTTTCTGGCATTAAAATAGGGATAAAAAAATCACTTAAGAAGCAACCTTAGAATCTGGTAAACTATTAACCAGACTTTTTGAGTGCATTAATTACATAGTCATTATAAGAACTTGGTTGCTAGGAGCTTTGAGGTGGATCAAATGGGACGGGAGTTGCTGTTGGGCTACGTTTTATAGTCTCTGAAGGAAATGTTTCCATTGCATTGTCTCTCATTTGCGTTGGGGATAAATATGACTTTCTCAACATTTAGGACGTATTTCCTCAATCCTCCTCCTCGACTCTAGCTGACGTGTTGCCAAAGGAGTGCTTCAGACTATAATAAACAGCAGCAAAGCCACCTACCGGATTGTTGCTGGCCTTTCCTGCGAGGATGACCCGGGCCTTGACCTTGTTCATGTTGAAGTTCTTCAAGTAGGCCTCGTAAATCCTCTTGGCGAGAGATTTGAGATCTGCGGTTTCGGAATTTTCTAGGTCGTGTTCACATGTAAGGATTTCTGCTTTCAATTTTGCTTTTTCAGATCTTGGCATTCGTCCGAAACGAATTGCTGGGGGTCGGAGGGGAGAAACGGAATAACGGAAAACACAGAGAAATGAACAACAAAACATGGAACAAGGACTAACAGCTGGACGAAAGGGTCACACCACGGGTTAAACTATGAGCAAACATTCATGGGTACGTTAAAATCCACTTCTCGGCACTATACAGCTTTCTCCCTTGGAGAGATGAAAATAAAACTCAAACTCCATATATCCTGGACTTTTAAAAAAGCTTAAAATCAAAGGTAGCACCATGACTCACTTTATCAGTAGGATGGGCTTAAGGTCACTTCATGTCGTTAGGTACATAATTGATCCTTTCGGTTAAGGAGATGAAAGTGAGCCTTAGAAGGAGTTAACATAATACTGTTTTCTTTTTCCAGAAGGTAGACATGCAACCCTTATGAACACATTATTTTAAATTCACTTTCCTATAGTAATTGGCAAGTTCTAAAATAAGAGTATGGGGACTTCCCTGGTGGTCCAGTGGTTAGGACTCCGAGCTTCCACTGCAGGGGACCCAGGTTCAATCCCTGGTCGGGGAACTAAGATCCTGAAAGCCGAGCAGCACGGCCAAAAAAAAAAAAAATAAGAGTAGGATTGAAGATAATTAAATTCATAATATGGTAAAATGTTTGAAATGGCACATGCTTCATACATATGATATGAACATTAAGACATCCCAGTGGTTTCCAAGGGGTTTCAAAATCTTATATCAAAGTTGTACCATTTGAAGTTTCTAACAGTATTTCCAAGGGTTCTACTGGATCTCTGCTATTTGAGGCTTATTTTTCTTAGGCTATCATGTTACAAAATGACCCGAGTATTAAATGCTGCAGCACATTCATTCAAAATACAGTCTGTTCCGACCCGATCAGGGGGGTAAACTGAGGCATGGGTGGGGAAAATGCGATAGACAACCTTACCTACCATTATGGGACATCCCAACTGAAAGGCACTTGTGAAAACGACAATACTGGCACTTATTCCGATTCTTTTTCTGAATCTTGCAACTACGGTCACATGTGTCATATGCCAGCTTTAGCCGAATAGTTCTCCGAAAGAAACCCTGAGGATTGATATACAGTTTATTAAAGAATATGGATCACTGAGGAATCAGTGTCATTCCTTTATTCACGTTTCCTGTTGCTCATTTATTGTCTTTTTTTAAATGAACGAAATGTAGAGAAACAGTTCATCTAGAAAGTCTGATGTAATTGGGGCAAATTGAAAATTTGAAATTTCATTACATGTAAAATGAAAAACAATAAAATGAGGCCAAAGTCAAAGTAATTTCAACACATCCTCACCTGGCTTGGGAAGACACAATTACAGTCTCCTGAAGAGTGACTCTGCCTTGCTAAGATTTATACAAATGTGACTTTCTCTTCTCAGAGGACAGATCCATATTTGTGACTAAAAAGTTCTAGGAATTTTTGTAAGAGAATATTAACTCTCTAAAGGACAAAGATTATATAATAAAAGGAAGCCAGCTGGTTGTAAATAATTTTCTTGCTTTATAAAAGTATCTTAGGGACTTCCCTGGCGGTCCAGTGGTTAGGACTTAGCGCTTCCACTGCAGGGGGCACGGGTTCCATCCCTGGTGGGGGAACTAAGATCACATGTGCCACATGGTAAGGCGCAACCAAAACAAAACAAAACCAAAACCAAAACACAAACAAACAAAAATATCTTAAACTTTACTTTAGCAAAGAATCAACTTTACTATTTAGCTCATAAAAAAACAAAAGTAAACAAAGGTGACTAATCATCGCCCTGCAGAAAAGGCCACTTTGCAAGTAGTTTTTTTCAAGGTATGTGGTTGGCAAATTGTGAAAGGTTTATATTTTCACTGGGCTCTTTCCTCTTTGCTTTCCGGTCATCCTTCCATAGTTCCGCTGGAGGACATGGCCTGACCCCCTGCATTGCGGGCCCTGGGTCACCTATGGTTAGAGGTCCAGCTGAGCTGGCACAAGAATAAGGATACACACAAGGGTGCTCGTGGTTCGGGTGGACAGGCCCCCGACATGCAGGAAGGGACTGCTGGGGGATCCCGAGAAGCTGGGGAGGACACAGCCGTGGGTCTGGTCGTCGCCCAGCATGTGCTGCAGGATCCTGACATCTGTGATGGTCGTGAGAACCACTGCCCTCCGTGACCTTCGGATGAGGGTGGAGAGAGAAAGTGGGCAAAAGCTCTCTGACCTCGCATCCAAATGAAGGGAGCATCTTTCATGTGGTTTATTTTCTGTTAAAGAAGACACTCTCTACGTCATTTACAAAGAACAGCCCAGCAATATGCCATAGACTCTCCAAAGAGGGAAAGGAATGTGTTACGTGGGTCAGTTTCTGATCTACAACTTGAGCAGACCTTTCTTGGTTGTGACAAACATTTGTGTATAAAATAAAAGGAACCACACGTAGTCCCCGAAAGGCCACCTTTCTCCCCATCCAGGGTCCACGGTACCTTGCAGCCTTCACATGCGTGAACTCCGTAATGGTAGCCTGAGGCTTTGTCCCCACAGATTCTACACTCGATGTTCAGTGCTACGCTGGACGATTCCTCGGTGCTGCCAGGAACCACAGGGTAAGAGACAGACGAGGGACTCGAGGCTGGTGAGAGGGTGTCTAGGAACACAAGGGGAAGATTTACGAATGTTCACAGCCTCGCCATCCGATGTCGAAACCAGCTTTCTGAGGATCTGAGTTCACGGGTGAGGCATTGAGCGGGGAGGCATCAGCCGCTGGGCAGGGCTCCCAGGCTGCATCCGCCCTGGCCTGGCCCTTGCACGCCCTCTGTGCTCCCACAGCGACCACGTCGCCGGCATCCCCGCAGCTCCCACCCAAGGGGCTCCCCAACTAAGAAACAACTTCACTTTTTAATCCATAAAAAACAAAACAAAATGGACTAAACCATGGCCCTGCAGAAAAGGCCACTTTGCAAGTAGCCTTATTCACACAAATGGTTACAGCAGCTTTATTCCTTTTTTTGGTGGGGGGTGTATACTATTTTATTAACATTTAAATGTCACCAACAATGAGCTCAAGTATATGCTTGCCACATGTTCAGATTTTTTTTTTTTAATAAATGTATTTATTTATTTTTGGCTGTGTTGGGTCTTCGTTGCTGCGCGTGGGCTTTCTCTAGTTGCGGCGAGCGGGGCCTACTCTTTGTTGCGGTGTGCGGGCTTCTCATTGCGGTGGCTTCTCTTGTTGTGGAGCACGGGCTCTAGGCACATGGGCTTTGGTAGTTGCAGCACACGGGCTCAGTAGTTGTGGCACACGGGCTTAGTTGCTCCTGCGACATGCTCAGATTTTTGACACAAAGATAAAACGGACAGACAGCTTTAAGGGTGCAATGTATTTAACACTGCACAATATAGTCAACAATTAGACAATCTAGGGGGTGGTATAATTATACACTACAAGTATAGTGACAAACCCTGGAATTGGAGGAAAACCCGCCATTCAGGACTTAGCAGAGGTCCTTGCAGCAGCTTTATTATTCTTAGTTTGCCAAAAATCGACATGTCCTACACAGAACTCATTGCTTTCTTTGCGTCCTCCCTTCCAGCCCTTTTGTAATTGTTAACTCAGTAAATGGCATCAGAATACAGAATAAAAATCCATGTGGGCAACACAAAAGCACAATCCATGAAAGAAAAAAAAAGAAGCTGGACTTTCTTGAAATTAAAAACTTCTGCTCTGCAAATGACACTGTTAAGAAAATGAAAAGAGAAGCCACCAACTGGAAGAAGCTATTTGCAAAGCACGCGTCTGATGTAGACTTTTATCCAAAATATGCAAAGAAGTCTTACAACTCAACAGTCATACAATAAAAAACTCAATTAAAAAATGAGCAAAAGATCTGAATAGATATCTGGCTGAAGAAGATAGCAAGTAAGCACATGAAAAGATGCTTCCCGTCACTGGTCACTAGGAAACTGTGAATTAAAACAAGGAGACAGGGACTTCCCTGGTGGCGCAGAGATTAAGAATCCGCCTGCCAATGCAGGGAACACAGGTTCAAGCCCTGGTCCGGGAAGATCCCACATGCCGCAGAGCAACTAAGCCCGTGCGCCACAACTACTGAGCCTGCGCTCTAGAGCCCGTGAGCCACAACTACTGGGTCCACATGCCTAGAGCCTGTGCTCTGCGACAAGAGAAGCCACCACAATGAGAAGCCCGCGCACCGCAATGAAGAGGAGCCCCCGCTCGCTGCAACTAGAGAAAGCCTGCACGCAGCAATGAAGGCCCAACGCAGCCAAAAATAAATAATAAATAAATAAATTTTTAAAAATAAAAATAAATAAATAAAAAAATGAGACATCACTACACATCTATTAGAATGGCTAAAATCCAAAAAACTGACAACACCAAATGCTGATAAGGATATGGAGAGCAACAGAAACTCTCATTTACTGCTGGTGGGAATGCAGAATGGTGCAGCCACTTTGGAAGACAGTTTGGCAGTTCCTTATGAAGCAAAACAGTCTTAAAGGAATTACACTCCTAGTTATTTACACAAGTGATTTGAAAATGTATGTCCACACAAAAACCTACACATGAATGTTTTTAGCAGCTTTATTCTTTTTTAAAGAATTTTATCGAAGTATAGTTGATTTACAATGTTGTGTTTAATTTCTGCTGTACAGAAAAGTGACTCAGTTATATGTGTATATATATATATATATTCTTTTTCATTATGGTTTATCACAGGATATTGAATATAGTTCCCCATGCTATACAGCAGGACCTTGTTCTTTATCCATTCTATATATAATAGTTTGCATCTGCTAATCCCAAACTCCCAAACCTTACCTCCCCCATCCCACAAGTCTGTTCTCTATGTCTGTGAGTCTGTTTCTGTTTCATAGATATGTTCATTTGTGTCGTATTTTAGATTTTACATATGAGTGATATCATATGATACTTGTCTTTCTCTGACTTACATCACTTAGTATGATAATCTCTAGGTCCATCTATGTTGCTGCAAATGGCATTATTTCATTCTTTTTAATGACTGAGTAATATTCCATTGTATATATATATACCATGTCTTCTTTATCCATTCCTTTGTCAATGGAAATTTAGGTTGGTTCCATGTCTTGGCTACTGTAAATAGTGCTTTGGCAGCTTTATTCTTTTTTTTGGCTGTGGCATGTGGCCTGTGAGATCTTAGTTCCCCGACCGGGGATTGAACCCGGGTCCTCGGCAGTGAAAGTGCAGAGTCCTAACCACTGGACCGCTGGGGGAATTCCCCAGCGGCATCATTCTTAATTGCCAAAAATCAGAAGCAACCAAGATGCTTCAATAGGTGAGGCCAATCCCCAAAGGCTACAAACTATATGATTCTTAATAGCTGACATTTGTGGAAAGGCAGAAATAGAGCAGTGGTAAAAAAAAAAATCAGCGGTTGGAGTAGGGGTCGGGGAGGCAGGGTTGAGTAGGTGAAGCCCAGTGGCTTTTTAGACGTGGTGAAACTATTCACATGAAAATGTAATGGTGACTACAGGACACAATGCACTTGTCAAAATCCACAGAATTTTACAGTACAGAGTGAACTTTAAACGTGTGCAAATGAACAAAAAAAACTGAGGAGGTCCAGAGATTCCAGGATGGCACACAGAATGTGATGATACAATCTATATCACAAATGTAAGAAACATTTGTAGGAAACCTCGCTGAAGATAATCGTGTAAGTGACCTTGGAAACGAATGGAGTCTGTGAGGCCAAAGGCCAAAGAACTGCACCTGGCACTGTCCTCAGCCGATAAAGTTGTTTTCCACAGGGCTTTGGGTGAGCAGTTCTGATGCCACCGCACTGGAAATGAACAACTAATTGTGCATTTAATGATGGTGCCTGAATGGATGGCTGGACGGTGGGCCAGGTCTCTCACTGTTGGAGTGTGAGCTCATCGATAAAGCGAGAGGAGGAGGCTAAAGTGGTCCATGAGGTGGCGGATTAGAGGTGCAGACGTCTGTTTGAACTCACGTTTACCCTGACATTGAGACAGACAGCTATATACAGAAATACAGACGTGTACATACACGCGTTAGTATGTCTCTGGTCTATCAGCTGAGAGAGCCTAAAAGAAAAGATACTCCAGGGAATTCCCCGGCGGTCCAGCAGTTAGGACTCCGCACTTTCACGCCCGAGGGCACGGGTTCAATCCCTGGTCGGGGAACTAAGATTCCGCATGCCGCTTGGTGCGACCAAAAAGAAAAAAAAAAAAAGATACTCCAATAGCAACCTGAAATGCTTAGAGGGAACAGTACCGAGGGCTAAGGGGGTAGTCCCATGACCACCACTCATGGTGGAAAATCTCAGAATCCTTGGGGCACTGGGTAAAATACTCAAAAGGGTTTTTGCCTCTGAACTGGGGCAAAATTACCTCTAGAATCAACACTGCTCTGGTTCCGTCTAACAAAGCTTAACCACAGGACCTGAAAGGATCAACATTTTCCACGTAACTTAACTGCATTTCAGAATAAAACTCAAGAATATTTGTGTAAATACAAAATTCTCCATCATCAACAAAGTTCCCAATGCGTAGTATCTAATAACAAATTGTAAACCATGCAGAGAAGCAGGAAAGCATGACCCACTGCACTGCTATCTACACAAGAGAAGTGAAAGCGCTGCCCACAGAGAGAGAGGTGTGCACATGTGCGTGTGTGCTGCGGGATTGTCCCCTTGATCATTACGTAGCGTCCTTCCTTGTCTCTTGTAAAAGTCTTTGTTTTAAAGTCTATTTGGGGGCTTCTCTGGTGGCACAGTGGTTGGGAGTCTGCCTGCCAATGCAGGGGACACGGGTTCGAGCCCTGGTCCGGGAAGATCCCACATGCCGCGGAGCAACTAAGCCCGTGAGCCACAACTACTGAGCCTGCGCTCTAGAGCCCGCGAGCCACAACTACTGAGGCCGCGCGCCACAGCTACTGAAGCCCGCGCACTTAGAGCCCGTGGTCCACAACAAGAGAAGCCACCGCAATGAGAAGCCCGCACACCGCAACGAAGAGTAGCCCCTGCTCGCCGCAACTGGAGAAAGCCTGCGTGCAGCAACGAAGACCCAACGCAGCCAAAAATAAATAAATTTAAAAAAATAAATAAATTTTTTAAAAATTTGAAAATAAAGTCTAGTTTGTCTGATCCAAAACCCACTTCTGCCAAGAAGTACGGTGGAGTCAAGTCCACCCCAGACAGGGCTTCCTTTAAATCAAGGTACAATTTACACCACATTATACCGGGGTGGCTTAAATGTTGCTCAGAAAGATGAACTGTGCAATGATTTCCTCTTTCCCAGTGAGGTTACCTGAGCAGACCCCATGTTTTATTTCTTTGTATCTGCCTTGGCTGATGCCTGATGTAGTTTTTTTTTCCTACTGTCACCATCTTGAAATTTATCTTTTCAGTTTTAATATTTTTTTATTGAAGTATAGTTGATTTACAATTTTATGTTAATTTCTGCTATACAGCAAAGTGATTCAGTTATACATATATATACATTCTTTTTTGAAATATTCTTTTCCATTATGATTTATCATAGGATATCGAATATAGTTCTCTGTGCTATACAGTAGGACCTTGTTGTGCATCCATTCTATATATAAAAGCTTACAAGGGAGTAGGGAGATGGTTCATATACATTTCCAGATAAAAGAGAGTGATTTTTATGACAGTAGGAGTCTCTGCTTTAAAGAAATATAAACTCACAGCATTTAAAAAATGCAGCTGACTGCTGAATTTTAAGCATTATGTGATTTATGTACAGCTTTTAAAAAGAAGGCATACTCGCTGGTTATTTATTTTAAATATAGCAGTGTGTACATGTCAATCCCAAACTCCCTAACTATCCCTCCCCGCCAGGTAACCGTATTTAACATAAATAACCAACAGGGACAAAAAATTAAAATTAAAAAAAAAATCAGTCACCCAGGATGCACTCAAAGATTTGTCCACAAGGAGGTCTGTTACAGAGCTACTTATCATGGTGAAAAATTACAAACAACAGGCGGCTCAGATAAATTACATGCAAGAGATTACCCTGTAGTGTAAAAATTACATTTTCATGTGAAAAAATCAAATGAGCTACACATTTATGGTGTGTGCACTCTTATGTGTATATTATACTTCAATTAAAAGTTTATCCAAAAACAAACAAAAAAAGAAGGCATACTATGATATGCGAGACACACCTGAAAAGTTTCAAGGCCCAGTGGCACTGCATGTCGTGCTTTTACACATCTAAAGCTTTTAATGCAGAGAGATGTGACTTCTTCTCCAGGTAAAGAGAACAACTTTCTCTGTGGAAAAAAACATTTCTAGATAAAGCTTTCTAGGAAATAGCACGCTTACCTGTAATAACGGAGCCATCTGAACCTGGACCACTTCCTAAATACTGGTATTCTGTAAAACTAAAGCTTCCAGAACTGTCCTCACCAATGGACTGAGAAATCTCTTGAATGGTTCCCATTTCTTGCAGGAATTCTTCAGAGAGTGGACTTTCCAGATCATCAGCCTCGAGTGGGGAGAGGGGACCAATCGGGCTCTCTGTGTCCACCATCTCGACTGGATAGGGCTGGTCCCACCGCCGGGCTCCACGTTCCTGGGAGGAGAGAGAAGTCATGGGTGAAGTGGACATACAAGAACACTGGTTTTCCTTTAACAAAAACATCATTTATCAGCAGAGACACACCTGAACTCATAATCTAAAAAGTAACATTGTTGGCCATCTTACCTCCGCTTGACTCTTGACAAACTCATTAATGAAAATGAAAATCTTTATTATTTTTTTTTATTTTGGCCGAACAGCTTGCAAGATCTCAGTTCCCCGAGCAGGGATTAAACCCAGGCCCCTGCAGTGAAAGCACCAAGTCCTAACCACCGGACCACCAGGGAACTCCCAAGAAAATGAAAATCTCTAAACAAGAGCACGTCTCAGGAGCCAGAGCCGAGCAGGCCAGGAATCTCATGCACCGTCGAGCACGCACTGTATCCGAGCTAGACGAAAACAGCAGAGGACACACATAAAGTCCCCGCTGTCCCGGAATGCCCCTTCTGGTGGGGACAGACCTGGACAGCCTGATGGGGATACAGTGATGCAGGGGGAGGATGGGGAGGGACACACTGCCCTACATGACCGGCCAGGGAGGACCTCTCAGAAGAGGGGCGCAGACACCTGCAGGAATGAGGGAGTGAGCTGTACGGACATTTTGGGTAGAATGTTCCAGCAAAAGGAGCGGCAAGTGGAAAGCCCCCAGGATGGAAGCATGCGGGTACTTCCAGGCATGCGCAGGCCAGTCTGGTTCAGGTGGGAGCCCGGGGGGGAGTGGGACGGGCAGGCAGTCGGCACACACGCTGGAGGCAATACTATACGTTCTCCTTGCACCCGTGGGGGGAGTCATGTAGGTGTTCCTAAAGAATGACTGCATAACAAATACATCGTAGAGTTAAAAAAATCTAAACGGGTCAGTCCCCAACAGCGCTAGGCTGTTTCAACTCACACACAGAAGAATGCTCTCCACGTGGGCACTGTTACGGGCTGCACCGTGTCCCCCCAGATTCCGCTGCGGGAGTCCTAACCCTTAGGACCTCAGAATGTGGTTGCCTTTGGAGATAATAAAGAGGTGACTCCACTAAAATGAGGTGCTTAGAGGGGGCCCTAATCCAATCTGCTGGTGTCCTTATAAGAAGAGGAGATCTGGACGCACAAAGAGAGACGGCGGGGTGCACACACAGAGGGACGACCACGTGAAGACCCAGCGGGAAGGCTGCCACCTGCAAGCCAAGCAGAGCGGCCTCGGGAGAGACCAAAGCCGCCGACACTTTGATCTTGGACTTCAAGCCTCCAGGACAGTGAGAAATAAATGCGTTGTTTAGGGGCCCCAGTCAGTGGCCCCTTGTTAGGGCAGCCGAGCACATGTGCACAGGTGCAAAGTCAAAACAGCGGTCCTTCCCGTGATGGCTGGTTTCATGCTCTTGCTCAAGCCTCTGAAACCACCTCCTGTGACCCTCAGCCTTGTGCCCGTTCTCCTAGCTCGACGTGGGCCCTGGTGACGTTGTCTCCCCCGATCTCGCCCTGGTCACCATCCCCCACCCCCAGGGTGACCAGTGGCACCGGCCATCGCCTCGTCCAGACCTCCCTGTGCTGTCCGCCTCTGTGCCAGGCCCCAGCCCCCCTGCCTGAACCCCCCTCCCATCCCTGCCTTCCCCAGGCCCCGCTCCAGGTCCACCCTCGAGCCCTGTCGGGTCCCTTCTCGCCAACGAGGCCGACAAGGTGACATTTAGCTTCTGAAATGGTCACAGGGAAGCCCATGGCTCACATCGCGGACAGGACCCGAGGAGGTGCGTGCCACCAGCCAGCGCCAGGGCCCAGCGCGAGGCGGCTGCCCTTTCACAGCGATCACAGAAGCCGGGGCTCTTTGGACCGAGTGAGAACACGCTGCCAAAGCAAACGCGTGGAACGGACTTGAGTACAAACATTGCACATCTCAGCCCAGCTGAAAGTAAACAGTAGCTTTAAGTGCAAAGATGAAGGGATGGTTCGGCTTCCTTTAGAAATAAAAAATGGGTCCAGTTCACACATTTTTGTGAAATTCACCTCTCATGCCTGGAATTCTGAAAACAAATGGTCATAGTGGACAGTAACCCACAACGAAAAAGAAAAGAGAATCATTGAACGTCCGTAAGATTTAGAAGACTTTATCGTCTATTAGTGTAAATCTGGCTGTGAATCTGTGCATTTTTTCTATCCTATTTTATCCTGCATCACAATTGAATTTCTTCAAATGGCAAGTAAGATAAAGGTGTAAGCGTTACTTAAGATGTTTTCCACCATGAACAAAAGGTTCCAAAGTGCGGTCATTAACTTACACTACCTTCACCATAAAGTTCAGCCTAACAAATATCTGATAGCCAGGCAGAGGCTGTGTTATCAATGGGGCCGTGACCACCTTCTCCTCTGCCCTGTCACAGTCTCAGCGCTGCAAGGAAAACACACCTGGACAGCAGCCTCTTAGTCCTGCAAATATTCTATCTTCCAACCAGGAGTGTCCAGAATGGGAGGAACTGATCTTTGACTAAATGATAGTCTCCCTGTCATTACATCCAGGGAGTTAGAATGTTCTGAGATCTTATTATTTTACTTATCAGCTGCTTTTAAAGGATACCTGAGATTTATGTAGAGAAACACCAGTGTTCCTGTTAATGAAGAGCTAAACGAGATCCCTGGGGAGTGAGGCAACACCGTGACCTCCGGCCAGAGGACTGGCCTTTGCACAGATCACTGGACACCCTGGCCCTGCCTGCTTCCAGCCAGAGCAGATAAGGGAGAGTGCCCTTTGGACGTGTCCCCGGGTAGAGCTGAGGCTGCATGGCACGCAGCCCGCTCCGCCGGCCTGCGGCTTCCTGGCAGGCTCTGCACCTGCTCGCCCCACGCCGCGGTCACCTCTGCTCGGGGGGCAGGAAGGTCACGGCAAGTACCTGCCTCTCAAATCCACAGAACACGGCCACCACCTGGGTCATCGAGACAGGCAATCAGTTACTGTGCCCTGTGCCCGATGGCCTAGGTCCTCCGGGGCTTTGCAGGGAGAAAGAGGCACAGCAAATGACCTCTTAGCAGCTCCCAGTGTGGCCGAGGAGGTAAGAAACCAGGAGAGGATGCAAGCGGAACTCAAACAGGCCTCGGATCCCTTGCAAGGAGAAATGAGGGAGAGAGCAGGGGGTGCTGAGAAGAGGTAATAAAGCCAAGTTCCAGCAAAGACGTGGTGAATGCATAATCCCATCCCCCCTTCCTGGATGATCAATCCTGAGACGTGTTGGTTTCTAAAGGCATTTTGTTTTCTTTCCCATCCAATTTAAATGTTAGAGCTGCATCCTGTAGAACAGAAACTCAGATGTAAACTGCTGAAATTCTACTTTTAGTAGAACACTTTTCAGTCAAAATGTTGCTTTGAGAATTACGAAGCAGGGTATAGGAAAACTATAGAACACTGGGGAAAAAAAGATATAGGCAAGAAAGAAAGGAAGAAGGAAGGAAGGGAGGGAGGGAGGGAGGAAGAGAGAGGGAGAGAAGGAGGGAGGGGGCACAGAATCCTACCATTGCTTTATGTCACCCAAACACAGGGCAGGTGAAAACACCAGAAGAATTTTAACACTAATTGTTAACCTTGACATCAAGGGATTTTCCTTATCACCAACTCTTCGGTGACACGGCTGTTGGGAAGATCGGCTAAAATGAGTTGCTGGTGGCGTCATGAGCTCTGAGTCTGTGAAGACAAGGAGGGCCCAGCACACTCTGCTCAGGGCCCCCCCAGCACCTGGGGCCCAATTCTGATGTAGCCCTAATTATAGGGACAGTGTTGGAAATGTTTTCATGTCTCCCACTAGACGGGACGTCGCTTGCGAGTAGGGACGGACTTTGCTATCTCTGCGTCCGTACTTCCAGCACAATCCCTACGATGCAGCAGCGTTCCGTTTCCACCCCCACTGCTTAGCGAGGTTGGCACAGAACTCGAACTTAGTCCACACTCAGCAGGTGAAGGTCTGTGAGGCCCCACCTCGGCTTTGCAGCTGCCTCCACAGCCTGTGTCACCCAGACGGCAAAACGGCACGTACAGTCAGTATTCAAAAGACAACAAAACGTAAGGATGTCTGAAACAGAAGTCAGAGTGGCGCTACCTCGGGAAAGTGATCAGAAATTTACAGAGTGAATCATAACCATTGTAGGGGCTTAAAAACTAAGCATGAGAGAGGAAACAAACAAACAAAAAATCTAAGCATCATAGTGAACAAAAAAGTCCAAGTCGGCAGGAAAGGGCAAGCTTCAAACAGGGATGTAGGGGGCAGAGGTGTTGCTTATCGACCCCTTTATCCTGAGAACGGGGACTGTGCCCACAGCCTGGGCAACCGACTGGCACACATTACAGACTGCTCAGGAAAGGCACGAACAGATCACCAGCCTGACTCTACCTTAGAAGCAACAGACAGAGAACTTGGGAAATGATCGGTGATAAAATAAGTTCAGTGCTTTGAAGAAAGAGTAAAGAAGCATCATCATCTGACTGGAATAAAAGACTAAGAGGAAATCACTTGGTTGTTGGCTCCCAACCGTGTTAATGTATGTCACCCATTTTTGCCCCGTACATTATTAACCGACCTTCTTGGACCTAGAACGTCTTTTGTAAACGTTCTCTGAAATTAAGTGTTAAATAAAAGTTAGCTATTGAAATATGTTTACATGCTATGAAAATAGATACTCAAAGAAAAAGAACAAGTGGAACTGGGCTGGAATTCTCACACTCAGAACTTATATTTGACTCAAAAGGGTCCGAGTAAACAGTTACAAACATCAGTCTTTTACTTTGCTGCTTTTACCTTTCTGTACTCGACTCGAACTTACTGTGTTGTAAAGCCCTCTCAAATGATCACTTATTATGCCTCATTAATGCCAGCATAGAGGAATCTATTGACATCTGCCTTTGCTAAATCAAGTCCAATTAGACTTCATTGAGTGGTTTAAAGGTAAAAGATGGAATTTTTGTTAAAGGAGTACCATTTATGTAGCAGACAAGCAGCTCTCAGGCAACAAATTTTTCTGTTTTTCACCATTTCTATTTCACTCCCTTGTCAGGTTCTTTATACTTTCCTGTATACTTTTTAGATATTACAGATACTATTTAGATGCCTTTTGGCTTAATTTGTTGGGCTAGGATTGAAAACAACATTTCAAAATAAACAAAAGAATGCTAAAAAGCCCTCTGTACCTTTACCTCGCACCAGAAGTTCACTGAAATAGATTAATCATTAGCCCCTGCATAATGATTAACGACTAAGTAAGTATAGAAAATGCCTAGGAAACACATTTAAAACAGAAGAAAAAAGGACCAGAGTATAATAATGGTAAGGCAACGAAGGACTATGTATTTTAATGAATTAAATCAAACGTATTATGAACAGTCTGCACATCAGTGAGATTTAACTAGAGCTTTCTAGATCTTTCCCAACAAAGCCTAAGGCATGAAATTTTATAACCAAAAGAATCTGGCAAAAATGGGGGATAAAGGGTAGTTGTGAGCCTCTACACCTTTATCTTAAAGGTGCAAAAAGAATGTTCCCGACTGTTTCCAAGAAAACGCCCTCCAGTTTTACACAAAGATCACACTCTATGATAGTATAGAAGTGGCTCCAGCCACTTCAAACCCAACTCTTTCCCATTGTCCTGAAAAGGGAGTTATCATTCTTAAATATAATCTTACCTTTGTGGATGGTGATATCAAAATAATTACAGGAAAGCTACAGTTTGGACACACTTTAATGTCAGCTGCAATGGAATTTGAGGGAGCAGAGAAGCTTACTACAAGAATCAAAAGTCAATGCATGGGGACTTCCCTGGTGGTGCAGTGGTTAGGAATCCGCCTGCCAATGCAGGGGACACGGGTTCGAGCCCTGGTCCGGGAGGATCCCACGTGCCGCGGAGCAACTAGGCCCGTGTGCCACAACGACTGAGCCTGTGTGCCACAGCTGCTGAAGCCTAGAGCCCGTGCTCCGTAACCAGAGAGGCCACCTCAGTGAGAAGACCGCGCACCGCAACCAAGAGTGGCCTCTGCTCGCCGCAACTAGAGAAAGCCTGCGTGCAGCGGCAAAGACCCAACGCAGAGAAAAATAAAATAAATAAATAAATTAAATTAAAAAAAAAAAACAGATTTAGAAAAAAAAAAAAAAGTCAATGGATGCAGCCACTATGGGAAACAGTATGGAGGTTCCTCAAAAAAACTAAAAATAGAGTTGCCATATGATCCAGCAATCTCACTCCTGGGCATATAACCAGAAAAAACTGTAATTCAGAAAGATACATGTACCCCTATGTTCATATTAGCACTATTCACAACAGCCAAGACATGGAAGCAACCTAAATGTCCATCGACAGAGGAATGGATAAAGAAGATGTGGGGGGCTTCCCTGGTGGCGCAGTGGTTGAGAGTCTGCCTGCTAATGCAGGGGACGCGGGTTCGAGCCCTGGTCTGGGAGGATCCCACATGCCGCAGAGCAGCTAGGCCCGTGAGCCACAAGTACTGAGCCTGCGCGTCTGGAGCCTGTGCTCCGCAACAAGAGAGGCTGCGATAGTGAGAGGCCCGTGCACCGCGATGAAGAGTGGCCCCCGCTTGCCACAACTAGAGAAAGCCCTCGCACAGAAACAGACCCAACACAGCCATAAAAATAAATAAATAAATAAATAAATAAATAAATAAATAAATAAATAATTTTTTAAAAAAGCAAATATATATTTAAAAAAAAAAAAAGATGTGGTACATACACACAATGGAATACTACTCAGCCATAAAAAAGAATGAAATCATGCCATTTGCAGCAACATGGATGGACCTAGACATTATCATACTAAATGAAGTAAGTCAGACCGAGAAAGACAAACACCATATGATATCACTTATGTGTGGAATCTAAAATATGACACAAATGAACTTATCTACAAAATAGAAACAGACTCACAGACATAGAGAACAGACTTGTGGTTGCCAAGGGGGAGGGTGGGTGGGGAAGGGACGGAGCGGGAGGTTGGGATTAGCAGATGCAAACTACTATATATAGGATGGATCAAGAACAAGGTCCTAGTGTATAGCACAAGGGACTATATTCAGTATCCTGTAATAAACCTTAATGGAAAAGAATATGAAAAAGAATATATATGTATATAACTGAATCACTTTGCTATCCAGCAGAAATTAACACAACATTGCAAATCAACTATACTTCAATTAAAATTTTTCTTTGTCAGCAGAAGTCCATGGAAACGAAATTCGCATTTACCACCCGAAAGTTTTGACCCAGTGTAGACAGAACCAGTAGCAATGGTGATGACGCTGAACTTTTAGCAGCCAGACAACAGAGAAGCAACGGAGGACCGAGGCCCTCGACAGTTCCAGACAAGGAGGTCCTGATGGGTCTTGGCAGAAATACAACACGTAGACGACAGGCAGACGTTAAGGCTGAGCCTTCACTTTCAGAGTCAAGCTGGTGGTCACCGTTGGGACGGGAGGCCGTGTTTTACGAACTTCGTGGACCATGTAAGTCCCCCTGAGCTGGTGACTGGAGAACCCTGGAGACACCTGGCGGGGACACCCAGCCCAGGGCAGCGGGCGTGGGGGCCGGGAACAGGGCAGGGAGGAAGACAAGGAAGGTGCACAGAGCACCCCAGAGCCGGGCCCTCGGTAACAGTTACTGCATTGCTTTTTTTTAATGGGCCCAGCACCGGGGCAGGGGAGGTAGCACTGGTCCCATTGACAGAGGAGAAAACGCAGAGACTCGGGGAGGAAAGTCACTTGTGCTGCCAGTAGGCGAAGAGAGAGAAAGAAATAAACAACTGATCGTCGCAGAGGCAGTGTGACGAGTGCCGTCACGGGACACCCTGAGGGTTGGGAAGGCTCCACAAAGGAGGGGACACCCGAGCTGCATCCTAAGAGGTGATCAGAAAGAAATGCAGCAGCAGAAAATAAAAAACGGTAAGGGGCATTTCTAAGAAAAGCCCACATGCAGAGATGACCTAAGACATCACAGAGTAAGTAGCCGAGAAGGTCTGGACAATCCACTTTGAGGGGGCTGGGTCAACTACGCGTCGCTGCACAGCAAACAACCCCAAAGCTCAGTGGCTTGAACTACACCGCTTTATTTGTTCACAATTCTGTGGCTCAGCAACTTGGGCTGGGCCGGGCTGGCCGGGTCTTCTGTGGTCAGGTGGCAGCCGCGGCTGGAGGGTCAGTGGAGGTGGGTGACTGTGGCCGGGCCCTTCTCACCACGTGGCCTTCCGTCCTACGGAGGCCAGCACAGGCTTCTGCAGGTGCCTTCGTGTTCCAACAGTGAACGCGGAAACTCCGAGACCTCACTCGTAAATGCTGCATCACTTCTGCCACAGTCTGCGGGTCAAAGCGAGTTACGAGGCGAGCCCAGATCCAAGGGGTGGGGAAATGAACCCTACCTCTGAGCGGGGGGCGGGGGGAGGGAGCCTCAAAGAAACTGGGACCATTTTTGATGCAGCACAGGGTGGGGGCAGGGAGAGGAGCCTGCAGAGGCGGGAGAGGCCGGCAGTGCAATCAAGGTGCATCGCCGCTCTCAGGCGCAGGAGTGCGGACCCTGCCTTGCAAGCAGTAAGGAGTCCCGGAGGGATGGTAAGAGCTGCAGCAGGATTGTTCTGGCAGCAGGGTGGAGTCCAGATTTAAAGCAGATAAGGTGAGAAGCAGAAGACTCCTTAGGAGGCTGGGGTAACCGTCCCCATAAGAGGTGACGATGCCCCCGGGAGCTGACGTGGGGAGGCGGGGAGGACGAAGAGCTAACATGGGCAGCTGGCAGGGCACGGAGCAGGGAACGGGGGCACAGCCTAGGATAAACCTCCTCTCTGGCTTAGGTAACTGGGCGGACGGGTGACATCCACGAAATCCGGAACGTAAGGAGAAGAGCGCGGTCCCAGGGTGGAGAGAGTCATGGAAGGGAGAAAGGTGACGAATTCAGTTGTGAACTGCAGGTTACGGTGTCTGTGGGACGCACAGGCTGGGCCTCTGCTAACGTCATCTCCTCTTCTGGGAAGTTCTGATAATGTTACCAATGTTCTCCTCGTAGGGTTCTTATCAACAGCAGCACCTAGGCGGGCCGGGTGGATGAAGTCCCAACCTCCGGGGTGAGGGCAGTGCTCCTGGCGACCTTGGACACTTCAACTGTGAATCAGGTTAATAACATCCACGTGCTCGCTGCATGTGTTCCTTGCGTTTGTGGAGCTCCAGGCTCGTGGCGGCTCTCCTTCCTCCTTCCTTACTGGGGAACTCTGTTACCTCCGCCTCACCCCTGCCTTTATCCTTTAATCACGCCCTTCCTCCTGCCTGGCTGGTCTTCCCCAAACTATAATATCCCCAAAGGCAAGAGCAAGCCTTATGCAAGTGTCCTGCACAAAATACCCCTTGGATGAGCTGAGCTGAACCACAAAGGAAACGTTTGTTTTCTAGGGCACCACTCTTCCTTATATTGCATTGCTTAGCCTTCAAATTTCAGAGAGTATTACATTGAAGTCTCTTTGACTCTGTTTCTCACCATTTTTCCCAAGCCAGGGTCAACAGCTTCAGGAGAGGTAAGTCAAAAGAGTACAGTTAACCACGGGGGTAGAGTTGCAAACTGGAGAAGACAAGATACTAAGTGCACTGTTGTTTTGCTGCTTTGATCAATTTTTCACTCTGTTAAGCAGGTCATCAAATCCAGATTTTTTTTAAACTGGACTTTATTTTTAAGAACAGTTTTAAGGGACTTCTCTGGCGGTTCCGTGGTTAAGACTCCGTGCTCCCAATGCAGGGGACCTGGGTTCAACCCCTGGTTGGGGCACTGGATCCCGCATGCCTGCCGCCACTAGGAAGCTCGTGTGCCGCAACTAAGACCCTGTGCAGCCAAAAATAAATAAATAAATAAATATTGGGGAAAAAAAAGAACAGTTTTAGGTTCCCAGCAAATCCAAGTGGAAGGTACAAGAGAGTTCCCATGTACCCCCACATAAGCAGAGCCTTCCCGACTGTCAACATCCCACACCAGAGTGGGACATTTGTTACAATCAATGAATCTGTACTGACACATCATTGTCACCCAAAATCCACAGTTGACATTAGGGTTCACTCCTGGTTATGAATTCTATGGGTTTTGACAAATGTATAATGACACGTATCCACCATTACAGTATCATACAGAGTAGTTTCTGCTCTAAAAATCTGTGCTCTGCCTATTCATGTCTCCTTCCCACTTAATCCCTGGCAAGCCCTGATCTTTTTACTGTCTCCATAGTTTGGTCTTTTCTAGAATGTCATATATTTGCAATCATACAGTATGTACCCTTTTCAGGTTGGCTTCTTTCACTTAGTCATATGCATTTAGGTGTTTTTTTTTAATTTTTGAATTTTATTTTATTTTTTTATACAGCAGGTTCTTATTAGTTATCTATTTTATACATATTAGTGTATATACGTCAATCCCCAATTCATCACAGCACCACCACCACCCATGCTGCTTTCCCCCTTGGTGTCCATACGTTTGTTCTCTACATCTGTGTCTCTATTTCTGCCCTGCAAACCAGTTCATCTGTACCATTTTTCTAGGTTCCACGTATACACGTTAACATACGATATTTGTTTTTCTCTTTCTGACTTACTTCACTCTGTATGACAGTCTCTAGATCCATCCACGTCTCTACAAATGACCCAATTTCACACCTTTTATGGCTGAGTAATATTCCATTGTATATATGTGCCACATCTTCTTTATCCATTCAGTGTGTGTCGATGGACACAGGTTGCTTCCATGTCCTGGCTATTGTAAATAGTGCTGCAATGAACATTGGGGTGCATGTGTCTTTCTGAATTATAGTTTTCTCTGGGTATATGCCCAGTAGTGGGATTGCTGGATCATATGGTAATTCTATTTTTAGTTTTTTAAGGAACCTCCATACTGTTCTCCATAGTGGCTGTATCAATTTACATTCCCACCAACAGTGCAAGAGGGTTCCCTTTTCTCCACACCCTCTCCAGCATTTGCTATTTGTAGATTTTCTGATGATGCCCATTCTAACCGAAGTGAGGTGATACCTCATTGTAGTTCTGATTTGAATTTCTCTAATAATTAGTGATGTTGAGCAGCTTTTCATGTGCCTCTTGGCCATCTGTATGTCTTCTCTGGAGAAATATCTATTTAGGTCTTCTGCCCATTTTTTGACTGGGTTGTTTGTTTTTTAAATTTTGAGCTCCATGAGCTGTCTATATATATAATTTTGGAGATTAGTCCTTTGTCCGTTGATTCGTTTCCAAATATTTTCTCCCATTCTTAGAGTTGTCTTTTCGTCTTGTTTATAGTTTCCTTTGCTGTGCAAAAGCTTTGAAGTTTCGTTAGGTCTCATTTGTTTATTTTTGTTTTTATTTCCATTACTCTAGGAGGTGGGTCAAAAAAGATCTTGCTGTGATTTATGTCAGAGTGTTCTTCCTATGTTTTCCTCTAAGAGTTTTATAGTGTCTGGTCTTACATTTAGGTCTTTAATCCATTTTGAGTTTATTTTTGTGTATGGTGTTAGGGAGTGTTCTAATTTCATTCTTTTGCATGTAGCTGTCCAGTTTTCCCAGCACCACTTATTGAAGAGACTGTCTTTTCTCCATTGTATATCCTTGCCTCCTTTGTCATAGATTAGTTGACCACAGGTGCGTGGGTTTATCTCTGGGCTTTCTATCCTGTTCTATTGATCTGTATTTCTGTTTTTGTGCCAGTACTGTACTGTCTTGATTACTGTAGCTTTGTAGTATAGTCTGAAGTCAAGGAGTCTGATTCCTCCAGCTCCAGTTTTTTCCCTCAAGATTGCTTTGGCTATTCGGGGCCTTTTGTGTCTCCATACAAATTTTAAGATTTTTTGTTCTAGTTCTGTAAAAAATGCCACTGGTAATTTGATAGAGATTGCATTGAATCTGTAGATTGCTTTGGGTAGTACAGTCGTTTTCACAATATTGATTCTTCCAATCCAAGAACATGGTATATCTCTCCATCTGTTTGTGTCATCTTTGATTTCTTTCATCAGTGTCTTATAGTTTTCTGAGTACAGGTCTTTCACCTCCTTAGGTAGGTTTATTCCTAGGTATTTTACTCTTTTTGTTGCAATGGTGAATGGGACTGTTTCCTTAATTTATTTCTGATTTTTCATCATTAGTGTATAAGAATGCAAGAGACTTCTGTGTATTAATTTTGTTTCCTGCAACTTTACCAGATTCACTGATTAGCTCTAGTAGTTTTCTGGTGGCATCTTTAGGATTATCTATGTATAGTATCATGTCATCTGCAAACAGTGACAGTTTTACTTCTTCTTTTCCAATTTGTATTCCTTTTTTTTCTTTTTCTTCTCTGACTGCCATTGCTAGGACTTCCAAAACTATGTTGAATAATAGTGGCAGGAGTGGACATCCTTGTCTTGTTCCTGATCTTAGAGGAGATGCTTTCAGTTTTTAACCATTGAGAATGACATTTGCTGTGGGTTTGTTGTATATGGCCTTTATTATGTTGAGGTAGGCTCCCTCTATGCGCACTTTCTGGAGAGTTTTTATCATAAATGGGTGTTGAATTTTGTCAAAAGCTTTTTCTGCAATTATTGAGATGATCATATGGTTTTTATTCTTCAATTTGTTAATATGATGTATCACATTGGTTGGTTTGCATATATTGAAGAATCCTTGCATCCCTGGGATAAATCCCACTTGATCATGGTATATGATCCTTTTACTGTGTTGTTGGATTCTGTCTGCTAGTATTTTGTTGAGGATTTTTGCATCTATGCTCATCAGTGATATTGGTCTGTAATTTTCTTTTTTTGTAGTATCTTTGTCTGGTTTTGGTATCAGGGTGATGGTGGCCTCGTAGAATGAATTTGGGAGTGTTCCTTCCTCTGCAATTTTTTGGAAGAGTTTGAGAAGGATGGGTGTTAGCTCTTCTCTAAGTGTTTGCTAGAATTCACCTGTGAAGCCATCTGATCCTGGACTTTTGTTGGAAGATTTTATTTTTTTAAATTTATTTATTTTGGCTGCGTTGGGTCTTCATTGCTGCGTGTAGGCTTTCTCTATTTGTGGTAAGCGGGGGCTACTCTTCGTTGCGGTGCATGGGCTTCTCATTGCGATGGCTTCTCTTGTTGCGGAGCACGGGCTCAAGGCACACGTGCTTCAGTAGCTGTGGCATGTGGGCTCAGTAGTTGTGGCACATGGGCTTAGTTGCTCCGCAGCATGTGGGATCTTCCCGGACCAGGGATCGAACCCGTGTCCCCTGCATTGGCAGGTGGATTCTTAACCACTGCACCACCAGGGAAGCCCTGTTGGAAGATTTTTAATCACAGTTTCAATTTCATTACTTGTGATTGGTCTGTTCAAATTTTCTATTTCTTCCTGGTTCCGTCTTGGAAGGTTATACATTTCTAAGAATTTGTCCATTTCTTCCAGGTTGTCTATTTTATTGGCATAGAGCTGCTTGTAGTAGTCTCTTAGGATGCTTTGTATTTCTGCGGTGTCCATTGTAACTTCTCCTTTTTCATTTCTAATTTTATTGATTTGAGTCCTCTCCCTCTTTTTCTTGATGAGTCTGGCTAAAGGTTTATCAATTTTGTTTATCTTCTCAAAGAACAAGCTTTTAGTTTTATTGATCTTTGCTATTGTTTTGTTTCTATTTCATTTATTTCTGCTCTGATCTTTATGATTTCCTTCCTTCTACTAACTTGGGGTTTTGTCTGTTCTTCTTTCTTTACTTGCTTTAGGTGTAAGGTTAGATTGTTTATTTGAGCTTTTTCTTGTTTCTTGAGGTAGGACTGCATTGCTATAAACTTCCCTCTTAGAATTGCTTTTGCTGCATCCCATAGGTTTTGGATCGTTGTGTTTTCCTTGTCATTTGTCTCTAGGTATTTTTTGATTTCCTCTTTGATTTCTTCAGTGATCTCTTGGTTATTTAGTAACGTATTGTTTAGCCTCCATGTGTTTGTGTTTTTTATGGTTTTTTCCCCTGTAATTTATTTCTAATCTCATAGCATTGTGGTCGGAAAAGATGCTTGATATGATTTCAATTTTTTTTAAATTTACTGAGGCTTGACTTGTGACCCAAGATGTGATCTATCCTGCAGAATGTTTCGTGTGCACTTGAGAAGAAAGTGTAATCTGCTGTTTTTGGATGGAATGTCCTATAAATATCCATTAAATCTATCTGGTCTATTGTGTCACTTAAAGCTTGTGTTTCCTTATTAATTTCCTGTCTGGATGATCTGTCCATTGGTGTAAATGAGGTGTTAAAGTCTCCCACTATTATTGTGTTACTGTCAATTTCCTCTTTTATAGCTGTTAGCATTCACCTTATGTATTGAGGTGCTCCTATGTTGGGTGCATATATATTTGTAATTGTTATATCTTCTTCTTGGATTGATCCCTTGATCATTATGTAGTGTCTTTCCTTGTCTCTTGTAACATTCTTTATTTTTAAGTCTATTATATCTGATATGAGTATTGCTACTCCAGCTTTCTTTTGATTCCCATTTGCATGGAATCTCCTTTTCCATCCCCTCACTTTCAGTCTGTATGTGTCCGTAGGTCTGAAGTGGGTCTCTTGTAGACAGCATATATATGAGTCTTGTTTCTGTATACATTCAGTGAGCCTGTGTCTTCTGGTTGGAGCATTTAATCCACTCACATTTAAGGTAATTATTGATATATATGTTCCTATTACCATTTTTTAAATTGTTTTGGGTTTGTTTTTGTAGGTCCTTTTCTTTTCTTGTGTTTCCCACTTAGAGAAGTTCCTTTAGCATTTGTTGTAGAGCTGGTTTGGTGGTGCTGAATTCTCTTAGCTTTTGCTTGTCTGTACAGCTTTTGATTTCTCTGTCAAATCTGAATGAGATCCTTGCTGGGTAGAGTAATCTTAGCTGTAGATTCTTCCCTTTCATCACTTTAAATATATCGTGCCACTCCCTTCTGGCTGGTAGAGTTTCTGCTGAGAAATCAGCTGTTAACCTTATGGGAGCTCCCTTGTATATTATTTGTCATTTTTCCCTTGTTGCTTTTAATAATTTTTCTTTGTCCTGAACTTTTGTCAGTTTGATTACTATGTATCTCGGCGTGTTTCTCCTTGGGTTTATCCTGCCTGGGACTCTCTGTGCTTCCTGGACTTGGATGGCTATTTCCTTCCCCATATTAGGGAAGTTTTCAGCTACAATCTCTTCAAATATTTTCTGAGGTCCTTTCTCTCTCTCTTCTCCTTCTGGGACCCCTATAATGCGAATGTTGGTGCGTTTAATGTTTTCCCAGAGGTCTCTTAGGCTGTCTTCATTTCTTTTCATTCTTTTTTCTTTATTCTGTTCTGCGGCAGGGAATTCCACCATTCTGTCTTCCAGGTCACTTATCCGTTCTTCTGCCTCAGTTATTCTTCTATTGATTCCTTCTAGTGTATTTTTCATTTCAGTTATTGTATTATTCATCTCTGTTTGTTTGTTCTTTAATTCTTCTAGGTCTTTGTTAAACATTTCTTGCATCTTCTTGATCTTTGCCTCCATTCTTTTCCAAGGTCCTGGATCATCTTCAGTATCATTATTCTGAATTCTTTTTCTGGAAGGATGCCTATCTCCACTTCATTTAGGTTTTTTTTCTGGGGTTTTATCTTGTTCCTTCATCTGGTACATAGTCCTCTGCCTTTTCATTTTGTCTATCTTTCTGTGAATGTGGTTTTCATTCCACAGGCTGCAGGATTATAGTTCTTCTTGCTTCTGCTGTCTGCCCTCTGGTGGGTGAGAGGCTTGTGCATGCTTCCTGATGGGAGGGACGTGATGGTGGGAAGAGCTGGGTGTTGATTTGGTGGGCAGAGCTCAGTAAAACTTTAATCCGCTTGTCTGCTGATGGGTGGGGCTGAGTTCCCTCCATGTTGGTTGTTTGGCCTGAGGTGACCCAGCACTGGAGGCTACTGGCTCTTTGGTGGGGCTAATGGCAGACTCTGGGAGGGCTCACGCCAAGGAGTACTTCCCGGAACTTCTGCTGCCAGTGTCCTTGTCCCTGTGGTGAGCCACAGCCACCCCCCACCTCTTCAGGAGACCCTCCAACACTAGCAGGTAGGTCTGGTTCAGTCTCCTATGGGGTCACTGCTCCTTCCCCTGGGTCCCGATGTGCACACTACTTTGTGTGTGCCCTCCAAGAGTGGAGTCTCTGTTTCCCCCAGTCCTGTCAAAGTCCTGCAATCAAATCCCGCTAGCCTTAAAAGTGTGATTCTCTGGGAATTCCTCCTCCCATTGCCAGACACCAGGTTGGGAAGCCTGACGTGGGGCTCAGAACCTTCACTCCAGTGGGTGGACTTCTGTGGTATAAGTGTTCTCCAGTCTGTGAGTCACCCACCCGCCAGTTATGGGATTTGATTTTATTGTGATTGCGCCCCTCCTACCATCTCACTGTGGCTTCTCCTCTGTCTTTGGATGTGGGGTATCTTTTTTGGTGAGTTCCAGTGTCTTCCTGTCGATGATTGTTCAGCAGTTAGTTGTCCCGTGAATGTATTTCTACTGCCAGTCCTGTAGTGCCTAGAGGCCCAAAGGTGCAGTACTAGTTTTAAGGGAAAGACAGAAGTCCCTTTCCCTTTATCTTTAACTTCTCAGGGCCAACTTGATGGAAATCTAAATTTGCTCTAAACCAAGAGTAACCAAGTAGAAAGATAATTACTTTTGGTGTAGTTCTAATATATGCTGGAGGTTAGTTTTGGTTTTATGATTTCAGGAAGTTGATAAAAGAGATGTGTCCATTTTTCTTTCTTTTTTAAAAAGTTTATTTATTTATTTATTTATGGCTGTGTTGGGTCTTCATTTCTGTGCGAGGGCTTTCTCTAGTTGTGGCAAGCAAGGGCCACTCTTCATCACAATGTGCAGGCCTCTCACTATCGCGGCCTCTCTTGTTGCAGATCACAGGCTCCAGATGCGCAGGCTCAGTAATTGTGGCTCACGGGCCCAGTTGCTCCGCGACATGTGGGATCTTCCCAGACCAAGGCTCGAACCCGTGTCCCCTGCATTGGCAGGCAGATTCTCAACCACTGTGCCACCAGGGAAGCCCCTCTTTTTTTTTTAACCATTTTTTAAACACTGAAGTATAGTTAACTTACAATGTTGTTGTTGTTAGTACAACACACACACATACATATATATTCTTTTTCATATTCTTTTCCAGTATAGGTTTTTACAAGATACTGAATACAGGTAGGTCCCTGTGCTACACAGTAGGTCCTTGTTTATCTATTTTATATACAGTAGTGTGTATCTGTTTAATCCCAAACTCCTAATTTATCCCTCCCCCCGACCATCCCCTTTGGTAACCATACGTTTGTTTTTTATGTCCGTGAGTCTGTTTCTGTTTTGTATCATTTTTTTAGATCCTGCATATAAGCGATATCACATGGTATTTGTCTTTCTCTGTCTGACTTCACTTAATATGATAATCTCCACGTCCATCCATGTTGCTGCAAATGGCAGGGATGTGTCCATTTTTAGACCTTTCTCCTTTAATTTTCCCCTTCCGTTTTGGATATGGTCAATGGTATTGTATTTTGCCAGAGCAGATAAGTTCTGAATGTCCTTCCATTTCTTCAAGTCTTACAAGAAGCAGCGGTGGAAGAGCAGAACAGGGTCGACCACAGAATTCTGAAACAAGGGAACTCAAAGTAAAACCTTTCTCACTCTACTCATAATGTAATGAGAAATGGTAAATACCAGAAGTTTCTAAGAGAGAAAAGCCCCTCCAGCAACACTCTGAGTATCCAGTGCTCACTCGGCCCACAGAACCATCTGGGAATTTAGCATCAGCCTTTTCATAAACACACTCAGAATAACATAAAACTTTACCAACATGGTTCAACTTTCTGCAAGGTGAAAACCATTTTTTGGACATTTTCATAAATAACACTAAGGTTCAAAATGAATCGGTGTGTCAGTCCTTCAGAGTTTTCTGTCTTCTGCTTCTCCTACTTGACTGAACGATGGATGCTTGCTCATTCTCAGTCTGTGTTTTGCTCTACAGCAAATGAGACAAAAGGAAGAAAAAAGCCCAAATCTGGGATATTAATATAATGTTTTCACTGGTTTCATCCTCTTCCATAAGGATAAGGAGATTGGGAAAAAGAAACACACTTCTCTTCAGCAGTTCTATTTAGGCAATGGACATATATTATAATTTTATTTCTATCGTCACTGAGCAATGGCTTCTCTTCAGCTTTATTGGTCTGTGAATGGCCTGTGATAGGCATTTTGAGGAGACAGCTGACTAGGACATAGCTCTTATCCTTAAGGAGTTCCAAAGTAATCAGGAGATGGTGGAAGCTAAAACATGTTCACCGATAATTACCCCAGAAGACAGAATACTAGGTGGCACCGAGTATTGTAGAGGGAGAGATTTCAGCGAGAAACCCAATCACCGCACTCAAAAATTAAACAGGAGCTCAGCTTTGCAGAACTTCTTTTTTTAATTTTTATTTTGTGTGTGTGTCTTTGTTTGTTTTGGATGTGCTGCGTGGCATGCGGGATCTTAGTTCCCCAACTGGGGATTGAACCCGGGCCCCCAGAAGTGAAAGCGTGGAGTCCTAACCACTGGACCTCCAGGGAATCCCCAGAACTTCTTTTTTTTAATTCAAACTTTAATCTTAGCCCAATGATTAGGAAGCGTGGGTTCTGGAGTCATCAAAACTGCCACCGCTGTGTGTTAAGTTGTGTAACATCTGAGCTAATCTACAAGGTCCCTAAGCCTCAGAGAGATGTTGAACTTGAGATGAAGTGGTGAGTCATATGCACGTCATTTCACTCTTTTCTGCATCCCCTCTGAAACCACAGGGAAAAGACTGAAAACAAAACCAAAAGGGATCAATCCAGGAAGAAGAGAAGAGCAGGAGGCGACCGCAGCAGGAGCAGCTGGAGGCTGGAAAGGAGCGGGATGTGGAGGATGGAGGAGAGACCGCGAAACCAGCACCTAGAAAAGCAGGAACCCCAGGTTCCTCCTGCAGAACCCCGGGCACTCAGTAACTGGAGGTTACCAGGCAGGGGTACAACTGGGGCGAAAGCAGGAGGATGGGCAGAAGCTCTGAGCAGTGGTCCTAGATCCCCTCCCCCATCTGTCTCCATGGCAACTCGCCATGCCTGCAGGGATGTGAACCAGGGCGTCAGCAGGCACAGGGGATTGCTGACACCCCAGCCTGCTTCTCCTCGTCCTTCTGGAACCCCAGGGGCTCTAGGTCTACTTCCCTCCCTCCCCCTCAACCCCAAATAGGGGATTGAAATATCTTCTATGGGAATATCTTCCATTTAAGAAGGGAGACTTAAAGACACCAACAGTCAGCCCATCAGGAGCCCATTCCTCCCTGTCCCAGCCTGATCTCCACAAGGATGTCTAAAGTGAACATCCCCACCTTCTGCCCACCACTTCAATCAGCTTTTTAGTTCCTCACTTTTAAAGAAAATTAGACAACCCTCCCCACAAATACCAGACTTCTGAGGAAGACCCCTCTCGTGAAATAAAGAGAGCCAACCAACCAAGCAACACAGAAAAAACAGCTCAGAGGAAACAATACACAGGAGGAAGAAACCTACATAACCAGGGGAAACATTATTAATATCCTCAGAAAGATGAGATATTGCACTCATGAAAAGCAGAGCATGGCATAAAAAGGAGCATTCAGAGAACAAAAACCTCTCTTGGGAATTAAAAACACGATCCCAAACTTAATAGAAGGGTTGGAGGATAAAGGCCGTAATCTCCCAAAAAGTAAAGAGAAAAGAGAGAGATGGAAATGGGGGAAGACAGACGAGAAAGTGAGAGCACCAGCCTAGGAGGTGAGACTCATCCAAATGACGATGTCCCAGAGGGACGGAGGTGAGGAGACCGGGCAGAGGCAATTATCCACAAATGAATTCAAGAACAGTTCTCAGAAATGAAGGCTGTGAATTTCCAGGTTCCCAACAGAATGCGTGAATGCAGACCCACATCAAGGCAGGCCACTGGGAAATTCCAGAACACACTGGGATAAAGAGGACAGCCCACCAGACCCTACTAGCTCTCAGAGGGGGGACACATGCCCCATGCAAAACATCAAATATCAGAATGCTTTTGGATTTCTCACCTTTACAAAGCTTCAACACCTTTACAACGGAGAAGGAAAGTGACTCCCACTCGTAACTCAATATCCCGGTAGACCACCCATCAGATGGGAAGGTAGAAAAGCTCCTGTTTATTCTTTTAGTGTGGTAACTGTGTCTCACTCTGAGACTCTGGATTCTCTCCCTCCCATAATACCTGGTACTTACCTTGTCTTGGGGGTAATGATGGACAAACTTTTTTTAAAAAAATAAATTGATTTATTTATTTTTGGCTGCATTGGGTCTTTGTTGCTGCACGCGGGCTTTCTCTAGCTGCGGTGAGCGGGGGCTACTCTTCATTGTGGTGCACGGGCTTCTCATTGCGGTGGCTTCTCTTGTTGAGGAGCATGGGCTGTAGGCGCGTGGACTTCAGTAGCTGTGGCTCACGGGCTCTAGAGCGCAGGCTCAGTAGTTGTGGCTCATGAGCTTAGGTGCCCCGCAGCATGTGGGATCTTCCCAGACCAGGGACTGAACCTGTGTCCCCTGCGTTGGCAGGCAGAGTTTTTTTTTTTTTTTTAATTTAAGAGAAGCTTTTTATTGACTGAAAGGTACTGATTTGGATTTACTATAACAATACACTTCTGGAAATGTCTTACATGAGGGTTATACACACATTCACTGGTAAAGTTAGATGTACCCCATTTTTTTTTAACATCTTTATTGGAGTATAATTGCTTTACAATGTTGTGTTAGTTTCTGCTGTATAACAAAGTGAATCAGCTATACGTATACATATATCCCCATATCCCCTCCCTCTTGCGTCTCCCTCCCACCCTCCTTATCCCACCCCTCTGGGTGGTCACAGAGCACTGTGCTGATCTCCCTGTGCGATGCAGCTGCTTCTCACTAGCTATCTATTTTACATTTGGTAGTGTATATATGTCCATGCTGCTCTCTCACTTCGTCCCAGCCTGCCCTTCCCCCTCTGTGTCCTCAAGTGCATTCTCTACATCTGCGTCTTTATTCCTGTCCTGCCCCTATGTTCATCAGAACCATTTTTTTTTTTAGATTCCATATATATGTGTTAGCATACGGTATTTGTTTCTAATGGGTCTGTAGTAGTACCATATCACCTCTGTGAAAGCTGCAGAATGCTGGTGGGGGGATTGTAGGTTTAATTTGCGTTGCCCTGATGACTAACGATGTCGAACATTTTCCTCATGCTTATTGGCTATCCACATATCTTCTTTGCTGAAGTGTCAGTTCAAATCTCTTGCCCATTTAAAAACTAGGTTATTTTCTTATTGGTGAATTTCCAAAGTTTTTTTTTTTCTGTATTCTGGTTACAAGTTCTTTATCAGGTTTATGCTTTACAAAGATTTCTTTGCAGTCTGTAATTTGTGTTTTCATTTTCCCAAAACTGTCTTTTGAAGAGCAAAAGTTTTCATTTTGATGAAGTCCAATTCATCAATTTTTTTCTTTTGTGGATTGTCTTATTGGTGTCATATCTATGAAATCTTTGCCTAACCCAAGGTCGTAAAGATTTTTTTCCCTGTGTTTTCTTCTAGAAGTTTTATAGTTTTAGATTTTACATTTAGATCTATGATCTATTTTGAGCTAATTTTTGTATATGGTATGAGGAATGGATCAAAGTTCATTTTGGGCATATGGATAACCAGTTGTGCTGGCACCATTTGTTGAAAAGATTGTTCTTGTTCCACTGAACTGCCTTTGTACCTTTGTAAAACACAGTGATTTCTGTTAGTAGCAAGTATGGAATTTTATCAAATGCTTCTTCTATATCTATTGAAATGATTATTTAGTATTTCTTTTTCATTCTGTTAATTTGGTGAATTACACTAATTTTTGACTTTTAAACTATCCTTATATTCTTGGGATGAACCCATTTGGCTATGATATGACATTCTTTTTATACATCATTGATTCAATGTCCTAAACTGTAAATTAGAATTTTTGCATCTATGTCCAAAAGGGATATCGGCCTTTAGTTTTCTTTACTTGTAATGTCTTTGCCTAGTATTGGTATCAGATTAATGCTAGCCTCCTGGAATGAACTGCAAAATACTCCCACCCCTTCAATTTTTTGGAAGATTTTGTCTAGAATGGAATTGTTTATTCTTTAGATATTTAGATAGATAGGTAGAACCTACCAGTGAAGCCATCTAAGCCTGAAGTTTCTTTGTGGAAAGGATTTTAAAATTCTATTTATTTAATAGATGTAGGGCTAGATAGATGATCTATTTCTTCTTGAGTTCAGTTTTGGAAATATGTGTATTTCAAGTAATTTGTCTTTTTTATCTGAGTTGTCAAACTTATTGACATAAAGTTCATAATATTTTCTTGTTATCCTTATATAATAGCTGTAGAATCTGTAGTGATGTCACCTCTCTCAATGCAGATATTAGCAGTTTGTATCTTTTCTTCTTTTTCTGAATAAGCCAGGCTAGAGGTTTATCAACATTATTTATCTTCTCAAAGAACCAGCTTTGTGTTTCATTGATCTTCTCTGTTGTGTTTGGTTTTCTATTCATCGATTTCACCCTGATCTTCATTATTTCCTTTTTTCTGCTTACAGTGGCTTTAATTTGCTCTTCTTTTTCTTAAGGTCATTGATTTGAGTCCATTCTTCTTTTCTAGTATAGGTGTTTAGTGTTATGAATTTTCATCTAAGTACTGCTATAGCAGATTCCACAAATTTCAATATGTTGTTTTTATTTTCATTCAGTTCAAAATACTTTCTAATTTCTTCTTTGATTTAGTTTTTGACACATGGCTTATTTAGAAGCATGTAATTTAGTTTCCAAATATTTGGTGATTTTTCACTCCTGTTTATATAAGCGATTTCTAATTTAATTCCATTATGTCAGAGAATCTACTTTATGTGACTTGAATCTTTTAAAGTTTATTGAGATTTGTTTTATGGCCCAGAATACAATGTACCTTGGTAAATGTCTGTATGCACTTGAAAATAATGTATATTCTGCTGTTTTGGGTAGATTGTTCTATATATTGTTCTGTATGTCAATTAGATCAAATTGGTTGATAATGTTCAAATCTTCCATATCCTTGTTGATATTCTCTACATTTGTTTAATAAATTACCTCTGACTACAATTTTATATTTGTCTGTTTCTCCTTGCAGTTCTATCAGTTTTTGTTCATGTATTTTATTATTTTTTAAAATTTATTATTTATTTATTTATTTGGCTGCATTGGGTCTAAGTTGCTGCGTGCAGGCTTTCTCTAGTTGCGGATAGCGGGGGCTACTCTTCGTTGCAGTGCGTGGGCTTCTCATTGCGGTGGCTTCTCTTGTTGCGGAGCACAGGCTCTAGGCACACGGGCTTCAGTAGTTGTGGCGTCTGGGCTCAGCAGTTGTAGCACGCGGGCCCTAGAGTGCAGGCTCAGTAGTTGTGGCGCATGGGCTTAGATGCTCCGCGGCATGTGGGATCTTCCTGGACCAGGGCTAGAACCCGTGTCCCCTGCATTGGCAGGCGGATTCTTAACCACTGCGCCACCAGGGAGGTCCCACTTCATGTATTTTAAAGCTCTGTTATTAGATGCATAAACTTTTAGAATTGTTAAAACTTCCCAATGAATTGACCCCATTATTTCTTCAAATATTTTTTCTGTCCCCCACTTTTTTCCCCAGGGTCTCCAATTATACATATATTAGGCTGCTGTTGGTCAACAGTTCACTGATGCTCTTTTTATTTTTTAAAAATTGTTTATTCTGTGTGTGTCATTTTATATATATATATATAATCAGTTCTGGGTAGGTTTCAATTCACTGATATTTTCCCCCTCATTATGGATCCTCTTTTCCTGCTTCTTTGCACGTCTGGTAATCCTTGATTAGATGTCAGACATTGCAATTTCTTACCTTGTTCAGTGCTAAGTAGTTTTGTATTCCTATAAATATTCTTGCGCTTTCTTCTGGGATGTAGTTAAATTACTTGGACAATTACTTGGAAAAGATCCTTTTGTACCTTTTTTTTTTTTTAAATTTATTTTTGGCTGTGTTGGGTCTTCATTTCTGTGCGAGGGCTTTCTCCAGTTGCGGCGAGCGGGGGCCACTCTTCATCACGGTGCGTGGGCCTCTCACTATCGTGGCCTCTCCTGTTGCGGAGCACAGGCTCCAGATGCGCAGGCTCAGTAGTTGTGGCTCATGGGCCCAGTTGCTCCGCGGCATGTGGGATCTTCCCAGACCAGGGCTCGAATCCGTGTCCCCTGCATTGGCAGGCAGATTCTCAACCACTGCGCCACCAGGGAAGCCCTGATCCTTTTGTATCTTATTTTTGAGATCTGTCAGGCAGGACCACAGCAGTATGTAATCTAGTGCAATTATTCCCCCCTACTGAGGCAAGATCTTTCTGAGTAATCTATCCAATCCCTCTTGAAGTATGAGGTTTTCCAGACTGGCAGGTGGAAAACAGGCACTGTTCCTGGTCCCATGTGAGTGCCAGGCACTATTCCTGGCCCAGTTTGAGTGCTGGCCACTGTTCCTTCTAATCCTCTCAGATGGTTCTTTTCCTGGCCTCAAGTAGTATTACTCACATGCCTGCACCAAGCATTACTTAGCAGATCTCCAGAGTTCTCTCCTCTGGTACTCTGCCCTGGGAACACTAGACTCTTTGGTCTCTCCAGAGTCTCAGCTCCATCTCCTCAACTTAGAGAACCTTCCAGGCTCTGCCCAGGTTCTCCCTCCCTACACCACGGCCTGGAAACTCACTTAAGTCACACCTCTCACCTTGTTTGTTTTCACCTCACAACCATCAGTGTCATTCATTGCCTGATGTCCAATGTCTTGAAAAACATTGTTTCATACATTTGCCTGGATTTCTTGTTGTCTCTGGCAGGAGAGTAAATCAGTTCCATTCCATCTTGGACTATGGAACCAATCATTTTTACACACATAGAGTAAGTTGGTTACAAGGTCACAATCACTATCTCTCAATCTTTTTAGATCTATGTCCCATTCTGATAAATAGAAATACCTCAGATTCTCCTTTAATATTGTTTAAAATTTTTAAGTAAATGATTTTTAAAGACTACACTTTAAAAATTCACCCCCTCCTCAGAGAGTCTGCTAAGCCTCCTTGGTATATGAGATGCTGATACATCTTTTTGGTTATAAACCTGAGATCCTGCTACAAATTCTTGGGAATATATCCCAAAATCTAATTACCTCTTGGGGTCTATACCTGAGACTCTGCAATACCTACCTTTAAAGGTATAACACTTTCCTATTCATACAGAGATAAAAAGTTGCAGAACAGAAAATAACAATTGTCTTGTTGGAGGCTTATAGGAACATTGTGACTAGATCTACGGACAGCTGCAAGAACAATGGATTCTGGCACCAAAAAGTCTGCAATAACCTGCCACACCCCCTCCCCTTTTAGTATAAAAGAAGCCTGAATTCTAACTCAGGGAAGATGGCTCTTTGGGTCACTAGCCCACCATCTTCTCAGTCTGCTGGCTTTCCAAATAAAGTCACTATTTCTTGCCCCAACAACTCGTCTCTCAATTATTGGCCTGTCACTCAGTGAGTAGTATGAGCTTGGACTCGGTAACAGTACTAAGATCTACTCAGTAATCATGACAGTATGGTATTGGCAAAGGAACCAACACATAGACCACAAAACCCTGAAATAGACCCATACAAATATGCCCAACCGATTTTTGACAATTAAAAAGCAATTCAAGGGAGGAATGACAGCCTTTTCAACAAATGGTGCTGGTACGATTGGATATCCATAATTAAAAACAACAAAAAAATGAACCTCAATCTAAGTCTCACCTTACACAAGAATTACCTCCTAATGGATCATGGACTTGCATGTAGAATATAAAACCAAAAAACTTATAGAAAAACTAGGAGAAAAGCGTCAGGATCTACAGCTAAGCAAAAAGTTCTTAGGCTTGATGCCAGAAGCACAATCCCTAAAAGGAAAAATTGATAAACTGGACCTCATCAAAATTAAAAATGTTTGGTTTATAAAGAACCTTATGATGAGGCTGAAAAGACAACTATACTTTGGGTGAAAATATCTGTAAATCACATATCTGACAAAGGACAAATGTCTTGAATACATAAAGAAATTTCAAAACGGAACAATAAAAAGCCAGAATTTCAATTAGAAAATGAGCAAAAGACATGAAGAGACATTTAACTGAAGAGAATATGCAGACAGTAAAATAAGCACACACAAAAAAATAATAAAATAAGCACATAAAAAGATCTTCCACATCATTATCCACTAAGGATTTGCAGATGAAAACCATAATGAGATATCACTGCACACCTATCAGAATGGCTAAAATAAAAAAGAGCAACAACACCAAATGCTGGTGAGGATGTGGACAGATAGGGTCACTCAGACATTGCTGGTGGGGATGTAAAACAGTACAGCTACTCTGGAAAACAGTTGGTCAGTTTCTTATAAAACTAAACATACAACTACCATATGACCCAGCAATGGCGCTCTAGGGCATTTATGCCAGTGAAATGAAAACTTATGTTCACACAAAAACCTGTACACATACCAAGAGCACAAGTGACAAAGGAAAAAAACAAATTGGACATTGAAATTAAAAAATCTGTGCTATAAACACTATCATCAAGAAAGTGAAAAGACAACTCACAAAATGGGAAAAAATATTTGAAAATCATATATCTGATACAAGACTTGTATCCAGAAGATATAAAGCGCTCTTACAACTCAACAATAGAATGACAAATACCCAATTAAAAAATGTGCAAAGGGGCTTCCCTGGTGGCGCAGTGGTTGAGAGTCTGCCTGCTAATGCAGGGGACACGGGTTCGAGCCCTGGTCTGGGAAGATCCCACATGCCGTGGAGCAACTAGGCCCATGAGCCACAACTACTGAGCCTGCGCGTCTGGAGCCTGTGCTCCGCAACAAGAGAGGCCGTGATAGTGAGAGGCCCACGCACCGCGATGAAGAGTGGCCCCCGCTTGCCACAACTAGAGAAAGCCCTCGCACAGAAACGAAGACCCAACACAGTCAAAAAAAAAAAAAAAAAAAAGAAATGCGCAAAGGATTTAAACAGACATTTCTCCAAAGAAGATATACAAATGGCCAACAGGTGTATGAAAAGATGCTCAGTGTCATTAGTCAGGGAAATTCAAATCAAAACCACAATGAGATACCACTTCACATCCACTAGAATGGCTACAATCAAAAAGACAGACAATAACAAGTGTTGGTGAAGATGTGGAGAAACTGGAACCCTCACATATTGCTACTGAGATTGTAAAATGATGTAGCCATTTGGAAAAGAGTTTGTCAGTTTCTCAAAAAAGTTAAACACCGAGTTACTATATGACACAGCAATTCTACTTCTAGAGAAATGAAAACATACATCTACACAAAAACATGTACGTGTTCATAGCAGCATTATTCATCACAGCCAAAAAGTGGAAATTACATGTCCACCAATTGATTAATGGATAAAGAAAGTGTACTATGTCTATACAATATTCTTGGTGACAAAAAGAAATGAAGTATTGATTTGTGATACAACATGGATAACCCTTGAACACATTATGCTAAGTGAAAGAAGCCAGTCACAAAAAACCATGTATTGTATAAATCCATTTATACGAAATGTCCAGGACAGGCAAATTGTAGAGACAGAAAGTAGATTACTGGTTGCTTAGGGCTGGGGTGGGGTGTGCAGGGAATGAGGAATGATTGTTAGTGGATATGTGGTTTCTTCTAGGGGTGATGAAAATGTTCTAAAATTAGATCGTGGCAATGGTTGCACAACACTGTAAGTATAATGGAAACCATGGAATTGTATACTTTAAACCATTGTTTAAATATACCAGTTATATATCAGTGTATGGTATGTAAACTACATCTCAATGGAGCTATTTAAAACCAGTACAGCAGCTTTATTCATAACTCATAACTGGAAAGAACCCATATGTCCTCTGATGGTGAATGGTTTCACAAACTTGGTACATTCATTCCACAGAATACTACTCAGCAATAAAAAGGAATGAACTATTAATATACCCAACAACCTGTATGAATCTGATGGGAGTTATGCTAAATGAAAAAGTCAATGCCAAAAAGTTACATGCCATAGGATTCATGATATAACACTCTTGAAATGACAAAATGATAGAAATGGAGAACAGACTGCAGGGTAAGGAAGGGGGTCAGGGTTTGAGGGATCAGTGTGGCTCTAAAGGGCAAGCAGAGGTGATAAAAATGCTCACCTTGACAGTATCATGTCGATATCTTGGCTGTGATAATGCACTATTGTTTTGCAAGATGTTACCACTGGGGAAGCGGCATAAAGAGTACTGGGGATCTCTCTGTATTATTTCTTACAACTGCATGTGAATCTACAATTATATCAAATTTAAAGATTTTTTAATTTTAAAAAAGTACTAAAAGGGAGCTAAATTAGGAGTGATGTCTTCAGAACAGGTGAGCTGTAGCTCAACATTTTCTGATCTGCAGCTTTCAGAAGCCGAACATGGTAATACATGCAGCTAAGATACAGAAGTTACAAACTGTCTTTCTGGTTTGTTCGTTCGCTTTTTTTTCCACTTGGAAGTAATTTCACTTACAGAATAATTGCACGTGTGCGCAAAATAGTACAAAGAACACTGTGAACCCTGTACCCTTTATCATATTCACTGATGATTAACATTCTGCCCACTTGCTCTGTCTTTATACTTAGGTAGGCATACAGTGTGTGTGTGTGTGTGTGTGTGTGTGTGTGTGTGTATTTGAAGCATGACCCTATCTCCCTCAATACTGAAGTATGTGTTTTCTACGAATAAGGATGTTCTCTTACACACTACAGTACACTTATCAATTTCAGTACATTTAACAGAGATATAATACTTTATGATTCAAAGTCAAATTTTGTCAGTTGACCCAATAATGTCCTTGATATTATTCCCTCCAGGACAGGATCTAGCGTAGGGTCAGATATGGCATTTTGCTGTCATTTCTCTTTTGATCTGAAACACTTCCACAGCTTTTCTTTGTCTTTTCATGACAGCGACTTTTTAAAAGCATACCATTTTCACTCCTCCTGTTTTTAAATAGAATGTAGACACTGCTTTAATTCCTACTCATAGTAGCTTGTCTTTAGGTAGGTATCTTCAGAGAAGAGTCAGCACTTCCTAAGAGCCTCTAACTTGAGGTATCCTAGGTCCTCTTCTGGAGTTGGGTGCTTCAGTAGGCTCCTAGCCTCTCTAGCAACTTTTCACGCCCTCAGTTTTGTCCGTTTGCCAGCTGGAAATGTTTGCAAGGCTTTCCTATTTGGAACTACAGGTTCCCAGAGCTACATAGCTTCAATTCCTATTCGCCATGACGAATAAAAGAAAACTAAAAACATAATTATTCTGTAAATTCCCAAATAAGAGCGAAAAGAACAGAAACGAAATAATCGACTTAACGTCGATTTTCAGCAGCTCACTGATTCCAAAGCGAATGTTGGTAACAATAGCCGATTGTAGAACAATGGCTTTTCTAAAGAAACAAGGATGAATGCAACTTAAAGTGACAAGGACACTAAGGGAACAGAAGCAATCTGTTTAAGGAAAAAAGATGAATTTACTGCTATAAAGTCAAGCTGTGCATAAAAATAAGAGAACCAGGAAACCTACTAAGGGTTTATTCATAAGACCCAGCGCCGGGGATTTTAACGAGGAGACGGTCATGTTTCCGCGGTAACTGATTATGTATATCCACTGGGGCAAATTGGGGAGGGGTTGAGGTGCCTGTCAAAGCACCAGTGCTTGACATGCAGAAGGCTCTGTGCGGCCACCCTGCCAGCAAGAGGGCACGTCTGATAGCACAAGGAGATCAACTCAATGCTTTGTGACGACCTAGAGGGGTGGGGTAGGGAGGGTGGGAGGGAGGCTCAGGAGGGAGAGGATATGGGGTATATGTATACGTATAGCTGATTCACTTTGTTGTACAGCAGAAACTAACACAACATTGTAAAGCATTTATACTTCAATAAGGATGTGGGAAAAAAAAAAAAAAAGAGGGCACGTCTGAGGCCGGGACCAGCTGTCGACATGCCTTTACCCAACATGCCCTGATGTGACCTTGGTCTTTTACGTCTGCAGCAAGTTACAGCTTAGGGCCTTTTGGACAGTCTGGTTTGTTTGTTTTGAAAGATTGTTTTCTTCCTAATTACTTGCATCCATCCTGTCTCTGCCCACAGCATCACTCCCCCCCCCCACCGCCCCACCTGGACTTCTGCAACATCCTCCTAACTGGCCCCCTAGCCAGCCAGCTCCTCTCTCCAAGGGTCTCACGCGTTGCTGCCAGTTGCACCCTGAAGTCCAGCCCTGATCACCCCACCCCTGCTTTCGGCACCCCCCGAGGAGCATCCGTTCCATACCTGGATTTGCAGGGAAGGAAACAGACCAAGGATCAGCAGCATCCAAGGTCACATGGCTACTCAGCTGTCAGTTTCCCTGCCCCGTGCGCGGTGCAGTGTCCTCCCGCCATACCACCTTGCTGCCCAAGCTGCACGCTGCCAGCCCTCGGTGAGGCCCACCAGCCTCACAACCGGCCTGCAGCTTCTGTCCCTGGCCTCTGACGACAGCCAGAGGGAGCCTGGAGCAGCTGCATCGCAGTGCATGGTGCCCCCACTCAGAAGCCTCCTCCCCAGGGGCTGCTTTCACAGAGGGTACAGCCAGGGCCCTTACAATGTCCCCAAGGCCCTCCACGGTGACCTGCTGCCACCTCCCCGCTGGGACTGCACGCCCTCCTCCTCCCGGGACATTCTTGCAGTCATACTTGCTTGCGCTCCCCCCCGCGAGCCGGGCCCCTGCTGCCTGCTGCACCAGGACGCTCCCCTCCTGGAGTCTGCTGAGACTCTCACCTTCCAGTCCTTTCTCAGACGTCACTTTCTCAGTGAGGCCTCTTGGCCATCCTTGCAGCGCCTTGGCCCTCCCTGGATGCATGCCCCACCCCCGCCTCTGCCTGTAGCGTCTTTGAACACACCAAGCCGAGCACGGACTCCACCACTGGGCTGATCATCTGTCTCTCCCCGCCAGAGAGCCAGCTCTACAAGAAAAGGGATTTTGTGGGGTTTTTTGTTCGCTTATGTATCCCCAAATGCTTAGAATGATGCCTGGCACAGAGAAGGAGCTTAATAAACATTTGATGACGTTTTATCCTGAATGGATCAAACTTCTCTTCATTCCCCTTTGCAAACCCTGTGTTCTGGCCAAAATAAACTACTCAGCATCTGCCAGACTCACCTCCTGCTTTCCAGCCTCTGTACTTTATCTGATTCCTTTGCCTGGAATGCTTCCCATTCCCACACACGTTAGGGGAAGCTCAAATACAATTCCTCCCAAAAGCTTTCCCGGATTCACCCAGGTGGAAGGACCCCATCCCTCACATCACATGTATTGACTGATGTCTAACTATCCCCCTGATCTGTAACTCCTTAAGGCAGAATTCACACCTGCTACCGTCCTTGCCATACAAGGCAGGTGTTCAATAAATATAGACTGATTCAATCTAACATCGGTGCTACACTCTGGACATTGGTCCTGTTCCTACAAAAAACCTTCATATCATTTTAAGCAACGAACCAAAGAAAGGAGTCTATGCAGAAGACACCACCAGGGTTCAAAGGCAAAGGCTGGGCGTGGCACAGATGCTCTTCTTTAGAATTAGGGATTCATGCAACTTCAAGGGACAAGAATGCTAAGGGAACAGAAATGATCTGTTTAAGGAAAAAAAAAATGGCAAAGTTCCTGAAGCTTATCCTAAGCCATTCTGGGGGTGGGCGGGGCATGTAGGGGCTTCAGGGCTGTATAACCTGCCTGTAACCAGCCCCAAGAGTCCACACCGTCCAGCTGAGCATAGTCGAGATGCCCACGTGAGCTTGGTGGCAGAGGTCAGTGTCCCTTGTTTGGCACATCAGGCCTTTCCAGAGAGAACTGACCCCTTCCCAAGACTGAGTTGTCCCTTCCGGGAACACGGTACAGCCATCTGTTTATTTGGGCTACATTTAATGTCAATAGTGTGATCAGTTTTCTCAGTAGAGGTCTTGCATACCTTTTTAAGGTTTATTCTTAGGTATAAGATACATACATTTTAATTTAATTCTTAATGAACAGATTGTATTATTTAGAGTAGTTTTATTTTTTCCAATTTTTAATTTAAGTATAGTTGATTTATAATGTGTTAATTTCTGCTGCACAGCAAAGTGATTCAGTTATACATATATGGAGAGTCTTTTTTTTAAATATTCTTTTCCATTATGGTTTATCATAAGATATTGAATATAGTTCTCTGTGCTGTACAGTAGGACCTTGTTGTTTATCCATCCTATATATAAAAGCTTACATCTGCTGACCCCAACCTCCCACTCCATCCTTCCCTCTACCCCCTCCCCCTTGGCAACCACCAGTCTGTACTATTTAGAGTAGTTATAGGTTTACAGAAAAACTGCGCAGAACGTGCAAAGAGTTCCCATGTACCTTCACAGTTTTCCTATTAGTAACATCTCGGTACAATCGTTACCACTGATGAGCCAATATCAGTATATTATTAACTAAAATCCATAGTTTACATCAGGGTTCACTCTTGGTGTTGTACTTTCTATAGATTTGGACAAATGTATAAGGATATGTACCTCTATTACAGTATCATACAGAATGACTTCACTGCCCTAAAAGTCCTCTGTGCTCTGTCTAATCATCCTTTCCTCCCCCAACCCCCGGTAACCACTGATCTTTTTACTGTCTCCACAGTTTTGCTTTTTCCAGAATGTCACAGAGTTGAAATCATACAGTCTATATAGCCTTTTCAGTTTGGGTCCTTCAGGTATATGATACTTTTGGCAATAACATCAGTGATATCACTTGCCAAAATGTTTTTCAAAGAGGCGGTACCACTTTACATTCCCATTATCAGTGTTGGTGAGTTCCTGCCACACCACATCCTCGGCCTTGACACTTGGTCAGTCTTCTTAATTTAGCCATTCTGGCTGGTGTTTAATATCTCTCTACTACTAACAGCAATATCTGCTACTAATAGTTTGCATTTTCCTAATGACTAATGATGTTAAACATCTTTTCATGTGCTTACTTGCCATCCAACACCTTTTGTTGAAGAATTTGTTCAAATCATTTGCCCACTTTTGCTTTCATTCTTAATTGGGTTGTTGTCTTCTTATTGAATTGTGAGAGTTCTTTATATATTCCTGATAATGGTCCTTTGTCAGATATACGTTTTACAGATATTTTCTCCAAGCCTGTGGCTTGCCTTTTGTTTTCTTAAATGCTTTTTGATGAGCAAAGGTTTATAATTTCGATGAAGTCTAATTTATTAAATTTTTCTTTTGCAGTTCATGTTTTTTGACTCATATATGACATCTTTGCCAAATCCCAAATCACTAAGATTTATTCTATGTTTCTTCTAGAAGTTTTATAGTTTTTTAACTCTTACAATTAGGTCTATGACCCATTTCAAGTTCTTCTTCTTATTTTTTAATATCATGTGAGATGAGGGCTGAGGTTTGTTCTTTTGAATATGGCTATCCAATTGTTCCAGCATTATTTGTTGAAAAATTATCTTTTCCCACTGAAACGACTTCTCACTCTGTTCAAAATCAGTTGACCATATAGTTGGGTCTATTTCTCAACTTGCTACTCTGTGCCATTCATCTATTTATCTGTTTTCATATCAATATTATATTGTCAATTACTGTGGCTCTATAATAATTCTTGAAATCCGGTAGTTCAAGTCCTCCATCTGTGTTCTTCTTTTTCAAAGTTGTTTTAGCCACTCTAGGTCCATTGCATTTCCACATAATTTTAGAATCAGTTTGTCAAATTCTACAAATAGGCAAGCTAAGATTCAATTTTGATCACTCAAATCTGTAGATCATTTTGGGAAGAACTGCCGTCTTAACGATACTGAGCATGCTGTAACTTGTCATTTATTTAGGTCTTTCAAAATTTCTCTCAGCCACGTTTGGTAGATTTCACTGTCCAGGTCTCGTGCATTTTATCCAGAAGCATTTCGTATTTGTTGATGCTTGATTACTTTTTAAATGTTAAACTAATCTTTTATTCCTGGAATAAACTCGACTTTCAGCACATTGAAAATGTCTTTCCACTGTCTTCTGGCTTCCATCGTTTTGGTTGAGAATTTCTCTCTGACTTGCTGCTCCTTTGAAAGTAATGTCTGGTTTTGTTTTTTGTTTTTAACCTCTAGCTTCTTTTAAGATTATGGCTTTGCCTTTGTTTTTTCAGCAGTTTTACTATAGGGTGTGTAGGTATGGATTTTTTTGGTTTTTAACTCTGCTTGTAGTTCTATAGGAGTCTTAAATCTGTAACTTAATGTCTTTCATCAGTGTTGGAAAAACTTCAGCCACTATCTCTTCAAATACTGTTTCTGTCCCATTTCTCTTTCTTGTCCTCTTAGGATTTCAATTATATGTATGGTAGAATTCATCACTATATTCTCTATATTTGTAGTCCATCCTTTTTTCTCTTTGTGCTTCACTTTAGATATTATTTCTGATGTATTTTATTACTCACCAATTCTCACATCAGTTGTGATGTTGTATCTACTCTGCTATTATATCTTTCTACAGAATACATAATTTCAGGGGTTTTTTTTTCAGTTTTATGATTCCTACGTTTTTTCAAATCAATGTCCTTTCTAAAATTACAATTTCTAGCGTTCTACCAAAATTCCCAATCTTACCTTTCATCTTCCTGAATATAATAAGCAAGTTTATTTTAAAGTTTACATCTTTTAAGTCTAATATTTAGAGTCATGTAGGTCTATTTCTATCATTTATTATTTTTGCTGGTTCATGAGTTGTCTCATACGCTTGGTTTTGTTTGTGCCATTACTGTAAAAAACAGGCTTGATTTGCATGGTAATGCAAGACCATAAAAAGCATCACGCAAGCAGAAATTATGCAAAGTGATTTTACTAATCAACGGTAAAAATAACAAGTGCACCATGACCTTTAAAGTTATTGTCAAAACACTAAAATATCTCTTATTATCAGTTGTAAATGCAGAGGGAAATATAAGATACAGTAAAACTAATATTTATTTAGTAGATTGTAATGTAAGACGTTAGCATCACTAAGAATTAAAATCACTGAGAATTAAAAATGTTTTATTTTGTTGTAAAAAACTTACCAAGAGTAGTTTGGACTGTGCCTGCTGCCTTCTTACTGTATAACTTGCAATTCGGAGCAGACTTCTCTTCTGTGCCTTACCAAATTGTCAAACTCCTTTCTAAGTTTGGGTGAGCCTCCAACATTTTATGCTTTGCACTTTCAACGTCATGAAATGTCTTACAGAGTTCTTTAATGTGATTTTTGTTGGAGCTGGGCTCACTTCCTGTGTGACATCTTCAACCATATTCCTCAAGTATGTTTTTTTTTTAATATCTTTTATTTTATTCTATTCTATTTATTTATTTATTTGTTTGCACCGGGTCTTACTTGCAGCCGGCAGCCTCCTTAGTTGAGGCACGTGGGCTCTTTAGTTGCAGCACGTGTGCTCCTTAGTTGCGGCACATGTGCGCCTTAGTTGTGGCACGTGGGCTCCTTAGTTGCGGCTTGCTGGCTCCTTAGTCACGGCATGCAAACTCTTAGCTGCGGCATGCTTGTGGGATCCAGTTCCCCGACCAGGTATGGAACCTAGGCCCCCTGCATTGGGAGTGCGGAGTCTTACCCACTGGGCCACCAGGGCAATCCCTCAAGTATGTCGATAAGTCACTTTTACTACATTCCTCTGGCTGCCCCTCTGGAGTCTCTTGAACTGGCAGCAGTGTCCACGTTCCCACAGTCACTATTTCTTCTAGAACTCCATTGATGTTCGACTCTAGTTTTACTTCCAGCATTATCATTTTTGACTTATTTGCTGCACTTTCATCTTTGTTGGCCAATTCCTCTCACTTATCCTTTTTTTTATAAAGCGTCATGTGGGTTTTTCACTGGGAGACAAGGAGGCAACACCAGGACACACTTTGCTGTCTGTAGGTGAACTGACTGACAGATGCGCAGGGACCAATCACAGAAGGACTCTGAAAGGAGTGACGGATTGGTCACTGATCCTATGCACATCTGTTATCTATGTAGTGATTTGTGGACTGGGGAGCTGGCAGCTGAGACTGTGTTTTCACAGCTACTCAGTGCTTAATCCCTGATAACTGAAATAGGAGCCCTGGTGTAGGGAGACTGGTGTTATTTAATTAACTGTGGTACTGAAATTTGTGCATAATGGAAATGTGCAAAGTGAGGACTGCCTGTATTTGAAAAACTGTTGATAGAAACAGCGGCTGAGGATGATGCTTTGTTCTCCAGAGAGGATATTCGTCTGCTTCTGCCAGGCGTCAGAGGTCTTAGTAGTCTGGAAGCACCTTAATCCAACCTCAAGGACTGAGATTACTTAGAACAGGCCTTTAGTCCTGGAGCAACGGATTGACTTCCAGGTCACCTGTGTTCCTAGGGGGCAGCTTTTTGGGGCCCCAACCCGGAGTTTGGGATGTTTACCAGGGTCTTTCCTTCTTGGAGCCTTTGTGGCTCAACTTTTGACTCCTAGCCCCATGGACGTATGTAGGTTCTTAAGTGCTTCTTCCATAAATTAGCCAACACCCCAGGGACAAAATGACCCCAAATATCAAGTTTCCACCTTCTCCAGATCTCAGCCTGGCAACTGCTCACCACCTCATGAGCTTGCCAATGCCTTGGCATATGTTTAAAGATTCTGTCCACCTTTTCTGAGTTGACTTCCAAACTGCTAAGCCATCATCAGCAATGGAGCCTCCAGCTTAACATTTTAAAACCACTGAATACTTAACAGCTCCACAGTTTGAAATTGCTCTTTTTCTCTTTATTTTTCACTTCCAGAGTTACAAAGAAGTATTTCTGTACTCTTCAATAAAATCCATAGACTGGAATATAGAAAAATGATTATAGTTCCTTAAGGTTTTCCTCATATTCAGGCAGTATTACTCAAATAATAATAACTTTCTAATAATATGCTAATACAATTGTAGAACAGAAAAACTTATCTTTTCAACAAGCAGGAGGGCACAGATCATTAAGCAGAGTGGAAAGCTTTGTTCATTCAACAGATATTTTTAGGTGCCTCCTGTGATAGCCAGTTTGGGTACAGCAGTGAAGAAAACAGACAAAAACAGACAAATTCCCCTGCCCTCGTGGGGCTGCTATTCTAGGGGAAACAGATGAGAAACAGACCAGTAAAGCTTATACTATGTGAGATGGAGATAGGGTCGGGGAGAGGCTGCCATTATAACTAAGGGGAAGGCCTCCCTACGTGGGGAAAGAGCACACTTACATTACCCTTCCCTCCTGTAGCAGGGACATGGAGCTGGGAGAGTCCCACGGGGCCCCACCACCCCCTGGCTCTCTAGCCCCTCCAGTCACTTGTGTTTTCGCCTTGGCACCAGCCTGATGAAGGGAAAGAAAGGGGCTACCAGGCTCTGCACTCACGGTGCTGTGATTCCTACATGTCTGTCCCCTAAGCCTTCCATCGCCCTGTGTGAGGTCCACAGGACCAGCCCTTCCTAAGCCGCCTAACACACCAGGCACCTCTGATCATGACTCCTTATCTTTGATGTTATAGATTCGTCCCTAATTGACAGAGCTAGACTCTGAACAGGTCACCCACCTTCGAATATGAACAGAACATGTTTAGTGGGGTCTCATGTCTCCAAAACTCCTTGAACGGGTGTTAGTTGCCTGTAGACTGTGAGTTCCATGAGGGCATGACCATGGAATGGTGCCAGTTAATGGCCCCAAAGATGTCCATGCTCCAATCCTGGAGCCTATGGCTATGTCACCATGCATGGCAGAAGGGGCTCTGCAGATGTGACCGAGGGTACCATCACGGGTTCACTTGAGTCCCCCAAAAAGGTATGTCCACATCCTAACCTCCAGTACTTCAGAATGTGACCTTATTGGAAATAGGGCTCTTTGAGGATATAGTTATGATGAGGTTATACCAGAGTGAAGCGGATCCTTAATCCAATATGACTGGTGTCCTTATAAAAAGTGGAAATTTGGACACACACACACAGTGAGAATGCCATGTGATGACAGGTGGAGATTGGAGTGATGCTTCCACAAGCCAAAGAATGCCAAGGGTTGATGGGCACCACCAGAACTAAAGAGGAGGCGAGGAAGGCATCCACCCAGAGTCTAAGAGAGAGGGCGGCCCTGCCGACACCTTGAGTTCAGACTTCTGGCCCTTAGAACTGCACAAGAATAAATTTCTGTTCTTTAAAGCCACCCAGATCGTGCTCTGTGACAGCAGCCACAGGGAACTGACACAGGTGCAGGCCTGAGAGGGGAGAATGTTCTGGATTATCCAGGTGGGCCCAACTGAATCACTTGACCCCTTAAAAGCAGAGAATTTTCTCCGGCTGAAAGGAGGCAGAAGGGGAGGTCCTAGAGATTCAGAGCATGAGAATGACTTGAGCCACGTTGCAGGTTTTGACAACCAAGGGGCCACACACCAAGAAATGTGGGCACCTCTGGCTGACGACCAGCAAGAAAATGGGCCATAGATGCTTTTCAAAATGCACAGAATTGTCCATCCAAAAAGGATGGATTTTACTGCATGTACATTATACCTCAGTAAACTTGACTTTTAGAAGACCTCAAACCCATCTCCACTGACTGGTTTTTAGGGAACCTGATACAAAGAGGCGAGTCTGCTGTTAAAAGGCGACCCAGCGCATCGTCACATCCACGGAGGAGGGCAGCCAGAGGGATTTCTCTGGCACCTCCGGAAGCCAGCCCTGCTCCCGCCTGACGTACCTGGGCTCCTAACCTCCTGGGCAGGATAGAGCCGCCTCTCTCCCCACCTTCCCAGCCACAAAGCAAGAAGCCAGAAGCCCTGGAGGCACAGACTTCACCCGTCTATTATCCTAGGAAAGGGGCTTGCGTGTGTCTAAGGACTAATTCGCCTCATTCATGACTATGAAACCAAACGATGTCAAGCTAATGGCACACACGATCCCTCGTGTCCCTGCTCCTTTCAGGAAGCGATTATCACGCTTCTGTGATGAAGACAGAATCACTGCTCAGAGGGCTTATCTGCTTTTCATGCCAGAACTATCAGCGACAAAGAGAAGGCAGACACCGCAACTAAACGTGTGGTGTTTTCTGAAAATAGGTCATTAGATGAGAGTTAATATGCATCTAAGATTTAAATCCTGCTGACCTAAGTGGTTCAAAAGGATTTCACTTGAGCACGTAATGATAAGTGAAATAAGAAGATAACGAACAGGAGAGCTAAGATGGGTTCTACAATTGCTTGGATCGCTTTTATTCACTCTTTTCCTTTCTCCCAACTTAGTTCCTTTAATTGAAAGGAAATTTTGAGGACAAATATTTCTTGAGCCGCACGTGCAGATCATTGTCAGAACACCGCTGCTCGCCTGGCCGCCGAGAGGCTCAGGGAAGGGCAGCCTCACCTATCAGGCCTTCTAGGCTGGTTCTCACCACGCGGCACCGTGTTGCTTGAGTACCTGCATCTCCTCTGAACTTAGGAGTCCTGCTTGTCATGTAATGCAGTGCTTCCTGATGGCAGGGAATGGTGCCTGCCGTTTTCCACTGCTGTCCCCAGCTCTTGGAACACTGCCTGGCACATAGCAGGAGCTCAGGAAAGGTGTGCTGAATAAATGAATGAGCTCTGGGATGAATGACTGAAGTGCTCAATAAACAGTTGCTGAGGTGAAGGCAGAATATGTCCAGTCAGAGAGATTCAAAATGCTACAGGGTGGACTTCCCTGGTGGCGCAGTGGTTAAGAATCTGCCTGCCAGTGCAGGGCACATGGGTTTGAGCCCTGGTCTGGGAAGATCCCACATGCCGCGGAGCTACTAAGCCCATGCACCACAGCTACTGAGCCTGCGCTCTAGAGCCCGCGAGCCACAACTACTGAGCCCGCGTGCCACAACTACTGAAGCCCGCGCGCCTAGAGCCCGTGCTCCCCAACAAGAGAAGCTACCGCAGTGAGAAGCCCGCACACTGCGACGATGAAGAGTAGCCCCCGCTCGCTGCAACTAGAGAAAGCCTGCGTGCAGCAACGAAGACTCAATGCAGCCAAAAATAAGTGAATAAATAAACTTATTTTAAAAAAAAACGCTATAGGGTGTCTGAGTGACAAAATTCCTGCCTCTCATTCGGGGGGGGAATCAAGGAAGGCTTCATGAAGGAGGTGGCGTTTGATTAAGCCTGGAAGGAATCTCAAATGTAGGGTAGCCTGACCGGAGCTGCATGTTCACCCAGCCGGTCCTGCAGCACCTGCTGGCAGTACATCCTGGGCGGTGGAGAGCGGGGCAGCTATGGTTTCCTGCCCCCTGGGGTCTGTGACTCATCGGGGAGAGCGACTTTCACCAAGAGGCCATGCAGATGAACATGTAATGGGCAAGCTTACAGGAAAAGCACCAGGCGTTGCATCAGAGAGACCTGACCGGGCAGGCAGTTCTGGAAGGTCTCCCTAAGAAAGTTTTCAGCTGAGGTCTCCAGGGTAGGGGGTAGAGGTAAGGGGTGAGGTGGGGATGAGGGGCAGGGTGAGGGAATGTCCCAGGCACAAACAAGGATCTGGCCATGGAGGAAGAACGTCGGCCCCTGAGAGTCAGGGCCCTGCCCTCCCAGTCACCACGGGAGCTGATAAATGAGGAAGGATGAGTCCATGTTATGGTTGGACAGTTAACAACAAGCAAGGAAACAATGAAAGCATTAACAGCAAGGTCCTGCTGTAGTGCACAGGGAGCTGCATTCAGTATCCTGTGATAAACCATCATGAAAAAGAATAGGAAAAAGAATATATATATATAAAACAATCACTTTGCTGTACAGCAGAAATTGACACAAGATTGTAAATCAACTGTACGTGAATAAACTAAAACAAATTTTTTTAAAGCATCCTTGGGAATTCCCTGGCGGTCCAGTGGTTAGGACTCCGCACTTTCACTGCCGAGGGCCCGGGTTGGATCCCTGGTTGGGGAACTAAGATCCCACAAGCTGTGCAGCATGGCCAAAAAAAAGTAAAAAATGAAAAAGTAAAAAGCGTTCTCACTCTGCACCAGGCAACAGTCTCCCACGCAAAGCATTAGCACTTGCCCCATTTGTAGACAAGGAAACTGAGGTGCGCGCGGATGAGTGGTCCGTCTGTGGCCGAGAGCTGCTAAGTGGGTCAGGACCCTGCACCTGTCCTGCCCTCACTGCCCTCCTGGAGGCCACTTACTGGACGGGGAGGAAGACCAGGGTTGGGGAAGGAAAACTCGGGGGGTGCTCAGAACCGGACAGTCTGAGTTTGAGTCTCCGGGAGGGTCGGGTGACGTCAGGAAGGCTGGTGGACGTGGGGCCCGAGGTCATGACAGCAATGACAAAGTACAACTTTGGTGAACTTCCACTGCCCTGGTTCAATGTAACTTCACATCTACAAATACAAAGACGGCAGCTGGATGGAGGTGTTTATACCTTCGGTTGGAATTTCATCTTTTCATCTCTTAGAAGTCATTCCTTTTCTAAATTTTATTTACTAGCTCTTGTCTTTCAGAGGTCTCATTCTCAAAGAGACCGTACCAGATCTGATATAAGAATTGGGCATGAATCTTTCTGAAACACCTCCTAGAAAATGATTTATCTGACGAAGAAAGCCTGCATTTGAATTCATTCGTTCCAGAGTTACTGAGCCCGTCCAAGGTTTTGTGTCCCAGTCTGTGAATCAGCCATGGATGTATCTGCTTTCCTGGCTATTGTTTTTCCTTCTAGAATCTTCTTTCTCTTAAGGCTTGTGCCCCTATTAGTATTAAAGATTATTGGCCATCCTTGAATGTGGTTAGATACTCACTTTCACTTAGACTTCTGACCTAGACACTAAAAGCTAACTCTGTTAGACTCATCTAAGTGAAGAGAAGGTAGCCGGAAAACAGTCGATAATTTTTGGTTTCCAGAGTGAAAGACCCTATTTTCTCTTCTTATATTGATAACCTGCTAGATACTCTTCGATTAAAATTTATTTTATTGAAGTACTGATTGACAACGTTGTGTCCTGCTAGGTACCGATATTCACACACAAAGCTGGGACTTGGAAAGAATTACTCCTGCCCGTCACTGAATGCTTCCCACTTAACCCTTCCTGCTGTCGCCAGTCGCGGTCACCCTCGGCCAGGATGGGAACCCTCCCCTTTCGGTTCAGCACACCAGCGCTGGATCGGGAATTCCTGCCCCTGTGCTGGCGGGCGGTTACAATCTTTGGTTTCCAGGCTGCTCGGGTGGAGGGTGGGTCACACTCCCACCACCACTAGAGATCCATCGATCTAGATCCATCCTCCCTCTCCCCCTCCCGAGTGCGTGCAAGCACCCTGACCTTTCCTCCCTCCCCAGGTCCAGAACCTTCTGTCTCTGGCTCAGACACCAACATTTCCACCCTCACAACCTTCTGTCATCTTGTCTCACACATCCTTTTAACCCTGTTTGTGCTGGTCTTTTCTCTCAAGCAACATCAGCCCTCACTGCATGTCAATATTCTCAAGCCTTTCTCTTCACGACTCTTTTCTTTCTCAAAGTCTTCTTTTTAGGATATCACTCCCTGTCAAGCTCCCGCCGTGAATATTTTTGCACAATTGAACTTTGTGGGGTTTTTTTTTAACTACTCATGTCTCTCAGGACCCCTCACTGAACGTAATGGATGAGGTTTATTTTTATGATTTGAGAACTACAGCAATGGAATGCCTTCCTTTCTGGAAAGGGCTCTCGACAAGTGAGCTTTTCTAAGAATGGTGAGAAGGAAGGTCATTTTCTGAACCTCCATGCGCTTTGGACCGCTTGCTGTGAACCATCGGGAGGACTCTGCAGAGATGGGGCAGGAGTCCCCTTGTCTAGAGCTGGTGACAGATTCTGTGACGGGTTTCAAAGTGGGCAAAAAAGGTGATTGTAATACTCAAGCAAAATAATCCTCCACGAATCCTAAAATCCAAGGATGTCGTAAACACATCAAATATTACCCTTTTGTTTGTGTTATAAATAACTTCCACACACCAAGAGATGCTTCTATTGAAAGCAAATTTCAAATTTCTCGGATTTCTCAATTTTCCTTTTACACATCAGTCCTGTTAATCCCATCCCCAACACACAGTTAGAAAACCAGAAATAAAGTGAGTGAACAGTGAATAAATAAGACACTAACCCACTTATCAAGCTGTCCCACAAAATGAGCCAAAACGAGACTACCGCCTAGAATTTATCAAATTTATTCATAATCCTAGACAGAAGGGAAAATACTCTTCATGCCGGCAGCCTCAAAGATGTCAACTTGTGCAAGAAGGAACACTGCCTGAAAATGCTTCTAAAAATTCTTCTGGTAAAAAAAAAAAAAAATCCCATTTAACATCTAGGTAATAGAAGAAAACTTGATTTCAGATCAAGATTTGATTGTCACTTGATTCTGCAATCCTGTATTTTACAAGCCTTATTGTTTCATTGTAAATACGCACTTAAATACGCGTCAGGCTAACAATTTCTTAGACTGTTTCAGAAAGGGAGGGAGGCAGCCACGTGTCAACTTCTAAATAACTGGATCTCTTTTACTAGAACTTGGCAATTTGTCACCTCGGTGTGGTTATCACATAACCACAGACTTATTCAGTTACAAATGGCTGCAGGGAGCCTGGTGCCTCACTCTTAAAAGTGGTCGGGGTTGTGGGGGGGGGAAAGGAACTACAGTATACTGTTTACTTAACTGTATCATCATTTCCAGTCTTTCATGTGAAGCTTCATAAGCTTTGAGACAATTCATTCTGCCTTTGCTTTCCTAACTCTGACTATTCAGGTGATCCTTCTTCAAAGGTGTACTTGTGACCCCTGAGTTAAAAGTGTAAAAGCAAGCGCATCAGAAGAGAAACAGCCACTCCTCTTTATTTGCAAACCTCTTTAAATAGAGCAAAATAAAAGCAGTCAGATGGGAACTACATGCAATATCCTGTGATAAACCATGATGGAAAAGAACATGAAAAAGAATATATGTGCGTATAACTGAGTCACTTTGCTGTACAGCAGAAATTAACACAACATTGTAAATCAACTATACTTCAATAACATTTTTTAAAAATTAAAAAAAATTAAAAGCAGTCGGATGAGTGATGCGTCTGGAACACGGAAGACTTAAACCTCTCGAATGCTTTCGCTAACTTCTCCTGTGCCTATCTTATCTCCACAACTGGAGGGCCAGCAGGACCCTTGCCCCGTTAAATAGAAACACTTCCCAACTCCCAAATGTTTAAACACACCTCTTTCCTTCTGAGTCAGTTGTTTGGAATTAGAATCCGTGATCTTGCAGAAAGAAAGAGCATTTTATTTAATTAGATGCTCAGGCCATCTCATAAAAAGTCTATTTAATGTTTAACATACCCCAAATCTAGTGATAATTATAAATAAAATAATTTGAACCGCAGCTGCCACCTTTATAACACCTATGCCATGGGAGCCACGTGTGGGAGTCTAGCATGGCGTGCAGGAACACACCGCAAGGATGGGCTCTCGCCATCCGAGGTTTGAGGGAAACTGCAAAATGCCAAGGGGAAACCCTCTTGCGGTGGGTAGGCACCCTGCTGTACTTCTAAGTCCCCCCCAGCCAGCTCCCACCCATATCTGAGTACTGTAAAAAGAAAAAAAATCGATAAATTCTTATTGAATTAAATTCTGTTCATGTCTTACTTGTTCAATGAACATTCAGAGTCCTCCCTCAGCATCCTCAGGGGACTGGTTCCAGGACCCCCTGGGGATACCAAAATCTGTAGAGGCTCAAGTCCTTTATATACAAAGGTGTAGTGTTTGCACATAACCTACGCACATCCTTTGTATACTTTAAATCATCTCTAGATTACTTATAATAACTAATGCAACATACATGCAATGTAAATAGTTGTGAATACAATGTAAATGCTATGTAAATACTTATGGCACGTGGTAAATTCAAGTTTTGTTTTCTGGAACTTTCTGGAATTTTTTTTCCCGAATATTTTCAATCCATGGTTGGTTGAACTGGTGGATACAGAACCTGCAGATGTGGAGGGCCTACTCAGTATATAGGACCAGCCGGGCAGAACTGATTAACACATACTCTGTTCTCATCAAGGTGGACTCAGCGGGGAAAGTGAGGTAGGGCAGCACCCAGGAGCAGCCCTGGTGGGGGAAGATTTCACCCAGCCTGCATCTCCGCAGACCCTCCAAGGATGAGGAACAGTTGTTTTCATGGTCTGGGGATACCGGAGTAAAGACGAATGCAAAATATATCACCATAAAAACCTGAGGGCAGGGACTTCCCTGGTGGCGCAGTGGTTAAGAACCTGCCTGCCAATGCAGGGGACACGGGTTCAAGCCCTGGTCCGGGAAGATCCCACATGCCACGAAGCAACTAAGCCTGTGCGCCACAACTACTGAGCCTGCACTCTGGACCCGCGAGCCACAACTACTGAAGACCGCGTGCCTAGAGCCCGTGCTCCACAACAAGAGAAGCCACCGCAGTGAGAAGCCCGCGCACCACAATGAAGAGTGGCCCCAGCTCCCCTCAACTAGAGAAAGCCCGCACGCAGCAACAAAGACCCAACGCAGCCATAAATAAATAAATAAATAAATAAATAAATAAATAAATAAATAAATAAATAAATAAATAAACCTGAGGGCATATCCATGTGCAGAGAAAACAAAAACTGCTCAGGACAGTTTTGTTCTTAGTGGTGTAGGGCTCTCGATTACCTACTCAAAAATGAAAGGAAGTATATATTTGGGGTGGGGGATGTGCTTCTTTCCAAAAGCCTTTGAAAAATCATCGAATGGTCAGAGCAAAAGTAACACAGTTACCAGATCCGGCTCAGGGAGAGGCAGGCAGTACAAGGTGTGCTTCTTTAAGACACTACCTGGGCTAAATATGCCTTTTTACTTGTTACAAAGAATCTTCACATAAGCCACCACTTTTGAGCCTCCCAACCCTTCAAAGAGGTGGAAAGGAGAGGAACTCCGTTTTGTGATGAGAAAAAAGCATTTAGAGAGGTGAACAGAGATCCCCAGGCCCGGCAGGCAGCCTCGAAGGGACGAGAATCAAACCTGGGGATGACCTAACACCTCTTCCACTATGTCAAGCTGCATCCCTGATGCAAACCAAAATTCTCAAGTACTTTTTCTGGTACTGTATGCCGACCTCAAAACAAATGCAGCTCAACTACCAAAATAACTAATAATATGTCTGACTTAGTAAGGAGTAATCGTTTCACCTTTTCTTTTATTTATTTATTTATTTATTTATTTATTTATTTATTTATTTATTTTTGGCTGTGTTGGGTCTTCGTTTCTGTGCGAGGGCTTTCTCTAGTTGTGGCAAGCGGGGGCCACTCTTCATCGCAGTGTGCGGGCCTTTCACTATGGCGGCCTCTCTTGTTGCGGAGCACAGGCTCCAGACGCGCAGGCTCAGTAGTTGTGGCTCACGGGCCCAGTTGCTCCGCGGCATGTGGGATCTTCCCAGACCAGGGCTCGAACCTGTGTCCCTTGCATTGGCAGGCAGATTCTCAACCACTGCGCCACCAGGGAAGCCCTCGCTTCACCTTTTGAAGTGCATAAACCTTCCCACAATAGTGCTACAACAAGATACTAATTAAATACTCTAGAAGCAAAGAATGACCACACCTCCAAACAACAAGCAAACCAGACTAGGTGATGTCTGTTACCCACAGTACACATCACTGCATGCAAGTGACAGAAATACTTGGAAGAACAAACAAGTTCTTTTAAATCAGGTCCACTGGGACATCTAGGGCTTTTCCTGTTTGGTTCTTACCTTAAACCTATCTTCACACCAAGTTGGAAATTAAAATTCTTTGCCTAATTTTCCCTAACCACATGGCCTTAGACGTGAGCTAGCTGGTTCTATGTAATTACGAAGGCAGAAATAACAGACACAGCAAATGTCTATCCTACAAACAGAAACTATGGCTTTATTTGAAGTGTCTATGAAGCCTATACCAAGCCACCAAAACCAGAAATAAAAACAGAGGCCCTCAAATTCCCAAAAAGCCACATCCTCTAACTGCGATGCAACAAAATTAGTACAAACGTTCACCCCAAACACCGGCCACTTGGAAGTTAAGACACTCATCCTATTTGCTGTTAAGAATACATCCAGGGGCTTCCCTGGTGGTGCAGTGGTTGAGAATCTGCCTGCCAATGCAGGGGACACGGGTTCGAGCCCTGGTCTGGGAAGATCTCACATGCCGCGGAGCAACTGGACCCGTGAGCCACAACTACTGAGCCTGCGCGTCTGGAGCCTGTGCTCCACAACAAGACAGGCCGCGATAGTGAGAGGCCCGCGCACCGCGATGAAGAGTGGCCCCCGCTTGCCGCAACTAGAGAAAAGACCTCGCACAGAAACGAAGACCCAACACAGCCATAAATAAACAAATAAATAATTAAAAAAAAAAAAAAAAAAACATCCATGGGTTTCCCTGGTCACGCAGTGGTTAAGAATCCGCCTGCCAGGGCTTCCCTGGTGGTGCAGTGGTTGAGAATCCACCTGCCAATGCAGGGGACACGGGTTCGAGCCCTGGTCTGGGAAGATCCCACATGCCGCGGAGCAACTGGGCCTGTGAGCTACAACTACTGAGCCTGCGCATCTGGAGTCTGTACTCCACAACAAGAGAGGCCACGATAGTGTGATGAAGAGTGGCCCCCGCTCGCCGCAACTAGAGAGAGCCCTTGCACAGAAACGAAGACCCAACACAGCCAAAAATAAATAAATAAATAAATAAATAAATAAAAAAGAATCCGCCTGCCAGTGCAGCGGACACAGTTTTGAGACCTGGTCCTGGAAGATCCCACATGCCGCGGAGCAACTAAGCCCGTGCGCCACAACTACTGAGCCTGCGTGCCACAACTACTGAAGCCCGCGCACCTAGAGCCCGTGCTCCCAACAAGAGAAGCCACTGCAGTGAGAAGCCAGTGCACCGCAACGAAGAGTAGGCCCCGCTCACCGCAACTAGAGAAAAGCCCACGCGTGCGGCAACAAAGACCCAACGCAGCCATAAATAATTAATAAATAAAATAAATAAATTTTAAAAATAAATTAAAACTATTTAAAAAAAGAATATATCCATTCACACACAGACTGAGAGAGGAAAGAGAAAAACGTGGCATGTTTAAAATCTGTTTACAGTAAGCAAAGAAACATTTTAATAATAGTTTTTTAAAGAAGATTACTTAAAGAATCCTTATTATAAAAACACAGATGCCCATACAACAACACACAAGGAAAAGACCGCTGGTTACCAGTCCCTAAACCACGAGGTGCTGCGGCAAAAACAGCCTCCCTTTCTGCGCCCCAGTTTCATCCCCTTTCAGCTCCCTTCTTATATTCTGGTGTAAGAGTCAACTTCATGAGCAGATCCCCAGTTGCCCTGCTCAATACTGAGCAGCTGAAAACTCAGTAAACATTCACAGACTAAAAGAATTTTAAAATATACATATGTTAAAGGATTGGCTTAATAATTATTGTATCTAAACACAATGAAATATGATATAGACATTTAAAATGATAAAGTGCAAACACATTTATTCACATGGAAAGATTTTTCATAACTTAATGGTTAATAAAGCAGATGACAAAATAGTTTATATACAAGAAACACATTTTTTCTCTCCTCTCTCTCTCATTCTCTCTCCCGCATACACGTACTACGTTTAAAAATCTGTGTATAGGGACTTCCCTGGTGGCGCAGTGGTTAAGAATCCGCCTGCCACTGCAGGGGATACGGGTTTGAGACCTGGTCCCGGAAGATCCCACATGCCGCAGAGCGACTAAGCCTGTGCGCCACAACTTCTGAAGCCTGCGCACCTAGAGCCCGCGAGCCACAACTACTGAGCCCATGTGCCACAACTACTGAAGCCCACACGCCTAGAGCCTGTGCTCCGCAACAAGGGAAGCCACCGCAATGAGAAGCCCGCACGCCGCAACGAAGACCCAACGCAGCCCACCCCCCAAAAAATCTGTGTACAAGTTGGACAAACATGAGCTAGTAACAAGAATTATTTTATGATTATGGAATAACTTTTATACGTTCAAGATGTGAGAAGAGGGAAAACATTTTTTCTATGGTCAATTAATTTGCTATTGCTTCAGAGTTGTACAGAAGTTTGTCAAGTTCACTGTCTGGTCCCTCACACACAGTGACCACTCAATCTATACTACAGGCCCACTTCTCCAGGGTATCACAGTCCTGGCTGATGGCAGTTCTAGACCTGGCCAACTAGCTCAGCAAGCCATCTGCCTGATATTCAAATTGGAATTAAAACAGCTAAGAGAAGGCACGGTGCTCTTTACTTGTCAGCGTCTGTAACTTAAGTGTCTGTTAAGTGAAAACATTTCTCACAGTTTTATTACCTAGTTTTAAATTACGTGGAACCTGCCTGCCATAAAGAAAGGAAGTTCCCGGTAAAACTGACAGAATAAAGTTTTCAGAACTTAAAAGGGAATCTATCCACATTTATCTTACTTTCAAAGAAATGAAAATAGATCTAACCCGTTGCATCACAAGGTAATAATTAACCCCCAAATTGCTAGTCTGTAGGGCAATGGAAGTAAAGACTTAACTATTTCAGTCTGGAAAAACGAGTAAATCATACCTTCTATTTACCTGTGATGGCAACGTCTTGGTTCTGGACTTGTCTGGCCACAAACTGTTACTTCACAGCAGAGGCAGGGCCTTTCACAGCAGCCTTGGCAGTAAGAAGGTAAAGGACGAAATGATTACAACGATATGTCCTCTGGATTCTCCCCAACTCTCCACCACCTTGAAAGAGGAAAGTCACCGTGACCCTGCGTCTTCAACGGCTACGGTGTGGCAGGGTCGTCCCCAGGAAAACCCTGCCACCCCCTCCCGGCCCCACGCACCCCTTCCCAAGCAGCCCTGGGGGAGGAGGGGCTCCCTGGTTTGGGGAGGGGTGGCTGGGATGGGGGTAGGCATGCAGCCCCGAACGTCCCAGAGCGCCCCGCGAAATCCAAGGCATTATACAACCGTGGACTTTTCTTAGAAAGAACCTTGACATTCGGGGCACGGCTCCAGCCTTTAAACTTAAAAAGGCGAGGAAAGCACAGGCGCGCAGTTGTTCCCTGTTAGTCTGGGGAGGCCGTGCGGGCAGAACCGACCCTCCGGACTTCCGCCAACACCGCCCTGCGCGGCCGGGGACTCGGGGAGACCCGGGCGCGGACGCCCCGCGCCAGACCCGCGGGCCCCGGGATCGGGAGGACGTCCCGCGGCGGAGACTGCCCTGGGCTCGCCCGGCCCGGCCCGTCTGGGTCGCGCGACTGCGCCAGGCGCAAAGTGGGGCAGTTCCTCAAAGGTGGACTAAGCCGCGTGTGAGTCTCTCCCGTAGGACCTCGGCCGCCAGGCGCACGAGGGTCAGTCTGCCGGGACCTCCGGCTACCTGGCCTAGGGGATCCCCGGCGTTCTCGGGAAACGCCCCCAGTCGGTGACGCCCAAGCTCGACCACGCAGAAGGAAGGGCGCGCCTGATGCCCCCGCCTGGTGGGCCTTCTCTCCGGGGGGACAACCTGAGGACCCAGTGTCTCTGAGGTCCTGGGTCTCGACCTCTGCCCAGGTCCCAGCCCCAGCGACAGCTGTGAACGCCGAGGCTCCGGGCAGGCCACGGGCGCGCGGAGGGAGGCCGAGCAAGGGGCGGCCCCCTGGGCCCCGGGATCCCCGGCACGAGCCCGCGGCAAGCGCCCTCGCCCCGCGCCCCGGGCCCCGCGCATGCGCCGCCCGGCCCCTCCCAGTCCGCCGCCGCTCTGGGTCTCGAGGTGGGGGGAGCCCGGCCCCCGAGCCCCCGCGCGCGCCCGCCCGCCGCCTGGCACCTGGGGCCGCGGCCCTCCGCCTGCCGGTCCGCCGCCTGCCGGTCCGCGGGGCGAGCGCGCCGAGGGAGGCGGCGCCGGGCAGGGCGCTAGCGGCCGCCTCCGCCCCCGCCGCTCGCTGCCCCCCGCCGTGGGGCCGTCGCGTCCCCGGCCCATGCCCGGCGCCGCCTCCCCGCGACCGTGCCAGCCGCGCCCCCGCGGCACGCGCCGCCCCTCCGTCCCCCGCCCCGGCCGGGCCGCTGGGGCGGCTCGCGCGGGTGGCCCGCCGGGAAGCCCCGCCCCGCGCGGGACACAGCCCCCGGACGGCGGCGCCCGATTGGATGCCCGCGGGGGCGGGGGTGGGGCCGCTCTCGGGGGCTCCCACCGCCGGCCCCACTGCTGCAACACCTGGGGGAAACTGAGGCCGGGGAGGCGGAGGGACCGCCAAGGTCACCGGGCGGGTGGGCACAGCGCCGCGATGGCACACCGCGTGCGGCTGGGGATCGGCCCCGCGCATTGGGAAGGGCTGACGTCTAGGAGGGGCGGGCGCGAGGCTGCGGGAAGGGTGGAAGTTCCCGTCCGGGTCCCAGGCCACGCTGGCGAGGCCCCTCCTCCCTCGGGGAGCCCGGCTCTGCCAGTCTGTGCGATGAGCTGGTCTAGACCGGGCACCTAAGCGCGGGTGCCCTCGAGTCTGGGGAGAGCGCGGGGCTGCGGGCGGGCGGGGAAGGACCTTGTCCGGGGGAGCCCAGAATGCAAGAGAAGAAAGGGAACGCAAGCTGGGAGGACGCGTCAACAGGTGGCGGAGTTGCCGCGACGAGTGCGGCGGGCGGGGGACCCAGAAGAGTGAAGGGCAAAGGGGCCGGGCGCCGGGAAGAGCTGTCTACTCCGACCAACCGCCCTCCCCCCCAGCCCACCCCACCCCGGGCTGTCAGAGAGCCTGCCCCTCCCCCCATGCGTCAAGGGTGAGGGGCTGACTTTGTGCCCAGCCGAGGCGCTGGGCTTCTGCCAGCGCAGGGGGGAGGTCGCGGCCCGGCAGCCAATGGCGGAGAGCAAGAGCGAGAGCTGCAAAGCGGCTTTGTTTGCGCGGCGACGCCCGAGCTCCTCGCGCGGAATGCACAAAGCCCCCGGTGCCTGCGCATCAGGACGGCGCTCCTGCGGGAACGAAATGTGTGCTATGCCAGCTCCGCTCCTTGCCCTCCCGCTGCTCCGGCCACTGTTCTATTTGTAGCGGCGAGCGCCCAGGAGGACCTACTCCGGGCCCGAAACAGCTCCAAACAAATCGCCGCACTACACCGAGACGCTGGAGACTCGGCCGTACCGGACCCTTTCACCTATGTCTTAAGCTCACCCTTGTTGATTGGCCCCATACCTGTGATGAACTTTGCCCCACCCAGCAGACACCCACATAACCTTCCCACTAACACATTGACAAGCCCAACTCTTATTGCACATGCTATATAGCAATGGACAATTTTTGTATTCTGTTTCAGAGTTTATGAAGTGATCCGTGTCCATTATATCCTGGATATCTCATAGGCTGGGCAGGCAACAGTATTATTTATTTATGCAGCTAGGGGCCCCTACCGAGCTCACGTCCTCATGAGGGCATCCGGTCTCAGAGATGTCACCTGACATACCCCAGATCCCATGCTGTCAAGAACCAAGAGTGCAAACAAGGGGTGTCGACTTCTTTTCCCAGATGCACCACGATGGTCTGCCACAAACCCAGTTAAATCCGGCACTTGGAAAGGCCTGGTAAAAATTGTTTTGAACAAGGGCAAAGGAAGCTGCATAGGGGTCAACAGAGTACTGTGTACACCCAGCAGACATAAAGAAATGATGTTCTTGGGTTCTTGGGGCTCCCAAGGTTTTAGGGAGAGAAAACTTGTTTTTCACGCATGTGACGAAATCTATCACCTTTGAACAAATGCTCTCAGCCCGTCCCTTGCCTCCCCTTCCCCAGGAAGAAAGGAGAAGGATGCTCAGAACATTTTCTCATGGGAATATTCATGAAAGGGCTCCATACATGCTGCCCCCAGGGGACCGTGTGTTCCTGTTTACCTTGAGCAGACTTCTGTTAGCCGTGAAAAACATGTCACACCCAGGAGGAACTGTCACAAAGGACATCCCCCTCCCTGCCCCCAGCTCCTGGAAGTCCCCCCCCAACCACCGCCTTCAGCACTGATGAAGCGTGGGCAGTACAACAACCTAGACAGTCTCCTGTGCAGGGACTGAGCAGAAACTTGTGACTTCAGGGACAAATCAGTGCTCTTGGATATGCATCTGAGCAACACCTGAGTTCCTCAGGTTCCTTGGTAAGTACTTGGAGCACTTGGGGGCCCGTGCGTCTTAGTTCATAGCTTCCATTTATTTGGCGCTGATGCTGTTTCGGGTCCTGTTTCACATTTTCTAATCTTGAAGATGTTTGGAGAAATAATTATTCTTGTGCCCACATTACAATAGGGAGACTGAGGCACAGAGGCCCCCCGCCCCCTGCACCAGGTCACACTGGCCAGTTGCAGAGCCCAGGAATGCAAGCGGGTCTGTCCTGCCCACACCTGCCCTGCTGAGCCACTTCCGGATGTTCCCAATCCCACTAGAGCAGCCGAGGCTCTCCCTTGGCCTCCAGGGGGGAAATCAGGAAGCGGGACATTCAGGAGAGGAGAAGGGGGTAGCTAGAGGAGGCTCCTGCCACTAGATACCAGGCAGCAGGTTAGACCCTGAATGTGCAAGCAGGTGATGTCAGCCATCTGTGTTCAGAAGCTGGCCTTGACCACTGCAGGGGCGAAGTGTCTCCCACAGGTCTTGGGTCCAGGCACCAGACAGAAGTCTGTCTGTTTGCCGTGCAGTTTAGGTAAGCCCTTTTCCAGGAACTGTCCAAAGACTCTGTGGATCACTTGTTTGCCCTTTGCTGATGTGCAAAGCCTCCCGATGAGACGGAGTTTGTGCTTCTGGGGTGTCATTGGCCGGGGCAGTGGCCTCTGATCTCCTGGAAGTGTGCCCTCTGGTCAGGTGGTGGAAGTCAGCGGGGACAGAGGACACAGACTAAGAAAGGGAGAGTTCACTGTTGGCAAGTCCAGAGCTGCTCTGTGGCCCACGGCTGGCCCTCAGCAGGGACCAACCATGGGCGTGTGCGTGGCTGCCATTCTAGTATTGATGGCAAAGCCTCAGGGGTCCAGGCAACAGCGTCTTGCCACACAAGTGAAGGCACAGAACTCACAATCATCCCAAAAGCAGCTGGGTTCATCCTCATTTTGCAGAGGTAGAAACCAAGGGAACGACATCCTTTGGCCAAGGTCTCCAAGAGGGAGCAGGAACCTGGCTCTCAGACTCCAAACCCACTCTTCCATCTGCACCAGCCTCGGGTAACCCCAGGGCGTGGCTGTCTGGTCCCGAAGTCTGTGCTCTCCTGGCCTGATAACCCGGCTGCCTCTGGTAGACCCGGGAGCACACTGTGAAGGGTCAGTCTGGGCCCCAGATCTCCAGGGGGTGGGGGAGTGGCAGCAGCAGCACGTGCACAGGCCTGCGGCAGGAGAAAGAGGCCACATGCAAGGGGAGAGTGGAAATGGTACAAGCCAGGCGGAAGTGGGCAGTGACCTGTAGCCTGGTGGGTTGTTTGTCTTGACTCCATCAGATCAGTAACAGATAACAAATAACAAATGATACATGTTAACCAAGTGTTATCACTGAAGCAGAGCAGGTGGTGGTGGGTAAAGCTATGCGCTCACTTGAGGTCCGTAGGGTCTGGAACCTTCTGCAGGCCCAGCAACGGGTGCTGTCATAGACACCGGGCCCCTTTGATAACTAACCTGTCCCCAGCCAAAGTTTACAGACTGGCTTTGCTACAGGCCTCACCTGCGCGTGGGTCTCTGTCTCTGATATCTGTCTCTGTTGTTCTTGAGATGCCCAAGGCAGTTCACCGGCAGCAACGCTCCCCCACCTGCCACCATCCCTCCCCAGAGTCAGATTCCCTCCTCATTAGCAGGGGCTATTCCAGCCCAGGTGGCTTAAGCTCCCTGGGACAGGCTGGGACACTGATATCTTTTGCCTGGTTCAGAGCTTGGGCTGGAGCTTCAGAAGCTGGGTGACCTGGAAGGTGAGTCTCACCGTAAAGCTGATATATAGATGAATTTGGTCAATAAAGGGCGCCCTGCTCTGCTGGAGACGAAGTTTGCAATTATCTGACCCGGATGAGGGTCCCCGACTGCGAATTGCACTGTGGTGGTGGGTGAGGTCAGGGGGCGGTTATGTGCAGAGATAAGACAGGTGTGTTGACCCACAAATGCATAATAAATGCAGGTATCTGTGGGCCTCACTGCCTCTGCCTGGGACACCCCCCCCAATTCCTTCATGAAATTAGTAGACAGAACCTGGGATTTGAAGTCAAACAGACCTGGATTCAAGTCGTTGCTCTGCCTTTTACTTGCACTGTAACCTTAGGCAAATGACTTGACCTCCTGTCTGAACTTCCTCCTCAATAAAATGGGGCAGCGATGCTGAGCTCCCCGGGCCCTGGGGTGAGAATTAGGAAGGAGCGTGTAGGAAGTGCAGGGACAGAACCTGATAGGTGAGTCACATTTGAGACTTGGTGATCACCTGCTTGAGGGCTCTGCCAAGGGTCACCTCCTCCAGGAAGCCCGCTTGGCATCCATCCCAGCCGCAAAGCTGCCCTCTTCCCTGTGTTGCCACCACGTCCCACGTGGCTTTTGTCTGGTTCAGCACTGTCTTCACAGTGCCTATCTCCCTGCCTGCCTTGCCACTCAGAAGAGCCAACACGATTGAGTCCTTGAACCTCTCCGACATCAGGTGAGGTGCCTGTTTCTCGCTCCCTCTCGAGATGCTCAGGTACATGCTGGTACCTGCATTTTACGGAAGAGTCCCGCCAGCCACTCGAGGCAGCATGACCTCTGCCACTGGCTGCCAGCTCCCTCCCCCGGGCCTTCATCCCTGGGTGCAGCACAGGGCCTGGAACCCACACCACCAGGCCCCATAATGTGTGAGGGAGTGGCCAGCATGTCTGTCAACATATCCAGGCCTTGGTTTTCACTAAAATGAGGAAGTGGACCGTGGTCCTCAGTCCCCTGAAGGGACAGGCCACATTTGACGAAATGTTCCCTGTCTGTGGCAAAATGGGCAAAAGAGCCAGGGACTTTGTGGAGAGTTTTCTGTAAAGCTAGTCACCTTAAAGAAATACCCTCTTTCTCCCTGGGTGTGTCCTTGACACTTTTAGTTATTGTTGAAAATGCCTTTTCTTACTAAAAGTGTCTCAGGTGAGGTGCTGATAATAGCTTACAGGGATGGTGTGTCTTGACTTGACAGCCCCATGTCTGTCCCCAAAGCTGTGTGAAATGTTGGTTTGTGAGCCCAAAGTCCGGGCCGAACTGCCCAGGTGAGCTCTGTTTACCGATAAACACAAAGCAAGTTGCAAAGGCCTCCTGACATTCTTCCAGTCTTCTTGCCCAGCTCTCTCTTCCAGATTTACTTATGATATTTATTTTCACGTCAACACCTCGGCTTGTGTTGAGACTTGCAGCTGGGAATATAAAATCCTACGGGAGGGCCTGATTTTGATCTTTGACAAAGTGAGGGAGCAGGGTGTGGGCAGCTGCCTCGGGAGCCTCCAGGGGTCAAACCCACTCGGAAACCCAGCTCACATGCCATCGGGTACCCTCAGGGCGGGGGCCAGGCCTGGGGATGAGCGTTCCCTCTGCCTGGGAGCCTGAGGTGTGCAGGGGAGGGCTTTCATTGGAGGCCGGAGGGAAGCTGAAATCTACATGCGGGAACACTCTAGAAGGAGCCAGTGGCATGAGGCAGAGGACACAGGACCAGCACCCTGGCAGGCGGGGTCCTTAGTGGCTGGTGGAAAAGACAGACTGGGGACTGTAGACCCGTCAGTTCATTTCTCTAAGTTGAAATATTAGATGAAATCAACTTTCTGGGCAAGCGTTACTGCTGAGTTTAATTTGAAAACAACCCCTCCCTGCAAAGGGATCTAGTGATTGCTAAATAGATGCCAAGGACTGAGCTGGTGCTTTCCAAGCGTGGCACCCGTTTCACCATCCAGTGCTCCCAGCCCTGATTTCTGCCAGGAGAGCAAGGTGGGCTGTACCCCCTTTGTCCCCGACTCCCTGGCCTCCAGCTTAATATGAGAGAGAGTCCCTGACTTGTTGCCTCCTACCTTGAGTTCTGTCCTTACATGTCCCTTCCCCGTCAAGGTCAAGGCCCAGCCTTTCCAGACGGGCAAAGGCCCTCGGGGCAAAATCGGCTGCAGCGCCGTCGGGCCATTCCTGCACCCCGCCAGACTTGGCCTGGAGGTTCTCCACTATCTTGGCCACTCTTAGAGGCTTTTAGCATAATTTTTAATTTTAATTTTTTTGTCAAGATAAATACATTAGGAAATGCCCTTTTGATCATTTTTTATCTTGTATAAGATCGTTACAATATTGATTTGTTAGACTTGTTTACATATTAAATTATAAACATTTAATTTACTATATATATTGCAAATCATGATTTCCAGTTTAATTTTATTTTATCTTTTTTTTTAATCATATGCAAGGTTTTTTTTTTTTTGTATGGTGAATATTTAAAAAAATTTTTTATTGGAGTACAGTTGCTTTACAATATTGTTTCTTTCTGCTGTATAGCAAAGTGAATCAGTTATACGTATACATATATCCACTCTTTTTTAGATTCTTTTCCCATATAGGTCATTACAGAGTACTGAGTAGAGTTCCCTGTGCTATACAGTAGGTCCTTATTAGTCATCGTCTTATATGTAGTACTGTGTATATGTCAATCTCAACCTCCCAGTTTATGCCTCTCCCCGTTTTCCCCCGGTAACTATAAGATTGTTTTCTACATCTGTGCCTCTGTTTCGTAAATAAGTTCATTTGTACCAATTTTTAGATTCCACGTATAAAAGATATCATACAATATTTGTCCTTCTCTATCTGACTTATTCACACAGTATGACATAACAATTTTTTAAATGACTTTTTTATTCTAAATTTTTACTTGTTTCTAGAGACAGAGAGTCAGTCCAAATAATCTGGCCTGCCATTACTGGACCTAGAAGCTTAAACCATTGTTTCAATCATCGGTGATATTCATTTATCTTCCCATTCAGGTGTTAAACAGCTCGAAGACTGGGTCTGCGTGCTCCTACCTCATGCTCTGCATGTACCCAGCTCTCCTGGCACAGAGGAGATGGCAACTAATCAGGGATTTTTGAGCACGTCCCTTAAGGGTGCTGTTGATCTGGAGGAAAGCAGGTGGGTAACTGCCCCTCTTCCTGGGCAGAGGGTCAGGTGCCCGGAGGCCCCTCCTGGCTCTGCTGCCTGGAGAGGGTGTTGATGATATGCCCACTGGATACAGGGCACTCTGTGCTCAGCACTGCTCAGCCCCAAGCAGCCCTGAAGGCAGCTGCCCTTCTCCCTGCTCCCAACTGTGAAAACTGAGGCTGAGAGGCTGACCCATTGCCCTGAGCCTCATACCTGGGAGCTGCAGGCCTGGGCCTGGTGCCTGTTGGCCTGGCTCACGTGTCCTCACTTTTTCCACTGTGCCTACTTCTCCCCTCCCGGGCTCTGTGACCTTGGATAGCCATGACCGTCCTGCATCTGTTCCCTACCGACCGTAAACTGAGAGGCAGGCAGGGCTGGATGATCTCAAAGTCCCCTGCCAGCTCAGGACTCTGCGTTGTGCTCAGGGGTGTGACCGTGCCAGGCCCCAGAGGCCAGCTGCCAGGCCCCAGAGGGAGGCATTTTTTCCTGCCTTGCTGGGGGAAAGCAGACACATGACTCTTCCGGCTGAGCTCTTGTGTGAATTACCATCAGCGACTCGTCTCATGCTCTGCGCTTTGGAAATGCTTTTGGGACCAGCCTCCAGGCTTGGGATCTGCCTCCAAGTTTGTGGCCTGGGGGGAAATCAGCTTCCTTTTTAGCCTGGAACCTCACAGGCCAAGGCTGGTCAGCTGAAAGTCACCCACCTCTGCTTCTGCAAACACACAGCAGACAGACTGTGCCGTGTCTCATCCCAACCCCGTACCAGGGAGGACACACTCACTGGGCCTTCCTACCCTCCACTTCCTCTTCTGGGGACTCCTCCAGGTCTGCCTGCAGCTTTGGTCTAAAAATATGCTCTGGCTTCTTGTTGGAAACAGTAGAGGTGAGAGATCCTGTCGGTAAGAGGAAGAAGTTACCCAATGGGGCATGCTTTGGCCAATTAACAGAACAACGGGAACCCCAGCTGGCTGCCCCATGCATCCCCCTGTCGTGCACCAGGATATTAGGGAAACAGAAGGCTGCCTCCCAGTCGGACCTGGGCCCCCTCACCCAGTAGCTCCTGCCCCTTTTGGAAGGCAGCCAGAGAAGTCGGCTGGGGAAGGGCTTCTTGGCAGGACCTGAGGTCCAACTGGAACTTTCTGGACTGGGGGGTTGCTTCAGGGCAGGACCCCATGGAATCCTTGCTGTGCCCCTGGGTCCAGGCCCAGGCCCTGAAAGGAAGGCTCAGGCAGCCACGGGGGTGACACTGGGCCCATCCCTGAGAGAGGCTCCCTGTCACCCTCAGCCATTTTGGTCAGGGAGCAAGGCCAAGCTAAGAGTCTGAGCTCTAATCCCACCTCTGCTGGGTGAACTTGGCCAGTTGCCTCACCTCTCAGCTCCTCAGTTTCTTTGTGGGGAGAATTAAGGCTTCCCTTGGAGGGTCACTGTCAGGGTCAGAGGCAATGAAGGTCAGCATGGCTGCAGGCCCCTGACTCCGCCCCCAGCTCTGCTGGTCCTGCCCTTTCTGCTAGGCCCTCATTTCTCACTTCCCTTATCCTCCAGCCACCAGGCTCTGTCCCGCCTGCACAGCGCCCCCCCCCCCCCCCCCGCCCCATATCCCTGCACTGCTGGCAGCCTGATAGGCCCGGGCAGAGCCCCTGGGCCTGACACCTGGGGTCAGCCAAGGTCACATCCCCACCTCTCTCTCCAGCCTCTCTGCTTGCAATCTACCATGTCCAATGTGCTTTTACTTCTGCAGGGCATCTCCTCCTCCCGCTTCTGTTTTTCCTTTCATGCACCACCTCTTCCAGGAAGACCTCCCAGATCTCCCCTCTCTGGGCTGTGTTCCTTTTCTGAGCTCTCTCAGCCCCAGTGCCTCTGCTGATCTCTGTGTGTTATACTAGTCTGTTTACTAATCCGTCTCCCTCACTAGATTGGAAGTTTCTTGGGGATTAGGATCTTATCTGAGATTATTAACATCAATAACAGCAACAGAAATGATGAGCTTTTAAAAAATCCTTTTTAAAAAAAATTTTACATCCTGCATGTTCAGATCTAACAATGCCCAGCTACTCTGTGCAGAAGACTTTCGCTAGTGATTGCTTTTATTCATACTGCAGTCTTATTTTGTAGTGAAATATATCACAAATGCATTCTATAATTTTGCTTGTTTTTAATATGATGCATATTGTATTTGCTATAGTTAAATAAACTATTTTTCACATAGTAATTTTTAATTGTGGTAAAATATACATAACATAAAATTTTCCATTTTTAAGTATATGGTTCAATGGCATTAAGTACATTCACATTGTTTGCTACCTTCACCACCATCCAGAACTTTTTTCATCTTTCCAGACTAAAACTCTGGACCCATTCAACTGTAGCTCCCCATTTCTCATTCAGGATTTTTAGCTGCTATAAAAGAGATTTTTGGAACATTTGGTGAAATCAGAATGAGGTCTGTCCTCTAGATAGTGTCACATCGGTGTCAACTTCCTAATTTTAATCATTGTATGGTGGTTGTATAAGATAGTGATTCTTAAACATTTTGGTTTTATTACTCCTTTATCCTCTTAAAAGCTATTGAGAACCCCAAGACGTTTTGTTTCTGTGGGCTATACTTGTCTATATTTCTGGTATTAGAAAATAAAACTGAAAAAAACTTTAAGTATTTATTAATTCATATAAAAATAACACTAATAAGCCCTTCATGCCTTATCATATGTAACATTTTATGAAAATGATTATAATTTTCAAAGCCCCACCAAATTTTAAAAAACATTTTTTCAAATCCCCTTAACGTCTGGTTTAATAGAAGGTAGCTGGATTCTCCGTCTGCTTCTTCCTCTTTTTTTTTTTTGGATGACTCCTATTTTTTTTAAATTTATGTTATCTAAGTATCGTTGATTTACAATGTACAGCAAAGTGACTCAGTCATATATATACATATTCTTTTTCATATTGTTTTCCATTATGGTTTCTCACAGGACATTGAATATAGTTCCCTGTGCTCTAACAAGTAGGACCTTGTTATTTATCCTCACGTCTGCTTCTGCAATCAATCTCTTGCAATCTGTCATTTTTGTCGACCTCTGTGAAGAAAATCTAGCAGGTGGAAGAAGGGGTGTAATTTAATAGTGAGTTCAGGTAATTGTGGGTATTCTTTGACACTGCCCCTAAATTCAGCAAGTGGATGTTTCTTTTCTTTTTTGATATAACACTTTATTGCAGTATAATTCACATGCCATAAAATTCATTCTCTTAAAGGGCACGATTCCCATGGTCTTTAGTACCTCACAGAGGCCCAGCCCTCACCACTGTCTACTCTTCCTGTGGCCTGGAGGGTGTTTGAAGGAGTGAGCTCAGCCCAGGGGAAAATCGGGACTCCTGCCCCCAAACCTGATAGGAAGACAGCACGGAAGGGGAGTTGCCAGGAAGACAGGAGTCCGGTTAGGAGAATCCTCAAGCCCCCAGACAGGCTGACACCGAGCCCTTCTCCCCTCCTAAGGCCACACGGGAGGAGGGGCTTCAGCACGGTTGACCATGACCATGGAAGAGAGAGCATCCCCTGCGCCCAACATGGTAGGGTTGATTTTGTGTCCGCTGGGAGGGGGATATATCAATACGAAGCCTCTGAGAAACGTGGGAAGAATTCGTGAACTGTCGTTAAGTGAGATGAGAGAAGCACGCGGAGGTCAAGAGCTCAGCCATTGTGTGAGTGGCCTGTGGCTGCTATAACAAACGACCACAAACATAATGGCTGAAAATAACCCGGGTTTATTCTCTTGCGGGTCCCGAGGTCAGAGTCTGACATGGGTCTCACGGAGCCAATGTCAAGGTGTGGGCAGGGCTGAGTTCCCTCTGGAATCTCCAGGGGAGAATCCGTTTCCTGCCCTTTTTCAGCTTCTAGAGGTGCCCACGTTCCTTGGCTCGTGGCCCCTTCCTTCTATTTCCAAGGCAGTAGGGTAGCATCTTCCAATCTCTCTCTGACTCTGACCTCCTACTTTCTCTTGTGACCCTTGTGATGACCTTGGACATACAGAGAAAATCCAGGAACGTCTCCCCATCTCAAGATTCTTAACTAATCCCATCTGCAAAGTCCATTTTGTCATAGAAGGCAGCGTATTCACAGATAATGGGGATCAGGATGTGGACATCTTGGGGGGCGTTATCGTGACACCACAGTGGTCGAGAGCGTGGCCACTGGAGCAGACTGGCTCTGCCATTTGCTGCCTGTGGGGCCTTGGACAAGTCATTTCACCTCCCCACGCCTCAGTTTCCCCATCTGTAGAGAGAAGATAATGACAGTCCTACCCATCAGGCTGCTGGAAGGGTCAGTGAGGTCACATCCATACATTCTTCAGGGCAGGCCGCGCACTCGACAAGGGCTGGGTGGAGGTTTGCACTTGTGGGACCATCAGAGCTACAAGGGGGTTGGACTTTACCGGCCGTGGGCCTGGGGCAGGGGCCAGATGCCCTCTGCAGCCCAGGAATCTGACCTTGATAGGGCACAAGCGGCCCTCCAGCCCCCTGCTTGGGCTGCTCTGCTTGGCTCTGAGTGATAAATGTGCAGCCCTGGAGGGCAGGCTCATCTGTGTCCCAGAGCCCGCAGCTCCAGCCACCTTCTCCCGCCTCCGGGGAGCTTCCCGAGGAGCTGGGAAGGAGCCTGGGGGTGGCACCCAGGCAGCAGGCCACAGGGAGGTGTCCCGGTTCAACCCCCTACTGTGCAGGTGGGGAGACGAGAGAAGGACGAGCCAGCTAAGGTGGCGCAGCTGCTACTGGTCTCCTGACTCCCGGCCCCCTGCTGTTTCCACAACCCCCTGTGGCAAATGTCGAGGGATGTGGGTAGTGGCCATGTTACTGGAACCTCCCCTGGCCACGGCCCATGTAGCTGAGGAGGGACCGCCCCCTGAGATCACCCATCCATCTGTCCCTCGCCCCCTCTGAAGGGCAGTGCTGGTCACACCCACACTCGAAGACCCTCAGGCGTGCCCTGGGAGGGTGCAGGAGGGCAGGGAGTGGCTGGGGGCGCCATGGCCACACACGGCTTTTTCTTGGATTTAACACGTTTACATGAAAGGACTTGAGTTTCCTTCAGTGTTACGTCCTCCCGTATCACTGGGAAGTCATGGGCGCTGAGTGTACACTTGGAGTGTGAGTCATCCATTGGCCGAGTGGTGGAGAAGAGACGGAATCAGAATTTCTCCGTCCCACCCCAACCCGCTCAAAGCCTCCATTTTTCTCTGTTAACATATGATGTATCTGCATTTCTCTAATGAGTAGTGATGTTGAGCATCCTTTCATGTGTTTGTTCCAAACTGTATGTCTTCTTTGGAGAAATGTCTATTTAGGTCTTCTGCCCATTTTTGGATTGGGTTGTTTTCTTGATATTGAGCTGCACGAGCTGCTTGTATATTTTGGAGATTAATCCTTTGTCAGTTGCTTCATTTGCAAATATTTTCTCACGTTCTGAGGGTTGTCTTTTCGTCTTGTTTATGGTTTCCTTTGCTGTGCAAAAGCTTTTAAGTTTCTTTAGGTCCCGTTTGTTTATTTTTGTTTTTATTTCCATTTCTCTAGGAGGTGGGTCAAAAAGGATCTTGCTGTGATTTATGTCATAGAGCGTTCTGCCTTTGTTTTCCTCTAAGAGTTTTATGTCTGGCCTTACATTTAGGTCTTTAATCCATTTTGAGTTTATTTTTGCGTATGGTGTTAGGAAGTGTTCTTTTTTAAAAAAATAATTAATTAATTAATTAATTTGGCTGCGTTGGGTCTTCGTTCCTGCACGCGGGCTTTCTCTAGTTGCGGTGAGCGGGGGCTGCTCATTGCGGTGGCTTCTCTTGTTGTGGAGCATGGGCTCTAGGCACGCGGGCTTCAGTAGTTGTGGCACGCGGGCTCAGTAGCTGTGGCTTGCGGACTCTAGAGCGCAGGCTCAGTAGTTGTGGCTCACGGTCTTAGTTGTTCTGTGGCATGTGGGATCTTCCCGGGCCAGGGCCCGAACCTGTGTCCCCTGCACTGGCAGGTGGATTCCTAAGCACTGCACCACCAGGGAAGTCCCAGGAAGTGTTCTAATTTCATTGTTTTACATGTAGCTGTCCAGTTTTCCCAGCAGCATTTATTGAAGAGGCTGTCTTTTCTCCATTGTATATTCTTGCCTCCTTTATCAAAGATAAGGTGACCATATGTGCGCGGGTTTATCTCTGGGCTTTCTATCCTGTTCCATTGATCTATATTTCTGTTTTTGTGCCAGCCACACCCATCAGAATGGCCTACATCAAAAAATCTACAAACAGTAAATGCTGGAGAGGGTGTGGAGAAAAGGGAACCCTCTTGCACTGTTGGTGGGAATGTAAATTGATACAGCCACTATGGAGAACAGTATGGAGGTTCCTTAAAAAACTAAAAATAGAACTACCATATGACCCAGCAATCCCACTACTGGGCATATACCCTGAGCAAACAATAATTCAAAAAGAGACACGTACCACAATGTTCACTGCAGCACTATTTACAATAGCCAGGACATGGAAGCAACCTGTGTCCATTGACAGATGAATGGATAAAGAAGATGTGGCACATATATACAATGGAATATTACTCAGCGATAAAAAGAAATGAAGTTGAGTTCTTTGTAGTGAGGTGGATGGACCTAGAGTCTGTCATACAGAGTGAAGTAAGTCAGAAAGAGAAAAACAAATACCGTATGCTAACAACACATATATATGGAATCTAAAAAAAAAAAATGGTTCTGATGGACCTAGGGACAGGACAGGAATAAAGACGCAGATGTAGAGAATGGACTTGAGGACATGGGGAGGGGGAAGGGTAAGCTGGGACAAAGTGAGAGAGTGGCATTGACATATATACACTACCAAATGTAAAATAGATAGCTAGTGGGAAGCAGCTTCATAGCACAGGGAGATCAGCTCGGTGCTTTGCGACCACCTAGAGGGGTGGGATAGGGAGGGTGGGAGGGAGATGCAAGAGGGAGGGGATATGGGGATATATGTATGTATATAGCTGATTCACTTTGTTATACAGCAGAAACTAACACAACACTGTAAAGCAATTATACTCCAATAAAGATGTTAAAATATATATATATATAATGTAAGAGGTACTTATTTCAGAACAATAGGAGGATCCTGGCCTAGGCAGCCTGTTTGACCTTGAGTGAGTCCCTCCCCTCTGCCCAGGATGCGCACGACCAGCCCGGAGCCGCGAGGGGGCGCCACGACCACAACTGCTCATCCCTGCGCCCCTCCCAGGAGCTGCCCTTGGAAGTCGGGAGCTGCACCAAGGGAGTGAACCTGACCTTCAGCGGAATGTGTGCTGCCTGCAGGGGACGGTGGGGAGCTCTCCAAGACCAGGGCTCTACTTCCTCACCCAGTAGAGGAGAAAGACGAGGGTCAGAAAGCCCCTGGACCCTGCACAGCTGAGTCACTGGTGGAACGGAAGCCCCGCCTGCCATCTTGAGCACGTACGCATGTGCAGGACCGCGCACGTGTGTATATGCTTGTGTATGGGTGTGTGTGTGAGCAGGTATGCATTTCTGTCTGCGTGTGTGTGCACGTGCATACGTGTGACTGTGTGCATTTGTGTGCCACCTGAGTATGTGCATGAATGCACGTGTGCATGCACACCCGTGGACAAACAGGCATGCACGTGAGTATATGCTCGTGCATGTATATGTGTGCATTGTGTGCACGGGTCTCTGTGTGCACGTGTGCCTGTGCACGTGTGTACATGCATGTGCACACCTCTGTGTGTGCTCACTTCTGTGTGTGAGTGTGCATACACTTCTGCACAGGCTCTGTGTGTGAGGCTGTTTGTGGGTGTTCGTGTCTCTGTGCACACACATGTGAGCTTTTCATTTTTTCCCTCGGGCAATCCAGAGGGCCCTGGAGATCCGACGTAGTGGCAGAGGTGGATGCAAAGACAGGCCCAGGGAGAGCTGCTGGCCTGGGCCTGGCCCCGCCTGACACCCACGCACTGTGGGCTCAGCAAAGCCAAGGTCGTGGGCGGGATGCTCCCAGGACCAAGCTGCCAGCGACTTTGGCCTGCTCCGTTGCTTATTTTTCAACTTCTCCCACTCGAGGGCATCTTGCTGTGTGTTCTGGGTCCAAGCCCGATCCAAGGTCCAGCTGCTGTCCCTCCTGGGGGAGCTCCGTGTTCCCTTCGCACGTGCCCACCCGGTCCAGGCCAGCCTCTGGGGGTCCCCTTCCCCAGGCTCTGGGGGACTTCTTTTAAAGGCCCCACCGTCGTGCGAACACTGTTGGTTTCTCTATCGGTTGCTTCAGCGGGAACAAAGGCAGAATTGTGACGGCTTGTGGGAAAGGGCAGCCGTTTTGCGGCACAAAGGATATATTTTTTCCTTCCCTGATCCGAGCCCTGTCACCGGGCTCATGGGCTGCCTGGGAGTTCGGAAGCGGCTTCTGGGAGAAGGCTGGGCAGGCGGTGTGGGTGGCCAGCGGGTCAGGGTGCCTGCTGTCCCCACAGTGCCTCGAGGGGAGCCTGTTCCACCCCTGGAGTCCCACCCACGGCCCACCTGCGAGTCGGGAGGCGCAGCCGACCTCTGCTTCCCCTCGGCCGACGCCAGCCACTCCAGCCCTGCTCCTCCGCACGCCTCGCCGCCTTCCCCGGCCTCCGCGCGGGCCTCAGGCGTGCGCCCTCTCGCTCCGGCTCTGCTCCGGCTCTGCTCCGCGCACTCCCCCTCCTCCTCTCCGGTGGCCCACCCCCCGACCCTGCTCTTGGAACACTGCCTGGCACATAGCAGGAGCTCAGGAAAGGTGTGCTGAATAAAATGAATGAGCTCTGGGATGACCCTGCTCTGGCTCCGTGGACCCCACAGGGGGCAGTGCTTCCCGGTCTGCCCCCAGCCCGGCCCTCCCTCCTGAGCTGTCCCCCGGGGTGCCTCTCAGGAACCCCCAGATTGCCCCGAAGCCTGACACCCCTCCAGGGTCCCCATCTTGGCCAACAGCGCCACCCGCCGGCCAGTCTGTCCAAGCCAGGCGTCGGGACAGGGCCGCCCCGCCAAACCCATCACCAGCTCCAGCCACAGCTCCCCACCCTTGTCCCCTCCTCGCCCTGGTAGAGTCCCCCCCCCGCCTCCCCCCACTCCCCAAACAGCCCCAACTGCAGCCCCCTGCCCCTCGCACCCCCTCCTCTAAAAGCACCTCTGATCCTTTCACTCCGCTGCCTGAAACGTGCCCCAGCTTCCGTGTCTGTGCAGGAGAAAGTCTCCGACCCCGATGTGCCTCTGACCCTGCAGGGGGATCTCAGGGGCTCCGAGCACAGGGAGGAGGAGGGAGCGGAAGGGAGGTAACGCTGACCCCGAGGAGCGCCAGGTCTGGGGGTGAGTGAACTCAAGGTCAGCTGGGCAGTCCAAAGCCAGGGGTCCCGAAAGGGGGGGAAGGGGTGGGGGAGGGGAAGGCATCGTGGGGCTGCAGGAGCAGAGGCCTGGGGGCCTGGGGAGGCGGGCAGCCATGGAGGGAGCGGAGCCTGGCCCGGCAGGGGCAGGTGTGGGCCTATGCAGCTGAGGTGAGGACTGCGGGGGCTGGCGGGTCGGGGGGAACCTTCTAGGCAGAGTGCAGCCAGCAAAGGCCCGGGTGGGGGTGGGCAGGGTAAGGCTCCGTGGAGGGCATTTAACCCCCACCTGGTCCTACAGGAGGGTGCCGGTGATCCCCCTTCTGCAGCTGAGGAAACTGAGGCAGAGAGAAGCCACAGAGCTATGACTGGTGGTTCTGGGATTTGAAGCAGGTCCAGAGTCCGGGCTCCCAAGCCCTGTGCAGTCCTGCCCCTGAAGGAGAGGGGGCAGCTGGGAGCAGGGGCGCCAGGGGCCAGCCTCCCGGGCTGAGGCATGGGTGGCTCTGAGAGAGGGGTTAGGGGGCAGGGGGCGTGGGGACACAGGACAGGAGGAGGGAACTGGGGGAGGAGCCCAGGATGGGCCGGGGCTCTGGCGAGAGCCCTGGGGTGGACGGCGGGCCCTTGGCCCTGGAAGGAGGATGGAGGGGCAGGTCCGGGCTGAAGACACCAGCAGTGTTTGGGCCCCTGAGTGGGAGGCGGGGGGCAGGAGCTGAGCCGGTCCTCGGGGCCTCCCTCTGGGAGCTCGCCCGTAGCCCTCCTTGGAGCAGTGTGGCCCCAGGGACAGGCTGGCACCCACCAGCCCTCAGAGCCCAGAGAGACCTACGATCCAGATGCCAGGCTGAGGAGGGGCTGCCGTCTGTGGGGCAGGAGGCCTTCTCCCTGGGGGCCAGATGCTCAGACACCCCAGCCTGCCAGGCAGCTGCCCCTCGGGAGCCGCAGCCCCTGGTTCCCCCCTGCTGGATGGGGTGGAGGATCCTGGAGCATTCTGGCCACACCTGGGTGCCCAGTGCAGCGGCTGACAGCCTGGGCCTGGGCTGCCTTCCCCAGAACGGTAGAAAACCACGGCCTCACGCTGGCCCAGTCCAGACACCGTGGCCTACGGCTGGGAGAGGGCCAGCGCAGGAGTGGAGACCCAGCCTCTGGCCCCGGCTCGTCCCGACCATGGTGGGACTTTGGCCTGGCCTTCAGCCTCAGGGACGTGTCACACAGACACTGAGTGAGGCCCTCTGTCCTGGTGGCTCCAGGGGACGGTGGTGCCCATGACAATCTGTCCACATCATCCCCACCCCAATGACCCCCTGACCCTGAGTGTCCCCAGGACCCTCTGCCAGCTGCTCTCAGATAGACGGCCACTGCCCACAGCTCCACCCAGCACAGACCAGATGCAGGAAACGTCAACTACAAGATGAAATTCCAAGTGGGGTCTGTTGGGAGATCCACAGACCAAGGGGCTGAGACCCCTCTGAGGGGAGGGGAGCCCGGGGGCTTTACACGCAGCCCCACAGATGACCTGGAGCTGGGACGCCGCCCCTGAGGACGTGCAAATCTCACTGTCCAGTGGTGGCGGTTGTGGACCTCCTGGCTGCCGGGGGGTCTGGATCCTGCGGCTGCATCTGAGGCCTCAGGTGCCGGACACACACGGCCCAGGTGCTGACGGGGGCCTTCCGACTTGGCACCCCGACTCATCTGGGGCTGGGCGCCGGCATGAACCCAGCCTGTTGTGAGCCCAGAAGCCAGATGTGACTGCCCCTGAAACGGGCCCCCATCCTGGGCCACCCTGGCCACCAAGGGCCACCTCACACCTTCAACACCTGCCACGGGCCATGCCTCCTCAAGCTGGGACCTCGCCCCAAGAGCCACACTCCTCCTTCTAGAAGCCTCCGGGTCTCCGAGCCACGTTCCCCCCACTTCCCCTCATGTGCCCTTCCATGAGCTTGGGGACTTCCCGCGATGCTCCACACCGAAGTCCCTAAAATAGGCCTGGGGGCCCAGGGAGGGCTCAGGAGAAGCCCCCCAACCCGTGGCAGGCGTGGCTCTGGGTTACTCTTCCCCATGTGCCCCCGTGACCTCCATGGCCTGCGGGAGTCCCCATCCCGTCCCCCACAGGCGCTCATGAGGCCTTGAGCCTCACCCGAGCCTCCCTCCTCCCCGCTCCCTGCCTGGGGCTCCTCCCCTCCCACCGGGGTCCACACTGGGCACAGAGCTCCGTCTGGGAAACCCCAGGCCCCCAGTGGCTCCCCTGCTTGGGCCCACCCACCTCCCTCGGCCTGGTGGGCCTGCCCCGGGGCCTTTGCTTGGCCCTGCAGCCCCCTGCCCTGTGCCCTCCCAGGGAGACACGGGGTGCGGCTGGCTGCTCCTGCGTGGGGCGGTCAGGGGTGTGGGCAGGGAGGGTGGGCTCCTCCAGAGCCAAGCCCACCTCCTCTCCCCCCCGAGCACTGGTGACCCGGAGGGTGGACCCAGCAGAGGAGCCGGAGTGGGGACTCTGATCCAGAATCCACGCGGCAGCCAGGTGAACTTTCACAGCACTCACCTGATCTTGTTACTCACTGGCTAAAACCATCGATGGCTCCCTGTGGCCTCCGAGGACCCAAGGGTGCCCCAGGCCTTTTGCGGCCCACCTACCCACCCACCCTCCTACCTCTTGCCTCCAGGCCCTGCTCCCTCCAGGTGCTCCCTCACCCGTGGACACCACACACTTCCCTCCCCACCCCCACCCTTTGCCTTGTCTCGGCTCCTCGTCTCTGAGGACTTGGGTTAGTGGTCACGTCACCTCCTCCAGGAAGCCTTCCCGACCCCCAAGCCGGTGAGGGCACACGTCCTACAACCCTCGCTCTTGATTCACCCCAGATAGAGGAACCCTCTCCCTGCAGGGGTTGGGGGGGATCTGGAGACTCACCCCTGCAGCCGGGTGGGAGGGGGTGCAGGTGGGGAGCGCCGGCTTTGAGGCCACAGACAGCGTGACCTTCCCTATCAGGGTGTGAACTCAGGGGCTGATCCTCCCCGGGCCTCAGTTTCCTCATTTGTGAAACAGGGCACCGTCCCCCTAGCACGGGGCAGGGGGTGTGGAGGGAGAGGCTGTAGGCTGAGGCCAGCAGATGCGTCCAGCCCCAGCTCTGTCAGTCACCGCTGTGTGACCTTGGGTTGACCTTGTCCAGCCTCTGTCTCCTGCCTGTGAACTGGGGACCACAGAAGAGCCTGAGATTAGAGCCAGGCCTGCAGGGGGCCCGGGGTCCTGTGCACCCAGGGAGGTCCAGCCGGGTGGTCGGTCAGGAGATTGGCCCAAGGAGGGCTTCCAGGAAGGGAGGGGACGAGGGGTCAGAAGACATGGTCCTTGCCTGGCTGTCCACCCTTGGGAAGGTCGCCAGCCTTCTGAGAGGACTGGCCCTCGGAGGCCCCACGGCTCGGCCGGGTCCTGCCTGTGTTCCCAGGCCCTGGGTCATGGCTGGGCCGCCCTGCTGCCCTGGGAGCCGGCCCGGACTGAACTCGGCGCTCGGCCAAGCCATGTTTCTGCATTTAGCGCTGGAATTGAGTCGTATAAAGTGGAGGGGGCACCTCCTTCTCCTCTGCCTGCAGTGATGGAGGGGCCGAGGGTGCGCCTCTTCAGCTGTGGGTCACCTCAGGCAGCTGGGCACCAGCCCCTGCTCTGGCCAAGAGCCTTCCAGCTGTGACAGGCTCTGGTCAGGAATCTCGGGGCTGGCGCCAGCTTGGGGTAAAAAAATAGCCATCAGGGGTCACTGTGCCTGGGGGCAGCACTGGCCTGGACTGGGTACTTCACTCCCCGTGCCTCAGTTTCCCATCCCCTTCCCCTCACCACTGAGTGAGTTAACTGGCCCTCAAAGCCCACCTGGGCCCCAGCACCATGCCAAGCCCTGGCCTTGGCCCTGTCTAAGTCGCCCCCTCTGGTCCAGCTGATTCCAGGACAGGCCAATCCCTGCCGGGGAGGAGGGGGGTGGAATGACATGGTGCTGGGGGCACGAGGAGAAGAGGAGGGAACCATATATGTGGTCTGCGGCCAGGGAACCCAAGTGACTTCCCAGGGGAGGGGGCACTTGGGGCTTCTCCCCATTTGCTGGGGCATCGCTGCTTTCTTGAGCCCCAGCATCGCTCTAGGCCGTGTGACTACTCACTACAGCTGAGGCCCAGAGAGGGTGGGCAACTTGCCTGAGAACACACAGCCTGGCTGGGGTGGGCCCGTGACCTCACAGCCTCGGGGGAGGGTCATTCGAGGGGAGGGGGCAGGTGGAACGGTCTGGACTCCACAGGGCCGGGCCTGGTGGTCCCAGCACAGCGGGAAGCTGTTGGGGGTGAACAGCGAACAGGGCAGGAAGGTGAAGTCTCCGCACCTCTTGGGTCCTGTGGCTCCAGCCTGGGCCAAGGCGTCCCGCGCGCTCCGGTCACTCCCTGTCAGGCCTCCCTGAGTGCACATGGTGGGTGGGGCCTGGCCAGGACCCCCTGTCTCTCCCTCACCCTCGAGATGGAAGGGCAGCTCCCACCCACGCTGGTGCTGCGGCCGGGGAAACCACAGGGGGCTGGGAGGCGAGCTGCCCTCGGCTCACAGCCTTCCAGGCCCATGGTCAGGGGGGCAGGGATGTCACAGGCGGCCACGGGGGCCGTAGGTGGACCTCCTGCAGCTTGGGGTGCCCAGCCTCCCGACACCTGTTCTGGGCCTGACCCAGGCCTGCTCTCAGGGAGCTGCCCGGAGACGGCGGCGCCGCAGATGTAAGTGCTCGGGAGGAGGCGCGGCACAGTGGCTGCCGGCCCAACCTTGGGAACCGGAGGAAGAAGCCCCCAGAGGAGCTCGGGTTCCCATCCAGGGGGGACGAGCAGGAGGCGCCAGCGGGGGTGGGGCTCTCCCAGCAGGATGTGCAGCGAGAGGCAAGGTGGCTGGTGAAACAGGCAGGGGCCCTGTCACAGGGAAGCAGTGACCCGGCTTGGCGGCACTGAGGTGTCGAAGTTGAAGCTGAGCGTGAGGGATCCACAGGGCGGGGCGGGGGCAGGTCCTGAGCAGGGAGGGGAGCCCTGCGCCGGGCTCTGGGCACCCCATGACCTTTCTCTCTGAACCTGTGAGACACGGACTTCCTCTTGTCCGCGGGGCTGGGTGAGGGTCCCACGTTTGACTCGGGTCCCTGCCAGGTGCGGGCTCAGAGCAGAGAGTGTGGGCGACGTCACAGCCTGAGCGCACCCGCAGGGAGTGTGGCCCATAGGAGGAGGGAGGCCGGGGCAGCAGTGGGCGCCTCGGTGGCGAGGCCTGCGGGCTGATGCCCCGGGCCTCTGCCCGGGCCTGGTTTGAGCATCAAGGTTGAATTCTGCTGCCCGCCCAAGCCCCCCTCCCCAGACAGCGCACTCAACCATGCTGCCCCTGGGTCCCTGGGGTGGGCACTGGGGAAGGTGCCCATCTGCAGTGAACGGCTCGCCCCGTCCCGGAGGGGGCTAGGGCAGTGGAGCCAGGTTAGGAATGAGAGCAGGGCCAGGGCCCAGGTCATACGGGGCAGCTCAAGTTGTGTGCAGGACAGGCCTCCAGGCCCCTTTGGGCCACAGAACTCGGCTCCCGGCCTGAAGAATGGAGCAGAGGCGAGCAGTGCCTGCCTACCTGGTGGCTGCCAGAGGCGTGGCTGGAGGTCCCACGGAGCCACAAGTGGCTGGAGTGAAGCAGGACAGCCAGCACCCATGCCCTCTCCCTGCCCTCCCAGAGGTCGCTGCCTGTGCCACCCTGGCCTGGCCTCCAGGGGCGCTGCTCCCTGGCCCCGGGTCGCTGTGCAGAGCTGAGGGCTCAGACAGGCTCAGGGGGGACAGATGGGAAGTTCCAGCTGACTCAGCCCTGGGGGCCGCCTCCATCCTCCGCAGGTCAAGGTCACTGCGAGAGCCCAGGTGAAGCCCATTTCCACCCGGCACTGATCTCAATGGAGCAGCAGCTGGCTCCGCCCACCAAGAATCCTCTGCCTCTTCCATCCCCGCCCGCCATGCGGCTGGCTCCACCCCGGGCACCACCTGGCCGGGGAGCACGCACAGCCAGTGGTTCAGGGCTGAGCATTCGTGACTCACTGCTGGAGAGGGGAGAGGGCTTTCCACGGCGGGGGGAGGCAGGGGTGGGGAAGGCGATCAAGGCCTGGCCTTCTCTACCTTTCCAGGGGGAGCCTGCTGGGGCTGGGGAAGCACGGAAAAGCAGTCAGCAGAAATGGAGCGGGGGCAGAGTCCTGAGGACGCCCTTTGAACCAGCCATGCCTGACGCTGGTCCAATTCCTCGATTTTTTTCTTACATAAGGCTATAAGTCCCCTCTGGGCCTAAGCTAGTTTGGCTTGGGTTTCTGTTACCTGCAACTAAAGCTTCCTGATTAATTCTGAAACTGACTCTAGAAATGACCTACCCTTTTGGGCATGTGGGTCGCACAGGACTCAACAACACACACATACAGTCAGAGTGTGAATGTGGGGGCTTCTCATTCCTTTTCGTATTCTGTAGCTGGCAAACTCCTATTCATCCTACAAAACCCAACTCAGGACTTACCTGTCCCAGGAAGCTCTCCATGAACTCTCCCACACACCACTTCTGCTGTGTGGTCCTCCCTCTTACGCTGTGCCTCCAAGGCCTTGGGCATCATTCACCTAATCCTCCCATTCCCGGTCTGTCTCCCAGCTGCAATGTATTGAACGAAGGATCGTTTTGAGGGCTGCACCACCAAGTGGATCCCTCAAGGTGACGAGCATTCCATTCTGGCCGGTCTGCAGTTGAAGCTGCCCTGGACCCTGAACCACTCCCTCTCCACTGCCAGCTAGCCACAAGTGCCCGAGGTGCCAGGACTTGGGGATGCCTGGGTACAAGTGTGGGAGCAGAGAGGAAAGACAGCTGCCAGGAAGGTTCCCCAGAGGTGAGAGAGGCTGTACTCCTGCCTCCAGAGAGGGCTGGTGGAGGCAAGGCTCGGCGTGCTGGGGTTTGTGCAAGTCTGCCTGGGGCCCTGGGCACTCCTGAATGGGTGCCTTCCAGGCTCTGGGGGCTTGGGCAGGTTTCTCATCATTGAGATGGAGGGGAAAAAAATAACACCCACAGGAGGATCAGATGACAAGACAGTGCCAGGCACATAGTTGGTGGTTAACAGAAGCTGGGGTGGTGGCCGTAACGGAAGGCCCAGTGGAAGTGACTGGGATGAAGGGACAGCAGGAAGGGCGTCCCAGGCAGAGGCTTAGTGTGAGAAGAGGCTGGGTGCCATGTGCTCCAGGTGGCAGTGGCCTCCGGTGGCCGGAAGGAAGCTGTTGGGAGAGGGTTGCTCCTGCTGGGAGTGAGCCCCCCAGAGCAGGGGGAGATCAAGTCAAGGCTGTGACCCAGGTGGTGGAGGACTGGGGGATGTCAGGCCCCAGGAGCTTGCTCTCTCTGGGCGGCAGGCCCTGTCTAGGGCCCAGCCCTGTGCCAGGTGGGACAGCGGCCCAGGTTTGGCCTGCTCAGGACCACCTTGCTCAGGCCCAGCAAGGCTGCATGGCCCATGGCCTCCCAGACAAGCCTGCCTAGCTGAGCACTGCCCTGGCCACCAACCCGGGCCCAGCCCAACTCCCACCAGGCTCCCTTGAGGCCAGGCCAGCAGCCGTCCCCACCCTCTACCAATGGGGCAATCTCACCTGCTGGGCCGCCTGCCCCCTCACTGGGTCACGGGTCAGCCAAGCTAAATAGCCCGTGGCTCCCATGCTCCGTGCGCCCGGCTCCCATCAGCTGCCAGGGACGGCGCCTGCTCGGCTGCCCAGGGGTAGTACCTGCCCACTTGTCCGTGCCCTTCCTATGCTCCCTGCCTACGCGGCCACTAGTCTGTCCTTGTGAGCCCAGAGCCTTGGGGGGCCTCCTTACGGCTGAGTGACACCCCCAGGACTGCTTTGGGGGTGGGGCTCCCTGAGGGTCTAGGAGGGTGCTGACTGCCCAGGGCCACTCAGCAGTGACTGTGCTGGTAACACCAGTCAGTGTTTACTGCCCACTCTACTCCCGTGGCTGGGCTCACAGGACACAGAGGCGCGTGAGGGAGGCCCCTGTCCCCGAGGGACACCGCTGTGTGACCCTGGACATGGTGCTGACCTCTTCAGGTCCAGGGTTCAGGGATGGGAAATCGGACTCAGCTCCTGTTGTGGGATCAGATGAAACCACCGCTCCCCACCCCTGCCCCCGGGCCTCCTGCCGCCCGGCAAGTGGTGGACAGCCAGGGCTTTCATCCTGGGCCTTCTCCTGCAGTCCAGCCCCTGTGGGGTGTGACCTTGGCCACACAGCTTTCTGCAGCCTGGGACAGGTGGCACCCTCCACTTCACAGGATGGCCCTGCTGGGGATACCCCCATCTGCAGGGGCTGGCACACGGGGCGGGGGGGGAGGGGGCAGGGGCAGAGGGGAGGGGGAGAGGTGGTTCTTCTCTGTTTTACAGATGGGGAAACTGAGGCTCAGAGAGGAAGAGGTATGTGGTCCAATGCCACAGCGGGGGTGAGTGCAGACAGACGTGGGGTCGGACCCCAGCCCAGTAATCGGACCCCTGTCCAGTGCCTGGACGGGGCAAGGGGCAGCAGTCCTCCTGGTGGCCGAAAGGGGGGATGTCCTCCACCCCCCCATAGCCACTAGAGCGCTGTATCCCCCCAGGGGATGTTGCGAGGGGAGAAGAGGCCGGGGCTCCTGCGGTGTTGGTGGGCTGATGCTGAACCCATCCGCTGCCCGCCCCCCTTGTTCTTGACCTCACAGGCTACTGGGCCTCGGGACTGCGGGGGTCCCATCCAGGCCTCATGAACCCCCGCCGCTGGTGACAGAGAGGGGGGTGATGGGGGGTCTGGGGTTCCACAGGCCGCCCTTCTCCAGCCACAGCTGCGCTTTTCGTCTGATGCAGGGCGCCACCTGGTGGTCACCCCGGGTCTCACCTCAGAGGCTGGACCAGAGCCGACCCATCCTGAGCACACAGCTGAAAGCGGTCTGGACCTTCAAGTTCAGGCCCATGGGGAAACTGAGGCTCACGGGGGCCAGGAGCTCTGTGGGCCCCTCGGGGAGGCAGGGCTCCTGATGCCGGTCCAGTGCCCAATTCCTCTCTGGTTGTGCTCAGGGCCCCTGGCAGGGTGGCCAGGCTAAAGTGACTTAGGGCACATGGGGACCCAGGCCCAGCCCGCAGGGATTCAAGTCACAGCTGGGCTTGTGCAGCCCCTGCCAGTGGGTCCGGTCTGTCTGCCCCGGCCAAGCCAAGACCCCACCCTGCTGTCCCCAGCACGCTTCTCAGAGCCCACTGTTGGCTGAGATGGAGGGGGAAACACCCCCCAGCTTGTGACCACAGGTGAATGGGACTGGTATTGCCCAGTCCTGAGGCCCAGCTGGCTTGGCCACCTGCCTGCCTTGCCCTCCCTGAGCACAGAAGCAGCAGGAACATCAGGTCCTGTCCTGCCTCGGGGCTTCTCAGAACATCGCGGCTCACCGCCCAGCTCTAAACCCTGTCCTGGGGCCCAGGGGGCCTGTGTCCTTGGGCGCACCCCTCCCCCCGCACCTCTCAGGGCTCTGCCTCCATGGGGTTCTCTCCCCTCATGGCAGCCAGAGAGACCTCTGGCAAATGCAGAGCTGTTCTGTGGGACGGCCACTGGTGTGACTTGCCCAGCTGGGATGCTGTAGTCAGGCCGGTCTGGGAAACTGTGAGCTAAACCAAATCCAAGAGGTCTGTCTCCTCTCTGCAGGCCTTGTCAGAGCCTTTAACGGGCTCACCGCAGTGTGACTCCAAAAGAGGACACTGTGGGCAGCAGCTCTGGACATATTCATCCGGAGTCCAAGAGCATCTCAAGGCCTTTTCAGGGGACAGCCAGTCCCCTCCTCAGCCTGAGCCCTTAGGGTGCCCAGGTACTACCTCTCCTGGCAGCTTCCCTCACGGCGCTGGGCTCCACCCCAACAGACCCTGTGTTCACTCTCATTCATTTGTTCTTTCAGTGGGCATTTATTAAACACCCACTGCACCAGGCACTGGGCTAGGTGCTGGGGATACTGCAGGAACAAGATGACACAGGTCCCCGGAGCTCAGAGCCTCCTGGGGCGGGGAATGGACCACACCCGGATAGATGAGGAACACGGGAGTGGGGGTGGGTAGAGCTTAGAAGGAAAGGGGTCCTGGCAGCCGGGAGCAGCCTGGAACATCAGCTGGGCCTGGCCGTCCTCCTGTGGACATGAACAGCTTCACAAAACGCCAACACCCCCCGGGGAATCAGCGAACACAGACGGCAGTGTGGACCTCTTCCAGGCCACAAAAATGTTCAGACTTCCCCCTTCCCGGCTGCAGGAGTGACCAGTGCTTCCCTGGTGAATCACAGCCCCCGCCAGCTCCAGGCTCCCCTCTGCCCACAAAGTTTATCACGACGCCCCTTTCTGAGAGCATCCGATCTGGAGCAAGTTCGCCTCCTCAGACCCGCCCAGCACCCAGCGCACCTATGGTTGAGACACCCCGTGGCTCTCCCCGGTTGCAAAGACCAATGGCTGTAGGGTTATGACAGCTCAGTGGAGAAAAGCAAAGTGGGTTGGAGGAGAGAGAACAGAGAGACACAGGGAAACAGTGTGGGCACTGTTGGCCTGGGGGTCTGGGGAGCCTCTCGGATGTCTGGGGGAGGCCAGGCGTGGGGGGCTCCGTCCCGTCGAGCAGCGCTGGACCCTCATCTCCTCGTCCCACGGAGCCTGCCTGCTCTGCCCGCCTGGCCGGGACCCCGCAGGTCCTGCAAGGGCCAGTCTTCTAGTCCTCAGCCTGGGTGAGGAGATGGGCTCAGAGAGGGCCAGGGCTTTGCCCCTGCTCACACAGCTGGGGTGTGTCTGAGCCGGGACCCTTCTGCCGGCTGGTCTCCCGATCCTGTGCTCCTTCTGCCACACCCTGGGCCCCCTCCATGGTGGCAGGGCCCTCCCCAGTGCCACCCTCAGCTGTGGCACGTGGGCCCCTGGGGGGTGCCTCCATCTGGGGGTGACCACAGACCACCTGCAGAGTACCTCTCCCGATCCCCAGCCCCACGGGGGCCCCTGCTGGGTGCACCCCCTCTGCGCGGTGGGCCATCTGGCTGGGTCCTCGGGTGCTGGGGTCCCTGGGCCTCTGGAGACCCCAGCAGACAGGGGCTTCCTCGCTCCTGGAACTGTCACGCCCCACTTGCCCTGCCCCCGCCCTCTCTGAGCACATCCCACACTGAGAAGGGGGCTCTGCTCGCTCCTACCCAGTCCCCCACCTGCTGTGCCGCTGGGCACCCTCCTGCGGGCGCTTCCTCCTCCCACGAGGGCCCCCGCCCGCCCGGGCTGGCCCCAGGGCCCTTCCTCCCCCGTGCCTTCCCTCCAGGTGGTTCCTGCCCTCCCTCCTCAGCCTGGCCATCAGGGGCTCCCAGGACACCCCCACCCCGCCCCCAAAACCCTCCCTGCTGAGGCGCCTTTCCTCTCTCCCCCTTTCCTCCCTGTCCTCCGCCCTCCAGGTCTTCACCTCCTTTCCACCAGCCGCCGCCTGGGCCATGATGCCCTCAGAGCACAGGCCAACTGCTCGGGCCTCCCCGCCACACGTGCGGGGACAGAACACCCACACGGAGCCACGGGGACCTCTCGGCTGACCCGGGAGAGATGTGAAGGAGGAGGAGGCCGCATGATGCGGAGGGCGCGACGAGGGGAGGAGGGGAAGGAGAGGGAGGGCAGGGAGGGGCTGAGGGCTTCTTCAGAACACGCTGCCCTTTCCTGTTGCACCCCTGGAGAGCACGGCCGGCAGCACGCCTCGCTCACCACGCTGGGCTGCACTGCCCCCCTGGGGCTTGGCCAGAGGCAGGACCAGACACCCAGGATTTGGGAAGGAGGTGGAGGGTTGGGGTCCAGGCCCGCCAGGAACTGGCCCCACCATCTTCGAGCCCAGGTCACGTGGGCGGGGACAGAGAGTCGCTTCCTTCTGAGGGGCCAGATGTCTGGTGCACAGGCGGCCACTTTGCTCTTGTTAGGATGGACTCTCAAATGCGAGGCCTGCGGCCGAGACACCTGGGAGAGCCCGGGCCTGGCCTGCTTCCTTGGCTACAGGGAAGGGATTCCAGAACTCATCTCTTCTCTGCACCTCCATTCCCCCTCCCTCACCACGGGCAGGAGACACCATGGGGGTGGCAGGACAGCTATAGGCCCTGGAGTAGACAAACTGGTCGCCATTCCAGCTCTGCTCTGGCCTGCTGTGTGGCCTTGGGAAAGTCTCTCCGAGCCTCAACGTCCACCTTTATGAAATGGGCTCAGGACAGCAGCCCCTCGCTGAGGACCAGGGACGTCGCCCTGGCACACGGCGCCCCAGCGGGGGGCTGACTCAAGATTACTTACACCAACGGCTGGAGCCCTCTGCTGCCTTCCCTGCAAAAGTCACCCCTTCCACAGAGTCCTGGTGGCCAAGTAGACACAGAGCAGCTGCGGCCGCCTCTGCAACGGGCAGCCCAGGAGGCTACGGGAGCCTTGGGGTCAGGGGCACTTGCTGCTGTCAGTGTGGACGGTGAAGTTGGGCCACCAAGCAGGAAGCCTGAGGGAAGGAGACAGCCTCAGGCTCTGGAACAGCTGGGGCTATGGTGGGATTGGAGCCCCTTGAGCAGGCCAGGCCTGAAGGCCCTCCCCTCCTGGCCCATCTCAGTCCTCCAGCTGTCCAGGTCTGACACGTGTAACCTGGTGCTGCCCCCTCCCCTTCTAGAGAGAAACAGGCGTAGCTCAGCACCTCTAGCCTGCTGACACGGGGACGCCCCCAGGTCCCCAGGCCCCCAGCCCACCCTGGCCCCTCAGGCCCTGCCTGATCCAGGAGGGACAACATCAGGGAGACCCATCTCTGCTAAATGACACTGATGGGCATGAAGTCTCTGCCAGGCGGCCACGGGCCCGCAGCAAGAGCGAGACCCTGCCTTCTTCGCCTGGTGTCTGAGGCCTTCACTGCGGCCCCAGCTTCCCCTTCGGGCTCCTCTGCCTGGGCCACCCCCAGCTCGGGGTTTCCAGACTACCCAGCGCCCCATCCTCCCAGGCTTGGGGACCATCTCCCTTCCTGCAGAAAGCCTGGCCTTGGGCCAGCAGGCGGTGCCTGGGGACAGATGTGGGTCTAAAGCCCTGGCAGGGGGCCCTGGTCCTCATGGGTCTGCTGTGGGTGTGGCCATGAGGAGGGGGCGCTGATGGGGGGCAGTGGTGCTGGCAGTGAGCAGGAGGTTGCCAGCTGTGTCACCTGGGGCCATGGCAGGGGTACACCTGGAGCGTGGAGGAGCCGGCAGGGGGTGCGGGGTGAATGCCGCTCAGTTATTAGTCTGCAGTTCAGGCCCCGCACACCAGAGGAGCAGGAAGCGCTGCTGGGGCCCTCTCCCCTGGGCTGACCTTGAACCCGAGGCTTCCGGCCCAGGAGGGGTCATCCCCTTCCACCGCCCTGGCTGCGGGCGGGGGTGGCGGCTCAGAGCTCACGGCCGCCTCTTCCCGCTGCCGCCACACGGTGTCGCTGTCGGGAAACGCAGAGCCCGATGGCAGGGGCCGCCCAGCTGGCCGTGGCCCAGGCCTCCCGCTGGCTGGCCAGGAAAGGGGGGACTAAGGGGGATGAGAGCAGGGCTGGGCCCAGGGCCAGTGAGGCTCCCAGGACACGGAACTGAAGGAGGCGCTCAGCCTCTCAGGGCGGCAGGACAGTGGCCACGTTCGTAGGCGGGGCCCAGGCTGACTCGTGGGGTGGGAGTTGGGGGCACTCCGCCTTCCTGGGTGTTTCTTCCATAAAACAGATTACAGAACATGTTTTATGACCAGGTGGTGCAAAAACGAATATAATCCAAGCTAGTTTCATTATTATGGATGCTGTATGTTATATAGCACAAATTATTATATACATTTGCTACATATATTGTATATTACATATAATATACAGTCAATATTGTTGTATTCATTTTTCCTTCAAACTTTGAAAGGAACTGAAGTGAAACTGCTTCATGGGCCCCTAATAGTATGTGGGTCTTGGCTCTGTGCCCACCGTGCTGATGGGCAGGCTGGAGGTGCCATGTCACCCTGAGACTGAGGGCCCCTGAGATGCTGGGCCTTTGCCACCTCACCCTAGTCCTGGCCCTGGGTGACGGCCTGGTCACTCCGTGCCCACATGGCCAGGCGGGCCCTGGCTCAGCCCCGGTCTGTAGGGTCTAGATGCTGGACTGGCTCTGCCATCCCTCCCCAGGGGTCCAAGGTCAGAGGTGGCCCTTGTGGACCTTAAGGCCCATGGCCTATCAAAGGCCCCACCTTGGACACCCCAGAAGTCCCTCGAGTCTCTCTGATGAGTCACCTCCCAGGAGGAGCAGGGACATGCAGACCTCTCTCCTGCAGAACACCAGCGGCACCTCGGTGGCCCGTCTCAGCTGGGAGGGGGCCGAGGGGGCCCGGCTTCTGCATGCCTGGGGACGGGGACCACCTCCAAGGTCTTGGACCCTCGCTCGCTCCCTGGCCTTGAGCTGAGCCGCTCTCAAGTTGACTCATCCACATCTCTGACCATGGTCCTGGCCTGCCTGGGGAGCGCACAGTCTGGGGGTGCCGAGTCCTCAGGGCTCCCCAGCCTGCTCTCCACCCTGCTCACCTGCTGACTAGACCCAGGGCCCAAGCCGAGCCAGGAGCCACTCCCTGGCTAGGCAGCAGGTGGCACCAGGCGCCCAGCCTCGGGCCAGGGCTCAGGTCTGGCGGCCGGCTCCCCTGCCATTCTCGCGTTCCCTCCCAGTGCCTCCCACACACCCCTCCGCCCCCCAGCTGAGTTCTCTCAACCGCTGTCTCCTGACATCCAACAGCCCCCTACGACGTAGGATGGGGAAATCGAGGCTTGGTGAGTAGAGCAACTGCCCCAGGCCTCTGCCCCCAAGGCTGGGCCTTTTCTGCCGCCTCGCAGGGCCCCGCAAACGAACTAGCTGCTTTGACCATACTGACTTCATCCAGTTTGTTTTGGGATGAAACTGCTTCCGCACATCACTGGTGACCAGATGATGGGTAGCACCCTGCCCCCATGCCCCTCGGGCCCACATTTGGGGTCCTGTTGGTCTCTAGGGTCGGCCAGTTGGTGGCAGAGGGGAGGCTGGAAGTTGGTTGGCTGGAAGGTGGAGAGGGTCACAGGGTGAACCAGGTGTCACCTCCTCCAGGAAGCCACTCCCTGACTGCAGAGCTGGGTCCAGGACTCCTCGGGGCTCTTCTAGACCCTGGGTGGCCCCCATCATGGCACTGACCATGGCAGTGGCTGCTGTGTGTCCGGACTGCTCCCCACCAGGACATGAGCCCTGATTACAGGGCCGGGCACTGTGGGAATGCCAGAGGAAAGGCTGAACTAGGGGTATAAACGGTCATGGTCAGCTCAGATAGACATGGGCTACCGTGGCCCAAGGCAGTGCTGAGCTGTGGGATTCAGAGGAGAGGGGCTGTGCGTTCAGAGCCATGATCAGCAGGAGGGGCGGGGAGGGGTCCAGGTGAGGGTGTACACAGGTGTGAGGGCAGGTCCGCTCACAGGGGGGCCCAGTGCCCCCTTGTGCCCAGAAGAATGGCAGAGGGGCTGCTCCAAGAGGCTCTGAGGTCTGGCATTGGGAGTGGGGATGGAGAGACGTGAGGGACAGAAATGATATCCAGGGGACACAAGTGGCCAGATTCTGCCACTGACTGACCACAGGGCGAAGAAGAGCAGGTGGACAGTGCCCAAGTTTGTCACCTGCCTTGGTCCCAGAGGACGATGGGGGAGGAGAAGATGGGGCACTCCACTGCAAAGGTCTCTTCTTTATGACTTACACAGCCAGCAAACTGCAAGCTGCAAACTCCTACACAGCCATCAAGACCCAGCTCAGATGGCCCCTGCTCTAGAAAGCTCTCCCTGCCCCTCGGGACCCCTGCTCTGGGCTCCCGTGGCCCCTGACCCACGGTGCAGCAGCAGCTCCTCAAGGGCAGGTGGGCCACGGATGGGTGTCAGGTTGGGGAGGGGGTGCTGGACTGCACAGGCGTGGCCATGCCGGGCTGGGTGGGCCTGCAGAACCCAGGCAGGAGGCTTGCGATGGGTGGGGGCTTGGGCAGAGATAGCAGCTTGGGGACAGTCATCATGGTGGGAGGGGAGGAGGGTCCCTCCAAAGCTTCAGGCTGCTGCACTCAGGGCTGAGAGGTGCCCAGCTCAGCCCCCCTCTCCTCCCTCCGGGACCCTGGCTGCATCAGGAGCCTCCTCTGGCCTCTGTCACAGGGTCCCTGTCCCAGACCACTGCCTGGAACCTGGACCTGTCCGAGCCCTGTCTGTCCCCTCAGGTGGTGGGCACTTGGAGGCTGCAGTCGTGTTCCGTTCTGTGTAACCCGGGTCGTTGGCAAGAGCCAGCCTGCAGGGGGTTGTGGGGTGACGGGGGGGCTGGCTCCAGCTGGGGCAGGTGGCACCTCATTGCGCTCTGTGGGCACAGGGACGGGGGGCGGACGCAGCCGCGGCAGCACCTCCCCCGGAGGGTGCTCTGGGCGCTGGGTCAGACACAGATGGGTCTCTTCTGACACCCAGGCTGTGACCGTGGGGACGGGCTTCAGCAGCCACCAGCACGAGAGCCTAAGACCCCCGGCAGAAACGTGGGTGAACATTTGGGATGGCGGTCAGCCCAGGATGGACACCCGAAATAAGGGCTACCCTGGACACTGTCCTAATGGGGCTGCGCGTGGCAGGCAGGAACTTCCGGGCTCCGGTCAAGCACTGGGTCTGGGGTGGCCTCGGGGACCGCGCCCTGGACTGTGCTCTGAGCTGCTGATTGGGGTCCGCGCCACCTGCAAGGGGGCCTCTTCACCAGTGTGCGGGCCGAGTGACGCCTCTGGGGCCTGGGTCCCCCAGCTTGTGCGCAAAGCGGGTGTGAGTGGGGTGCAGACTGCGCTGGGGGCCCGGGTCCAGGGCTGAATCCATCAGGAAGGCCCTAAGACTGCGGGGACAGCAGACTAGGGTGCGGTGACCCCCGGTGGCCCAGAGGCGGCTCCCCCGCCAGGCCACGCCCACGCCGCCCACGGCAGACGGCAGACGACGGCAGACGCGCCCGACACCGACAGGCACGCCCTCTATCGCCCCGCCCCTGGGCTCCCAGAACAAACGGGCAGACTCCAGATTCCCATGACAGCAGCCTTTATTGAGATCCGGGTGTGCACACGGCAGCCTCCCACCCGCCTGGCCTGGGCTCAGGCCCCCGAGTCATCTGCCGCGTCCCCTGCGGAGCGCGGGGGCGGCCCTCCCGTGGGACGTCGCTGGGCCCCTCAGGGAAGGCAGTAGGTTGTATAGTTATCTTCCGAGGGGGCAACATCACTGCCCTGAAACCACACAACCTACTACCTCACCCCGCCGGTGCCCGGGTTTGGGAGGGTCCGCCGTCCTGCCGCTGCCCCCGGCCCAGCCCCGGCCCCTCCTGGTGGTCTGCAGCCACCAGAGGCGAGCTGGAGGGCTGGGCAGGCGCAGGGGAGGAGGGACGTGCAGACGGCGCCTCGGTCCCCACGCTGGCCAGTCCCGCTGCGCTTGCTGGGGGTGGAGCGGGCTCGTGCCCACGAGGGCTGCCGTGGGCTCGAGGACATTCCTCTCACTCCCTGCCTGGGAGAGGGGAGCCCTGGCCTCCGTCCCTCCGCTGACCAGAGGCCTGACGCTGAGCTGGGCAGGCTGTGGCCTCGGGGGACGTGCTGATCGAGGCCGACCCCGTGGGCTGCCCTGGGGTGCTGCCCTGCAACGCCAGCCGAGCCTCAGTTGGCCCAGTCCCCCTCGGGGCCCGAGGCTACTCCTCCTGGTGCCCAGTGCCGGCCACAGGAATGCATCTGAGGGCAAAGTCCAGGCTGGGGGCCGCCCAAGAGCCTGATGTGGGGTAGGGGGATGTGGACGGGGGAGGGGTGGGCTGCCCAAACTGCCCGTAGGGTCCGTCAGCTCTCAGCACAGCGTGGGGAGAGGGAAAGGTCGACTCTGAGCCCTGCCCTCCTTGGACACTTCACATGGTACTGCCTTCAACCCTCATCTGCCCCATTTCACAGACGAGGAAACTGAAGCCCAGAGAGGTCAAGGGACCCACCCCAGCTCACACAGCAAGTGGAACCTAGGCCCGTCAGACTTCTTACCACCCGGCAGCCACTGTGCCCACCCTGCCGAGGCTGCGTCCCCACCCCCCCTGCCCACCGCACCCCCCTCCACCAGCCAGGGTCCTGGATGCTGTCCACTGTCGATATTACAGCCACTTCAGGAAAGACAGTAGATTGTATAGTTATCCCATAGCAGGGCAGAGCCCCAAACTATACAACCTACTACCTCACCCCAAAGGGCCGTCAGTCTCGGCGCCTGGAGGGACGTCGTGGCTCCGAGAGGCATCTCCTGGAGGGGGAAGGAGGAGAGCAGCAGGGGGACGGGGGTCAGGGTTGCGCTGGGGCGCTAAGGGCACGGACACTGGCAGGCGGGTCAGCAGAGGGCCCGCATACCCCGGGAGCAGCCCCACAGGAGAAAACCACCAACCAGGGAGGGAAAAGGAAAGAGGGAAGAGGGAGGGAGGGAGAAGTGCAATGTGGCTTTTGGGAAAGCGTTACAGGTGATGGGATCACTCCCATCTGGACAGGAGTGGACAGGACTGGCCATGGTGTCCCCAAGGGACTTCTCCTGCACTGGTGACACTGGGAGGAAGGCTGTCATCTGTTAGAGGCCAACCCATGTCCAAAAGGGGCTACGCATGCCCACCTGGCCCCCACCTCTGACAGCACCGCCCACCCCCGGCTCCCTGCTGCCCCAGGACACACCTCCACCCACTGGACAGGTGTGGACTCCCTCCCCGTGGGCTCTGGTTGGTCTGGTCCCGCCATCCAGGGTGACCTGGGCTTTTCCCATCTCAGGAGAGGCTATAGAATATCCTTCCCTTCCAACAGGGAACCTGGCTCCCAGGAAAGGCTGGTCTGTGCCATCTGGTCCTCACAGGCCTGGTGAAGCTAGGATCACTGATGCCATTTCGTAGTGAGGAAGCTGAGGCTCGGCTGGGCCCCAGGCAGGGGGCAGCGCTTGCTCTCGGGCTCTCCCCGGCGTGGCCTCGCCCGCCACTGCAGAAGGGGCCTCGTGCCCAGTCCCAATAAACAGGGCAGCTGCTGCTTCCTGAACCCCGAGGGGCACGAAATGGTCCCAGAACCCTCCGCTAGTGACGAGGACACCAGGGCCCACACCCAGCGTGGGACACTTAGGTGCAGTCACCTGGGAGTGGGGCCAGCAACACCCCAACGCAGCCTGCCTGCCCCCCAAGACCTGGCTGGCCTGTGCTCACTGGCACCCTGTCTGTCCTTGAGGCCCCAGAAGGAAATCTTCACGAGAGGGTCTCGAGGTCCCGTCTCCCGGCCTCCACTTGGACTCCTTGGCTGGCGGACAGGACCAGGGTGTCCCTAAGGACTCTCCAGGCGAGCCAGCCAGCCTCTAGGACGGGGGGCGAGGAGAGGGTGACCAAGGGCCTTCCTTCGACGCACCCCCATCCTGGCAACGATGCGTGGTCCAGGCAGGCAGACTCTGGCTCGGTTTGGGGACGGGCAGCCTGGTGCAGCCGCCCTGTGGGGTGACCGGCTGCCCTGAGCCTCATCGCCGGGGAGGCCGAGGACACGGCGCCCAGCCCCGGGTGCTGCCGACTGTCTCAGAGTGACTCTGAGGAGGCCCCCTGAGCGCGGGCTCTGGCTCCCAACTTAGCCCCCGAGACCCCCAATGGTCTCAGGCTGCAGGGACCACCTGGCTCTGACCGCTGGCCCTAGCAGGCTGAGGGCGGCACGGGGCAGGACAGCCCAGCAAGTGGAGCTGGCTGCGAAGCCGGGCCGGCCTCCTCGCTGTGCTTCTCCGGACACCTCTTCTGCCCTCGTGGGCCTGGACTTCCTCACTGAGAGGCGGGGTCCATGCAGCAGCTGCTCCCAGGGGATCCGAGTGGCTGCCAGGCCGCCCGTAGTTAACACCGGGCTGGAACCCACGCGTGTGCCACTACTCAGACCCACCTGCCCTCCCCTGGGCCGGGGCTTCAGCTCCAGAGCCTGCAGTGTTGACCCCACGAGGGCCCCAGCCCAGCCCCGAGCTGGGCTCCACGGGGTAGGGAGAGGCAGGGAAAGAGAGGGAGGAGACAGACACACACACACACACACACACCCGGTTCTCCCTGGCTGTCACCACAAGCACCCCCGGACCCCCAGCCCAGCCTAGGAGAAGCAGATGTGACGGGTTCCCCTCATTCAGCCTTTCTGTTCCAGGCCAGACTCACCCGTGTGCATCTCAGGTCGACGGCAGTGGCCTGTGTATTAGGATCACAGCGGAGGGCTGGAGAAAAGGGGGCGACGGGTCCTCACGGTGCAGAGGGAGACAGGGCCCAGCGCTCCTCTTCCATCCAGACACCCTGCGGCAGACCATGGCTCCTTCAGGCCACGTCCAGCCTGAGGTCACAAGTGCATCGTGGGACACAGCTCTGACCACATCCCTCCCCATTATAAACTCCCCCATGACTTCCTACTTCCCAGAGAAAGGATGGTAGGAAGGGCGTGCATTGCAGATGTCACCCGTGCTGTCTTGTGTCCTGTGACAGTCCTCTGGGCATTCAGCAGGGGTGGCCGTGCACCCACACCGAGGCCGGGGGTGGGCCTATCTCCTGCAGAGGGCCCAGGGCGAGGCCTCCTGTGGGCTCTGGCTGGGCTGGGAAGAGTGGGGCGGCGGTGAGGTGCCCCCGCGAGTGGGGACGGCCCCGCCCTAACGCTCAGCTCACCATTGAGTAAGGCTGGCCTCGGATAGAAGCTCCCATCTCAGTGCCACTTCTTGACCTGTTTGGGTTTTAGAAGAAAGTCACAGGCGTCAGGTTTGGAAGAGCCGCAGCTATGCCCCTCCGGCGGCTGCTCCGTGCCTCCTTCCCGGACTCGCCCGGCCGCCTGCTCCAGGTCCCGCATTTCAGCCCAGCCTGTCTCACCATGGCCTCTCGCCTGGGGACACACCCTGTGCGGAGGCCTGGAGAGAACGGCCCCTGTGGCTGCCTGTGCTGGACGATGCTGGGTCAGAGGTGAACAAGACCCAGGCCTCGTCCTTGAATGGCCAGGGCCGCCGGCGCTCCCGTGCTGGGTGGCCAGCGCCCCACCAGGCTCGCACCGACGCTCTGGGGCCTGGAGGATGGGGCGCCCAGGGGAGAAGGGACGTGTGCCCACCTCCTGGGCACCTGGCACTTAGTGGGACCCGGGAGGAGGAGCCAGACTCCCCACTTCACAGGAGGCTCCCGACAGGCTGAAGCTCCTGCCCCGGGGCAAGCGAGGCCTGGGATCGTCCCAAGAGCAGAAACCCCGGGGAAGGGGCGCCCAGGACCCAGTCTCGGAGGCCTCAGCCAGCGCTCACTCAGTGAACTGCAACCCCACCTGGCTCCGGCCCATTCCGGCCAGGTGCCCTCCCGGGACCAGCACAAGGGAAGGGACACGGGTGTAAGACAAGCACACAGCCGGCCTGCTGGCCAGCTGCAGAGCCTCTGAGGCCGAGCCCGAGACGCTGGACTTGGAGCCAGACCTACTTGGGTCTGTCCAGCCCTGCCACGGGCCAAACACCGAGCCTCAGTGTCCCCGGCCCCTAACAGGGACGGGAAGAGTAGCCCATCTGGCTGCGGTGGTCCTGTCCTGGCCCCTCTCCCTCAGCGCTCCAGAGGCCAGACTGTGCATCACCAGGGCTCACGTCTCTGTGCTGCCGCGCCTCTGCGCCCCGCCCAGCCTGGCTCCCCTCACGTCCCCCTCCAGCCTCCCGGAGCAGAAAAACGCCCTGGGCAGCCCTCCCCCACCCTCCCCACCCGTCTGCCGCCCCCCGCTCCCCGCACCTCTCGGCCCCTGCCCTGGCCTGTCCTGTGCCAGGAGGGACCGCCCCATTGTTCCTCTCCTTGCCATGAAGACCCTGTGCTCCCCACACACGTGCCCCTCTCTTACTGCCCATCGGGAGGCCTGGGGAGGGCAGTGGCGCCCAGACGAATCCTCGCTCTGCCCTGGTTCTGGGACTGGGCCTTGCGCTCCTAGGCTCCAGGCCTCACACCTGGACACGCGGACCCGCGGCAGGCATGTAGCTGAGGTGAGCGGTGCCCGTGAAGGTGCCCACGGACGGTGGGGACTTCCTCTCTCCATGAGGGCCAGGCGGGCTCCCGCACGTTCACAGCCTATCCAGGTGACCAGGAGGCAGATACGGTACCCCCGGCAGGGTCCCCTGAACTCTGGCTTTATCCACCAAGGCACAGCTCCCACACAACCTGGCTCTTTCTTTAGCCAGCACCCCAGGTTTGGGGGGAAGGAGGAGCAATGACATTTCTGGGTCTGTGACCTGATCGTGGAGACATTTCTGAGCTGGGAGGTGGCCCCAATTCCATGTGTCAGGGGACATGATTTGCTGCCCCCCCTGCCCCACAGTCCTAGAAGCGACCACGGGTCTTGGCCCAGGGAGGGACGGCAGAGACCTCCCCTCTTCCGGCGTGATGGCAGGGGTCTGAGAGCTCCAAGGGGGCCCTTCCCAGTCAGCCTGGACGGGGCGGTGGCAGGAGCAGGCAGTGCGGCGTGAAGAGGGCTCCCTGAGCAGGGCTGCGGGCAGCAAGCAGTCGGCAGTCGCCCTGCCATCTGCCACCGCCGGCTCAGCCCCAGTCCCCAGGGTCTGCCTGTGGGCAGGGCGCCGGGCAGGCCCGGGCTGGGAGGAGCCAGGCCAGCCGGGGACAGGTGTGTGGGAGGCCTCAGTGGGCAGGTGGCCTTTTCAGGGCCAGGCGGATGTCTGGAGCGAGCGAGGCAGACAGACGGTGTCACCCTGCAGTCACCTCGGGCTTGGCTTGGGGCCACCGGGAGCCGGGACCCCCCCGTGGCTGGCCCCCACTGCTGCCCCGATTAGGTTTCTCCCCATAAAGCGGCCGGTGTTTCTGCTCGGCAAGCCGTGCCAACAGTGGAGTCTGGGAAAAAGGCATGGGGGTGGCATCCAGGGGCCGGGTCTCCCTGCGAACACGGCCCATAAAGTTAACGAGACGTGCGCACCGGGCAGAGGCCAGCTCGGGCCGGGCAGGGGCTGTGTGCCCATCACGCCCCGGGCAGGGCCGGGCACACACTGAATGGGGCACCAAAACTCAGGAATCAAGACAAATGTTTCAATATAAAATTTTTTAAAAATGCAGAAAGGCCCATGACATAAGAATATCAAACTTAAATAAGGGCACAACGGATGGTTACTAACTCCTCCTTTTGCCTCAGGTTCCAACAGCTCAGCTGAGCACGGGGCCCAGTGGCTTCACTGCCCCCAAGAGCACCCCTCAGAGACAGAGGGGCAAAACTAGAACCGGAATCCAGATTTCTGACCCCAGGCTCTTCCCATGGCCCTGCACACCTCTAGGCGGCGCAGGCCACGCAGGTGGGGAAGTGGGGCCTCCAGACAGGAGCCCCTGCCCCAGCCCCCTGGGGTCCACCCCAGGCCTGCCTTCCTTCCCAGGGGCCCAAGGTGCTCTTTTGTTGGTTCCCTTCCTGCCCAGCCTCCCCGAGACAGACGCCCATGTGCTCTGGGTCGGGGTCTCCCATCCCGGGAGTCTGTGCCCCGCCCTTGGCTCCCTGCTCTCCTGTCCCCAGAGAGCTCCAAGCTCATAAGTGGAAGGTGGCCAGGCACGGGAAATGTCCACTCCCCAGGGAAGGGGCCAGACACGTACCTGGAGCCGAGTGTCACTGCCCACAGATGTGTGAGTCTGAAAGCCCACAAGAGTCCTAGCATCCAGGAAGCTGGGGGCCTGGTGCTGGCCGGGGAGGCCCGGATGGCCCAGGCAACGGGATCCAGCCCTGCTCTGCAGACATACCTGCACCCACGGGAGCCATGGGCACGGGGTGGGGGTGGGGATAGATGGTTCTGGGAGCTGCCAGGCCACAGTTCTGACCCCTGCCTTGGCCCCAACCAGCGACTGGCCTCGGACAAAGTTAATCAGCACCTCTGGCCTCCGCCGTTTCCTCTGTAAAGTAGGGCAAGGATGCCAGGGCTGTCGGGAGGAAGGTCCAGGTGCCTCTGTGCCCGGTGGGGGGAGGGGGGGAATCACCAGGGGAAGCTGATCTTCACGGCTGCAGGGTTTGCTCAGAGTCTAAAGGGAAAAGCCAGAAGGCAGAGCCCTTCTGAGCCTGTGGGTGTGTCCATCTGGTGCTTAACCATTAGGCAACAGTTTTAACCTCAAAGGCGTGTATTTATCTGAAAATATTCTCAGTTCAAGCCGCATTCTGGGTCACAAGGCGAGGAGAGGGAGGGAGAGAGGGGGGACCAGATGCAACCACATCATTAAAAATGCCTGGCGTGAAACCGTGTTCTGGGGCAGCCCCACCTGGCAGCAGCCCCTCAGGAGGGCCCTTCTGCTGCGGGGCCCCCTGGCCCCCCGGGAGGCTCTGGGCCTGGCCTGGCGTGTGGACCCGTGACTCTGGTCTGGGCATTACACCATCCTGTCCTTGGCTGGGTTTCCCGGGGCCGGGGCCGGGGAGCCGAGCAAACCCCACTTCATGGTGACGGAATGTTCTCTCCGGGAACTGCGAGGCGAGGCTGTCTGGGAAAAACCTGGGCCTCGTCCCATGACTGTCCCAGCCTGGAAGGCTTGGCTGGGCCGTAGGTGTCTGGGGAAGCCACCCCGCTCCTGAGGCCCTACTGTGCGCTCTTCTACACGTGTGCTGTCCAGCGAGGACCTGACCTTCGTCACCCAGAGAACACAGGGCAGAACTTGCCCCCAGTCCACCTGGCGCGCCCCATGCTGCCAGAGAAACCAGCGCAGTCCCTGTGAACGCACGCACTTTCCTCAAAGCCCCGGCTTCTTTACGCAGACGTTTCCGCGAACACGGGCGGCCCTCGGAGGACCTTGTCGCGGGGCCCTGCCCTGCGCTGGCTCCTGGGGCAGTGGCGTCTCCTCTCGACCGCCCTCCAGGCCCTGCAGCCCAGGCTCCCTGGACGCCCCGGGGCTGCTCCGTGCACCGCTTCCCCTGCGATCGCCGGGTGCTGTCGGGCGGTGCTGCTTCACGCCGTGCCGGCTCAAGAGCAGCGGGCGCGGCAGGAGGCAGAGGGCTCCGCGCTGACGGAGGGGATGGTGCTCCCGGCCTGGCCGGCGCTCTGGGGGCCTGAGGTCTCAGGGTCTGGTCTGCGCAGGCACCCCGATCTGCAGCCCAGGCCCCAGGGGAAGCGCAGCTGCAGAGCGCCGCCTCCCCCAGGAAGCCCCCGCCCCCGCTTCCTAAGGACAAGGGCCACTGGAAGCCCGACTGAACACCGTGAGCCCCGGAGCCCGGCCCGGAGCCCCGAGGCCCTCAGGCAGGAAAGGGGGTGCAAAGGCCGGCAGAGGCCCGGGGCTGCCTCCGTGCGCGGCGTGTCCGGGGGCCCGCTTCCCCCGCCCCGTCATTTCTAGAACTGTCCACACTGGCCGCCAGGGACTCCCTCCGGGGGTGCGGCTTTCACAACGGCTCTCCTAGGGGTGGTCTGCAGCGTCTCCGCCCGCTTGGCGGGGAGGTCTGGGGCGGCAGGGTCGGGGCTCCCAGACGCCTCATCGAGACGTCGGCGGGTGCCAAGCCCGGGGTGGCCACGGCCGAGGCTGCGCGGGGCCAGAGGGGAGCGGTCCCCTCCCCGCGCCGGCCCTCAGCCTCGCACACAAGAGGGCGGACGGCGCCGGGAAGACAAAGGCGGCGAGGAGGGCAGGGCGGCCCGGCAGGATGCGGAAGTCCGCCTGGGAAGCAGCCCCGGCCTGGAGGCCGGGCCAGGGAGAGGGGCAGGCAGCACCCTCTTCAGAACTGTCCTCGCGCCCGAGCTGCCAGTCACCCGCTTGCCAGAAGCCCTGTCAGCCCTTCGGGGGGCTCCGGGCGGTCCCTAGGAAGGCTTATGCCCGAGGCACCGGCCCTGACGCCCGCCTGCCTGACGGGGTATGTGTCCTCACTGGCCTGAGGGCGGGGCAGCCTCCGACCAGGTGGCCCGAGGTGCCGTCCTGTGTTCCGGGGCCATCCCAGCACAGCCCACCCCGTGGTCCAGGCCGGCACCTCCTTTCTGTCCAGTGCAGGGGGCACAGGGGCGGCTGTCGAGGGACACGGGGAAGACCCACCCCAGGGACGCAGGGCCGGAGCCCTCCCGACCCCCGGAAGCACCGGCCACTTCCCAAGCCTCAAGACTCCTGTCCTGCTTGCCCGCCTCACGTCCCCTCTGGGGAGCCCCCTCCGCACGGCCCCAGCAGACAAACAGCATCTCACTCAGAACCCCAGATGTAAGGCGGAGACCAGAGACAATGCTCTGGGTCCAGCCACGGCCACCCCTCCCAGCCTGTGCAGGGCGAAAACCCAGGATCAAGACCAATCCCACTTGAAAGATGGGTAGACAGGCCCAGGGGGTCGCCGTGCACTGGCCCTGGCCGCGGGCAGCAGTGGGGCCCTTGAAAAGCAACCGTCAGCGGAGACGCTACTCACGCACCGGGGGGGCACAGCTGGGCCTTGCGCTCTGACGGAGACGGGCAGGTCAGGAGCCGGTGCGGGGCCTGGGTCAAGGAACAAGAGAGTGGAATTAGTGGGGAGCCCGTGCCTCTTCTACAGGGTGGGGGAGCCTTGGTGACACAGCATGGCATGGGGCGCTGGAGCCGCTGGCCCCCTCGCTTGTGTGACCACAGTTGTACTGACAACGCCCCAGGCACCAACCAACCAGCCGTCCTCACCCAAGACCTCTCCCAGGAGCGGCTGCTCCTTGCGGGCTGCCCCACGGGGTGGGGAGCTCAGTGGGGCAGAGCGAGCGTCCCAGCCACAGGGCTCGGGGTTCGCATCCCTGTTGGCCCAACACTGCTGCAAATACACGTAGCAGCACTTCCTGGGCACGCACTCCCCGTCGGAAACTGGGGAGGGGCAAACCCCCTGCCCCCTGGAACGCTCCCCACGCGCTGACCTGAGCCCGTCGCACTGGGTAGCTCCGTCAGTCCTCATTACAGCCTGATCTGGGGGTGAGGGAATGCACGCAGAGAGGCTAAGTTATTTCCCCACGGTCACACCGCCAGCACAGGCGTTATCGTCCTCCCTGGCGTTACAGGAATGAGGGAACGAAGACCCAGAGACGTCTCCATCTACCTGCCTGAGGTCACGCAGCTACTAGCTACTAGGAGAGACCAGAGCCCCCTGTCCTGGGTAACCCCAGGGAGCCCCCCATCTGAGACATTCAATTTCCCTTCCTCAGGGTGACGGCCAAGGGCCTTCTGGCTCCCCAGTTCTCCCAGGCCAGCCAGGCTGAGCGGGCACAGTGTTCTGGGAGAAGGGCAGCTCAGAGCCGGGCCCGGGGGACACAGTGGGAGCCTGCTCTCCCCACCCAGGGCTGGACACAGCTGAGCTTCCCGCTCAGTAACGTCTGGGGAACAAGGCCTCCGACAGGGGAAACGTCTGACGGCAAGCGCCCAGCTGAGCTCAGGCCGGGGCGGGAAACCCGGGCTGCAGCCCCGGTGTCGCTGGGTCTGAGGGCCTCTTGGCTTCACTCCAGCAGGAAGACCCCTTAATAAACCCTCTGGTCCACGCCGGGGGCCATCCCAGCCCTCCCCCAGCCCCCGCTCAGCCTGCCCCCCAGGGAGGCGGCCTCTCAGGATGTGTGGCAGCCCGACACCTCGGGGGCACCACGCATTCCCAGAGCCCGGAGGTGTTTCCACCTCCCCTGTTGGGCGGCTCGCTCCTGGCTCAGTGGCCCGGGGCTGGCCCTTGACCTCCCTGAGCCTCAGCCCCCATAGGAGAGTGGCACTGAAAGATGCCCGTCGGCGGGGCTGTCGTGAAGACTGTGACCTGTGTGGGAAGAGCATGGGCTCGGGGCCCGGCCCACAGGACAGGAAGTGCTTCGCAAGAGACAACCAATCAAAGTCACCTCGTCCAGGTGTGGCTTTCAGGGTGGGCATCCCTGCCCCCGTCCGGGGTCCACTGCACCCAGCCAGAGAGCACTACTCAGAGCCGACAGGTAAGCCCTGAGCGAAAGCCATCCTTTTGCGTTTTGTCAGTATTCTCACCGGGACCAAAAAGACCAAGTGCCACGTATTTAAGGCCTTAATTTTTCTGTCTGGGTAAATAAAGGACACTTGGATGTTTGATGTTAGAACAAACTCCTGCCCCTTTGGGCTTGGGCTTGGAGGCCCCCTTTGTCCACGGGTGAAAAGATTAGGTACCACGTGTGCATCTGCAGAGCAGATGGGGGTCACGTCTTGGCATCGCCGTGGGGCCCCTTCTCCAGGCTCTGGCCACACACACGGGGCCGTATTAGGCCCAGCAGATACAGCTTCTGAATGTGGCTCTGCCATGGGGCGATGGGCCCACCGCCCAAGCCTTGATTTCCCGTGAACCCACATTCGCGCCAACTCCTAAAGAACGAACGGGGTAGCCTCTATCCCAGGAACCCAGGGCGCCAGAGAGGACAGGGACCATTCCCTTCAGAAAACTGGCCAGCACGGGGTGCTGACTGGGCCCACAGGGCTCCCGTCTGCTGCCCAACGTGGGTGAGGCACCAGGGCACCAGGGCAGGGAAAGAGGCCGGGGCGCCGCCCAGGCCCAGACCTCTCCCGTCCTGGGCCGAGTCCGGGCAGACTCACAGGAGAACAATTACGAGTCGGTGCAAAAACAAACCCCACCAAGTAAGCCACTGTCCCCCTAACCCTTCACTGCTCCCCCAGCCCAAGCCAGCACCCCAGAGGGCTCGCCTGGCCCCCACAGAACCTCCAGAACCCCAGACGAGGCCGGAGCTGGGCTGCTCTCAGCCGCCAAGCTCCCCTTTCTGGATGCACAGGCCGGTCCCGGGTGGAACGAGGACGGTGTGCACACACGGAGGGGCGGCCCTCCCCGCCAGCCCCGGGCACGGCTCAGCCTCGCGGTGACCGGGCCGTGTGGTTGTCCTGCTGGTTCCTCCGGCGCTGCACGAGCCCCGAGTGAGCCCCAACCGTGAGCAAGGGCCCCATCTCCCATCCGTCGCACAGTATGTCCTGGACCTCGGCCGCTTCACACAGCCACCATCGCCCTGGCCCGGGAGCCCCTCCCCACTCCTGGGCACGTGCCCTCGTGGCCTCCTGCGTGTGTCCGTCAGGGCCTGGGGCTTGGTCCCTGGTTCACGCTCAGGTGCCCGAGCCCGTGTGAGGGATGCACCTCTCAGTGCCTACGTTTCATCTGGACCCAGGAGGCTGCCACTGCTGCCCGTGGGGCGTTGAGGGGATCTCCCGGTGGGCGCCGAGGAAAGCACCTGCGCTAGACGGCCTTGGGCAGAGCCCGGCAGGCCCTGTCTCCCCAGACACAGCCGCGCGGTCAGTCCCTGATTGCTCTGCTGGGTCTCCTTTCTCCCTGTGCCCAAGCCCTGCTCTCTGCCTCTGCTCTGTTCTTCCTTTCCCATGCTATACCCCCTCATGTCCCCCTTTCCCCTCTGTCCCTGATGTCCCCGGGGGGGACCTCCCCCCTCCCTACCCGCGTCCCACCCCACCCTCGGGCACCGGCTGGCGCATGCCCTGCGTGCAGACACAAAAGCCCCGGGGCGGCGTCTGCGGAGTCTGGCGGGCAAGCTGGACCTGTAAACACATGAGACCCAGATGGCAGAGGGGTCCCGGTCCTCTCCACACAGCCCTGGGAGGCAGGCCTGCCCCTGGCCATGGCAACAGAGGGGAGGGAGACGCCGCCAGTCTGGCCCCAACCCTCACGGCCCCACAGACTCCCCAGGAGGCTGCAAGCAGCCAAGTGGGCCTGACAGTCTGCACCGGCGGGCTGGCGCTCGGGGGCGGGGCGGGGCGTGGGCTGGGGGCCCAGCAGACTCTGAGCACCGCAGCCCCATCAGGGCACGAGGCGGAGGGGCAGGCTGGGACCTCCTCACCTGCCGAGCCCCCGAGCTCTGCCCAGTAGTGACTGGTCCCCAGCGCTTGGCCCAAGCCCTCCCACCACGGAGCCCTGCGATGGCTGCCTCCTTGCAAAGGGGGCTTCGTTCAACTCATGTGCAGGGGGAGCCGGGAAGACGTCATGGGTCCAGCTTCCTGGGGTGAGACCTGGGCGAGCCCCTGACTCCTTACTGACCCTGGTCCCTCGGCCGCAGAAAGAGGCTGGTGGGAGGGCAGAGCTGCGGGGGGAGCGCCCGCAGCTGAGCCCGAGCAAATGTGCGAGAAGTACCTGCCCAGCGATCCTCCAGAGGCCGTGTGGGCATGTGCACGTGTGTGCACATGTGTGTGCGACACATGTGCATGTGTCCTTTCAGGCATGCCCAGCCCAGGGTGGCGTCTGGAGGGAGGGGGTGGGGAGCTCTGATTTTCAACATTCGAAACGCTGCGCTGACCTGAGGGTGGCCCAGTCATCCAAGCTCCAGATGTCAGCCAGGGACCAGGGTGGCCGGGAAGAAGGGGTGAGACCTGAGAGGAGAGAGTGATGCTGGTTAAGTCTTGGGAAGGAGCCCCCGGGTGTGTGCGGGGTGCATGCCCTGCATCTGTACCCTGCTGGCTCCGGCCCACCCTGCCCTGAGACTCCGCGAGGCCCAGCACAGCTCAGGGGCCCCTCAGAGCCTCGCAGGGGGACGTTACCGGCCAGGAGACCACTGCATCAATGTGACTTTGTGCCCAAAACACTGGGGCTGAAACACCCTGGTTTTCTGGGGTCACCTTCTCCAAGGGGCAGCAGCTGTGGCTGCAAGAATGTAGATCTCGGGGACGGAGAGACACAAGGTCAAAGTCAGGCTCAGAGAGGGCTGGGGGTCCTCACTGCCGCTCTCTCAACCTAGGTTTCTAGGGTTTGGGAGAACTAAATGAAACAAGGCGTGAGATGCGCGGGATGATGGAAGGGTGCAGCTGTGCTGAGCATGAGGGCGTTCCCTCCCTCTCTTTCTCCCCGGCCTCATCGGGGCCTCTGGGGTAACCCTGAGTGTCTGCACCAGGCAGCGCTCTCTCAGCATCACTACGGAAGACAGGACTCCCTAAACAGCACTTCCTGCAAGGGATAGTCTTTCCCTCTTTGCTTTGGCTGCTAGGAAGCTCAGAGCTGAATTGACAGAACTGGGAGGCGCCTACATGACATGGATTCTCTAGGCCTACCTGCGATTCTCCCTTTGCCCCAATTTCCTCGGCTGTTTATTTCTACCCTTCTGCATTGTCAATATTGCTCTAAGCTGCTTCACATGTATATTTCTAATGTGGCAAGACATAAACAAAAAAGAAAACAAACAACGCCTTAGTTCCCTTCCTGCCTATACGACTGGTGAGGGCCGTGTGTGTAGCAGGCGTCATCTCTGCAAGTGGTGGGCTGTGATTGGTCCCGAGCCAGACCCCCGCTTCTCAGCCAGGTTTGGCATCCCCTTCTGCTCTTTGGTGTCTGGTAAGGAGGCAGGGAGAAGTAGGGACGCCCTTTTTGCAAACGAGAAAACAGAACCCCAGGCAGGGGCCATGGCTTCCCTACGATCACACGGCAGGGAAGGTGGGGTGAGGCTGGGGCCCGGCAGTCTGACCCTAGGCTGTGGCTTAGTCTTCTGCTACAGTGTGGTCATTCCCATGAGCCCTCAGATGCTGTCCCAGGAGATGCTTCGTAACACTGACAGAGGACCTCGGGGGTCTGGAATACCCCCTGGCAGGGGGGCACCTTGTCCCGGTGATGTGCAAACAGACGCACGACCACCCATGGAGCTGCTAAGACCCTGAGGCCTCAGAGCGTTCGCCTCTCCCTACTCAGCCACCTCTGGCAGTGTCCTTGCTAATAGGGCCACCTCCATGCCCTCCCCAAGCCTGTGAAATTGACCCGAAGCCACGTGGCCACAGCAGGCCTGGGTTCCTGGGCCACTGAAACCCTCCTGGCTGCCTCAGAGATGCTGCCAAAAAAGCCCCCTAGCCACTTGGAGCGGAGGCTGCCACAAGTCCCCATGCTGCATGGCGCAGGAGCTGGCTTTGCCTCGACCCACCCCTTCCTCTCACTCAGCACCCAGCACAGTAAACCCAAAGTAACGAACAGATGAGGCCGGGCCCTGCTGAGCTCCGGTGAAGGGAGAGGGGGCCAGGAGAGCGCCACGTTGGGGAGTTTTCTGTCTTTCGGTGGATTATAAACCCCTGCTGCTTCTCGGGGGCAAAGACTGTGTCCCACCCCCAGGCCCTCACCGAAGCCACGGGTGTTCTACGCTGTGCACCCCCAAACTCTGCTAGGAGGTATTCCTGCCTAAGTCTTACAGATGGGTAAACCGAGGCTCAGGCCACCAAAGAAGCCCATCCAGCCAGCTCGTCAGAGGGGGGCTGGGGGCCGTGGGCGCTGACAGCATCCACGTGGGCGCTGAGAGCACCCTAGCACAGAGCTGGTTCAGGGGAGTCTCTGCGCCAACGAACTGGGTGGGGCCTCCCTGATTCCATCGGCTTCCAGGAGGCCAGCCGGCCGGCGCCATAATCGGGCCACAGGGCAGGCGCGGGGCTTGGTGGGACCAGAGTGGACAGGGAATCCTTTGCTCTACTCCCTCGCTCCGGGTGGCGGAGCGGGATCTCTTCCATCTGCCGGGGGCCAGGCCGAGCCCGCCCCTTGGGAACTCTGGGCAGGATGGGCCCGGCTGGCTGCAGGTTGGGGCCTGCGAGGAAGGGGCTGGTGCTGGGGTCTCCCAAGACCGGGTCCATGTTCCCCTCCCGGCCAGGCTGCTCACCTCCTGGGCTGCCTCACCACCCGGACGCAGGGCAAAGACCATCCACCTGGCCGTGTGGTCCTGGAGCGTCTTTTGAAGGCCATGACAGGTGTGCACTTTCTTGGGGGTGCTCTGGGACCAGCCATGTTCTGCAAGAAATAAAGTGACCAAGGAGTCAGCTCAGCAGGTCTGGTGGCTCACGGCCCGAGCATGGAGCGGGGCTCAGTGCGGCCTCTCCCCACACCTCTCATTTACCCCCTCGTGCTGCATCTGCAGATGGGCCTAGCCTGCTGCGTGCTGCCGCCGAGCTGCCTCGGCGCCCAGAGGTTAAGGGCCTTAGAGGCGAAGGACCGCAAAGAAAAGCTCTTCTGACCATCTGGCTGCCCCGCTGCCACCCCTGGTGCTGGACTTACACTCAAACCCCGACCGCCGGCTCCCCTGCAGCCCTGATTGCCACGCACATCCTCCAGCGTCTGCAGAGGAAGGGGGCTGGCGAGACTCGAGGCGCCTGCTCCTGGCAGAGCGAGGTCGCCGCTTCATGGCACCCCTGCCCCCTTCACTCCGGCCCTGCCTTGGCACCCACCGTTCCCTGGGGCCAGAATGTTGGCCTGCCATCAAAGGCCTAATTCCCGCCCATCCGTTAGGTTACCTCCCCCAGGGGGGCCTCCTGGATCGGGAGCAATAGGTCAGCTCTAGCGATAGGCTGGGGGTCCCTTGAAATCAGCTCACGGGTGCTCGCACTGCCTGCCTCCCCACAGGCAGGCAGCTCCGCGGCAGGGACCACCTCTTAGGCAGCGGTGTGACCCTCAGGGCTAGCACCGTGCCCGGCTCCCAGGAGGCGTGGAAACGCCCCCATTCGCTCTTCGAACAATGCCCAATACCTAGGAACAGAAGGTGCAAACGTGACTTTGGGTCTTTCCCAAATGAGCCAGTGAGAGCACATCCTAGGACCGAGCAACCATGAACACCAAGGCCCCGAAGGCTAAGCGCAGGCCCAGAAGCCGGCACTCGGCCGACGGCAGCTCCCAGGCCTGGCCCGGTGCTCCTGCCCTGCCCCGGGCTCAGGCCGTCGCAGGCGCACAGGCTCTCCCAAAGCAGGGATGGCCCGTCCTTTGTGACAACGAAACAGCAAATCCAGACGGAGGTCTGACCCGCCATGACCGGGAATTCTGCTGGGCCTCGGCCTGACTCACAGGTCAGGGCAGCTACCCAGGCCCCGCTCCTTTCTCAGGCCTCTGCCCCAGGCCCTGGTGACGGGGTGGCCGGGAGGAAGGTGGGTCTGGGTGCCAAGCCCCCAGGAGCGTGCTGGTGACCCCACGCTCTCCTGCCCGCGCCCAGGCGCAGGTGTGTGGTTCCCACAGACGCCGGTCCTCTCAGGAGCACGTCCCTGTCACCTGGGGACCGGGGCCGAGCTCCCTACGGACGGGTGAGAGCTGTGCGGGCGCCGGGCAGGGTCTCTGGGACACGCATGGGACTCGTAAGGTGCTCAGAGGCCAGAGGGGACCTGCTGGCGGCTTCCCAAGGATGTGCTCGAGCCCCCTGCCCCGGACGCTGGGTCGAGCTTGCAGCAAGACCCCACCTTCTGGAAACAGAGACGGGAACCTGGAAGCCCACTGCACCCTGTCTACACGCAGCGTGGGCTCAGGACCCCGAATCACGCAGCTCGGGGTGCCTCCCCCTCACACGCTGCCCAGCGCCTCTCGCGGCCTCAGGTTTCCCCGACTGTAGTACGGGGACCACCAGGTCTGTGGCCCAGAGCGCTGTGCAGGTTCCGAGAGAAGCTGGGGGCCAGGAGGTCAGCCCAGGCCTGGCTGCCACCACCGCACGGAGCCTGCACGGGCTTCTGGTGAGCACATCACCGTCCTGTTATATCGGGGGGAACACCTACCCACCCATCCCCCCGCGCCCCATCAAGAAGGGACGGCCCTGAGGCTGCGTAGCCCTGCCTGGACGGCTGGACTCCCTCCCTGTCTCTCCTAACAGTGGCATGGGCTGAACAAACCCCCGCTGCCCGGTGAGGATCCCTCTGACGGCCCCTCACCTGGGTGACGGGGCAACAGCTCCGGGGCCCACCCAGGAGAGACCACAGACCAGGGACCCTCCAACAGCACGGGGGAGCCGACGGCACTCTCACCCACTCTTCCCTCTGGACGGCGAGCACAGCCCGGCTGGCGCTCAAGGGGGGCACCACTGTGGGCAGCACGCTGAACGCCCACAGGCCCAGCCGCTGAGGCCCCCCTTTCGCAAATAGCCTAGGTCAGTATTCCTCTAGCTGACGCTGGCGTCAGAAATCAGACTTCCAGGGCACAGGAGCGGGGGGAGGTGAAACAGCACAAGGCCACGCTCAGCAGAGGAGAGCAAGGGGAGATGGACGCCGGCCGCTCCGCCGGCCACCCCACGCCCGCTGCGCGCACCCGGCGGGGACGGGGTTTCTATCCTGACGGGTGAGTGGAGCTCCGGCTGCAGGGGCAGGGGCGGCTCTGGGGCCCTGGCTGCACACCTGAAAGTCACAGGAGCCGCACGTGGCCATGGCTGGAAAACTCACTGGGACAGCCGGCCACGGGACCGTTCTGGGGCTAGGGAGCACCCCCCATGTCTGACCTCACAGCAGCATTTACAGGATGCCCTCCCTCCGGGACACGCAGTGCCCCCAGATCCTTTCACCCACTTGCCCAACAGCAGCCACGGAACCACCAGGCTGAGTGCCCTCTGGGCTCCCTGGTCCGGCACCTGGCACAAAGAGGCGCCTGGGCAACACCAGCTCCCTCGGCCTGAGGTCTTCGCCCCCTGCCTGCCCCCAGTCCCTGCGTTCTCCGGTCAGACACGGCGCGTTACCTGCCCCGGAGCCTTTAAAGCTCTCCTGAGAGGGCATCACGCCACCGAGGGGCGGCTTGAGCCTCCCAAGGCCGCCCTCTCTCGATGGGCCAGCCCACGTGGTGTGCTGGAAGGGTGGCCAGGGGCCTCAGCCTGTCTCAGGGTCACTAGTGGACCCCGAACGGCAGCCCCCCACGTTCCAGGATCTATGAGGCAGGTTGTGGGGGAGTGGGAGTGAGCGGGAGTCAGCCAGACCCGCTGCCTCTGCTTGCTGTGTGGCTCCAGGCACAGGACCGCCCTCTCTGGCCCAGTTTCCTACCCTGTGATGTGGGGCAGCCTGTCCACCTCGTAGGGCTGTGACATCACAGGTGACAAGAGTCAAAGTCCCAAACCCAAGGCTGGCTCATAACAACGTTCCCTTCTCCCAGCCCCAGAATCACCCAGGGGCCGGCACTGCTCAGAGCCCGTGCCCCACGATGTGGCCACTTGGATGGCACGGCTGGCCCGGGCCATCTGGCGGTTCTTTGATCACAGGCGGTTCTGTCCTCTGGAAGTTTCTGGCCCACTGAGGTTGGCACCGGCACTGGGCCCAGCAGGATGCCCCAGAGGCTGATCCCCACCTCACCCCGGCCCCTCCTTGCCCCTGCCCTGTGGAACATTCCTGCGTCCATCTACAGTGTGGCCGGAGGCCGCTGGGTTCCCATCTCAGCTCTGTCCTGTGACCCTGGACAAGCCCCTTCACCCCTCTGAGCCGCAGTCTCCTCGTCTGTAATAAAGGGACAGCGATGCCACCTCCTCAGATTCACACGCATGATTACAGACGAGGCACGTGCCGTGCCCACGCGCAGTGGGGCTCAGCAGACGGTTGCGTCCACTGCCGACCACCCCCCAGGGCACTTCGAGGACAGAAGACAAGTCACTGCACTCTGGTGCCTGGAGGCGTTTCTCCCAGCCTCTTGTCTGACAGCTGGCCAACTTGCCAGGGCTGGGGCCTGCGTGGACACAGCTGAGGGCGGGCCTCGGGCAGGAGGCTCTGAGCCGCCAGCAGGAACTCTGATGTCAGCCAAGCTTCAGGGCCCAGGCCCACGGCACACAGCCCACCCGCACCCCCAGAGGGCTCAGCCCTGCCTTGTCCACGCTGGTCTTCAGCATTCAACTTGGCCTCTCTCAGAGGTCGCACGTAGGAGAAACATCCCCCGTGCAAACGCCAGTTGCTAACGAATCGTGCACAGACCACCCCTCAACGTACGTGCAGAGATGCCGTGGGAACCACTGGGACCTGGCCCTGGGTGATGCCGTGCCGGGCCCCCAAGCCCTCCGAGGGGCCCGAGCCAGGTCAGGAGGAGTCAGAAGTCGGCCAGCGAGCCTCTGGTCCACGTCCTCCAGCCTCCCTGAGTTGCCAGATGCACAAACCAGGGGTAGGTCCCCAGCTCTGCCACTTCACTTGGGCCAAAATAGCTCCAGGAGGGACTTGGGGAGCCGACGGCTACCAGGGCAGGCAGTGCAGTCAGGGTGCAGGTGAGCTCACGTCGACACAGACTCTAGTGGCAGACCTGCTAGCCCTGGGGAGAAGGCTGCGGTCCAGAGCCAAACAGGCCACAGAGAACCTTCTGGGCTGTGTGGTCTTCAGGAACCTGGCCTCTCTGAGCCTCAGTTTCATATCTTAAAAAGGGGCCATTTACACCTACCGCCTGAAGCTGACATCGGAGCAAATGAATGAACGCGGAATTCCCAAGAGCTTGGCCGGCACACACAGTAGGTCCTCACAAAAGGCAACCGCCAACACCAGGCTAACCTCCAAGTCGGTTCTGGAAAAGCCAGCCATTGCCAGACGTGCATCTGCTACATGGGGTCTGTCACGGACGAGGGCGGTGTCTGGAACGGCAAAATAACGGCCTGGCTCTAGCGTGACGACAAAACAGAGGCCTGCTTTCCCTACAGATTCGTTTCCAGGCATCAGACTCGCAACATCCCTAATGTGCGTCCAGATGTCCAGACGTAAGGACAGGCTCTGCCTCAGAGCCGCAGCCCCGCCGCCTCTCGGGGGGGACACACCGCGTCAGAGCACCACCTCCCCCCAAGTGGCCTCTACTCCTTTTAAATGGACAAAATGCACCAGGACGACGGTGTTGTCCCCACTGTGACGGCCTGTGCCTTGTGTAACATCTCTCCTTTGGGGAGAACATGCAGTGAGAATCTGGGCGGGTCAGTTTCACTCTGGCCAGGTGGTTAGTTTTGTAATTTAAATTTTGTTTTCCTGTTGCAAAAAGAATAGATGCTCATTAAACATGATTCTGGAAAACTGAAAAAAGGAGAAAGAGGCAGCAAACATATTTTTGCATTCTCTGGGAACCCAACACACAGCAAAGCTCCCTCCCGGAGGGGCCTCTGCCCTTCTGGAAACACTTCCACCCCGGGGTGTCCTTCTGAACGGCCACAGAACCTGCCACCAGGTGACCTCCTCACAAGGCGGAGGATCCCAACTCAAAGCCCAGGAACACTTTCACACGCCCAAAGCAGCTACCCCAAACCTGGCCCCTCCGAACCTTCCAGAGACCCTCCCGACGTGACAGGTGGAGATCAAAGAGACGGTGCAGCAGGTGGGGAAACCGGCTCACGGCAGGGGAGGGACTGGTCCAAGACCTCGCAGCGGGCCGACGACAGAGCTGCGGGTGCTACCGAGGCCCCTGCACGCTGGTCAGCCGTGATCTCCCCAAGGTACACTTTGAAAAGGGCTGAATGGAAGCTGCTCCCGACCCTCCATAGCGGGACAGATGCCAGGCCCCTGGGAGGGTGCTGGGCACCGACACGCTTGTTCTCCACCAACCCGTGGAGGTGACCGACGGGAAGACGAGGGTTGCAGCGGGTCCCACCCAGGGGCTGCAGGCCCAGGGCTGACCTGGAAGGAACCGGCCACTACCGGGGGCGGGGAGGTCGAGAGGGCCCCGCACTTTGTCATCACCCCCTGGAGGAAGAGGACCCCTGTGGGCTGTGACAACGTAGGGGCAGGACCAGGCAGGATATCTGTGAATTGGAAATATCTACTCTAACTGAACAGAACGTGCCGAGACCCACCGATGACATCTGATGGGCCGACGGACCCCTGCCTTTCATACCCAGTGATCTTCGGGGAAGAGGCCCACAAGCCCCATGGGCACCGCTACCAGCTGGTCTTCCCAGCTGGAACCCCCAGGAAGCAGCGTGGTTCCCCTCAGCCCCGCGTTACCCCGCAGTCCACCCTCCCGGCCATAAGGGTGCAGAGCTTGGGCCTGTCCATCTGGCGCCAGCACACCCGTCGGTGACAAGGTGTGGTTTCACAAGCCCCGGATTTGACCTAAAGGGGAAGGTACCTGGTGGAGGTGGAAAAGTACACTCTGCCCGCTGTCTCTCCGAGCGCCTTGACCCGCCGGCCGCAGCGGCGCGCTTGACGGCTTACGTGCAGTGGGAGCTCAGGGAGTCGGTGCACAGCCTTCTCTTCTTCTGTTTCAGTCTCTGGATTCTGTTTTGTTCATTCATGAAATGTTCCCCAAGAGCCTGCCCTGTGCCGGGCTGGTGCTTTTGGCCTGTCCTTCTCAAGGCGCCCAGTCTCCCAGGGCAACGGGTCTGTAGGGCAGTGGGCACGTGGAGAGCAGGGAGGGCTTCCAAGAGGAGGTGATTCTGTGCCACAGTCTGGAGAGGTGGGGGATAGCCCCGTGGAAGGGGGAGGGCAGGTTGCTGGGGGCCTCTCGAGTCCCACGAAGGGGAGGCTGGACTGCAGCCAGGAGCTGGAGGGGAGCCTGCAGGATGGGAGACGGGGCACAGGCCTGCGTTGTGATGGCACATGCCAGCGTGGGCAAGACAACGGGCACCATCCGGCAGGTGGAGGAGGGCGTCGGGGAGATGCTGAAAGACAGCAGAACTGGAAGGACTTGGGACGGTCTGGGCGTGGCAGGGAGGGGAGTCGAGGATGATTGGGCAGGTCAGCAGCTGTGGGGACATCCATCCCCTGGGAATTTTAGGGGGGGGGGATGGGTGTGGTCACAGCAGAGGAAAGTCCCCAGTGGAAGCCACCCAAGGTCAGGCCCAAAATGGTGCACTGTCCAGGCAGCCTGCCTGGAGTCTCTCATCTAGTTACAGGGCGGCCCCAGATCCAAGCCAGGAAACGCACCCTCTTACTTCTGCCCAACTCTGTGGTCTTGGCTGTCCCCCTCCTGTGGCACCGACAGTGATAGCTGCCACCCTGCTTTGACCTGTCACCTTTCTAATGGGCCGCCTCCCAGGCCCTGCCGGCCTGAGGCCCCAAACGCAGCTGTGGGCAGAGGGAAGGGTCTGGGGTTTAGGACACTGGCTAGTCTGGCTTGGGCGCCACCATTTAGAGCTGCGTGAGGGGCTCAGCCTCCCAGATCTCAGCTTTCCAGGTGGGGGGCACATCAAAAGTTCCATGAGGTCGCCCCGATAACTGACGTCAGGGCCCAGCACACCGAGGGGCTCCATCCCTGTGACACACGGCCAAATTTGGGTGCTGGGAGGCGCCTGCTGGTCTCCGGGCACAAGGGGCTGAGACGGGAGCGGGCAGCGCTGCCGGCCAGGGGAGCCCGCCCGCCCGCCATAAATCACCATGCCAGGCTTTATAATTATCTGGGCACTTAAGCTCCTCTTTCTTCGCTTCCTTCTTGCCCTGGGGAAATTTCCATCATTTCCTACATTATCCCAGTCTCCCTGTGTGTCTAAATCAACCTCAGCCAGCACAGCAGGCTGCTTCTCCGAGCTCACGCCCTCGGCCTACTTTACCGGGGAGGCCGGGCTGGGGTGCGCAGAGGCAGTGGCTCCCGGGGCGCCGTCATTCAGACCAAAGTTCCATTCCTGCCCAGGACAGAAAACGGAAGATGCTACCAGCCTACCCTTTGAGCTGCAATGACGATGTCCCCAGGGCCCGTCGGCTGCTTCTCCTGCCACCACAACCTGTCAGCAAACCCAGGCGGCGTCCGGCAGGGAGGTTCGTGCTGCCTGGGCTCAGATGAGGAAGAGGAAGCACCATCCATCGTGCTGGCTGCCCAGGGCCTTCCAGCAGCGGGTTCCAGGTGACCTTGAGAAATGTCAGCCTGTCCCCAACTTTCCCTGGAGACGGGCCGGGTGAGGGTCAGCCCCGCCGTGGGTCTGCGGCATCCTGGGATGTGCTGCCTGCTTCATTCACGATGGGGATGTGGGGTGGGTGCAGTCTGACACCATCACCTACCACGTATCCAGCCTTGACCCCAAGTCTCACCTAATTTCCACACTATCCTGGCAGGTCAGTGTCACTACCCCCATTTTACAGATGAGAAAACAGAGGCCCAGGGAGGAAAGCAATCTGCCCAAACCACCCAGCAAACCACTCCCTGCTGCTATGAAGGCCCGTCGCCCCTGAGGTTCTGCTCCTTGTCGTAAGCTGGAAAGTGTCCCCCGTACAGCAGTTGCAGGGACCCAGCAGAAGCCAGCCCCCACGATACCTGTGACATTTCACAATAAGTGGGAGCTGAGGGTTCTCATGGGAGGAGCCAAAGCACCCACTGGGCAGGTTGGGCAAAAACGTCCCCTAGCGTCACCCGTCATCTCCTGTGAAAGGAGGAGTGGGGGAAGACGGCACCTCCGCCAGGGCGTCGGGCTGGGTCTGCAGCAGCTGCCACGGATCAGCCCTGGGCGAGCTCTTCAAAGATAACCGAGCGTCGGCGCTCCCCCAGGTCTCTCACAGGCTCCCGGTCTCCCTGGACGATGAGCCAGCTGGGTTTTTTTTTTTTTTTTTTAAAGCTGGATCTCATTTTCTGCCCACATTTCTGACCTCCGGAAACCTCTCGGGTAGTTTTCCAGAGCCCTCTGGATTCCGTCAGGGGCACGGTGCATGCCTCTGCTCACTGCATTCACAGCCAGGTCACTGGGCACCCAACAGATGCCAAGCGGAGCCTGGCGGGCACAGCCGCCCACAGCCAAGCCCGGCCTTCCCCACTGTGGGTCCGCGGGATCTGGCTGGCTGTTGGCCTCTCAAATTTGATCTCCGGTCAAATTCCACGGCTCCTTCCTTTAAAAAAAAAAAAAATCCCTCTTTGAAAACAAAAATCCCTGAACTGAGACTCCAGAAGAGCTGGCGTTGCTGCAGCTTCATTTTCTTTCTCCTTCTTTTGTGGCGTTGTAAGGAACTGGAGAAACACTTCAACCCTCTCATTTTACAGAGGGGTAAACTGAGGCCAGGAGAGGGGAAGGGGCCCATTCAAGGTCCCCTAGTGACTCTACGGCACAGCTGGGACGGGAGACCGGGGCCCCTGACTCAGGTCCAGCGTGCGCGCCTCAGCAGCTGGTGGTCCTGGGTGAGAAGAGACGAGGTCTGAGCCTGTAGCCTGTTAAGATCAAGAGCAGCCACGGCCCTGGGTGGGACTCTGGGCACTCACCCCACTGAGGGATGTCAGCCAGGATGGGCAGGCCTAGACCACTGGGTGCCCTGGCACAGGAGAGGCCGGCGCTCAGTAAACGCAGGAAGAAACCCCTGGGAGGAGCCCCGAACTTCAGGGGCAAGTCTCAAGGAAAGCAGGCTGCCTCTGATGGAAACCAGTCAGCGGGCCAAATGCAGCAGGACCCCCAGTCCCCGTGGTTTCCATGGGGATGGAGGCGGAGCCCTGGCAGGGCTGCGGCAGCAGATGTGGCCTGTGCAGGGCTGGCGTGGGGCGGTGGGAGGGGCGGCGCCTGGCAGCACGGCCCTGGGACGTGGCAGGCCCGGGGCTGGATTCGCTAACAGGCCTGGGGCCGTGGGTCTGCCACCTCCTGGGGGCCTCCCGGATTCCTCGGGCTCTCGCACTGGCTGCCCCAGACTAACTTTCTGTTCCCCACCCGTACCATCTCAGCCTGGGCCTGGGCCTCCTGGAGGGCGCCCACGTTTGCTGAGTGACGCCCCCCGCGCCTGGGAGCTGGGGACAGACCCTAGCCCTCACGGCTCTAGCCCTCCAGCTGGGGGCCCGGCGCGCCACAAGGTCTGCCCCATCTGGTCGCTGGACAATGCCGCCAGTCCCCTCCCGCACCCCAAGCCGGGGCCGCCCTACCCTCTCTGAGAGGTGCCCTGGAGAATCAAGTGGGCGCTGGGCCACCCTGCTATGCAAGGAAGCTGCAGGATCAGGGACAGAGTACCACACAGGGGGCCGGGCAGACGGGGACCGACAGCGGGGTCTCTAACACATGACGGGGCGCCTGTTCGCCGGCAGAAAGCCGCTTTCACAAGAGCTTATCCTGCCCTGCACACGGCACCCCGACACCTCTGTTCTGCCCTCACCTGTGGGAGCCCCCTCACCCTGGGACGCGGCCATGGAGCAGACCTCAGCGGGTGCCGCTGACACCCAACTCCCGGCCGGTCCACGGACCCCAAGATAAGGTGAGTGCGTCTCCACGGGACAGCGGTCAGGGTCCTTCAGACGTTGAATGGTGCCTGCAACAAGCCCCAAGGAGAAAAACCTGAGAAAACCCCTGGGCTCCTGGTCTACACAGCAGGCTCCCCGTACAACGGAAGGGTCTGGATTTGGCACAGAGCAGAAAGGACCGTTTTGAGAATGCTCAAGCCTGCAAAATGGTCTTGCCTGTTGTGGGTTTCTACAGCATCTCCCAAAGGTTTGACTCCTGGTGTCTGAGTGTTAAACTCTCTGTAGAGCTTCCGAGATCACCTGGGCCTACAACCTCGTACACTTTCCCACCCTGGGCCGTAGGAACACTGAGAGGAAGGATGACCCACGGCTCCCTCCTTGCCATCGCCTGCTGCCACACTGCGCGCTGTCCTCGCCCGGCCAGCACTCTGAGCACAAAGGCCTGGAGCCTTGCCCAGCAGGGCGCTAGGGGGCTTCGTCAGCCCAACCGGCAGGCCCGAGATCCTAGAGAAACAGCAACCCAGGCAGAGACGGGTCCTGGGGGCCCCCAGAACCACCACAGTGTATGGTTCCTCAGGGGGGGAGGGATGGAGGCAAATCCTGGCTCTCCCTTGGGGCAGAACTCCACGCCAAAGGGCAGGTCCTCCTGGTGATGGCGATGTGGGGAGAACGCGCCGAGGTCAGCATTTGTGAGAGGGACCCTGTGTGCGCTGTTCCCCGGCCGGCGGGGAGAGTGTGGGTCCTGCAGTCACGGACCTGGGTTTGGGTGCAGGCTGTGTCACCTGCTAGCTGTGTGACTCTGGCGACATTCCTTGGCCTCTCTGAGCCTTGGTTTTCTCAGAGAGAGAACCGTTAACACCCACCTTCCACACGGGTGTCTTGTTTGTGCCCTATTCCAGCACCAGAACAGCGCTGGCACATGCTGGCTCTGATTGGATGTTGAAACAAAATGGAATTGGGCAGATTAAATTTAAAAATGGATGTTTAAAAAGAGTTGATTAAAGTGCTTGGCCCTGGGGACTTCCCTGGTAGTCCAGTGGTTAGGACTCCGCGCTTCCACTGCAGGGGGCACGGATTCGATCCCTGGTCGGGGAGCTAAGATCCCGCATGCCACACGGTGTGGCCAAAAAATAAAGAAAAAATTAAAACAGAAAAAAGTACTCAGCCCTGGGCCTGGCACTTAGTAGGTCAATGAAGGTGAGCTCCCCCCAACCCCAAGGAGCTGAGTCCTGTTTGCAACATCGGACATCGGCTGGCCTCCCACGGGGGAGACAAGTGCGGCCCCCGCCCCTCTCCAGTGGGCCAAGGCAGGGGATTTCTGCCACTCGGGTCCCCCCGCTGGTCCTGCCCCAGCCGGTCTCACTCACCCCTCCCCTGGCAGCTGGACACGGACTGCAGGACACGCCTGTCCCTCGTGGCACCGCCGAGGCTGGGGGCCGTGGTGGCCTGCCACGCTGCCAGGCCCAGGAGTCACCACCTGGAAGTTGTTTCCCTGGGCCTCCCGCTGGCATTGGTCACGGGCCGGGCAGGAGCACCAGGCCCGAAGCTGAGACCCTCGAGGCACACCCACCCACCCGGTGCCGAGAGCCTCGGAAGTGCTGGCGACTTACTACTGCGCGTTCGCGGTGACAAAGGCGCCGGCCGGAGGGCACCCTCTCCACACCCCGAGCCCCCCACGCAGCCGCTGGAGGCCTCGGCCGCCACGGTGGGGGGCTGCTGGCCTGGACCCGGCGCGGCGGGCTCAGGTGGGACCCCTCGTCCCATCGAGTTGAAGGAAGCAGCACAAGTTGGAGGCTCTGGCGGGCGGGACGGCGGGAACTGGCCGCCTGCCCCCAGGATCCCTCCACCCACGGCGGCCGGAAGCGCGGGCACACCCACCGCAGGAATCCCGGGGCAGGGCCGGCGCCCAGGAAACTGGGCCAGAGGTTCCCGCACACACGCTGCAGCAGCCAGGACCCCCGGAGCCACCCCGGCTCCCTTCTGGGGTTGGGGGTCCGGCTTCTGCCTCCCATCGAGTCCCCCGAGAGTCACAGGAACCCGAGGCAGGACCCTCTTCCCGGGCCCCCCAAACCTGCTCCCGTCAATGGCAGGTGACATCGTTTTCCTCCACAAGAAGCCTGTGGGTAGGACTTAACCTCTGCCTCACGAGCGGGGAAACCGAGGCCGAGAGGGGCAGGCAGCTCACCTGGGCGCCCAGGCCTCCGGGCTCTTCCCTCGAGGCCACAGCGAAGGACGAAACAGGCCAGCCGCCCGGCCTCCAGACAGGCTCCCACTTGCCGCGTGTGACCGCGCCCCGAGGCCGACGCTGTCGCCCCACTTTAAAGATGAAGCATCAAGGCCCGGCAGCAAGAACCATCCTTATCGAGGCCTTGTTTGCCCAAAGGTGGGCTGGGGGCTCACGCCGTCTCGTCAAACCCCGCGCCCAGTCCCCGCCGTGTTCCTGGGGTGGGGGAAACGGCGCGCTCAGGCTCCCGCGTGTGCGGCTCAGGGGCCCGAGCCTGGCACGCAGGCGCACGCACACACAGGCACACACATGTGCACACACGCGCACACACGTGCACACACATGCAGACCTGCGCGGAAGGCTGGCTCTGCCACCGGAGGAGGGTGCCGGCACGATGACGCGCCCACCCCAGGCCTTCCGGCCGCTCCCGCCCTCGGCCGCCTTCCCCGATCCCGTCCTGGGCCTGCCCCGCCGCCATTTCCTCTCCTGGGCTGGAGGCCCGATGCCAGTCCTCCGGGTCTGCAAATGGCCGGCATCCGGAATGGCCTGCCTCTCCGAGGAGAACGAGGGTGCCTGGCCGAGGCCCAGAGTGCAGCCGGCCCAGCTTCACGCACCTGGGTGCCTGTCCACCCAGCGCTGGGAGACCGGCCCATCCAGCGGGCAGTGGAACGCCCGGCCAGGCATCTTCAGGGTGGCCCAGGGACCAGGGAGCACAGGACACCCGTGTGTATGCACACGTGTTACAGTACCGTCAAGGTGCACACACACTGGCAAAGGCACGCCATCCACATCGGGCTGCCGCGTAGACACGCGTGTCCACACTATCACTTAATGCACAAGGCACACAGGCTTTGGAGGGCGGCTCGAATCCATCCCAACCATCATCAGCTGGTTGACCCTCTAAGGCTCAGTGCCTCCCCTGGAGGAATGGCGATGATGACCCCCACCTTGCGGGCATTTCTGAAACTCAGAAATAAATCGAGGATGAACAGGATTTATGGGGTGCTCTCTATGAACTAAGTGTCGCGTCAAGCGCTTTATGTGTGTTACTGTGAGGTGGCGGCACTTGCTGTCCCCGTTTTACAGATGAGAAAACTGAGGCACAGAGGGGTGAAATGGCTCACCCTTGATCAGCACAGCCAGCAACTAAAAATGACTCAGCTTGAACCCCAGCCATGAGTTCTGGAGCTCATGCTTTCCTCCACCCACCCTTCTTTTCCAAGCACGAAGAAGCCTGGCATGGTGCGAAGCACACGGTGGAGTATTGTCATGACTACCACTGCCACCACCACTGTCGCTACTATGACGCCATCGCTCTGAGGCTCTGACCCGGGAAGGCTGGGATCCTTCACTGTGCCTCATCTTTGAGAGCCCCAGAGCAGTGCCACATTCACGGGGCTGATAATAAACACATTTCTGATTCAGAGGCAAGAGTCAAAGACCAACGTCAGAAAGGATGAAATGGTTAAAAAATCCGAGAGCACAGCGGCTACAGAGAGCAGCTCCCAAACGGCTCTGGCAAATTTCATCAACATTTCACTTTTCCCATTATTCCCCAACATCTCCGCCAACAGGTACATTCCTTAAAATAAACAAGCCGCAACAAAGCACTTCTACTTTGGAAGTTCCACAATTGGAAGGGCGTCGGGCGCATTCAGGACACAGCAGAGGGAAGCACCCTTCTCTCATTCAGCACCGCAGACACTTGGGCGAGCTGCTCCTGGCCAGGAAGAGCCTTGGAGGCTGAGAGCTGCAGAGCCTGAACCCAGAATTTAGACACGCAGAAGTGACCATTTCAAGACAGGGAGGGGGCGGAAAAAGAACCCTCAGAACCGATTACCTCGCAACGTGAGCAAACTCACAAAATAAACAGTTACCATCATTTGCAAATTATTGTGGCTGTAAAACTGCTCTGCCCTCACGTGTGTTGATATGGACCGATAAATTCTGCATTTTGTTATCTTGCGAGATAATTTTTTTTAAGTTTATAGCTAGTGTTTGTAGTTTACCTGTTGAATTTTTTATTTTTTATTTTTTATTTTTTTTAGTTTGGACTTAAATGTACCTTGAGACCATGCAAGATATTTATCATCTGATTTTTTCAGAAGCTTCTCAAAATAATTTCATGAAAGTACATAGAACAAAAGGTTTAATGTCTCTTCTACAGAGATTATGAAGATATTAAAATCAGAAGTCCCAAACCCCATAATTTTTTAATATAAATCTAGTGTTAGGCTGTTCATGATGCAAAAAAGATAAAAATTGGTAATTAATTAAAACATTTAAGGTCCTTTGCCATAGGGCATTTGGAGTCTTACAAAGATGCAGATGAAGACCAAATTTTAAATTAAACTTTAATAAAGGTGATGGTTGCTCTGCTATCAAATTTTTCAGGGGATCAGAAGATCATTTAATAAGACTGCTTTTAAACACAAATGCAACTTGTTTATTTTGACCTCAGTTCTTCGAAATTGTCGACTCCACAATTGAAATATGCTGTGTGTTCCAACAAGGACCCGGCAGTCATAATGACAGACCAGCCCATCTGTGCTGTGAGAATGTATAATTTCAGTCTATAGTGGAATTTATATAGAAGCGATGATGTGAAAACTGCTATGTGTGGTACTTTCTTAAAAAAAAAAAAAATACTGCTGAGAAGTACTGGGTGCCATGGAGAATGCTGATATTTTTGCCTGATTTAAAAAAAAAAAAAAAAAGATTCTGTGGAATTTTACTGATTTGGGGGAGGTAAAGTATTATTACCAGAGTTAAAAAACGAAGATGATAATTGATCACATATAACTATCTCAACTATATAAGGTGTATGCTGGAAAATGTGTTATCCATATACATTAAAACCATTAGATGAACATAATCTCGGTGGAAAATACTCATTTAGAATGAAAATGCTCATTTATGGAAATTAATTGATTTTATGCTGCTTGCCCCTACCTTGTCCAAAAATAAGATGAGTTAATGCTCAGGAAATCTGCCTATCATTTCAGGATTTAGGATTAAAGGCCTATTCACCTACATTAATTATAATAAAACTGTAATTTTATTATAATAAAAATTTTAAAAATGAGTGGGCAGCTATTAAAAGTATAAATTCTTTAAAAATGATGAACCTTCCTCCCCTCTCCCCCCCACCAACCTCCCTATCCTGTTGACTCTTTTGCCTTTAGAATTTATTACACTCTGTTTTTTTTCTATTACTTTTATTTTGTCACCAGTGTTTTATTTGGTGCTTGCTAAATATTTGGGTGGAGTGATCTTCCAGCTTGCAGCAGCAGAATGTGGCTGTCATAATCATGAAAATGTTTTAATTATCTCTGCTCTATCTGCCTGTCTCTGCAGCCCCAAATCCTCCAGGATCGACTGCTGTCGAATCTAAGAACAAAAGCAGCCGCAGATACTCCTCGTGTGCGCTGAGCTCAGTTTCAATATTTGGTGGTGTCTGCTCCAGCCAGCTGCAGGCCTGCACAAACAGGACCCCAATGCCTCCGAATCAGGAAAACAAAAACGTATTCACGTGGGAATTTTCCCCTTAGTTGCAATTTAGAACTTTCGGGGCCTGATTTTCCATTTTCCATAAATCAAGACCCTGGCTGCTACCCTCAAACGTGGGGAAACCGGGCCGTGTCTGTGGTGCTTTTGTCAGCCTGCCAGAGGGTGGAGGTGAGCTCGGAGCCGAACCCTGCAAAGCCCACCTTTTAAATGCAAAGGTTCTGGGACCAACAGAGAAACTCAGGCAGCCACGGAACCCAGCTCCCGGACGGCAGCGGTGGCGTGGCCCAGGGACCCAAAGGTCTTCAAGGGACTCTACTCCCTGCCCCGCTGGCCACGGGTTCAGGCCCTGGATGGTCAGGATGTCTTGGGCCACAGCTCTGTAAATGCGAAACCAGGATGAGATCAGGGCACAGGCAGGGCCTGGGACCACTCAGGGCCCCCGAGGGTTGGTCTGGTGGACGTGCCCATGTGCGCCCCATAAGCCGTCTGTGGGCAGGGGGGTTAGGAACCGGCACAGCAATGTTAGCTGGAACCCCCGGGCTTAAATAAGTGCTTAAAATACAAAGCCCAAAACAACCTAAAAGATTTTCCCCACGCTAAGCTGAGAGCCGAGAAGAGCTTCCTTTTCTCCCCCCCTCCCAAAAAATAAAATAAAATAAAAGGGAGAAAGAAACTGGATCGCTCAACTGTGGACATGGCAGCATTAAAGATGCCGGACAAAATGAAAGGGCCTCTGTTTCTCAAAAGCAGAATCCACCCTCCCGTGTGCCAGCCTGGCCCTGCCTGCCGAGGAGTTTGCTGGGAGGAGCATGGATGTTTCTGGTGTTTTTCCCTCTGCCACTCCTGGCGTCGCCAAAAATTAAAATCATAATAATGATGATGATAATAATAATAAGACCTCCCCCCAAAAAACCGACATAACTGAGCACGAGAGAGTAGGCCGTGCCTATTAATGCCTCCTGAAACATTTGTTCAGATTATAATTGAACATGCAGCTACTGTGAAATAACAAACATTCATTTTTATTGTGATTTCTAAAGCCTATAGCTTTGGATCTTAAAAATAAATGGGTTTGGCTGCTGCATTTTCCCTGCAGTTTTTGGAAGGGCTCACTTCACTGAAGATGTGGGGGGCTGGGGGCGGTCTGAAATAGAATTTTGAATTTCGGATAACCAATTAGAGGGAAGGAAACGTAACAGGCACCGAGCACAAGATGGCAGAGCCCTCGGCTTATCTCCAGCACGAGAGAAGGGAAGAAGGAGACTTACCCGAGGTGCAGGAGGATGAGGAGCTTCTCAAAAGCAAGGAAGTGAAAACGGTGTCCCTCACCCGGCCGGCTGGTCACCGCGGCAAGCAGGGGAGGGCAGGGGCCGCTGGCCAGCAGGCCGTGCCCAGGTGCCAGCCCCCGTCCAACAGGCCCTCAGGCGCCTGGTCTCCGGCCACCATCGTCCATCGGTTCCTCGGCCCTGGCCGGCGCGGCCTGGGCCTCGGCCACCCCGGCACCCAGAGGCAGGGCTGCCAGGAGCCAAGTGGTGCTGGGGAGGCCCCGCTGCCAGCCCAGGAGGACGAGGAAAATGCTACTTTTGTCTCCTGCTCTCATCTGGCACTGGCTGCCCGGGGAGGGGGGGCCAGAGGCGGCCGCTACGGCTCAGCCCCGCCCACCGGGAATTTTTGAAAGATGCTCATGGGTGCCGGGAGGATGGCAGACGTGGCAGAGGCGGGTGGGCCGGACCCCCAAACCCACCACCGGGGGAAGGGGGGGGGGCGGCTGGCCAAGCGGGAGAGGGAGGGGGCAGCAGGAGCGTCTGGCCACTCAGCGGCCGGCCCGAGGAGGACGCCGGGAGCCGGGCCGGGCCCGGGCGCCAGCCCTCCCCGTGGACAGGCGGCGCGGCCCTGGGCGCCATGTTGCGAGGCGCCTGCCTGGCCGGGCTGCTCCGGGGATAGAGGCCACATTGTTCCCACGCCGGGCCCGGCCGAGGGGCAGGCGGCAGCCAGCGCCCCGGCTCTGCTCCCCGGATCCCCTGGAGCGAGCCCACTCTAGCCGATGCCCTGGGAGGTTATGCCGTCAGGCTGAGAGCCGGACCACCGGCTTGAACCCAGCCTTGGGTCCAACTGGCCACCTAACCCCGGGCAAGCCACGCCACCTCTCCCGGCCTCAGTTTCCCCATCAGTACGCGGGACAGGGGTCTCAGCTCCAGCCACTCAGGGCTGCTGTGACGACACAATGAAAAATGCACACAGCCAGGCCACGGCGAGGGGCCCAGGGTCGGGCTCCAGGCCCATCACCACACCCTATTCAGACCGTCACAAATCCACCAGTTTCACCGAGGCAAATCCTCCACCACAGCGAGGAAAGGTGACCCGTGCCTGGCCTGGGTCAGTGGGCTTGAGCTTCTAACACGGGCACTCTCACTTGGAGATTTCTCGGACCCGGCGGCCCTCTCCTGCAGGCACGGGCCGTGGCCGCTTGGCCAGGCCGCCCAGGTCTCTCCATCGGCCCTTTCTGTGGCCAGGAGCTGAGGCGATGACCGCCAGGCTGTCCCTGTGCAGGGCGAGCCACAAGGCTGCCAGTGTGGGCAGGGTCCCCGGGCAGGCAGGGCCAGCTCTGGGGGTGGAAGGGATCGCGTGGAGGGACCGAGGCTGGGCCGCCGAGGCCAGAGTTCGCTCGTGGGCCCTGGGTTGCTCCCCGGCTTACGGGCCTTTCTGTGGCTGGGAGCTCCCCCCGCGCCCCGGCTGCCCGGAGTACGTTTTATTTTAATACTGCTTTATGCCTGTGCAGAGACGGCCGTGCCCAAAGCACAAGGCCCGGGGGTGGGGGGGAGCGAGAAGGAAGAGGCCGGGAGGAGCCCTCTGATCTTCGGGCTCTGGTCTCACGCACACGGCCACGTGACTAGCTCACCAGCTGATGCCAGAGACAAAGCAGGTAGGATTCCGATGCCACGCGCCTGACCAGGAACGCTGGGAATTCCATTCCAGGAACGGCTTGGCACGGCTGCCAACAGCCCGGCCCCGGGAGGAGAGGGTCCCCCATGCTCCGTGGGGAAAGCCACTGAAAACTGTGGGGCCGTTTGGGGGCCGCCCTGAGAGGAGGAGGTGGGCACCCTCCCTCACCCGGCCTCCCTGACACACACACACACACACACACACACACACAATCACCACGACCAGAAGTGGCCGCTGCTGTGCCCAGCTGGCTGCCCAGGAGATAAAGGCCTCCGCCCCAAGGCCTGCGGGCCAGCGTGGGGTCCGGGACACAAGACATCAGCCAGGGCGGATGGGCAGCCAGGCCCAAACCAGGCCCTTCTCGGATGCAACTGCATGCTGTGAGGTTTGGCAGTCACGCCACAGTGCCGGGGCCAGAATCCCCATCCACAAGCCCTTCTCCTCCTGGCAGGGCGGGGAGGGCTCCGCAGGTGACATGCATGGACCCTGACATGCTCAGGACACACGTGTGGCCCTGCAGGCCAGCACCTGCGTGTCCGGTGCCTGCTCACGCCCGCTCGGAGCCCAGGGCTGGTGATGTGATATGCAACCCACCAGAGCGTCTCTTACTGTTAAAACATATGGAAGACTGAAGCCCCGGCTCCATCAGTTCATTATAATTTAAAATGTAATTATAAAAGGCTGATTTGAATGTAAATATCGCTCTTAAACACATGAAAGACGAATCTAGATTTAAGAGCCCCAAATCAGCAGGTAAATATTTCAGCTAAATGCTCTTCGTAACCATCTGAAATCCTAGAATTAAAGGAAGGGCGATTCACAGAAAAACCCAGCCCTGCCTTTAGAAACCGGGGCAACAGGGACAACATTCTTTTTTTTTCATCTTAAGGGGAAATTCTATTACTCCAAAAACAGAAAAAGAAAATTTGGCCTTTACTTTGTATATCCCATGCACACATTTTCTCACCACAACTGCCAGGCTCATTTAGCAATAACCATCACCTCTGGGGTCATGTATCTACTCAGAAAACCTCTTAGCCACTGATTCAACAGTGAGCCTGGCCGGCCGTTTGCAGAGGTGCCCCATTTATCCATCCACACGGATTCTGAGCCATCCCTAAAGGCAAGACTCCTGAATCGGACTGAAACAAGTTTCCCGTCCAAAATTTCACAGTGAGACTTTGCAGCATTTTACTTTCAAACCCCTCTCCATTAAAACAAACAAACAAACAAAAAACCCAGTAAATAAAAGCTTGTGTTTTAGGGTTGTTCTGCCTCATGTCAGGAGATTTCAGTCTTTTCCATTTCAATTTTACCAGCTCTACTCGTGGCCTCAGAGACTGTTACGGTTACCCCCCAAAGAGAACTCTCTTCATAGCATTTTTTTTTTTTTTTTTTTGGTTAATGCAGAAGGTGAAACAGACCACAGCTAAGAGGTTCCAGGATTTTTTTTTTTTTAAAGATGCAACAGCAATTTTAAAAACAAAACCTCACTTTTGAAGCCAGATATTATAATCTGCCAACAAAGTCTTTGGGGTAAAGGGGAAGCCTGACAGGGAGGGGCCCCTCTTCGTCCACCCTGATCGGGGCCACTCCCTCTTCTGTCCTCCACCTACCAGTCTGAGGACCCCCTAAGCTGGTGGGGGGGTGGGTCTCGGCCGATTGTCCACCACGGCCTTCCCAACGGCAGGAAGACTGATTCTCCGATGTTTCCATCATGTGCCCCAGCCTGATCTGTTCCTCCTGGAGTCCCTAACGTGAGCCTGGGATCCAGGCCTTGCTTCCCAGGGCGCCTTCCTGGCTGCACTGAAGCTGGACCTTGAGCAGGAACCAGGGTCGGCAGCTCCAGCCCACCGGCAGCCACAGAGCAGGGAAGATGGAGCTGGCTCCTGAGTAGGCCTCAGAGTAAAATCCTGTTCCTTCTATTTCTTCACAAAATGTCCATCCGGCACAACTCTGGGCCGCCAGGCTTGTCCAGCCGGAAGGGTGTTTGAGAGACCATGTGTGGCTTCCCCAAGTCAGGCCAGATCCCAAGTTCATCGGAGAACGGGATTAGGGGAGGAGTGAAGGACACCAGAGAATCACAAATATTGTCCAGAATTGCTCTTGGTGGCTTTCCCCCCACCCCCTGGGGACAGACCCTTCCTCTTCTTAAACTCAGACAAAGTGAGTTTGTCTCACTTCCATTCTGCGACCTCCCAGCAGACAAAGGCCGACAGGCCTGGCCCAAGGGAGGCTTCATCCAGCCCACAATCCAAAACCTGGCTACCTTTCCAATGCTTGCCAACATGCCCCTGTGGCCTTGCAGAAGAAATCACAGAGGAAGAAAAAATAAACTTGTGAAAGTTTAAACTCCACTCGATAAAAAAAAAAAAAAAAAAAAAAAACCCAGACATTCCCACTGAAATTTCCCAAGAACCACAGGTCAGGGGACTTTCTTTTTTTCCTTTTCTGTAAATCTCATCCCTGACTGAGTTCTCAGGACCTGTGATGCTCAGACACTGGCACTCCACTGGCCCAGCCAACGGGACACTGGTCAGCCCTGAAAATAAATATTTCATATAAAAGGTCCATTGTCTTTGCCCGGAGACAATTGTTGCTTTTTCTCCCTCCTCGGGTCCATAACATCAGAAAGCATGGCTGGTGCCATCTGGGGTTCTTTCTTGTTCCAACAAGATGTTTTGAGAAAGGGCAATCTTGCTGGGTCTTCCTGGATGATCAGCTAAGAGATAAAATTCTCCCAAAGCAAGCGTTTTGGTAAACGTTCGCTTGTATGGGGCCAAAGAACAATTAGCTCGTCAGAGTGGTGAAACCCTCCCATCCAACTGCTACCTGCATTGCCCGCAAGGAGGCTGGCGGCTGGGGTGGGCCACTCTGGACCCCTGAGTCAGGATGTCTTGCCCTTGTCTTTCCCTGGTCAGCCCCCTGGGGCCAGCGCCCAGGTGGGCTCCTCGGGTGCCATCATTGGGGAGGTCTCGACTTCCTAGGTGCCGAGGAAGGGGCACCTCCTCCGTAAGCACGTCCCTAAGCCAAGTCCCTGTGATAAGGGAAGCCCTAGCTTTGCAAGTTCCTGACAGTCTACGTTGAAAATATCAAGGTTCACTTTCGCTACCACCTGGCGGGTGGGGATGGTAAACTCTCAGGTGTCCTTTCTAATGAAACCAAAACTAGGTTCCCTGCTTCTTAGAAACTCAAAAATATAATAATAACTAGCAATAAAAATGGCGATTACTACTTACAACGAAAACAATTACAACAGCCATTTATGGCGTCCCTGCCACGTGCCAGGAACCGTGGTTTGCGGAAATAATGTTGTCTGAACCTTCCGAATGACCCTCTGAGGTTGGGATTCTTATTCTTGCTCTAGAGCTTGGGGTGCAGTCCCAGGACATGATGCCACTTGCCCAGGGTCCCATGGTGAGCCAGGGGTGGGGGCCGGATGGGAGCAGCCTGGACGTGAGCTAGGACACCCCCCCTTCATGGGATTTCTGCAAGGGCATTCTCTCTTCTCCCCAGACATGCAGATACACCCTCCCAGCCCGACAACAGCCAGGTGTGATGCTTTTAAGATGTTTTCCTGCCCGGCCTCTGGGGCCTCCTTCTCTTCCTGAGCACCGTCCCTCGCTTGGGGCACATGTCGGTTTCCCCGGACACCAAGGAGCACCCACCCAGGCAGGGTGCCCGTCAGGGTGGGCAAAGCCCTCTGGCCCCTCCCTGGGCCCCACGGGCTGCCTTCCGGTCAGGCCTCGTCCACGCCGGGGTGAGGATGGGAGCAAGTGAGACCCGTGCATGGCGTCAGCCATGGTGACCACAGGGACCCGAAAGTAGCCCTGCCGCAAAGCTCCCTGCTGTTTCCGCGGAGCCAAGCAAGATGTTGTCTGCACCTGTTCAGGCGGCGTGTGAGACCTGGGCAGCCAGCTTCACCCGCACCCTGGAGACGCCCAGGCCAGAATCGGGGGCCTCAAGTGGCCAGAGGCAGGGCACGGCAAGGCCCCAGTGCAGGCCAGGGGCCACGCCGGGCCCGGCCCTGGTTGAAAACAAAAACAAGAACACGAGGGCCATCCTCCCGCCAGCCCGCCAAGGTCCGTAAGACCCTGTCCCCTGCTTAGCACATTCTTTCCCTTAAATCCAGAGTGATAAAAACCAGACAGGCGCCAGTTTCATTTTCAGAACCTCGTCTTGTGTCCTCGTCCTCAAAAATACATTTTGATCCGGGTGAGACATCCCAACATAGTAAGAAGCCCCTGGCGGGACCCAGGTCTCCACCGGGAGTCTCCAGTGGAACTGGGCTGGCTCTAAGGACAAGGACAAAGGCAGGACAGGATGTCTTGGTGCCGGGGCAGGGCCTCCATCTGCGGGGCAGGCCCCGATGTTGGCAGTGGACTCTCAGCCCCGCCACATTCCCTTTGCCCAGGGCACACATGGGGCAGGCGATGGGCCTCTGGAGCTGTGACGAAAAGCAATCCCCCACTGAGTGGCCCTGGGGGTGGCTCCTCGATGCTCAGGCCTTTCCCTGCTCCCGGCGTCCGGCCCGTAGGCCCGAGGAGAGGGAGCAACCAATGCCCCTTGTTTCGGGGTCTGTTTTAATCCTGGGGGATGCCCAACAGTCTGAGCAGAACGCCACACCATCCCTGCCCATCGTGTGCTACGTTACGGGTCATCTGTGGACCTGGGAAAACGTCTCCCGCATTTTACAGGCAAGGCCCCGACAGAAGCTGGGCTTTCCGTAATTACTAACCCGTCACCGCCAATGCCACGGCAAGCAGCAGCTCCCGGCCGAACTGGCATGCCTTCCGCAGCTGCGCCCCGGTTTCTGAGATCACTCCCCAGTGTCCCACCCCCGGGTTTCATGTCTGCTAACTGCCTCTGATAAAGTCATAAATACAAATGTAAAACAGGGGACCGAGGGAGCAGAGGATGGCCTAGCAAAAAAAGATGGCGAGGATAGTTCTACAGTACGAAGCAAACTTTCAGCCTCGCTGCCAGGTGGGCAAGAGCTTATTGAAGTGGTCTCCTTGTCCCTCTGGGTTCTCCCCTCAGATCTGGAAACCAGAAAGCCCGGGGAGAGGGAGGCATGAGGCAAGCCTGGGCTACTCAGGCCTCTGTCCACGTTCCCGGAAACACGGCCTCCGAGTGCCAGCTCACACTCCGGGGTGTTATGGAAACAGGCCCCCCTCCCCATTATTTTGTGGTCAAGGCACCCAGCAAGGTTGTCCAAACCACATCAATAAGATGGGGGAGAGTAAAGGGGAAATCACACCTGCGATATGATCATATTAAAAACCGGGTTAATACCCCCCCCCCGTTACAGGTTTCATTTTAACAGGATAGGTACACGCAAGTACAAACAAGCATTTGAAAATCCCGAATAGCTAGAACCAACAAACTAAAATAAAATGAACATAGTGCTGGCCTGCAGAGACTGCCTTGGCCTCTGAAGCCCAACTTGGAAGAAATTAATTTCAGTGTTACCTTAAAACCCTGTAATTACGGCAAATGTGCATTCCTCCACCCCCTTTCTTGCTCCCCACAAATTCCCCAGGGCTGCCGGCTGGGCCCGTGTGTGACCCACCTATAAAGGGGGATTTATTATGAAAAGTTATGAGTTGTTTTTCGTTTTATGCCACCATAAACAGCAGCTTCCATGCACAGGGCTTTCACTCCACCGGCCCAATCGGCCAGTGCTTGACCGAGGGCCGCCCTAAGCCAGCTCTCCATAAACGCCTGACAAGCAGAAAAAAATAAGAAGCACTGCTGGACTGTAGCTTCCAAGTAACCTTTCCGAACACATCTAATCTAAAAACAGATGTGTTCTCTTTTCCTTCTATTCTATGTAAGATGCCTGCTAACGGTATTTTATGTGTTCAACAAAATTCTCTCTGGCAAATGGCCTGCACACACCTGAGATCAGAAGCTGTATTTCACAAATTCCAAGTTCCAGAATTTTAATGACGGCCATGGAGTTCTTGCAAGCTGGTGCGGCTTCAGGTTCAAGAACAACCTCCTTCCCGGGTCCCCTGGTCTGTGGAAGGCCTGACCTACAGAAGGGCTCTTCTTAGAAATCCCTTCATTAATATTTAAATATCCACTAAGTAGCGAAAGTGAGAAATGCACTTACCGGCCTCAAGAATCGAGAGTGAACCCAATCGAGACAGGGGCGCTCTGCCCTTGCCGGAGGGACGCGCCCGGACGCAGCCGGCGCTGCGCTATCGTGCCCACGGCTGCACAGGCCCTCGGCCATCGGTCTGAGTCGTGGGTTCCAAGTGATTCTCTCCTTCACGCGGCGAAAAGGCAGAGAGCAAAGCGGTGTCATCTCCCACAACTCTTGGCAGGGTGGGACAGCTCCGGGACGGCGCGGGCGAAGCGCACGGCCAGGCCCCACTCCCCTGGTCCCGCACCGCGCCTCGGACCGCGCTGCTCCACTTCTCCTGGCTCCGGCTTCCCTGTGTTGAACGACCGGACCTCCCCGCAGAGTGGCCCGCAGGACACGATCTCCACGTCCGCGACCTGCGCCGCGAGGGACCTTTGTCCCGGACGAAAACGAAAGCGCGCGGGGCCGGGGGCGCCCACGCCCTGCAGCGGAGGTCCGCGCCGGCGCGCCCCGCGACTTTCTCCAAGTTCACGTGCATCCCGGGGCGGGCGGCCGGGCTCCGCGGGCCCGAACTTCCAGCGCCGGGCCGTCGGGCGCGCTGCGGGGTGCGGACGGTCACCGGACGGCCGGGCGGCGCGGGCCCGGGGCACAATGAAAGCCGCCGGGCCGGCGGACCGGCGGGCGAGCGCGGGGACAACGCGGGCCCAGCCTCCGCGCGGCCGCTCGTCTAGTGCGGCCGGGGCGCCGAATGCGGCGGCGGCGGCTGGGCACAGACGCGCCGCGCGCCCGGTGCATGCTAATGGCCGGCGGCCGCGCCATGAATTATTCAGCAGCGGCGCAGAGAGGGCGAGCGCGGCGCGGAGGGCGGCCCGGCCCGTGTGTCCCCCGCCGCTGCGAAGCCGCCGCGGCGACTTCCCAAACTTTCCCGGGTCGGCACCGAGGATGCGGCCCCCGCGGCGCCTCCGTCCCCGCCCGAGCGCGCCGGCCGCGCTTCCCCCGTTGCCGCCTATTTTATGTCTTTTGTCTCGGAGTTGGCACCTGTCCCAGAGAGCGCGTTTCCCTGCCCACCCCTTCGCCGCCGGATCAGGGCGGGGGAGGGGGTACGGGGGACCTGGAGAGGAGGGGACGGGTTGGGGGGGAGCAAGGCGCCTACGGCCCCGCAGCCCGGGGAGACCGCCCGGGGGCAGCGGCCGTGACGCGCTCCCGGGCGCCCCTGTTCCGCGGGGAGGTCAGGGCTTCGGCTGTGCCCGGAATACCAACAAGGCCGCCCGGGGCCCCCGGCCGTGCCCGCTGCGGGTGAGGACCGGGCGCGGCCCCTCCCCGACTCCCCCCCTCCGCCGCGCACCCTCCTCCCGGGGCCGGCGCGCGCGGGCGGGGCGGGCGGCGCGAGCAGCGGATTCGCCGCCCGGGCCCCGCGCCTGGGCCCGCAGCCCCGCGTGCGCGCCCCCGCGGGCACGCCGCCCCAGGGGCTCCCCGCCCGCGCGGTCCCGGCCGCCTGCCCCCGCGGGGTAGGGGGCACCGTGCCGCGGGGACTCATCAGCCTTCTGCTTCGCGCCCGGCGGCCCGCACGCCCCGGCCGCGGCCCGCCCCCGCCGCCCTGGCACCGAGGCGGCTGCCGGAGCGCGCTCGGCGGCTGCGCTCCGAGGCGCCGGCTGCCATGATTGCGGGCAGCGGGGCGCGCGCGCGCACGCTCGGGCCCGGCTTGGGGACCCGGGGCGAACCCACGGCCCCTGGCCTGACCGCAGCCCCGTGCGCGCCGCGGAGTGCGGCCAGGTCTCCGGGCTCATCCCTGCGAGGCTACTGTTCGCCGTGGAGTTCTAGACGAGGCTCCGGGGCAGGGCTTGGGGTCGACGGTGGCAGCGGGCTTCCCCCGGGGCAGGGCGCGCACCAGGAGGACCCCGCGGCGGCTCGTCCCAACACTGCCCGCCCGGCTGCGGAGGGCCGCGGTGCCCAGTGGGGTGGGAGGCGGGGTGCAGAGGATCCTGTGAAGTGGAGGGGGCAGCGCACTGTGCCCAGAGATTGGGGGGGGGGCGCAAGGTGCCTGGTGGAGGGGGGGCCCTCACGGTGCCCGGGGAGGCATGGGATGGGCGGGGGCACCGTGCCCGGAGCTGCTGCCCGGCTCCAACCTCGCTCTCTTCCTTCCCCGCAGAAACAACTTCCTGCTCCCCCGGCCCAGGGCGCAGGAGCTGCGGGGAGAAGTTCTAGGCCGCAGCTTTGCTATCTTGGAGCCGGACGACGACACTGCTGCCCACGGGCCGCGCGGTTCCTTCCCGCGCCCTCTCCCGCGGTCGCGACCAGCCGGGCTCCAGGGTCCGGACACTGGTTAGAATGACAAGAAGGCCGCAGCTGCTTTTTCTGCCTGCTCCGCAGGAGCGCCTGAGTGGTTTCTGGCGCTTGGGGACGCCGACACGGGGTCGCTGTGCTCGGACCCCATCCCCCTGCCTGGGCATGCCCTCTCTCGGAGCCAGATGGACCTGGTTGTCCCCGGATGCCCGCGACAGGGGCCCGAGAGAAAGAAGGCCTCCTGGGCCCCATCCCAGTGTCTCTCTGTGCCTGTCTCCCCGCCCCCCCCCCCAGCCGGCCTTGGCATTCTAACCAGTGTCCCTTGACGTCACATCTCGCCATTTCTGTCAACCAATTGAAACTTGCCCGTTGTCATAAAAATATATATACTTTTTATGCCATTGGTAAATTCAAAAGTTCCTCGTGTGCCCTGCTTCCCAGGAAACTTCGTTCCACCTTGGATTGGATGGCCCAGGCAGAGGCACTGGCCATGGGGCGAGGCTGGGCTGGGGCAGCTGGAGCAGCTCGGCCAGGGCCTCTGTTGCCCACTGACCCACCCTGGAGGCTCTCTAGACCCCCATGACCTTGGCCTTAAATTGTGCTAGACACACACACACATCACTGCCACCACCGTATGACATACGATTTGGGGAGGGGAAAAAAACAGGATCCATTAAGAAATCTTCCAAAATTACTTTCCTGTGTGTTAGAATCTTACTGTGGCCTCTTCTTTCTAGGGATAGCTCCCCCCCCCCACACCGCCCCCATGAGAAAATTCACTTTTAGAAAGTGGAGTAGAAATGTTTTCTGGTTAATCTTTTCACCGAAATCCTGACCAACTTTCACTTTCCACGGCTGCTGACACCAAGCCGAGAGAGCCCAAGCAGGGGTGATTTTTCAAGGGGGTGGGTTTCACTCTTTCCCTGAGGAAGGTCCAGGGTGGCCCTCCCAGCTTCCAGGACTATGGGGTCCAGCTTGGGAAGCCCAGGAATTCTGTGCTCCTCCTTCCTCGGAAAAGGACTCCGAAAAGGACAGCCTGAGACTCAGGAATGCCGTACCCACGTTCTAGCAATACGGCAGAGAAAACCAATCTCTCTTGTCCTTTATAATTTTCTTCACTATTACAGTTCCCAGCCCTGACTAGGACGTGTGGAGTAAGAGGACACATTCCCACGAGATGATTATGTGCAGGGCAGTCCCCCAAAGCCACCCAGATCCTGCTATCACCCCCTCCTGCTCCGGCCACGCCAAGGAAGAACCCAACCACTAACTGCCATTATAAATTCCCCCTTTCCCCATCTTTACTGTATGGTTCAACTACTTTATAAAAAACATATTAAAGACATTTTGTGGTTTAGCAACGCTGGGGACTCTAAAACAACAGAAATGCTTCGCAGACAGGGCTGAAGGCAGAGATCTAAACACTGTAAGTACCAGGCCCCTTTGATACCAAATCTTGTTTTTCCAAAATAATGAGCAAGCCTGGTAACAACCAAACGGGGATTTTGAAAATAAATATCTGGTTACTATTCTCATGTAAAACCATTCCCAAGTGCAAACTCTAGAAATGCTTCATACCTTTGAGATACGTTCACACACACACACACAAATACTACAACCAATACACCCAACAACCACACTATATAATTACTTTCCTAAACACTATAAATATTATAACTAATGTGATATATGTTGTGTGATTAAATGGGTGGATTAAAACATTGAATTAAAAAAGCCACAAAGAAAAAGAGATTATCTTCCATTATGCCACTTACAACTTTTGTTCCATTGGCACAAATACAAATTTGACAACTGTATCATTACTGAAGGCAGTGACTAAATGCCAGGATATTAGCTTTGTAATTTTCACCTGAAATCATTGTATAATCATAGCGGCTTGCTAACCTTTTTATTAGCTGACTTTTTTTTTTCTGGCTTTCACACACAGTAATAAGTTAATTTAATGCCTTTTTCCTCCTCCCAGTTTTTATTTGGTAAAACAAGAAATTGGGTGAGTCAGAATAATATTCAAGAACACACACTCTTTTTTATCCTCTCTCTACTTGGCAAGGATTTACATATAATTTGGTTGCAAATTCAGAAATCAAATTCTGCTTTATGCAAGGAAAATAATAGCACTCAGGTAATTCTATTGGGTATTTTTCAGGTTTCAGGTTTTTAAAGTCTCTTTCAACTCGCTATCACATTATATTATTCAAAGTAAATAATATTAAAAAGCGTGCTCGCATTAGCAAAACGGAAGCCTGGGAATTGACTTTGTTGAAGAATATGCTGATGGACAGCTTTCCTAGAGGAAGAACTTGGTCTCTGCCTGTGGGCCGCACCATGCCCGCGGTCAGATATTTGAAAAATAAGTCCTAGGAAGGCTCTCGCTATACCAGGATGTTTATAGTATCAGCCTTATACAGTTATTTTTTCCTGATTTCTCCCAAGATTTGCCTAATGGGAATGCGGCCGGCCACTTCCTGCTATGCCCCGGCTCAGCCTTCGGCCGAAGCCCAGCCTCACAAGGATGGGGCACTTGAGTGTAGTTTCCCTTTTCTTAACCTAGCGACGTTTTAATAGTTTAAAATTTTCGGTATCCAAGATATTACCAGGACTTAGTAAACAGATGCATTTAATCGAATTAAAGCAAGCAGGATGAGTGCGAGTGAAAACTTACACTTTCACTGGGGTTTTGGACATTCGACTTGCCCACCCAAGACTTTGATGCTTTTAAAACTAGCCCGGTAAACCGGAGATGGCCAGTTTGTGGCGGCTCGTGGGTGAGATGCCACTTCTTCAGTCATCCCAGACAATGTGTCCTTTTGAGCAGCCTCTAAGGAGCTCTGGGTACCGTGTGGAAAGGCAGAACAGGCTTATGATTTTTTTTTCTTCTTTTTGCCTTTGTCTCCAAGTAGTTTGTAGGTTTGGGATTCCATTTTGATACCTCTGTTTCGTAATAACTTGTACTCCTACTTTATGAAGGCTTCATTTTTACTCTCAATTATTTACCCAAAAACCTATTAATTAGTATCAATTTACCTTGGGTAAGCATTTTTTTTTCTTATGGAGAGAGTTGAGGAGAGCAGACAGAAGCCTTCAGAGCAGTTAAACTGTTTATAGGGTCTCAGGCTGGTTAAGGAAAAGTGAGCAAGCATCCGCAGAGAGGATTCTTTCCTTCCACACATAATGAAGCGTTTTTCAAAATCTTTTGCTTTAGTTTACTCAGTTTTTGAGTTAACTAGCAACAGAAATGAAACTCTGGCCATGGGACAAGCATATGTGAGGAACAGAGCACAGGGCAGGATACTGCATTACTAGCCAAGCCTCCCCCTGCAAAAAAAAAAAAAGCATGCTGGGAGAGCATTTCTATATCTTCTTTCTTTAAAAAAAAAATGTAAATATATATATATTGTGTGTATATATATATATATATATATATATAAAATATATATACGCACAAAGAACAGACTTAGTGTGCCCGGAGCTGACGGTGATCAGTGGCATGCCGGGTGGAGCTCCACACCCATGCAATCACCTGTCTTGGTTAGAAACCTTCTGTGAGCAGCTGTTTTATCATATTTAACACATTTTGGAAGTCCACACGTTCACTTTCCATGATGTTACCTGTGCATATGTATCAAAAAAAGTCTATCAACCCTGAGAGCATTCTTTAAGGAGTTAATTTATATTTTTCAATTAAAAGGGGAGCTTTAAACAACCAGAAGTCTAAATTAATGTGTTTGATCATGTATATAAATATGTGACTATACTGTATGTTTTACATACATGTTAGTATGAAAAATTTTCCCTTACAGATGAGGAATTACAATGAATAGTTTTCATTCCAAACTAGTAACAACACGAATCAGAAAATATGAATTAAAGATGAACGGCCAATATCCCTGGTTATATATGCATATATCAAATGCCAAAGCTAGATTCTTGGCTTCATATAAGGAATGAGAAAAAGCACAGGACAAACTAAATTTTTAAAAAAATCAATACTACCTTTCAAAAAGATGTGGGTGCTGAATTTATTTATTTAGGTTGCTCAATTCTGCAATTTCTAAAATGGAATCATCATAAATTGGGAAATTAACACTTTTCTGAAGAATCTATTGTATGGCTCATAGCAATTTTTTTTTAGCAATTAAAGATATATTAGAATTTGGACTTTAACAGCTTCTGGTAGAAGGAGGTACCAATTTCCACAAGAATTAAAAGACATCAGAAAATCTGAAGAATTTCACTCCCTCAATTTTCAAGGAATGCCTTCTTTTCATAGTTGAAAAGCCTTGATTTTCTGTGAAGAATTTTTTTGTATCTGATCAATCCTTTATAGGGGCCTGAAATAGTCATTATTCTTTTTGAATTATATCTAAGCAGAATTTAGCTATTAAGAATTTAAAGCAATTTTAAACTTTAAAAACTGTGAAATGTTTATTTTTTAAAAATTTAAATAATGCCAAAATGCTAATGTAAGTCAGTTGAAATTTTTTCTTCTCCACAGATGAAATGGGAATTTTAGTATCATTTCTTAGCCCTTCAGTCAGCTAGGTAAATTATAAGCCCTCTAGAATAAAGAAAAAAACAGAAAGGAAATAAACCCTGATTTAGAACTCATATGGTTCAGTGCTAAATTGCAAGGGACAGCAGGAACTTTTTTAAAAAACCAAGATTTCACAGATGACTTTAAAATGATTGCAACAAAACCTAAACTGCCTGCAAAATGAACCCATATAGAATGAGGGACTTTTGGGGGGGTGGGAGTGTCAATTACAAATTGTTTGAAATTTGACCACACTGGTCTTATTTACTGAAATACTCCCATTTTATTTTTTAAATATCTAACATGATTTCACACAACACAAGTAAGTACTTTGCTTTATGCATAATGACACTTTCATTTTCCCGACTACGTGTAAATATCATAGCTTTTAGAGCCGGTTAACAGAAAGACAAGGTTAAAGTTGGATTTTTCATATACGCCCTTTCTACAGAAAGTGAAAAAATGTCTCACCTAAATTTATCACCACAAGACAAGATAATTTTTAAGGGCTGCAAAAAAAAAAAAATGCTAAAAAAGAAAGCCAATGCTTTTGTTCTGTTTTGTTTCTTGCTATTTATAGAGCAACTTTTGGTGTAATTCCTAATTTTAAAGGAACTTGAAGTTCATTTTTTTTTTTAACCAAAAGAAAGTGGTCATGTAAACAATCAGACAATAGGCGACATTAATCTTGAAAATGAGTCTATATAATTTTTACATGATGAACACATTTTTTTTCTTTTTTTTTTTTTTAACACATATTTTTTAGATGTATTTGAAAATAATGAGAGACGTGGACAGGCATTTTCACTCCTGTGCTTGGCTTTCAACGATGCTCAGAAGCAGGGATTTTTAACTCTCATCAAGGATTTGTGCTTTTGCTAATATCTGAGCCATTGACCAGTTTTTCAGCTCTGTATTCTAAACAGGCTACAAGATCCTGCTTCCAAAGTCCTTCCCAGCCTCGGTGTCTGAGAGAAGACAGGGGATGCAGGCACCACCACCTCCTTCTTCCCTCACTCACAACTTCTCTGATATTGGCAGTCTCTCTCACACACACAACGCCGGAAATTTCGAGGAGGACCCCAAGGCTCACTGGGAAACTTCTTGTGCTTGGGAAAAAACTTCTCAACTCACACCTGGATCTACAGATTCGGAAAAATTAACCAGCTGTAGCCAAAAACCAAAACACTCAACCACCCGAACACAGCCTACAAGAAACACAGAGTTCTTTGACGTGACAAGAAGACTTATAAATAAAATAGCTCCAAGGCAGACAGGCTGAATGAGCCTTTCAAGACAGCCTGTTGGTGCCTCAAACTTGAATATCAGAACATTAAAATGCTGGCAACATGAGGATAATATCCTGGGATTTGTGTGTGTGTGTGCATGCGTGTGTGTGCGTGCACTCCTATGTATGTTTGTGTGTCTGCATGTATGTGTGTGTATAGAAACACAAGTTTTGCTGCCCTTATGGTTTGGGGCCGACTTGAGGTCCTGGTGGTGAGCCCCAAGCCCAGAAGAAGGGCAGGCCCTACCTGTATTCTTTTGGGGTCACTCCCTTTTTCATGACACATATGCAAACACCAAAAGTCAGTGAAAACATAGCCTGCTGTAGATAACAAGGACTTCCTCAGACATAGAAAAACTTTCCCTGCAATAAAAAAAAAAAAAAAAAAAAAAATTGTGTTTTGTGAATGGCAAACCAAGCTGACCTCATTCGGCGTCGTTAGGACCAAAGTGGCAAGGCCAGCTTTGGGGAGTGAGGCTAGGGCCCAGGGGCTGGGGAGGGGGTTGCTTTCGACCCTGCAGCTCTGGAAGCAGGGTAAGCCTGATCCCTCAGGAGAGGAGGTCAAATTTTGTGGACCGGGCTGGGGTTTGGGCCCCGCAGATCCCTACCCAAGCCAGGCTGGGCAAGGCGGCAGACAGAGCCTTGGACCCTGGGATACACATTCCAGGCTCTGGGTGTACATGCCAGGAGGAGGAGGGTCTCCAAAGCATCAAATCCAATCCCCCAAACTGGGAGCCATCTTGCTATCACGATCAAGGGCTTGAGGGCACGAGGACGCTCCGTATCTTGTCCAAACTCTCACCATGCTCAGTCCGCACCCTGCTTGTACCATTGCAGGAGGTTTCGATACAATTCAAATCAACAGAAGCTCCCCAAGCATTTAGTCAGTGCCAGGTACCACTGAACATTTTCAGAAAGCAACGACTCACAGTGAAGGTTTTCCCTAAGGGAACAAGGATGGCATCTCGTGTGGGTGGAGAACAAGCGTTTTGTCATTTACGCAGCGTGTTCTGAGCCCTGTCTCATGTGATCCTCACAACCCGAGTGGAAGACAGAACAAGAACTGTCAGACCTCCTTAAAGACCAGAGAAACTGAGGCCCAAGTGGCTGCAACAGTGACTTGGGCACAATATTGCAGAGGCCTGGGATCCCCGAACCCCTGCACACACACACACCACTTTATTATTTTTGCTTTTTTTTTTTTTTTTTTACGGAAAACATCACCACCCACCCCTTTGCACTCATGCACACATAGGCTTATTTAAAGGTAAGAACAGTTCCCAAGAAAAACAGCACTCCATTGAAATCTGGGCCCCAGAACTGCCTTGAGCCGGCCAGCTTTGGCGATCCCCTACTCCCGCAGCCAGCTCTGGTCATCTGAGGCGTCCACCCTTCCCTGCCAGGTGCACCCTGATCACCCCCTCAAACATGGGCTGGACGAATCAACCTCCGGTGTAAAATCACAGACTTGAGCTCCCCGCGCTGGGCCTGCCAGAGTCTCGCAACAAAGCCGCCTCGCCAGAGCCAAGGGGTCACAATGCCCTCTGTCCACCACCCTTTCTGTTGGGGTCCCAACACCCTGCAACAAGGGGCTCCCCAGCCAAGCACCCAGGGAAGCTCCGAGGCCCCACCTGAGTCTTCCCCGACTTTCAGCCCTCTGCGAACCTGCCAGGCCCCTGCCCGTGGTCTCAATATAAAAGGCCAAACAGGTGACAAGGAAGATCTGGGAAAACCTCAAAGTCTCGAGTCAGCAAGGATCCCTAATGACCGGCCCCCTGGGGAGAGGCTCATGGTAGCAGTTCTCTCCTGGAGGGGTGGCCAAGGTCCTGGACCTGGACATCAGCATTCTGCAGGGGCAAATGCAGTCCGTCCGATCAGATAGATATTGATCCTCAGAAACGAGAAAGGACAGGTGATGCTGCAGCAGTGGGGGGAGGGGACACGACAATGAGAAAGGGATAAAGAAAGAGGGAACCGGGTTATCTAGGAAATGGTTGTAGCGAAGGTGATGCTAGCAGGGCCCATCTCCCCAGGGTTTCCCTTTCCAGCAGAGATCTGCACCACACCGAGAAATTCCCAAAGCACCTGCCTCCCCCCCCCCCCCCCCCCGGCTCACGGTACGCACGCCAGCTCATCCTCAGGGCAGCAAGGCACGACCCTACACTCCAGAACACCGCCTTCCGGAAGAGCCAAATTCCACATCAGAATATTCCGCCGCCCCACAAACAACAAGCTCAGAAACAAACTTAACGTTTTTAAAAGTCTCCCTGGCAAAGCCAGGTGAACAAAAACCATGAAATAAACGAGGCGCGGGCCAGAGGTCCTGCCTGGCTTGGCCAAGAACTTGAAGCCACCCTATTCATTTTCAAAGGCAAAGTCTTTCAAGACTCCTTCCTCTTGCTTCCTTTTTGCACCTAATTATAAGAGCACGGTGCTTTAAAAAACAAAAAAAAACAAAAAACAAAAAAAAAAAACAGACAAAAACCTTAAGAAAAAAACAAGTTACAAGGAGCTAAGTCTCAAAAGCTGCTTGGGATACAAATGACAACCTTGTCCAGCATTTGAGGAAAAAACAAAGAACGCAGAGGACGATGATCAAGGCTGAGTTTAGTGTCAACTGCCTTCACCACGTCGGGCCTGACGGGTCTCACCTAGAACTGCCCCCAGACTCTGGAAAGGCAGTGATTTGGAGGGAAAGAAGGGCTGGGAGGGGTCGGAGGCGAAATCCCGGTGCAGAAGGGCTTGAAGGGTCCTGCTTTCCCTCTCAGGGGACTCCGGATCCTGCTTTCCTGCAGCACCTTTGCTTTCCGATCTGCAGGATTCCCACAGAAACGAGGAGCAGAGAAAGGAAATCAAGGCACAGCGGACCTCCCCTCTGCACCTCCGCCGGCGGCTCGCGGTCCCTGAGGGCCCTGCAGAGAGGCGCCTCCAGCCGGGCTCCCGGCCTGGGACGCGGGCAGCAGTGTCGTCGCGGCCCCCCCCCCCTTTCCCCGGGTGACAGGCGCCCACGCGGCCGCGGTGGCCGCCTGGGGTCCGTCCTCGGACCAGCGCATCCGCGACCGGGCCGGGCGGCGGGGCCGAGGCTCGTCTGGTCCAGGCGGGTCCGGGCGGGGCAGGGGACTCGACTGGGTCCGCACCGGCTCTGGAGGCCGGGAGGCCTCGCGCGCCTCCTCCAGGCAGCCCCCCGGCTCCCAGCGGGGGCGAGGCCGAGGCAGGGCCAGGGCCGGGCCGGGTGGCATCAGGTCTGGAGCCTGGGGTCCGCATTGGGTGGGGAGCGGAGCCTGTGGCTGGGTCCACGTGGCCGGGGGTCCTGGAGTCTGAGCTTGATTCGGGGGCCGGGGCCGGGTCTGCAGCCAGGCAGGGATCGGGGTCCAAGCAGGGGTCCCGGTCCGGGGTCCGAGTCCGAGCCGGGGTCCGGATCCGCGCTGGGGTCGTAGGGTCCGCGGTGGGAGTCCCTGTCAGACTCCGGGTCCGAGGCGGGGCCGGGGTCCGCGGCGGCGGCGGCACGCGCCCCAATTAGCCGCGGGCGGGCAACGGGGCGGCCCCATTGAGGGCGAACAAAGGGCGCGACCCCGGGGTCAGGGAGTCGCGGGCCGGCGGCCGCCGCTTGGTGGGCCCGCCCTGTTTACTTTGCCCAAGCAAAGCGCACAATATAGTGACTAAAGCGGATTAGAGGGTCGCGCCCCGGAGGCCGCGGGACCTCCCAGCCGGGCGCCTCCCCGCCGGCCCGGCCTGCCGCGTGCGGACCCTTCCCCCGGGTCCCCGCCGGCCCGGCCGCCCCCGCCCGCGGAGCCAGCGGGGGAAACTGAGGCTGCGGGTCAGCCGTGCGCGCGCGGGCGGCGGGCGGAGGGGGTCCCCGCGTCCCGGCTCACCTGCGCCACGTGGCGTCCCGAGCGGGGGTCACTCTGGGAGACCCCCACGGGGCCTTTTAAACCAACCCCGGAGAGAGTTATTTCCCCAATCCCCGCATTTTAAAGATTCTACCCTTTCCAACACTGCTGGTCCTGGGGATTCATTTTACAGGAACGCAAATGGCACTTGCTTGAAGGCTGATATTTGAGATGGAAACATGGACAGGATTTTCCAGGTCACAAAATCCTGTAGCATTACGGTTAAAAAAGAAAATTCCTGCCTCTTGTCTTGTCCCAAGAGATGCACCTCCCGGCTGTGAATCAGCAGGTGACTTAAGACTGCAGAATAATATATATTTCTAAAATAATACTTTGAGATATAGAAATCCTGGGAAGTATAAGCTGGAAAAAAAATTATGTTTTCTTTCTTTCTTTTAAAAGAAGGCACATGAGAGTATAAATAAGCCACTAAGATTTCCACCCAAAGACCACAGTGTATCATCCGGCAGGCTGAATGCAAGATCTATGTTCTCCAGATATGAACTTGCAGGATCTTTTCAATTGCCCTTAAAAACCAAGCAGTAGAAGCAGAAAGCACAAACTCAAACTCAAGCAGAGTCTAACCATGGTGGGGGGAGTTGTGGGGGGTCATTGGACCAAATATCCAAGAAGAACAAGAATGCCTGTTTCTCCCCTTCTTGACGCTATTGTTTAGGGAACAAAAATACTTCTCCTTAAGTTCAAACAAAATCCTAGCTGACATTTTTATGCCCTAGTTGTGCAAGTATATATGTTTGGCTAGGGAACCCATGTAGTGTTTGATTAATAAGCTATCAATGTACAAATCTTTTATAAGAGAACGAATAGTATTTACTGACGATACATATTTGTTGCCCTAACGAATATTTCTGCTACATGCCATCTATCCACAACTATTAAAGGGAAATATGCCATTTGTCTATATTTCTACTCACAAGACTTTAAAAATGATTTTTTCTTGCTTATAAAATACCATATGTTTAGAGAAGCACAGCATAATCTAAAGCATAAGTAATTTAAAAGTAAAATATGAAGATAGATATTTAAGAGCGAGATAATTTAAGTAGTAAGTATAAAGTATAAATAATTCAAGTCTAAAATACACAGAAAAAGGAAAATTCACCTATATGCCATTACCCAGAAAAAAATATTCGATTGCATTTCCTTCCCCACAGTGAACATATGCATACGATTATGTAATTTACATACATATTTACGGTTTGTGAAATATTGTATCCCATACGTCCCCATGCTGTTACAAACTCTGTCAACAGCATTTTAACAGTGACATAATATTCCATTATATTGTCGCGTGATAATTCAGCCCAGCATTCCCTGTTATTATTACAAATTTCAGTTCTTGCTAATATTTCTGTACTGTAGCTAACACTACGACCAATGACCTTGCCTGTGAAGTCTGTCTGCAATGTGGGTTGTTAATAAATCTCTAATGATCAATCGTTAATCTGGTGTTGAAGCCACTGCATTATCTAAGGGGGTTAAGGCAGAGCCTATAGACTCCATTTATGGTGGCAGAAATGAACTTAGAAAGTCTAGAATTCACTTCAGATCACAGTTACTCCAGAAACTAATATGGAAATCAGTTTGTTTCCCCCTCCAGAGGCCTGGTAAATGTGGAACTTTTGCCTGATGGATTTGTGGGACCAGCCGAGGAACATGCCCGATTGCAACACACAGCATTTGGGAATTGTGCCCTTGCACGAAAGTGCTGGCCTCTTTCTGCCTACCAAGTCACTTGGCACTAACCCTCAACGGCTTGGTGGGTTTAAGTCAGGACCAGAGAGCTGAACACCTTGGAAACATCTCGACAGCTCTGACGAAACTTTGCTCATCTAAGGAGTGCTTTGGCCCAAGGGGCTTTCTGTGCCGAGAATTCAAACCTTAGGCCTGCTTTTCACCACCTCTCTCCTGCTGCAGGGTCCCTGCTGTCCTCCCACCTCCCGGCCCCGTCCTGCACGGAGAAGGCCTAGCCATGCTCTTCGCCATCTCCATGGCTTGGGCACCGTGAGAGGCTGTGTTTTCTGCCACTTGTCCCTCGTCCCAGATGCCCTGAGTCAGCCTGGGCTCTGCCCTGGGGCTGCGCTGGCGTTTTGTCTGGCCTTCCCCTGACATGGCTCCCAGAAGGCAGGGGAAGGAGGCCAGGGACCATGGAGCCCGAGACGTTCTCCCCAAACGCCAGGGCCTGTGCTGGGCCTGCTCAAAGGAGGCAGCCTGGGGGCCAGAGGGGAGGCGCTGCCACTGCAGAAAAGAAGCACAAAGAGGACAGGTGGCCCCAGCGATAAAGTGCCAAAAAGTGCCGCGGAGTCATCCGAAAGTTGATGCTACGAGGCAGAGAAGAAAGCCTCGAAGGAAATTTGTGGACGTGTGACCAGCACACATTCCCTTGAGTGGGAATGATGCCGAACAATTTTTCCCTTACATGCATTTTTCTGCATCGTCCAAATTTTCTACAATGAGCATATATTGCTTTCAAAATCAGAAAGGAATCATATTCATGATTCAACCGTATTTATTATAAGTCAAAGAGAATTCATTTTAAGAGTAAGATAAACGATTACTACTACTTATGAGTTAAACCTAAACAATCATAACCATATATTATGGCCAGGAAAGTTCGGTTGTTCACGTGTCTCTAGCACTTTACCCTTTGGAGAAACACTTTCAAATAGAAAATGAAACCGGGCAGCTTTGCTATGCAAATATTGGTGACTGTGGTGATATTCCTGCAACAACCCTTGACAGTGAGCTGGGAAGGACACTTTTTTTCTCCTCTTAAATCTGGGAAACTCAGGAGTGGAGGAGCCAAGTTAAGAGTCACAAGATCTGAACGGAGGCTTTGAGTCTGCCCTGTCCCTGTGGCAGCTTCCAGACCTCTGTCCGTCCCAGAACCTTTCTGCAGGGGAGACATTTTCCCCAGGGATCTAGTGTGTTTCCCGTTTTTCCAATTTTTTTCCCCATTACTGGAGGTAGTGCCGATGGCCCGGGCGGAATTGCAATTAGTGAAGATGGTGCTGGGTTTGCTTGAGAACAGTGGTATTTGCACAGGATCCGTTTATCTGTTGAGAGGTGTGCTACAGCAAAGTGGCCTGGCTGAGGCGTGACGGTGCCTCAGACAGGCAGGGGCTGCCTTTTTTTTCACACGATGACACTACAGCTGAATGCCACCCTCCTCCTGGGAAGGAAAAACATGTCTGTGGCCCCTCTGGGGCTACAGTCTAACCCAGAAGGACTCTTTATGCTTGCTTGGGAACGAACACGCCTTTTCCTACCTTACTTTGTAAAAGTGAGCCATTTCCAGCCCCTGGATAACAACGGATGGGAACAAATCTACGAATCAAATACATTTGATCTTCAGTGTCTTTCTTTTAAAGTGAGTTAAAAGGCGAACCAGCATGCCGTTTTCTACTCTAAAAGGCAATTTCTAAATTTGGATTTTGAAAAAAAAAAATTGTACTCCAGCTTGAAAACCCAGTGGCTCTCAGAATGTAAGATACACTACTCTTTGTGCTAAAATCATCTTAACTGGTTTAAAATAAATCAGAACGAAATGATACGAGCTGACCATAAGTCTTTCATCACTTATTTTCTGAAGGCAGAAGCAGGATGCACATAGACCGTGCTCCGTCCCGAGAGCCGACTGGGCCCAGATGCAGCGTTCAGTGATTTTTAACAGAGAGGCACGAACATCTCAGGCACCAAACAGACCCAGGCTTTTTATATTCCAAAGACATCCGCAATTTTAGATAAGGATTAAATTATAAAATAAATAATTATAAAATGTAATCAACAGGTAAGGTGAATAAATTAGAGACATTTATTTCCTCCAAGGAAAAAATGTCTGGCTCTTGGCTTTTTAAGCTGTAAGTAGATGGGCAGATTTTCACAAGACCCTTTATTTTACTTCCCCTCCTCACCCAGGGCACAGCAAACCATCTCTGCCTTCTAAAATAAAAACACATGCCACTTTAATTTAGCAAAGAAAAGCCAAAATGCAGAATCTCTGCACAGATAATTTTTAAATTAAAGAGAGAGGGGGAGACTGTTCACTGTTTTATACCTTTTGGGGGGCAGTTACCTTCTCCACGTGTTAATAATTTAACTGTCAAATCACAACAAACAGCTAATTCCATCTCTGAGATGCTAGGATTGCAACCTACAAGGGGAGATTTTAATTGTAACTGCTAAATAGCAAATGCTGACAGAAGTCTGCTTTCAATCCCCAGACAGGGCTGGGACATGACTAATTTATTTTATCTTATCCATCTATCTATGCGCAGGATTAAAATATTTATATCAGTCTGTTCACTTTAAAACATGCAGAGCCGGCACCAGCTTCAGGGCCACTCCTTAATTTTTCACAGTTTTGGCTTTTCATTGTTTCCAGAAATGCATAGCCCTTGAATGGCGAATACTCTCAAATGCTGATGGGATCTTTAAGCCACACGGAACTAGTCCTAGAGCTGCACAAATGCTGCCTGGCCACGGTGACGGCGTCGGAGCTGTTCCGACGTCCCTGTCCCCAGAGATGCCAGTGAAATCAGGCAGGCCTGAGCCCGGCTTCTAAAGGAAGCTTGCCTCTGGCCAGGTGGCTGATGGAAACCAGAGCCTGGTAAGGATGCCCCAGCCAGGTGGCCAGGTAGGCAGCGGGCAGCAGGGGGTTAAGCAGGGAGTGGGGAGGGGTGCAAACAAAAGGCCAGGGGCAGGGGAAATGGGGCTGCAGGGCCCAGCCCGAACAGGCGCAGACACAGGGAGCTCTGTCTGCCTGCCCGCTGCCCGGCACTGTGACTAACCGCCCCACTATTGTACCCTGAAGCCAGCCCTTTGTACCGTCCCCTGGCGTCTGGGAGCGCGGCCGAGGAACCCTCCTCGTCCTGGAAACTTTCAGTCTCAACACCCATTCTTTCACCACTCAGGGCTGCTGGGGGCTTGACTAGCCAGTGGAAGCATCCTTTCCCCTGGCCAAGAAGGGCCATCAGCAAAAAAGAAGCAGAAAAACCAGGCTCCCCAACTCTGGGGGAGGGGAGCCCTAGGGACCGCTAAACCTGCCCTGCCCAATGCAGTGGTCCTTCCCTACGTGCGGCCACTGAGCCTCTGAAATTCAGAGAGTCCCTCCGAACTGAGATGTATGTGCAAAATACACTCTGGATTTCAAAGACTTAGTACAAAAGGAAAAAAAAGGTAAAATATCTCAATAATTTCGTATTAATGACACATTGACATATACTATTTTGGATGTATAAAAGAAATAAAAAGATAAAAGAAATTGTATTATTAAAGTGAATTTCACCTATTTTTACTTTTTAAAAAATGTGGCTGCTGGAACATGTTAAATTACAGATGTGGCCGCGTTTGCGGCTGATACGATGTTTCTACCGGACACAGCTGTGCTAGGCTGTGGGTACCGGGGCCTGGGAACAGGCCTTGCACGCAGCCTGCTTTCTCCCAGGCAGACAATGGAAGATGCCACCGTATCTCCCCACCCAGTGACAACCCCTCACCCGACGGCCAGGAATACCAGGCCCTCACTGCCACGCCTGACCAGCCCTGTGTTCATTTGCCTCGAGGACTGGGTCTTGCACACTCAGGTGTCTGGGAATCGTTTGTAAAACACGTTAAGTGTGCACAGGAACATGCACACGCGTGCTCCAAGGCCCTGACTCTTCACTGCAAGCCATGTCAACCCGTCCTGTCCTGGCTGGCGTTCGGAGAAGCCAGATTCACAGGGCGCCCAGACGGCCCCCAAAGGCCCCCCTGGAGCCGGACGTTTGACCCTTTGCCCCGGGACAGACCGGACCCGCCCAGGGCCCCATCGTGACTTTCCTGGACCCAAGCACTTTTGTATTCATGGTTCCTTCCTCCATAAATATTAAAAATCATATTTTATGACTGCATTGGTATAAAGATGAATATAGTCCATGCTGAATTCTTTATTATACATTCATTATTATTCTAGCCATGTTTTTTTCTTCTGATTTTAAAAGACGTTAAAATTAAAACATATTCCTGGGCCCTGGGCACTGTACTTCCCTGGACCATCCCTCCGAGCTCCCACGACCACTCCCTGAACAGCATCCTCACCCGGACAGGTGCATGGGCCTCCCCTTCTGCATCTGGGACTTGCCTGCCGTTCCTCCAGTGACCAGATCACCCTCCTCACTCTAGAATTCATTCCTGAAGTCCTGCCCTGGATGAATGGCTTGTGAAGTCCCCACCAGACACCAGAAAACTTTCCACATTATTGTTTTTTAAAAAAATCGATCATGAGAAAGGCCCAGGATCCCAGCATGACGGAAGGCCCCAAGTCTGCGAGAACCATTCCCGCCCCCCACCTCCCACCCAGCTCAGTGCTGGGGTCCCCAACCGCATGCCCCAGCTGCCACGTTCACCGCCAAGAGATGAGCCCACCAAGCATGTTTGATGGTGACACAAGAGGAGACTGTTAGGGTGCCCAGCGCCCACCACGTGCCAGCTCTGTGCTGGCCCTGGGCACCCATGCCCTCCAGTCTTCACACCCCTGTGTTGGGCCCAGCTTCTGGACCGGGGGCGAGGAGGCCTGGCTGGCTTTCCAGCATCTCCCAGAAAGAGGCATCTGAAGCTCTCGCCATTCCCCCTCCCGTGGTGCCACCGTGCAGGGCCTGGGCCACCCTGCTGGGGAAGGACGGTGCAGGAGATGGTTAAAATTCTGCATCCTTTTTGCATCCGCCTCCAGAGGAAGCGCTGCTTTTTTTTTTTTTTTTTTTTTTTTTCTCCCAAGCAGGAGGAGAAAAAAAAAAAAAAAAAAGCTGAGAGCAGCAATTTGCAGGCCTTGGGATGTTTTTCTCCTTGACAGCCCTGGGCCCCGCCTCGCTGGGCCTTCCTCCGGCCAGAGCGGCCACAGCTCGGTCTGCAGCAACCGGCCGGCCCCGTGCACGCGCGGCCTCCCCGCGGAGCTGGGCCGGGAGGGCGGGAGGGAGGCCGGCCGGGCAGGCGGCAGCGATGCCTGGCACTGCGCTGCTTTGTGGCCGCGTCCTCCGCCCGCCGCCCTTCCGCCTGCCCCAGGCCTGCTCCGGGCAGGCCGCACCGCCCGCTGCCCGCCGATCGGCCACCCTGCGCCCACCCGGGGTACCCTCACCTTCTGGGCCCCGGCCTCCGGGACTCGGGTCCTGCTGGCGCCCGGGGTGCCCGGCCACGTCCTCGGCGCCGCCGCCGCTCGCCCCACCCGGCTGCCCGCGCTCGGCGGCGAGCCTGGCACGGTGCCAAGCTGCCTGGGAGCCCGGCCCGGGCTGGGGAACTTTCCTGCGAGGGTGTGTGTGGGGAGGGGTGCGGGATGCGGTGATGCCAGGGGAGGGTGAGGCCCAGATGCCCGGCGGCCGCCCCCCAGCCCCCGGCCGGCCTGCGGGGCCTCCCCCGCCTCCTGTCTCCTGAGTCCCATAAAGGCACAGACAACACGGGCGGTTTAGTCAAAACAGTCATGTGCAGGAGCCGGCAAACAAACAAAAGCCCTTATTTATTTATTTAGTTCACACACTCGGATACGGAGACGCCTTTTGTGCACATAATTTCACACACACCAGAAAGGGGGCGATGCCACCGTGCTCCCCGCAGCCGAGGGCCCGCATGGCCCGCCGGGCCTCGGGAATAATTGCATTGCCTGGCCTGGGCATTTCCATATTTAAATTGGGCAGCAGCCTATGATTAATTAAGAAGGAAAAAGGCAAAAAAGGAAGAAAAATGGTGGGGGTGGGGAGCCGGACGTTCTGGGCAGCGCAAGGTGCCAGGGTGCCCGCGGTGGCTTAACTCCTGCCCTGCCAGGCCCAGGCCCGGGAGCAGAGGCGGCTGGGAGGGGACGCGGCCTGCGCCCTCTGCAGAGTCCCCGGCCCTGTGGGGCACACCCTCGGCCCCTTCGTGCCTCGAGTGCCATGCCAGCTTCAAAGGCTGCCCCAGGAAGGTCCTCTACCTCACTTTCTCATTCAGAGTGGCTGGGCTTTGTGCCGGTGCTGGGGAAAGACACCCCAAAGCCTCTGGTGGGGTGCTGGCCTGGGAAGAGCTGCTGCCATTCTGGCTGGGATGACTCGTCCTTGGCCATTGACACCTTTACCCCACGACATGCAAGCTGCACTGAGGCCCTGCCCCAGGCGAGGCTCCCAGATCCCTCCGCACTCACACAAGCCCCCTGCCAAGGGCTGCCCCATGGCCCTTCCGTCCCCTAGAGCAGCGGCCTGTTCTGGGAATGGGGCAGGAAGGCTTGCCACCCTTCTGGAAAGACTCAAGAGCTGTGGCTAAGTGAGAGCTGGGAAGGACCACATTCCTGGAAGCAGGTGGTGAGCCCCACGGAGCCCTGGATTTAGGGTCCAGCCATCACCAAGGTTCAGCCCTGCCCCTTGCCAGCTGTATGGCCCTGGGAGAGTTATCTGGCGTCTCTGGGCCTCAGTTTGCCCGCCTGTAAAATGGGGATGATAGCAGTGCCCACTGCACCTGCCCCACGGAGTTGAGGGGAGGAAGAGCAGCTCCCGGTTGAGCATAGAACCTGCCTGAGTTTCCAGAACCTCTGCCCTTGAGGTGGGCAAAGGCTGGAGCCAGTGGGGCCTCTGGCAGGAAGTTCCTCAGCCCAGGAACAAATCCACAACAGTTTGAATCCACTGTGCAAGCGGATGACGTTTAGGGCTTGGAGCTGGGAGAGCAGCTGGATTATCCAGGTGGGGCCAATCTAGTCACATGACTCCTTTCCAGCTATGATCAGAGAAAGAGACACGCCACTCTCTCTGAAGATGAAGGAAGGGGCCATGAGCCAAGGAATGTGGGTGCCTCTAGAAGCTGGAAAAGACCAGGAACTGATTCTCCCCGGGAGCCTCCAGAAGAAACCAGCCCTACCCACACCTAGATTTTAGCCCTGTGAGATATTTCAGATTTCCAACCTCCATAACCTTGATTGTTTGAGCCATGAGATCAGTGAACTTTGTTATGGCAGCAGTAGGAAACTGACAACCCACCCCACCCCACCCCCAGCTCGCCCAGATGCCTGTGAAGGAGACCCTGGGAATGCGGCCCGCCGACGACAGATTCACTCCACACATGGTGCTCCTGTGCGGTGGGCAGTGCCGGGCTGGGGTCAGCAGACCTCATCCCTGCCCTCAGGAGCCTTTGGTCAGGTGGCCAGATGCCCTACAGAGCCCTCCTCGCCCAAGGGGCTCTAACCTCACCTCTTGACCCAGCCCTCCGTCCTCCTCCTCCTCCTCCCCCTCCCCCTCGCCACCACTTACAGAGCATTGCCCATGAGTAGTCATCATGATAAAGCTTATCTCATTCCACCCCCGGCCTGACAGACTCAGTGGTCGAGGCAGCCTGGACCCCAAGATCCTATCAGCAGTTTAGTAGGACGAACGCCCACTTCCTGTTTCGTAATCATTAATGTGTCCTTCTCACAATAGGACAGGCGGAAGGTCCTTGGGCCACTGCCTCTGGTCTTTGGGCCCAGGGTCCTCATCTGTAAAGGGGGCTGATTACAGCCCCGCACGGGGTGGCTGTGGACGTGGCAGCCGGTGCTGTGTGTGGTCAAAACTGCCCGGTCAAGTCAGCTCTGGGGAGGGTTGGGTTTTTCTCTAAAAGTCAAAAGATGCCAGGCAGGCAATCGCCTCAGTACCGTCACCGTGCAGGGGGCTGGGGGCTGCGCCCCTGGCCGAGGTGGAATTTCAGACAACCTCCAAAGGCTTCTGGAACCTAAAGGTCTATCCTAACAGCCTTCAATCCCTTAAGAAATAAGCAGGAATGTGCACACAGACGTTCCCCAAAATGTTGTTCACAACAAGGAAAACCGGAAATAATTGGGAATAACCTAAGCGTCCAATAATAAGGGGTTAGTTAAGGAGCTTCATCAATGGAATATTAAACAGTCATTAAAAAGCAACTTGCAGAATAGTATCTTCTGACTTAGGGAACGAGTTGTGATAAAATATTTAGTGAAACAAGAAGAAGATAAAATGATACATATAATCAGATGCTAAGATGCTAATTTTACTTAAAATTGTGTTTTTATAGAAGCTAGGTAAAGTGTTCCCACTAGTTATTTCTGAGGGTGGTTTCACAGGTGATTGAAAACTTTCTTCTTTTATGAGGATTCAAAATGTTCTAAAATTAGCATGTAACATCAGTGATGGAAAAAAAAAAAAAAAATCAATGCAGGAGAAGAGTCATGCTCCTTCCAGGGAGCTGCCCGCGGGTCCTCCCCAGCCCTCGCTCGGCATGCGGCAGGAACACGTGCAGCGAGCAGGGCCAGCCGGGGCGGGGCTGGGGTGGGGGGCGGTCTGTGGCCTCTCCGCCACACAGGGCTCCACACTCAGCAAAGTCCTGCATTCAAGCCCTGCATTCACACTTGCTTTAATGCTCTGCTGTCACCATCCTGAAACTCTTAATACTTTTTGAAGAAGCCCCCGCCCCCCATTTTAATTTTGCACTGGGCTCTGCGTTGACGTAACCATTCCCAGCAAGGAGCCCTGGGCCTCTGGATCCTGGACCTTACTCTCCAGTTTCCTGAGTGCAGCAGCCAGCTTTTCTCAGTCAGTTCGTCTTATTTCCCACTCCGTGACCCCTTCTCTCCTGCTTCTCCTTGCTACACCGACTGTGATTGTCGGCAGAAATGGGAAACGGGGCTCTGTTTTGTAAACACATGCATCCATCACTTGCAGTGCTTTCCCTGGAGACTGAAATCAGCACCTCACCAAGTTTTTAGGACCTTCTTACCAGCTGTGTATTTTCCCTGGGAAAACCAGATGCCTCAGACCCAGAACCACCGTTGCAGTCCCGTCCCACGTCTGGTCCTACCAGTGAAGGCTCAGGGATACCTAGGAGGCTTCCTCCTACAGCTTCTGCAGAAACACCGCTAGAGACGTGGTAAGCTGCTCGTCCCAGGGGGCATTCAACAGAGACTGCACGGCCGGCAGCAGGAGCACTGCAGGAAACACCTTCTCTGGATGGAAAGTTAGCTCAGAGAGCCTCATCCTGGTGTTATAATTGCACAGGGCATCCGGCAGCTTCTCAAGGCAGGGCCAACGTCAGACTCACTTCTCGACCCCCTGTGCTCAGCATAGGCCTATAAACGCAGGGGAGGGGCTCGGTGATGGTTTCTTTTGGGATAAGAAAAGAAACACAGAAAGTGGGGAGAGGCAAGCAGTTGAGAGTTGACATGAGATTTGAGAAACTCAAGAGCTGCCCCAGAAGCAGGTGCTGTGTTAGAGAAGCCACGGTCCCCCTCGACTACAGTCAAATAGCAGCAGCTAGATTTCCTGAGTGCCTCTGCATGCGAGTGCCACACTGAGTGTCCACACGGGTATCACAATTCTCCCCCAAGACTCCACTGAATCGGAACTCTTATTAAGCCCGTTTGATGAGTGAGGAAGTTGAGGTTCAGAGAGTTGAGGTTACTGGCCCAGGACCACCCAGGTAGCACAAGGCAAGGGTTTTGAGTGCACACCTGGCTCACAGAAGAGCCAACCCTTCAGTGCAACAATAAGCCCAAGCTTTCCAAACTAGCCGCGGCTCTACTGCCTGGGATGTGAAGAAAGTTCAAGTTCACTTTCTGCATCCTGCTCCTCCTCCGTTACTCACAGAGCACCTCAGGCACAGCCTGAGTGGACGGAGAGGTTCCCCAGAGGATGTGGGGCCAGGGTAAGTCGGGTACCTTGTGTTAGGGAGATTTTAACTTCAAATCAGCTCAGTTAAGCAGATCAGGGCTTACAGAGGCAAGCCAGCTTCAGCTGCCTGAAGGACTCAGTATGTGGAGGCCAACACCTCCCCGTGATTCCGTCATAATGAGGGGTAAACGAGGTGCAAACTCCCCTCCCTTTCTGCGCCCCAGATCTATAGGGCTTCCTTGTCAGAGCTTGGGCTGGGGCGGGGGTCACTAGGAAACCTGCCTCTCTTTTAACATTAAACAGCTCATGTTGGACTTCCCTGGTGGTCCAATGGTTAAGACTCCGCGCTTCCACTGCAGGGGTGCAGGTTTGACCCCTGGTCGGGGAACCAAGATCCTGCATGCCACGCAAAATTTAAAAAAAAATAAAAAATAAAAAACAGCTCACATGGACCCAGGGGTTGCAACCCGGGGGGGCAACAGGCTGGGTTCAACCCAAGGATGTGTTTCCTCTGTCCTGCATTCAGGGTTTTCAAATTCTGGGCATTCTATGCACACATCTGGATTTCCTTCTCCTGAAGAGCCAGAAGCTCTGGAACCCTAGGCCTTTCCCCTCTTGGCAGCAACAGGAGGGAGCCGACATGAGTCCTCCCCTTAGGGCAGGCCTGGGCTCTCTGTTCCCCCAGTCCCCAAAGCTCTCCCCTGCACCCCACCTGACCCCTGTAGGCTGTCTGTTCAAGGCCCCTGCTGGAGCATCCAGGGTACAGAGGGCAGTGACCTGTCCAGCCTCCGGCTGGCCCAGGCCTTCTCCATCCATGGCCCCCCTGTAGCCTTTCGCTGAAGGGGACTTTGGGGTCCAGGTGCCCTAGGGATGGAGGTGAGGTTAGCGATGGCCTCTGGAAGATTGGGAACCTGTCCGTGACTGAGAGCAGGCCCAGCCAAGCATTCCCTGCTGTGTCTGGGGGGACCAGGGCTGGGACGGACTGGGGGGGGGCAGTCAAACTCAAGGGAGCCTCCGAGGCCCTGCCACCGCCTACCCCGTAGGCACCCCCCAGGGATCAGGCCACTCACAGGCGGCCTTGTCTCAGGCAAAGGGAGGAGGAGGGTGCAGAGAAACTGGCCGGATGGGGTCCCGGGCCTGTGGGCAGAGGCAAGTGGAGGCGCCAGTGTCCCCAGCCCTGCTCCCCAGGGACAAGGCCCCAAAGGGCCCAGGCGCCCCCTCCTCCCCAGGCCCTGACCACAGCTGCCATGCTGTGTCCCTGAAGCTGCCATAGCAGCGTGGCACCGAGGCTGCCTTGGCACAGCTGCCCTGGGCAGAGCAGAGAGGAGGTGGTGGCTAGGGGTACCCCTGGGGAAGGTCCCCCTGGGGAAGGCCCCCCCGGATGGCCACAGGGAAGCCGCTCAGGCAGGGGGGGAGGATCAGGAGCTGTAGCCGCCTGGAGCCCCCCGGGACCCGGTCGCACTGCAGCGGCGGGGGGGGGCAACTGCGCAGGTGGGCCAGGGCTGCCTCCCCTGAGCTGTGGGGGTCGCTCACCCCACAGGCCCTGATCCGCGTGCAGCCCCTGGCAGGCCTGGGCCTGGGGCTTTAACACCTGAAAGCCGGAGTGGCACCGGTGCCCCCTCCTTCTTCCCTCCAGCCAAAGCGGGTGGGGGCCGCGCAAGGCCGAAGGGGAGAGAAAACCAGAGCGAGCTTCTTTCCCCTTTAAGAGCCCTGATGGCCGCCGCCCAGACCCAGCGGCCCGGGGACGAAAATGTCGCGAAAGATTCCCTTCCGAACTTCCCGAGTCTTTGTTCGGGAGGAGGCCGGGGCGGGCGGCTTCGCTGGGCGGAGGGCTGCGGGCTGAGCCGTGCGCTCCATGGCGGCCACGGTCACGGCGGCGGCGGCGGCGGCGGCGCCCCCCGCGCTCGCCCCCCGGGGCGCCCCCTCCCGGCCCGAGCCCGGGCCCGGCCCCCGGCCCCGGACCCCGCCGGCCGCGGGGGGCGCCGAGGGCTAGGGCGGGAGAGCGGGCGCCGCTTACCAGGTCATCCCGGAGTGCCCCGCGGTCCCGCCGGAGTCAAGTTCACGTCCGGCCGGCGGACTGTCCGAGGTCCCGGCGCGGCCGCGCAGAGCGAGGCCGCGAGAGGCCGCCGGCCCGGGTCACGCTGCACGCGGCCCCGCGGCGCCGCTGTCACCCCGGTCCCGCGACCCCAACTTTCCGCACAGTCGCGGAGCTGGAAGTTTCCGGGCTTCGCGGGCGCTGGGCTGGGTTTCTGCAGTGTCGTCTGAGCTTGGCAACAAAGAGGGAAAGCAGGCCGGGAGAGGGGAGAAAAGAAAGAAATACGATGGGGAGAGGCCCGGCTACTGAGAAATCTCCACGACTTGAAATTCCTCCACCCGAAGCTTTTTTTGGATGTTTTTTCTTAAGTGGTAAACACCACCCGCAGCTCAGGATGGAGCCCCTTCTCTGGTCCCATGGCTGAGGCACCTTCCTCAGCACCTGCCTGTTTTATAACCCACTCCAAAGCGTCTTGGGCAAATTTTGGGGGTCGGGGGGGGGAGTGAGGTGGGCACAAGATGCTTCCTGAAAGGTGGTTGACCCCAGTGCAGCTGCAGCAGGCCTGGGCTCCGAGGGGCTCCCTCTTGTCTTGTCCTCCCAGCAAACCAGCTTGGGTCAGCTGCTGCAAGCAGCTCCCCTGTGCTTCTGTCCTGGGAGCAGAGGGACAGCTGGGACCGCCCCCCGCCTCCACCGTGTCCAGGAGAGGACCTGGGCTCCGTACAGGGTGGAGGGCCCCGGGCCCACCTGCCCCCAGCCCGCAGGTGCCATAAACGCAGGACCCAGTCCTTGCCCTCTAGGCAGTTGTTCTATGTGTGAGGTGGGAGGACTCACAGTAACCTGGAAGCTCAGGCCTCCTCTTCTCGGGAGCTCCCCAGCTGCTGGCACCATTCTTTGCCCTTTTGGCTCTGCTTGGCAGGGTCCCGGGAACGTGTCTGGGCTGGAGGGGGAAGCTGAGTGTCCCCGGGCCTGGGAACCTTCTCAGTGGCCTAGCCCAGTCCCTTCAAGGGCCGTCTGAGCACTGGAACAGGAGCCGAGGGGCACAAAGCATCAGCTGTCACTCGGCCTTGGGATACTCCTGCCCTGCCCTGTTCATCAGTTTGTCTGTCCGTCCTTCCCTGCAAGACATGTTTACGGAGAAAACAGTCCCAGGCCTGCTATGCCAGAGCTCTGTGAAAGGCTGGGAGAATGGGGTTGTTTGTTTTTTTGTTTAAAGAAAAATGAGCAAGGAGGCCATGGAGACAGGTTGGGGGTTGGAATGGGGGGGGAATATGTTGTCTCTTGTCCCTCCAGGTGCCGGAGAGCTTCTCCCCTCAGTGGATATTTGCCCTTCCAATGATTTCTCTGATGTGATTCTTTCTGGAGTTGGTCCTGGATGCCCACGTGTAGTTCACAGAAGAGGCTGCGCCTGGGGGCACCTGATGGATGCTGCTCATCCACCTGGAAACTTCAGAACTTACCATGGGGCTGAGACCACAGAAGGGGCAGAGGTGGGCAGGTCATCCTGGGGCGGCGTGCGGAGCGGGTGTTCAGAGCCGCAGATCTCTGTCAGCTTATGTACCTAGGCTGCCAGTTCATCCCCGGGGCCCCCAGTTTGCCTCATCTGGGGAAAAATCCACCTGCCAATGAAGTCCAAGATCCTTTCCCAGAAGGGGTATTTTCACAGGGACAAGCATTTATCCCCCAAACCTAGGCTGGTCAGCCATGCACACTCCAGCAAAGCACCGAAGATCCATCAGGGCTCAGTGCCAGGGCGCCTCCTGCAGTAGGTCCCCCTCGTTGACACGAAAGCCCCTTGCTCAGAGGCCGGGCCCTTTCCGCGGGAGGGAAGCTGCCTGTTCTCTCCCACGGCATCCTCATTGGGGGACTCCATTCGTGAGCTGCAATCACTTTGTATTTCCAGGACCGAAAAATGCATCCAGAACTGCACGTCTTCCTGAAGCTTGAACCCACCCATTTGCTTTCTGATGTGTGGTCACTGGTGCTCAGTTTGTCCCCAAAGGGGATGTCACCCTAGCTCCATCAAAAACTGCCAAGACCTTGTTCGGCCTGGCTTCATGGGCACGTAGCCTGTGCAGTCACCCCATGCTCTATGCTCTGCTGTCTCTGTCTTAAAGTTCTTTTTTTGTTAATCAATATTTTTATTTATCAATATATTTTTTATTTTCAACAATTTACAATGTTATGTTAATTTCTGCTATACAGCAAAGTGATTCAGTTATATATATACATTCATTTTTTAAAATATTCTTCTCCATTATGGTTTATCATAGAATATTGAATATAGTTCTCTGTGCTATACAGTAGGATCTTGTTTTTTAAAAAAATTCTTAATCCTTTTTGAACAAGGGGCCCTGCCTTTTCATTTTGCCCTGGGTCCTGTGCTGTTGCCTACTTTGGCTGTTGTTAACAGGGTCATAAATTTAAAAAAAAAAAACAAAAAAACCCCATGATTTTTATATTTCTTTTACTAAAGTCTGTTTACAGAAATAATTTCAGATTCTATCTAAACAAGATAAAATATTTGAATAAAAGATCAATGTATTTAGGAAACATGTTCACCTTGAAGGGGCAGGAAGTTGTTATGGAAATAGTACAGCTCTGAGAGTTGGAATCATCCACGTTCAGCCTCCCTCTCTGCCACGTGGGCACTGGGTACCAACTCAGGGTCTCGGCTCGAGTGTGCACGGGGTGACAGCTCCCACCTGTGGGGTGTTCTAAGGAGCCAGGATGGTGGGAGAATTTGGCAGAATATCTGGCACATACCAGATACTTAATAAAAATACTGTGGATTGTCATGTTATATTATTTGACATGAAGGCTTAGGTGAAGTTTGACTACTTTTAATAAGAGTGTATTTTGTCCCTTCTCGTTATAAAAGTAATACAGACTACACAATGTTATAGAAAGTTTGGAGATATATATATATATATATAGAGAGAGAGAGAGAGAGAGAGAGTTAGAGAGAGAGAAAGAGAAAGTAAGCATGTCCCTCTTAATCCAAAGCCACCTTTGGCCACTCACATTACAGTTTATTTCTTTATATAAAGAGGCATACAAATACATTTCATTTAAAAAACTTTTTCTTTTACCCCATGGACATTTTTAAATGGGAACCCTGGTGAGGCCCTGCAGGAGAATCCGAGCAGAACGAATGGCCCCTACATTGTGAACTAAATCCAGGCTGACCACAGTTCAGAGCAGCTTCACACACGGGTATAAACCCAGTCTCCGCTGCCACCTGCTCCCAAGGACCATAAATTGTGACATTTACAGTTACAAAAGCGCCAGGTGATAACAACCCTGCATCACAAAATGTCCTTAACCTGCTGCTGCCTCATCTTTCCCATTTGTGACTTAGTTTAAAAAATATATTTTTAACAGTTTCGGGTTCTTATTTTTAATTTCCACAGTCTGTTGTAGAATCTGCTCAGTCAGGGAGGGGAAAGAAACCCAATCAATCAGGTCTCCTGGGCACCTTCGTGAGGCCAGCTGGTTGGAGGGAAGGGGCCTGATGGGGGAGGGGGTCCCCAGCAGCTCTAAACACAGGCAGAGCCCTGTTCTCAGAGAAACTCATGTTTAACTGCTAAGCCCAGCTGACGGGTCCACCGAATGAGCGGTAGATTATAAATTGTACAATAACCCGGAGCAGACAACAGGCACAGGAAAAACACAGCCCCTGACCCCCAAACCCATGCTGCATTAATGAGCTATTTGGGGCCCAGAAGCTCCTGGGAACTGAAGTTTCAAGACAGTGAGAATCCAGGGGTGAGGTCAAGTCTGAGCTGCCCAGGGCTGCCGGCCAGGTGACTCTGGGCAAGTCATTTCTCCGCTCAGTTTCCCCCAGTTTGGAGGGAGTGGTAGTGATAAACAATAGCCCCAACCTCCTAGGGCCGCAGGGACAGGAGACGTGCTACAGCTCAGTCACTGGCACCGGGTGTGCCACGCTCTTGCCCCTATCAGTCCCTGCAGGTCTCACCGAGGAGGGCCTTGTGCAGCAGGGAAAGTGGCACCGGGGCAGAGACCAGAACCCCGCCCACCCTCGCCAGCAGGGGACACTGGCATGTCCAGGAGGGGACCTTGGAGCCACAGGGTCCTGTCACTCCAAACAGGAGGGTCTGGCTTCCCAGCCACCCAAGCAAGCCCAGGGACCCCACTTCTCCCTGCATCCGTAGTGCCCAGTGGGCATGGCAGCCCTCAACAATAACCCAGCACAGAAACTGGGCCAAAGGACCGGGGCAGGGAGCTCCACCCTCACACGCCCATCATCCGCTACTGCCTTCCAGGCAGTTCCCTTTCGCTGGACCCGGGCATCGTCGTTGTTCTGTCCCAGAGCCCAGGCCCGCGTCCCTGGCCTGCTACAGCTGGAAGAGAGGAAAGGAGATCTGTTTGTTTTGATTCAATTTGTTTATAAAAAGGAAAGTGTTTGTTATAGAAAATTTGGAAATATAGAAAAGAACAAAAAAGAAACCAAAAATTACCCATAAGATAATTACCAGGTACATTTTGTTGAAAGTCATTCTGGTATATTTCCAAACCATATATGTATATGTACTCTGTGTACATATAGTGTGATCACACTATAGGTTATTTCTGAATCTTTTTGTTTAATATGTTTTGAGCATTTAATGTCATTAAATTTCATTCTTTTCAGGATTTGAAAAATAAAATCTAAATACCATTAATTTTAAAAATCAACTTTATTGAGGTATAATTTCCATGCAATAAGATCCCTTTCACTTTACTGTTCAATGAGTTTTGACAAATGTATTCAGCCCTGGGACCACCAGTACAATCAAGAAAGAAAATACCATCACCACAAAATGTCCCCTGGCAGGCAATCTTCTGAATCCTACCACTATAGATGTTTTACCTTTATTTAACATAAATGGGATCACAGAATGTGGACTCACCCAGCATAGGTGACATTCGTCTATGTCTATCAATATGTCCATCAACAGCTCACTCCTGTTTATTGTTTTATATTATCCCATTGTACGCCTATCACAGCTTGTTTACCTGTTTGGCTGTGGGTGGACAATAGAGTTGTTTCTGATGTTTTGGCTATTGTGAATAGACCTTGTGAATGCTAATTTTTTTTTTAACAATGTCACTGGCACAGGTTAAGTACCCATCATGTGGGCACGGCCTGTGTATTTCTTGCCTGCAGCACTCCCGAGAGCTGTGCCGTAGTCCATCCTATAATTTTTGCCACTATTGTTGGACATGTTGTTTCTTTAAAGCTTTTGCTACTATAAATAATGCTGCTGGGGGAATTCCCTGGTGGTCCAGTGATTAGGACTCCGAGCTTCCACTGCAGGGGGCATGGGTTCGATCCCTGGTCGGGGAACTAAGATCCCTCAAGCCGAGCAGTGCGGCAAAAAAAAAAAAAAAAAATGCCGCTGGAACATCTTTATAGTGACTGTTACATGTGTGGCTATGCTGCTTTCCTGAAGATAAATTCCCAGAAGCAGGAGTGTTGTTAGGTCAAATGGTGTCCATGTTTTTAAGGCCCTTGCCACACAAGGTCAGGACTTTTAGGCACATTCATATCCATTTTCCCCCCATTTACTTCTCATATTAAGGATAGGCATCACTATCCCCATTGTTCAGATGGGAAAACTGAGGACTGGAGAGATGAAATGATCAGCCAGAGGCCATGGAGCTGGTTAAGTACAGAGCTGGGAGGAAACACCAATCTCTGAGCCCTGTACTCTTCCAGGACCACTTCCTGCCTCACTCTCACGCATTTGCCTGTGTCAGAAACGCTTGGAATTTTCCCACAAAGATTTCCATGAAAATCAAATTGTGAGCTGAGAGATGAAAGGCAGCCTCGTGTTAATTAGTCTGGCTTTGGTTTGGTTCGTCCACCGAGCCTGGCTGTGTGTGACTATCTCCATTTTCATACACCCGCACGTTGGCACTCTCACACCCACCAACACCAGCAGCGGCGAGTCCAGACGATGGGTCCAGATTCTCCTTCCAAACTGCCTTTGGAGCTGGGAGCCACAGGTCTCCTGACTTTGCAGTCGTGGCACATTCTGGCACTGGACAGGGGGCCCTGGCTTGGCTTCCGTACATCTTCTCAGCCAACTTGGCCCAAAGGACATCTGGTTATTTCCCCAAATCAAATCTCCCCTGAGGACAAATATCAGGCTGCTGGGGTGATTCAAAAGAATGATCCGTTCCTGAGATGCCTGCTTCCAAAGAGGTGTCGCAGCTAGTCTGGGGGTAGCTGAGCCCTGGCGCTCATCCAGTGCCCGGAGGATGTGGAGGTGCTCTGTGAAGTATGGGAATTCTGGGTATTTGCAGAGGGTTCTCAGGCCACTCTGGGGGTTGTGGAAACAGCTCACCATCAAAACTGAGACATAGTTTGAGTTCTTTCACTTAATTGGTTTTGTGTCTGACAGGGCTATACTCATTATCTTATTGAATCCTCAATAACCAAATATTATCCCTATTTTACAGATGAGAAAACTAAGGCTCAGAGAGGTTAAGAAACTTGTTTGAGGTCACACAGCAGGTCGTACTCAGTCTCAGTGTGCCTACTCTTTGCAGACATCAGGCCCCAGCCTCTCTTCTGAGTTAGAGAGGTCTCTGCCCCCGTGTGTGGCTAGTAGGCCCCAAGAAACGCATGTTCATCTGAAGAGCCCAAGATGATTCTCAAGTACTTGGAAGATACAAACGGTCCAGACTCCTCCTCCCCCCACCCAAATCCTGTTCAGGTTCCTGAGGGGCTTCCTTCCTGGGACCACACCCTAGGCCGACCCCATTGCTGAGTGGATCCATTAACACCCCGTTCCTGCCCCCTTTTAAGAATGTGGGTGCTGTGCCCTGAGTTGGGGCAAAAAATAATCACCTCCTGTCAGCCCTGGGACTGAGGCCTCCCTGCTCTTGAAGCAAGGGGGCCTAAGAAGGCCTTTGTCCACGGGTGAAGAAACCAGGAAAGGAAGAGACCATTCTCTCAGAAAACATGTGTTTTCTGTTTACAGAGGGGCCTGTCCAGTTCCCATGCTTTGTTCTTTAATATGGAGCCAAAAAAAAAAAAAAATCAAATGTGCAGCTTCCTCTCTGAGGTACATTTGGAGGCTGGAAAATCTGGACTGCTGCAGGCGCGTTGTGCTGGGCTTTGAGCTGGCCCGGGCTGGGGCCTCGTGTCCTATCTGCTGCCAATGTCCAGCATCACGTGGCCTTCGTATACCAACCCAGAAGGCCACGTGGAAAACAAAATGCCCCCTCGGTGTCTCCCAGGAACCCGGTGGGTGGAGATGGGAGAGGCAGGCAGCCTTGGTGTAGCTGGGGGTTTGGTTTCTTCAACACTGAGTCTGTATGTGTGTGTGAATATCCTGGGGTGCCCTCACTCACACCTCCTGAACTTGTGCCCCTGGCATGGCTGACCTGGTCCAACAAACCGACCATCCTGGAACCACCTGATTTTTCACACCCTCTTCTCAGCTGCTGGACAGAGCGTGTCCTTCCCAATACCTGAGGCAAAGAGACCCCGTGTAACAGGTGGGTGTTAACTTGGACGGAACCTCCGGGCTCCTGGGGCAAAGCTCGTGGGTGCTGGGCACCTTCAGAGTGGGTAGAGGGGCTTAGCTCTGGGTGGAGGGTCTTCCTGTTGGGGATGAGGCAGCAGTGAGCTAAGGAGCTGGCAGCCAGCTGTGCCCACTGTGAGGAAACTATCACAGGAGTCAGGTTAGCACAACGCGTGGAAGTCTGAGTTCCACAATCGGGGATCTGGGCCCCAATGCAGGCTGTGCCCCTTCTGCTGCGAGGCCTTAGACAAGCCTCCTCTCTGATCTCAGCCCCTCATCTGTGAAAGGTGACTGCTTACTAGCACTTAATGGAGCTGCTATGAGGAGTAATGAGATGCTACAAAGGCAAAGGGCTCAGGCCTGCCTGGCACTGGTTTTCAGTAACTGGCAGCTGCTATTATGACCGCTGGGCCTTCCATCTTTGCAGTGGCACTGCAAACTCAGCCTCGGCTGACACAGCTTAGGCCCAAGTCACGGCCAGCATGAGGGAGGGCGCTACAACCCCTGACGCGGAGCAGAGCCCGGAGGGGGCAGGAGTAAGTCGCCTTGCTGGGCCTGGCCTGCTCACTGCAGACACCGTAGTCTGCGTCCTGCCTAATCGCGCTTCGTCCCGGGCAGCCGCTCGGAAGGGCCAGTCGGGGCCGGCGCGCTTTGATCCACCCGCTGCGCGCGTCCCAGGGGCCCCGTCGGCCCCCCTCCGGCTTTGATCTCTGCCCCCCGCTGTGCGGCATCCACTACGGCCTCCGCGACCCGCGCACCTGGGGGCAGGCGGGGGCAGGAAAGAGATGGACAGAAGGAAGTGCGCGCGGGGGTTCCTCGGGGAACCGCGCCCTTCCACGGCGGGGCCTGGCGGCCCTGGCCTTGCCGGCCTTGGCCTTGCCGGCCGCCCGCCCTTCCGTCCCGCTCCGGAAGCCAGAACATGCGCAACGGGCGGCGCGGACGCAGCGTGGCGGGAGGGGCGTGGCCTTACGTCCCCGGGGGCGGGGTCTCTGCGCGGCCGACTCCGGAAGCCCGGGCTAGGGCGCAGCCCGCTGGCGTTATGAACCAACGCAGCGGCGCGGCCGAGGGGGCGGGGCGGGATCTGGGGGCGTGGTCTCCACGCTGCTGGGGGCGTGGCTTCTGCGCGGTGGTCGCCGAGCACCGGGGGCAGCCGGCGGTGCGGACTTAACGTCGCAGTCAGGCGGCCGAGGCGTGGGCGGGGCCTCGCGCGGCCGGGGGCGGGGCCCGGGCGGGGCCTCCTTTCTGCTGCGGCGCTTGTGGCTCAGTTTACGCGTCCCGCCTACTGTCTTTGGCCCGGCTTTTGGTCGCGTATCCGAGATATTTGAGCTAAGTTTCATCTAATTCAGATTTTCATTTACTTTAGAATTTCATTTTTAAAAGAGTAACAATTTTCCCTTTTTCCCCCTTCCCTAAGCAGATAACAAAACAACCGGACAGTAGGGAATTCGGAAAACCTAGGAGAATACAAATAAAAATGAGAAATCTCAGAATCTCACAGCGCCTACCAGGGCGGCTGAGGGTTCCGCGTGGGACTCTGGTCTCGAGTCCTTTTTTTTTCTTGTAAATATATAGATTTTCACATAATCGGGGTAACACTGTACATGCATACACTTGTGGATGCCTTAAAAATAACTGACTTTTTCTTTCACTGTAAAGCCATACGTTTATTGCAGAAATTTGGAAATTTGAAAAAATACAATGAAGAAAATAAAAATAACCTGAGATTCCACCACACGAGATCACCAGTATTAACATACTGGCATTTTTCCTGCCTCTTTACAGAATTACACATATGCTTGAAACAAAATTGGGATCTCACTGTAAATATTGTTTTGCAACTTTCTCCTTTCATGCATAGCTAATTATAAATGTCCCCACATCATGGAGTGTTCATCTCCAATGTTACTTGTAATCTCAGAGCATTGTGTAGGCTGACCCATGTTTTATTTAACCTATATACCATGATTAGACATTAATCCTTGCTTCCTCCTTCTTTTATGATGAACATCCTTGTAGCTAAATCTTTGTGCATGTTCACAAAAATTCCTGATGACAAATCCCTAGATGTGGAATTGCCGAGTCAAAGAATATAATCACTACCGCTTCTTGTATCCCTCTTTTTTCTTTACGTGTTTTCCAAATTTAAAAAATAATAAACTAATGTTTTGACAAGTGATATGACCCAAGAATACTGTATATGCAAAAAATGATCGCCCATATCTAAAATATATAAAGAGCTCCTACAACTCAACAACAACAAACCTGATTTAAAAGCAGGCAAAGGACTTAAATAGACATTTCTGCAAAGGTGATACACAAATGGCCAATAAACACATGCAAAGATGCTCAGCATCACTAATCATTAGGGAAATGCAAATCAAAACCACAATGAAATACCACCTCACATATATTAAGATAGCTATTATTAAAATAATAATAATAACAGGCATTGGCGAGGATGTAAAGAAAATGGGACCCTTGTGCATTGCTAGTGGGAATGTGAAATGGTGCAGCTGCTGTGGAAAACCGTATGGCAGTTCCTCAAAAAATTAAACATAGAATTGCCATATGACCCAACACTTCCACTCCTAGGTATATACCCCAAAGAAGCGAAAGCAGGGACTCTAGCAGATAGTACACATCCATGTTCACAGTAGCATTATTCACAATAGACAAAAGGTGGAAACAACCAAAATGTCCACCAACTAATGAATGGATAAACCAAATGTTGTCTGTACATGCAATGGAATATTATTCAGCCTTAAAAAGGAATGAACTTCTGACACATGCTGCAACATGGATGAAGCTTGAGAACATAGCCTAAGTGAAATAAGCCAGACACAAAAGTGTAAATACTGTATGATCCCACTATACGAGGCACCTAGAGCAGTCAAATTCCTAGAGACAGAAAGTAGAACTGTGGTTACCAGGGGCTGGTGGGGAGGGAAGAATGGCGAGTTATTATTTAATAGGTAGAGAGTTTCTGTTTGGGATGACGAGAAGTTCTGGAGATGGACAGTAGTGATGGTTGCACAACAGATGTGAATACTTAAAGACACTGAAATGGTAAATGGTAAATTTTATGTATATTTTACTACACACACACAAAAAAGACATTTCTTGGGGGGAAAAAGATCTCTCCCAGATTCTGGTTCTAAGATGTCTGGGTGGGACAAAGCCTGCACATGTCACAAGCTCCTGGTGGGTGACCCTGCCCAGGTGGTCAGGACAGCCCTTCTGGGGAGCTCTGTTCTAGGGAAGCAGGGGCCAAGCCCAGCCTTACACATCCAGCATTTTCCGTAATAATTTCCAAGCTGGGAGAGAGAAACCTGCTTTGGGAAAGTAGTGAGTCACTGTGGATCTTTATCTGAACTTGGTGTTTTCTTTCTGGGCCATTGAAACACACACATACACACACATACACACAAGTCTCTTTGTCTTGATTGTAAATATAATAAACATTTATTGTCATCAACAAACACAGAAAAGCACCCATGAGGAAATAACAAATACATAGAATCCCACCTCCGAGAAACCACAGTTGACGTTCGAGTGTATATTTGACCAGTCTTTCTTCTCTATTCATAATACATACCTAAAATCATTGTGGTGATATATCATGTTTTATAATTTGCACTTCAGCTAATACACACTGAACAATTCACTTTGTCTTTAAATATGTTTCTATAGCCCACTTTTTTAATGTTTGCAGAATGGTCCGTTGTTCAGACGTCCCCTGTATGTAACTTCTGTACCCAGTTCACTGTTTGGCTGTCTAGGTGATTTACAAATGTGCTGTGATGAACGTCTTCCCTGCACATCTTTAATAATTCCCAAGTTCTAAATTCCTTTATTTTTTTGAGCCTAAGCTGTGTTTTCTTTTTTTTACTTTATTTTTTAAAAAATTGAAGTACAGTTGATTTAATGCTGTGTTAATTACTGCTGTACAGCAAGGTGATTCAGCTATCTATCTATACTCCTTTTTTATATTCTTTTCCATTATGATTTATCATAGGATATTTAACATAGTTCTCTGTGTTATACAGTAGGACCTTGTTGTTTATCCACCAAGTTCTAAATTCTAATAATTTAGGTACTCCTAGGAGAAGAATTGTCACTTCACAGAGGATTTGCTTTTTAAAGGCTCTTGAATATATTGCCAATTGGCCCTCCAGGGAGGATGAAAAGGTTATTCTAGCACCAGGAGCCCATGAGTGTTTGTGGGCGTGTTTTTTACGTAGAGATATCTTAGTTCTACCTGGCAGGGGATCTGTCACAGCAGGAACATCACAGCTCCAGGCGTGGGGAATCACTGTGAGCCCCTGTCTCTTGCTTTTGCTGAACAATCCCCAGGAGTCAGGCTCTGGGGAACTGAGCTCTGAGCTCTGCTGGGGCAGCGGCTCTGAACCCATGGCACCTGCAAGGTTAGACTGCTACTTGCACCTAGAGGCCACTGAGTAGTTTTCACTGCTGGTTTGCTGGCACTGTCGCGACCACCTGGACCCAGGTGTGGGGTGTGGAAGGGGCTCCAACTCCCCACCAGGCTCACCTGGCTCTTCACTGTGGCTTGGAAGATGGCATCCTCCACTGTAGGGCCGACAGTCCTGGACACATCCCTGGTATGAAGCAGAACTCCTGTACTAAGTGGTCACCACCAGGAAACCGGACCCCCAGCCCTGCAGCCTCCCTCCATCAGGCCCCCCATCACGGCAGCACAGGGTGTCTTGTACAACCCTTGGGTGGTCACTGCTGTCAGCCCAGTCACGCCGGGGCTCAGCCCAAGACCCAGGGCTGGCCTGGGGCATGCCCTCCACATCTGTCCACCCCAGTTACGAGCAAGGCCACCAGGGACACTAGAGATACAGGTCCCGGCCATCCTTCCTCCCAGGCCCTGTCATCAGCCCATCCTCCCCTCCCCAGGGCCACAACCTTCCCTCATCTGGACAGTCCCCGCTTCACTGCTGCTGCCTGGCAGTGCAGCTGCCAGAGTGGCTCCTCAAACACACAGCTCCCATTCCCCCTTCTTAAGCAGGTGGTCTCCTGCTTCTCTCTCCCACCTCACCTCCCACCCTTTCCCCAACACCGCCTCCCCCCTTCTCCCGCCAGAGAGAACTGCCTGCCTCTTCTCTCAAGCTGTTCCCTCTGAAAGGGATGTTCTTCCCACCCACGTTGCCTTCCCAGCCCCTCCTCCCCTACTCCTACCGTGAATAACAATAGCAGCTAACGTTATTGGTTATCGAGCATGTACCGCGGCCGAGGCTCAGCCCAGCTACCACCCCCTCCAGGAAGCTTTCTGGGGTGGATCCCGGGCTAGGACACGCCGCTCCAGCAGTGCGTGGGTCTTCTGGCCTTTGGTAACAAGCTCCACATCCCTGCATTGGAACCCCACGAGGCTGTGAGTATTCAGAGAACAAGGACGTGGGTCCTCACTGCCCTCAGCGCCCAGCCCAGGGCCTGTCCCAGCTATCAAGTCACATCCTGTTTGGGGCAGCAAGTCCAGGACACCACAGCGGGTAAAAGCAAGCAGCCGAGCACTCATACGCTGGGCAGCACTGGTCAGAAATTAATTCAGACCATCTAGTTTCAAACACACAACCATCTGGAAACACGAAAGCTTGCTATTTGTTCTTGACAGAGGGATAAAAGGGAAAAGGAAAACTGGAAAAAAGAATACAAATTCACGTCACCTAAGAGAGCAATGGTTTTTCCAGTGTAACCCTGCTGTGTGACCTTGGGGCAAGAGTTGTCCCTCTCTGGGCCTCAGCCCTCAGTGACCACCCCGGGCCTCCCAGCTCTGAGACTGGGTGCAGGATTTCTTTCTTTGTTTCTTTCTTTTTAAAAATAAATTTATTTATTTAATTTATTTATTTTTTAAAATAAATTTATTTATTTTATTTATTTATTTTTGGCTGCGTTGGGTCTTCATTGTTGCACGCGGGATCTCTCTAGTTGCGGTGAGCGGGGGCTACTCTTCTTTGCGGTGTGCGGGCTTCTTATTGTGGTGGCTTCTCTTGTTGCAGAGAACGGGCTCTAGGCGCACAGGCTTCAGTAGTTGTGGCGCACGGGCTTAGTTGCACCACGGCATGTGGGATCTTCCTGGACCCACGCTCGAACCCGTGTCCCCTGCATTGGCAGGCGGATTCTTAACCACTGTGCCACCAGGGAAGCCCGGGTGCAGGATTTCAATGGTAATTACTGATGGTGACCACCCTGCAATCAGCAAAAGGTCCACGGTGCAGCCTGCCCCTGGAAGTGAGGATGACTCTCCTTCTAGAACGTTCCACAAGGTTCCGTGCCTCTGCTTCACTTGAGGTGGCCCTGCCCTCCCCTCCCCCTCAAGTGGAGCCCCCCTGGCCTGTAGCAGGCCTTCTGCAGGCCACCCCTGGGGACCCTCTTCATGGTTCAGCTCTTCGCCCTGACTGACCCAGTACGCTGGGTGGGTTTCTGAGGGCTGCCAGGTTAGAGGAACCCAGCAGAGTCAGGCGACCATCAGGAGACCCACCCGGTCCAACGGGGTCAGGAAAACAGTGGTCCAGAGAGGAGAAAATGCCACAAGGAGGACCCACCTCGGTGAGGGCCCAGCCATGACCAGGGCTGCAGGTAGTGTTCGGGTGAAATGACAAATATGAGGATGACATGACCTTATTCAAAATGCCACGTTTGATCAGCATGAAGAGATGGACTTTATCTTGAGATTGACTTCCTATTTTTTGTTGTTGTTCAAAACTATCCTTTCAGAAAAGGGAATTATAATTAGTTATTTTTCTAAAGGTCCCAACGTGGAAAAATAGAAAGTTGGCAATCTCCAGTAGAACGGCAATATTTCCTTTGAAATCTGACCGGTCTGTGAGTTCCAGATGTCTGAGAACCCCTTTCTGCATGCTCCCTGTTGAGGCCACCGGGGAGGGTTGCCACTCTGTGCTTAAAGCCTGCAGTGGTTCCCTATTCCTTCAGGTTTGAAGCCAGATTCCTTAATGTGGCATGGAAAGTCTAGGAAGGTGGGAGACGGGCAGAGGGAAGTAGGAAAGCAAAGGTCAGGGGCAGCTTTCTGGAGGAAGTGGTAACTGAACCAAACCTTACAGGCTGAGCCAGTTGGCAAGGGGTAGATGGAGAAGGGGGGGCAGGAGGCTAGAGAGGAACTTCCATGCCTCTGGGAAGTATCACATCCTGGTTGAAAATAGCCACGAGTGAGATCGGCTGAGCAGGGACGGGGTTAGGGAAGCGGGAGAGTCCAACAACAGGGTCCTGAGGAATGCTCAGAGCAGTGAGGAAAATATAGCCATGCCCATTTCATAGGCTTAGAGAGAAGGAGGGACCCACCCGGGGCACGTAGTGAGTGAATGCTGGGGAAGGGACTTGAACCTGGATCTATCTGACTCCCAAGGCCAGACTCTCCACCACCTGAGGGCCTGACTGGGGCTGGGAGTCCCCTCTCTGGTGCCCCATGCTACCACCCTACCCAGTCCCTCCTTCCTGGGCCTGGGCTTGGGCCTGGGCCTGGCTGGGGCGGACTGGCTACGAGGCTCAGATCCCCCCGGGCTGCTGTTGGAGATGCCATGGAAATGCATCCAGAACATCACGTCTCCCAACCTGCAGGCCTCCGCTAGTGCCATGAGGACAGACGCTGCAGAAAGCTGAGGGCCCCTTGTTCTGCAGCACCGGCCTCTAGACCTCCTGACAGGCGCCCCAGTGGGGCAGTGTGTGCCAGCTCGCAAACTCCTGCAGAGAGACAACTCCCAAGCCTCCCCGGAGGGTCAGACGTGGGGACACTCCTGGGGGATGGTGGGGCTCCCTTAAGAGAGGCCTGCTCCCACCTCGCAAGAAGGTCTCTGTGCCTCTTTCCAAGTACTAGAAACGCTAAACGCCATGGCTCGCCCCCTCGACCACTGCACAGTGTAACCCATGCTGGCTGGCGTTCATCCATCCGATTATGAAGTCAATAAATACAGCCTGGGTGCTGCCGTGCTGTGGGGATGGAGCAGTTTCTGCCCACAAGAAACTAGGGGAGACAGTTAGAACACCGGGTGACCAGGGCCTTGATGGGGAGTGATGGTCATGATGCCAAGCTATGACAGTGACGCTCACGAGGGCATCTCCCACACAGCCACACTGTCAGCCCTCAAAATGTCTCAGGCTTTGAGAAGGAGCGACTGTCGCAGGCCACCAGGCTGCCAGGCTGGAGGGCTGCAGAAGAGGCCAGACCCTGCGGGAGCGTTGTCTAACCACCCCATTCCCAGCAGCCTGCTGGAAGACATGGCCAGGTCCAGATGGGCCCCTGGAGACCATCCAGGGCAGCCTGCCCAACTGTTCCGGTGAAACTGAGGCCCGGAGAAGATGCTCCGGGCAGCACCAGCGTCCTGGCAGGGCAGGGGCAGCGCCCTAGGCCTCGCTCTGCTCCCCGGCCAGTCTCTCCCCAAAATGTGGCGCTGCCTTTCCCATGGGGGTGGGGGTCCTCCTGGCGGCTGGAGGGGAGGGTCTCCTGGTAGGAGGGGTGGAGGTGGAGTGGGATGAAGGGCACCCGGCAGAGGAGTGGGGAGCGGGGGACCCCTGGCATGGGACTTGGGGGCCTCCGGGCAGGGAACGTGGGGGGCTCCCACCGGGCCGCCCGCCCGCTCGCGCTGCCAGGCTGATTAGCATGGGCGAGGGGCGCTGGCGCGGGGGCTCCGCCGGCCGAGCTGGCACGTCCCTCGCGGGCCCAGCTGGCCGGGCCGAGACACAAAGCGCCTCAGACGGCGGCGGCCCTCGGCCATTCACGCGTAGGGGCGGCCCGGGTGCGGGCGGCGAGGAATTCCCGCCGCCTGGGCGAAGAATAGCGCCTGGGCCAGGCGGGGCTCGGCCGCCCTGCGCTCCTGACCTTGAACCTTTGTGACTGGAGCGCATGCAAATCGCGGCGGGGCCGCGCCAAGCCCCGAGGGCGCTGCGCCGCCCGGGGTGTCCCGGCGAACAATGCGCCACTGTCCCCGCGCGGAGCCGCGGGCTGGGAACGGCGCGGGCACGCACCCGGCGGCTCGGCGCGGAACGCCAACGCGGACCCACCGGCGCGGCGGCGAGGCGCGGGCCCGCGGGCGGGCCGGCGGGGGCGGGGCGGGGGAGGCGACCCCGGCCCGGAAGGAGGCCCGGCCCCGCGCCCTCCGCGCCCCCCGACCTCGGTGGCTACATCCCAGAGATCTTAGGTTCTTCTAGGTGGCTCTCTCTCCCTCCCTCCCTCCCGCCCTTCCTGTCTTTCTCTGATTGGTTTTATTTTTTAAATCCTCTAAATGATCGGTAACAAAATAAAGGTGGCCCCAGTAACCGCCTCACCCAGAAGGTACTCCCCGGGGTGGGTTCCTGGCCCATTCCCTCTCCTCGGGGCATATTCCTTCTCCCCGTGGAGGGTGAACTCTTACAATTAAGCATCTTGCCTTTGTCACTGGGCATTTCCCTTTGTCGTCCACAGCCTTCACCGATGTCCCTTTTAAAGGGTGAACAGTATTGTTCTCCGTGGCTGAGCTGCAGTCCCTGCCCCCTGGGTGGGTGTCAACAGGGTCGTACCAGTGCATAAGGAGCCCTTCAGAGAGGGCAGACTGGGGGGAACTCTCCATGAGTCACTAAATTACGAGTTGCTAAATTGAACCCAGAAGGGTTGTACCAGGCCAGAGTGCGGGTCCTACAGCATCTCTCCTCAATGGCCTGGATGTTGTCCTTATTATGTGACTAAGTGGGTACCTTAGAAAGCACACGTACCACGTGGGAAGCTTAAGCTGGTTTTTAGGCACAGGTGCATGACCAGGTGATTCTAGTACTTTGAATTGGACACATTCTCAGTAGGAGACAGAGGCCCAGCCCAGAGTCAGATGTTGCAGCCCTGGAGCTGACTGCTGACTGGCACCTTGTTCTCCTGGGACTCTCCTGGGACTCTCCAGAGCAGGGCTCTGGCGCCTGCTTGCCCATCTCACAGAGGCAGTGGGTGTGAGGGCCGAGCCTGTGGGTTGCAGGAGGCTGCCCAGGTGTGAGGGAGGCCCCTGTGTGTGCGGGCAGCGTGCACGGGTCCGTTTCTACCCACCGAGGTGCCAGGGAGCCCAGTTCTGCGGCGGAGAGGGTCCACGGCAGGAGTGAGAGGCTCAGACGAGGTGACCTTGTCAAGACATTTTCTCTCTTGGCCTCAGCTTCCCCAAGTGATAAATAAGAGGGTTGTAGAGAGAATCTCTAAAGATCGTTCCTGCTTTGTGACATACAGGAATAGGATCGCTTTTTAAAGGATGGGAATAGAGCACAGGGCCGCATCCTTCACAGCCAGGGCTCCCGAACATGTGGGCATTATTGGTTCCTAGCAGCTGACTCGTACACTGAGGCCTCTTTGGGCTGGACGCTAAGCAGACCCCCAAAGGGCCTGAAACCCTGCCCCTGTCCTTGAGGGGCTCAAAGCCTGACTGGGGGCAGGAGGGGTGGGAAGGGATGGATAAGGAAGCAGACGGTGAGGGTGGTGAAGGAGGAAACTTGGTGGGTGGTGGGCGTGCTGGAGTGGGAGAACGCAGGAGGCAATGGGTGGGGGGGTGTCTAGGAAGGCTCTTGGGAGGGGGCTGTCTGAGCTAAGTCTTAAGGACATGAGTAGCTTCTCATCAGGAGAAGAGAGTGGGGAGCGCTTCGGGCGGGGGAGCTCATAGGGCGCAGAGGGAGCACTCCTGGCACGAGGAACATTCCAGGCGGAGGTAGCGTTCTAAAAGGCAAAGGACATGATGAATGCACTCCAGGAAGATCCCTTCCTCAGGCAAAATTTTCTATTTCTTTGCATTTATACACTCTGCCTCATGGGTGGCCAGCAGGACTAGAAACACCAAAATTAAAATAAAATCTAGGGCTTCCCTGGCGGTGCAGTGGTTAAGAATCCAGCTGCCAATGCAGGGGACATGGGTTCGAGCCCTGGTCCAGGAAGATCCCACATGCCGCGGAACAACTAAGCCCGTGTGCCAGAACCACTGAGCCCGCGTGCCATATCTACTGAAGCCTGTGCGCCACATCTACTGAAGCCTGCGCGCCTAGAGCCGGTGCTCCGCAGCAAGAGAAGCCACCGCAATGAGAAGCCCGCGCACCGCAAGGGAGAGTAGCCCCCGCTCGCCACGACTAGAGAAAGCCCACGTGCAGCAACGAAGTCCCAACGTAGCCAAAAATAAATAAATAAATAAATGTCATTTTAAAATAAATAAATAAATAAATAAATAAATAAAATCTAGGAGTGGGTCTGGCGAATGGAGGTGTCAGGGCAGGAGAATGAGATGGGGGAGGGGTGAGGTGGGTGAAAAACTCACACTCCCAAGGAGTCGCAGGTGGTGCCACCCTTGCCCTCAGAGCAAAAGATCTGGGGTGCTGGGGAGCAGCTGCGTGCACAGGAGCCCGGCAGTTGGACTCTGTCCCTGAAAACACGCACCAGGTCCTCACCTCATTCCTCTGACAAGCAGGGCAGCAAGCATCACAGGGCACGGTGCCAGGGGCCAGGGCTGCTGCTCTTAGCACGAGCACAGCTGGGAGGGGAGAGGAAGTCTCAACATGGTGGGACACACACTGGGTGGCACGGTCCACTTGGCTGGGGGGTGCCCGGCAGGGTGCCGGGGCAGGACTTGGAAGTCAGGGAAGGCTTCCTGGAGGAAGTGATGGCAAACGGTTGGTCTGATTCTGGCAGGGAGGTTAGCATGCCTGCAAAATGGCGATAATAATGGTACAAACCTCCCAGGTGGGCAAGGATGAAAATGAGCCTGGCGTTCGGTAAGCCGCGGGGGCAATAGGCACATCCTCGGTGTCCTCAGCTGGCTGAAAATCTGGCTGCTCCAGGGATAAAGCTGAGACATCCAGAGGGCAGTGGTGGCGGGGTGGTGAGGGGGGTGGGTGGCGGGGGGAGCCACGTAAGACTGGTAAGTCACGGTTGACTGTTCTTCACTCCCAAAGACACATTTGAAAACAAACAAATCCCAGAAAGGCTGCTAGCCCCAGCTAGCAGTGCACCGGCTGCTGCCCTTGAAACTCCTGGGCCTCACGGACACCAGGGCATCTTGACGAGTCCAAACGGGACAGGGCCCTGAGCATCACGACTCCTGGTTCCTTACCCACCGAAGGGGAGACTGAGGCCCTGGGGGCGCTTGTCTGAAGCCCAGACAGGGCCGGGGAGAGAACCAGTCTCCCGCCTTCTAGGTCTTTCCACTACTTCACCGGATTCCTCGGAAATTAGCAGTGGAAAAGCGATCCCACGCTGGGGGAAGAAGAGAGTCATATTTTCCGTCCTGGCTCCTAGCGAGCACCTGGGACGTGGTGGGTCCCCCCCCCCAGATCCCTTGCAGAGAGAGGAGCTGGCTTATGTACCCCGGGGCAGTTAACGAGGAAGCCTTGGCAGTGCTGACATCACGGGCGGTGGTCCTGTGTGAAATCAGCCCCCCAGGCCTCCGGCTGGGGCAGTACCCGCTCCGCCAGGGCTGCCACCACCCTGGGGCTGGGTCACTGGCAGAGGGGATCAGGGTGGGTGGCTGGCTGACCTGAGGGTGATGGCAAGGTCTCAGAGCTTCTTGGGCCCAGGAGAGGGGGAAGGAAACGTGGACACTCGGCTCGGGTCCCCCAGCGCCGGCCTGCTCTTGTCCTGGGTGGGCCTAGAGGCACGGAAGACAGCACTGGAGCCGGCCTGCCTGGACTTGACCCTGGCTTGCTACTCACTGGTCCTGTGCCCCCAGACAGGCTGCTTCGCCTCCCCGGGCCTCAGTTTCCTTCTCTGTGAAATTGGATAACAAACCTAGCTTGGTGCCTGACACATGGTGAGAACTCAATAAATGCCGGCATTTATCTGATGCTCGGCCTCACCCCCTCATCTCCCCCCACCCCAATCCTACACCCAGACGCGGTACCCTGTCAGTTTTGTCCTTTCTCCCCCACCTTCTGGTCCCCAGGTATGAGGTCCCAATCTGCTCCATGTGGAATAAACTGGGAGCTGGAAGGCAGGGGTCTGAGTGTCCAGCACCCATCACTGGTGTCCAGTCAAAGCTTTCTGGGCAGGGTTCTTCTGCGCCAGTCTGTCGGGAGAAGGGGTTCAGGCCTTAGGGGACAGACAAACTGACTCAGACACTGAAGCTGGCAGCTTCATTGAGTGGCATGAGGGCCATGAGGGAGGTGGCAAAGGAAGGCTTTGGTCCCAAACGGCTGGCGGGAAATCACCCTTTGTGTCCACTGCTAAGCTGGTCACCCACCCCCCTCCCTCCCTCCTTCCCTCCGTCTCTCAGCTGTATTTCTATTTCTGTGCCTGTGCCTGTGCTCGTTGCTGGAAATAGAGGGCAAAACTGAGCAGATATTGACTCTGTCATTTCCATTCCTACAATCTGGAGCAAAGCAGCAGGTATCGTGCAAATAATCCAGAGAAACAGTGTCCAATAGAACTTTCTGTGATGGTCGAAATGTTCTATATCTGAACTGCCCAATACAGCAGCCTCTAGCCACATGTGACTATTGAGTTCTTGAACTGTGGCTAGTGCTACTGAGGAGTTGAATTTTAAATTTTATTTCATTAAATTAATTCAAATGTAAATAGTCACCCGTGGCTAGGGGCTACTGTATCAGACAGCATGGATCTAGTCACAGCTCCATCTCACCAGGCTGTCATTTCTTCATACTACATATATTTATTCAAATGTGTGAGTTAACTTTTTTGTAATCTGTCTCTCTGCGATGGCATGTGCCTTAATCTTGTTTCCTTGAAAGCAGAGCCTGAGATAAAGGCTTGCCTGCTGACAGCTCAGTTGTGAATGAGATCCTAGGGGTAACCAAGAAAGGATGCTTTATCAGCCTCATCGCTGCTACTGGGGGCTGGTACTTGATCCTACAGGAACTTCTGGGGTACTCATGAAATACCCCTCAGATCCGTCTACCCAGGGGATAAAAGGCAGAAGCATTTATCCACCAGCTCCAGCTCACCGTTGGTCCAGGATGGCTCTGTGAACGTTGACTTCCCAGCTCTCGTGGGTTGTGTGAGTGTGAGTGCAGAGTGGGTTCTCCCAGGTGTCCTAAGTCACATTCTCAGACAAGCACCAGAACAGGAAGCAAGAGCTGTCCAGCATGGGCCCAAGGTAAGGTACTGTCTGGTTGGACCTGCCCAAAGCTGGCCAAAGCCACCGTGAAATGGACTGCAGGGGCCATGGCCGGAGTAAGAGGTGAGGTTGAGAGGACCCTGAAGTGGTACACCACAGATCAATACAGTCCACCCCTTGCATCACTCATATCTGCTTGGGCCTTTGATAAAGTCTATCCTGTCACAGAGTTCCCTTCACTTGATCTAAGCCAGAAGGCCTAGAAGTGATACACAGAGTTCCCTTCAAGTCGATGACCAGCCACAGCTCTATAACTTTTAAAACCAAGATTATTCGTGGGGCAAGATGCAGTCTCCACCACTGCAGCTGGTCTGAGGCGTGATTGTTCCCCATCATCTCCATCCTGCATCACAAATTCCAGATAAGCGTCTCAACTGGTCTAGGTTGCCTGGCTGGTGAAGGGGCCCTAGACCTTCATCACTGAGGGACTCAAGCCCTTCGTGGCATCACCCTTGCTGGCCTGTGGTGGCTGCCATTGACAACTCATTGTTATCACCATCTTGGAAGCAACAAGAGGCATTGCTTCCAGTGAATTCTCTTGTTCTGAGAAATACTCCTGCCCACCCCCCAAGCCTACCTCCTCCTGCTAGGTGGCTAATATTTTGCCTGTTAGTATGTATGCTGACATGAGAAGCCAAAATGACCAATAGATAGTTGAGGCCTCAAGATCTGTGGAATCTTTAGTTTGTCCCCTGGTGGAAGAATCCCCCTGTGGGAACCAGGACCTCACACCTGACAAAGCCTAAGGCTGTGGGGATGGCAAAGGAGTCAGTTCTGCTTCTTGGGCCAGTGTATTTCCCTTGGTTCCTGGACCAATGTCTTCTCAATATTGGGGACACAGCATCATATGTCTAAGTTTATCTCCCACCTTCTGGCATTGAAAGTACCTGCCACTTACTGTTCACCAGATTTTGAAGGGATGAGCAGTGGGTGTCTGAACAGAATGAAAGTTCCATGAAAACAGAATTCTTCTCTGTGTTGGTCATTGCTGTATTTCCAGTCCCTAGAACAATGTTGGACTCAAAATAGGAATTCAACAAATATTAGCAGAGTAAATAAAGCAAAAAAAAAAAAAAAAAACCTCAAGTGGAATTTTATATCTGTAAAATGTATTATAAAGCAAACATTTTCAAAAACGTATAGGACTATCACTGGGGTGGGTGGATCAATAAAAAGAACAGAAAATCTAGAAAGAGATGAAGGTAGGGGATACAAGTTTCTCTAAGTATACCTAAAAAAAAAAAAAACGGGATGGAGCAATTGGCAGCATTCTGAAAAAAATGACCTGACAGTAGACCCATGTCTCTCTTTTTGCACCAAAATAAACTTAAGCTGGAGTAAGAATCTTAAGGTAAAACAGTGAAACCATAAATATACCGGGAGGAAATATATTTATTTATATAATTTTGAGGTGGATAAAAATCTCCCTAAACAATGCCACCCACACCAGGAGCCATAAAGGAAATAATGGAGATTTTTGCTATATAAAAATAAAACTTCCCAGGACTTCCCTGTTGGCGGTCCAGTGGTTAAGACTCTGTGCTTCCACTGCAGGGGGCACGGGTTCGATCCCTGGTCAGAGAACTAAGATCCCGCATGCTGCACAGCCAAAATAAATAAATAAATAAAATAAAAATTCCCATGTGAGGAAAAAAAGTATAAACAGAGTTGAAAGACAAAAAACAAACAGAAAAAATATGTACCAGGCAAAATAGTTCTAACTCAATATAAAAAAACCCCCTTGCAAATCAACAAGACAAAATATCTGCAAAGATATGGAAAGAAAACTTACAGAAGAGAAAGTTCAAATTTCCAATACCTCTGTGAAAAAGGTTTAATTTCAAAGGCTGCAAATTACTCTAAGATAAAATTTTCAGCTATTAGATGGAAAAAGCTTATAAAAAGATGAACGTACTTATAAAAGATTGTAAGCACCAGTGAGAGTTCAGGGAATGAACAATCTTATGCGTTGCTGGTGAGACAGCAAACTGGGAAAATATCCTGGAGGCAAAGTGGGCAACGTTCATTCATTAAACAAATATTTATGGAGGTTCTCTGTGTGCCAGGCACGTGGCAAAAGCATACTGCTCAACCTTGCTCTCGTTTCCCTTCCAGTGTAGTGGGGGAGATAGACATGGAAGAAGAAAGTATACAAACAAGTTTGTAATTACTGCAGTTGTAGAATGTACTTATAGATGTGTTTAACAAGTGGTCCTAACCTGGTCAGGATGACTGGGGAGACTTCCCTAGGGGGGTGATTCTGTAGCCAAGTCTAGCACGATGAGAAGGATTTAGTGAGGAGAACAGAGAGGAAAACTGTCCTGGGCAGAGGAAATGTAAAAGACAACGTAAAAGTTCTGATGAACTCTGGGACTGTCCCCTAACCCCCCACCTGTGATTCCTGGCATGCTACAGTCCCGGATGATCTTTCCTGACTCAACTCCTGATTCCAGAGCTGCTGCAATGTAGTATATCCAATAGCCCATTTTCAGTCCAAAATTATTAGACTATCCAAGAAACAGGAAAGTGTGCCTCACAAAAGAAGTCCATAGGTATGAACTCTGAGTGGGCTCAGATTTCAAATACTTAGCAGTCACATACGTCAAAGCAGCTACTGTAAATATGGTCAAAGAATTAAAGAAAAATATGTATAGAGAAAAATATGTTCAAGGAATTAAATGAAAATGTCATATCAATGAGTGAACAGATAGGGAATCTCCACAGACAAATGAGAACTTAATAGAAATTATAGAGTTGAAAAGGGCAATAACTGAAATTTAAAAAATTCACTAGATGGGCTCCAATTCTGGAGACGGCAGAAGAAAGGATCAGTAAACCCGAAGATAAATCATCGGAAGGTATTCGACTCAAAGAAAGGAGAGAAATAAGATTGGAGAAAAAAGAATAGAACTTCAGAGACCTGAGAGACAATATCGAGTGGCCCAAATGCACGTCTCCTCTCCAGAAAGAGAGGAGAGAGATATAGGGCAGAAAAGAAACTGATGAAATAATGATAGAAAACTTCTCAATATTAGTGGAAAACATTAACTGAAATATCCAAGAGACTCAAAAACCCCAAGCAGGGTAAACACAAGTAAAAACACTTCTAGGTAAATCATAGTCAAACTGTGAAAGCCAGAAAAAAGGGAAAATCTTGAAAAGTTTGGAGAAAAGAAAAAAACCAGCTTGTTCCGTGAAGGGGAGCTATGATATATTTAATACCTGGCTTCTCATCAAGAAACAAAGGGACAAATCCAGAGGTTGCCTCATCTATCTATTAAGAGCCCCAAGAGTGGATATATTAGTGAGAAGGACAAATAATTAATATTTAGTCACATACTAAACAGGAATTCCCTGAAACTAAAGGAAGATGTGAGGGCTCAGACTGAAAATGCTCAGTGAACACCAAGCCAAATAAATAAATGAACAAAAAGAAAAATCTCAACGTTCCACACTAAGGTACATCATGATGGAATTTCAGGACATCCAGGAGAGAGAAAAAAAAAATCTAAAATTATAAAAAAAAAACTATAAATCACTATACTACTAGTTTTTTTATAATTATATAAAGATTACAAAGGTATTATGTATTACAAAAAGTACTTATAAAAATTTATAAGTGCCAGGTCTGTCAGAGTGGAAGTTAAGCTGTAGAAAACTGATTATAGGGCAAATGATTCTTATCCATAACAATGCAAATGAATTTTTTTACAGTAGAGCTATAATTATATCCTGCCTTATAGTAAAGATAATCCCAAACAGTACTTTGTTGCTCTATAAGCTATTAACCAGTTTTGCACCTATTAGCAAATTCATTTCAGCTTTTCTGATAGCTTACAAATATGTCTGTCCTTCAAATTCTCCTTTGAACCATGTTGTTTTTCGCATCTTACTGATTCCCATATTAATTAGTGAGTCAAGCAAAATCTTAGATGTGTTCATTTTCTATTTCCATGAGGATCGTGCTTTAACCTCTTTAAAAATTATTGTGTCCACAAGAATCTGAATTCATCATATATGATATATAAGTAGAAAAAGAGCTCCTATACATAAAAAAAGACACAAATCCAACTAAAAATGAGCAAAGTTGTTAAACAGAGAAGTAACCTCATTAGTAATCAGAGAAAGTAAACTTACAAGAGCAATTTATCATTTTTCACTCACAGCAGTTTTCCACTGCCCTGAAATCATGGTCACTTCTGGGGAGAGGGGCCTGGGAGTGGTGAGGGGCTGGCCATGGACAGACTTACCTGTGAGGTCTGAATATCTTAGAAAGAGCCTTTGGCTGCTGGGCGTGGAGGGTGGGGACTGTGGGGGACGTTGGCAGTAGCCCAGGTGAGGGATGACCTGGCTCAGATCCAAGTGGTGGCAGAGATAATGCACCGAGAAGTCCAAGGGATGTGGGGCATCTGCCTGAGATCTGGGAGTGACACCCCTAGGGGCTGACATCCGTCTCCACCCTGGGGCCTGAAGGAACAGAGTGAGTCAGAGGTCAGAAGTCACGGGGGTGGCTCCTGGTCCAGAAGTGGCTGGTACCCTGGTCCAGCCGCAGGAAGCCCTGATGCGGCGGGTTAGGACATCCGGGGAGGTATTGGGGATCCCAGGAGGGCAACCAGGTTTCCTCTGCCAGGGAGATGAGTGGAACCGCAGGAGACCAGAGGTGGGAGGGCCTTCCCATGACTGGACGAGTACCAGCCAGAGCTACGGCAGCCGCGGGAGCATCTCATAGCGTTAGGCACTCGTGGTCCAGGCCTCACTGCAGCTCACCTGATCCCCTCCGCCATTAGCCCCCAACCCCTGCCTCCTCTCTCTGCAGCTGGCACTGCAGAAACCTCAGAGGGGACTGGGGACTGGCGCAGGATTGAAGGTGTGGACGTGGGAAGCCTCAGTGTGTTTTGGTCGTTGAAGTCTGGCAGTGGTTAAGGTCAACCAGGAGGCTGGCCAGCCACGGCGCAGAGAAGGAGCGTCCCGCAAGGCTGGAGAGGGCGCAGGCCCGAGGACAAGAGCTTCCGGGGGGAGGTGTGTCGGCTGCGTCCCTTGCCGTGAGATGGAATCGGAGGGGACCTTGGCTTTGGCAAGATGGAGCTCATTGTCTACCCCGTAAGAGCCATTTCGGGGGGTGGGGGGTGACAGCACCTGACGGCAGGGGGCTGAGGAGCATGTGTTGGGGGATGCGATGGGGGTGGCGGTGGCAGAAACGTGGGTGTGGCATCCACGGTGTCTTTTCCCCCTGGAAGAGGGAGAGACTTGAGAGTGCTGGGTGCTAGCGGGAAGGGAGCAGTGGGAGATGCAGCCGAGATAGAAAGCACTTGCCAAGGAGGCAGAGGGAACGGGCCGGGGCCTGGATGAGCAGGTGGGGACGTGGAGGGAAGGGCGCGGACTCGGCACAGCGGGTTTGGTGGCAGGAGGCGGGGCTGGGGGAGGCCACGGAGAAGCAGGTGGGCGAGGCAGCGACTTGCCCCAGGTCAAGGGACTGCCTTTTACCACCGCCTACCCGCCCCAGCACCTGGGACGATGACTTATCCGTGTGACAGTCTGATGAACTGCGGCAGCACCGTGGGAAGGCAGCTGGAAGGATGTCAGTTCGGAAACGTACAAGTTCCAGCACAGAGCTCTGCTGAGCTGTGGCTCGGGCGGCCGGGCGCCCAGGGCTGCAGGTCTCGGCCGGCACCAGGATGCAGGGATGCAGATCCAAGCAGATCCCCCCGCGGGAGCAGGTGGGAAGGGGAGGCTGCCTCGGGCCCCGACTCAGCAGGGCTGCCACTAGGGTGAGGAAGGGGGTCCCGAGGGATCTGCCCTGTCCCCGAGCACCCTTTCCTGGGAATGTTACAGAGTGCCTTTTTTTGTCTTTCTTCTTTTTTTGGCCGCGCTGCGTGGCTTGTGGCATCTTAGTTCCCCTACCAGAGATTGAACGCGTGCCCTCGGCAGTGAAAGTGCCGAGTCCTAACCACTGGACCGCCAGGGAAGTCATCCAGAGTGCTTTTTGGTCCCGAATGAAGGGTGGCTTCTTTCCTCCTCCCAGAGATCAAAGACATTTTCTGAGCTGGTCCCGTGGCCTCTGAGCTCAAGGCTTGCCCCTCAAGGGGCTCTGAAGGAACTCCTTCACCATCTTCAGTGTGATAAAGCTGGTTCGCGGTCACCCCGATGTCATTCACCCGTTCACGTGTTCATTCCGTAGTTCCTTGCTTCCTTCCTTCTTTCCACGTGTTCGCTGTAGGCGTGCTGGGCCCTGGGACACCGCGTGACAGAGACAGACATGTCCCTGCCCCAGAGCCCACAGAAGCTTCGTCCCTGCAGCAGCAAAGCCCGTAAGAGGCTGAGAATCCGGAGCTGGGAACGTGGGCCAGGGAAGGCTTCCTAAGACCTCAGCTGAGAGCGAAGGGGTGACTCAGGGAAAGGGCAGGGGAGGGTTTTAGGTGGTGAAGGTGGAGGCGAGTGGGATGCAGGGTCAAGCACTATAGGCCGTGCGGGCCTCAGAAGCAGGGGTGTGAGTGGAGGAGACCGAGGGCGGGGACTGTGCTTGGAGAGGCCTGGGCAGTGGAGCCTGGGGGCCTGTGAGGTCAGGGCCACGGGTAAGGGTGAGGGTGGAGAGGTGGGAAGGGGTGGTGAGGGCCAGGCTGGCACCACGGAAGTGCGGCTTCACCCAGACCCACGGCAGGAGGCAGCAGGAGCTTAGCTGGGGTTGGGGGGCTGAGGGTAAGGGGCTGGCAGGACAGCCAGGGGCAGCTGGACAGGACAGAGGCCCCAAGGCCGCACCTGCCTGGGGGTGCTCTGAGCCCCCCCTGGCCACCCCCCGAAGGTCTCCCCCCCGTGCACACAGCCCTGGGCCCTAGCCCCTTGGGTGCTGGCCTCAAGATGTGGAGCCCCGCCTAGCCCAATGTCATGGCCTCCCTGGGCCGGCCACATCCAGTGATACTTGCAGGCAAGAGTATACGGACTGCCCGATTCCACCCAACTCAGGCCAGCTCTGGTGGCCCCTCTAGTTCCAGAGCTCCCACAGGGTCAGGCCTCTGCTCAGGCCTGCATCCTTCCCCTCCCGGCCACAGTGGCGATGCCAGGCCATCACTAACTGACATCCTGCTCCCTGAAGCCTGCCCCGAGTGGCCTCCTGGGAGCCCACACTGCCCCACTCCGCCCAGCTCAGCTGTGGAGCTAAGACCCCGGCAGGCAGGTGGCCCAGCCTTAAGTGGGGAGGGGGCAGGCGAGGGTGCAGGGAAGTCCCCTACCTCGGGGGAGGCACAGAGGAGGGGTCAGCAAGGGGCTTCGGTAGGCCTGAGAGCTGCGATTTGGGCAGACGGCTTGCTTGGAGCCCCTTCGCCATCTCCACAAACCCCAAGGCCCCTTCCCTGTAGTTGCAGCCCAGCATCCTCGGTTCACGCCTTCTGGGCCCTTCTGGCCTCCGTGTCCCTCCTCGGTGAGGCTGCCCGCTCTCCCCAGGGTCACAGTTATTGGGATGACATGGCACCTGCCCCCTCATTCTCTGAGCTCCAGGACGGCAAAGCCCCTGTGACCGAAATTCTGGCAGAGACCCCTCTGCGAGCCCCTGGCTCTCTCTGGGTCTTCCCAGAAACCGGCCCGGAAGCGCCCATTCCGTGAGCCTGACTTACTTGGGAAGGGACCCCAGGAGACATGAGGAGGGTGTGAAGAGTGTGTCAGGGAGGGGACAGAGCCATTGCAGCCTGTGTCCTCAAGCAAGTCACCTCTGAGGCTGCTGGGGCTTGGCCCTCGTCCCCTGGGGAGTGCTGGGGGCCGGGGCGGAGCACAGCTCTGACGGGCTCCGGCCGAGGGGCAACCGGTCACCTGCTCCATCCATGCTTGAGTGGGGGCCGCTCCTGGGTGCCCATACTCTGGCACTTTGGGTTTGTCTGGCTTGGGCCAGAGACAGCATCTGTCCGCAGAGACAGCAAAGACACACTCTTGGGGGCGCCCCATGGAGGGGCGGGAGGCCCACTTGTATGTTGCCGCTGACGCCCTGGTCTCTTGGCTCCTCACCCCAGCGATGGAGGGGAAATCCTATTCCTTTATCCAAGGAACTTCTGCTGTCCTCAGTCTCCCGGGAGCCTCGGCCAGGGAACTGCGCGCCCGGAGGGCAGAGTTGGGGAGGGTGTCTGCCCCCCTGCCCTCCTTGCTGCCCCCAGCCCCAGCTTGTTCCCCAGGGGCCCAAGGCGCAGGTTGCGGGGCTGGCAGCTCGGCCCCGACTGGCCTGGTCTAAACCGATGTTCCGCGAGCCAGGCCCGGTTGGCTGCCATGGGCGCCTCACAGCCAGCCTTTGTCCCGTTGGCCGCGTGTTCTGTGCCCAGCTTGTTTTTCCCAGGCCAGGCTGGGCAGGCAGAAGCACTGAAGCCATGGAAACAGCACAGACCACCTGCCCCGCTCCAGCTCTTCCCTCCGCCCGGTTCCTTTCTTAGGCTCCGCAGACCTCCTGGTGTGCTGGCCCTGCCCCAGCCGGGTTCTGAGCAGGACGGCACTCACTGCCCTCCGCCCCACCCACCCCGGCACCTCAGCTGGGCCAGGGCAGAGAGAGCCAGGGTGTTCTGGAGCTCTGGGGTTCCCTCACCTGCCCCCGGCACTCATCAGATGCAGGCTCTGAGGACCATGGGTACCCAGGGCTCCTTCCTTGACCATGTGCCCCTTCCTTCCTCCCCTGGGGCCCAGGAAGGAGGCCAGCTGAGGGCAATGCTCTCTGATCCGAGCTGCCCTAATATGAAACAGGCTATCTTGAAAGGTGGTGAGCTCCCCGTCATGGGAAACATGCAAGAGTAGACTCCTGGAGCTGCTATAAGGGAATTCTGGTTGCGTGTGTGGAAAATTAATTGACTGAATGAATGAGCATGGAAGAGTTCTTTCATTCATTAATTCATTGTCTCATTCTTTCATTCAGTAAACACCAGTGGTGTCCACCTTTGGGCTAGGTCCAGGGCCAGGGGCTAAGCATGTACGGGTGAGATTACAGTCATGATTGCTGCCTTCATGAGAGGTGGAATCATGTGGATAGAAGGACTTGGGGGGAGACACACATGCTCTGCCCCCACTCAGGCAGACCTGGGAGCCCAGAAGGACCCCAGAGGTTATGAGTTCAGTGCCCTATTCTGTGCATGGGGAAACTGAGGCACGGGGGGCAAACATGCCACACAGAATCTGGATAACTCCCCAGAGCTTTGGGTCCATAGTTACCCAAGCTGCAAAGGCTCTCGGGAGTTCTGAGGAGGGGAGACCCTTTTCCAGATTTGGGGAGTGATTCAAGAACAGCTCTGTGAAGGAGGCTGGACATTATTCATTTATTCAGTGAGCTTGCCCTGAGCACTGGTTACATGTCAGGCTGGGCTGAGGAACGCTGAGAGCATTTGGGGAGAATGTGTTCCTGGGACTGAATTCCAGGTTAGGACGATCTTGCTTCATGGGGCCACGTGGCTGGCTGAGCTTCTCACCTGTTGTAGTTAGCTAGGGCTGCATAACAAAGCACCCCAAAACAGTGGCATAAAACTACAGCCACTGTATTCTACTCATGAATTCTGTGGGTCAGTTATTCAGAAAGGGCACAGTGGGGACGATCCTGCTCTGCTCTGTGATGTCTGGTGCCTGGGCTAGGACAACCTGAAGGATGGAACTGTCACCCAGCACACCTCTGTGTGGCCTCTCCATGTAGCTTGGGCTTCCTCACAGCATGGAGGTCTCAGGGGAGTTGAAGTTCCTTCTTACATGGTGACTCAGGACTCCGGGGTAGCAACTGTGTAGCCTTTTATGACTCAGCCTTGGAAGTTACCCAGCAGCACTGTTGCCACACCCTGTTGATTGCAGTAGTCACAAACCTGCCCAGATTCAAGAGGAGAGGACATAGACCCCACCTCTCAATGAGAGGAGAGCCAAGGAATCGGCAGCCATATTGAAAACTGCTGCACTACTGCCTCTTCCTAGCTTCCAATTTCTTCCTCTCGTCTTTGAAAATCTACCATCTGCCAAGGCTGGGCTTAAATCCCAAGCCAGAAAACCTTCCTGCTAACTCCCATCCCCAGTTGCACTTCCGGCTCACACATGTTTCTTTGGTTCTGACCTCTTTCTGATGAATAACAAGGACAGTCGTGAGCATGATACCCCTTACCTTTCCCATGTGTTCACACATATATGTTCTTTTTTGGCTCTCAGAGCAACCCTGTGAGACATTTCAGAGGAGGGGGCATCTCACCTGGAGTTTTGAAGGATGAGTAGGAGTTCTCCAGACAGAATTTGAAAGAAGGTGTGGTGAGCTTGGGCACATGCACAGTCAGGTGTGGCTGGAGGACAGTTTCACTTACCCTGGGGCAAGGAGCTTTTAGTGGGGACGTGCACCAAACAGACCTCTGTCTTAGGAGGACCCTTCTGGCCCCAGCAGCGTGAAGACTGGCAAGCGGCCCAGGAGGAGCTGGTGCTGGTGATTGCCCACAGGCCCCCCCACAAGAGCCTGTCTGCCTGTGCCTCCTATTCTCTGTTTTATGTGGTTTCAAGAGTCCTTCCAAGCATTCTCTGGGGTGGGTGGGAGGGTACTGTTAGCCCCATTTCGCAGATGAGAACAGTGAGGGTCTGAGAGGTTTCTCTGGACTCCAAGTTGGGTGGAAGGGCTGGGACCAGAGTTCGGAGCTCCTCTTGTCTGCCCCACACCCTCATCCCTCGGCACCCACCTCAGGCAGGGCGGGAAGTTCCTCCTCTTTCCCCAGCACCCCAGCTGCCCCTGCGGCTCCCCACCCCTCTCAGCCCTGACCACATGGCCCAGAAAGACTGATTCAGAGCCAGCTGCAGGCAGCCGGGCCTCTGGTTTAGATCAGCAGGCAGCAGGGAGCACGGTCATGTGCTCACTTATGTCCAGTGCTCCTTGGGGCCACAGGAGGGGGAGGGTAAGATCTCAGGGGGAGGGGTGCTGGACTGAGGGGAAACCAAGGCCCGGAATGGGGGAGGGCTCAGCTTCTGCCATTAGCTTGGGCCCGGCTTCCCCTCCTGTCCAGTCATTCAGTTCCGGCTCTTGAAAGCCATCCTCTGCCCACTGGGTAGCCAGCCGGCTGGGGCCAGTGCCCTGCTGCCTGCCTGCTTCAGACTGGCCCGGTCACCCCGAAAAGCTGACAAAAGCCAGCTGCCCTCCCAGTGGTCGCCCGGCAGGCAGACACCCAGAGGCGTGATGCCTGCCCTGGTCTGGCACGGGAGGCTGCCAGGAGGGCCCTTGGAAAGCTCCTCTCCACTCCCACTCCCAGGGGCTCTGCAGCTCCTTTCCGGAATGGCTTCCCGATGAGGTCATGCCGCTCAGAGCGAGGGAGGAGGCCGCAGGGAAACGCTGCTGGCCGGGCCCCAGTTCGCCTGGAAGAGGGCTGCTCGCGGCCTCCCAGTGCTGCCAGACGGGGGCCACGGGGCCAAGCGGGGAGAGGACGCCGGGCCGGGACGCTTGGCGGCCTCGCTCTGGGGCGGCCCGGGGGACCCCGGACGTTGACTCGTCTCCCGGCCTCGATGGCGCGGCCCCCAGGCCCCCAGCCTCGGCCGCGGCCTCGCACTGAGCCCGGAGCCCGGCCTGTGATCACAGCAGCGCCCGCAGGGGACCGAGGCCCGGGCCGAGCGGGAGTGGACGCACGCTGGGCCGCAAGGGTGGCCTCGCAGCACGGTCGCCTCGGGAACTGCCCGACATGCCGCCTCCAACCTGCCAAGCTGCAGGTTCCTGGAACACGAGTCCTTTCCGGCCACAGAGCAGAGAGCTCGAGGCCGCCCGCCTTCCTGTGCCGGGGCCCGGAGGAAATGCCGAGCTGGCGCATGCGGAGGGCGGCCAGGGCCGTCGCCCGCGTCCCCGTCAGACCTCCCCTGCCCCATGCGAAGCCAGGCCCCGTTTCCCTGTCAAGCCTGGCACCTCTCCCTTCCTGGGGCTCTGGGCCAGGCTCCTCTGCAGGTGGGACCTGCCCAGAGAGTTGGGAACTGAGCAGGGAAGTGTCCCAAGGGGTGACTCACCTCCTTCCCCCACGGAGGCCACAGGAGCCAGCATGACCCAACAGCCCCCGGGCCTCCCAGCGGGGAGGAAGGGACATTGAGATTTGAAACTGCCCCATGAGGGCCGGTGGAGCAGGGCCCACGGAGGCCTCATCGGGTCCTCCCTGGGGCCTGGCAGCCAGAGGAGGGTCACCCCCCCCACACAGAGGGTGGGCCCAGCTGGAGGTGCAGCAGGACCCCTGCTCTTGGTGGCCTTTGGAACTGGTGGTGGGCAGAGCGAGCAGGGCAGGCCTTGGCCTCTGCAGGCCTGGCCAGTCCCGTCTCTGCCTCGAATTTGTGGTGTGACGTCGGCCAAGCCCCTGCTCCCCATCTGCAGCCCGGAGGCGTGGGGTCAGGGGCCCCCCAGGCCTGAAAGCCCAGGCCCAGGACCGCAGCTGTGCGGGGTGGGAAGCCTCTCTCTGGGCCTCGCCTCGCATTTCCGCATTGGAAGAGATCCAGCCACCGCTGGGTAGCACCCCGCGCACAGAGGAGGGCCGGGGTGCGGGAGTAAACGGCCGGGCCGGGATCCGAGCCCAGACTCCTCTGCTGGCCCCGAGTGACCCCGCTGGGCCTCCTCGCCTCCCTCCCGCTCTCCCTGCCCGAAGCACAGGCTCCAGGAGGGCCCGACTCCGGCTCCCGGAGCAGAACTGCTCCTCTCTGCTGCCCCCTGGTGGCTGAAGTGACACATGGCGGCCCAATCCCCAAACCCCGGGCACCGCAGGACCGGGCGCCCTCACACCCAGAGACACCCACAGATGTGTGCACCCACGGGGAAACAGATACCCTCACTAGGAGCCCTGGCTAAGAGCACCACCTGTGTTATTTCACTGAATCTCCCTGTCTGTCCATAGACGGTGTTGCCCCTTTACAGATAGGGAATCCAAGGTTCAGGGGCTCGGTGGGCAGACAGGCAGACCCTGCAGGGAGGTGATTTGCCAGGCGGCTGGTGATGTTTGTCATCAGACGCCTCGGGTGGAAAACTGCCCCCGACCCCAATCAGCAGCCAGAGGGGCTTGAGGCTGTGGGAGGGGATGAGGAGTGGGGGGGGGCCCAGGGCTCCCTCTTCTGTAGGGGTGGGACGGCCACCCAACTGAGGAAGAGAAGGGCCCAGTTCATGGGAACAGGAAGGCGTGTGTCTGGGACGCCGTCCCGGGGCCCTGGGTGTAGGGGCAGGAGTGGGGTGGTGCCACCATCCTGAGGCCCCCAGCCCTGGGGCAGAGGGGAACTGGGACCCAGGCCCACACCTGGAGTCCCCAGAGCCATCACTACCCTCTCCGGCTTTTGGCCCCAAGGCCCAGGCTCTGCACTGGCTGAGTCCCCACCATGTGTTAGCTCTGCGCCAGGGGCTGCACGCCCCTCCCCTAGTCCTTACCGGTCACCGGGGGCTTTCACAGGGGAGGGAGATGTGCTCAGAGAGGTCCAGCAACCTACCTAAGGCCACGTGGTGGCCACAGTGGCAGGCTGCCTGAGGACCACGTTCCCGACAGCGTCCTCGGGATGGGGGTGGGAAGGCTGGCGGGTCAGTAGCTAAGGACATGCTGGCCACTCCTCTCTGCAGGGGCTTGCTCACGTGGGCGCCCTCTCTGCTCCCTAAGGTCTGACTCCCTTCGCCTCCCTGGCCTGCAGAAAGCATGCTCAGGCTCTTCGGCTAGCCTCCACCCCAACCCCCGGTTCCCTGGTGCCTGCCTGGACACCCATCAGAGTGGGCACGATGCTGGTGCCAGGCCAGGCACGAGACAGGAACCCAGCAGGGCCATATGGCTTTAGGACGGGAAGGATCATCACCCACTGAACCCGAGTGTCAACTTTTGCTGGTGGGGAAACTGAGGCCCAGAGAGAGGAAGGGCTTGACTAGGCCCAGGATGGGCCAGACACAGAGTTGGAGTGGGATCAGAGCCAGAATCCAGGGGTTCCCATCACTGGTCCCACGTCTGTGGCACTGAGTCCCAGGGGGAACAGCAGGGACAGAGGACAGGTGGGGTCTCCCAAGTCCCTCCACCCCTGTCTCCCCGAGTTTCCCACAGGAAAGGAGACAGGGAACGGCACCATTGTGCCTGTGTGACTGGTGATGGGCGGGCGTGAGGCTTGGCCGGGCCCCAGCGGGGGCAGGGAGGGGAGGCTGTGGGCACACCCTGTCTCCTGCTCCCTCTCGGGCGGACGCCGGGGACCCAGCCTCGGAGGCGAGGGCCGCAGAGCCCGGCGAGGCGGCCAGTCTGGCTATGACCCCCAGTGTCATTTTGTGTGTGCTCCCCTCGGCCCCCACTGTTCTGGGAGACTGGCTTCTGAATGAACAGACCCTTGGGAGGTGGGTGTGTCACTTCCGCTGGTCCACTGGGGGCCAGGACCCCGATGGAATGATCTGACGGGAGGTGGGGAGAATGCTTACATAATCCAGGGGAGGCCATCTTGCTGTCCTGTGACCTACGCTTTCAGACTAAGCAGAGGTAACAAGGCCCAAGGTAGTCGTGCCACAAACACGCCCAGGGCCTGCCCATGTGCCCAGCCACTGGTCCTGTGGCAGCTCACCCAGGGGTCCTCGGGTAGGATGCAAAGTGTTCGGGCCAGGCTGCCCAGCTCCTTCCAGGTCCCTGCCTATCTGGCTGTGTGTCACTGGGCAGCTCACTCAACCTCTCTGTGCCGTGGTGGGTAATGACAGTGCTCACTTCACAAAGCACAGTGAACAAACACACAGAAGATGCTATAGCGCCTGGTGCAAGAGAAACACTGAGTGGATCTTGGGTAGTGTTGTTGATGTGATGGATCAAGGCCAGGGATTTGGAGGGGAACCAGAGGTGGCCCTGCTCTTGGGGTGTCCAAGTCTAGAGGCAGAAACTTGGCTGATGTCACCCTCCGGGCAGCCTGGGGCAGGAGAGAGTGACTCATTCCCTGGGACATGGGGTTTGGTAAGGAGGGTGGGGAGGGACCCGCCTGGCCCTGAAGAGGTGTGCTGCATCACAGGCAGAGGGGCTGGGGCCAGGGGTGCAGGAGGCGGGGGGTGCAGGGCGAGGTCAGTGCTAGGCAGGCAGGTTCTAGAAGGTCTGAGTTTGTGCCATGAGTGGCCCTAGAGCCAATAGCTGGAAAAGCCATCCATTCGTCCCCGTGGCAATGGCCACGACGCCCCTGCGGGGAAGGCCGAGGTGAGCGCTGCCTCCACAGGGCCTGGGCAGACCGGAGGTACCTGCCCCCATCACCCCTGTGTCCTGGAGTCTCCGTCTCGGGGCCAGGCCGGGGCTGTTGAAGGCGGGCAGGGGCTGTGTGAGGCCTGCATGAGGCCCTGCACAGCTGGATGCGATTAGGAAAGCTGAGACGTTATTGTTTTGGGGTTAAATCGAAACTAATCTCCCCAAGGTGATGGCCAGACACCTCAAGGGTGTGTTCTCACGATGTAGCCCTTTGGGCTCCGGAAGCGGGGTCCCTGGATTCCAGGGATGTGTGGAAAGAGGACATTGACGGCGCTGCTGCCCGCAGGCCTGGTCCAGCCGGAACACGGTGGCGGTGGCGTAGGTTCCTCCCACCCCATCCCGCAAATCCCAGCTCCGTCCGCCTCCCACTGAGCCCGCCCCCTCCCACCCCGGCTCAGCTGCACCATTGGCCCAGCCCGGCCCCGCCTCCGCTGGCTCTCCACGCACCTTTCCCCTCCACCTCCATTCGTTCACCACCTGGGCGGTTTTCTTAAACTTCCAGGTGGCCCAGTCCTGGCTCCCCACCCTTGGGGAGACCTCACTGCACCCCTCAAGGCTTCCCTACCCTGCACCCCAATTCCCATGGCTTTTGACACCCACTACCTTGTTTGTCCCACGACACTGGGGGGCATTTCAGTCAGATGGAGACATCGAGGCCAGGGAGCGGAAGGAACTGTCCAGAAGGTCCCGGGGTGAAAACAGCAAAGCCAGGCCTGGGAGGCAGGGTCTGAACTCTCTCCCACTGACCACCAGACAGAGGGTGTGGGACCCAGGAGCTGGGAAACGGGGGCGGGGGGCTGCCGCCATCTCCACAGAGGGACACAGCCCCACTCTTGGCCTCCAGTGGCCTCGGGCGCGGGGCAGCCAGGCCGCAAGGGGCTTGGAAACACGACCGTGGCTGTTTATTCAGCTGTCTGCGGTGGCGTCGGCTCCCCCTCTGGGGCCTGGTCTCTCTGGAGTTAAAATACCCCGCCCTGTCCCCACCACCGGGCAGTGACCTGCCCAAAGCAAGAGTTCTCTGCAGGAGGCTGGTGGGGAGAGCCACCGCGTGGAGGCCCGGGCCTCGGCCCGAGCCGCGTGGAGATGGCGGGACCCAGGGGCCACCCTCTCCGAGCAGGAGTGCACATCTTCTCTCCCCAGCGTTTCTGTCGGGCAAGGTGTCTGTGAAAGGAAGCGGAGAGCGTCCTCGGTCTGGGTCGTTTGAGGAGTGTTTCACGAAGGGACATGGCCGTGTGCAGAGCTGAGGACAAGCTGCCGGGGACGAGCAGTTCTCTGGGGCTGGTGGTGGAGGGTCGAGGGAGGGCTTGGGCCCCAAGCCTGGAGCCGGCCTTTGGTAGAGGCCCCCGTCCTCCCGCCAGGGCCTCCTACTGGCTGAGCCCAAGTGGACGTCAGCGCTCAGGAAGCCTGTACATGCGTCCCTCCGTCCAGGTCAGCCTCCGGGCGTCTGGAGCAGGCGGAGAGTGGGTCTGCAGCTGCAAAGGGAAAGGGGGCGGCAAAGCCCCCGAAGAAGGGAGACTGCGGCTGTAGAAAGTTCCTCGTCAGGTGTAGGGGTGGGAGAAGCCACCGTACTTTCTTGCTACAGAAACGCAGAGAGACACCGCCTGGAGCCAAACAAAAAGATGGAACTCTGTGGCCTGTCTTTAGAACCTTACTGATGCCGCCGTCCAGGGGCGGCATCTAATTTCCCTCCCCCTGGGTTTGGATGGGCCCGTGTCGGCCTGGGTGAGTAGAAGGTGTGGAAGGGCGCTGGGTGGGTTCGGGGGCTGGGCTGTGGCAGCTGGCACCTCCACCTGGCCTTCTCGGGCACTGGCTCTAGGAACCCAGGGGGGTGAAGGGCAGCCACGTTGAGGGGTCACAGCTGACAGCCGGTACTGCCCGACGTGTGAGCGAGGCTCCTGCAGTGATTCCAGCCCCCGGACCCCGAGGCACCTCCAGCGAAGCCCCTGACCTGGTGCAGCAGAGGTGGAGCGTTCCCTTTGCGCTCGGTTCAAATTCTGGACCCAGGGAGTCCATGAGGGTAATAAAACAGCCATGACAAGCCTCTGTCTTTCGGGCTGATCTGTTAGCAGCTAACCCAGCAACAGGGACAAACATCACGACACAGGTTGGCCCTGGCCTCTCTGTGCAGTCTCTCTGGACAGTGTTGGACCACCACCTTCTCTCTCTTTACTCTGAATGACACCTCCTGACCTTCATGGGCTGGCCCCCTGCTGGTCTGCAGAGAGGCAGGGAGAGGGCTCTGGCTTGGGCAGTGGCTGGGGAAGGGGGAGGACAGAGGTGGCAGTGCCCAGGAGTCAGGCAGAGACAAGTCCTCCAGCACAGACCCAGCATCCAGAGGCACCTGGCTGGGAGGTCGGGGTGAGCAGGACATGCCCAGGGTTCAGTGTTCCCATCACAGGGTCACGGGGTCAGTCAAGGAAGAGAGAGCACACCAGGCTGTGGAGTGAAATCACTGCACAAAGCTGAGGGATTGCACCCCGAGGACACACAGACCCACCGGATCATGAAGACCGCTTGCATCTTTCCGTCATCTCCTTATTTGTACAGTGGGAGGAGTGCAAGGCGCTGGGCTGGGCTGTTGTCAGGTCGAAGCGAGTGGCACTGATGGGCGTGTGCTGAGGGCCTGGCAGGTGGGGCCCCTGTGCCCAGCAGCCCGACTTGGGTTGAGACCTGACACCTTCCGACCCTAACCACAGAGGAATCACTTGTGGAAACGGCCACTTTCCCTTTTTGCCTTGGCTGCTGGGGAGCTTCGAACCAAAGCTGGGAGCTCACCTCTGGCTCCACTTAGACCTACCTTCTTGCCCTTGCTTTCCCTTCATCTTTTACCTCTACTTTTCATCCCACGTCCTGTGGCATCTTGGTTGTACCCCCAAATCCCTTCTGGGCGAGGTGACCCCTGACTCCTTCCTTCAGGCTCCTCAGCCCCCACCCCCGAATGACATGGAATTCTGCCCTCGGGAAAAATGCCAGCGGGGCACGGGACACTCACGCTCTCAGCTTGGGCTCAAATCCTTGCTCCCGGTCTCACAGCCATGTCAAGGCCGCCCTTCCACCCGCACCCCTGCTTCCTCGGGGTCAGTGCCTCTTGTGAGGCTGCAGGATGGATGGACTGGCACCTGGCACACGTGGCAGCTGCCAGCGTCACTTTCTCCTCCTGTTTTGATTCTTGGCTGATCTCCTTCAGCCTGGCCCCCAGGCTCCTGAGTACGGGAGGCAGGAAATACTCCCTGCTCCCCACCCCTGAGCTGTCGCCTCTCTTCAGAGAGAATGCCCTGCAGATGGCATCCCAGGCCAAGGAACTCAGTCTAGCCAAGAGTCGGGGGTGATGGAGGGCTATCCGGAGAGGCTGCCTGGAGGAGGGGTCCTCACAGGTGACACCTGAAGCTGAATAGGGTCAATCAGGGGAAGGTGGTGTAGGGGAGAACAGGTGGGAAGGAGGCCGTGAGGAGCGGGCAGGACAGGTGGGTCCATGGCCCTTCTGAAGCCAAGGAGCTGAGAAGGTCGTTTGAAGCTGGCCCTGTGAATTTGTGTTGATGGGGCTCTGGGGCCTGTGTCAGCAGAGGCAGGGCTCCTGTGTGCCTGGGGAGGAGGGAGCAGGTGGGAGGCTTGGAGGGCAATGGGGAGCCACAGAAGGTTATGGGAGGAGAGTGTGCCAGGCTCTCAGACGCTCACTGGGAGCACAGTTCTGACCTGATCATTCAATCGGACCTGAAGACTCCTCTGACAAATGAGCCTGGCCCTCCTTGCCTGGTGGGCGGGTGTTTCTCCCCAGCTTTGGCACTCCAACCCCCCACACCCTGCCAGGCAGCGGCAGAGAGAAGGGAGATCTCTCAGGGAAGGATAACGGATTCTGTCCAGCTTTTGACATTAAAATAGACTTTGAAAAGCATGGCTGAGACCACATTTTTGAAAGAAAAACAACAAAAGGAGCTTCTAGAAGCCAGAGCCCCAGCCAACAAGAGTTCACGGCCCAAACAATGGCTCTGGGGAGATGATGAGCCAGTGACCCTGACCTGGCACGGCGGCGGGCCTCCAGGGGGGTTGGACCTAAAGGGGCTGCAGACCCTGAGGACAGGGCCGGGCTGGGCTCTGAGGGTTTGGCGAGGCTGGCCTGTGCCCGCTGCCCTGGGATCACAGTGGGTGGGGCCATGTGCTGCTCCCGGCTCTGGTGTAGGTGAGGTGGGGCGGTCCTGGAGGGGCCACGAGAGCAGGTCCACTCTTCCAGATGCCCCAAGAGGGATGTGCAGTGATCGAGGCATGGGTGGCCCAGGGGGACCCGGCTGGAAGGAGGACCCCGGAGGCTGCCTGCCTGGACAGAGGGTGTCCGAGGCTGGGCGCTGCTGACGGTGACGTTGAAGGAGAGAGATGCTGCTGGAGAAAGAGGATTCTGAGTGGACTCAGTTTACCCTGTCGACCAAGATCACGGGTCTGCTAGAGCCGGAGCACTAGATACAAGTTCAGCTATGAACAAGTGGATTCCGTTTTGCCCGCTGGACATAGCCATCTTTCCTCAAGGAGGCTCGGCGAGGTGGGGTGTCTCGGTCCCTGAAACCCCAGCCCAGGGTGGGCGCCATGGGGTCCAGGGGACACTATGGCTTCCCAGGTTTGACTTCTGCACCGGCCCACCCACCAATCCCTGCGCCTGGAGTCTAAGGTCCAGTTCCCTTGGGGCCAGAAACCGAAGCGTCTGAGGCTACAGGGCCTTGGTGGGAACCGAAGAACAGGAGTATTTTCCTTTGGGGAGGAGGCCGGGGCCATCCCTGGAGTCGTTTCACTTGTAAATTAGGTCTTGGCTTTTCTCCCCTCTGGCTTTCTCCCCTTTGCCTTGGCTGAGAGGTGACCATCTGCAGTACCGGCCAATAATGGGGTGGTCACCCCCCAGCTGGGTGACTAGATGGTCGCGGGGAGAGTTGGGGGGATGCAGGGACAGGGAGGGGGCCCCAGCCTGGGAGGCCGTGCTGGAGGCAGGGCCCCCCGCCCTCCAGCCACGCCCAGCCTCCTCACTTTAGTCGGAGGCGGCCCTGGGTGGGAGCCGGGGTGGGTTGCCCTCTGGGTTGCCCTCCCCCAGCCCCGCCGCTATCCAGGCCAGTGAGCAGAGGGTGATGGGGGCCAGGGTGGCCTCTGCGCAGACGCGGAGCCGGGTTCACAGTCCCCAAGCCCCCGCCTGCCCTGGGCAGGAGCCGCTTCCGGCCACAGGGCGGACAATGCGCTGGCCTGGGGAGGGGTGGCCCCGGGCCAGACCCCCCCACCCCGTCCCTGCCACACAGGAAGCCGGAACTCAGAAGACAGCGTGTCCTGGAGTGAACCCTCCACCAGGCGCTGTGATTCAGGGCGCCGCATTCCCAGAGGAGGTGCCTCCAGTTGAATCCGACTGATTCCTTTCAGCCTGAAAATGACGAGGGGCCCTGGGACCCTGCCTCGGGGGTGACCTGGGGGGACTTTAGAAAATCTCAGCCTCACATTTGCGCCTCTCTTGCAGCCTTGCCCTTGGGCTGTGCTGAGCTGCTTCCTACCGCAGGGCCTTTATGCTGGCTGTGTGCTCGCCTACAGGTCCCTTCAAGGCCACCTCCCCTTGGTCTCAGCTGCCGTGGCCTCCCGTGGGCTACACCCCTCTCCCTCCTGTCGGGGTGTTCCTGTGCCAGCCGTCCCTCTACGGCCACCCCACCCACACAGGCTCAGACCCGTGCAGGGACCTGCCTGTCTTGGTCCCGCTGTGGGACTGTGTGGGTCCTCCCCACCCACCCCTCCCGGCATCCCCTCCCTGCGGGCGCAGCTCTCGTTGTCCCCCAGCCCCTGTGCACTTCCTTTAGTGCACACACCACACCCAGTGTGCTCATCTGCTGCTCTCTATCCCGCCCCAAGGCCGGGGTGAGGGTCCTGGCAGCTGGCGGCTGGGTACTCCAGTGACCAGTCGGGGTCGAAGCCGCTGACGATCCCCTCCCTCTACGATCCCCTCCCTCTGCGACCCCAGGGCTCGCTCTAGGAGACAGGACACGGCCCCGCCTCCAGGCCTGTGGACCAGGAGGCCAGCCCCCTGAACCGGATGCAAGGAGCTGAGAGCAAAAGTCTCAAGAGCGGAACTGCCCTTCCCTGAGCCCTGCTCACTGGGGAGACCTTTCCACCCTCCCCGCCCCCTGGCCGAGGACCAGCTCCCTCCCAGGCCTCGGGCCCTGCCCGCTGGCTGTTGTACCCACCGCCCTCAGCCCTCACCCAGGCCCCCAGCCACACAGCCTCCTTTAGGCTGAGAGTCACCCCAGGGCCTTGCATGCCCCATACCCGGCCGCCGGGCTCCTCACCCCTCAGCCCACTCGGCCAGCAATGCTGCCTCAGGAAGTCCTCCGGGATCTGCCTGCCGGGCTCTCTGGTGTTGCCCTCTGGTGTCCGAGCCCTTCCCAGCACTGAGAAGGGAGGTTTGTGCAGCTCCAGCTGGGTCTTATATCTCCTGCCAGACTTGGCTCCATTTTTTTTTTCTAGGGGAAGGAGTTAAATATTTGTTTATTTCTGGACCCCCCAAAACTTTTAGCACAAAACCTGGTACATAGTAGGCCTCAAAAAGATCCTTGTTGGTTGACATACGGCTGAGTGAGTGAGCTGTGATGAGAGCACAATCCTCAGAGGGTGAGGGTGTGTGTCTGTGTGTGTGTCTCTGTGAGTGCGTCTGTGTGAGTGTGTCTGTATGTCTGTCTGCGTGTGTGTCTGTGTCTGTGTGTCTCTGTGTGTGTGTGTGTGTGTGGGTGGGTGTGTCCGCGTGTCAGTCTGTGTGTGTGTGTCTCTGTGAGTGCGTGTCTGTGTGAGTGTGGGTGTGTGTGTGTCTGTATGTCTGTCTGCGTGTGTCTGTGTGTGTGTGTCTGTGTGTGTGTCTCTGTGAGTGCGTGTCTGTGTGAGTGTGGGTGCGTGTGTGTCTGGGTGTGTGTCTGTACGTCTGTCTGCGTGTGTCTGTGTCTGTGTGTCTCCGTGTGTGTGTGTGTCTGCGCGTGTGGGTGTGTCCGCGTGTCAGTCTGTGTGTGTGTGTGTCTCTGTGAGTGTGTGAGTGTGTGTGTGTGTGTCTGGGTGTGTGTCTGTGTCTGTGTGTGTGTGTCTCCATGTGTGCGAGTGTGTGTGTCTGCGCGTGTGGGTGTGTCCGCGTGTCAGTCTGTGTGTGTGTGTCTCCGTGAGTGCGTGTCTGTGTGCATGCGTGTGCATGTCTGCGTGTGTGTGGTCCACCACCGCCTGGAGCACACTAGACTCCACACTTGCCGTGCTGGTCAGCTCGCCTTGTCCCTCTGGACGCTTCCTGGAAGTACGGATTTCTCCCCAACCCGCTGCCTCTGTGGCCGCCCTTGATGCCGGGGGTGTGGGTTGGCTTTAGGGTGTCTCCCTCCTGACCCTGAGCTCCTGAGGGAAGAGCACAGGCTATTATACAGCCATAAAAATGCATGAAGCACAATGAACGAGATACCCCTTCACATCACTAGGGGGCTAAAAATAATAACAACAATAAAACAGAAGGGAAATAACAAGGAGGGGAAACTGGAACACGCCGGGGGAAGGCAGCCGGCGCCATCGCTGTGCACAACAGTTTGGTGGTTCCTCAAAAATGAAACATCGTATATGACCCGATAATCCCAGTCCTGGGTGTGTCCCAGGGACCTGAGAGCTGGGCCTCCCTCGGACGCCCGCACGCAGCACCGGTCACGGTGGCCAGACCGCGGGAACACGCCGGTGTCCACCAGCAATGAATGGCCGCACAGAATGCAATCCATCCTTCCCACGCTTACCCAGACCATTGGCCGCGCTGGCCTCTGCTGTGTCCCATTCAGGGCCCTCGGCCCGCCAAGAGGGCAATTCTGGGGCCTTACGGAGCCCCTTAGCCCCACGGGGACCCTACATTCCAATGCTTTTCCCACCACTTCTCGTGGCCATCTTGGCCTCAGTCTCCCCGGCTGGGGGGTGGTTGTGCCTGAGCCCTTTCCAGACCCTCAAATGTCCTCCTCGCAGCCCCCCAGGCAGCACCACCAGGGAGGGGCCTGCAGGGGTCACAGCTCTGCGGTGCCTGTCCCCCCAGCGCCCTTCTTTAAGCACTGCCAGTTCCACGGGCCCATCTTTTCCCGGCCGCAAAGCGCCCTCTGGTGGGAACACGGCGGGGTTGTCCAGGACTCTGGAGGAAGCCAGAATTGGGCGGACCCCCAAGGTCAAGGGCGGGAGACCAGGGGCTGTCTGGGGACAAAGACCTGTCCACGTGAGTCCTGGGGGACGAGGGCGGGAAGCACATTGGGCGGGACAGGGGAGGGGACAGCGACCTCTGACTTCTCAGGAGTGAGTGTTGTGAACTGTCCCCATGGTGCAGATGAGGCCGGGAAGGCAGGTGTCACCAGGGCTCTCACCCCAGGGACCCACTTCCTCCCACCCGCCTCTGCCCCCGGGCCGGGGCCACCCTTCCAGGCCGGGCACGCTGGGGTTGCAGGCTCGGGCAGCCCTCCGTGCATAGGGGGTGCCAGGCCTCCCACCCCCCTGCCTGGCCCAGCGGCAGTCACCCAGCCCTGATCCTGACTCTACCCATGGAGGACGGCAAAGAGGCCCCGGCAGCCCAGAGCTGAGTGGTGGATCCGGGAAGGGAGATGTTGGGATTTACTAGAAGAAATATATGTTTGGTCTTTGTCGAGTCCCCATTTCTGGCACGGAGCTCTTAAAACTTTTGGAATTTCCTGCGTGCAGAGAGTGAGAAAGGTGTCTTTTGTTATGTTAATGAGGTGACTCCTGGTAAGCACCAAAGAATGGGGGCTGGTCACCAGAAGAACCAACCAAATGATTAAAGGCTTGGAACTTTTAGTCCCATCCCCCCATCCCCGACCTCTGGCGAAGGGAGAGAGGCTGGAGGTTGGCCCGATCGCCAATGGCCAATAACTTAATCAATCGTGCCAAAGTAATAAAGCCTCCATAAAAACTCAGAAAGGACGGGGTTCTGAGAGCTTCTGGGCTGACGAAGCCACGGAGGTGCTGGGTGGGTGGCGAGGCTGGGGAGGGCGTGGAAATCTGTGCCTCTCCCCATACCTCGCGCTGTGCATCTCTTCCACCTGGATGTTCTTGAGTTTTATCCTTTTATAATAAACCAGTAATCTAGTAAATGAAATGTTTCTCTGAGTCTTGGGAGCCGCACTAGCAAGTAAATCCAACCTGAGGAGGGGGTCGTCAGAACCTCCAATTTATAACCAGCAGGTCAGAAGCACAGGTGACAACCTGAACTTACAACTGGCCTCTGAAGGGTGGGAAGCAGTCTTGTAGGACTGAGCCCTTAACCCGGGGGGTCTGACACCATCTCTGGGTAGACAGTGTCAGAACTGAGTTGAACTGTGGGACCCCCAGCCTGTATCTGAGTAACTGAGACACCTAATTCCCCACCATGGAAAACTGAGGCTGAAGTGGGCAGGTCTAGTCCAGGGACTGTAACACGTAAGGGCAAATCCAAGTTCAAAACTGGACCCGGTGGGTGGAGAAGACACTTCCCCTCTTTTTAGTCTCTAAAATACCACCATCACCTCCGCCATCGTCACCATCACCATCACCATCACCACCTCCACCTCCACTTGCCAAAGAAGGCTTCGCAGCGGTCACCACTGGGCAGCCCACAGTAGTCACGGCCCAGGCACCACTCTGGACTTGACAAGTGCAGAGTACAGACAAATCATCATCCCAGATCTGCCCAGAGGCTTCTCCTGGAGAAACAGAGACAGACAGCACAGCGGGATCCAGGTTGAGATGGGAGAGCAAAGGGGCCGTGGGGGGCCAAGGGGAGAGAGCATCTAAAGGCTACCTGGGACAACCAGGAGGGCTTCCTGGAGGAGGTGCCAGCCCCTTCACGGGCTGAAGAGGAGTTTCAGGAGTCTTCTGGTGAAGGTCTGGGGGCAGGAGATCTAGGCAGTGTGTTTAAAATAGAGCATGAGGGGTCCCTGAGGACCATCTGTGTGGCTGGAGGGGGTGGTGGGAGCTGGGGCTGGGGGCTCAGTGCAAGTGGGTTTGCCGAGGGTGGGTTGCAGGACTGTGCTCCTGGGAACCTCAGGGAGGTGCCTGCAGGGTCTGCTGGGGGCAGGCAGGCATTGTCACCCCATTTTACAGATCAGAACCCTGAAGCTTCTGAAAGGAAGCCACTCGCCCAGCACTGGAGTGGAGCCAAGGCCTTTGGCCCCCCACGCTCCACCGAGCAGGCTCGTTCTTGCTCGTCTCTGTGCCTTCACTCAGGCTGGTCCCTCGCCCCAGAAGATTGTTTCTTGGACTATCTGCCTGCTCATCTCTCAAGGCTCGGCAAGGACTCCGTGCTTCCATTGCAGGGGGCATGGGCTCGATCCCTGGTTGGGGAACTAAGGTGGAGGGCAGAGCCACCTGATTTCTTTCTGGACCCCCGGGCTCTGGACAGCGTGGCCTGCCCGTCCAACACAGTTGGTGGTCCCCCTTCTCCTGCTGCTGTCACCAGTGCCTGTGAATGAGTCTCTGGCCCAAATGAGTGAGGACGTTGTGCCCAGAGAGGCTGGAAACTCACCCACGGTCTCCCTGCTGGGATGGAACAGCAGGCCCCTCAGCTCGTGCCCCCATCCCTGGCCTCCTCCACGTGTGCCTGGGGCACAGGCAACGGGGGGGCGGGGATGATGGGAGCTTCAGGGCCTCATAAAAGTCTGGGCTCTCAAAAGCTTGACCCGAAAAGCCCCTTTCCCTGGCCAGAGAAAGATGCGTCTTCCAGGTGGACCCCATCAACCACAGCATTGCAGGAATTTATTTGCTTTAATAACCCAGCGGCCGCAGAGCCCCAGCTGTCCTCATGGGCAGGACCGAAGATCCAGTATAATTCAACTACAAGCCCACCCAGCGTCCGCTGCGAGCTTTCAGTACTTTTCTCTCCTGGGTCAGGCTCTAGTTCCTCCTGGCCCGGCTGTGAGAGAAGACCACATTCAGACACTTGAACTGGCCAGGAAATCAGTTAGATGTGTGTGTTTGAGGCATGTTCATTTGCATCACGCTGATTCCCACTCCCTAAAATCTTTCCCATGTTTTCTCCAGTTTCTGGGGAGAATGTCCTAAAAGCCCCAGCCCCCCAGGAAGAAATCAGGTAGCTCTGCCCTCCAGGGGAGATGCTACACAACAGACAGGAGCCTAGAGAGCCATGGGAGCCCCAAGGAAGCCAGCCGCAAATGGAGATGTTCAGGGAAGGCTTCCTGGAGGAGGGCAGCCATTGCTGAGCCCTGAAGGATGAGCCAGGCAGACAGTCCAAGAAACAGTCTTCCAAGCGGAAGGACCAGGACCAGAGAAGGTGAGGAGAGGACTTCCCCGGTGGTCTAGTGGTTAAGACTCCGCGCTTCCACTGCGGGGGGCATGGGTTTGATAATTGGTCAGGGAACTAAGATCCCGCATGCCCTGTGGCGCGGCCAAAAAAATTAAAAAACAAAACAAAACACACACAGAGAAGGTGTGGAGATGTACAGGGGGGAGAAGGAGGGAGACTGAGCATGGTCCCCAAGCCCAGGTGCTTTGGCATCCGTTTAACGTCCACCACCCACCAGGCAGGGAGGGCAGAGGCACCCGGAGCGCTAAGGTGGCTCAAGAGGCTTGAAAGTCGTGGGAAGGGAAATGCAGTGGGATGCAGGAGCTGCCGTTCCCCGTGTTCGGGGTGGTGGTATGGCAGCAGGACCCACTTTCCCAGAGGCCGGGCTCTGTCCTGGGCCCTGGCCTGGATCTGCCCTGTCCCTCCGCAGGGGTCCCAGCTGCCCACCTGGAGGAGGAGGATGTGGGCGGGTGTACCATCCATCTCCATGTGCCCACCTGCTCCCTCTCTCGGGCACAGTTCCTCGAAAGAGGAGGGGTCACGGAGCAGAGCAGTTTCCATATTACAAGCACCCGGGAGATGTCCTAGTGTTTGCAATCAGTGCCGTTCACAGGCAAGAAGCCTCTTGTTTACGGGGGCTCTTAGCGTGTGCCAGGCGCCACGCAGGATGACAACCAAGGAGGCAGCGAGCGTTTCATGGATGGGGAAACTGAGGCTCAGGGTCACAGAGCCTGGCGTCCGCAGCCTCCATCTGTCCCCTACCCCCCACTTTCTGCTTGCTCACCATGAGCCTAGGAGCCAGCTGTGAGGGGCCCCTCCGAGCACCCACCCACCCCTACTGCGCCGGGGTGGCGGGGGGAGACCGGGTTGGGGGGTGACCCGGCTGGGGGGGCAACGTGACAGGTGGTGAGGAGAGAAGCAGGGCTTGGCAGCCCAAGGCGGGCCCATCACCTCTTTCATTTGTTCATTCACTCAGTCATTCATTCATTCACCATTATGGGGCCACCACCAGTGATAAGGGGTCGCAGGGCATCAGTGCTGGCCAAAGTCTCAGCATTGGTGACAACCGCTCATTTCACAGCTGAGCAGAATGAGGGCCGGAGCTTTCCAGATCCCAAGGCGTTTCCTGGGCCAGGACTGGAGACTGCCCTGGCGCCCTGGGTGCTGCCTCTGGTGGCCTGTGTGCATCTCAGGCCGAGGTGAGGGGCCTCCGTGGGGTCTGGATCTGTGTGCCCACCTCCCCAGGGCCCTGCACAGCGGGATGGGTGCAGGCAGGGGAGTCCACGTGGCCAGGCCGGGGACCCCAGCCCCAGGGCTGGATACTGGCTCTGCCGGCTGCAGCTGCGGGAGCGGGGGCAGCGCAAGAAGCCCTGGGCACCCCTTACCATAAGAGCTCAGAGTACCGGGTACTGGGGCGGCGCACTCGGGCTCCAATCCTTGCTTGGCCACTGGGTGACCCTGGCGGTCCTTTCCCTCCCTGAGTCTCAGGCTTCCCACCCTTAAAGCAAGGGGCTCCATCCAAATACTTTGGCCATGAGTCAAAGTCTTTGTTGTTCATGAGTCACATGGGGTGCGGGGTAAGAATGCAGGTTCCCAGGCATCACTGCGGTCAGTGGTCGGCCCTGGTGCCCTGGCTCTTGGTGCCCGAGACAAAGAACAGACACCTCATTGCTTTTAGGAGATCAACCTGGCAAATAGGATTATGGCTACAGATGCAATTACATTGCAGACAGTTAATCCAGCTTCTTAAGGATGGGTCTCTGGTTCAGAAATGAGCTTCCCCCTCTCCCAAATGATTGGCCAGTCATTCTCTGAGAGGCTGGGAAAGTGAGTGACTCAGCCCTGTTTTCTAAAGAATACACTTGGCTTAAGAGGCATGAAAAATGCATGACGTTAAATGCAGTGGCAGAGTGACGACCAGGAGACATGAAAGTGTTTAGACAATGAGGCCTCGCCTGCCCCTCCCGGCCCTGTGTCAGCGGCTTTGTCCAGATCAGCCCGGGGTGGGTCTGACTCACCCCTCTTCTCATGAACAGGGGTGACTGGGGGTGGGGAGGTGGGGGTGTCCACCTGCTCCTTTATTCCTTCAGCACAGACCTTCTGAATCTGGCTGCAGGCTGGGGTCCAGCTGAGCCCCAAGAGAAGAATGTCTGGACAATCGGTTGCCCACAGGCTGGGTGGATCCAGGAAGGGGACATCTGAGTATATCATGGGGTGGGGAGAAGTCGGTGATGGTGTGCTCCAATATCCATCTCCCCATCTGCCTTAGTAACCGAGCTCCAATTTTACCTGGGCCTAGTGCTGCTCAGCTGAAAGATTACATTTCCCACCTCCCTTGCAGCTAGGTATGACCATGTGACCAAGTTCTGGCCAATGAGAAGTAAGAGGGAGTGTCCAGGAATGGGAAGAGGCATGCCCTTCTTTGGCTCTTTTCCCATCCAGCAACCTGGAAGGCAGATGTGATGGCAGAGCTCAAGCAGCCATCTTGGAGTCTGAGGTGAAGGAAGGCAGAGCAATGAGCTGGCAGGACCCTGAGTCCATGATGACATGTATGGCCTTTATACCAGCCCTAGTTTGCCTACATCTGGACTTCTTTTATGGGAAAGAAAAAACACACATTTATCTTGCTTAGGCACTGCAGTTTAGAGTTTTGCTGTAATAAGCAGTCAAACCTAATCAGAACTGGTACAGTGGGGAAGAGCTCTTGAAGAAGAGAGAACACCATGAAAACCAGAGGACTGATCAGGCTGAAGGACTCCTGGTGCTTTGAGTGGCTCACATAGGATCAGTGGATGACTGGTCAGGTCAGGTCTCCTGCACTAAGCTAAGGGGCTCGGGCTGCACCCTCTAGACCAAAGGCCTAGAAGGGTCCATAGTAATCTGATGAGTAGCATGGGAGCATGTCAGGCAATGGGTATGGAGAGGACCGCGGTGGGGACCAGAGTGTAAAGGGGTGTGAGGGACTGCCGTTTGTCCTCCAAAACCCATCGTTCCCTTCTCCCCTGGTCTGGGTCTGTGTGCCCACCTGTCCTATAAATTGGAAGCTGGCCCCGGACAGCAGCCCAGCCCCCGACCAGGGTTCCCTGCCCCTTGTAGCTGAGTGTGGCCAGAGACAGGCCAGCATCAGTGGAATGTGGGCAGAGGGAATGCAGATGCTGTGTCACTGGCTTAAAAGGAAACTGCTTATTTGGACTTTTCTGCCAAGCGGGAGCTCAAATGTGCCCATGCCCATTTGAGCCTGGCTGACTCAGCCATGTCCTGGGGATGGACAGAGCTGTTCATCCGAGCAACAGGATGGACAGAACCTGCATTGTCCATACCAAAAAGTCCATACCTTGTAGCTTAGACCCCTGGTTCTCATCAGAATGTCTGGAAACACTTTGGGTTGTCACAACGGGGTAGGAGTGCTGTAAGCTTCTAGTGGGTGGAGGCCAGGGACGCTGCTAAACATTCTACAGTGCCCAGCACAGCAACCCCCCGCCAGCCTCGAATGTCCACGGTGCCACCGTTGAGAAACCCCAGCTTACTCAGGCACCTGAGTGCATAGTGTTTGGCCCTTGCCTGGGACAAGGTCCAAGGTCTTGGTCTGGCTTTCAGTGCCCTTTATGGCCTGACCCAGCCTAAGGGCTCAGGAGGTCAATGGTCGGAGTCAGGCTGTAAATAGTCATGGAAAGGAGAGGGAAAGGAATTCCAGGTAGGGAACAGCATGGAACAGCATGGAAAAGGCACAGAGGTAGGATCAAACTGTGGACCATAGACTCTTTCCTGGACTCCAGGCTGAATGGCTTTAGGGGCACAAGTCAAGAGGTCAGAATATGAAGGGCTTAAAAAGCTGGCCTTGGGGAGAGAGCGACGGAGAGATGGTGAAGCCTGTCATGCTAAGGAAGCAGCCTCTGGTCCAAGTTTTCTAAGAGTTTCTATTTGTTATATGCTTGTTTTTTCAAACCAGGAAGGAGTCTTCAATTTTTCTCAATGCCTCTTTGGCATCCTTGGAGATGAACCTGTGGCCTTTCTTCTTTGACTTACAGCTGGAACATGCTATAGTAATTTTCCAATATTGGATCACCCTCAAGTCCCTGAGCAGGGCCTCTCTATGCCTCAGTTTCCTCATCTGTAAATGGGGGTGATAATAAAACCTCCCTCACAGGGCTGCAATGAAGAGTAAATGAGGGCTTCCCTGGTGGTGCAGTGGTTAAGAATCAGCCTGCCAATGCAGGGGACAGGGGTTCGAGCCCTGGTCCGGGAAGATCCCACATGCCGCAGAGCAACTAAGTCCGTGCGCCACAACTACTGAGCCTGAGCTCTAGAGCCTGCAAGCCACAACTACTGAGCCCACATGCCACAACTACTGAAGCCTGTGCGCCTAGAGCCCGTCCTCTGCAACAAGAGAAGCCACCGCAATGAGAAGCCCGCGCACCGCAGCAAAGAGTAGCCCCCGCTCGCCCGCGCGGAGCAACAAAGACCCAATGCAGCCAAAAAAACAAACAAATAAATAAATAAATTTACAAAAAAAAAAAAAGTAAATGAGTTAATGACAGAGGCTGTGCTATATAAGTGTTTGTTAAACACAGAGCTTTAGTGTGCAGTGGACACTGGTTATTTTTCCCGCCCAGCATGTACTTCCTTCTTCCATTTTTCTCATGGAGTCACTGCTGCTCTTTTCTGTCTATGCAATTGGGATGGCAATGACCCCAACCGGGGCTCCAAAATCCTAGGCCAGTTCTTCCCTCCCCAGACACAGTGGCCGGCTAAAGGATAGTCATGTGACCCAAGCCAGGCCAGTCAAAGGCAATGACAGTCAATCTTGGAATTCTGTTGGAACCTGGGAGAGAGAAGCTCTCTTTTTCTGTGGTTGTCAACCTGCAAGGCAGAACCCTGGAGCAGTGAGGGGTCACTGCGTGGAGACGGCCTGCCTGGGAATGAGGCTAATTTCTAGGTAAGCAAAATTGACAGAAAGAGAGACAAAAACCACTGGTAATTTTATTTGAGCCCTGGCTCCAGCTGTGCCTGAAGTCACACTGCCTGCCCTTAGGCTCTTCGGTTATGTGAATCAATAGTTTCCCTTTTTTATTGCTTACAGCTTGGCTTCTGTCATTTGCCATGGAAAAAGTCCTGACTAATACAGGGGTCAGCAAGCTACGGCCGGGGGCCAAATCCCCAAGCTAAGAACGGATGTTACATTTTTAAAGAGTTGTAAAAAAATTAATAAATCAAAGAAGACTATGTGATAGAGACTGCAAGTGGCCTGGCAAAGCCTAAAATATTTACTATCTGGCCCTTTTCAGAAAAAGTTTGCTGAATCCTGAACTAATACATTACTTATAAAAATTCTTAATCTCAAAACTTGGTTCACTTATTTTCATCTTTCCTTTTAGTGATGAAAGCAATGCATTTGCCTCTGAGTATGGCTTTGACTGCCTTCTGCAAGTTGTGGCATGTAATACAATGGGGTTATTTTCCCAGCTGTCTGCTCCCACCCAAGTACTGATATGGGGACTGATATGGGGACTTTTCTTTCCATATTCACCGTCCATCACTGCCCCCACCCTCTGACCTGTGGGGCTTCTGAGTATTCTGAGGAGAAGGTGTTTGCACAGGGAAAGTTGGATAGGGAGTGAAAAGTCCAGGGCCCTAGGCAGACATCCTTCCACTAGAAAATTCATGGATTATGTCCTGGCAGCTGCTGATGGAAGGTTCTTACTCCACAGCAATGAGAAAAAGAGCCGCTCAAGCTAGGGTCACCAACTTGGCCAGTTTGCCTGGGACTACTATCTGGTTTTAGAACTGAAAACCTCTCCTCCTGGGGACCCTCTCTGTCCTGGGCAAGCCAGGACAGTTGGTCAACCTAACGGTAGCTCCTCCGCCTGGGTAAGCTGGTGGGCTTCTCCTGAATGGTGGTTATCCTCGGGCACTGGATGAACTTCCATGTGATGGATCACGTCCACGTAACTCTCCAAAGACTGGCCCAAATGTCCTCCCAATGCCAACCTCTAGCCCTTCCCCCTTCCCTCTTCCATTCTCAGCCCAACCTTGAAGGTCACAGCCCCTTTCCTCTGCACCTCATCCAGCCCAAGGGGCCTTCCTGCAGTAGATGGGGCATCGGTCTCTATTCTTTCTCCAATTCTAAGAACTCTCAGCCCTGAGAGGCAACCTGAATTCCTCGTCACGAGGAAAGCTAGCAATGGCACGTCAAATCCTTCTTGTGCTTCGAATCTCTCTGACTGCCCCTTTTGCTACAAGCCAGAGAAAATTCTGTTTTTAAGGGGCTCATGTGATTAACTCAGCCCACTGGGATAATCCTCTTTTTGATTAACTTAAAGTCAACTGATTAGTAAACGTATCACATCTTTTGCCATGTAATGCAACATCATCATGGGCACTATACCTCATCATATTCACAGACTCCGGGATTAGGGCAGGACGTGTAGGGGGGCCATGAGGGATTCTGTCCCCCGCACCTCCCTTACCTATCAGGCCCTCCTCACCTACCTCGCCTCCCCTGGGGTTTTCCCCATCAGCACCTTCCTTCCTCATGGCCTCCTGTCCTCTTGCCACACTCAGTGTCCCCCCATTGGACTGGGGCCCCCAGCAGCAGGAAGTGAATGGTTAACCCTGTACACTCCACTCCATGAGGCCCAGGCTCTGCCTCCCTAGATGCTGAGACATGCTGATCTCTGAGCCCGATGGGCCTGGGTTCGCATCCCAGCTTGACCAACTGTGTGACTTTGGCCAAGCACTTCTTTCTCTACCTCAGCGTCCTCATCTGTGCAATGAGTCTAGTAGCACCATTTCACCAGGCTGTGCGAAGTCCAGTAGATGAGCACTTGCTGCTTATCTAGACAGGGCCCAACACACGTTCAGGGGCTCCTCAGTACGACTTGCTGGGGTTCAGGAAACACTTAACAGTGAAGCCAACAAAAGATGCAAGAATGAGGCAGGAGAAAGTGCGCAAGAATGGGGTGTGGTCGATGTGGGAGATGGTGTTTGAGCCCAAACTCAAGGTTCAAAGGAGTCGATGTCAGGTCCATGCTCTCCACAGCTTACAGCACTGCAGTCACGATTGTAGCTGCCTCCTGGAAAATCTTTCATGCCATAATTGCTTATTGAGCCCTTATGATATGCCAGGTTCTCTCTTATCTTGGGAATAGAGCAGGAACCAAAGCAGATGTAGAGATGGTCTCCATGGAGCTTATAGGCTGGTGGTACCCAAGAAACAAATAATGACATTTTGTCCCCAGTGTCACAAAGGGAACAGCAGCGTTATGATGGAGAACACTAGTGAGTATGCTTGGGGGGAGGAATGTGAGCGTCCCTCTGATGTAGGACATTTATGCTGAGGCCACATAGAACCAGAGGAAGAGCATTGTGCCAGAAGGGGCAGCACGTGCAAAGCCCCTGGGGCAGAACTAGCTTGATGTGTTAAGTAACGGAAGGAAAGACAAGGGAGAGGAGGATAAGGGTGCTCACGTGTGTGATGAGGTTGAGGGGCAGGTAGGGGCCAGAAGATGCCAGGCTGAACCTGCACTGACTGAGTGCCTGCCATGTGCCGGGCACCGTCCAAGCACCTCCACATGGGTTAACTCATTCAAGCGTCAGAACCCCACGGGTTATACGTGCTACTGTTGTCCCCATGTAGCGATGAGGACACCCAGGTTGCAGAGCTTGAGAGCTTTGCCTGAGGTCATCCAGGGAAGAGTGGCTGAGGCCACTGAACGCCACTGAGCCTAACGGTGGCCTAAGACTCTTCCAGGGTCCCCAGGGCATCCTGACTCTGGAGACTTCTGCCCCTGGGCATTGGCAGGTTGCCATATTCATTGAGTACCAGAACCCCATTCCCAGCAGAGCCACGCCCTCTACTTCCACCCAGTGGTTCCCCCACCCAAACAGATGCGGGACCCTTGGAGCCAGACACAGGCCACCAACCTGTTCAGGATGACGGGGAGCTGCAATTCCATTTGGGAGGAGGGGCGGGGCTGGGTGTAGGGGTAACTGTGTCAGTGGACCTCAGAGCCCTGGAATCAGCCCTGGGGACCCAGGCTGGGTAGGAACCTCAGGCCTACTGCCTGCCTCTGTGTGTGTGTGTGTGTGTGTGTGTGTGTGTGTGTGCCACTGCACATGCGCGCGCGCACACACACGGGGAGGGGATTCATAGAGCTCTTCCACCCCAGATTTCCCCCAATCTTGGAGCCATTCAGGGACCCCCTTGGAGACGGACCCCGGCGGGGAGCGACTTGCTGGAGGTCACGCGGGCGGTCCTCAAACCTGGCCCAGCGGTACCTGCTCCGCCGACATTTCTCCCGCGGCCGGCAGGGGGCAGCACGACGCTGCGCCGCTGTCCCCAGTGTCCCGAGAGGTGCGGCTCTACATCCTGTTCTCCCGGGGAAACTGAGGCACGGAGCAGCACGCTGAGTGAGTGGACTAACCTAGGCGTCCCACCCGCTAGCCGTAACCCTCTCCTCTCCTGGACCCACTACGCCGGGCCGGCTGGTTCGGGAGCCTGCCCGACCTCGAACCCGGGAGCGGATTGGGGGTGGTGGTCCGCGAGCCGTGAGGTCTGGGGCGGTCGCCGAGGCCCCGGGACGGGAGCAAGCAGCCGCTGCGGGGGTCATTACTTAAGTCCAGCCACACTCCTCAGCTCCCGAGGATTCGCCTCATTATCGGAGGCGGAGACTGAGGCTGGTGGCGCTGGGGCGGGGAGGTGGCCCCCGGAACCTGTGCCAGGTGGGGCACCCCGTCCGCCTCGCAGTCCCGGGTCCCGGCGTGGCCCCAGCTGCCGGAGACACCCCCCTCCCGCCCGGGTCTTGGCGCGCCCGCAGCCTCGCGTCCGAGCGTCCTCCGTGTCGCCGCCGGGTGGCAGCATCGGCTCGTGCTCCCCAGCCCGCCCGGCTCCAGTCAGCAGCCTCCCGTTTCCCGGGCTCAGCTTCCCGTCCCGTGAAATGGGGTGACATCTGGGGCGCTGGGACGCAGGGGACACTTGGGGGTGAGGCTGCTCTTGTCGTTTCACTTCTTTCTGTGCCTCAATTTCCCTGCCTGTGCTTATCTCCACCGTGCCTTTCATCTGTGAACGCTCCCTACCTGCCCCGCTCTGCACGGCTGCCCCCGCCCACACTCGGATCCAGGGGCCGAGGAACGGCCCGCGCCCGGGTCGTGGCAAAGGTTCAGGGATTTGGAAGGATTAAGAGGGGATCAGGAGCAGGGGGTCGAGAGGGACGGCGGGGCGCGGGAGGGAGGCAGACTCTGAGGCAAAGTCCCCGCTGGGGTTTGGCTAGGTGGGACCAAGGGTGGCTGGAAGCAACACCCCTCCCCCACCTCTGGCACTCTTTCCCCAGCAAGTCTCGGGTCTCGGCTGGTCCTCAGGGACTAAGTGCTTCCCAGTTCCATCCACTCTCCCAAGAGGCGTCCAGGTCTGTAGACACTCGGAGCGGGACAGGAGCCTGGCCAGGACAGCGCTTAGCCTGCCCTCTCGGAACAGACAGGGCTTTGGCCAGCAGCAGGGTCTGCCCGCCCGGGTGCCCACTGCCCAGGACTGAACCCAGTCAGACCACTCCCGTATGCGAGGCACCGCGGTGGTTCTGACCTCGCGCTCTGGGCACCGAACGTGAATACTGAGCCTGGCACTGCAGAGGAGGTGGTGCAGACTGAGGGGACCGGGGGCGGTGGGGAGAGCCGTCAGGGAGTCCTTGGGGTGGGAGCCTGCCACACAGCCAGGGAAGCCCCCTTAACCTCCTCCTATCCCTCTCCATCATGGTGCTGAGCCAAACAGCTTCTGTAGGAGGTCGTCCGAGCCACCGCCCTGCATCTGTCTGTCCCTTTCCTGTCCCTACTTTGAGTAAGCGCCACTGGCAGCGGTGGTGACAGGTGTGGGGGGACCCTGGGCGCTGGAGGAGGGTCTGATCGAGGCCTGCGGCGTTGGCAGAGGTGCCTGGGCTAAGGGTGTGGCCCTGGTGGACCCCGTGTGGATAATTGCTGGGGGTAGGGTAAGCGTGCCCAGGACGGCGATGGGCGTGGGTGGGTGGTCTCTCCCTCCCCCACTAGAAACTGGAAGCCGAGTGGCTACCACAGCCTGAATCGGCCATTCTCCTCGGCCCCCCACCCTTGCGGGCGCAGAGGAGCGACCGGCCCCTCCGCAGGTGTCTGTTCGGTGCCGCACCCTCCCCCGCGCGCCCCCCCTCCCCGCGCACCCAACCCCCTTCCTCCCTCCCAGTCCCGGCCGGGCGATCGGAAGAGAGTCGGCCTGGGGAGGGGGTTCCGGGGGATAGATGCGTTTGTGTGTCACGGGGGAGGGAGGAGAAAAGGGAGGGGAGAGCCCGCGAGCGAGGGCGAGAGAGCGCGCGGCGAGCGAGGAGGGCGGGCGGGAGGCGGATCCTCCTACCTGGGGCGCGCTCGCACGCTCGCAGCTCGCTTGCCGGGGCCGCGAGTCACCTGCGGAGGCCGACAAGTGCGGACACATTGGCCGCCGCAGCCCTCGGCGAGGCGCGCACGGCCCCAGGCGCCTGCGCCCAGTGGAGGCAGCGCCCGCCCGCCGCGCTCGGGCCTCGGCCCCGCCGGCCCTCGTGGGGCCCCGCGGTCACACAGTCCGGCTCCGAAGTTGCGGCCCCCGGCCCAGGTCACTCCCCCAGGCGCACGCGGCGGCGGCGGCCCGGGCTCACCATGGTGGCAGCGCGCTCCGAGTGCCCGCGCGTCGCCGGCCGCCGGAGCCGCAGTGCCGGCTGAGAGCTGTCCTCCGAAGCCCCCGACTCCTGCCCGTCCCTCGCCCGGCCCGCGCGTCCCCTCCGCCCGCCGCTGTCTATGGCGCAGCCCCCCTCCCTGGATCATGCACAGAAACTTTCGCAAGTGGATTTTCTACGTGTTTCTCTGCTTTGGCGTTCTCTACGTGAAGCTCGGGTGAGTAGCCCCGTGGTCGGGGCCGGTGCCCGGGATCGGAGCAGCCAGAAGGAGCCGCTTCCAGGGTGTCTCCCAGGGGACGTGGGGACCGGAGGGGGGCACGGGCAGCCCTCGGGGATCCGGGGCTGGCCTGCGCCTTGGACGCTCGCCCCGGCCCTGCAGAGACGCAGCCGAGCCCTTTGAGCTGCGGGTATGCCCGAGGGGCGCCCAGCCCAGGGTTGGAGGAGGGAGAGGAGGACGCGCGGGCGGCCAGGCTCGCTGGTAGCGGCGAGCGTGCCCGGCGCGTACTTTCACCTGTTTGGGCTCCAGGCCCCGGGGGTGGGACGCGCCTTCCCTCCCCCGGGCTGCGCTGGGCGCCGAGCCCGGGCCGAGCGGTCGCCGCCTGGAGGGCGCGCCGGGGCGGGGGGCGGGGGGCTTCGGTCGGCCGAGGGCCCCGGGCGGGCGGGGGGCGCGCACCCCGGCAGCGAGCGCGCCGGCCTGGGCACCCGCCACGGCCCTTCGTCTCTATCCATCACCCGGACGTGTTGAAATTACCTTGACAACTCGTCCGGCTGGCTCGGGAGGGGCCGAGCGGGCGGCCCGGCCGCCTCGGGCTCGGTCCGGGCCCCGCGCCCCCGCCCGCCCGGGGCCCTCGGCCGGGCCCCCTCTCGCCGCGCTCCCCCTCGCGCGGCCCGGCGGGCGGGCGGGCGGGCTCCCGGCGGGCCGCGCTCGCTGCTTGCTACAGTAGCTGCTCCGAGTCGTATTTCCACATTCCTGAACCCAGCCGAGTCCTTACCTGTTGAGCTGCGATCTCCTTTAGACAGAATCTGTCTCGGCCTCGCTCGAAGCGGGGGTGGGCGGGCAGTGTGACCGTGAGGGGGGGGCGGTCCACCAAGCCCGGGGGGCCCACGGCTCCGCGCCCCGACGCGCCCTGCGCACCTACTGTGCGCCGCCAACGGGGGGGAAGGCAGGCCCGGTCCCGGCCGCGGGCAAAGCCGGTGAACAGCCCCAAGGGAGGGCCGGCACCGGTGCCGCCAGCCGAGCCGCGGCCCCCCAGGCGGAGAGGTAGAAGCAGACCTGAGAGTAATTTCATCCATTGCCTCTCCATCCAGCGCCTCCTCCGCCATTTTACAGATGGAGAAACTGAGGCCCAGGGCCGGCAGGGACTGAGGCCAGCGGCCGCACAGGCACGGCTGGAAGCTCCCCGTCCTAGCCTCAGCTCTGCAGGCCTGGGCGGGCGTGTCTGCGGCTGCTGGTGGCGCTGTTTATTGTGGGTCTGTTGTAGGCTGTGTCCCTGGGTGTGTGTTTATGGGAGGTAAGGGTGCAGTGTGTTGAGCCTGCTGGGGGGTGGGGGTGGGGAGGGAGGCACTGTTTTCCGGACCCTCCGGGAGCCCCTGCAGTTACTCTCCCTGTGCCCCCCAATGTAACAGGCAACCCCTAATGAGGCTTGCCTTCTGCTGCCTGGTTCTCAGCACTGAGGCCTTATCGCCTCCTGGCAACCCTGGAGGCGAGTGCTTTTACTCCTCCCGTTTTAAGGACTAGGAAGCGATGGAACAAGGGAGGCCAAGTCACTGTCTGCAAGAGTAGGTGGCAGAGCTGGGACGTCCACCTCTGACTGCTCTTCCTAACACCAGCTCCTCAACAGGAGTCGTCTGAAAGCACCCATTCTCCCGGCTGCAGGAAGAACTCTATGAATCCATCCCCACCTCCCCAGCCCGCGACTGTGGAAGGAGCTGAAGGCGGTGCCCAGGACTGGGGCCAGGGCTCTGGCCAGGGCTCGAGGTTGATGTGACCTCGGGCAGGTTCCCCCTCGCCATTCCTTCCTGAGCCTCCTCGTTCCCCTCTGTAAATGGGACCGCAGCTCTGGCCGTTCTGAACAGGATGGCGGCCAGTGTCTGAGTAGAGAGAACCCAGTGAGTGAGACCCAGCCCGTGTGCCCAGGCACCTGTGCCAGCCTCTCTGGGAGCGCATGAGACAGCGAACCAGAGCTCGCTGAGCCTCTCTGTCCTCTGCCCCACCAAGGAGCCCTGGAGGGGGGGACTCCTCCCCCCGGCATGCCCCCTAGAACATATATTCTCCCAGTCCTATGGGGAGAGAAGATGTGGTCTCCAAACACCCCTGTGGAACCACATCCAGGAAAGCCAGAGAGTCACCCTGGGACCTGCCAAAGGGAGGGAAGGGGAGGGGACTCAGCCCCTGTCACCACCACATTGGTGGTGCCTGTACTGGAGTGAAGGGGCCTGCTTTCTTTGCAAGCCATCTTGGCTACACAAGGTGGGGAGGAGGGGCAGCTGGGCCAGATGTGACCTAAGGGGTTAAATGACTTGGAAGCCCAGTGCATAAGGACAAGGCTTAGGGATCCATCCTCCCCCTCACCCCTCACTGGGTGGCTTTGGGTGAGCTCTTTAACTTCCCAGCCCACCTTCCCTCGTCTGAAAAATGGGGTAACAGTAGCGCCTCCTTCACTGGGTGCTGGGAAGGTTAGTCCTGAGGGCCTTTGATCTGGGGGTGGAGGGCGTCCCAATAAAGTTGACCTTTTCTTATTGGTAACGATATCACAGCAGCTGCAGGCACCTGGGGACTCCTCCAGATAGTGTATTCCAGGGCCATGACGAATCCCAGGAGCTGGGATTTTAGGATCATAAAAGTTCCAAGGAAATATCTTGAGATTGTATGTATTGGGGGACTATTCCGTGATCACAGCCCCCTCCCCCCGCCCATACCCCCATGATTATGAACGTTCAGGAGCAGCTTCCCTCACCCCCACCTCTGCACGTGCAGCCACCATACACACATGCCCCTCAGCCCGGGTGCCAGTGCAGATGTGCAGCCTCTGGGGGAGCCCCTGGGCCGGCAGGAACGGAGAACTCAGCCCCTGAAACCCTCTTGCGGATCGGGGCTTCAAAAGCAGATGCACCTTGGATTGGGGCAGTTTCACAGCACATGGCTTTGAGGAGGCACAGTTCCTCACTTTGGAACTGAGCAGCCTCCAAGCTGCAGCCGTGGAGGAGGCCGAGCCGGGGCCGGGAGGAACCATCTGGAGTCTGGGTACCCTCTGCCCACTGGAACTGGGGTCCTGAAGCCCCAGGATGAGCCTTGCTCCATGACTGCCTCCTGCTCTTGGGGGTTCAGGAGAGGCAGAAGGGCCCAGAGGGATGAAGGTAGGGGAGGCGGCCCCCTCCTCCTGGATGCTGGGGACAAGTCTCCATGCCAGGTCTAGAAGCCAGGAAATCCACTCCCTCTGGGGCCACTGGTCATATTGCACAGACCTCTCCTGTCTTGTCACCTTCCCTCTTTGTGCCTTAACTCCTGCTTAAGGGATCTACATTTCATCTAGAGAGACATTCATATGTAGCCTGGCTTGGCAGACAATAGGAGGTGGGACTCAAAACCTTGTGCTTTGGGCTTTAAAAAAAATCACTGGAAGGAGGATTGTTCAGAAAAGTGTGTTCTTGTGGGTGTGCTCCGCCCCACAACCTATCCCAGCCAACCCCTCAGAGGAGAGTAAAAGAAGTGAGGTGGGGGGAAGCCAGAGTTGGGGGCCTCTATGCACTTGTTGGGGGGGTCTCCAACAAGTGCAGAGCCTCTCCAAAGAGACTCAGAGGCAGGACCCTGCAGAGACGCCGGCGCGCTGGTGCACAGCTGAGCCCTACCACGCTGGGCCTGGTTGGCCATGGCAGTGAGTGCATGCGACCCACAGCCAGTCTCACCAAACCCAGGGGCGCACGCAGGCAGAGACGCAGCGAACACAGTGCATTTGGGCGCACACACCTGCGCGCTCACAGACGCGCCCACGCTCCCGCAGTCACGCGCAGGCACGTGCAGGCACGTGCACGCACACCGGAGCAGACATTGCCCAGCACAACACCCAGGAGAAGCGCACGCCCCCGCGCGGTTATCCCGCGGTGCCTCCCCCCAGGTGCACCCTCCAGAGCGGGCCAGAGCGGTGTGGCTGGCTGAAGTTGGTGGTTGGGGGGACTGTCCGAGCCAAGGCGGTTTGGGCAAGCCCTGGAGGCGGCTCCCGCCGCATGCTTCGGTCAGCCTCCCCTTTAAAAAACCCGCCCGCGGAGGAGGCGGATGTAGGGGTGGCCCGTCCAATGGCAGCCGCGCGCCTCAGGAGACTTGAAGACGTGAGCCAGAGCGAGCGACAGAGCTGGTTCCGACCGATCGACGGACGGAGGGCCAGACGGCGGCCGAGGCGCACTCGCTGCCCACTGCCCGCTCGCCTCCCGGCACTCCAGCCCCAGCGCCCGCCGCAGCCCCAGCCCCAGCGAGATGCGCGGCCCTGGAGGCGGGGCACGGGCGACCACTGCGCCGGGGCCCGCGCGCTCGGTTCCCTAGCGCCGCGTTCCGCCGCCCTACCTTGGGAGGGCCGCGGAGACCCCGGCCTCAGCTGGCCCACGCGCTCTGCCCGCGGGGCCTGCGCAGCCCCGCCAGGAGCGCCGGCCCACCATGCTCCTGCTGTCGCCGCGCAGCGCGCTCCTCTCCGTCTATTGCCCGCAGATCTTTCTCATCCTGTCCAGCGGCAGCTACCTGTGAGTGCCGCGGGTCACACGCGGGGTGGGCGGGTGGGGGCCCCCTCCCTGGGCTCCAGCACTGGAACTGGGCGAGCAGGGAACGCGGCAGTGAGGTCCCTGGGCGGGGCGCCGGGTGCCCGGCGCGCGCGGGAGCGGGGGCACTATGGGTCTTCTAGCCGGCCTAAGCCGCCAAAGTTGAGCAGTTGGGGGTCGGCTGAGGCAGTGAGAAGTTCTGGCTTTGAGGTCAGGGAAAGGGTGGCCCGCTAGAGGCCTGACGGCGCCCGTAGCCCTGGCTGCGCGCACGGAGCGCGAGGGCCGGAGGGCGCGCGGGTAGCGCGGAGATACCCTGCGCCTCCCAGCCGAATCCTGGACCAACGGGATCCCCCTCCCTATATAAATACACGCGGCCCGCACGGCCGTGCCACACTCGAGAGAGCCGAACGCACACATCCGCTCCCCCGCGTACACACTGGCACACACGTGCACGCCGCGTCCCACCAGACAGCACCCAAGCTGTCCTCCGAGGTTGCCGTGGTTTCGCGCGGCTTCCCGCCGCGCCGAGCGGCCCGACCCTCGCCGCGGCCGACTCCTCGTCTGGGGCGAGGGGGGCGCGCAGGGAGCGCGTGCGGCCGGCCAAGGCAGCGCGAGGAGCATGGGGCGCGGGTGCGTCGGGCCGGGCAGCGCCCGCCGGGCTCCGGGAAGCTCCCGGCAGGGCCCGTCCGGGCCCAGGGAGCCGAGGGGCGCGTCGGCGCAGCGGTGGCTTCGCCGGATTCCTAATGGGACGCATATGCTCTGGCCTCCGATTTAAAAAGACGTTTGATTTATGGAACCGCCGTTTGGGGGAATTTAAGCTGGATGCTACTGATTAAACCTCAGAGCCAGTTCTCCCCCCCTTCTCTCCTCCCCTCCCCCTCCCCCTCCTTTACACGCGGGCCACGTCCGGGGTCGCCTAACGCGGCCAGAGGGGGCAGCCGCTGCCTTCCCGCTCCCTGCGCCACCCCCTCCCCCCCGCGCGGCCGCAGTCCTAATAAATCGCCGCGCCCCCGCCCCCTTTTAATAGAGACGCAGCCAATTTCTCCTCCAGCTCCTAGGAAATTACTATCCTACCAGTTTTCCTTCTATAAATAGTCGCGCATCTTGAAACAAAAGTTCGCAACCGCAGCCAGATGCTGCGAGGCCCGCGGTTTCCCGGGCTGTGGGACATAATTACAAGGTCCGGGCGCAGAGAGCGCTCCAGGCCCGGCGGGCAGCCCCGGCTGCGGAGGCATCGCCTGGAGTTGGGGTGAGGGGGGGCAGGCCGCCCAGGGCAGGGCTCGGAGCCGGGTGGGGAACGCCTGATCATTGGAGACTCAGGCTAGGAAAGTGCCAGGCCAGAGAGTCCTGCTGTGGCGACCCTCCTGGGATCTGGATCGACTCAGGAGGTCTTGAAATCTCAAGCCTCTGGTTCTCAGAGGTCGGAGGTGGAGATCCAGAAGCCTCCCCCTCCCCAGAATCCCCAGCACATCAATCTTAAGCCTTACTAGGGAATCGGTAGCTACTCTGCTTAAGAAATCACTTTTGGAGCCAGCTGGCTGAGGTCTGGCGTTAACGGGGAGGTGTCCAGGGGTGGGAAACCAGGAGTCCTCCCCGGGTGGTTTGGAGTAAGAATCTGGGACGAGGAGGTGGGCTCAGGGCTCAGGAGCTGGTGAGAGTGGGATGCCAGGGCCGCAGCTGAGGGGCTCTGGGGCAGGTGGTGGCCAGTACACCTCCACAGACCCTAAGTTTTCCTTTGGGGGTTGGCACCCCAAATCCAGGCCTGCCGTGACTGCCATCTGTGCCCACAGAGGCTCGCTCCTCGAGTGTGCACCGCCAGCTTTGTTGGCAGAAATTCTCCTAAGGCAACAGCTTTCCCGAACGTTCCTGGACCAGTGCTGGGGTCTGGAGTGGGTGTGTGTGGGGGGGGAGGGCGGTAAGGCAGACTCTGCCCCCTGCCCTGCCTTCAGCAACCCCTGCCCCACTGTCAGTCCAGCCTGACCTTCAGCCCCAGGGGGAAGAAAGTGCTGATGCCAGCCTTTCCTGAGCAGAAACTAACGCCAGCGTTCCCGAGAGGGAGCAAGGGAGGCTCCGGCATCTCTGGGGCTCCCGCCACTGTTGGTGGGCATAGGGCTGAATAGGGTTAGGGTTAGGATTAGGGGTGTCAGATGCCATGGGTGGAAGCAGGTCCTCAGTGATGCAAATGAATGTGAGTGTGGAGAGAAGACCCTGTGGGCCGTCTATGAGCCTAGGCCTGAATGCAGGTGAGGCAGCAGTGCAAAGTGCTTCGATCACTGTTGGGGGTCACTGGTAAAGCCCATCTCAGTAGCCTTCTCAGAATACTCCCAAAGGTTGGCCCTGGGGATCTGAGGATGCCAGGGGCAGGAGGGGGCCCTGGGCAGAGGCTTCTTTCTGCTCCAGAGAACTTCCAGAAGGCATCCATTGCTGGGATCACAAACACTGGCGGACAATTGATCCTGCCCCTTTCATCTGGGCTGCTCTCCCGGCTCCGCATCCCGGGCTGTGGTCCGTGCACAGCGAATCCCAGATGCATGCCTGGGCCGCTGCCACTGATCTGGTCGGACGGGTGTGCTGGCCTGGAAGAGCCCCAGCCCCTGCCGGACTCTGAGCTTGGCCTGGCTGGCCATCCGAGGCAGCTCCGGCCAGCGCCGCTCTCCACTGTTGTCAGAGCCGGCGCTCTCAGGGCCGGTGGGGGTCAGCAAGGGCCTAAGGGAGGGCAGGTGGGGGACTGCAGGCCGAGGGGAGGGCCTGCGGTGCCGGGTCGGCGGGTCTGGGGGCCAGGCTAAGGCCTCGTGCCAGGACAGGGCTGACCTACTGTCCTGGGCAGGTCCCTTCCGGTTTCGGCCTCCCTCTCCCAGATGTGGGGCTGGCTGCAGTGATCCCCCCAGATCTTCCGGTACGAGTTTCTCATGGTGACCGCCACTCTGGGGAGCAGGGTGAGTCATGGTGACGGGGCAGTTACTCACCGACCACCTGGCCGTGGGGGTGAGGGCGCTCACCACTGCCCTGCCAAGGCTGGGCCTCTTCCCGGCTCTGCCGCTGTGGCTTTATTGGTGGTGCCAACCGCAGTTCCAGAAGCCCTGTGGACATGACCCTGGACGGGGGCTGCTGAATCTGGCCCAGTCCCATGGTATCGCAGCCTACGTGGGGGCAGAATGGGGCCACCGGCTCAGGCGGGGACAGGTTGCCCTGGGGAGGAGCAGCTCCTAGCCTAGGAGACTGTGCGTGTCCCGGTACGGGAGGAACTCTGCTGTGTGGCCTCGAGCAGGTCCATGGGCCTCTCTGGGCCTCAGTACGCTTGTCGTCGGTCACTTGGAAATGAAGAGCCTTCCAGCACAGGCTCAGGTCAGGCCCATACGCCACTGGGATTCAAAAGCACGTGTGGCTCTGTGGAGGGGTGTGCACACGGGTGAGCCGAGCTGGGGAACCTGACAAAATCTCAACCCCCAAGGGACCCCCCCAGCTCAAGATATGCGAATATAACTGCTCTGATCACAGAGAACTTCGAGACATCATTGACGTGTGAGTGAGGCTTGTCAGCCACTAGTTAAAGGGGGAAGTGGTGCATTTTGGACATGAGTCCTTCGACCTTCTGTATGTGGGTCGGGAGGGTCGGGAGGGGAAGGTGGGTCCCCACATGTTTCCTCCCAGGGCTGCGTTAGGCCCTGCAGCTATGTATTGTGGCCCGCAGGAGAAGGGCCCATTTTCTAACCAGGTTTCCCTTTGGTCCTTGTGAAGCCAAGGGGCCTGATGGTGACGCAGACACCAGGTTCACATCACGGTTCCTCCTCTTACTGCCTGGGTGCATCCCGTAACCTCAGCTGTGTCCTCCGTACAGTGGGGGCCATGGGAACAGTAACCTAGAGGGGGTGTGAGACTTCAACAAGCAAATGCTGAGACGAGCTCTGCTGGGTGCCTGGTATACAGTAAGTGCTCAGAAGATGGGGTTGTTCTCAGCTATTAGGAGCAGGGAGGCTGGCCACCCGTGACAGAGGGAGGCCCTGTGTCTGTGCTTGTTCAGTAGAGAGTGATGAACTCTCTAGGGGATCTCGGAGGGCTTCCTGGAGGAGGTGACACCTAGACAGGGTTTTGAAGGATGGATGGGAGTTGCCCAGACTAAACAGGAGCACAACAGAGACTCTTAGAAGAAGGAACGATACTCACCGGCAAACACATTCACCCAGGTTTTCTCTCCAGGGAGCCTCTCAGCATCTTATTGAGGTGGGCAGACAAGAATGTCGGGGTCCAGGAGAGAGGCCCTTTCCTGAGGTCACCTCTGGGTAACAGCCCTCCCGGCTCTGGTCCAATAGCGAGAGGAGTCCCGGGATCTCTGGGGCCTCGGGGGTGGTACAGGCAGCTGTTGGAGGTGCCCTGGAGCGGGGAGGTCACCACGAAGGGGAGTGATTTCTGATTTTTGACGCCCTGACCGCACATTGTTTCATTGGGCTTCTCTGGGGACACCATGGACACAGGTCTGGCAAGTTGCGCTCCTTGCCTCTGCCCTCCCCACACACTCGTGTCCCCCGGAGCCTCATGCCAGCCTTGGGGAGCAGAGGGCCAGGGCTGCTCAGCCTGCGGGAGCCCAGAACTGGGCTGGGGACCTGGACCAATGCCATGGTCCGACTGCCCTGGAAGGACCCTGCGGGTGGTGGCAGGCGAGGGGGTGAGGTGGGGTGGAGGTCTTGGCTGTGGGGATGCAGACCCTCTGTCAGCTCAGGATTTGGGGTACCCAGAACAGGCCCCTCCATGTGGCCTGTGGCCAGCCCCCTAACCTCCTGGGGCCTCGCTCCTCCTGGGGCAGATGGAGGGGCTTCAGCTGGCTCCCTGAGGCCTCCATGTTGCATGGTCCTGGGTCCAGCTCAGATACAGCTCACCTCCCCCCCGCCCCAGCTCCCCCAGCAAGGGGACAGGAGGCCGGCGCCCTCCCTTGTCAGATGAAACCCCGGCCCAGGGCTCCCTCAGCCTGATGAAAGGGTCATTGTGTGGTGCGGGCCGCCGGCTGGCCAAGGACAAAACCACCATTTGTCCTCCTTCCCTGGCTCAGGGCAGGGGCCTCCCCTCGGGCCAGCCGGCGGGGTGGGGGTGGGCACAGGTGCGCTCCTCTTCCCTTTCTCCATCTTCCCGGTCTCCATCACAGAGCTGCTCCGCTTGCCCAGGCCCCCTCCCGGTCCTGCCTCCCACCCAGGGCATCCGTATCCTCTGGGCCAGCCCCTCTATTGGCAGGGAGGCAGTGAGCTCTCCAGCCCTGGAGGCATACAAGCAGACGCGGGAGTGAGGGCTCGGGATGATGGGGAAAGGCCTTGCCTGGAAGGAAGCCAGGACTCCTGGTCCTCTGTGTGAGGCAGCCATGCGGTGTGGTCGGCCTGCTCCATGGGCGGGGATGCTGGGGCCCTGGGCAGGTCATCCCACAGCCTCAGCAGCGGAACACGGAGCAGGGCTTGGACCCCTGCCCACTGATGCCTCTCCCACTTTCGGGGCGGAGCAGGTGGCCTCTGAGGCACTGGGGATGCCAGAAGGGCTCGATCTGAGGCTGTGAGTAGAAGACACTAAAATTCTGCAGCCCCCAGGTAGACACTGTTGCCGCAGACCCTAAAGCCTGCCTGCTGCCTGGAGCGGGCCTCAGGGTGGGTACTCCACCCTGCCCAGCAAGCAGCTCCCTGGCATCAGCTGTGGTCTGGAAGAGCCCAAGTCAGCCGCCCCTGGCAGTCCCATCCCAGTGACACCTGTGGGCCTCCATCCCTTTCTGGAACCGCCCCCCATGGCCATCCCTGCTCCCGACCTTTCTCCACGTGCCTCCCAGGCCAGAGGTATTCCTTGTGCTAGAAAGCCCTGGTGCCATGTCCAGCTGGAGCTATGAAGGAGCAGGCCCCTGGCAGGAGACTTTGGAAGGGTTGGTGGTGGCTGGGTTCACCCTCCCCGTAGCATGTGGCAGTGCTGCCAGGGTGCCAAGGGCCAGGGTGTCGAGGGATCCAGAGCTGAGACTTAGGCCCTCACTGTCCCAAATTGCAAAACCCTTTCGAATAGGAATTCCTCCAGAACATACTACCTGTTCCCTGGGCCCCTGACTGGGGACACAGCGCTTTGCATTCCACTTCTGCGGGACCAGGTCCCCCTGGAAAGGCTTTCTCTCGTGGGGTGAATGTGTGCAGACATCTGGGGTCTGCTTTGAATCTGCTCCCTCCCAGGCTGCCGGAAAAGGGGAGCTAAGCAAGGGCCTCCCACTTGGGAGGAGCATGAAGGTCAGAGCACCGAATAACCCTCTAGGTCATGCTCAACAGGGCTGAGCCCAGATTCGAACCTGGATCTGCCTGACCCTTAGGTCTGTACTGCCTCTCATGGCATTCTGCTGATGCAGGTTTCCTGCCTTCAGCAAACTCCACTGCCTTCTAATTCGCTGCCTGTAACCTCACATGGGTGGAGAAACCAACTAACCCAGCTGGTTAGAACTGTTCGTTGACCAGGAGTCATGAGGCTCCGAGGGAGGACTTTCTCAAGCTCAGGGGCTGCCTCCATTTGGATTTGGGGCCAGAGGGACGCTTTCCTGGTAGGTGCGGGGGAGCCGAGAAGCCCTCAGATTCCTGCCCTGGGTCCCTCCCGGCCATGGACCCTGACTTTTTCCCTCTGAGACCGGCTTGAGCAGAGAGGAGGTGGCCCCAGCTGGCCAGCTTGTGACCTCTGCCGGCTCAGCATGTGTATGGTGCCTTGTGCCATGGACTTGAGGCAACCTTGTGGGCAACCCTCCCCTTTTGTGGACCTCAGTTTCTCCATCCGGGTGATAGGCCTAGATGCTCAGGGGCCCTCCTCTCCCCTCCTGCCCTTCCACCCGTCCTCCCCAGCAGTCCGAGCTTGCTCTCCACACCAGCAACACCCACTGCAGCCCCTGTGCCAGGGGAACGAGACTGGCCGCGTGTGCAGGTGTAGTTGGGAAGCCCCCTTCCTTCCGCATGATTATGCAAAGCCCTGTGGTACCCACAGCAGGAACACTAGTTCATCTGCAGTGAGGGTAGACCAGGGAAAACCTCTCACAGAAGGTGACCTCTGAACTGGGTCCTCAAGAACGTGCCGGAGAGAAGGAGGATGGCGTTGCTGGCAGCGGCGGCGGGATGACCGGGATGGGGAGCGGGTGGCGGCTGGTTAGAGTAGGGTGGGCAGTGGGAGGTGAGGTCGGAGTGCGGGCAGGGCAGCTGCCCCAGGCCTGGGGAGCTGCAGGACAGAGATGAGTAGCTTCATCCAGAGCTAAGGAAAGCACCTGGGCTCAGGGTGGACGACAGGGGAGAGGGGAGGAGGCTGGTCCCGCCGGCCTCGGTCGCAGGGGGTGCCGAGGGGAGGGGGCGGATTTCCTCAGAGGGATCTGCAGGGCTGATGGGAGGCCGAGTGTGGGAGGGGAGCCCTGTCAGCACCCAGGCTTGGAGAGGCCAGGCCTGCGGTTGTGGGATTGACCACTGCCCCCTCCCCCAGCGCCCAGCACAGCACTCGGCTCTCGGTTGGTTCCCAGTAAACACATGTTGGATGGTCAGATGGCTGTTTGTGTGTCTGGGGCTCAGCGAGGCCCACTGACCTGGTCAGGGCCCACTGCCCAGCGGTGGCAGAGGCCTCCAGGTCCCAGGTGTGCTGGCGCAGGTGGACACGGGGTGGTCTGGGTGCCTGGAAGACTCCCATCTTTCCAGGGTGACTGGCTGGGAGTGCCGGGAATTTCCGGGTGCTGCTGACACGCCCCCTCCGGCGGCAGCCAGATCTATCACCTTGCTGCCCCCGTCTCCCCGGGCCTTTCCTGTGTCCTCTGTGCCCCGTCTCCCCGGGCCTTTCCTGTGTCCTCTGTGCCCCGTCTGCCTGGGTTGGGCCCTGCAGCAGGCTAAAGTGCTGGCTTGGTGGCCCCAATGGACCAAGACCCTGGCAGTGCCCTGGCGGCGGCGTCACCCCTCATGGTGGCACTGCCCTGGCGGTGGTGCATGGTGTCCAGCATGCCCAGGTTCCCAGGGTGACCCTCCTGAGCCTCAGGTCCATGAAATAGGCTGGGATGCCAGGCGCCGGGCCGTCGGGGTGCTCAAGGAGTGTGCACGGGGTGACGGGGCAGGAGCCCAGGGCTGGCCGTGAGGCTGGTGCCGTGGCGCACCAGACAGGGAATCAGCAGCCTTGGGCTCTGGTCACTCACCCTGTCCCCAGTAGTTCGGAGCACACAGGTACTCTGGGTTCATCACCCAGGGCACGGGGGACCCCGGAGACACTGGCCTGGAAATGCCACATCGGGGCTGTGTGGTCAGGCAGGGCTTCCCTCCAGGCCGCAGCTGCTGGAGCTGTGTAAGGAGCGGAACGTCCCCCCGCCCCCCGGGCCCTTCTCCTTTATTTCCTCTTGTGCAGCTCCAGGAGTGAGGCAGGGTCTGAGCGGCGGTGACTCCACGGCCTAGGGAAGTCCTCGATGTCTAGCTTCTGCGCTGAGGAGTGGGCATCGGAGGGGAGGCTCTGGCTGACCCCCCGGGCCACATGCTTGTCTCCCATCCTGTCCCAGAGAGGAGCGGAGAGCAAGGGTTTGCAGTCAAGTCTGAGTGTAACCCAGAGCCGACCCCTGACCTTCCTCTGCGGTGGGGACTCCTGCGGCGGGTGGGGGGGGGGGGGGGAGGGGGAAGGGGGAGGAAGCGGGGGAGGCAGGAGGATGGCAGGGCAGTGGAAGGATGCTGAGGAGACAGACAGGGCCTGGGGCAGAGCCAGAGGTGGGAAGAAAGGCTGCAGAGCCCTGTCCCGCTCTTGGCTCCGACACCAAATCCCTGCCAGGTGGCTGGGTGGCTGGGGACAAGGTACTGCCCCTCTCCTTTAACCGGGGGCTGGCAGTGGAAGGCAAGGGTGGTGCTCAGGACACGGGCCACCTGGGTCAAGCCCTGGGGCCCCCCGGGCTCGGGGAGGTGCTCTAGCCCCGGGAAGCGCTCACCGGTGGTTCAGGTCATCACAGCCAGGCTGAAGGGGGTGGGGGGGTGTGTGTGGAGGAGGCTTCTCCTGGAAGGGTGAGCACCCATCCCCAAAGGCATCCAAGCTGAGGCACGTGGCTGGGGAGGCCCTGGTGGCCCGGGAGTTCTTGGAGGGGGCGGCCCAGAGCAGTGGGTGGTGAGGGCACTGTGCAGGGGGTTCTGGCCCAGAGGGGGTCCCCAGCTTTGGTGAGAGCAGAGGGCAGGGCTGTGGAATGGGGGAGAGCCTGGAGGGGGCTGGGCTCACTCAGGCTCACACTCCGCTCGGAGGTGCTGAGTGGCCCAGGCAGGGTCCCACCCTCCTCTGTTCCTGGAAGAGGGACCCTCCAGGATGCCTGCCCGAGGCTTAGTGCCAGGGCACGGACTCAGCCCTGCAGTCTGCACGGAGGGCATGGCTCGCTGCCCACTGGCCACAGGGGCTTGGCCCCCAGACCCGCTGCTCAGCCCGTGTCCAGGGTGGTCGGGAAGGCCGAAGTGCTGGCCAAGCCACTAGGCGCCGAGACTCCCAGCCTGGCCATGGGCCAGTGGGGCCTGCCAGCTTCCTCCCACCTGTTCCGCCCGCCTGTCCGGCCATCCGTCTGTCCTGAGGTTTCAGACTGGCATCCTGGTCATCCAGGCCTGCAGGCGCCCCCGCGTCCGACAGATCTGGGGCATCGGGGCCGAGGCCAAGGCCCAGGCCAGGGGTCTCATCCCTGCTGGGGCCTCAGTTCGCTGTGGGACCTCAGGTGCTCTGGCACCTCTGGGTGTTAGTATCCCCACATGCACCTGAAGCAAGGCAAAAGGTCAGGGGTAAGGCCTAGGGAAGGTCTAGGCCACAGCAGAGGATGCAGGAAGTGTGGCCGTGGCCTGGCCAAGCGGATATTGCTGAATCTCAGCCCCTAAAGGCCTCCTCAGGAGCCGGGCCTAGATGTGACCATGCTGGGCAGGAGGAAGGGAGAACAGAGGAGAGACCTGGGTGGGCTTCTTGGAGGAGGGGGTACCAAGCTGAGCCTTGAATTTTGCCTGGCTGCTGGAGGGGGACAGGGTGGCCCTGGAGGGGGAATTGCTGGTCCAGTGTGGTCGGAACTCAGGAGTGTCCTGATGGGCCTAAATGCCCAGCAGAGGTCTGGAAGTTTCTGAGGTCAGAGGTCAACGTCCTGAAATTTTAGGGTCACAATGACTAGGTGAGGTTCCGACTTCACAGATTTGGCAGATGTGGGGGTGGATGGTGGTGGCCGCAGCCCTGCCCAAGACCCCCTGCCCGCCACCTGCTTTCCCTCAGGCTGCCTGGTTTCTCACCAGGGTGGGGTCCCAGGATGCCAGGCCAGGAATGCCAGCTATGTGGGGAGGGCGGGCTGGCAGCCGCCCGCCGGGGGCGCGAGGGAGCAGGCGGACGCTCTGCTCTCTTCCCTGGGAACACTGCAGGCAGCGAGCTGAGCGGAGCAGTGGCCTGGAAAGATTGCAGCGGGCAGACCCGGGTGCAGGGAGCCAGCCCGCAGGAGGCCCTGCCCACGAGCATTGGACAGATGGGTAAACTGAGGCTCCCAGAGGCCAGTGAGAGTCAGTGGCTGAGCGGAATTCGAACACAGGACCCCAACCCAGAGAACCTTCTTTAGGATACAGCTGCAGGTACCTAGATTGTCACTTCAGCCCCTCACTCCGCAGATGGGAAACTGAGGCCAGGGCAGGTCGGGGGCCCAGCTGGGCCCCTTCCTGCCTCCAGGCCTCTCTCCAGGCTGCTTGGGACACCCTCCTCCCTGCCCAGCACCACGGAGCTCCCTGCTGGGTGTCCTCCTGAAGCCTTAGTTTCCTCATCTGTAAAGGGGGCTGGCAAGGCCCACCTTAAGAGACCCCATGGGGATGAAGTAGGACAGGGTGTGGGACACTGCTCAGGAAGGGTGGTCTTTTTGTTTTGTTAGATTTTTTTTTTTTTTTTTCCACAAGGGTGGTTTTTTGTCTTGTCGCCCCCATAAGTGCAGGCCCTGTGACTGGGCAGGTTAGCCGACAGGTCAGATGGTCGGGCAGGCTGCGATCAGGCCTGCCCTCTGCACACACTCCACTCCCCTGCACCGCCTCCGGCCACGCCCCAGGGGGTTCAGGTACTTCCTGACCCAGTAGAGGGAGAAGCCATTTGCCAACAGAGGATTGATTGTGTCCGATTTTCAGATGAGAAAACTGAGTCTCAGAACAGCCTCGGAGTGGCCTTCCTGAGGTCTGGGGATGTCCCCAAGCCCATGCTTCCCCCAAGCTGGCCTAGAGCCCCGGCTGGGGAAGGAGATGAGCAGATTCAAGGCAGATCGGAGCAGGGGCAGGTGGCCTGCGTGCCACCGGGCCCTTGCACTGGCTGCACCAGCCTCCAGCCTTCTGTTCCATTCTATCCTGATCCAGCTGACAGGGGAAGGCTGTGGGGACGCTGCGGTGCTGGCTCTGGGACTGTGATGGTGGCCCAGGGGGTCTGCAGTGTGACCCCAGACTTGGAAGACATTCTTGTCCCCATTTGACAAGCAGGAGCACTGAGGCCAGCATGTGCCCCTGCCCCCCACTCTGCCCATGGTGCCCTGCTGGGCTCCAGAGCCGGTGAAGAGCCTCTTCCAGGCCATCTGTGGCTGTAAAGTTCCGGGCCAACTCCTGCCCACCTGAGGGAGAGGCTGGCAGGGACGCAGCCTTGGGTGGGCGTGGGGGCCAGGTGCCGCCCTCCCAGGTATTTGCCGAGTTACTTCCTGGACAAGTGGACCCCGGCTCGCCTCCCTGCGATAATTAGAACATTCTTCAAATATTTTGCCGGAGGATGCCTGGGGAGGAAGAATTACAAAGCGCCCCGGGCCAGGAGCGTGGGCTGGAGGAGCTCTGGGCAGCGGGGCGGCCGGGGCCAGGCCAGGGATGGGGGCCTGGAGAGAGGCTGGGGATCCATCTCAGCCCTCCATGGGAGTGGAGGTGCTTACGTCCAAGGCCAGCTCGGAGCCTGGCTGGGTGCTGGGCAATGTTGGGGATCCCCCAGCTGGTGGTGGTGGCCACACCCTGCCCCAAATGGCATCAGGAGAAGCCTGAGGGGGTCAAGCACAGAGTCCTGGCTCCCTGTGGGGGCCGGTGGGTGGGAAGGCCTCTCGGAGGAGGGTCTCTGAGGTGGTGAGATCAGCAGGTCTGGGAAGAGGACCTGGAGGGTGAAGGTGCAGAGGCAGAAAGCCGAGTGTTGGAGGGTAAGAGTGAGTGGTAGGGGTGTGCCCGGGGCCAGCCTCATGACTGACAGCACCCAGGGCCAATGAGGAGCAGCTCAGGGCCGGGCCGGGAGGCCTGGCTCAGGCCCTGAAGCCATGTCCTGCTGGTACTGGGGCAGGGCGGAGGGGCAGACTGGGGGTGGGGTGGGCCGCCCCAGAGGGCAGAGGGAGCCGTGGGCTGCCGGCGGGAAGCCCTCTCTCATCACTGCTCACCTTCCCAAAGGTGGTACAAGCTTCCTCCCCAGGAGGAAAGCAGGATGTCCCCCAGCGACCCCCTCCTGGCTCCCGGGGCTCTGGGAGGGGTCTGCGGTGTTGCGGCCCGGTGGGCTCAGTCATGAGGTCTGGGTTCCGGAAAGTACTTAGATCCTAGTCTCCCCCATGGAGTGCTGCCCCAGTCCTAGCCTCGGGAACAGGCCCAGGATTCTGTGGTTGGTTAGGGGCCGGGGCTGCTCCAACCCAGAGCCCTGGGGATGGGTGGGCTGCATTAGAGCTGGTGTTCTGTCCAGTGAGAGGGCGCTGAGCGGGAGGGAGCTGGGGGTCCATGCCGTGGTAGGCCGTCTGCCCTCTGCGGGGGCACCTCTATCCTGGGCTGTGGTTTGTGGGGTCTTGTCGGGGAATCTGTAGGAGAAACAAGGCGCTGAGGTGGAGGCGCCTGGCTCCTGCGGCCGCATCCGTGGCCATCGTTTTAAGGCCCCGTGGACAGATCAGATGGCGCGAGGCTTCCTCTGGGCCTGAGAGGCTGTTCTGTCACGTGGACCCAGGCTGGCAACGACGCCACTTCTCTCTGGCTCTTTAAGTAGGAAGACAGGCCGATGCCAGTGGATCAGTGCCCTATCGAGGGCACTTTGGGGTGGCTTCACCCCCATAATCCCGGCACCCTGCACACATCCTGGGACTCGAAGTGCTGGCCCTCATCCGGAGGCTGACATTTTCTCAACAGTATGTAAAGTGGGAATAAAATCTGCTCTTTATCGACCTGTAACAGTCAAAGAGAAAATGGGGTGCACCTGGGTCCCCCGCCCTGCTGAGAACGTGCCAGCCGCAGCGTCCTGCCCTCCGTGCGAGCGGAGTCCTTCTCCCTGGGAGGCCCAGCAGCTGTCCTCACGAGCCCCGCTGGCTGATGCGTCCGTCCGCCACCCATTCGGCAGCTCCACGGTGACCACTGAGGCTCAGCTGGGCCTGGCGCAGGCCAGGCAGACTGCACAGTGGGGAATGAGATGGGCCACCACCCTGGAGCAGCACGCGGCCTGCGTGGGGAGGGCCTGGCACAGGTTTGGGGGCCTCCTTCAGCGGCCCCCCTGGGAGGTCCCCCCAGTGTAGCTGGGCCCCAGTGCAGCCTCGTGCCCCCAGGGACCGATGGGGGAGGATGGTTCTCCAGGTGGACAGGTGACCCCTCCAACTGTCTTTGAGGGTCAGGGACGGGGTGATGCGACACTGACCGGTCTGGGGCCAGGATGTATGGGTCCTGTTCCCGGCTTCCTCCCTCCCTCCCTCCCTCCCTGAGCTACTCGGCAGGTGGCTGGACCTTCTGGACCTTTCAGTCCTTATTCTGAGGAATAACAATAATAATTATAATTATTATCACAACATTTGCGCCCCGCCCCGCCACTTAGGGGACCCCTGAGCCCAGAGTCCAGCACACAGTAGGTGCTCACGCCACCTTGAGTCCAACAGCATGAGGGGTTTAGGTTAGACTCCTAGCTGCTGGGGCAGGTTTGGAGGGCGTTAGCTCCTGAACGAAGCAGGGGTGTCCTACACAGAGACAGGGAAGGGCAAGATGGCTCTAATCCTGAGCCTCGGTGAGACCCTGGCCCCCCCACTTGACCCCTCTTGGGTCCTCAGGGTCCCTGCTGTTGTTTCCCAAGGAAGAGCCCTAAGGCTGGGCCATGGCAGGACTGGGGCTTGGCCTAGACAGGGGTCTTAGCTGGGCAGCGCTGGGAGGAGGCTGCCCGTCAGGGTCTGGCCCCACTGGTGGGCCCAGCTCCTCTGGGCAGAGGACCGCTAGCAGGTGGGCAGCTCTGCCCCCCGGCCCCGAGCGCTGGCCGGGCACAGGCTAAGGGCAGGAGGGCACTGCCCCGCTCACAACGGGCTCCCTCCACTCTCACGGTCCTCAGGGTCTCCCGCGCCCACGCTTCTTACTGCCCCGGGAGCTGCTGAGGCAGCCTGCCTCTCTATTCAGGGTTCCCAGAGGATCAGGGCCCAGTGGGAACAGGCTGGCAGCATCTGTGGACGGAGTCCAGGCGGAGGCAGAGGGCGGCAGGCAGGCAGGGGGCGGCCCTCAGCAGAGCCAGGCTGGGGATGCCCTTTGATCCCCGGGCCTCTGAGCCTGGGTTTGGGCTGTGCTCTGGCCTAACCCAGCTCTGCCTGCAGGGGGCGGGGGCCCAGCCCACAGCAGCCCCCAGGAGCATGTGCTGCTGGAGGGGTTTGCACCCCTCAAGGCCGGGCACGCAAAGCATCCAGGAATGATTTTTAATGTTCGCATTTTATTTCTTAATTGTGCTTTCTTTATTTTAATTTTTGTAAGAAAACTTGGAGTTTGTATTCTTGCCTTGTTCTGCCAGCCCTGTAAACGTTTGTATTGCAACAGTTTACTTTTTTGTCGAGGTATAACGTACATAAAGTGCAGAAATCTCTAGTGGGCATTTTGATGCCTTTTCACCTACACGGGCACCTGTGTAACCCCTGCCCAGCTCGAGACAGAGAGCATTCGGGCCCCCAGCAGAGCAGGCTCCCCTGTGGCCCCTCCCCCCATCAGCGCCTCCCACCTCAGGGTAACTCTCTTCTGACTTCTGAGTTCCGCTTGGCCTGGAGCTTCTTATACGTGGTAGCATCGAGGTTCTCCCGTCTTTCACTCCACGTGGTGTCTGGGGGAGTCATCCGTGTAAGCGGTTTGCATCTGGCTGGGTGAATGTACTGCAGTTTATCTGTCATTCTCCTGGTGATGCACGCCTGGGTTGCTGTTCCCAGTTTGAGCTGGAGACCCGCGTTCATGTCCTTTGGCAGATGTAAGTGCTCACTTTTCTTGGGTGTATAGACCCTAGTGTGAAATTGCTGGGTCAGAGGGAAGAGCTGGTCCAGGAATGAACCCCTTGGTGGTGGATGCAGTGGCTGATGTGAGCACCCACTGGCTTCGGAGTTGCCGGTTTAAGCATCGGTCCCCCTGATAGAAACAGCCCCCCATGAGGGGGCTGGATCCTGGGGGCTCAATGAATGAGGGTCAGTAATGGGGCTCCCATTACTGGGAGGCTGTGAGGGTTAGTTAATAATGGCCAACGTCGATGACCTCTCACCACAGGCCAGCTACGAAGTGCCATGTACTTTGACTCAAGTACCCCTCCTGGCAGCTCTGTGATGTATCATGGCTATTATTACTCCCACTTTACAGATGTGGAAACTGAGGCACAGAGAGGTTAAGAAACTTGCCTGAGGTCTCAGAGCTAGGAAAAGGCAGAGCCAGGGTTCCAAACAAGCTGGCCCGCACCAGCGCTCATGTTCCTAACCCCTCCCCACAGAGCTGCCAGGTGGGCAGCCTGGTACCCAGCTAATGATACAGCAAAACCCCCACCCCGGGCCCTTGGCCACTTCTCTGCCCATCTGTCACCTGGCAGTGGTCACCTGCCCCTCAGGCCCACTGGAACCCCCTCGTCCTAGGGGCAGCCCCATCCACTTGGACCGCTCTGGCAGGAGAAAGATCTTCTGATTGTTCAGTGGCAGCCCCCTCCTTGCACAACGCCGGGCTCCAACCCAGCGCCCTCTGGTCTGAGATCAGAGAGCCCTGTCCACAGCCCCCGGGGATGGGGACGAGGTGGGGGCTTCTTGTCTGCAGGGCCTGAAACCCTCCTCCTCCGAGCTCCCTTCGTGGTACTGGCCCAGGCCAGGAGTGAGGAAAGTTCTAGATTTTCAGCTTTGCCCACTCCCCCTGGCATCTTGCCTGTGTCCCGAGGCCCCTCCCTGAATAGCGCAGGGGGATGAGCCCAGAGCAGAATTTTCCATGGAAAAAGTCAGCAACTGAAACACGAGCGCCCCGCCCGGCTTCTCTGTGCTCAGGGCCACGCAGAGCCGCCCTGCCAGCCTCTCGTGGGGCACCTGGGCGGGCAGCTGAGGGCGGGCAGCCTCCCAGAGGGTGAGAGCCGGGCCCACCTGGTGGGGCATCTTGCTGAGAGTGCCCATAGCATGTCCTCACCCCAAACTGCAGCTACCGCAGAATGCTGCCTGCGTCCGCCTTCCTGTCTCCTGCAGGGCCTCAGTTCTGTAGCGACCGTGTATTTTTACCCCTTTCCCACTCGGACGGTTTCCTAACGCGCCACTCACATCTGCAGCCCCATCCCCTCCGGGTGGAAGGAACAGTGCAGGCAGGTCTTCAGGTGTAGTGAGGCCAGGTCCTGGGGCGAGGCGGACCAGGCCTGTTCAGGGAGGCCAGTGGTCAGACTGTGGGAGAGGGGATGCACGGGGCACCAGACTGGTTGCCAGAGCTCAAGCACTAGCACCGGCAGCTGTCCAGAAACCTGCACGAATTAACGAGTGACCTGGAGGATTTAAAGCGCGGGGAAGATGTAAGGTGTGTTTTGAAAATGAAGAGTGGGTGTAGTTTCCCACTCCAGGCCGTCTCCTATATTACGCTCCGACTGTGTGCTGTGCTCTGAGCCACGGTGCTGTCTCCACCTGAGTTCTGGAAGCAGAGACCTGGCTGTGTGGCCTTGGGCAGGTCCCTTAGCCTCTCTGAGCTCCAGTCCACACTCCTGTAACATGGGGATGGCAAGGCTCATCTTGCAAAGAGAGGATTGAGACACAGCGGAGGGCTGTGTTGTCCAAGGCAGGTGCTCAGAATGGGAATATTTAATATCTTTATTTATTTATTTATTTTTGGCTGCGTTGGGTCTTTGTTTCTGTGCAAGGGCTTTCTCTAGTTGCGGCGGGCAGGGGCTACTCTTCATTGCGGTGCGCGGGCTTCTCCGTGCGGTGGCTTCTCTTGTTGCGGAGCATGGGCTCTAGGCGCGCGGGCTCAGTAGTTGTGGCGCATGGGCTTAGTTGCTCCGCGGCATGTGGGATCTTCCCGGACCAGGGATCGAACCTATGTCCCCTGCATTGGCAAGCAGATTCTTAACCACTGTGCCACCAGGGAAGCCCAGAGAGCATTTTTAAAAATTCTGTTCAAAGTTCATTTAACATAAAATTTGCCACTTCACTTTCACCGAGTTAAAGTGTACAATTCCGTGGCATATCATACATCCTCAGTGTTGTGTAACCATCACCTCTATCTAGTTCCGTAACTTTTCCGTCACCTCAGGTGGAAATTCCACACCTAGGAAGCAGTGACTTCTCATAGCCCCTCCCCCAGCCTCTGGCCTACCCTGCTTCTGTCTCTGTGGATTTACCTTTGCTGGACATTTCATAGAAAAGGAATCGTACAATATGTGGCCTTTTGTGTCTGGCTTCTTTCACTGAGTATAATGTTTTTGAGGTTCATCCATGTAGCATGTGTCTGTACTTCATTCCTTTTTATGGCCAAATAATATTCCATTGTCTGGGTGGACCACATTCTGTTTATCCATTCATCTGTTGATGGACATTTGGGTTATTTCCTCCTTTTGGCTATTGTGACTAGTGCTGCTATGAACATTTGTGTACAGGTTTTTGTTTGAACGCCTGCCTTCATTCTTTTGAACACACACCTAGGAGTGGAATTGCTGGGTTCTATGGTCCTTCCTTTTTGAGGAACTTCCCAACCGCTGTCTACAGCGGCTGCACCATTTTACATTCTCACCAGCAATGCATAAGCGTCCCAGTTTCCCCGCATCCTCGCCAATGTGTGCTATTTTCTGTTGTTTTGATCATAGCCATCTTGGTGGGGGTGAGGTATTTCCTCTCTGTGGTTCTGATTTGCATTACCCTAATGATGATTGATGTTTAGAGTCTTTTCCCGTACTTGTTGGCCATTTGTCTCTCCTTGGAGAAAGGTTTAAGTCCTTCCCCCATTTTTAAAATGTGGTTGTCTTCTTGTTGACTTGCAGGAGCTCTTTTTGACATAATCCCTGAGTATTCATTCATTCGTTCGTTCATTCATCCACTCCACACTCATGGTCGGCTACACGGGGCAGTCCCAGAGACCCTAGGGCCAGCTCAGACCTGGCACTGCCCTCGACGTGTTTGCGGGCTGGTGGGGGAGCCAGGGGTGGAAACAACGACCATGAGACCAGGGGTGAGGTTGGTACTCGAGGGACAAGTGTCCACAATGCGTGTCCTTGGGGCCCGGGGAAGAGGGGTTTCTTGCCCTTGGGCCTGGAAGGGCAGGAGAGTTTGCGAGACAGAAGAAAGGGAGGGAGACCAGCATGCCAGGCAGAGGGAGGAGCGCAAGCAGGGGTGGCAGGGTCGTCAGAGGCCAGATCCTAGGAGGGCTCCGATTCTGATCAAAGGAACCCAGGGAGCTGTAGGTGGGCTCTCAGGGACACCATCAGGGTGGGGTGGGGGGAGGTGGGTGCTAGGGGTGGCCTGCCTGGAGCGGGGAGACCAGGGCTGCAATCATCTGTTTCTGCCCCCAGGGGCATCCAGTTAGACCCCATCTGTCTGAACTTCTGCCCCCAGGAGCAAGGCTTCTTACCCTGGGCAGCAGGGCCTTGGCAGCCCAGAGCCTGCTGGAAGAATCTGGGGATGGGGAATGTGCTCGTAGCATCCAAGCTCCGACCCGAGGCCTGGAGGCTGGTGCCCGGCAGGGTTCCCATCACCTCATTTCCCCGGGTCGGTTTTCTGAGCATCTACAATTACTCTGGGCTGAATTCCCCAGATTCCAGCCCGCTCCCAGCCCCGCCTGCCCAGAAGCTCTTCCTCCACGCCAGCCTCGGGCGTTTCTGCCCATTGTGCCCGTGGGAGACCCAGGGGGGTCTTGGCCAGATTAGTGGGTGGGGCTGGCGGGCCACAGGGATTGAGTGTCGCCGGGGCGTCCCTGTCGCAGCACGTGCTGTGGGCTCAGGCCACACGGGGACTTTCCCATCTGGCTGTGGGTGCTCGGCTGCCCTGGAAAAACACTGACTCGCTTCTCTCAAGAAAGGGGCTGGCGGGCTGTGGGCAGAAGGAGGGAACTCACCGTGCCAGGAGGCCAGGGCCTGCGCAGCGGCTTTGGGGAGCCCCTCGTGGCCTCCCCACTCCCACCTTTTGCCCCCTGATCTGTTGTTTGGAAGCCAGACTCTGTCTTGAAACCCACCTGTTGCTGTGGGTCTGCGGAACCCAGACCGCCTCCTTTCAGCTTGCTGTCCCTTCCCTGGGTGCTTAAAACCAAACAGCTGATGGAGCTTCTGTGGGAAACAGCCTGCCGGTTCCTCAGAAAGCAAAACCAACTACCTCGTCACCCAGCAATTCCACTCCTAGGTACATGCCCTGAAGAATGGAAAATAGGGACTCAAAGAAAACTTGCGTGCACATGTTCAGAGCAGCGTTATTCACAACAGCCAAAAGGTGGAAACAACCCAAATGTCCATCAGTGATGAAGGGATAAACAGAATGCGATCTCGCCCTACAATGGAATATTATTTGGCCATAAAAAAGAAGGAAGTTCATGATACAATGAGGATGAACTTTGAGGAGGTTATACTAAGTGAAAGAAGCCAGGCACAAAAGGTCACATGTCGTATGATTCCATCCGTATGAAATGTCCAGAACCAGCAAATCCACAGGCACGGAAAGCAGATTAGTGGCTGCCAGGGGCTAGGGGAGTGACTGCTAAGGGGTAGGGGGTTGCCTTCTGGGGTGGTGACAGTGCCTTGGAACTTGATAGAGGTGGTGGTTGACCAACATTGGGAATGTACTCAATGCCACAGGACTTTAAAATGGTTAACGTTCTGCAATGTGAATTTCACCTCCTTAAACAAATAAACAATCACACTGATGACACCCAGGCGAAGAGAGGAAGAGCCCAGCAAGTGCCCCCCAGTTCCTGCAGGGTGCTGGGAGATTAATTACAAGGCACCCTCAGGGGACCGCTCTGAGGACACAATGTTGCAATAAAGCACCCTGCCGAGTCCAGCACACAGTAGGTGCTCAATTCACATCAGCTCCTGTTTCCTCCTCTGAGTGCACCCAGTCTTCCAGAAACAATAACGACAGTCATCCCCATGGGTGCAGCCTTTCTCCCCTCGGAGAGGGGGAGAAAGGTGTTTTATACCCCATGTCATGGGTGCGAAGACTGAGTCTCAGAGAGGCAGAATGTCTCCCCAAGGTCACACACGGGCTGTGGCTGCAGTCAGGACCCGGTGGGCTTGGCTCCCGGCCTGCCCGGCCTACTTAGCAGCCTGCCTGGTCCAGGCACCCTGGGGTGGAGGGAGCCGGGGGTCTGCAAGTGATGGGAAAGCCTCAGTTGTCTGGGAGTTGGGGTCTGCTGCTTGGGGGCAGCTGTGGACAGTCCCAAGCTGGTGACTGTCAAATCCACGAAGGGTCTGTGTGTCTGATTCCGAGGCACAGAGAGGCGTGGTTCTTGCATTCCACGGGACTGTTGATTCATGGAACTTGTGATCCCGTGGTTCTTGCAATCCCGTTCCTGCAAATTCAAGCTGAGGGGGCACGGGTGTGTGTGCCTTTTCAAGCTGGAATCCTGTGTGCAGGTCAGTGGAACATGGTCCTTGAGGGCAGGGCTCTGTGCTTTGTTCCCTGGCGGGCAGAGCTTGGCAGGAGTTGGGCTCCTGGAACACGTCCGCTGGCCGAGGGACTGCGTGGGGAGAGTGGCAGGCGCGGGGTGGCGGGAGCCTGCCAAGGTGTCTCACCTCCTGGGCATCCTCTCCCCCCTGCAGAGCGCTGTCGTCCGTCGTGGCCCTGGGAGCCAACATCATCTGCAACAAGATCCCTGGCTTGGCCCCGCGGCAGCGTGCCATCTGCCAGAGCCGGCCCGATGCCATCATCGTGATTGGGGAGGGGGCGCAGATGGGCATCAACGAGTGCCAGTACCAGTTCCGCTTCGGACGCTGGAACTGCTCCGCCCTCGGCGAGAAGACTGTCTTCGGGCAAGAGCTCCGAGTAGGTAAGGGCGCCTCTGGGCTTGCGGGGACCCCGCCTTCGGGGCTTTGGGTGCCTGGGGGCCAGGCCACCGGCCCACCCACTGAAGGCCAGGCCAGGCGGCCCACGCTCGCTTTTCTACACCCACTGGCTGATTTCTTTGCTGTAACAGCACTTCTCTGGGTCTGGCCTGCTGGAGACCCGGACCTGGCCTGGCCCTCTGGGACACTGCCGCGTCTGGAACGAGGGAGGTGTCGACAGGAGCCAGCCTGTGTGAATGGACGAGGGCCCTTGCTCTGGGCTGTCAGGCTGGGGGACACCGTCCCGCGTGGACGTGAGCGGGCAGGCTGGTGGTGCCGCGGTTAGAGGCACGCCGTGCTGATGCGCGGCAGCTGGGTGGCCCTAGGCACGAGGCTTTGTCTCTCCATGTCTCTGCGTCTGTGTCTGGAGATGGGATAACAGTAGTGGTTCCTGCAGCGGGTGGCTGGGGGGCTTGATGCGAAAGGTGCCCGGCCCACAGTGAGTGCTGGATGATTGTAGCTGGGGTTCCGAGAGTGGAAGGGACTCTGGGCAGAGGGAACAGCAGGGCGTAGCAGTGTGACAGGTGGGGGCAGGGAGGAGTCCGGCTGGAGGGAGGGCAGGGCTGGGGGGTTGTGCAGGGGGAGTTGGGATGGCCTCCGATTCCACGGGCAGTGGCACATCCAGATTTCTGCGGGCCGAGCCCCCCCGCGCTTTGCACAGTCCCTGGGCCGCACGCCCCGCTCCCTGTCCTCACGGCCCCGGGGGAGGCTCCCGTGTGCCCATTTTACAGGGAAGGAGACTGAGGAGTGAAAGGGAGAAGTGGGACTTGTGGAGCCTGACCTGATTTGGAGCTGCTATGTGACCTTGGGCCTGGCCCTCTGGGCTTTGGGGCCTCAGTTTCCTCGTTTGTAACCTGAGCTCTGAGCGAGCGGGCCCTTATCAGGGTCCCCAGCGCCTCTCCCAGTGCCTGTGTGCAGTAGGTACTTAATAAACAGCTGTTGAACGAGTGAGAGTGGGGATGGTGAGACGACCTGCCCCCCCCCCCCAGGCCATTGTGAGGGTCAGAGGGCAGAGAGTGATACGGGGACACAGTGCCGGGCATGCAGGGCTGCCCTGTTATCCCAGACCCCAACCTGCGGGCACAGGTGAGCCTCCAAACGTGTGATTACAGCAGGTCCTTCCGTTCCCAGAGGACCAAGGAGCCTGGGCCTTTCGAGCGGAGTCACAGCTGGCGGGACTGAGGCCAGAGCTGAGCTCTGCAGGGCTTGGAACGCCTGCGTGGGGCTGGGGGAGGCACGGGGAAAGCCCCCAGGGGCTTCTTTGCGGTGAGCAGCCCGTGGGTGCCACCTGGCACAGCCAGGAGGGTGGCACCTCCCCCTCCCGAGGGCCCCACCACCCAAGTGCAGCTTCTTCCCTCCAGGTGCCAGCGGAGAGGGTGGGACTGCCTGCCCCGTCCCCCGCAGTTGGGAGGGCATGGGCACCGGTGCCCGCTTCATGCCAGGTGCCCACCTGCCTGCCTGGCACTCCCCGTCCTCTTCCCCTTCCTCCCCCCCAGAACCCTGGGCTCCGAGGCAGCTGTGACCATCCCCACTGCACAGCTGAGGACACTGAGGCCAGGGGAGTGGTGCGGTGGCCGGTGGCCACACGGGGGAGCTGGGTTCAGACCCCCTTTCTGGTAGCCCTCCCTGCCTCCCTGTGCAAAGGGGGATGGGCAGTGGACCTGGTCCTGTGGCCTGAGGACAGGGGGGAGCTTGCCCTTCATTTAGGACCTCAAGACATAGGCGGTGAGGGAGACCTGGCCTCTTTTATCCTCTCCTCAGGGTCAGGCCCCAGGCAGGGAGTTCACCAATAGTACCAGTAGTAAATGCCGGGCTCCTGTGCACCCTCCAAAGCCCAGAGGAGTGGCGTTGGCCCCCCTGCCAGCGACCGGCCCCCGCATAGGGGACCCACATCACTTTCCCTGAGAGCAGCCCCTGGTGCTGTAAGGACTTCGGCTTACAGCTCACAGCCGTTCCTTCTTGGAGTCTAGCCCTCTGCCCACAGAGAGGAGGGGTGCCTACAGCCAAGGATGGGCTGATGCAGAGGGTATAAAGTCCCCTTGTGCAGGTGGGGCTGCTCTGTGACATTCTTCACGCCCTGAGCTCCCCTTGGGATCAGGCATCTCAGGCTCTGCTTCTACGGAGCCCACCTAGGACACCCCCTCTCACTTTCACGAGCATTTCAGAGACAGAGTTTTTGGCAGATATGTCCACACCCACTGTCCCCGTCCCTCATTTTCTCACTCCAGTCACCCCTGTCCCGGCCATTAGTGACCTTGGTGTGGCCGATTGACCCTCTTCCTTGGCTGGGCCCCAGCTCACCTGGGCTTCCTCTAGCCTCTGGTTGCTCCTTCCCAGCCCCGCCCCAATCAGCTCTCCCCCGGCGTCAAGACCATCATGGCCGCGCCCTGTGGACCACTCGGCGCGGCTGACCCACGGGAGCCTCTGGTCAACACGCTCAGCATCTTGCTGCTGAAATCTCCATCCTCAGCCTCCCCTGCTGGCCTGACCACCCAGTCGTCCAGCAGAAACCTGGAGTTGTCTCCTCTGTCCATCCCCCCGCTCTGCCCCATGGCCACTGCGGGCCTGCCTCTCTGGCCCTCCTCTGGCAGCTGTCAGTTCCTCCCTCTGCCTCCTTCCCAGCCCCGTCCATGCCATGTCACTCCCTTCCTCCAAAACCTACAGTAGCTCCCTAGTGCCCAGGATAAAGTTAGCTTCCTAGCTTGGCGTCTGAGTAGCCCCTGCCTCCCTCCATCCCTTCTCGAAACTAGAGCTTTAGCCTTCGCTGACTTCCTTCTCTTCCCCGAGCCTGCTGGGCCCCTTCCCTCCTGTGGGACTTTGCTCCTGCAGCTTCTCACCCTGGGAGGCCCTTCCCCTCTGCCTGCTTATTCACATCTGATTCCCCCGCTGGCCTGGCCGGGCAACGCCTTTTTTCACCCCTCCTGGCTCTTCCTCATCCACAGCGGGGCTGAAGTCACACCCTGGTGCTTCATCCCCCCGGGTCTGTCAGCCCCGGACCAGCTCAGCACCTGCCTAAGGCTCTCTCTGCTCTCTGCCCCCGGTGGGTGGGCTTCCTAACACCCAGGCTGTCTCCCGACCAGGCTGAAGCCCTCCCTGGCTCCTCGCTGCCCTCCGAGGAAGGCCCAGCTCTCAGCCAGGAGGGCCCTGGCTGCAGGCTGAGCTGGGCTGAGTCCCGCAGGCAGCAGGAGTGCCTCTGCGTGCCGTGATGGTGGTCTGAGCAGGCCCCTTGCTCCTCGCAGGGCTCAGCTCCTGGGAGTCACAAGCAGGAAGTCGGGCTGAGCAGCGAGGCCAGCCCATGTAAGAGGCATGCAGGTGCCCCGGGCACGGGATCGGAGCCGGGCCATGGGCTGGCAGGCAGCCACTCGAGCGGTGCCAATTAATGATTGGCCCTGAGAGGGGGGATGGCCTGGGTGGGTGGGACAGGCCCCCTTCAGGCCCTGCCTATGACCTTGGGCCGTGCTTAGATCTTGAGAGCTGAAGGCAAACCCTTTAAAGGTGCAAATCAACGCCTGTGCAAAGTTCCAGCTCCTTTCCCAGCACCTGGTGCTGTTGCTTGTATGCTTCCAGGGATGGGGAGCTTACTACTCCACATAAGATAGATCTTTCTTATGATGACCCTGTGCCGGCTTTGCCCTGGGGCCCTCTGGGTGCCAGTTGCTGTGCTTCCTCTGGGGAGTTGAGGCCCACCCTAATCCTCCCTCCACCAACGCGGTCTCCCCTCATGCCTGGTGGCCTCCACCCTCTGGCCACCCGAGCCCACCCAAGCCTATTTCCTCCCCTACAGAGCGAGGCTGGGCCACCCTGACCCCTCCTACCCGTCTCTTCCGTTACCTGGAAATGAGCTTGTGGGGGTGGGGTGTGTGAATGTGTCCCCAACTCAGCTGTCTTCTTCCATGGGGTGCGGGAGGAGGACGGGGAAAACGTGAGAGTCAGGGGTGAACCTCGTATTCCAGGGACACCCGTTAGAAACTCAGGGCCCCCAGGGATCCCGAGCAAGGCAGGGCATTTCTAACAGGCGCCATAACGGAATGAGGACTGTTGTCGAGGGCTTCCTTGGTGGGGTGATGTGTCCGTTGAGACCCGAGGGAGGATCAGAGTGACCCAGACCCGCCTGAAGGTGAGAGCAGGGAAGGGGGCTCCAGGTGGAGGGAACAGCATGTGCCAAAGCCCAGAGGCCAGAAAGCGGACGGTATTTTCCAGGAACTGTGGGAGCATCTGGAGCAAACGGGAAGGTGGGGAGACCGGAGGCGGCAGGAGGGGTCACGGCTGGAGGGCTGTGGGCTGAGGTGTGAGCGCTTTGAAGGCCAGGAAGGCACAGGTGGGTCTGAGCAGAGAGGGGCTCCTGCCGCCCACTGCCCCATCTCTGCCTGAGCCCAGCCCCTTGGGACCCACTGGCACGGGGCATGGGGGCTGCAGCTGCGTGCACTCGGGCCCCCGCCCACCCCGAGCTGCCATGGAACACTGAGTCCCGCCCATCACGTGCCGCTCGGACATGACCAGGCATAGGGGCCACCCCTAATCCTGCCTCACGTGGCGCCCGTTTGTTCTGTGGGTGAGATTTGCGTTGGGAGCAAGCCCTGAGTCTCCTGGCTGCCTGCAGTAGGGGCTCAGCAAAGGCCATCGGTTTCTGGACAATCTGAGGGAGCAGAGTGACCTACCTCCGAGTGTCTGAAAGGCGAGGGTCTGGGGGCTTCCAGGTCGGCCACTGGCCGGGGCCTTGGGGGAGAAAGGGCAGCTCCCAGGCCCTGTGCACCTACTGCATGCCCGGCCCCCTGCCCAGCCCCCTGCCCGGGGCTTGCAGGCCAGGCTCAGGGAGGTCCGACATGAGTCCCCAGGAGGGACGAAGGCTGCACTGTCCACTCTGGGGGCACAGGCCACCGCGGGCAGGAGAGCACTTGAAATCTGGTGCGTGCAAACTGCGACGTGCCGTTGAGTGTAAGATACATGACAGATTTCAAAGACTTGGAGAGAAAAAAAGCAAGTAAAATAGCTCTTTAATGATCTTTTAAAATTAAGATGTAGAAATGGTAATATTTGGATATATTGGCTAAATAAAAAATGTTACCAAATTTAAGTTCACCTAATTATCTTCACTTTTCTTCATGTGGCAACTAGGAAAGTTAAAATGACCTGCGTGGCTCGTGTGAGACTTCTGTTGGTGGCACTGCTCTCAGAGGGGTCAGGAGTTGCCCGGAGTCACCCTGGTCAGGGGCAGTGCGGACATTTGAACCCACGTCTGACCGTCTTCTCCCAGGACGCCGTCCTCCAGCTCGGCTGAGGGCAGGGGGTCACTGACCAGCTGCTTCCTGGGGCAGCGCAGGGGCGTGAGGGTGGCTTCCTTTGGCAGCCCCTGTAACTGCTCAGCCTGCAAGCTCCGAGCGCCTGCTGTCTGCCAGGCCAGGGGCAGGGCGCTGGCAGTGGAGTGAAGGCCACCCAGCCCTGCTCTCGGAGCCTTGCACCCAGGACGCCCTGGGGGAGCCGACGGGGCTGGACTGGGAAGCCTGCCTGGGCCCCGGCCTCGCACCGGGCACGCCCTCTCGGCCCACAGGCCCCAGCTCTGAGGGACACACAGCTTCGTCCTGTCTGTCCTGGTCACTCCCCACCCCCACCCCCGTCCCGGGGGCCCAGCCTGAGGCAGCAGAACAGACATTGTCGAGGCTCGAGGCTCGGGGTCCCGGCAGCCAGGACACTGGGGAGAACTGGGGCCTCGAATGTCAGGATCAGAAAGACTTTCCTGGAGGCAGGGCTCCCCAAGCCCACTCCTGGTTCAGGATGTGGCGAGCCTTGGTCGCTCCAGGTGGCCCTGGCTCTGGCCCCCTGCACCGGAAGGCCAGCTTGCTCCCGGGAGCAGTGGATCCGAGGCGACCAGGTTCTGGACCTGCCAGTGGTGAGAGCAGCTGGGGGCTTAGGCTGGGCGCTGGTTGATCCCTCCACCTGGCTCCTCTAGGTCCGCCTGGAACTCATCCAGGATGGGAATTTTCCACCTTCACTGGCAGGGCCCGGACAGACAGGACAGACTGTGAGGGGGGGATGGGGTCTGGGAGGGGGAGGGCGCTGCCACGGTCCCACCGTGTGACCCTGGGCACGGCCTCCCATTCTCCGGGCCCCCGTCTACCCACCCGCACCAGGGCTGAGGCTGGGGCCCCAACGCTAGCAGGACTTGGGGGGCGTCTCTCCTCAGAATAGGGGCAGGAAGACCCTCTGCTTCCTTGGCACGCACATCTGCCCAGGGCTCCACGGACAAGGGGTCCAGGACGCCGGGCTCTGGTCCACCGAGCAGGACACAGATCCCAGGTGGGCGGGCCTCCACCCCCGGCCTCCAAGGGCAAGGCCTGGCCCAGACTTCGGTCCGTCTCCACCTGGGACCACTCCTGCCGCCACTGTGGGACCACCATTCCTTCCAAGGGCGCTGCGGCCGGGCCCTTGCACAAACACCACTCGCTCCTGGTTCCCCTGTCCGCACAGCATAGATGGGGAGACTGAGGCCCACAGAAGCCTGTCTTGGCCAAGGTCACACGCCGGTGAGAACTAGAGATCTGAACCCACGGTTCAGCCCTGTGCCCCGGCGGGGGTCCGGGAACCGGCTGGTGGGGACAGGGGGCAGCTGCGGGGCGGCGGGGAAGGGGCTCTGGTTCCATCGCGTCCCCCCTCACAGGCAGTGGCTGATTTTGCCGCAGGCCCGACGAAGGAGGGAGTGGTCTGAGGGCAGGCTGCCCGGGGCTGACCTCCCTAAGGAGAGCGGCCGTAGAAGAGGCCTTGCCAGCCTCCCCAGAGCCATGGGGCAGGGGTGGAAGCTCCTGGAAGGCCAGCCCAGCTGGGGACGCAGACCCCTGGGCCCTGGCTGCCCTTCGCTGCGTGGCCCTGGGCCAGGCCCCCCGGGCCCAGCCGGAGCACGACCCCCCTGGAGGGCCGCTGCGGGTGTGAGGGCCCCACTGGGTCAGAACAAAGGCCGCGGGCGCGGGTGTGCCGGCGTGTTCGGACCTGGCACGACTGTTTCCAGTGCTCTGTTTATGACAACGGCAGGGAAGAGCTTAGCGTGGAGACACTGACTCAGCCGGGGACGAGCCGGGGCGGCGGCTGGGACGGGGCCGGAGAGAGCCAGGGGGACAGAGAGGGACAGAGGGACGTAGAGAGAGAGGCAGAAGCTGAGAGGGAAGGACAGACAGAGACCTACAGCAAGAGGGACACGGAGAGGGCAACACACAGGCACACGCACCTGCACGCACACAGCGCCAGCGCAGGCCTTCGCCCGTCCCAGGCCCAGGGTCCAGGCCGCTCTGAGATGGGTGATAAAAGCAGCTCCCGCGCCCTGAGCACTTCCTCACCCACGCGGTGCTGGACCCCGCGAGGTGGGTGATGTTATCACCTCCCTTTAGCAGGTACAGGAAGAGGCACGGGGGTGCAAGGCAGCCTCTCCAGCAGGCACTCAGCAGAGCGCGGGTCGCACCCCGGTGGTGGTCCAGGCCAGGCCCCCCACCCCGCCAGAATCCTAGGTCAGGATGGCAGGGGGCCTGGTGGGGCGGGGCCTCTGGGCTTCTGACCCTCCAAGTGCACAAATGGGGATTTGGGGCCTGGTGGGCCTCGAGGCATCTCTGGGCTCCCTGCCTCCCCCTCCCCCGGCCTCTCCACCTCGCCCCGTGTGTGCTGGGATGCAGCTCGGGCATGCGGTGCATGCCCAGGCCCCATGACTGAGCCAAGGCTGGGACACGGGCGCTGCACTGCCCTGCTGGGGGACCCCAGGAGCTGCTGGTGTGGCCTAGGGTGTCTCCTGGCCTCCCTGGCCTCCATCTCTCCACCTGTAAACTGTGGGCAGGGGGAGGTATTCTCCCACCCCTTCTAAGCTCCCGGGAGCCTGAGGGCTGAATGGGGTGGTGGTGGGGGTCTCAGAGGAGCGGGGGAGCTCACCAGCTGGCAGTGTCCCGCTGGCCGGGCCAAGGACTCGGGACGCCCACCCTGTCCCATGTCCAATGTCGGTCACAGCAGCACCCTCTAGGGGCTTTTCATCTTTGTAGAATAAAATCTAATATCGTCCCCACGGGCTCCCAAAGTCACCATGGAGTGGCTGTCTCTCCTGCATCAAACCACACACATGCGGCTCATTCCCTCCCTGTGGCCTTAGCATTGCTGTTCCCTCTGCCTGAACACTGTTCCCTGCACCTTTGCATGGCTCATTCCTCTTGTCATTTAGGACTCACCTTTGGCATTCTTCTTTTTTTTTTTTTTATTAATTTTCTATTTAATTAGTTAATTAATTAATTTATTTATTTGGCTGTGTTGGGTCTTCGTTGCTGCACGCGGGCTTTCTCTAGTTGCGGTGAGCAGGGCTACTCTTCGTTGCGGTTCGGCATCCTTCTTGAGAGGGGCCAGCACTGGTCGTCCTCCACCCAAGTCCCTCCCTACAGCCACCCGTCCTGCTGTCCCCTCCGTGGTTCTGACCGAGGACCTCTGCCTGCACTCCCTGTGAACCCCCTCCCAAGTCCACTAGTCCCCTGGGCTGTGATGTGTTAGTCTTGTCCTGCTGTATGCTTGGCCGTAGGCTTGGGGATGGGTAGGGGCTGAGGGCCTCATCCCTGGGGCCCTGGGGTTGGCCAGGAGGGCAGGCCATGCTTGGTGCTGGGATGGTAGCAGAGGAGTGAGGGAGGGAAGGGTGAGAGATGGAGTAGGGTGCCCGGGCGTGACACATGCAAGCCTGGGTCTCAGGCCTGGTCAGTGAGGGGGGAGACAGACTGTGTGGTTTCCCTGTTCTGGTGGGTGCGGGGGGGGTGGTCTGAGCATGGACTCTGGGGTCCTGGGTCAGATCCCAGCTCTGTGGTCAGCCTGCCATGAGACCTTGGGCCAGTCACCTGCCTCCTTTGAGCCAAGCATCCTCACTGTGAGGTGGGGCCCCTGTGAGGGTTTAAATCGAGTAGGACAGGTTGTATGCAATCCCCTAAAACCATCAGATGCTGTATGTTTTTATAACAGCTTTATTGAGATATAACTCATATACAGTACAATTCAGGCATTTAAAGTGTACTATTCACTGGTTTTTAGTGTAGTCATAGGTTGTGCAACCATCACCATAGTCAATTTTAGAACATTTTCATCACTCCAAAAAGAAACCCTTAGCGATCATCCTCCAATCCCCCTCGCCCTTGGCAACACTCATCTGCTTTCTATCTCTGTGGATTTACCTATTCTGGACATTTCATATCAATGGAATCATACACCACGTGGCTTTTGTGTCTGGCACCTTTCACTGAACATCATGTTTTCAAGGTTCATCCATGTCGCAGCCTGTGTCAGTACTTCGTTCCTTTATATGGCTGAATAGTGTTTCATTGTGTGGAGAGACCACAATTTCTTTGTCCATTCATCCGCTGCTGGACATTTGGGTTGTTTCCTCCTGTTGGCTATTGTGAATCATGCTGCTATGAGTATTCACATACAAGTTGTCGTGTGGACACGTGTGTTCATTTCTCTTGGGTACATAGCTAGGAGAGGAATTGCGGGGTTAAATGTTAATAGTAACTCTGTATTTAACATTTTGAGGAACCTCCAAACGGTTTCCATAGTGGCTGCACTATTTTCCATTCCCGCCAGCAGTGCATGAAGGTTCTGATTTCTCCACGTCCTCGTCAGCACTTGTTAGTGTCTCTCTTTTTATTTTAGCCATCCTAGTGGGTGTGAAGTGCTGTCTCATCGTGGCTTTGATCTGCATTTCCTTGACGGCTAATGACGTTGAGCATCTTTTTTTTGTGCTTAATGGACATTTTTATACCTTCTTTGGAGAAATGTCTATTCGGATCCTTTGCCCATTTTAAACTGGGTTGTTCGCCTTTTTATCACTGAATTGTAGAAAATGCTGTGTTTTTTCAAAGAGGGGCAAGTACAGGTTGGCAGAGAGGCAGGGTTTGACAGATCTGAGCTGTGTTGGCCACGAGCACAGGAACACACACAGGAGCACACACTTGCTCACACTTATAGGAACTGCATTGGTGCAAACGTAAGTCCAGGCATATGCCCAGGGACACGGGCATGGGGACACGTGCAGAGGTACACACGCATGGATGCCTAAACCTGTGTACACCCACGGAGAGCCCATGTGTGGTGTGTCCCACACGTGCGGGCATGAAGCTCAGGCCAGCGACCCTCTGTGTGCTGGGGCAAGGCCTGCCCTCCCGGGACCGCGCATGGGTCCTCTGACACGGCGACTTGGCCGTATCAGAGCAGTTATCCTTATTTTGCAAAGTGGGGACATCGAGACATAGAAAGGCCCCTTGATTGGTCCAAGGTCACCCAACTGGCCAATTTTAGGGTCTGGACTTGAACTCGAGGTCTCAGACTCTGAGCCCCTTCTCTGGGGCTTTGACCTCACCTCAGTCATTCCGGAATGTCAGGTCTGGGCTCCCCCACTTCCTGAGCCACTGTGTGACCTTGGGCAGCGTGCTGCCCCTCTCTGGGCCTCAGACTCCTTGTAGCGTAGCACTGGATGGTCCCCGAGGCCCTCCCAGCCCCTAGGTTCCGGATCCCCAGCTCCCCTTCTCAGAGGGATCCAAGTGCCTTTCTCACCTTGCCTCCCCAGGCCTGCAGTTAATCAGGTCATTATGAGCTCAATCAGGGCTTTTTGTGGCTTTCTAAAGATAGTGTGCCAGGCCCCTCGGGATGCTAGGAAGTGGCAGTGGCTTTGAGTGGACACTGGGGAGGGGGGTGTGTGTGCCTGGGGCCTGGGGAGGGCGGGCACAGCCCCCAGCTCTGCCCTGGGAGCGTGAGGGGACCTCTGTTCTGCCCAGGCCCCCGCATGACCCAGGAGCCACACCTGTCCCCTCCAGCAACTGCTCACAAAGATCTGCCTGGTCTCCAGCGTCCTCATCGGGGTCAGGGTGAGGGGACGGCCGGGTGGGCTAGGCCCTGCTGACTCAGGAAGACCCCCTTTCCCTGGGAGTCAGGTCTGGCAGGCACGGAGCAGGGCAGTGGGGGGCGGTTAAGTTTGAATAACCAAGAGCAAAGAGAGAGCAGAGCTGGATGGCCCCTGAGTGGCCAGCGCCTCAGTTTACCCATGGGGCAGTGGTCTCTGAGGGCTTGGCTGTTCTGGGTTCATCCAGAATAGGCGTGGAGGGGGCAGCTGGGCAGGCCGACGGGGAGGAGGCTCTGGACCGCACGGAGAGGTGCCTGGGCCTGTCCTGGAGCCCCGCACTGTACCTGGTCTTCCCTGGCCCGCTCAGTATTTGGGGATGCTGAGGGCGATGCCCATTTGTCCTGTTTGCTCTTAGAGCTGCTCCTGGGGCCGTAGGGCAAATGGGGACACAGGTTCAGAGAGGGTTTGTGACTTGCCTGGGGCCGCACAGCAGGTGTGAGAATGCAAGTCCAAGGCTTTCTTGCCTGCTTCTCCCTGAGTCTCCCCGTACCTCCCTCTCTGCTTTCCCGAAACCTCGGGCCGGGGGCCCCACATGGCTAATGGAGCCCACCTTGACCTGTCAGGTGCCACACGCAGACTGCAGGACCCCGCTGCTGGCTCTGGTGTCTGAGGGTACAGAACCACGCTGGGATGGCTCTGGATCCCAAGAGGGGCCCCCGGGCCTCCCAAGTCCGAAGCGTACCCCCAGGACAGCTGCTGGCCCCAAACAGACCATCCACGCTGCCTTCACCCAACTCCCCACCCTCATCACCAGACAGATCTGGGGCAGCCGCTGTGCTCAGATGGCCATTACTGCTACTGCCTGGAGCAAATCACTTCCCGCCTTTGAGGCTCAGTGTTCCCCCCTGCGAGACGGGTCGCATCAAGAGGATCTATTCTGTGGGTGGTCGTGGAGATAAAAGAAGGTGATGAATGCAGTGCGTCCAGCCCCAGCCCTGCTCACATGAAGACTCAGGGAATAATGCTGCAGGGTGGGCGTACCTGGGAGAATCAGACATGGATCCTACCACCAACCCTGCAGCCCGCGGGCACCTGGCAGGAGCCCAGAGGAGGGCCCTCACCCCAGTGGGGCTTCCGGGAGCAGGGGGCCTCCCAGCTGCGTCCAGAGCCTGGGTGAGCTGCAGACACATCGGCACGCAGGCAGGGTTCCCAGCAAAGGGGGGGCCGGCGTCCACCAGGGCAGGCAGCAGGGAACCAGCCTGCTCCGATTCCAGAACAGTGGTGTGGACCAGCTGTTGGACTTGGCCAAGTGGGGCTTGATGGAGTGGTGGGTGGGACGGCTGGGGTCAGGCTTCCAGGGCTTGAGGGCATCTCTGAGGCTTGGGGAGCCATCGATGTTTGCTGGCCAAGGCGCACGGGTTCAAGGGGCTTCTTTCTAAATCTATGCACTGGCTCCTTCTCACGCTGGAGGACACGCAGGCGACACGCCAGGGATTCCAAGCCGGCCCCAGTGGTGATCTGGGGAGGGGCCCGTCTCCTCCCTCCATGTCAGGCACACTGTGACCTGGGGCAAGTAACGAAGCATCCAGGTCTGTGAAATGGGGCCACGGGGCTGTCGTGAGCATTAAATAAGGTGCATGTGCAGAGTGCGGGTGCGTGGGAACCCCTCCATCCAGGACCCCACCTCATCCTCCTCGGTTCTCCCTAGACTACAACTCTCTCACTGCTTGCCTCCCCCTTGTCTCCATGGTGAGATGAGAGGGTTTGGCTCATTAAAAGCAAATAAAAAAGGAATTAGTGGGAGCGGCAGCCCGGTGAGTAATTGATGAGTAACCGGGTCTGAGCTGAGCTCGGGCAGAAACCAGGCGGGAGCAGAAAGGCTGGGAGGGAGGGTTCTGTGAAATGCCCTCCAAACACACCGGCCTGGCCTGGGCGCCTGCTGGCCTGCTTGGGGGCGTTAGGATGGAGGACGTGGGAGTCCCCCATCTGGCTGCTGACAGGGAGGGAGAGCGTTTGGGGAAGAAGAGGGTCACGGGCAGCGGCGGATCCAGGGCCTCCGAGGGCACGCCACACCGTGCTCACTTAGGCAGGGCTTGGTTGTGGCACCTTTAACGCCGTTGGCCTGGCCTCTTGGTGTGATTACACAACTGGTGGAGATTTCTAACCCCTTGCTGGGCGCCTAGCTTGTGACACGCCCACTCTGAGGCTAGCTCTACCTCCCCAGAGCTCCCAGCCAGCGTTCCCCTGCCGCGAGCGCCCCCGCCGCCACTGCACGCCTGGGGTCCACAGATGGTCCAAGTGCAGCATCTCCTCCGCAAGGGGGCTGTGCACACCTCTTCTCCTGCCTCCTCCTGCCCAAGGTCACTGAGCTGCAAAGGGGCCAAGCTGGGGGCAGGATGGCCTCCGGTGACCTGTGCCCCAGGCCCCGAGTCCCTCCGTCTGCCTCGCTGGGCTTTGATTCCACTGCCTGGGTTTGAGTCCTGCTTCAGCCCCTAACACCTGGTCTCATAACTTGTGTGCCTCAGTGTCCTCTCCTGTGAGATGGGAATAAGGATGAAACCTGCCTTGCACGATTGTCGGGACAGTTCGATGAGAACACGTGTTAAGGGTTAGAGGGGTGCTGGTGCTGTGACAGCAGGTGAGTGATGGCGTGAGGAGGAGAGAAGCGCAGCTCTGCTAATCCACTTTCTAAACAGTTCCAGGACCCCACCCCTCGTGTAGCCAGAGTGAGCTCCAAGATCCAAATCCTACAGCCTCTTGCAGCAGCACCTGCACAGAAAGTGCCCTCTGCTTCATGGGACATCTCTGGCCACCCACAAGCTGGCTCCCTGGGACCTCGGCCACCTCTTTTCTTATTGCTCTTGATCTCAGACTTGTGCCAGCAACAGAAAGCCGTTTCACACCTCTGCACCTCTGCTCCTGCTCTGTGTGCACCAGGAGTGCGCACCTACCACCTACACGCCACACAACTATACACTCACACGCTCACATACTCAGACACCGTGTACTCAGTCACACACATCACGTACACACACTCTCACGCACTCATGGGGAGTTAACTCATACTTGGTAAGATTTAAGATGTCACCTCCTGCAGGAAGCCTTCCCTGACTCCACCCCCACCCCCCCTTAGAGAGGCAGGTCAGGGCATTCTTGGAGGTTCCATGTTTCCCTGTGCCCCTCCTCGCAGAGCACTGTGGTCCCCTCCTCTCCTGGAATCCCCCCATGAGTTCACCACTGCTCCCCCGTCCATGCGCAAGCTTGTCGCAGGCCCTGCTGGGCTTGGGTGACACCAAACCAACAGCTAGGAGTTCAGTAACCCACTTCGCACCATCCTCTCCCTGTCCCTGTGTCTGTCTGGTGCTCCCGGCTGGTGGCCTGGATGGTGCAGGGACCAGGGCTCCTCGGTGATCCACCAAGAGCCACTCACTGTGCTGAGAGAGGCTTCTTACAGAGCGGTGGCAGCAGAGCGGTCCTCGCGCGGGAGGTGGGAAGTGTGGGCAGGAAGGGCCCACCCGGGAGGAGGGGGTGGATGTCCAGCAAGGCCCTGGGAGGGCAGTGCTGCCCTGTGCCCTTTGCAGACCCTGATCTTTCCGGGGAGGAAGGGATGCCCGACACCACCTTCCCGTCAGCTCTTCTCAGAGGATGGAAGTTTCCAGGAAGCTATGGCCCCCTCCAAGACAGCAGAAGCCAACCAAAGCCTCCTCTGCCCTGGGCCCCTGAGACCAGAAGGTCTCACCCTGGTCCTCATCCTGAATGGGAGAAACCCCGGGAACAGGGACCCCAGATAAGTGAGCCCCCCAGGGAACAGGGACCCCACCGAGGGTGAGACCCCCAGGGTAGAGGAACTCACTGAGGATGAAGACCACCCCGGGGACAGGGACCCCACCCAGGGTGGGCCCCGCCACCCTGGGGACAGGGACCTCCCTGAGGGTAAGCCCCCCAGGGGAACAGGGACCCCATCTAGGTGAGCCCCCCCCAGCTGGTTGGTGGGTGAGGAGGTGGACCCCAGAGCACATAGCGCCCAGCACAGGGCTGGGCATGCAGCTGGTGCTCAATGGATGTTTGTGGAACGGGCCTAACTTGACCCTCCACCCTCTCTCAGTCTGGGGGGATGACGCCAGCCCCCAACAATAGGGACGGCACCAAGCACACAGAGGGGCACGCTGCTGCTCGTGGGGCACAAACACAGGGCTTGTGCAAGGATGGGGTGGTGGGTTTCCAGCGGCCACACCTCGCTATTGCTGAGGGCAGTGCGATTCCCGCTCAGCAGAGCTCGGCTTTGGTTCAGGTGACATCACTGAGCTCTGTACCCATAGTGGCAGGTGCTGGGGACCACACAGACCCGGCCGTGGCCCGCAGGGAGCCTCTGTGCTCGTGGGCAAGGTGAGAGGGGCTCAAGAGACTGGGGCCAGGATGGCAGGATGCACAGGCTGGGGGCTGTGGAAAATAAAGAATGAGAGCTGGACCCGCTCATCTGAGGGGCCTTTGACCCGTGTGGAGCTGGCAAGTCCCAGTGGTAGGGCTAACCAGGTGGACAGTGTCGAGAGCAATGAGAGCGTCAGACCTGCCACTGAGGGAGATCGGGCAGCCCGGGCTCCCTTCTGGCTGGTGGTCTGGGAAGGCTGCCTGGAGGAGGAGGCATTGGAACTGGCCTTGGAAAGTTGTTAAAATTTGGGCATGAAGGGGAAGGAAATTACACCGAAAAGACCAGGAACCCTCCAGGAGCATGTGAGCAGCACCGGATTTGAGTTGTTCTGGGTGGCGGATGGGGAGAGGGGGCTGGGGGGTCCAGCTGGACATGGACTTCAGGCTTGGACGGCAGGCCTTCCCTTCTCAGCTCAGGCAGAGGAGAGGGAGGGAAAGTGTGTGTCGGGGGGCGGTGCAGAGCTGCACTTTGCGCCTGCCTGGAGGGTGGCTGGCAGGTGAGGGAGGTCGGGAGGACCGGCACCCGAGTGTGGCAGTTCAGAGGCCCCTGAAGCAGGCAGGGGTGTTGGAGGAGAAGGGACATTCAGGAGGCCAGGGCCTGGTGATGGGGTGACAGTGGGTGGTTAGAGAGAGAGAGACAGACAGACAGACGGCAGCAAAGGGCCCTGGCGCCGCTCTGAGCTGGGGCAAGTCTGTCTGGCTCCTGGCTGGTGGGGTGGGTGCCCCCAAAAAGGATCAGCACAAGTGGCTGATTCATGACAAGCAGCGCTGGGAGGCTGACAGAGGCACAGACCCCAAACATCCCCTCCCAGGCGACCCCCCACTGCTGTCTCCCAGGAGGAAACTGGGCCCCTCCAGCCCAGGCTTTCGGGACAGGAAGAGAAGTGTCTTACATGCTGGTGGCAGGGCCGTGGCATGCATCGAGGGGTTCTAGCAGCCCCACTTTGCTGAGTGAGAAGCTCAGAGAGGCTAAGGGCTGAGCCCAGGGTCACACAGCCGGCCGGCAGCAGGACCAGGGCCCAGCACTGGGTCCCCTGAGCCCACCGGGCCGGGACCTGCGCGGCTTCACCGTCCGCACCCGTCCCCTCCCCGCAGGGAGCCGTGAGGCCGCCTTCACATACGCCATCACCGCAGCCGGCGTGGCTCACGCCGTCACCGCCGCCTGCAGCCAGGGCAACCTGAGCAACTGCGGGTGCGACCGCGAGAAGCAGGGCTACTACAACCAGGCCGAGGGCTGGAAGTGGGGCGGCTGCTCCGCCGACGTGCGCTACGGCATCGACTTCTCCCGGCGCTTCGTGGACGCCCGCGAGATCAAGAAAAACGCGAGGCGCCTCATGAACCTGCACAACAATGAGGCGGGCAGGAAGGTAGGGCGGGCACAGGGCGGGCACTGGGCGGGGCGGGGCGAGCAGTGGGCGTGGCAGCGCGGGGCGGGCAGGCCTGGGTCAGGCGTGACGGCCGCGTTACCCAGGGACGGTGTGGACCTCTCGGAGCTTTGCGCTCCTCTCCTAGCGGAGGGAGTTGGTGAACTGAACCCTGAAAGTGCGGGGTGGGTAGTGCTGAGCACAGGCCGTCACTTCTGTCCGTCCCAGCAGCCCGAAGAGGTGGGCCTTACTGTTCCCATTACAGAGGTTTGAAAACTGACGCTGGGAGTGAAGTGATGCCCGCGGCTCCCAGCTGGAGGGCGGTAGGGGTGAGACAGGGACCCTGTTTGCACACAAGGCGGGAGCCGGGCCTGGCCTGGGACCCAAGGGTGAGGGGAGGCCCCTGGGCCACAGTCCATGTCCCTGCCCTGCTCTTAGAGGGGTCATGCCAATATACGAGGAAAGGCTTCCCGGAGGAGGCGGCCTTTGGCTCAAATTGCTGTGAGAGACTGGAGGAAGGGGTGTTCCCAGGAAGCAGGAACGGAAGGGCAGAAACTGAGCTGGGGGCTCTTGGGCAGCCAGCTTCATGCGTGGTGCGGGACGCAGAGTGGTGGGTGATAACCGAGGACATTCAAGCCGGGACGCACTGGGGAAGAAGTCAGGGCGAGTCCAGCCCCGCCCCTGGGAGATGAGGGCCCCAGATACTGGGCTGGGAGGAGCGGCCGCCATGGCGGCAAGATGGCCCGAGATAGGGTAGCCAGCCAAGCGGAACGCCTCTGGGTCTGGCTCTCCAGCCCGGGGGGCTGCACCCAGGGCGCCAGGGCCTGAGGGGCTCTGCAGGCTAGGGACGACTTGCCTTTCCAGGCAAAGAGTTGAAAATGCCCTCTGCCCCAGGGCCCAGAGCTGAGCTCATTCACTCTCGCTGCCCCTTCTGTGTGCCAGGCGTTATGCTGGGCGCAGGGAGGAGTGAGACATAGCCTTGGCCGTGGGAGCTCCCACAGCTCCAACTGGGTCCACATGAGGGGAGCAGGGTCCGCACCCAGAAACAGTGAGAGCCCAGGGACCTGAGGGAGGGGTAGCAGTAGCTTCCGGGAGGCAGTGGTGTCCACGTGAGGCCTTGAAGGACGTACCAGAGCCGAGAAGAGCAGAGGCAGAAGGAGCTGGCACTTGTGAGGGGTGGGAGTGGGGGAGGGGTGGGGGAGGGGGTACTGCAGATGGTTCCGGCTGGTGGGAGCACAGGAGGTGGTGACACAGGGCCTGAGAAGTAAGCAGGGACCGGCCCACAATGGGCCTTGAACGCCAGGCCCAGAGTTTGACTTCACCCTGTAGATGCAGAGGTTGCCATGCAGCAGGTGGTTATTAAATTATTGTCAGATGAACACATGAATGAAGAAATGAGTGACAGCCTTTGTCTCCAAGGAGCTCACAGACAGCACGTAGGCCCCATTCTCTAGGCACAGGCAAACAGTGATCTGGGTCTGGGAGGGCAGAGGAAGGAGCGATTCACTTACATGGAGGCACCAGGAGGGCTCCCTGGAGGAGGAGGTGTGTCTGAACTCTCAACTGAACCAGCCTTTGAGCCTCTGCGGTGGCTTAGGTCTTGAGCAGGGGCTTTCCCACACCCCTGGGAGGACGGTCTCACTGTCTCCATTTTACATATGGGGACTCGGTGGCAGCAGGGGGTGGGTGGGAGGGGGTCCTGCCAATTGACAGGTGATGAAAAGACATAAGGGAAATGGAGGCTGGCAGGATTGGGGCCCCAGGGAGACAGGAGGCATGACAACAAGGAGGCTGGTGAAGGGGCCCGGTCCTGCTCAGGGGGATGAGGATGGAAGAGGGTCAGCATGGTGGGGGTTTTGAACTGGGGTGAAGCCATGAACCTGGAAGCCATGAACTGAGGAGAAGGAGATTGTCAGGGGCGGGGAGAGCAGATGGGCAGTGCGAGGGCCCGTCAGGGACAGGGCAGCCCCAGGAAAGACCTCTAAAGTGGTCAGCAGCCGGGATTCTCCTGCCAGCGCTATCCCCAGCTGTCTGTGAGGCCCTGGCTGGCCCGGTCCTTCTGCTGAGTCAGTCTTCCCATCCGCACAGTGGGTGTAATGCACCTTGTGCCCCTCCCCCACTGCCTCTCCAACAGCCTCGACCCTGTGGGGCTGTGCAGCGTGTGTGTGGTCTGAGCCCTTGGAAGAGGCCAACGGTGGTGGCCACACAGCGTCCCCGGGGGCTGATCATGGTGGTAGAGGGGGGGTGGGTGTGGCTTTTGAGGCTTCCTAGAGAACTGAGTCCAGACCTTCACTGGTCATCCCAGTGCTGGGGCACCCTGGCCCCATTATAGAGAGGCCAGGCCCACCCCCCCCCGCCCCCTCAGGACCATGGAGTTCAGCAAGTCACGTGGAGAGGAAGCTGATGATGCCACAGCGAAGTCCCCCAAACTGCGTGGCTTAGAGCAAGAGAAATTGATTCTCTCATAGAGCCAGAGGGCCTAAATCAAGGTGTCGGCAGGGCCGAGCTCCCACCAAGGCTCCGGGGAAAGACCCTTCCTGCCTCTTCCAGCTCCTGGTGGCCCCACGTGCTCCTTGGCTTGTGGCCGCATCATCCAGTCTCTGCCTCTGTCTTCACATGGCCCCTCCTCTGTGTCTGTGTTCCCTCCTCTTCTGTCTCTTATAAGGACATGTGTCCTTGGACTTAGAGCCCACCCTGAACCAGGACGATCTCATCTCGAGTCTTACTTACATCTGCAAAGTTCCTATCTCCAAATAAGGTCACCTTCTGAGGTTCTGAGTGGACATGAATTTGGGGGGGACACTCTTTTAGCCCACCCCAGACCGGCACATGGCCCACTGCCTCCCTGGTGGGCCAGGGCTGGACAAGCTGAGCGTGGAGACCTGCTCAACTCCGGGCTCCCTCAGGACTACGGTCCATCAACCCTGTGACTCCCCCTAACTTGACAGTAACTAAGCACTGTCCCCAGAGTGTGGGCCATCCCTTATTCTGTAAAGAATCCCGGTCAGCCCTTTTCTGGAGCTCCCCCATCCACCCCCTCCACTACCTAGGGCGGTGGGGCAGGGGTGAGGCCCAGGGGAGGAGCCCTGCTCTGCCGCCAGCTCCTCTAGGCAGGGTGGGTCACTCTGCACCCTCCCAGGTGGTCTCCTGGGGCAGCGGGACTGGCGCCACCGTCACTGTCGCTCTTATCGTGAGGGCACTGGAGACTGAAACAGCACATTCTTGAATCCTGTGATCACGTCCCAGGAGAGGCTCAGGCCCAGGGGACCCAGCCAAGCGAGGCTTCAGCCCCTTGCTCTGCAAACAGCTGCCCAATCGGTTTCATCTGCTGACTGTCACACAGGATCTGAACGTGGAGGGAAGGGGTGGAGGGAAGGGGCTCGGGGCAGGTGGCAGAGCGAGGTGTGGGGCAGTTGTTCAGCAGCCGAAGTGGGCATACCGATGGCAGTTAGGCCTGGACCACCTGGCCTGCACAAATGCTAGCCTGGACACCCCTGCCAGGTCTCTGGCCGTCGCCACCTGTCTGAGGAGGCACCTCCTGGGTCAGCAGCCTGGGGTGGGGTGAGCTGCTCCCCGGGCTGGGGGCTCTGAGAGGGCTATGAATCTGGTCAGCTCCTGGCCCGGGGGCATCACGGCAGGCAGTGTGGCCAGGGCAGGGGAAGCTTCCCAGCCTTGAAGGGTAGATTAATGGAGGGAGGGGCTTTTGGGGGAAGGGGATGGTCCAAGCAAAGATGAACATGGGGCGGGGTTGAAGGAGGGAAAGGAGAGGTCTGAATGGGATGAAGGGGAGACGGGGGAGGGGCAGGACGCAGAGAAGAGGTCCAGATATACTTTTCCGGGGTGGAGGTCCCACCCTTCACCCAGACCCCCAGACCCCCAGACCCGACTTCTGGCCAGTGCCTTCCACCCAAACACCCCACGGCACAGTCACCAAGCCCTGCAATTCCAGTTCTGAATATTCCGCAAACCTGGCCCCTTCCCCTCCTCTGGGTACTGGGGCCCGCCCCGCCTCGGCCCTCCCATGCTGGAGCATCACCCTTCCCTCTCCTTCCCCCTCCCTCTTCCCCAGCTTCTCCTGGCTCCACCCCAGAACACCATCCACACAGGAGCAGAGAGCCTCACCCCCCCAAACTCCAGGCCACCAGCCTCACGTCATGTTCACTTGGGCCAAATCTTCCCTTCCTTGCTTGCGCTGTACCCCTCCTGGCTCACCCCTCCTCTTTGTCTCATGAGCTCCTACTCCTCCATCAACACCTAGTACAGGCACCACCTACTCCAGGAAGCCCCCCACCCTAGGCAGCCTCCCCCTCTCACAGCCCCTGCACTTTGCTGCTTTGTGTGTCAGTTTCCTCCTGTTTCCCACCTGGACCGTGAGCCCCGGGGTTCCTCGCCTTGGTCCAGGGCCCCATGTGGTCAGGGCAGGGAAAGTGAGTGGGTAGTAGCCAACACCATGGATGTTTCTCTCTTTCTTTCATTTGTTCATTCATTGAGGGTCAGGGCTGGGAAAGTGAGTGGGCAGTAGCCGACACCGTGGATGTTTCTCTCTTTCTTTCATTTGTTCATTCATTCATTCATTCACTGAGGGTCAGGGCTGGGGTTCTGGACCAGGGGGCAGAGGGTGGCCAAGACCCTGTAGGGCTGGGCTGTCACAATGAGGCCAGCGGGAGCCCGGACAGCTGACAAATGGCCCTTGTGCAGTCGTGGGGCGGCAGCTAATGATTCCCCATCTTTAATCAGGCCTGGCTGGCAGGGCCTTTTCGATCCGGGTAAATGAGTGCCTGGGGTCAGGGCTGGCTCTGGGAATTGGCTTTCCAGGGCCAAGGAGGGAGGCCCAAGGAAAACACGGCTGCACCCATCACGGGCCCTCGGGGAGCAGGAGAGAAAGAACAACACTGGTCGGAGGGCGGCTTCCCAGCAGACAGCACGCCCGGGTCTCACTGATCCATGCACTCACCTCCCGCCCGCCCCCACTCTGTCCTTCAGCAAAGGTGTACAGAGCTCCGTGTGCGTGCCAGGCTTTCACTGAACAGCCACTTATTAAGCGCCGACTGCATGCCACGGCCTACACCAGACACGAGGGTGCGTAGTGGAAGAGACAGGGGTGGGGGATCCACACTTATTAAGCACCTGCTGTTGCTGGACCTGGTACCAACGAGAGGTGCCTCCTCCAGCCTGGATGGGTGCATGCACCAACTTCTCCACCTGCCGCTCTGTGACTGGCAGGGAGTCCCACGGCCCCCTGAGCCTCAGTTTCCTCATCAGTGCATTGACCTGCAGCTCCCGTAAGAATTTAGTGAAACACATTTGATAAATGTACGCCATGCTCTGCCGAGTTCTGAATATTCTCACTGGACCCTCACAAGGCCCTATGTGGTAGGAACCTATGGTCAGTAGCCCCATTTAATGGATGAGGAGACTGAGGCTCTGGGAGGAGGAAACACTGACCGTGTGGTCACACAGCGGGAGGTGGGGAGCCGGGTCCAGGTCTGGAGGAGGCCAGGGTGGGAGGGAGTGGGGAGGCCCCGGCCCTCCACCCACACTGAGCCTTCCCCGTGGCCCGCAGGTCCTGGAGGAGCGCATGAAGCTGGAGTGCAAGTGCCACGGCGTGTCAGGCTCGTGCACCACCAAGACGTGCTGGACCACGCTGCCCAAGTTCCGCGAGGTGGGCCACCTGCTCAAGGAGAAGTACAACGTGGCGGTGCAGGTGGAGGTGGTGCGGGCCAGCCGCCTGCGGCAGCCCACCTTCCTGCGCATCAAGCAGCTGCGCAGCTACCAGAAGCCCATGGAGACGGACCTGGTGTACATCGAGAAGTCGCCCAACTACTGCGAGGAGGACGCGGCCACGGGCAGCGTGGGCACCCAGGGCCGCCTGTGCAACCGCACCTCGCCCGGCGCGGATGGCTGCGACACCATGTGCTGCGGCCGTGGCTACAACACCCACCAGTACACCAAGGTCTGGCAGTGCAACTGCAAGTTCCACTGGTGCTGCTTCGTCAAGTGCAACACGTGCAGCGAGCGCACCGAGGTCTTCACCTGCAAGTGAGCGGCTTCTCCCCGCCCCTCGGCCCCGCCCCTCGGCCCCGCCCGCGGCGTTTTGCACTTGTGCTCCCGCAGGGCCCGCGGGCAGAGGTGGGTGGAGAAAGTGGGAGCTCCGCGGGCGGGCGGGCGCGACAGAGCTCCCCCAGGGCCGGTCACCCTCTCCTTGCCCCCCAGGGGCTCCCTCCTGCCATTCCTGTCCCCTCCCGTGGCAGAACAGTGCCCATCACCTGGCCCAGAGGGTGAGGCCAATGGCATGAGTGTCCCCGAGGGGCCCAGTGAATTTCTTTTCTTTTCTCTGGGAGAGTGAACCCCAAGGACACCCACATACCCCGGAAAGCAAAGCGACAAGACTCTTGAGTGTCCTCCCCCGCCTGGTGGTATGGACACGGGAAGACTGTCCCAGGCCGCCTCAGTCACTGGGCTCCAGGGTGGTTTGGGCAAATGTTGACAAAAATTATTTATGTTTTCTTAGTATCAGAAGAGGATTTTAGCACTAAGGCATAGCCGGTCCTAACTCCATGCTCTGTGTTAGCTCATCCCCTTGCTGCGCTCTGCTTCCTCTTCTGGCCCCTGGGTACCCTCGGGTGCATCCCCGTGTATGGCCCTGTCCCTGGGGAGGTGGCGGTGCATGTGGTCCCCATGTGAGCTGGGCAGGGGCTTGGTGGCTGACATGGCCAAGATGGCCTCTGAGCAGAGCCACGGACAGGGACCTCTGGCCCTTTCTTTCCTTCTTTTGAAAATCAGCTCTAGCACATCGAGATGTCACCCACGTCAGGTTCCAGGAGTGCTGCATCCCCTCCCTAATGCTGTTGCCCTTCCGGTCCCCTGCCAGCCTGACACCCCCTAGTTTACAGAGCCCCCTCCCACCCTGGAACCAGCCGGACCCCCAGGACAGCGCTGTGCCGGGGCAAGCTGGTGGGAAGGGGGATAGTTCAGGGGTGTTTGCCTTATTTGACAGATGGGGACACTGAGGCCCAGAATGGCTCAAGCACTAGCCAGAGACCCCAAGGCCGTGAGTGGAGGCTCCCGCCTTGGCTCAGGCTTCCTGACCCTGAAGGACGCGTTCTGGGGATGCCCAGGGTGAGGGGCAGCCCCCAGGCCTTGAAAAATCTGGCTGCGCTCTTCCCCCCCGCTGCCAGCCTCACTGGGGTCCACGCCCCGCCTCGAGGTGCCTTTGAGAGTTTCTCCTGTGGTCTTCTTGCCCGGTCCTGGTCCTTTCGCCCTGGCCCCGATGCTGAGAAAACTCGGATAGGGCGTCGCTCCGCTGGGTTCCCACCTGCTGTGCCAGCAGATGCCTGCCCTCCAGACACTCCCCCGTGGTCCCCATACCACGCAGACCCTCCCTTGAGGTCCGAATCACCCCGAAACCTGGGAGACGGGCATGGAAAGGGGTCCTGCTTGGTTTTAAACTGTGTGTGGGGTAGGGAGAGATTGGGGGCCGGGGACTTGGCACTGGACGTGTCCTCTGGCAATATTCCCACCCACCTGGGGGAGACTGAGGCACAGCTTGTCCGGGCCCAGAAAGGCTGGTGTGCACCTGCTTCTGGCGCACCACTGCCCATGCACCTGTCCCTGCTCTGAATTTAGGGTGTTTTCTCGCAGAAACCCGTGGAAATGTGTCTTCAGGCTACTGACCAGCCAAGTGGGCCGGACATTAGCCTGGGGTGAGTGACCCTGGGCCCTGGCCCTGGCGTCCACCCTGCCTGCCCCGATGATGCCAGGACGCTCCACCAACAGCGGCTGTCCTGGGAGCTTCCAGGCCACTGTGAATGCCCCCCAGTCCCCTTCCCCCCCATCCCGGGTCCCAGGACACCCCCGAGTCCACAGGCCTAGCATCTTCTGCCAAGGAACCTGGTTAACTTATATTGTTATATAGCGTCGAAATGTCTATAGTGTCTTTTAAATTATTGTGACCTACACTGGGTACTGGGGGGCAGGGGGGATGGCCGCGCTGTCCCCGAGCCAGGCTCCTCCTTCTGCTTGAAACAGACCCTTGGACCCTTGGGGCCCCTGATGCCACCACGTCATGAGCACGGTCCCTCGGCTACGAGGTGCTGCCACCAAGACCCCGCCGTCCCCTAGCAGCCTGTCAGCAGCAGCCCTTCCCTTGGGTGGGGGTGGGGTGTCAGCATGGCCCAGGCAGGGACGGTGGTGGCCGAGGTCCTGCGTGTCTCCGCAGTGCCCTCACTTCAGGAGAGCCGCCGGGGTTCTGATGGGCTGTGTCTGGCCTCCCTGAGAGGGGAGCGCTCGGCTCCAATAAAGCTGGAATCAGAGAAGTGAGTGTGCGGAGTCTCTGCAGCTCTTGCTCCGGGGGGGTCGGGAGACGCCTGAGCTGCCCACCGAGGACGAGCCCCGCTCCCCGTCAGCCCGCGTGCGGCCCCCCCTTTCTGACTTCCTCGCCCCTCTGTGCGGGCTGGGCTGGCGCCGTGTGAGGGGAGGGGCTTGTCGTGCCGAACCCTCCAGGAACCTTTAGCCTGTCCCCATCCTGCAAGGGCCACTGGTGAGAGCTGGACACAGACTCAGGCCTCCCTAGACAGCCTGGGTCAGGCCGCAGGGACAGGAGGGCCGGGGCCCGGTGCCGAGCCGACTCGGGCTGGGGGGCTGTGTGCTGCTCTCAGGAGAAGCGGGGGCCTGGGGGTGGGTGACCCGCAGCCAGGAGGCCCTGGGCCCATCTGACTCCCTCGGTGCCTCCTTCCCCTTCTGACCCCAGGAGGGGTCTGTCCCCAGGGTCCCCGCGGGTCTGTCCAGTGGTATCTGGTGGGTTTTGACTCCAGTGCCCCCCCTGGGGTGCTCCTGGCTGGCCACCAGGCCTTGCTGCTTCTCCCCAGAGGCCCGGCCTCCGCCCGCGGTAACTAACCGTGTGAGCAGGGAGGATGAATGGCATTCCTGCTGAGGGCCGGAAGGCATGCGGTGGGGCCGGTTTGGCCACTGCCCGCTGTCCCGGCAGCCTGGCATCAGGCAGAACCGCTGATCAAACAGCCCCCGTCTGCCTGGGTACCCACAGAGCCTGGCCCCAGACCCAGATCCCTGCGGAGGGGCCACCAGGTGGGCTTTTGGAGGAGGACGCGCCCCTCCAGGGGGAGACAGGAGAGCGCCCTGGGTCTGGAGTCCAAGTCCTGTCCCTCCCGCCCCCCAACCCGGGGCACGGCAGCCTGTGGTGCGCCCCCCCCAGAAGGCCTCAGTTTCCCCATGTGGCAGCCGGAGGTGGCCGGGGCCAGGACTCGGGGGTCAACAGGCTTTGTGGGGCCTGAGCCAGGCCTGGGCCGGGGGGTTGGGGGGTGGTTGACAGGGGGCCCCTGCTCCCCACAAGACGGTAAGCAAATCCGCGGTGGCGGCTGCAGCGGAACGCCAGGGTCCGGCTACTCCCACAGGGCCAGGAATGAGGAAAGAGCTCCGAGAATGCCACGGCCCTGGTGCCCAGACTGTACTTATTTCTTGGCTACAGTTCAACCCCAGCCCCGGCCTCCCAGGGCCGCCCAGCACATCCTCCAAGGGGCCCTGCCCGAGGCTTCGAGCCCACACTGCCTGGCCCAGCCTGGGGGCCCCCTGACCCTCAGCCCCAGGCTCCACCTCTGAGGCTGCTATTTCAGAAGCATTTCCCCAGGCGGCCCTGCACCCCCAGCACAGTGGCTCATTGCCCCCAGAGTGACACCTGTGCCCCTGTGGCTCTGGCCCATCTCTCTCTGCTGGCCCCGGGCGTGCCGGGTGCCATCCTGCCTCTGAATTTGCCTGGGATGCACCTTCCCCAGGCTTGCCTTCCCTCTGTGCCCGAGAGAGCACGGAATCACCGAGGCAGGAGCGGTCATGTGGGCTTCCCTGAGTAGGATTTGGGGACACTAGCAAGGGGAGCCTGGAGTTTTGGGCACACGTCTCCATCACCCATTCATTCATTCATTCACTTGTTCATTCACTCATTCAGGCTTGCTGGAGGCCAGGCCCTGGTTTGGCCCCGGGGGAAGGGGTGGTTCAAGCCTGGCCTTGACCTCCAGGGGCTCCCGGTCTTCGCTCCACTCCTGTCTTAAGCAGGCAGCCCATTCTGGGGGTGCAACTGCGGACTGACGCAGCCCGAGAGACGGAAAGCGCTTTGGACTGGCTCTTCCACACCTCTGAGCCTCAGTTTCCCCCTCTGTAGAATGGACACAGAGGAGCCAGCTCTGTCCAGCCAGGCTGGGGTTCCCTCTTTCTCTGTCTGGAGGACACTCCTGCCCACACTTTGCTCTCAGGCCGAGCTTTTGCGTTGAGGTCTCTCACGGTATTTCCCCTACAGGCTGTCCACTCAGCTGCTGTCCAGTGGCCAGAGCTCACAGGGGGCCCTGTGGCCATGGTGGGCAGAGGCTCTCTCCTTGCTGTGGCCTTTGAAGTCCTTCCTGACCCTCTGTCTCATCTCCTACAGCCCGAGGCCCCCCACACAAAGCCCCCGGCCCTGCCAGCAAGCTTCCCCTCCCCAGAGCTGCCCACAGCCCCTGCCCAACCTTTGCTCCAGCTGTGCCTTCTGCGAGGGATGCTCTTTCTTCTACCATCCCTTGCCCACACCCCTCTTCCCTATAACGCCCCCCCTTCCCCAACAAGCTCGCTGGGGCTTCTGTCCTCCCTCACCCTCCATCTCGGCTCTTGCCCTCATGGGCAGAGGTCTCATTGCTGGGACCACCCCCCGCCCCCAGCAGGCTGAGGGCCCTTGGAAGTGAGCAGGCCTGTGGAATACTGAATAGCGCCCTCCACCACGCCAGCCGCTGGGTCTGGTCCACGGTTACCCATAACCTTCACAACACCCCTTTCCCAGATAGGTCAGTGCTAACTCTATTTTATAGATAGGAAAACTGAGGCACAGAGAATACAGTATTCTGTCCAAGGTCATCCAGCTGGTGAGAGGCAGAACCGGGGTTTGAACTCAGGTGTCTTCTGGCATCTTACTTCCACCCAATTCATATGCCAACTCCCACGAGGGGAAACTGAGGCCCCGGGGCCTTGTCCAAGGCCTCACAGAGATGAGTGGGAAGAGAATGGCTGAGGCAGGTCTCAGGGAGGAGATGACAGCAACTCACTCTTCACCGAGCACAGAACAGGGAAGACAGGGCTAAAAAGCAGCAAGCAGGATCTGGGTTAGATACGTGGGTGAACTTCATAACTCCTAGAGCCGGGAGGTGGGGAGGGGTCAGGAGGGCCGGTTGTGGGCCTGGTGAAGGGAAAAGGGGCAGGTGACCTGGGTTGGGTGGGCCTGGGGCGGCAGAGCTGTGGTCTAGGGGGCCCGAGGGGCCCAGGAGGGGGACGAGAGGTGAGTGGGGACTGAAGCTCCTGACACTCAGGCAAGCGGGAAGTTGTGAGGTCCCCTGAGCAGAGCACGTCCCCCAGGAGGCATGGCGCTGGGGCAGGGCCCCCAGGAGCCAGGAGGTTCAGCTGAACATGACCTTGGACCTCACCTGCTGCCGTCCCTGCCCTTCCTTCCTCTTGGTCGGAGCTTGCGCCCACCTTCCTTCTCTGATGCCCCCGCCTGCTCATCAGGTCCTTGGTCTTGTAGGACCTGGGGACTCAGCTGCGTGACCTGGGCACCCCAGGACTCTTGGGAATCAGAACTTGTAGGTCTCAGAGCACCCAGGGAGTCGCAGGCCTGGCACCCACAGCAGTGCCCAGCAGAGGTCTGGGAGGTGGGCAGGTGGTCCACCAAATGCACTGGTGAAGGGGGTTCAGGGCCCACCTGCAGCCTCCCCTGGGCGGGCACTGCTCCTAGGGCGCCAGGGGTGAGCAGCGCCCGGACCAGAGCTGCCTGGCCAGCACCCCCCGGCTGGCCCGTCCCCCTGTGGGCTACAGGCCTCTCTGAGCACAGCTGGAAGCCTGCGGCCTCCCGGGATGCTGTAGAACGGCTGCCCCCGCAGCCTCGCAAGGAAGCAGCCCGAGGCAGGCCGCGCAGGCCCAGGATCAGGAGTCCTCTTACTCCGCCTGCAGGCAGGGGCCAGTGGCCGGCCGGGCAGCCAGGCTGAGACGCCCTCCAGGTGCTGGACACAGGTGGCCTTGCTCGTCCCCCGTGGGGGGCCAGCCCACCCACCCTGAGGCCCAAGGGTGGCCTCTAGGACTCCACTCCTTCCAGACTAGCCGAGTGTGGGGTCTCGCTGGTAACGCTGGGCCGGACTCCCGTGGAGGCCTCTCCAGGGGTCTGCAGCTCGGGAAGCTGCCTGCCTGAGCTGCCGGAGCTGGGGCCACTCTGCTGCTCCGCCGGGTACTGCGTGCCCCCAGCCCCAGAGTGGGCTGGGGGGCTTTGCCCAAGTCCCTCCCCTGGTTTCTGGCTCAAAGCCTCACTTCTGGTTCCCGAGCCCCTCTTTTTCCACCAAGCAGGACGGGCTGGTGCATCCACCCTTCCCCACATTCCTTTGTCCCCTCATCCATCACCGCTCATCTCCTCGGGGCCCGGAGCTTGGCTGGGCATGGTGGGGTCCCAGAAATGAGTCTGAAATGAGGTCCTCCCTTAAAAGCCCCAGGCCAGGATGGGGGACAGAAGGATGAACAACAGGTGCCTTCAGTGCCCCCCGGCCCCCAGCCCGCCGTCCGTCCCCGAGGCTGCAGCGGAGGGAGGAGGGGCTGGGAGTGCAGAGGAGCAGGGAACCGACCTGGGGCGGGGGTGGGGGGTGGGGGGGCGGCGGGACATGGAGTTGTCGGCAAAGCTTCCCAGAGGAGCGGCCTCTAGGCTGAGGCCTCAAAGGAAAGGAAGGAAAGGGAGGGGTCGGGAGGGAGGCAGGAGGAAAAGAGATGCTTCAGGGTCAGCAACGGAGGTGAGTGAGGGTCTAGGGTGGGACCCAGAGCATGGAGTGTACGGGGGCTGGGCAGTGGGGAGAGTGGAGCTTGGAGAGCTGCCTCACCACTGATAAGGTTCCGGAAGTTTCTGGAAGGACAGAAGGGACTCTTGCCCTTGAGTCTCATGGTTTCCAGCATTTGTCAGGGACTCTCACTCCCCGCTCCTCCTTGCCCCAGGGCCAACGTGGTCCCGTGCCTTCTGGGCAAAACCAGCTGGCTTCCCTGACACCCAGGCTGCAATCTACAGCGCCCCCATTCCATAAAGAAGTCTCTCAAACAAGAGTCGTCGGGCTGGGCACTGGGGTCCTTCCTGAAGCCACTCTGCCCGCCTCCCCACCTTGGCTGGGCCTGGAGGCCGGGCTGTCCGTTGCCCTCTTTGGCTGGTTGCTCATCAGATCCAGGATGGGCCCAGCTGCTCGAGCTCCCCTTGCCTCCCGCTTTGAGCTACCAAGGCTGATGCCAGGACTTTGAGCTTCTCCTTGTCAGCCAGTGTGGGGAGGGGGCACCCTGCCTGCTGAGGAAGTGGGGATGGCTTGTCGATGGGTCCTGACACAGAAGGGGTGACTAACGCTGGCTTCCCCTCCTGGGTTCCCAGGGAAGGAGGATCGATTAAATCTCAACGGCAAACACTCTAGGAGAGGGAGGGCAGCTGTTGGCGACAGAGCTGAGTCACCAGGGCTGTCTCCAGGAGCTGGGGGCGTGCACACAGCCAGGGGGGGCCCTCCCTGATCTCAGCAGCCCCACTCTAGTGGAAAGGGCCTGCCAGCGCCGCTCACTGAGGAGACTTCGGGGCAACCCTAGGAGGTCTGGTGGGGGGCAGGCCTCAGGCCACATAAGGAGGACTTTCTGACTGCCTGAGCTACTGGAAGCAAGGAGTTCCCTATCACTGCAGGAATTCAAGCATGGTTTGATCTCCACATGATGGAGAGGGAGGTGTGTAGCCTCCACGGTATTCTGATTTCATTGATTCTCAGATGCTGAGAGTCTGTGCTTTCTGTCTAGGGTTCCAGGAGTCTCGGTTCTGTGGCTGGAAGAGGTCACAGGTCTGGGCCAGGGCCCGGGTGGGGTGCAGATGGATGGTGTCGGGCTCTGGGAAGGCTGCCTTGCCCAGGTCCTCTTCTCCTGTGCCTCACCTGGAGTTTCCTCTGGAGGCGAGAAGCACTTCGTTTCACCCTTATTCATTTGCTTGACAAATATTATTGTGCCTCTCTTGTGTGTCAGGCACTGGCGATGCAGCAAAAGTCCTGCCCATGGGGAGCTGACAGTCTGCAGGGGGCATAAGACGACGAGCATCTATTAACCATGTAATAAACATCATAAACCATAAAGGGTTCTTTGTAGAAGAAGGTAATCAGGGCTTAGGAAAAGCCAAGGCAGGTTATGTAAGATGGGTGGGTGGTCAGAGCTGGCCACATGAGACGGATGAGCTACCACTTGATGGAGACGAGGAGGGAAGACGTAGAAGATGTTCCAGGCAGAGAGACCAGCCAGGCCAGAGGCCGGGAGGAGAGAGAACGGTTGGTGGACTGGGGGAACCGAGCACCCAGCTGCCCCTCAGGTGCAGGGAGCAGGGGCTCGCCCCAGGGCATGCAGGGCTGGGGAGGAACCGGCATGCAGGCCTGCCTCCTGCTCAGAGGGCCTGGCCCCTCTTCACCCTGGTGGCCCGTGGATGGAGGGGGCGGCTGGCTGGGCCGGGGAGCAGGCTGACAGCAGGGGCTCTGGGTCTGATCCTTTCCTGTCTTTGTGACCTTGGCCCACCGTGCCTCAGTTTCCCCTCTGTAAGACAGGACGAGAGTGCCTGTCCAGGGGCTGTGAGGAGGGTCCAGCCAGGCACTCAGAAGAGGTCATCAGCCTTTGCCTCCTCCTCCTCCCGCTCTCACCATCCGGTCCCACCGAGGGACAGAGGGCACACGTGCCCCCCAGGCCAGCAGCCAAGCAAGGACGCTGGCAAGCCCCTCTGCCGCCCGCTCTGCTCAGTGCCCCCTCCCCCGTGGGCAGGCTCGTGGGTGGGGTGGGGGGCTGTGGAGTAGACGGCCCCTCCCACCCTGCCCTGGGGAAAGCAGGGCTGTCTCCCTGGGGACCTCTGCCTGTGCAGAGAGGCCTTGCCAGCCCCGGCCAGCCCTGAACGGGGCGGGCCCCACAGGCTCTGGGAGGATACCAAGAGCCCTGCCCCGGTGCGCCCTCGGCTCTTTACCGTTTACAAATTTCCCTCATGACCGTGGTCTACCGCAGCCTCAGGGCCTGGGAGCCCCGGGCCCCGACCTCTCCCTTGTCCTCGGGGTCTCCCTCAGCTGGTGCCCTTCCCCTTCTCTGGTTCCTTGCTGGGGGGCTTCTCACCCTTTGCTGGCCCCTGACTGAGGCTGGGACTCAGGGGCTCAGGGACCCCTCCCGTCCGCTCACGGGGTTCTCAGGGCCACAAGGCCGTCTGTGGTTCTGAATCCCTGTGTCCCAGGCCAGGGTGACCGTCGACCTCCTTGAGCCCCTGCAGGGTCCTGCAAGTGGCAGCCGGCATGTGCCCCCGCCCTGGGGATCCCTCCCCACAGCCTGCCCACCCCCCTGCCTGAGGACCTCCAGGTTCATGCCCCAGCTCTACCCTGGAGCGCAGCACAGCCGGCCACCGCGGCCTGCGGTGTGAACACACCACCTGGCGGCAGCCCCCGTGCACGGTCTGCAGCCCCTCCTTTAGCCCTTCTTTGGGGCCCCTGCCCCCTCTGGTTGATACTCCCCTCCCCTGGTGGCTCCTGGTCACCCTTCAGCTGGGACGTGGCTTCTGCCAGGACACCCCGTGTGTGCCACCCCTGCCCCGGCTGTGTTAGCGTTGTCTCTTTCCCTGTTAGTCAGGGGGCATATTATTGTTACCACTGGGTGAAGGCGGGGCTGGGACGGTGTCCAAGCCCCTCCCGGCTGCCCCCCACCCCGATGCGGCCCCTGGCCTGGCCGGCCCGGTGCTGACATGCCCCCTGCAGGGCTGTAATGGGCACCTTGACCCCATAATCGTTTTCTGATACCTTCGTGCTCCCGTCACCGGCAGTTAAGTCACAACTTGGCACGAGACTGGGAGCTCCAGGCCAGGCCCAGCCGGCGGGCGGGGCAGGAATCCCCGCAGGGACACGAGATGCGCCTATTTTTAGCCTGGAGAAGAAAACTAAACCCCAACACACACAACATGCAACACAAATATTTGTTCTTATTCTTAAAAGGGCTTGGGTGGCGGGTTTGGGGCCTGCAGCGCACGCTTGGCTGAGCCGCGCTGGCTCAGGGGAAGGCTGGCCTGTCCCCGCACGCCCCAGCCAGCGCGCCCTCCTGCGGCCCCCGCCCTGTGCTCTGGAGCCTCCCAGGTCCCCACCTGCCAGCGCTGTCCCCAGGCACCGGGCCCCTCTCCCCTCAGCAGCCACGGAAACCCCGGCCTCCCGTGAAGTCTCCCCCTGCTCCGGATGCCCAGTCGCCCTCGGACCCGCCTCCATCAGCCGTGGGGAGTGGCAGACGTGCCCTATTTGGGGGTGCCACTCTGGATGCTCCTGTTGGCTCCTGCGCTGCGTCCCGGGCGTGAGGAAGACACCCCAAGGTGCTCCCACCCCAGGGGAGACACAGGAAGGCTTTCGCTGCAGTGAGTGAGGATGCAGCCTGGGATCCCCTTCCCTAGGTGCCGAGGACGAGGCCGGGCGCGCTCTCCTACGGCTGCTCTAACCAACCTCCACAGCTGGGTGCCTTTACTTCTGAGGCCAGAAGTCCGAAGTCGAGGTGTGGGCAGGGCCACCTCCCTGGGAGATTCTCGGGGAGAATTCTTCCAGCTCCTGGTGCCTGCCGGCATCCTTGGCTTGTGGCCGCGTCACGCCAGCCTTCAAGGCCAGCATCTTCCCGCCTCTCTCTGCCCCGTCTTCACGTGGCTGCTCCCCTGTGTGTGTCGGAGCCCCCCTGCCCCCTCTCAGGACCCCTTTGGCTGCGTTTAGGGCCCACGGATAACCCAGGATAATCTCCCATCTCAAGATCCTGACTTTAATCACATGTACCATGTAAGGAAACATGTACAAGCACGGCATTAGGACCTGGATGTCTCTGAGGCCCCTCTTCAGCCCTCTACAGACAGCCTGGGCTGGCGGACTCCCCAGACCCCGCCCGCCAGAGGCAGCTCCTTCTAAGAAGAGGGCAAAGTTGGTGGTGGGGGTCCACAAGGCAGAGGACAGCTGTTACTGCCCGAATTTGGGTTTGCGGGAGAAACGCAGAGCTCCTGGCTGCGTCCCAGCCCACTGGGCCTGATTGCTGGCTGGGTTGTCAGGGCCACTCTGGGGTGGAGTGGGCCCGGGTTGGCCTTGGCTCACACTTGCGGGCTGTGTGCCAGCGGAGAAGCACGTGCCCCAGGCTGGTCGGGGTCACCACGGTCCACGCCTCCGAGGGCTCTCCCTCGCGAGGGCCAGCAGGACCGTGTTGGTGAGGAGTGAACATCCAATAAACAGTGGCTCTTAATAGTCTCCTGACTCTGCTCTGTCCCCGCCCAGCCCCTCCTGCCCAGGACTGTCTGGTTCCCCTCAACCTGGCCAGGCTCTGCCCACGACCCCTGGTATCCCTCCTGCCCCCTGATCTGCCGGTGGGACAGATGAGGTGTCTTCTGTCTGGAACAGTCCCCAGAAGACCTCCGTGCGGCTGTCCTCCTGCTTTGGGTCTCAGCTTGGTGGTCACCAGCTCCGAGAGACCCTCCCGGGCTCCATACTGCAGAGGCCACGTCACTGTCTGTCCCGTCCCCGGAGCTGGCTCTCACCGAGCTTGTCCCCCAGACTTCCGGTTGGTTCCACTGGCATGTACAACCATTGCTGGCGTGTCGCCAGCGAGGCCCAGTGACAGGGCCCAGGGCATAGCAGGAATACAGCAATGTTTTGTTGACCCAGTCGATAGGTGGAGATTTTCCAGACATTGGTTCAATGAGAAAATGCCGTAAATACCAGAAAACAACAATACATAAAAACAAAACCAAACTGCTTAGCGATGCCAAGCAGACCCGTGTAGCAGCCCCGGGAACAGAGTAACTCCCACCCCGGGGCCCGAGGTCCTGGCTGGGTTCAAGGTTCCTACAGGATTAGGAGCTCAGGGGGAGCTTTTGCCCAGTGAGCGCATCCACGCTATGCCGAGGCTGCCCTGTGAACAGAGGGCTAAGTGCCAGATCCAGGGACACTCCCAGCTGGAGGAACCATGCTGGGGCCCTAAGCCCATTCTCAGAGCCCAAGAGATCTTTCCGGAGAAGAACGAGGGGCTGGACATCTTTCCGTCGTGTCCTGGAGCCAAGCACACCGTAGGGCTCAGTGATGACTCTTGAACCAAATCAAACAGAAGGTTGCGAGGAGGCCCTGCCGTCCCCGTGCACACAGCCGGGCAGAGCTCCGAGGAGCGTTCTCGGGGGTTTAAATCCCAAACCCTCTTCCGCCTCACAGCCAGTGTGTGTGCAGGGAGAAGGGCTGGGGGCCTGAATCACTGGCGTGGCCGACCTCGGGGGCGGCCACAGAACCAGCAGTCCTTTCCCGCTCAGACCTTGTTTCCTGATGGGGGCAGTGAGGGGCAGGGGGCACTGGGGCGTGCTCCCTGTGGCCCTGGGCTCAGAGCAGGGGTCCAGGCTCTGCTCGGGGCAAGGCTCTGGGCCCTGCGCCCCCCGCCCCTGCAGAACAGCTCGGCCGCGACCGCTTTTACAAGCTGGGGTTCCACCGAAGGCTTCATTTAACAAAAGGTCTCTGCTACTAAAAATGTTTGACAACCACAAAGGAAGTCCAGCCCCGCAGTTTCACGGAAGGTGCGCAAGGCTTGGAGAGGCCCCGGGCCAGAGGGGCCGCGCTGGTCCCCCGGCCCCCGTCTGCCAACTCAGGGGCTCCCCCCAGACAACGGCTCCCTGAAACTGGGCTCTCAGCTTCTGCAAACTGGGGGTGGCCTGGGACAGAGCAGCCCAGCACCGGTCCCATCACCCCCGACTCAGCCGGGGACCCAGAGGCAAAGTCCCGGCAGAAAGCCAAAGTCGAGGTTCTGTGCTCGAATGTCCCTGAGTGAAACTGTCACATGAAAGACAAGTTCCAGAAATGCTTTGAGAGCTTTTAGGCATGCTAATTAGCCACGGAGGTCGTGGGTCAGAGCAGGCGGTACAAGGACGCCTTGTTACCGGGTGCGGGCTGGCTTACCCAGGGTTACGGTGGGAGACCCACCTGCCATTTCCCGGGAGGTCCGGCTGTTGCTGTCCACTCCTGGCTGTCGCCCCATGGAGAGGGGAGGTCCGGACAGAGCCGGGCCCCCTGTGCCCCATGGGCAGGCGGGGCCCTCAGTGCTGACTGATCTCAGGAGAGGCTGCGACGGTGCAGCCCACCTGCCCATACCACCACGACCCTAGGCCTCCTGGTTGGAAGTGAGAAAGGCTTGGTCCTGCCGGATGCAGCTGCCCAGCAAAGAGACCAGACAAGGACCCAGGGCCCAGAGGGAAGCGCCTGGTGGGAAGCAGGGCTGTGGGACTCAGAGGACCACCCCCAGCTTCCTAAGGCCAAGTTCAACTTTCCAGATCTGGCTGGCGGAGATGGGGGAGGGACTTCCGGAGCCCAGGGCGAGGGCAGGAAAGCCCAGGTGGGCATGTTGGTGCCCACAGGGTGCAAGCAGAGCTCTGGGAGGCCAGCAAGGGATGGGTCCAGAGTGTGCAGGGCTTGAATGCCGAGCCTGGACCACAGACTCTGCTGCCACCCCAAAAGCACGGTCACCCCCTGGCATGGCCTGGTGACGCCTGGGGTCAGATCCGATGGACGCTCTCAGGCCCCTGGCCCTGGGTTCTCGGTGCGTCTGCCATTACTGGTTGTCAGCTTTGTCAGGAAGGTCTCTCCTCCGTGGGTGCATAGCCAGCACCTGCCCCAGACCTCCCAAAGGTAGCGAGTGGAAGAATGCACTATGGGATGGGTGAACAGAAGGACGAGTGAATGAATGAGGCATCAGTGGGGGAAGGGATGAATGAATGAACATGTGAACAGAAGCACTCCCCACAGAGCAGCCCCCCGAGCGGGGCAGAGGAGCCCCACGCCACGCCCAAGTAGTACCGCGCTGGGGGCCAGGGAGGGGTTGGCCCGGGCCCCCGTGCTCAGCGCCTCCATGGCTGCTAGGTCTTTGAACGCCCCAGTGGTTCCCCGGGGTCCCACAGGACATGAACATGGCCGGAGTGGCCTGTTCTCAAACCCCCAGTACCTCAGGCCCCCCCTTCCCCGGTGCCACTGCTCCCCCGGCCCCGCCGGCTTGCTTTTCCTTTCCCAAGGAGACCCTCCAATCCTCTCTGCTGGGTAAACTCCTGCGCATCCTTTAAGAGCGGTTCACAAGTCACCTCCTCCGGGAAGCCCCAGGTGCTGGCGGGCGGGGTCTGGGGAGTCCGCCAGCCCAGGCTGTCTGTAGAGGGCTGAAGAGGGCCCTCAGAGACATCCAGGTCCTAATGCCGTGCTTGTACATGTTTCCTTACATGGTACATGTGATTAAAGTCAGGATCTTGAGATGGGAGATTATCCTGGGTTATCCGTGGGCCATAAACGCAGCCAAAGGGGTCCTGAGAGGGAGCAGAGGGGCTCCGACACACACAGGGGAGCAGCCACGTGAAGACGGGGCAGAGAGAGGCGGGAAGATGCTGGCCTTGAAGGCTGGCGTGACGCGGCCACAAGCCAAGGATGCCGGCAGGCACCAGGAGCTGGAAGAATTCTCCCCCAGAATCTCCCAGGGAGGTGGCCCTGCCCACACCTCGACAGGGGCAGGAGCAGGGGCTCCGGGGGCCGAGCCACTGCCGACTCATCCCAGTGGCTGTGAGGGGCTATGCCGTCCTCCTGTCGGCACCCAAGGGCTCACGCCGCAGTGGTCCCGGAGCAGAGTCGAGGGGAGAGAGACTCCCGTACGCAGTGCTCCGCGGGGCAGGCGGGGTGAGCGGCCTGGCGGAGGGGGAGCGAGGCCTCCGACAGTGCCTGCTGGTGGCTGCGGTTGGGGTGGCATCAGCAGGACGGGAAGCGGTCTGGTCTCCGCGGCCTCGTGCTCTTCCCCCCGAGCCGTGAACATTCTCAGTAGGGCTGGGGAGGGGGTGTGGGGCGGCTCACGGGCTGGGCCCGACTCCTGCCCCACACCCATCAGGGCTGGTGGAGCCCAGGAAGCGGCCCTGTTGTTCCGGGCTGGGGAACGTCCCTGGGTCCCCTCTGTGAGACAGTCACAGCCGCATCACAGCCACGAGCCCACTCCTGTGAGCTGCCGGGGATCCCGCCTTCTACCGGGGATGCCTTGCAGCTTGGAGGGGCCCGAGAGAGCCAGCGCCGGTGGGCCTCAGCATCCTCGCCTGTGATGATCCCACGCCCTGGGAAGACGCCCCGGAGCCTCTGCTTGGACCCAGGAGGGCCACCCCTGGGGCTTTCGCCGGTTGCCCCACCCTTGGGGTAATTGAGAAAGCGGCTTCCTTTTAATTAAAGCTCTGGGAAGGGCCTGAGCTCCCCAGGAAAGGAAAAGCTGAGACGCAGAATAATTAGCCAGACAAAAGGCAAATCCTCTTAGCATCTCCCCGGGCGATCGCAGGTTAATTGGTTGATGCTCCTGCCGCCCGCCCTGGCCAGACACCCGGCTTTCCCCAGCCTCCCGCTGCTTGCTGACCCCGAGGCCACACCTGCCCCGCTGTCCAGCGTGGGAACCCAGCGGGGACTCCAGTTGCCCTCTGATCCTCCCTGCCCCACCAGGCCCTCTGCTCAGCCTGCGGCCCCTCCCTCTTCACCCCCCAGAGCCTGCGTGAGCCTTCGGAGCAGCCCTGGCTGGTCTCCCTGGAGCTCCTGCCCCCTGGGCAAGCGTCCCCACACTTCCCCAAAGGCACGCTTCCCTGCGGCCACGTTCCAGCTCTGAACCTTTGCCCAGGGCCCACCCCTCTGCCTGGGAAGCCTACACCGCCCCCCCCCCGCCCCCCGGACCCCCGACCCCGGGATAGCTCCTCCTGCAGCGGCAGGGCTGGCCGAGCCTCTCCCGAGACCAGCCTCTCGGCGGGGAGCCACCGTGTGGCCCTCACGGCAGGTAGCCTCGCGGGCTCTAAAGCCCGCTCTCCACCCGGGCCGTGTCCCGATCTGTCCCCAGGCAGGGCTGGAGTTCTCCCCAAGGACTCAGGGCCAGCGCAGGCCCGGCACACAGTAGGCACTTAAGGATGGCCAGGTGCCTGGCAAAGGCTGACGCAGGCTGGAATAAGGAGGGAGCTGGCTTGGAGAAACTGGGAAGTTATCAGTGGACGAGAAGGAAGGAAGGGGAGAGGCTGGGAGGGAAAAAAGGAGGGAGGGAGGGAAATAGAGAGAAGAGGCGGGAGGGAGGGGGAGTCGGAGCCCGAGGACCTGACCGTGGCACCTTGAGGACTGGCCAGGGCCCACCGGGGGGCCCATTCCATTTCCACCTTCGTTAAAAATCATCCTGAAATGACCATTTTCCTGTCCTGCTATGGTGAGGCCTTTCGCTGGCTGTGGCCTCTGGTTGGATCGCAGAGCCGCAGGCACCGTTGTCACCGTCCACAACCACGGACGGAGCCAAAGCGCCGGGCCTGCCTCTGGTTCAGGCGGCGAGGCCACCGAGGTGGCGGGGGGCATGGGGGGGAGGCCGGGGCCGAGGGTCACGAGCTGAGCCTTGGAAGAGCCAGGGCTGCAGCGGGAGGGGCGCATCCCCGTCCTCCGGGCTCGGGGGCGAGTGTGGGGTGCAGAGAGGGGCAGGCCTGGCCTGAGGTCACGGCAGGGCTCCTCGGGGCCGCCCCGGGGCCCCTGCCCGTTGCCCGCGCCCGGGATGGACGGTGACTCAGCCCCACAGCTCGGTCTGAGGCCGCGGGCCACGGCGGGGTTTCCAGTTGTGCAGAAAGGCAGACAGCTGTTTATTTTCCTTGCAGTGAAGGGGGGCGGCGGGGGCGGCGGGAGCTGGCCCTGCCTGTTCTCACACTGGCGCAGGCTCCCCAGGAGCCCCTGCGAGGAAGGGGGCCCCGGGGACAGGCCGCCCGGGGCTTGTGGGGCTGGGGCCTCCCCGCCGCACTGCCGGGGCGGCCGGCCAAAGCCAATTCCACAGGCCAGTTCCTGGAGAGGGATGCTGGGGTTTCCGAGGTCGGGAAGGAACTGGCAACACTCGATTCATGATGTCACCCGCCCAGCCCCAGCCCTGGCCCAGGCCCCGGCCCGGCCACCGCCTTTCGAGGACGAGGGGCACTCCAGGGTCTGCGCAGAGCCGCTGCGGTGGGGTGCCCGGGGAGGGCTCAGGTGCCTATCCCAGAGCGGCCCCGGCCCGCCCTGCCCCTTGACGCCCAGATATTGACCGCTGGAGCCACCAACCTGGGGAGCCCCTGGGAGGTGGGGACCGAGTCCCCCGTCCCCGGGCCCAGCCTCAGTGGCATCGAGTGGGTGTTTCCCGAACAAAGAGAACATCCTTCCAAGAGGCAGTGATTCACCCATCCTGGGAGGTCCTCCCAAGGGCGGCTGACCCTCCTCCCGGCAGGCCCGGAGCTCGGGCCCCAGGGGACACAGGGGTCCCAGGGGGGACGTAGACCCCTGCCGGGCCCAGGGCCCGAGGTGCAGGGTTAGGGGGCCGTGCGGTCTGCGGCCTGGACGCCCCCTGCCCGAGCCTCCCAAGTCGAGGACCCCTCCCGGTGGGCAGAGAATGGACAAGAGCGACCGGCTTCCTTCTGCTTTTCTGGGATTTCCAGTTTTCTGCCGCAAACACTATTTTTTCTGGAACTTTTTAATGAAGTATAACCCACAGGAAAGTGGACACAGAAGTGTACAGCTCGACGAATTTTCACAAACCAAACCCTGCACGTAAGCGGCACCAGATCAGAAACAGAACGTGGCCAGTTCCCAGAGGCCCCGGAGCCCCTCCTGCCTGTGGTCCCACCCGGGCCGCCTTTTGCGCTTCCCTCCCGCTTTATCCCTCACAGGGATGGTCACACGGCCTGTCCCCTGGGCTGTCTGGATTCTGTGTTCGACTCTGTGTTTGCGAAGGAAAATGGCTATGGGAGGGGCGGGATATGTGAGTTAGCTGGATCAGGGGAAACACAACACGAAGTGTACGTTATCAAAACTTCACACTGTGTATCTTAAATAGTACACTTTTTAGGGTAAGTGGCATCTCAGTGAAGCTGGAAACAAAAGAATGCATCAACAAACAAAAATGGTGTTTACGGGCTTCCCTGGTGGCGCAGTGGTTGAGAATCTGCCTGCCAGTGCAGGGGACACGGGTTCGAGCCCTGGTCTGGGAAGATCCCACATGCCGCGGAGCAACTAGGCCCGTGAGCCACAACTACTGAGCCTGCGCGTCTGGAGCCTGTGCTCCGCAAGAAGAGAGGCCGCGACAGTGAGAGGCCCGCGCACCGCGATGAAGAGTGGCCCCCACTCGCCGCAACTAGAGAAAGCCCTCGCACAGAAACGAAGACCCAACACAGCCAAAATAAATAAATTAATTAAAAAAAAAAAAAAAAAGAAAACCATTAAAAAAAAAAATGGTGTTTACGAGCTTCACCCACACTGTTGTGTGTGGTTGTAACTCATGTAATGCCCCCCCCCACCTTTTTTAAAAAATAGACTTTTTTCTTAGAGCAGTTTTGGTTTACAAAAAAACTGAGGAAAAAGTACAGAGTTCCCATATACCCCACTCCCCACGCCCCCTACAGTTTCCCCTATCATTAACATCTCCCATGAGTGTGGTGCCTTTATTATCATTGATGAGCCAGTATTGATACATTATTATTCATAAAGTCCATAGTTTACTTTAGGGTTCACTCAGTGTTATACATTCTATAGGTTTTGACAAACATATACATGTTTGTCATGTATGTTTGACACATATATGTGTCCACCATTACAGTATCATACAGAGTGTTTTCACTGCCCTAAAAATCCTCTGTGCCCCACCTATTCATCTCTCCTCTCCCTGCCCCCAATCCTTGGCAACCACTGGTCTTCCTGTCGCCATAGTTTTGCCTCTTTCAGAGTGTCATAGAGTTGGAATCGTACATTATGTAGCCTTTTCAGATTGGCTTCTTTAACTCCGTGACATGCATTTAAGGTTCTTGCATATATTTTCATGGCTTGATAGCTCATTTCTTTTTAGCAACTGAATAATATTCCATTGTCTGGATGGACCATAGTTTGTTTACCCATTCACATGCTGAAGGACATCTTGGTTGCCTCCACGTTTGGGCAGTTATGAGTAAAGCTGCTGGAGACATCCAGGTGCAGGTTTTTATGTAGACACGTTTTCTACTTCTTTGGGTAAATACCAAGGAGAGTGGATGCTGGAACATATGGTAAAAGTATGTTTAGTTTTGTAAGAAACTGCCAAACTGTCCTCCAAAGTGGCTGCACCATTCTGCATTCCCGCCTGCAGTAAACAAGAGTTCCGGTTGCTCCACATCCTCGTCAGCACTTGGTGTTGTCGGTCATCTGGATTTTGGCCCTTCTAATAGGTGTGTATTGGTATCTCATTGTCATTTTAATTTACATTTCCCTGATTATATATGACAATAGCATCTTTTCATATGCTTATTTATCATCTTTGGTGGGGGTATCTTTTCAGAAGTTTTGTCCAATTTTAAAATTGAGCTGTTTGCTTTCTTATCATTGAGTTTTAAGAGTTCTTTGTATATTTAGGATACCTTTATCCTAAATCCTTTATCAGATGTGTTTTGCAAATATTTAGGATACCTTTATCCTAAATCCTTTATCAGATGTGTTTTGCAAATATTTAGGATACCTTTATCCTAAATCCTTTATCAGATGTGTTTTGCAAATATTTTCTCCCAGGCTGTGGCTCGTCTTCTCCTTCTCTTGACATTGTTTCTCACAGAGCAGAAGCGTTTAATTTTAATGAAGTCCGGCTAATGGATTATTTCCTTCATGGATCACACCTTTGGTGCGATGTCTAAAATGTCATTGCCATTATCAAGATCATCTAGGTTTTCTCCTGTGTTATTTTCTAGGAGTCTTATAGTTTTACACTCTACATTGAGGCCTATGATTTTGAGTTGCTTTTTGTGAAGGATGTAAGGTCTGTGTCTAGATTCTCTTTCTGCATGTGGCTGTCCAGTTGTTCCAACACGATTTGTTGAAAAGACTTTTCTTTGTTCCATTGCGTTGCCTGTGCTCCTTTATCGAAGGTCAGCTGACTATATTTATGGGGGTCTATTTCTGGGCTCTCTGCTCTGTTCCACTGATCCATTTGTCTGTTCTTTCAGTGATACCACGCTATCTTGATTATTGTAGCTTTTCAGCCTTGTGTACTGTGCATTACTGTAGCTTTCTGGTAAGTCTTGTGTAATACTCTTTTTAATTAAGGAAATCGGCCAATATTATTTTTAAGAGATGCCACGGTAGGAAGGGCTCTGCCTGCAGCTGGCCCGCTGTTTAGGGTGTCTGCTCTGCTCACCCCCTGGTCCCTGGCAGTGACTTCCAGGCCCCTATGGGCCCCTGGGTGGCAGGTCAGGGGGGGATGGGGACCCCCTCTTCATCTCCCTAATGTTGGTGAGTCTGGTTTTGTTTCTCAGGCTTGTGATGAGTGTGTGTACATGGGGGGAGTGGGGAGGGGGGAATTCCTTGATGTGGTTTGAACATTAACCATTTTATCAGCCAGACCAGGCCTCGTGGCAGCCGAGGTAGACATCTCCCACTGCTGGCTTCCTGTGGCCACTCTAGAGAGGAGTCCCCATCAATGCTACTGCAGTCTCGGGGGGTGGGGCGGGGAGGGGAGCCGAGTCCCTGTGGGACCTTGGGCAGGTCACTCCTTCTCTGAGCCTCTGTCTTCTCACCTGCAAATTGGGCCCCAGCCCTGCCCAGAGAGGGAGTGAGGCCAGGTCAGTCAATGGGCAGAAAGCCCTTTGCAAACTGTAAAGCGCCAGGCAGACCTGTGAATGTTAAGGTCAGCTGGAGCGTGAGTATGGGCCAGGCAGCCCATTGAGGTGGTGGAGATGGGCCGGGAGGAGAGCTTTCCGGGCACCTCTGTCCTAATTCACAGGTGTCTCCCTGTCTCCTGAGGGACGAGGGATGTAACTTGCCAGGCCCACAGGGCGCAGGAGGTAACGGGGGTCCCTGACCCGGTTCCTCCTGTCTCCCGGCCCCAGCTTTCTCCCAGGCCGGGCCGTCGACCTGGTGAACGGCTGGTGTTGAGCACATTGAAACATCCAGAAAGCCTGGTGCTTTGTGAAAGAAATAAGATTGCAGAAGGAGGCAGGGGTGCATCCTGACACCCCTGGAACTCGAGGCCTGGGAGTTGAGACTCTGGTCAGTGGGGAGCCATGGAAGGTTCCTGGGCTTGGAGGGAATAGCGGTGGGAGGGAGATCACCCTGGTGGGCCCCTCTCGATCTCTGTAACGTACAAGCCCCTCTCAGGACACCCGTTCCCTTGACTAAGAGACAGCCCATCCGAGGCTGGAACGAGGCTTCCCCAAGCCGAGGACACGAGGCCCCTGCTGGGTGCCGGCTACGCGGTAGGCGGCTGCCTCCAGCACTAGACGTGCTCCTAGGTGGGGCCACCGGGCTGCCCGTGACTGTGGACAGCTCCTCGTCTTACAGACCTGCAGGCGGAGCCCCTCCCCACTCAGGGCGGGACGGCGCGCAGCAGGCCTGGCAGAATCATTTGTTACGTCCAGTGAGCCCACCCAGGCTCCCCAGGAGGACATTGGAAACTTCCCAAACCAGCCACAGGTGTGGCTTTACCGACCAGCAGCCGTTCCTTCATTTTCTACCAGAAGCTCCACCTTCCGTGCCTCTGAGGCCAGGCGGCCAGGCACAGCCCCTCGGTGGTCTGCTCAGACATGGGTTTCCCTCTGCCAGAGACCCGGCCTCACTTCCCGCCCTTCCTCCAGTCTCCCGACCTTGGCCCTCCCACCCCCACCCTCTAGCAGCCCTCTCTGACCTCAGACTCCACCTGGGTCCTCGCCTCCCTTCTCTGCCAGGCTGACTCCCGCTCACCTTCTGAGACAAAGCGGCAGCTCCTCTCCTCCTCCAGGAAGCCCTCCCTGCTTCCTCTCTGGCAGGGCCCTGATGAGGGACACCCAGGGGCCCAGGGAGCCCTTCCTGAAGGTCAGGAGGGCTTCCTGGAGGAGGTGATAATGGAGCAGAGGTTTAAGTCAAGAGGAGACAAAAGGGAGCTACTGACGAAGGACGGTCAGGTGGGCCTAACACTGGCCACTCACATCTCTATGGAAACGGGCAGGGTAGCGTAGTGGTCAAGAAAGTGAGTTCTGGAGCCCCTGCTGTGACCGTGACCCCTCTGTGCTTTGCAAGAGGAGAGTAAGCCACGGCTGGGCTGGGCTGTGGGACTGAACAGTCCACACGTGGAAAGCAGCGGGATCAGGGCCGGCAGCAAACACTGGGAACATGGTGCCCAGTGGTCATCACGTCACAGGAGCTCCCGACGGGAGGTTATTGGGCTCCATGACCGGGGGCTTCGAGACCCCAGGTGCCTGTTCTGGGGAGACGCCAGGTGCAGACCCTGACAGTCCAGCCCTAGATGAAGCCTCCAAGCCCCTCAGGCCCGGGCACTACCCCAGGGGGTGGGACAGAGACCCCGGGGGAGGGATAGAGATCCCAGGGGAGGGACAGAGACAGAGACCCCAGGGAGGGACAGAGGGCCCAGGGGTGGGACAGAGACCCAGCGGGAGGGACAGAGAGCCCAGGAGTGGGTCAGAGACCCTGGGGGAGGGACAGAGAGCCCAGGGGAGGGACAGAGACCCCAGGAGTGGGACAGAGACCCCAGGGGAGGGACAGAGGTCACCAGCATCCGTGGAGCGAGCAGGACGAGGGACTGTCCAGGCCCAGGGAGGGGCAGAGGGGCCAGCTAATGGCAGAGTGGGAAATGGGGCTGGGCCCCTGGGCAGGCCAAAGTTGGGGAACAAATAATTTTATCGTCCAAACAAGGACACATTTTGAAAGGATGGGGGACACTAAAAATCATTTCAATTATCAGTTGTTTGAACCAACAAAATCGTTTTATGATAATGATGGTTCTATAAAACAGTTATATATTTATATATATATAAAATTATAAAAAATTTTTTTAAACAATTACTTCTGAAATAATTTAAATAAGTTGTATCAGTGCACATTAAGGCCCATTAAAAAAATAAGCCTCTCCCAAATATTATGAACATTAGAAAAATAACACATGTAGAATGTCGATTCTTGGTCACACTCACATCTTTGAGCCCCATCTATTTGTTCTTGGAATTTCTCTCCACAGTGCATTTTAAAAAATATGGTCTTATTATTTTTAAGGTTTATTTCCATCAATTTGCCAATAATCTTCTAAGCTGCTTATGATGTGAATGTATTGGTACCTTTGCTCAATGCTTCTCTGCAGGTCACAATGTTTTAGTTGAGAAGATTCTCTGTCTGCGGGTCTGGGGGACCTGGTAAGCTCAGAAAAAATTCTATAAACAAAGGAAGTTCTACATTCTAATATTTTGCGTTGAAATGTGTAAACATTTCGGCCCAAATGTTCTCACAGGCACTGCCTTTTGGCTTCCATTCAGGGTGCAAATATCCAAGAGCTAAAGACAAACCGTAAGAGAAAAATCATGTCACATAAGTTGTCTACTACTTATGATTCATTCTTTTTAATGATTCTTCCAATTTAGATGCTGTAAAAGTGTGGGCCAGCCCATTTCAATCCAGACTATAAATGTACCCAATTAGGGAGATTGGGATTGACACATATACACTAATATGTATAAAGTAGATAACCAATGAGAACCTGCCGTATAAAAAATAAATTAATTAAATTAAATTTTAAAAAATGTACCCAATTAACAATAGGAACCCCAACCCCAGATGCTTCTCACATGTCAAGCTGTGCCAACGGGCAACTGTACAATTACAGAAGGAAGCCTCGTCACCTTTTGCTTTCTCACAGGCAAGTGGGATCGATTCCTCCCTTGGGGATGAATTTTAATGTCTTCTGTTTGCAAGCTGCATTTTGAATCTTTGCAATTCTGTAGAGGCTTTGAACGCTGAAGCTTTTGGTGCTCTATTTGTTGAAACACTTGACCGAGAATTTCTGGTGAATTGCAAGTGAAATTTAGAAAGCTCACTTCCCAAACATTTGTGAGCATCGTAGGTCTCTTGGGCTGATTCATGAAGCAAGGCTCCAGCGGCTCTGGGGCTGAAGGGCGAGAGGGGGCAGCGGGCGGCGTGTGCCCTGAGGGCTGGGGCACTTTCTATGCAATGCTGCTGTGTCCTCGAAGAACCTCGGCTGTTCAGCCCTGGCCGGGGCACATGTGAAAACACATATAAAGGCTGATCACCACAGCTCCTGATTTGCTGCTTGCAATTATGAATTCTGTGTGCATCACAGCCAAGCACATCTCGACCCTGTTGGTTTGTGAATGTGGTAGGAACATTGCTTTCAGCACCAGAATCTGTATCGCTGAACAAATCGTTTTGCAAAACCAAATCATTTTGTCTTCACGCTGAACTTCTAGCTGAGTTTACAAGCATGTTCACAATCATGTCATCCCAGTCACCTCGTCAGAACTGACCTCTGAAAGCTTTGCCTTGTTTGCATAAATGGGGTGGAAACGTCTGCCGTTGGACCGGGTGATCCGTGTGCCACGTCTGGCGAATGGGAGTGTCAGCCCCCCAGGCGTCCCGAGTCAGGGCGCTGCAGCCCCTACCCCAGGACTCCCGCCAGCGACCCCTTCCCTGTCCTGGAAGCACAAGCTGCTGCTGCCCAGGGCCCCGTGCCCTGCCCGGGCTGGTCGGCTCTGGGGCACCAGAGGCTGAGAGGTGGGCCTCGTGAAGACCCCTGGGCTTCTTTCACTGACTCAGAGTCACCCCCAGTCCGGAGCACAGGGCTGGGGCTTAGAGAGAGCGCTGGGGAAACTGAGGCTCAGAGCCGGAGAGAGCCTGGGGTCTGGCCGCAGCTGTCTCCTGGGGTGACGGCAAGGACACGGCCAGGATCGCTGCCCGTGAAGAAGCGGGCCAGCAGGGCTCTGCCAGGAAGCAGTGGCTCCCTGGGGATGTCCCACTTCCTAAGCCACTTCTCCCACAGCCTGGCCTGCCACCGTCATGGCTCCACACCCGCGGCTCCGGGCTCTGGGTGGTGCTTCCTGCGCCTCCATGACCGCGGAGCCCGTTTGTGGTCCAGCTCTCATGCCCCTCGGGGTTCCACGCACCACACTTTGGGACTCATGGGCAATACCCACGTTCATCACTGTTGCAGCGAGAGCACCTGGAAGAGCCGGAGGCCTGGCCCAGCAGAGAGAGCCGGGCCCACAGGGTAGCTTCTGGGCCTCTCACCCGTGGAGGGTCACTGCCTCCCTGTTGGGCCTTCAGCTGTTCCCTTCCCCCTGCCTCAGTTTCCCCACTTGTACAATGAGGCCACTGACCCTTCATGCTGTCGGGAGCTGCTTCCCTGGGGCCTTGGAAGGGACAGCGTCCCGGAACGGTCTGCTGAGCCCGGGGGCTGCTCACACCACTTCAGACCCTGTGGAGCCCCAGTCCTGTTCCCTGCAGCCCCCAAGTCGCAGCTTCCCAGGGCCAGGCCTGGACGGGGAGGCCCTGCAGGGGGTGGGAGAACCCGCCCCCACGTTGCTTAGAGAGGCTGCTCCCGGCACAGGCAGCTGTGCCAATAGGCAGAAGGCCCCCCAGAGGGTCACTGCGTGCAGAGGAACACCCAGAGGGCCAGCCGGGGCTCTCTCGGGAGGCTGCTTTGAGTGACTGAGGGTCACTGTGTCCAGGTCTTGGGGCCCTGGGTCAGCCCTTCCCTCCTCTGGGCCTCAGTCTCTCCATCCAGAAACATCAAGATGGCCACATGGGTATAGTAACAAGGCTACCAGGTGCCCAGGGTCCAGGGTGTGGCTGAGGAGGTGGAGGGGTCTGTGCCCATTTCACAGATGGGGAAACTGTGATCAACAGAGCAAGGGAGGGCCCTGGGGCCGGAGCAGGCCTGGAGGCCCTCGGGGGTCGCAAGCTCCCCCACTGGAACAGGCACCCACTGCCCACACCCGTCAGCTACGTGGTGGGTGCCGGTCTGCTGGTGCTGGGGACACAGCCGTGAGCAAGACAGACCACCGAGCAGGTGCCGCCTGGACCCACCACTCCATCGCAGCCACGGGAAGGAAGCACAGAGGCAGGGACACTCTGAGGAGCTGTGCTCGGGGGCCCGCAGGTAGATGAGGCTGGAGGGACGGGTGGCCATTCTAGTGCAAGGGGACCGTGTGAAGGCTGTGACCATCGCCTGCTGGCAGAGGCTGGGGGCTGAGGGGCCTGAGAGGAAGCCAGGGAGGAAGCGAGGAGCGGGGTCGGCTGCAGCCCCCGGGAGAGGGAGGGCAGTGGCTGGGACCAGCTGATGGGGTGTGAGGGTGAGAACGGTTTCTTCTGGATACCTCTGGAAGGTAGAGCCGATAGGATGTGCTGACGGATGGACTGCAGGGTGAGAGAAGGAGGTGGCAGGGAGGTCCGAGGTTTTGATCTGAGCCTTGGAAAGAAGGAGGGCTGGGCTCAGAGCAGGGGGTGGAGGAGTTCAGGGATGTCAGCCTCACTGGAGAAACAAACGAGGTCTTGGGCTGACGGGCGGACTTGGGTCTGATGGGACCGCGAGGGAGGCCGTGCAGGATGTAACCCTGGGGGGCTGGAGCCCTCTCCCGTTTCCTCTCTGGCAGCCTGACCACTGCATGGGTCCCGGCGCCTCTCCTCTGCTCCCGTGTGCCCATGCCCCGCACTCTCACACTGTCTGCTGGGCACAGAGAGCCCTAAGGGCCGGGGAGGCACGACTGGGCCCCCGAGACTCAGCCCTGATTTTTGCAGAGCTTAGGCCGAGCGAGCGGGAGGGCACGGCTGGCCCAGAGCCCCACCGCGGCCGCAGGGACAACACCCGCCACTGCCCTGCCGACCCCTGTCTAGGGTGGGAGGTCCTCACCCCGTTTTGCCAGGTGGGGAATCCGAGCTGGGAGCGGCGGTCACGCGCCCCAGGCCTCAGGGCCAGTGCTGGGATTTGGACGGGGGTGTCGGAGGCCAAAGCTGCTGTTTTTCCAGGGCTCGCGCCTGCCTCTGGGGCCTGTGGGAATTTTCTCTCCGGAGAGTCCTGAAAGGCCAGAGGGGACGCGGTGCCGAGTCCAGCTGATGGAGGCGAAAGGGCCACATGCTTTTTGTGGTTGAATTATCCAAACACTGAATCCCTCTATCCGCCCGGGCGGCTGTGAACGGGCTGGCTTTGTCCAGCCTGAGAACAGCGGGGCGTGCGGGGCCAGACAAAGGCGGGCGCTGATGCGGCCTTTTCCATGGTCCGGCAGAGAAAGAAAGGCCTGGTGGACAAAGCCCTGATGGGGAGGGGGCGGGGGTCAGGCTTTAGTCACGGTGGGGCTGGCGGGAGGGGCGAGGGACGCCCGCCAGAGCTTCCTACCAGCGGGCCCCGCCGAGAGTGGTCAGGGTGAGAAGATCACGGCAGGAGCCGACCTGCCAGCGGCCCTCTCCATCCCGGGGATGGGAGGCCCACCCCAGAGGAGGCCTGACAGGGACACCAGGAGACCCCCCGCCCCACAGGTCACCACTGCCATCAGCGCCCACCCAGTCTGGGCCCAGGGCCTGGCCGTGCATCCTGGACAGACTAGGGCTGGTCTCACCACACCTGGCTGGGCAAGGCGCCCCCAGCTCCACAGCCAGCAGCCCCTCGGAGGAGCCCAGCCAGCAATGGGCCCTAACTGACTTCTTAGAAAGAGCGTTCGGGCGGTGGGGCAGGGTGGGAGACAGTGGCAGTCTCCAGGGCTGCCGCCTTTCGGGGCCAGGCACACGGAGCTGGGCTGGGGGCCCCCTTGTCCTCACCATTCTGCTCTCTGGGACCCAGCTCTGCTCCAGGTACGGGTGGCCGAGGAGTGACCACAGGCTGAACGCCAGGCCTGCGGGGCTTAGAGGGAGGCCTGAGCCACAGGGAAGGGCAGGGGAGACGGGGTGCCCCAAAGAAGAGGAGACCCCAGCGGGAAGCACGGGCAGAGCCAGGCCCCGCTCGGGACCCTCTGGCCTCGGCTCCCCGGAGTTTGTCTGAGGATCCAAGGCCGCGCCCTGGGCCCACAGCGAGCAGCCAGGCCCCGCGTCTGTGCCCAAGGCCCCGGCGGACGGCAGGACGCAGCGGGGCAGGGACGGTGCTTCCCCCTCAGGCTGGGGAAGGAGGAGCAACAGGGACAGAGGGAGGAGGGGGCTCTGGAAGGTGGGGTCGCGTGGGCCCCGGGCAGGGCGGGGGAGCCCCGAAGCACTGAGGTTGCAGCAAGGAGAGCACGGGTGACAGGCCCATCCTGCATTTGACAGCTCCCTCGAGGCTGCCTTGCGAGAGCGCGGGAGCGGGGAGGCCCAGCCCTAACCAGGCGGGCAGTGGGAGGCCGCCGCAGACCGTTCAGGACCGCATGGAGTCGAGGTGAGCGATGGCGGTGGCGGCGGGTAGCCAGGGTCCCCTGGGCGAGCAGGGGGGACAGTGGGGCCGGGGGTCAGCAGGGGGATGTCCTGCTCTAGGGGGCGTCCGGACGCCAGAAGAGCAAGCCCTGGAAACACGGGCCTGACCTGCCAGGCCTGGGACAGCGTCTCCGCACACCACGGTTACATCGTTTAATCCTCAGGACGGCCCGGAGGGCGCTAGCTCGTCCACAGCCATGGAAACCGAGGCTCGGGGGGGCCGCAAGCACCAGGGCCAGCCTGAGGACCTCCAGGGGCCTCTCCTCACCATGCCTGGCGGCTGTCTTGACTAACCCAACCCCCAGCCGGCCTCAAGACCCTCGTGCGCTCCCGCGGGAGTGCTTGCATGGTCCCCGCAGGTGAGTCCGGCTCACCCCAACACTGAGCCCACCTGGGGCCCCGGGGGCACCCCGGACACCAGCACGTGGCCTGCCGGGAAGACACGCGGGCCTGGCCAGGGTCGCCGTCACCCTCTCTCAGGCAGAGCAGGGCCCCTAAGCCAGGAGGTGGAGCCCCCAGCCTCACCCCGGCCCGCACTGCCCTCTGAGGCCCGTCCCAACTCCCATCTGGGTCCCATCAGCTCTGCCCTCGGCCAAGAGCGTGTGACGTCTGCAGCAGGAGGAAAAACAGCCGCAGGGGCCCGGCCTGCTGCCTACGGGCCTGGCTTCCCCCCAGCTGGGAGGGCGCATTTCTGGTGAGGAAGCAAGGCGGCTGATCCACCCCCCGTCAGGTGGTGCCCAGGGAAGCTGCCCCCTGGCCCTGGCCACCCGGCTCCGCCCCCCGGCTCCGGCCACCCAGCCCTGGCCCCCCGGCCCTGGCCACCAGGCTCCGGCCACCAGGCCCTGGCCACCCGGCTCCGGCCCCCCCGCCCTGGCCACCCGGCCCTGGCCACCCGGCTCCGGCCACCAGGCTCCGGCCACCAGGCTCTGGCCACGGTCTTCCGCCAGGATGTGACTAAAGGCCTGACCGAGGTCTGTGGGCCACGGGGAGGGCAGCAGCAGAGCCCAGCGGGCACTCAGAGGGTCGGGAGTGGCTGTGTGTGCTTGCGTGCGTGGGTGCACGTGTGTGTGCGTGTGTGTGTGGCTCTGCCCGCAGGTCCTGGCACCAGGAGAAGGGGACCCCACCGAGACCCTGGCAGCCCACATCAGACAGCCCGGGGTTCAGGTCTCTGCTTCTGCAGAGTTTCTGCCTCGTCCGGCAACTGAGCCTCCCGTCTGAGCCTCCACTTTCCCAGCTGGAACGTGACAGCGATGATTCTCACTCCACAGGCCTGTTGTGAACGGCAGGAAAAGAGGTCATTTCTCCAAACCCCCTAGAGTAGCCCTCGGTCTGAAGCAGGTGCTCAGTAAGTGGTCACTTGCCCTCTGAACAGTCCAGGACCTTCAGGGACTTGGCCAAGGGTATCAGTGAGACCTTCTATGAGGAGGCAGGGAGGGGACCTCGGCATGCATCATGGCCTCCTTACAGTCTCTGGATATCCCATCGGACTCAGCAGACCTTTCCCAAAGTCCTACAACAGACCAGGCTTTGGGTCCAGGGTCAAGGGCTAAGGTTCCCAAGATGATTAGAACCTGGTGCTTGCTCTTGAAGTCTGACGGGGTGCCAGCACCTGCCTCACTGGACTGGGGTGCAGTCAAGGGGGGCTTCATGGAGGAGGGAGCATTTGAGCTAAATGTATAGAATGTGCACACACTGGCCGGTCTGATGAAGAGAGGGAGGAGCAAGCCCGGAGAGGGACCAGCACGGGCAAAGGCCTGGGAGACAGGCTGCACGTCGTGTCCACATGTGGGATTGAGTGACGTGTAGGGAGGAAGCAGGAAGGAGGGTGGAGGTGTGTCAGGCGTAGCCAGGGGACGCACCTGAGCAGGGGCACAGATCACCTGAGGCCCACGTAGAAGGCGGGCTCGGTGCCCACTCCCTCCCTTCCAACCCTGGGCGCCCGACCTGAAGGGTTTGGTGGCATGCCCCCGACCCGACACAGGGTGTCCCGGGGCCGTCTCTGTGTGTGGCGTGGGCAGATGTGGGGGTCCACACACGCTGGGGGCAGGAGGGCAGAGCCGCCCTGGACGAGGAGGTGGCTGGACCCGCTCCGGACTCTGTACATGGCCGCGCGGGCTCCCAGGGGGCTGGGACCGCAGTGGGCACTCAGCTGATCCTGCCGGCCCAAAGCCGCCTGGGAATGGCATTTGCGTTGTGGATAATGAGGGCGGAGGGCGCGTAAATTCCAAAAAGCTAATGTGTTTGGAGAGAGCAAGTGAGCGGCCCGGAATGCTCGGTCACTGCTGGTCATCGCTGGGCCTGGCCTTTGTTCCCCGGCTTCTGGGAGCTGGAGTCCAGGGGTCAGGGGGCCTCATCACAGTCAGCAGAACTGGGCAGGTCCTGATCAGACTGGGGGTGGGGGTAACCCCCAGGCTCCCCTCCCCCACCCCCGGCCAGGCCTCCCTGCGCACGGGGAGGGCGCCCACGCCTGCCCCCCAGGTTCACGTCAGGTGTGGGTAGGCAGGGAGACCTCGAGGCAGGTGGTGGTGGCAGCGGGGACAGTCGGGGACAGAGGGGACAGCCTGAAGGGTGAGCATGGGGACCAGGGGCAGCCAGGAGGCCGAGGGGCCTGGGGAGCAGGGCTGTGGACAGGCGTGCCCGTCCCTCTGCCTGGCGTTGCCCTCAGCTGTGTCCCAGGGCCCTGCTCAGCCTCCTCGCGGGAGGGGGCTCCACGGGGGGTCGTTAGGAGACGTGCACCCCGAGCTGACTTCCCGCGGCAGCGCTCAGACTGCAAGACCCGGTGGGGCCTGCTGCTGGCTTCCCTGGGGCTCCAGGACCCACCGAGCAGACGGGCCAGCGCAGGATCCTGGGGTGAAGAGGCCGCCCGACGGGTCCAGGAAGGTGGCAGAGGGGGAGGGTGCTTGGACCCAACCTTGAGGGAAGCCTGGGATTGCAGAGCCCAGGGAAACTGAGGCAGGGTGCTCCAGGGAGGGGGGAGTAGTGTTGGGAGGGGAGCTTCCATGACACCACAGCCGGAGCTGGGTCAGGACTGAGGATTGATTGGGTCCAGACTCCCAAGCAGGGCCTCTTGGCACTAAATCACTTTTCCAGAAACTGCTAAGCACCCACTGCCCTGCTTGTAGCCAGGCCATTCTCTCCAGGGTGTCAATGACAGGGGCAGTGACAGCCACCTCCTGGTGGCCTCCCGGGAGGGCCTATGCCGGGGACGTGGCCTGGGCCTCTGTCCTCCTGGCCCCGGGCGTCCATCCTCCCTGCATCAGGAGCATCTCACCGAGGTCACCCCGTCGTACAGTGAACACGTGTGAGGCCGTCGTGGTCCCATGGTTTTACCCGGGGGCTTCCGGGTGAGGGGCAGTCTGGCTCAGGAGCCGTGCCCTTGACCTCCACGCCATGAGATAAGGGTAGGAACGACCTTGTAACCTGCTAAGGTTTATGGGTTGTTTTCACTTTTCCTAAAACACGTTCTGCCCCCTCCAACACCTCCCATGGCTCCCCATTGCCCACAGAACGCGGTGGACAGGAGCCCGGTGTCAGTCTCCTCACACCCTTCCTGAACGTGGCACAGCCACGCCTCTCCCTGCCGTTCCTGCTGCGAGGGCCTCGCACCGTGTCCCCCGTCAGGACCCCGCGCTCTCTCTAGGCTTAGTCCGGGGCCAAGGCATCCACGCCCGCCACCCCACTCCCCAGCCCCTGGCTCCGAGGCGCACTCGTTTGAGCCTTTGATGGCAGAGGCCGCTGGGCATCACGCTTCTCCGGGCTCGTTGAGGATGCAGGCTGCCCTTCACTTGCGTCCAGCGTCTGGCTGCAGAGACCCAGTGACCAGGCACTGGTGTGGGAGCTGCGTCTCGGGCGTCCCGCTGGACCCTGCTGTAAAGTGGTGTGGGCCGGACCTCGGGCTGGGCAGGTACTGGTCTCAGGAGTTCCCTCCCGACGGACACAGATGTCGTCAAACCCGAGGACACTGAAGGACCCGGTTAGCGGTCATGACGCCACACTCCCCTTCGGCCTCAAGCGACGCCTCCAAGCTTGGAATTATGGTTCCCAAGTATATACTTACTTGGGCTTGCTTTTGAAAAGGTTAGGATTTAAGTATCACCCGATAACACACACATGCCCAGCTACACCCGAAATTACAGAGCAGCTGGGCCCAGGGTCTGGCGGGTGCCCACGGCTTGGTGAGGAAGTGTCCCCGGGCTGCAGGCCACTCTGCCCAGGGAAGGGCCGGTCTGAGCAGTGCCACATACCTGGGCCGTCGCAGGGGGGCTCAGGGTGCTGCTCCCCAGGGGAAGGCGGGTTTTCAGGGCACCCCGAGGACAGAGCGAGGCTCGGGCTGGCTGCACACACGCAGTACTCGGGCCGGTCCCTGGTAGCTGAGAAGAGACACCGGCTCGTCGCCCCATCCTGGCACCTGGCACAGAGCGGCGGCTCCCGAGACCTGTTGGGAGTTTGGATCTCTGACACTTGCCAGCACTGGGGCCCTGGGCAAGTTTCTTACCCTCTCTGTGCCTCAGTTTATCATCTGCAAAATAGGGGTGAGGCTGCTGCAGGTAGAGAAAAGGTGTGCAAAGACCGACCCCGGGGCTCACTTGAGGCAACACCGGGAGATTTGGGGCGTGGACGGCGCGGAGCGGGCAGGCGGCAGCGAGCCCGGGCGTGCACCTCCCTGCACAGGGCCTGGCGTGTCCCACGTGCCCAGTCACGGTGGTGCTGATGATTATTCTCAACAACATTATTGTTCTTGGCCACGTGAAGACCACCGGCAGGAGCGAGGGAGGCACGGCAGCGTGGCTGATGCCGGGGGCCTCCCTGCAGGTTGTAAAAGTCAAGCCTGCAGGAGGGAGGTGGAGGCTTTGGGGAGGAGCCAGAGGGATGAGGCCCAGTGCCTGGGACCCGTGGAGGTGCCACCCCCTCCCTCCCCTCTGACTATAGAACGGGACCGACGTGCTGCAGCTGCAGAGCCAGGCTGCCCAGTCGAAGGCTGCAGCTGCAGAGCCAGGCTGCCCAGTCGAAGGCCGGGCCCCCGGCATGGGCACCCACACCCACACGAACCAGCCGCCTCCCGCCCAGCCTCCATTCCCGGGCCTCCCTCCCCGCCCTCGTGCCCTGGGAGTCCTTTCCCTCTCCAGCCATCTTCTGCAGGGAGCCTGGCAGGTGTTGGGCAGAGCCTGCTCTTTCCCTCAGAGCTGTGGGACTTTGGGAAAGTTGGTTAACCTCTCTGTTCCCGGGTTCTTCTCTGTTAATAATGGTAGCGCTGTCTCCCCCAGGGCGGGGTGGATGGGGCTCAATGGACATCACAGGTGCTCAGCCTAGCGCCAAAGAACACTAGCCGGGTTGGCACTGGGGATGGTGCCTGAACCCCCGGGCCAGAGCTGGGGCCCCTGACCCACCGTCCAGGCTCCCAGGGCCTCCCTGGCCACTTGGGCCAACTTGCTTAACACAGGGTACGTACTGGCCAGCCTGTCGGCCGCTGGGCTGCGAGCTGCCCCAGGGCAGGCGTGTGGACTAGGGGTCGCCGGGACTGGTGCGTGGGTGTCCCTCACCCATCCTCAGCAGCCAGAGCAGGGGGGGCCCCTCCCGGGATCAGGAGGGTGGGCTGCGTCTGGAGGGGCGTCTGCCGGCTCCCACTGCGTGACGTTGCCTCGTGTCAGTTCAGCCTGCGGGAGCAGCCTGCCCGGCGGGCGGTGAGACACGGGCACGGGGAGAAGTCGGAGGCCAGCGGTGCGGCGTTGGCAGACGTCTGACCCTGGGTTCGTCGTGGCAGTGAGTTGGGGTGGAGGTGACAGGTCACCTGCGTTCGTTTGCCCATCTTGAGCACTTCTGGACACCGTCTGCCATGGACATATCCCCGGACGGTGTGACAGACACCAGGGAGGTCTGGCCCGGAGGTGGGAGGTGTCCACGCACAGGCCCTGGGAGGATGGGACTCACCTGAGCCGAGGCAGCTGGGCGGTCCAGGCCCCCCACCCCGAGGGACGTGCCAGCGTGAGGCTGGGCACAGGGACACGCAAGAGACAGGCACAACGCCAGGGCAGCGGGGAGGCCTGGGTTCAAGTCCCGGCCCGGACTCCTCGGGGCCGTGCCAACCCGCAGGCCAGCGGCTCCGCCTCCCTGGGCCTCGGTCTCCTCGTCTCTACGGGAAGGGAGCAGAGGTGCCCCGGCAGAGCCGCTGTGAGGAGGAGGCCCGGTTACCATCACTGTTGTTCCCGCGCCTCGCCTGTCGCCGTGGCCGGGTCCCCAGGGAGTGCGGCGCTGGGAACGCCAGCTGGGGACAGAGCAGCGTCTGGGAGCCGCCAGGCGGTCAAGTTTAAGCAGAGGCCTCGCTTGCTTCACTGGCTTCAGCACGAGAAACCCAAACCCAAACAAAACGCAGCACCAGCCCTCACCAGTGCCTTTGTGTCTGCAGAGGCTTCCACCCACTGGGACATATGTGGCTGCCACGCTCTGAATAGGGTCCCGGGCGTCCGTCTGCATTCAGCGGGGGTCCCCTGGGCCCGGGGCGGGGGTGGGGGCGGGGAGCTTCCTCTGGGCCCCGCCCCCCAGGACCCTGGGCCACCTCCAGCGTTCTCTCCCTGGGGTGGTCCCCAGCACCACGCCCCCATCCTCAGCGCCTGCCATCACCCCTGAGGGATGCCCAGGGGCCTGTGGGTATTGTCCCCCCGGCCACCTGTCCTGTCCCGGGCGGGCACCGGGGTCACAACTGCTCTGGCTCATTCACACGGGCCTGAAAGGAGGCCCTTCCAGGCAATTGCCCTCCTCGGCTTCATCTGAACTGCGCAGGGGGAGGGGCGAGGCAGAGTCAAACAGTATTTTTTCTGTTCTCTCCTGCACAAATGGAATTCAATTAGGAAAGAAGAAACCCAAGTCCAGCCAAATAGTGCTTTAAAAAAACCCTGCAGGAGACAAACATCTTCCCAGATCCTCAGCAAATCAATGAGATCAATGGGTCCTGTGCATTTTCCTCCCCAAATGCATAGGGTGCAGCCAGAAAGTTCTCTCCCGCACCCAACGGAGGCCAGGCGGTAAGGGAATCTGACGAATACAGATGGAGCTCACTCCAGCCCCTGACCCTGTTCCTGCCCCACAAACCGTGGTGTGAAAGCAAGACTGCCCCCAAGAAGAGGGGTGGGCAGCAAACCAGGCTGAGTCTGCCGCCTCCCTGTGCCAGACCCGGGCGGGTCACGGGTGTCGCCGGGCTCCGAGTGAAGAAAGCATCTCCCCGCTGCCCGGCTGTCTCCTCTGCTCTTCCTCTGGGGCTTGGCCACTGCCCAGAGCTGCCAAAAGCGGGCAGGGGTGGCCTGGGGCCTGGGCACAGGAAGTCACGGCAGGTGGCTGGACCCATGGGGCCTGCTTCCCGCAATGGCCTCTGTCACCAGGTCCCTTCCAGGCTGTTCCCAGCGCCTCAGGAAGCCGTCGCTCCTAAACAGTTTCCGCAGAGTCGGGAGGTGGTTTCACCTGTCCCCCTGCGTCACGAGGAGCAGCCCCACCCCAAGGAGTCCAGCCCAGCCTTCCCAGAGCCGTCCTGACGGCCAAGCCCCCCTCCTGGCCTGCATGCGGCCTTCTTTGGAAGAGGATTGAGGGTTCGTCCAAGTGTCCTGTCTTATCTCTAGACGCCACGTATCTCCGGAGACTCACTCTGCCTACGGGGCCAACTGTTTTCAGAACATCAATGCGAAACCCAAGAGAAATCGATCAGGTTTTTTAGAAAAGAGCCCCCTGGGTGGAGGCCAAGTCCATCCGTGACCTCAAGTCGTGGGGAGACCACGGAGCCGAAGTCCTGGGGTCTGGGCTCTGGTCACGCCCCTCCCTGCCCGCCGCCCACCCGCACTCCCCGCCAGGCTCAGTGCAGCTCGGCAGACGCTTGTTACCCCATCTGGGAAGTGGGCGGCCTGGGCCCAGGACCCAGAGCACTTGGGGAAGACGGGGGCAGGCGGCGTCTCAGCGCAGCCCTTCTCTGACCTGGAGGTCGGGTGGTGGTCTGCACGCTAGCTGTTCTGGGCCTCTGCTCGGCCTCCCTTCCCCTCCCCGTGGGGAGACACCTGCCCATCTCCCCAGCACCCCCACCCCAGCTCCCCTGCTGTCTCTTCTTCCAGAAGGGGTCCGTTTAGCCTCAAGACCCCGGGCATCCTGACCTCCCCCAGGCTGAGGGCTCCCCGAGGGTGGCAGTGCCTCTCTCGTACCACCGGTGGGCCCCCAGCCCCAGCACGGAACTGGCACATGGAAGGGACTCGGTGAACGGCCCTGACGGCAGCCGTCTCTTCTCAGCTGTGTGGCGAGCGTCCTCAGGAAGCCACCACTGGTCTGCCCTGCGTTTGCCTCTGCGTCCTGCCTGGTGGACGCCCCTGCCTTGCACCCACATTGAGGTGGCGTCCCCTCGGGAAGAGCAGGGGGCCAGGACCCAGCCACTGAGAGACCCACCTCCCCCCATCCTCCCCACAGTCCGTTCTGCAGATGCCACCGGTCCAAGGTCGCCCAGCCGGAAGGGGCAGAAAACACCCGCGCATTTCAGCAGAGCATCGGGCTTATGTTCAATTCCCTTTGATGTTCTGAACCAGAGGGCGACTTGGCTACCGGTGACTTGTCTCCCAGATTGCCGCAGCACTAATTAGCGCTAATTAGAATCTGATCGACTCGGCAAAGCAATCTGTCCTGCTGGGGCAGGCGGGATCCCAGAAGCACGTCTGATCTTGAAGGGAGTTTGGAGCCTTTTCTGCAAAAAGACCCTGTGGGTAGCTTTGGGGGGGGGTGGGCGGGGAGTCTTTGTGCATCAGTGCTGGCTTTGAGGACGTCACTGTTGGAAGCGATTCTGTTCAAACGCGTCCGACATATTCCAAGGGGAGGCAGGACCACTGCATGCCTTCGAGAGACGGGTGAGAGGAGGAGCAGCAAGGCTGGCCAAGTGTCATCTTCAGCGTTTGGTGCAGAAGCACCACCCATGGGGCTTCACGGGCCAGGGTTGCCATGGGAACAGTCTCTGAATGGAAGGAGAAGGTGGCATCCTGAATCTTCCCTCCCTCCCTCCCTCCCTCCCTCCCCCGGGACCCCCTCCAGAGCAGGGGGCGCCACAGGCCCTTGCAAGTCCTGGAGAGGGAAGTGGAGCTGGCAGACAGAGGTCCCCTGAAGCCCGGTCCTGGCAGAGGGCAAACAGCCAGGTGTGGCTTAAAAGTCGCGCCGGACACTGTGACGCGTGATTGACAGGCACGATCCCACCCGCCCTTCACAGTGGCTCCTGGAGGCCAGTGCTGTTGTCTGCATCTGACAGGTGGGCTAGGAAGAGGCAGGGCCAGTGACAAACCAGTGGCCAGAGCTGCATCTGATCGCCATGGTGAGCGGCGGTGAACACCCAAGTCACGCTGTGAATCGGGCAATAATGGCTACACTCGCGGCCTCCATCCCAGGGGCTGGACTTCCTGGAGTCCAAAGCTCACCCCCATCTTATAGGTGGGGGACTGAGGGTCAGTAGGGGTGTGGGCTTGCCTGTGGTAAGATTGAGCAATGCGTTTCCCCCGTGCTACCTCTTCTGTGGTTGAGCCTGTGCATTTGCATGCTGATGCTTTGATAGAAAATACCCACCTGCACATACGTCCCATTTTTCTCCACCGGCAGGTGGGTGAGCGCCTTGGCCACGGACACACAGCCTCAGGATGGCCGGTCCAGTGTGGAGGGCAGAGCCTCAAGGGCCCCAGGGCACACGTGTGAAAGGGGTCCGCTGGCGCACAGATCGGCAGAAGCACAGCTCCCGAGCTGCTCCTTTGGGGACACTGTTTAGCTTCTCCCCCTGGGCCCAGGGGCTCCGTGTGTGCACGTGGGGTGGGGATTGGGGTTCTGACTGGGCTGGCCTTGCCAGCCACAGGCAGACCCTCCTGGGGTCGGGGGATCCCGCCTGAGAAATTCCTGACTGAAGCCAATTTGCAGAAGGGAAGGCGGCAAGTGAAAGTTCAGAACCTCTGTATTTCTGATGAGCCCCAGGACGGTGATTCAGATTCTGGGTCAGCTCTCCATCATCAAGTACCTTCGAGTTGTGGCCACCGGGAGGAAGGGGCCTCACTTCTGGAACATTCCTCTTGCTCTTTTCTTAAAAGCAGCTTTACTGAGGTATAATTGTTGGACAATTAACTGCACATGTTTAAAGTGTGCAATTCGATAAGTCTGACACATGTGTGCATCCTTGAAACCACCATCACAAAATCAAGGTAATGACCAAATCTGTTATCCCCAAAAGTGTCTCTTTGTAATCAACCCTTCCCTCCTGCTCCTCTCACCCCCACCCTGTCCCCAAGCAACCACTGATCTGCTTTCTGCCACTATAAATTAGCTTGTATTTCCTGGGATTTTAGGTGAATAGAATTATACAGTATGTTCTCTTTTTGTCTGGGTTCGTACACTCCGTACAACGATTTTGAGATTCATCTATGTTGTATGGCAAGTTGATAGTGAGTTTCTTTTTATTGTTCAGTGTCTATACGATCATTTGTTTTCCCATTCACGGGCTGATAGACATTTAGGTTGGGTCCAGTTTGGGGTGACAAATAAAGCTGCTGTGAATATTCATATACAAGTCTCTGTATGGAGCTGTGTTTTCATTTCCCTTGGGTAAACACAAGAGTGGAATGACTGGATCCTAGGGTAGGTGTATGTTTAACTTTTTAAGAAATTGCCACACTGTTTCCCAAAGTGCTTGTACCGTTTTATATTTTGCTACCAGGAGTGGGTGAGAGTTCTAGTTTCTCCACATTCTCAACAACACTTGCTATTGTCAGTCTTCCTAATTTTAGCCATTCAAATAGATGTGTGGGGTACCTCACTGAGATTTTACTTTGCATTTCCCTAATGAATAATAATATTGAGCATCTTTCCATGTGCTTATTTGCTCTTCATATATCTTCTTTGGAGAAATGTTGTTCAAATATTTTGTCCACTTAAAAAATGGGGTTGTTTGTTTTCTTATTATGGGTTTTGAGAATTCTTTGTATATTCTGGATACAAGTCCTTCGTCAGATATATGCTTTGAAATTATTTTCTCCCAGTTGGTGGCTTGTCTTTTTATTCTCATAACAATGTCTTTCAAAGATCAAAAAAGCTTAATTTTTATAAAGTCAAATTTATCAATTTGTCTCAATGAATCACGCTTTTGGTGTCATATCTAAGAAATCTTTGTCTAACCCAAGATCACAAAGGTCTTCTTCTAAAGTTTTATAGTTTTAGGCTTTTCAGTTATCTTCTAAAGACATTCAAATTTTTAAAAAGTGTTACATACTTACCTATGTAGATACCATTTCCAGTGTTCTTAATTCCTTTGTTAGACCCGTGTTTCCAGCTGGTATTATTTCTCCTCTGCCTGAAGGACGTTAACATTTCTTGTGGGGCAACTGTCCTGCTGATGAAGCTTTTCCTTCTTTTGTGTGTTTGATAGTGTCATTATTTCACTTTTGCTTTTGAAAGGTATTTTTGTTTTAGAGATAGGTATAGGTTGATAGTTTTCTTCTAGTAGTTTAAAGGTGGTTGCTTCACTGTCTTCTCACTTGCATTGTTTCTGACAAGAAATCTGCTATCATTCTTATTTTCTTCCTCTCTGTGTAATATATTTCCCCCCCTCTGGCTGCTTTTAAGATTTTTATCCTTATCACTGTTTTTGAGCAATTTGGTTATGATGTGTCTTGTTTTTCTTCATGCTTATTGTGCTTGGAGTTTGTTGAGCTCTTGGATCTGTGGGTTTATAGCTTTCATCATTTTGGAAAATTTTTGGTCATTATTTCTTCAAATATTTTTTCTGTTCCCTGCCTCCTCACCTTCAGGGACTCTAATTACTCATATATTAGGCTGCTTGAAGTTGACCCAAGCTCACTGATGCTCGTTTCATTGGGGGATGCTTTTTCCTCTGTGTGTTTCATTGTGGATAGTTTCTATTGCTATGTCTTCAAGTTCATTCATCTTTTCCGCGATATCTAATTTTCTGTTCATTCCATCTGCTGTATTTTTTATCTCACTCATTGTAGTTTTTGATGAAGTTTGATTTGGGTCTTTTTTTAATCCTCCATATCTCTACTCTATTATTTGAACTTGCAGACGAATACAGTTAGGATGTCCTTCTCCGCTAATTCTAACACCTGTGTCTATTCTGGGTCAAGTTTGATCGATTAGTTATTTCCTCATTAGGGATCATGCTGCCTGCTTCTTTGCATGCCTCATAATCTTTGGTTGAATGCTTGACATTTGTAAAAATTTACCTTTGGGGGCACTAGATAGTACTGTATCTCAGTAAACATTCTTGAACTGTGATCTGGGATGCAGCTAAGTTACTTGGACTCAGTTTGATCCTTTGGGTCTTGCTTTTCACCATATATTAGGTAAGTCTGGGTAAGGACTCAGTCTAGGGATAATTATTCTCCACTACCTTTCTGAGTCCTCTACCTTCTTCCCCCAAATGTCTCACTCACCAGGATTATGACTTTTCTTCCAGTCTAGCTGGTGGGAACAGGCATTGTTCCCAGCCCTAGGAGAGCACTGGGCACTGTTTCCTTTAATCCGTTAGGGTAATTCCTCACACACATGCAGGGATCAGTCCTCTGGGGAATACTTGAGGGGGACCCTATGCACGTCTCCAGGGCTGTCTCTCTGTGCAGCTCTCTCTTCTCTGATACTAAGCCCTGTCAACTCCAGCCACCTGGGTTCTCCTGGACTCTCAGCTCCATTTTTGGAACTCAGGCCGATTCCTGGTATCTGCCTGGGTTCCCCTTCCCTGTACTGTGGCTTGGGAACTCTCTCAAGGCAGAAAACTGGGCATATTGTAGAGCTCACCTTGTTTCCCGTCTCTCAGGGATCACTTCATTTCATTTCATTGCCTGAGGTCCAGTGCCTTGAAAACTGCTATTTAATATTTTCTTTCTGGTTCTTTTGGTTGTTTCATGCGGTGGTAAAAATAGCCCATTACTTCATCTTGGCCAGAAGCAGAAGCACTCCTTCTTTTTAAACCAAGTATTGGCCGCCTCCTTCTTGCTGGGTGTGTGACCCCATGCAAAGCTGGACAAAACGCCAGCCCTCTCCTGACGACAAGTCCTCCCCACACCTCCCAAGGGATAACAACTTACAGACAGAGGTTTCAGCAGAAAGAGAGTGAAATGTGATTTGACACAGGTTGTTTCGCACCTGGGCTGGTCAGGGAAGGACACATTACCTGGACGGAGGCAAGCCAGCCAGAGACAGCTTCCTGGTAAGGATGACTGGGGGCTTCAGCCACACAGACAGCAAGAGCCTGGTGTTCCCCGAGATAGCCGGGAACCCCAAGTTCTGGTTCTGGTTGGTGAGCAGAGAGCAGTTTTCTCCTAAGTTGGAGAAACAGACTGATGACCCAGCAAGAAAGGTCCGAGGTGCGACAGGCCAGGGAGAAGGGTGAGAACCAATCTACCCAGGTGAGGGCAAAATAAAATAACAGCCGGTTGAGGGGCTTAATGTAGTTCAAGGTGCATCAAGCTGAGCCTAGGATTATGGTAACAACAGCCACAGTCATCACCACTCCTGTTCTTGAGAAGCCACTGTGCTTCGGGCACTTCCCGTTGGTCATCTGGTTTGGTCCACACAGTAACCGGGGGGTCCCTTTTATCCATGCCCACTGTGGGCGGGTAGTTACTGAGGCTGCTGAGTGGCACTCTCCCTCACCACGTCTAAACGTGGCACGGTAGAGCAACACTGCCCTTGGAATCGGGAGTAAAAGGTGATGCAAGCCACATCCTCTCTCTGGGCAGGGTCCTTGCTTGTGATGTAAGATGCCAGGCAAGATTGTCTTGACAGGAAGGGCCGGCCAGTGCTGACTCTCTAGGCTCCAGTCTGATGCCAGGGCCACGAGGAGTTATTAGCAAAGTTGAGGACACCTGGCTCCCTAAACAGTGTGCATGTGTGTGTGCACGTGTGTGTGGTAGCGGGGACGCCCAGAGGTCCGAGTCCAAGTCTGAGACCAGGGCCGCTGAATCTCCCCGGCCTATAGCGGTCACGAGAATGTGGCAGCCGGGGTTGAGCTGCGAGCTAATCTGGCTGTGATGCTGACCACTGATCATCCAGGGCACAAGGGTCAAGGCCACCTGCTCCAGCCCTGGATGGAACACCGAGCGGGACTCTAGCCCACCCAGCCTGACTTGAAGCCACTTGAAGGCTGAAGGGTTGGGGGGTGGGACTGGGCTTCCCTGGCACCGGAGAGAACCAGCCCCTGGCACCTTCCTGTTGGGATGCCTGGTTCTGAGCAAGGGGCAAAGGGTCTTCCTTGTGCTATTCACTTGGTGGACATATCATGGGCACCTGCCGTGTGCCAGTGCTGTTCTGGGCACGGGGTATGGGGCAGTGAGTAGAGAGGGAGAAATCCTTGCCCTCATGAATCCGAGAAGAATCCACGGAACCAACACCGGGCCGGCTGGATGGCTATAAGTGGAGACAAGCATAAAGCAGGGAAGGAGGGGGGTTACTGTGGAGAAGAGGCCGAGTTGCAGTGTCACCGAGAAGGTGACATTGTAGCAAAGACTAGGAGAAGGTGAGGCAGTGAGCTGGGCGGACAGCTGAGGGAGGAGTGTCTAGGCAAAGGGGATGTCAGGTGCAAAGGCCCTGAGGCAGGAGAGAGTGGGCTTGTGGAAGGAGCACCTGGGAGCCTACAGGGCTGGAGGGGAGCTGGAGGAACGGAAGTCAGTGCAGGGCAGCCCTGTCGGCCCCGGTAACGCTCAGCTGTGCCCTGAATGAGACAAGAGTGTTAGGGGACTGCCAGTGGAAGAATGACACGAGCGGGCAATCCCAACCAGCCCAAAGAACAACGGCGCTCCATGGTGGCTTAGACTAGGAGGTGGTGAGACGTGCGACACCAAGTAGGGGTCTGGGTGCAGGGTCTGGAGCTCAGGGGGCGGTCTGGACTGGACATATTTGGAGGTTGTCAGAGCATAACTGGTATTTAAAGCTTTGAAACTGGATAGATTTCCAAGGAGTGAATAGATGCATAAGAGAGAAATGCCACCATCTATACCCTGGAGAGCTCCCGGTTTTATGGGCTGGGAGATGAGAACAAGCCAGCAAAGGAGGTGGCCAGAAGCAGTGATGAGGGAGGAGGAGAAAGGGCTGGGGAACCGGCCGGAGCCACGCGCGCATCCGAGGAGGTCTGAGCGCCCATCACCGTCTGAGGGGCGTGAAGGTTTTCGGTGGCCTTGACAGGTGCCTTCCGGTTGCTGCTGTTTCTGGAGCTGGGAAAGAAGACCCCGAGCTGAGCCCAGGGTGGCGCACGGGGCAGAGTCTGGAACAAGGGGTGCAGGCGGCAGGGGTGTGGCCCGTGGCTAGAGACGCTAAGGCATCGGGGACAGGGTCATACCTGCGCTACCCGGCTGCAGGGCAAGTGTTTCCCTCAGGGAAGCTGTAGCCATGGCGCAGGAAGGAGGTCGGGTTTAGCCAGGATTGGCATTATGCCAGAAAAGAATTCCCCCGTGGGAGAGGGGCAGGGGTTGAGGGTGTGCGGGAGCCTGATGAAAATGAGGAGCACGGACAAGCGTGTGGAAGTGAGGCCGCAGAGGGTTCTGGGTGAGCTGGAGGACCACGGGAGGCAGTGGGCTTTGGGGCACCTGGAACAGGATGCGCTTGTTGTCAGTGACAAGCTCCAGGCTGAGCGGGTCCCTGGAGTCGCTCTCTGAGCCTCAGTTTCCTCATCTGTAAAATGGGAATAATAAAGGCACCACCTGAGAGACTGCTGAGGGTTAAACGTGGTGTGTGATCACGTTCTCAGGATGATGCCTGGTGAACAAGGAGCACCGGATGAGCGCCAGCTCTTGTCCTCACCATCATCCCCGGACGAGGGGCGGTGGAGGCTGCGCCAGGGCTGCCAGGACCATCTCGTGGCGGGAAGGTGTCCAGGCACTACTGCGGAAGTAGCAGGAGCGTGTGGTGAGCCGGGGGCCGCGGGGAAGGAGGGAGGGGCAGCGGCAACCCCGTGGGGAGCGCCGGGGTGTGGGGGGGTCCGGGTGCCGGGCTCCTGTGGCCCAGTGGCCACATCGGCCTCCCTCCTGCGGGGCCGACCCCCAGAGGGCAGTGCAGGATCACCTCTCGGCCATACTTGGTCTCCCCTGGCTGGGAAGCCGGCTCTTTCTGGAATCCCTCCACCTGCCTCGATTGGATTCTACTCTGAAAGCTCCTGTTTTTCTTCTTTCCTGGCCCGCAGCCCTGGATTGAAAGCATTACGGGCCCAGCGCTGCCCTGAGCTGCTGTGTGCGTGTCATCTCACTGAGGCTTCAGAGCAGCCCCAAGAAGTCGTTACTATGAGCAGCTCTGTTTTATAGAGAAGGAAACGGAAGCCCTGAGAGGTGGACCAATTTGTCCAAGGCCACACAGCTCGGAAGGAAGGGGCTGAGGTTCACAGCGGCGAGGATGTGGTGCCAGGGCCAGGGCTCTGATCCCTCCACTGTACTGCAGGGGCGCACATGCTCCCTGATGCTGCAAACAGGGTCCCAGTTCTCACTCCCTTCTCGGCCCCGTCACCATCTGTCATCTTGTAACTTATTGGTACCGGGCTCCGCCCCCTGGACATCAGCTCCGGGAGGGCAGGGACCTGGTCGGTCTGCACAGGGCACTTGGTGACCACCGCTGAGTGGGGACCGACTGACTGCACGTGGTCACAGGAGGTGAGAACTCCACTCTGGGCACCCGCAGGGCACTCTCGTCCTTGGATCTGCTCCTCCTGCCACATGGCACCGGGGTAGGAGGCTGAAGGTGGGCGGACTCCACAGGAGAGTGCGGTTCGCACACCTTCTGGAGCCAAACCACGTGTTCCTTGGGGCTCAGCCCCTGGCGAGCGGTGACAGGGCCACGGGTCGCTTGGGATGCCTGTGGTGCCCTGTATCCCGCGCCATGTCTCCGTGCTCCCCCCAGGACCTGCCCCTCCTCTGGGTCGTGGCTCATCCCCTCCACTGTCTAACACCAGTCGGGCCCTGCGCCCTGCGGGGGGGAGTGGGGGCGAAAAGTGAGTGAGTCCAGCACCGAGGCCCAGAGCTGGAGAAAGCGGGGCAGAGATGGGCAGGGACCCCAGAAAGAAGCAGAAGAAAACAGAGAGGAAGCGAGGGAAGGGGAGGAGCAGGGGGGAGGGGGCGCACCTGGAAGGACCAAGAGCACAGGGAAGAGGAGAGGGGTGAGGAGGAGCGGGGGTCCTGAGCAGATTTATTATTTACAGGATATTAATTGCGGGGAAGAGATTGCAGCTGGAAACCCTCTAAGTGCCAGCTAAACGCCTCAGAGAAAACTCTATCTGTGTAGGACTCTGGGAACAAAGGCTCCACGTAAACATCTCCCGAGGTGTGGAATCTCTGGGTGACTCAAGGACCTCATGTTCAGACACCGAAGTTGTGAAACCTGAACCCCTGTGAGGCTGCTGAAGTGTCTCCTGGGTCTGATGACAGCGGAATGTTGACTTACCGAGCGTGAGTCGTCAGCAGTACCTAGGAAAAATACCCAAGTCACCCCAATTACAGCATTATCAATCGCGGCCATCGCTCTGTAACCCAACCCAATGAAACTGGAGAGGATGCCAGCTGGGCCTGGCCGGGAGGAAGCCAGCCCTTGGCGAAGGCTGCCTTCCTGGCAGCAGCCTCTGTGGTCACGCCAAGCCGCAAGCCCTGTGTGGTCGAAGTGTGCAGAGGTGTCGGCCCCATTTCATAGTCACGGAAACTGAGGCCGCCGGGACCAAGGCCTCTCCTGCAGCTCAAACCCACAGCAGAGAACCCTGGAAGAGAAAGGCTGCCTGGAGGAGGCAGTGGCCTCAGGTGGCTGAGGGTGGGAGGGGTGTCCCCCGTGCCACCACCTTGGCACTGGGATGGTGGCCGCTTGCGGGGCATCTGTCTGTGTGGGCAGGTGCTGATGGCGGCCCTTGTGTTATCTCATCAACCTCAACAAAGCAGGTGCCACGATCTCCGTTTTACAGATGGTGAGACTAGGGCATAAGGAGTTTGTCACTTGCCCAGGGTCACTCAGCTAATGAGCGGCAGCCCTGGGTTAGACCAGCCCTACATGACTCCAAGTCCACGCTCCTTCAAGGGTGACCTGCTGCCTTTCTGTCCCCCTGATGTAAAGCTAAACAAGCTGAGTGAAGGAACTTGCCTTGTCTTAGCGGGTCCGTTTTAACGCCCTGTGTGTGCCCACGTGCATGCACGCACGGTCATCCCATCAGCAAAGATGTGCGCTGGGAGCGTCCGCGCCGCCTTCTGCCTCGGCTACGCTGCGGGTGGCGAGCAGGGCCTGGCCCTGGAGAGCGGGGAGGCCAACGACGGCTGGCCCACCCACGAGCCGGGAGCTCTGCATGCTCTTAATCAGTAAGATATGTTTCTGGAATAAAAACCACATCAGCATTTTTATTTTCAAGTTCAGACAAGGATTTTTTTTTTTTTCCTTCCCAATTTTCCCTTCACATGGGTGAGGCTAATCCTCTTGCCTTGACTGACAGGTCTTTAGACTTCGCCATACACATAAAGAAGCGAAGAATCAATGAGAAGAGCACGGGGTGGGGGGACTTCTCTTCTTCCTTACTTTTTCAGGTTTCATTAAGACCACAACCTGTAATTACAACGCAAAACGTTTAAAAAAGTGATAGCAGACCTGCAGCGGGGCCAGCTCTGCCGTGCGTCCCTGCCAACACACAGGGAATGCGCTGAAGGTGGCTCTTGCCTTTCCCCTGTTTAACCTACAGATTGTCACCTCTCTTCCCGAGGATCTGCCCTGTGGGGTGGGGACAGGTGGTCCGCAGGTAGATGAGCCGCCCCCACTGGGAGCGGGGAGGGGGAAAGCTCGACAGACGCTCGACCTTGGGAGAAAAATGAACTAGGATAATAAGAAGCAGAGATTAACGGACCAGGAAGGGGGAAGTGGGACGGAGAGGAGACTGGGGCACTCCGGGAGAGCCCAGGTGTGGGCCAGAGCTCCCAGAGAAACCACTCACAATCCAAGAAAAGGAAGATCTGGAAAAAGCCTCTCTTTCAAGAGTAGGGGAGCCTAACCGTGGTTACAGAGTAAATATTAGAGTTTCCTCGCCCCCCCTTCTGCTTTTAGTGCTTAGAGTATAGCCAAACTAAAAGTCTTTGCTCCTGGACTTGAACCTGACTTATATTTAATTAAAAGGGGTGCAGGTGGAGGGAGGCAAATTCAACGCAGTAAATTTGTTGGGCATATATTTGGAAGCAGAGCCCCGAAGGCTGAGTCAGGATTAGGCAGGTAAAGATGAGGTAAAGGGGCTGCAGGCAGAGCTAACGGCGTGTCTAATTCCCAGCAGTGAAGCCGAGAGAAAATTCAGTCCGTCAAGACTCAGTGGGGCTCTTGTGGCATTCTCAGCAGCGTGATTCTCACTGTGGGGTCTGTTCCAGGCATTGCTAGATGTCTGACACTCCTGCTCACTCAATGTCAAGTGACAGCCCTTAGTGGTTGTGACAACTCATGCTCCCACACATTCCCAGATGCCCCCTGGTGGGGGGGCCGGGTTCTGCCAGCAGAGAACTAGTGGGGTAGAAACCAGGCGCGGGCGCACTACAGTGTGTGTGCGTGCGTCGGTGTATGCGTGCACGGAGGGGGGAAGGATGGCGGTCAGAGATGAGGGTGTGAAGAGGCCGGCAGCACCTGGATCAAATTGCCTCGAAAGTCATATTGCGGAGTAAGCCACACTTTGCAGTAGGGGAATGACAGGGCAGATTTGTGCTCTGGAAAGGTCACTCTAGCTGCCATGTGCGGCATGCTTTAGAGGCGTTAAGATCAAAGATAGAGGCTTGGGATTTTCTTTGTGGAAAGATCAATCGCAAATTCAGTTTCTTTAACAGACATAGGGCTATTTGGATTTTCTATTTCTTTTTGTGTCCATTTTAATAAGTCATGTCTTTAACAGAAATAATTTAAGTGTTCAATTTTTTTTGGCATAAAGTTGTTCATGTTTCCCTCATATTCCCTCATTTTCCTTTTAATGTCTGTAGGATCTGTAGTGATGTCCCATCTTTCTTGCTGATCTTTGTGGGTGTTTTATTCCTTGAGCATGCTCACTGGAGATTTGTCAACTTTATTAATCTTTTTAAAGAACCAGCTTTTGGTTTCACTGATTTTCTCTGTTTGCCCATTTCTTATTTTATTGATTTCTGCTTTTATCAGTATTGCTTCCTTCCTTCTACTTACTTTCTGTTTCATTAGCTCTTCTCTTTCTGGGTTTTTATAGTGAAAACTGAGATCATCAATTTTAAATCTCTCCTCTTTTCTAACAAAGCATTTTAAAGCTCCAAATTTCCCTTAAACACTGTTTTAGCTGCATTTCTAGAATTTTCATATACAGTTGACCCTTGAACAACACAAGTTTGAACTGTGCTGGTCCGCTTATACTCGGATTTTTTTCCAATCCTACAGCACTACACGAACTTCGGATATGGAGGCTGACAGTAGGATTTGAGCATCCGTAGACTTTGGTATCTGAGGTGGGTCCTGAAGCCAATCCCCCTCAGATACCAAGGGATGACTGTATTGTGTTTTCCTTATCATTTAAACGTTTTAAGTTTGTTTTATAATTTCTTCTTTCACCCACAGGTTATTTAGTGGTGTGCTTTTTAATTTCCAAATATTCAGATATTTTCCAGGTATCTTTTGGTCATGGATTTTAATTTGGTTCTGTGATGGCCAGAATTTAATTCTGTATGTGAAATCATACATATTTTGTATGATTTCAAGCATAAAAATACTACAATAGGATAAAATTCTGTGAGTAAAACAAGATGGAAATGCAGACTCCAGAAGAAAAAGTAAAAATATTATTTCCAAACATTAAAAGAAAGCACATTCACTTTTAAGATGGATTATGTTGGGAACCACATTTTTCTATATTTCAATTCTATTAAAATCATTTAAAGGGGTGATGTAATAGTTCTCTTTAAATCATCTCTACTATGTGTTGCAAATTATAACTATAAAGACTTAAGATAAAAAACGATATCAACTTGAAATGTTGGTGTAGACTTTTTCAAAGTTCTTTTAGTGAAATGTGAACAAAAAGTTTGAAGACAACCGAGCTAAATAATGAAAGGGTATCTGGAATTTTTTTTTAAACACAGTTGAAACTTGAGCCTGTTGGAAAGGAAGCAAGAAGGAGGAAGAGGCTGATGAACGAGAGATGCCGCCTGATGCTGAGATCCCTATGGGAATGGAACGGATGTCACCACTGCATGTGTGGAGGGACCTGCCTTGAAAGAAGGCGGGGCTCCTTCACGTGACAGGAGGTATGGAGGAACAGGTGGGTGCAGAGGAGGAAGGCTTGACGGTCTGGCGGTGAAAAACATTGGGAGTTCCTGTTCAAGGGCCCCGGTGAAGTGGAAAGTGAGGGGAGAGAGTGGGGCCAGACGCTGGGCGAGAATGAAGGTTTTGCCAAGTGGCTGTGGAGTTCCAGGGGTGCCGATGGTGTGATGGGCACGGGTATGATGGGGCACCGCTGTGCACTCAACAGGCCCGTGTGTCCCTCTGGGCACTTACCACGGCCGTAACTGCACTTCTGTGATGATCTGATAGATGTCTGTCTCCCTCTGAGAACTGGCAGCGGCACGGAGACCACTGGCCACCCCGTCCCAGCACCCAGCACAGTACACGGCACTTGCTATTTGTTGAAGGGAGGGACAGCTGGCCAGGCGTCGGGGTCATCAGAGCAGAGCTCTGTGCAAGTCATTTCCGAGATTCCAGCGACCTGCTGTGTCAGGGAGGCAGCCTCGCCTCCCTCCCCCAGCGCCTCTCCTGAGTCAGTGGTCCTGATACAGGACACGAACTAGGCAGTGGCTGCAAAGCCCAGCGATTGGGGGAAGGTGCAGATTAAGGAGAACCTAAGTCTTTGGAAACCTCTTGGAGAAGGAGAGTGTTACGGTGGCTTGAAAAACTGAGCAGGACTTCGGAGCACAGCGGGAGGAAGGCCCAGCCCGGATCCAGGGGAAGAAGGCAGGGCGGCGCCGGAGCCAGCCCGAGCCCAGCCCTGCCCCTGGCCTCCGCGGGTGGGAGTAGGATTGCCCGCTCTGCTCCTGCCACCCGACCCCGCGGGAGCCCCAGGAGAAGAGCTGCCATTCGCTGAGGCTGAGTATCTTGCAAGAGCGAGGCCCCGTACACAAACCGTCAGATTAATCCTCACCTTGGTTCTGGCTTGACGGCTAAGAGGGAGGCGCTGATGCTCGGAGACGCCGGGAACGGGACCTCGGTTCGAGGCTTTCTGCTCCACCAGGCTGCCTCTCGCCTGGCCCGTGTGCCCACAGCTTTGCTTCATCCAACACATCTGCAGCTGCCAGAGTGAGAGTCTCCTGCCGGGGGCCGGAGGGCCCCACACCGTCTCAGGCCGCGGCCCCAACTCCTTAGGGAGGCTCGCGGTCTCCCCAGCAGGCAACCCTTCGGCGGCGGTGAGGATGTTCCCAGAGGCACTGTTCTTTCCTGGTTCCCTGCTCAGAGCGCCTTTCCAGCCCACACCCACCGCGAGCTGCCGCCAGAAGCCTCCTCCGGGAAGCCTCTTCTGAACACCCTCTGTTCCTACGGTCGCCTCGGGGCCGGCACTGTAGCTGCTTTGTTTACACGTCTGTCTCCCGACGTTGCAAAGGGGGCTCGTGGAGGACAAGGGTAAAAGCGTCTTATTGCTTCAACCTTCAGCAAATGCCGAGCCCTGTGCACTTGTGTTCATTTCCTAAGGCTGCCGCAACAGGATGACAGACTGGTGACTTACACCGTGGAAACCCTTTCTCACCGTCTGGAGGCCAGAGTCTGAAATCAAGGTGTCGGCAGGGTTGGCTCCCTTTGAGGCCTCTCTCCTGGGCTTGCAGACGCCCGCCCTCTTGCTGCCTCTGTATGTGATTGGCCCTCTGGGCATGCAGGGCCCTGGGGTCCGTGTGTCCAAATTTCCTCTTCTTACATGGAGACACCAGTTGGACTGGACTAGGGCCCACCCTGACATTTTAATGAAATCACCTCTTTAAAGGCCTGTCTCCAAATACAGCCATATTCTGAGGTGCAGACGTTAGGGTTTCAACACATGAATACGGGGGTGGTGGTGTGATTCAGCCCCTAACGGTGCTCGATACGCAAGGAACATCAGACACTGGCCCCGCTCTGACTGGCCTGCTAGCCCAGTGGGGATGCAGGCAGTCCAACAAGCGGTTAATGTGGGCCCAGGCGGGCAGCAGCACCATCTAAGGGTCCCTTCCCCGGTGGCCACCGCGGTAAGGCACGTGCACGTCCCCCACCTCATGGACCCTCACAGGACCCTTAGAGGCGTGATGGTCCGTTCTGGGTCAAGCTGACTGGGCCACGGCGTGTCCAGACAAGGGGTCAAACACGACTCTGGGCGTGTCTGGGAGGGTGGTCCACACCAGAATCTGAGTAGGTGGAGCTGACGGCCCTCCCCGGTGAGGCCCAAACAGAACAAAAAGGCTGACACTCCCTGGGAAAGGGCTTCTCCTCCTGCCTGACTGCCTCGAGCTGGGACACTGGCTTTTTTCCTGCCTTTGGACTTGAAGTGAAACTGGCTCTTTCTGGGGATGGAGCTTGCAGACCTTCGCACTGGAACTTACACCACTGGTTCTCCTGGACGTGCTAGCCACGGGCTGCAGCTCCTTCAACCAACCTCTTAGGATGTGTGTGGACATCCTGTAGGTTCCGTGTCCCTGAGAACCTAACAGAGGTGCTGCAGCATCCTCGCCGTTTTACCGACAAGGAAGCCAAGGCTCACGGGGACCTTTAGGCCTGCAGGCCTTCCTCCAGGGCACGGGGGCTCCACCCCGCCTTTCCTGAGCCCCGGGGCCTGCACCTGCTGCTTCCTCCTGGCCCCCCAGACAGTGAGCCACTCACTGCACGAGTCAGCGCTCCAGGCCCTGACCTGGCCACGGCACCTGCGCATTTCAAGCAAGGACTCCCAAAGCTCCCTGCCGTGGGGCCTCCTACTGAAGGGAAGGCACCCTGGGCTTCACACCCCCTCACCCCCATCGCCATCCCCGCTCTCTGCCTGTGCCCTGGCTTCTCTTTCTTTCTTGAATTGCCCTGGCTCCTGTCCGGCCTTCATGCTCAGCTCTGGGATCCGGAGACGGCTGGCTCCTAAGGCCGACCCCTGACACTCCCTCCGGGCAGTGTGGAGTGTATCCTCAGGCTGCCTTATCCTTCAGGACATTCCAGCCAAATACATCTGCCCAAACAGCCCTGGGCCGCACCAGAAGGGGGCTGGGGACACTAGAAAGAAGGGCCGGGAGATGAAACCCCTCCCACGCAGGGCTCGACATCACAGCTCTGGGTGTTGTGACAGACCCTGCCGACTGTCCCCCACCCACTCTGCCTCTTTCCTGTGGTCAGGGACCACCAGCGCCCTGAGGGGGGCACGCGGCCACCCAACTGGACACAGCCCGGCCCAGCTTCACTCAGGACCCAGTGTGGCCATGGGGCTAAACTCGCACCAACAGGAGAGTGTAAGGTGTGTGCTTGTCCTTCCCTCTCCTTCCTTCTTCCCAAAGGCAGGAAATAGGCACGTGGTGGTCACCCAACTTCAGCTGTGCAGAGGTGGCACCCTAGGAGACGGCAGAGCCGCCAGACACAGAGGAACTGGGCTCCTGCCGACCCCGAGGGCTCTCAGTCCCCAGCCCGCTTGCCCGTCTACCTCGAGTGACAGCCCAGAGGCCACTCATCACATGACGAGAAGGAAGCAGCAGCCTGGTGGGGCCACAGTAGTTTGGGGTCTCTGTACAGCAGCTCAACTTGCACCCAGGGGAGCAGGGGAGCATTTTTGTTAGTGTGGAACACAGAACATGCAGAGGAGGACACAAAACCTAAGTGCACAGCTCAGTGAACCATCACAAAGTGACCACACCCACGTGACTGCTCTCCTTGCTTCTACGGTCCGATCTGTTGATGAACTTTAAAGAAACAGTCACACAGTAATCATGTGTGTGTGGCGTCTTTCACTCGACATTGGAACCCACCCCTGCTGAGTGTGGCTGTAGAGTCTCACACTCTGTGACTGTGTCACTGCTGATGTCACCATGACACTGCTGAGGACACTTGGCTTGTTCCCACGTCCTGGCCGTCACAAATAACGAACGTTTGCATCTCGTCTGTGCCTCTGGTTCACCGACGCACATATTTTTGTCAAGTATGATCCTTGCAGTGGAATCGCCGGTCACACTCTACGCTTATCTTCAAATTTAGCAGATAGTGAATGCCAGATTGTTTCCCAAAGAGGTTACAGGGTTGTGCCAGTTTACACTCCCCCAGCAGCGTTCGAGAGTCCCGTGTGTCCCACATCCTCACCAATACACACATGGCATTGCTGGTCTTAGCTATTCTGGTGGGGAGCAGTGGTATTGCATTGTGGTTTTAATTATTTCCTTGATTACTAAGGAGGTTAAGTACCTTTTCGTGTGTCTGTTGGTGAAATGGGTATCTTCTGTGTCTAGTGCCTGTTCAGGTCTCGTCCCCATTTTTTTTCTAAGTTTTTAAGGGATACATATTCTTTCTTTACATATTTGGGATATGAACCCTTTGTCAATTATGTATGTTTCAAGTCACTCCTCCCACTGCCTTTTCAGTCTCTTAAAGGTGATTCTTCAGTTTTTAATAAAGCCCATTTTAATCGCTTTTGTAACATAAAGAATTCTTACCCTAAGGTTGTGAGACTTACTTTCTAGAATTTCTAGCATTTTGCTTTTCCTATTCAGATTTGCAATCCAACTAGGAACTGATATGTTCATATGGTACAAGGTAGGTAGGGGTCAATTTCCTTTACCCTCTATAGACATTCAGTGTTCTCAGAGGGATTTTTTGGAAAGATCACCCTTTCCCCATGCTCTGTAATGCCACTTTAAACATATACCCAGTCTCCATTTGTGAGGGTCTGTTTCTGGACTCTGCTCTGCTTCCTTGGTCCATTCACTTATCCTTGTGCCAATAAAATACTGTTCTAAGGAATCTCGCTTTGAATAGTTTCAACCATCACATTCTTCTTTCAGAGTGTCTTGGCTATTCTTGGCTTTTTGCATTTCCTTCAGAGTTTATTTAAAATTTTTACTTTCTAAATGTTTGTTGCTAGTCTGTAGAAATTCAATGCATCTTTGTATATTAACTTTGTATTCAGTAACCTGGCTATACTCATTGATTCATCCTAACATTTTATGCACAGACTTCTGCATTAGCTATATAAACAATCCTGAGTTCTTTTCCGACTACCCTTCCACCTCCTTTTTGGGATGTTTTTCATCGGCTATTTCACCTTTCCAACATAAGTGGTGAATTGTGACTAACCTTGCCTTATTAATGTCAAGAGGACAATTTTCAACATTCTTCAAGTTCGGTATGTGCTGAGGGAGTTTTTGTAGATGACTCCTCATCAGAATAAGGAACTTCCCTCCTGTTCCTAATTTGTTAAGGTGTTTTAATAATATGTTGGATGTTGAACTTTATTGTGAACTTTTTTCTGCATGAATTATGATTTTGTCTTAATTTGTTAATGCAGTTTACTACTTTAAAAAGTCATCCCAATCTTGCATCTCTAAAATATAGTTTGTTAATAATGTGTTTAGGATCTTTGGATCTATGTCCACGCGTGAGATTGGCTGTTGCTTTTCTTCCAATAAACTTTTCAGATTTTGGTATCAGGATCATGCTGGCCTTATAAAGAGTTCTGAAATGTTCTCTTTTTCTGGAAGAGTTTGCGTGTGGTTAGCAGTATTTCTAAAATTTGGTAGAATCTGTTGCTGAAGCTGAGCCTGGAGTTTTCTCTGTGGAATTTTTAAAGATTTGGTATTTTAAATATACTAAGATTTTATTTCATTTTATGTCTGTTTTTTGTTTTTTGTTTTTTAAGGAATTTGTCCATGTCACCTAAAAGTTCTAATTTACTAATATAAAATATTCACAATATTCTTTTATGGACTTTTAATGTCCACGAGATCTGTAGTGATAATGATTTTCTAGGTGTTCTTTTTTCTTTATTGGTCTTACCACAGTTTTCTCAATCTAATGTATTTTTTCAAAGAACCAATTTTTGGCTTTATCTTTTTTGTGTGTGTGTGTGTGTGTGTTTTAAAAAATATTACTATTGTGGTTATTTCCTGTTTAATTATTTTCTGCTCTCATATTTATTCTTTTAACTGTGGTTTTAAGTTCTTTTTAAAAACCTTCAACTGTGGTTTTAAGTGCTTTTCATAACTATTTAAGATAATGCTTAGGCTACTGGTTTTCTGTCTTCTCTTCTCACATATGCATTTAAGGTAATACATCTCCATCTAAGAAAAGCTTTAGCTGCAGCCCACAATCTTTGATATGTAGCATTTTCATTAACATCCAGTTAAAAATATTTCTTAATTTCCATTTATTCATCTGACCCTTAGGTATTTGAGAAATATGTTATTTAATTTCTAAAATTGTGGGGATTTTCGAGTTACCTTCCTGGTATTGATATGTAGCTTAGTTGTACTGGGGTCAGAATATACTATGTGTGATTTCAATCCGAAATTTGTTGAGATTCCTCTTATGGCACAGCAAAAGGACCGATTTTGTTAAGTGGTTCCATATATACTTTAAAAGAATGTGTATTCTGCAGTTGTTGGGTGTACTGCTCTACATGTCAAATAGGGGCAACCCTCCAACAGCACTGATCAAATGTTTACTATCTTTCCTGATTATTTTTGTCTGCTTATTTCACCACTCACTAAGAGGACAGACCACTGCATGCTGACCTTATGATGGCTCCAAACGCTGTGCAGATCAGGGCAGAACATCCACAAGTGGTCTCTAGATGGCTGGCTGGGAGCAAGGGACAGCAAGGCACAGAGAGGGAGGGAGGGAGGGAAGGATAGAAACTGACAGAACAGTCCCTGGAAACACAGCCCCTCCCCTCTGTTGCTCACAATTACTACTTAGCTGACTTAAAGGAAAGAAAAGAATCATCTGTCTAAGCTGAGGGAATTTTCTCTCACTGTTGCCTTCTTGGTCACCTGAAAGTCAAAACTAAACCTATATCCTCACCTTATTTATTTTCTTTATGGCATTTACTACAATATGTGACGCTCTTGTTTTTATCTGTTTGCTTGTTAACTTTGTCATTTTCATCAGAATGTAAGTTTCACAAGAGCACGGACCATGTCTTGTTTACTGCTGTATCCCCAGGACCTGCCTGGTACACTGCTCAAGGAAGAAACTTAGGCTCAGAGTGGTTAAGCGACCTGCTCAAGGCCACGCAGCTAGCAAGAAGTGGAGGTGAGATTTGAGCTTGGATTGTTCTAACTGCAAAGCCCGTGCTCTCCCCATGAAGCTCCCCTGGCCCTCCCCTGTCGACAGCCACAGTTTAGGCATTTCTGCTACATTTACTCTCTATGCTTCTGGGGAAGGAAGCCATATTTTTTCCCTCATTCATTCCCTTCTAATTAACCACAGCAATTAATCATTAAGCATTTGCTGCTGTGTGACCCTGGGCATTAACCTCTGCAAGTCAACTTCCTCATCCATATAATGGGATTAATACTGGAACAGGCTGTATAATTACGATGAGGATTAAGTGATGAATATTTTTAAGGTGCTTAGAATGTCGTGTGGTACACAGAAAGCATCATACAGGTATCTGCTAAAGACACAAGACACACTTAGTGAGCACCTACTGTATGCCCAGCACTGTGGCGAGAGGGGGAGCAAGAGACCGGGCGCAGTTCCCACGCACGTCCGTCAGCTGGGCTCACGATGAAGGTGTCAGAGGCTTAGAAGTGCGTGCCGCTGCAGCAAGAACACAGCCAGCATCAGCGAGTGTTCGCCACGGGCCAGGCACCGTCCCGAGCACTCCACGCTCGTTTATGTTCATCCTCCTACACACTCCTGGACGCTGCTGGTGCGACAAGCCCCACGTTAGTGATGACAGAATCTGCCCGCAGTTGTGCAGCTGCAGAAGGGGCCTGGGGCCCAGGCCCTCACTCAGTTTATGCTCTCAACCACCATGCTATACACAACGGCGGTGAAAACTAGATCCAGGCTGTAAAACGTCACGCAAACTCTCGCCTAACTGAAGTAAAAGAAGCATAACACAATTTCATATATAGATGAAGAATGTACATTACGTTGTTTAAACAAAAAGAAACATTTAACTTAATGTTCCTAATTTAAGGCTTCAATTTAAGCAAGGATAAACAACTATCAAAACCTTCAGAAAGTCATTTCCATTGACATAATTGTCTTTGGTTGTGATGAGGAAAGTCTGATGGATGAGTTAATACTGTAACCGCTACATTTACAGAAAAAGCTTTCCTTTAAAATTCATACATACTGTAGATGGTAAATCAAATTTATATTGTAAAATGCCATCTAGATAACATTTGACCTGAAAAATCCAAATAAATATATTAAAATGTGTAGGGAAGAAGAAAACAGATATCCTATCATACAAATACAAGGGAAAAAATCTGAACTTTTTTTAAAAAAGGTTTTTAATTGATTTTCCATATTCAGGCCACTGTAGCTGAAATTATCAGAACCTTGGACAGCACTGAGAGGGCCTTTTTCCTCCAAAGGACTGGTTTTGTGGTAGACTTTAAATGTTAAGGTACTTCCTTCCCTTCTCTGCATTTAAAAATTGTCTTAATTTTACTGCCTCTCATACAAAAATTGATTCCTTTACGTGTAGAACTTATTGATGGCGAAATATATATATATATTTACGTCTTCCTCTTGCAAACAAAGACTGGCATTTTTGTCCCAACACCTTTGTTTACTTATTCATATTATCATTATTCATATAATTAAAGGATAGTGAAAAATCACTTAAGTAACATTTAAATCCCAGGTGTTGCTGTAAGAGCAGCAGATCAGTGCCTTCAGAAGTTAATGGACACAAGATACACATATGTAAAATCTAAATTTTTTGATTTAAGATTTAGTAACCCATGAGATGTATTCATATATATGGACACGTGGACACGTGTCCCTATATATGGACATGTGGACAAATTCTAATGTATTACTAAAATTGTGAAAATAAATATTTTTGAAATATTAACACCCACTATTAAGGTATTAAAGAAATCATTCTGCAAATACTTGAACTCGATGTCAAGCAGAAAAGCCTTTCTCTGCTACCTTTTAGAATAAAGCAGGCTAAAAAATGGAACTGCTTTGTCAGTTTGCTCTTGAAAGCAATAATACCGTCACAAAACTTGCTGTGACCATTCTGTCTCTTTACAAATTTTGTAAGGCTGGCCTGCCTTTTTTTTTTTCCCCTTCTAAATGACTGATTGAGGTGGTGCTTTAATCCTCTGTAGCATGTAAAACAAGGTTCTCAGAAGCTCTAAGTCCGCTGGCAGAGGACAGGGAAGCTGTTGTGCTCAGGAATTAATCTGTCCAAAGGCGTCAAAAGCGGCCACAATGCAGCCATCAGCATGTTTTCACTATGCAAGCCCTACATTTCCTATTTAGAAAACACATAACCATCACCCCATTCTGTATTCTCACAAGGCTCCCTTTTATTTATTTGTGTTTGTTATTATATGGCTTATACCGACATGTTTGTGTGATGCCACTGGTGTGCATACACCCATTGAGAGAGGAAAAAAAGGAGTGTCTATTGCAAACTTGTTAAAAGGAAAAAGGGACCCCCACTGCTTCTTCCCTTTGGCCAGACTTCTATTTAGAGAATAAGGTTTTAACTCTTTGTGTCCCAGAAGAGAATGACTTCTTCGTGCATTCTGAATTTTGCAAAGGATTCTTTACTGATGGAATGTCACAAATGAGAGGAAAAAAAAATGTCATTCATAGATTATCACAGTCCTAGAAGCTGGTATTTCTTCAGTTATATAGAGGACATTAGATCGCACATGGGAAAACTTTTATTTTGTTCTTAACATGCTTGAAGCTGTTTTTTTTACAAAGCAATTTAAGTATGGCTACAAAAACTTAGGAGCATTTTACTTTGGAACAGTCGGTATTTCTGTAAAACTTCTGGTTGGGTCTTTGTTGTTTTCATTTTGGAAGGTTCAACAGGAACTGTGCAAAATCTCACTAGATATTTTAGTTTAGTAACATGGCTGCTCAAGAAGATAACATGTTTTAAGCATCTGCAACACGACCTCCCACGAGAGTTTTTGTTGATTAATGATCTGGGTGGTTACAAAGATTTTAGTGCTCACTTAATCCAGTTCTACCTCTGAGTGTGTGTATATACAGAGAGAGATACAGACAGACAGACAAGACACAGGTCAATTAACCTCCCACCTCTTCAAAGCTACTTTTGCAATTCCAGTGAAGCCCTGGCCAAAACTGAGTGGTGTGCCTTTCTAAGACTGGTGCTTTTTAAACTGAGGAAGACACGGATGAACGTTTAATACTGTGGCCCGGCACACAGAGACGACCATGAACTATTCCTTCCCACTTACAGCCTTAACAGTGGGGAAGATGCAGGCACTGGCTGGTAAACATCCTGGGTCTGGAGAAGCCCAAGCCTAGGGTGATCTGGAAGGGGAAGAGTTAATGGCCCCCATATTCCCTCACCCGCTCACTCCCGCCACATTCCAAAGGGACAGGGCTCAGTGACAACGCAGCCCAGGACCTAAAGTGAAGAGGGACAGCCCTCTATTCTTCAGCATCTCTCGAATTAATTAACTGGAAATGAGTCTTGTCAATGTTTTGGAAAGGCAGAAGGGGTGAAAAGAGATTGCTGGAATTAATCACAGTGAGAAACTACTTCAACTGCCCGCCAGAGCCCAGAAAACCCCACGAGAAGAGACAATGAAGGGAAGGAGGCCGACTTGCCGTCTCAAGGAGCAAGTGGACCCGAGCAAACTTCCAAGTCTTTGCCAAGGAAGGGACGTGCGCTCAACAAGAGGAATTTATTATCTGCGGCCACAGTAAGTACAATACATCACTTAAACGCACACTGTATCCACGGGGACGAAAGCAAACCAGACAATTACGTTTTTAAAGCAAAGAAACCACAGAATACTCAGGTACTTTCACTTTTAAGCTTATACGCATTTAACTCTATTGTCTAAAAGATTCACGGGTTCTTGAATTTGTACTTAATAAATCTTCAAACACTCGCAATTTCACATACTGCGGAAGATGAAAAATCCATGAAACAGATTCCAAAAATTCAGAGTTCTGGATGGAGAGTTCATTCACTAAGAAGAAAAAAGAAACAAAACTGCAGATGTAACAGAGCTATTTACAAGAACAGTCAAATGAAAAAAAATACAGAGAATTTTGGTCAATGATAGAAGTAATAGAAAGAAACCTGAAACAACTCATTCAGTATCATACAAGGAGTTTTCTGTTCTTTTCATTGCTCAACGTTAGCTATCTTTTAAAGAAAGTCTAATTACTGCCAAAAACTTTTAGACCACGGGAAAATTTTGATACGATTTTCTATTTTTTCCCTAGAACGAGTTTGAAATTTCAACTCTCTTAAGAAAATGGCAGCAGCATAAAGCCTGAACGAAAAATTATTTGCAATTAAATTTAGGGCTTTGCCATCTTGGAAGGCAAAATCACTCCCGTCCATGTTCTTATGAAGGAACTGTGTCACGCCCAAGGTGATGGGGAAGCGGGGACCACTTTCTACAAACTGAAAGGGGATTGCCACTCCTTCTGGCATACTTACCAGCTGAGGTGTGTCACTAGTAGACTTCAGAATCAGCTTGTCACCCCTCTTCTCAACTTCAAAACCCATTCTCTTAAGTAGGGATGCATCTGCCAGCCCCTGCTCCTCCATCCTTGCAATCAAGTCTTGGTTTTGGCTATTGTCCTCCGCGAGGTTTCGGATGGCGTACACCACCCACTGGGTTAGAACTGGAACCACCGTGAAGGAATCTGCCAATGTACTTCCCTGTTTTAGAACTTCCCACGAGCATTACTGGAAAAGGAGAGGAGCAAGCAACCCTGAAAACCCAGAATCAACACATTTTTCTTGAGGATGTGCTACGAATATGCATGCAAAGCGAGAAATAATTAAAAAGGTATAAGACACACATATACACATGTATGTCCAATGTGTGTGTGTGAGATGTCCAGCAACCGGCCCACAGAGATACTTAACTGAATGAGCGAACGAGGAAGCAAAGGCTTAGGGCAGTCACATCTGAAGTATGTGAACACAAGCCTGTATGTAGGACTGCACATGCGTGCGCACACGCGCACACACACGTACGTTGGATAATTATGTTACTGAGTCACCAGGCAAGGAATAAGAGCGTTACAGAATGAGTCATGAAGATGCCAGGCTAGAATCAGACAAGAAAATCATCTTGTTTAAAGTAAGCCCAGTTACAGATAAGAATTGCTTCCTGGGAGTCACCATGGAATTTCCCTCATTCCATATTTTAAAGATGAAGGAAGACTTTGAAGGATTTACTGTTCAGTCTGAATCCTTGTGCCCTTGAGAAAGCATCTCATCCTTGCATCTTACCGTGCCCTGGCCCTAATTTTAAATGTTGTGCGCAGTGTCTTTCACAGCAGACAGAAGACACCTTACGAAGAATATAGAATCACTGCATTGTTTTCGGAAGTCTTTGATTTAGTTACCAAGAGCTGCGTAAACCTCACAAAGGCATTAAGTTGCTGTTAGATGTCCTTCTCTAAAGGCTGTATAAAAACTGCTGTAGTCTTGGATCCAGGGACACAGAGAGATACCAAGAACAGTGGGCCTGGCACCCTCTGTTGGTTCAGAAGAAACAAAGTGCCAAGCGTGGAACAGACACTTTTTCCAATGAAAAGAGGGCCCCCTGCCCAAGATCAGATGGAAGGTAGCAGGAAAAAAAGCCCTTTCTCCTTATGACCAGACGTTTCCCATGCAGGCATTTCTGATGCCAGAATTGGGGCCTCTGTGCCCCCAAAAGGTATCAGAGGCGGGTCCTTCAGCTGAAGAGTCAGCACTCCTGATCCCGTCCCGCATCCTAGCACAGTGGTGAGGCTGGGGCCAAGACACTTCTGGCTCATCTGGACACAGGAAGCCACAGAGAAAGGCCACCATATGCACAAAGAAAGTGAATCAAACTGTTTCCCTAGTGCAATAACCTCAAAGGAAACTAAAAAGTGAGCCTGAGACTAAAGTTAGGCAAATGAAACACAGGAAATGCACCAGTTTCGTGCTCAGGAAGCATTTTGTGGTTGCTCCCTCGTACTCCCTTCAACACGGCCCACACCGGCCCGCAGTCCTGGTCACACTCGGACCTCACACAGGAACCAGGTGCCGGCCGGCCCGCCTCTCCAGCTCCTCCAGGACGGGCCACGGGGCTGCATGAGGAAGAGGACCAGCAAATGCTGTGGAGTAAATGACCCATTGGTCTTAAGAGGTTCTTCATCAAAACCACTCGGGGGTATAAATGGCTAACCTGTTCCAAAGGGCAAAGAATGGGAATTGCCAGTGCCCAGCTGATGGGATTCTACAGTTAGCCGCCCCCTTTGGTGGGGAAAATGTTCTCATCTCGCCATTACCCATCATCCTCTCATGATAGAGCCCAGGTCCCTTAGAAGAGTGTACTCCTTTCCTGGAGATGAATCCACACAAACACTCAAACGCATAAAACCTAAATCTGCGTTTCTCCTTCTTTGCCACATCACCAAACCCCCACTTTGTGACAGGATAGAGAATAAAAATAATGATCCCGGGCGACAGAAACTTCCAACACATCAGTAAATTTCTCAACAATGAATCATTCGCTACAATTGATTTCTCATGCGGGACGACATCATCATTACTCAAATCCATTTCCTCACTCGTTGTAGGAAAAGGGGGAGGCAGTGATCATGAGAACCGACTGGCGGAGCGAACATCTGAGGGTAAATTTAGGCAAGAAAGCATGTAAGCCTAGAGAATTCTAGTTCATAGGTATAACTCTAACGCTAAACGACAGATGCAAAACGCTGCTTCCTGAAGCTTCCTGGTTATTCACTTAAATATAATTGAAAGAAAAGGGAAATTCCCAGAAATGCACCAAAAGCACCTCAAAATTGGAGGGTTGGTTGGCTCTGTAATCGAGTAATGTGATGCCAGCCTTGTCACTGCCAGCTGCCAATGCCGAGTGTCTCTGGGGGAAGGAACCACCACCCAGAGCTCGAACTGTCAAATGGTTTCAGTTACAGGGCAAATAAGACCCCTCCAGAGGGTCCCCGCATCCCTCTCTGCCAGGTGCCCTTCACACCCCAGGCTCTGATAACATCACCTCGCCAGGCCCCACCTCTGTCTGTCCACACACGAGGCCATGACCTGGGACACGCCCCCCCTCACCTGCCCCTTCCCCCCAAGGTGCACAGCCGAGCTCACGCTCCTGGAAGCCCACCCTCTGTCCCAGCCACCCCTGGTCACCACCATAAGCTAGGCGCGCCCGCTCTGTATTTCCAAAACACTCTCCCCCCACCCCCCGCCCTTTTTTTTTTTTAAAACTAGTTCTCATCACAGTGCACTTACTTATCTGCTTAGGTGTCTATGAGCTCCTCAAGGCCAGGAGCCACACAGAATCTACCTCTAGATCCCCAGCACACAGCTAGGTGCTGACACAACGTGGACTCTCAATGTGTTTGTTGACGTCATGTGAGCTATGATTATCTGTTTATATCTCTGTCCGCCTGAACACCCTGTGAACTCCTCATAAGCAAGTCTGATGTCTTATTTACCCTTCTGTCCTCTGTTCCAAGCACGGTGCTGGGAAATGCTTGCTTGATGTCCAAATGAGCAAACGCTATCTCCCACTCACTGTGTGTGTGTGTGTGTGTGTGTGTGTGCGCGCGCGCACGCGCGCGCGCATAGGAAGGCATCATGGTAGTGTAGTGACCCACACAGGCTGTGCTTTTCCTTCTGCAGCAGTTCTTGGTGTGGTTTCCTGACTCAGGGCTTTGCAGGGGTGAGAGATTAGATGAAAATAAACCAATATAAATGCAACTTGGGCAAGGAAACTGGACCGCGTAAATAAAAGGTCCATGACAACAAAACACAGGATAATTCCCATGTGGATAGATGCAAGGGTGGATTTCAATCATGTTCATCTGCGGGGGTAACTAGCACATTTTGTGGAAGTCCCGTAACGGTGTTCTAAGAAGTGTTTAGTATCTCATTTCTGTAGAAAAGCTTACATGATCCCCATTTTATATGCAGGAAAAAAGGAGCACAGAAGAGGATGAGATTATGATGATTTTCCTGATGGACAGACCTGCTGGGCCGCACGGCTTCAGGAACGAACGTGACCGTCACCAGTCTCACAAGGAGCAGGTTCCCGGTATAGCCACCGTATCAACAACCTAGCGGAAGCAGCATTGGAGCCCAAGGCAGCAAAGGCAATTTAGTCTTCTTCCGAAACTGGTATTCAAAGGGCAAAAAGACGTTAAGTGGAGGGCATGGGAGGGGTCGGGGGGAGGAAGGCCATACAGCCACGGTGGGGTCAATGCCCTTCCAGCACCTTGAATATCAGAGATAACACACGAACAACAGTGCAACCCCCAACACTGTCACTTAAATGTATAGTTCATATTCTTTGTAAGTGAAACTGATCTTATCTCCTCTTCAAGGAGGATTTCACGACGTGCTGCTTCACACTCTTCTTTTTTTTTTTTTTAAATTAATTAATTTATGGTTGTGTTGGGTCTTCGTTTCTGTGCGAGGGCTTCCTCTAGTTGTGGCAAGTGGGGTCCACTCTTCATCGCGGTGCGCGGGCCTCTCACTATCGCGGCCTCTCTTGTTGGGGAGCACAGGCTCCAGACGCGCAGGCTCAGCAATTGTGGCTCACGGGCCTAGTCGCTCCACAGCATGTGGGATCTTCCCAGACCAGGGCTCGAACCCGTGTCCCCTGCATTGGCAGGCAGATTCTCAACCACTGCGCCACCAGGGAAGCCCCACACTCTTCTTGGGCAGATACGAAAGGTGTGCGCTACATCTCTACCTTAAGCAAGCACGGCATCTTGGGGTTTGTACTGTCTGCCTATAAATTAAATACCACACAAAGGTCCTCTAATTTGTCCCTATTTCCAGTGGGAACATTTTGGCACTACTGTCTAGGGTCTCCGACTTAATAATAATTACAAAACCAAATTTTAATAGTCGTTGCTTTCATAACGTTTGCGTTGAAAAGAGAAGCACGGAAAGCCGCACTCCCCCCTGCGCCCCCCCCCCACCGTAAGCTGTGTCTGATGCCCAAGCCTGGCTTATGAATATGCACGACTCCCCTCGTTAGCGCAGGAAAGGCCGAGCCTCGAGGGTCACAGGGAGATGAAAGCGTGCCCCGGTTAATATTCACATCGCCCTCTTGTTCCCCCTCTACAGAGACAGAAAGCAAGCAAGAGTGGGGGAGAAAATTAAACATCTTCCAGAGCCTCTAATCCTTAACACTCGAAGTGCTTTATTGTCTGCTTGGCTTTAGAAAGAGAGCTTCTAACGTTTCCATGGCGACTCCAAATAGAAGGCGTGAGCCTGTTTGTTACAAAACTGCCTTCAAAGAATCCTGCGATCAGCACTAGGGTGAGGACTCGACAGTCCAGCCGGCTCTTCATCAGAACACGTGGTGTGTTGAAGGAGCCACAGAGATGAGCGTGGGACTGAGCACCTGGAAACCACAGGGCGTGGTGAGTCCAAGCGAGAAGCGGTCCCTGGACCCCGAGCACTCGTGTGGCGGCAGCGGTGCATCGGGATTTGGGGGGACGCGGGCTCCACGCTGAGCCCTGCAGCCTTGCACCAGGTAGGTGAGGAGACAGGGCAGGGCAGAAGGATGTAGGCTGGGGGACTAACCGAGACAGAAGAAGAGTCCACGACCAGCAGATTTATGTGCCATATTCACTTTTAAAGTCAAGTCAGGTGAGTTAAAACATTAAACCTGAAACTGTCTGATGAGAAAGACGCCACCTAACTTTCAGTTATCGAAATCAGTGCTACTTAAAGTCCTGCAGGTGGCCGGGACGCAGGCCCCGCTCTGACAGGGACTCTGCTCTGGTCACTGCTGTGTCCAGAAGGCTGCTGAGAACAGGGGGTGGTAAATTACGGCCCGTGTTTTTGCATGGCTCCAAGTTAAAAGTAGTTTTCATATTTTTAAATGGTTGGGGAAAAAAATCACAAGAAGAATACCAATTTGTGACACACGAGAATGATTTGCAGTTCAAACTTCAGTATCCATAATAAAGTTTTACTGGCACACAGCCATGCTCATTCATTTATGAATTGTTTACGGCTGTTTTCACGCTGCAACGGCTGAGCTGGCGAGTTGTGATGGAGATAGTATGGCTAGCAAAGCCGAAACTACTGACTAAATGTAGCCTTTTACAGAAAAGGTTTGCAAAACTCTGGCCTAGAACATGGAAGGAACCAATAAATATTTGTTGAATGAAAAAATAAGCTTTTAAAAGAACTGGCACTGAAAAACTTAAACTATTTAAATTAAAACAATTTAAATGACAAAAGATTTTACTGACTTTTCAGGATATGTATGTGTGTACAGACAAAACTATATGTGTAATATCTATAAATGGTGTTTTAGATATTAATATACCTGTAGATGTGTAATATATATATATAACTATAATATAAAATGTGTAATATACATATAACAAATATGTCTACTATACATAATATCTACATTTAATTTTGCTTCCAGGATATTTTTAAAAATTATTTCTAGACAACAAACCCATTTATGGCAAGGAATTTATGTACTGGCAAACGTTCCAAAGCATACTACTTAGGAGGCCACAGAACATACAGCAGAAACCTTTGCTGAAGTTGGTCTGAGAACAGGACGCCCCACCCCGGGCAAGACTACGCCATGAGGCTTCCACAAAACCAGGTCCTCTTCTGCCACGTCCTGACAAGATTTCCCTCAAGGTGAGGATGCCTAATAAACAGCTTCCACATCTGAACTTATCTCTTCTCAGATTACGGTAAAACTGCATAATTTTTCAGACTGCAAAGTAGTAATTCGGTTTTAAAATTGTTCTGAAAATGTTTTATGTTGCTGAAAACCAAACACTTCAAAATATGGCAATTTCCGTCAGCCGAAGGAAAAAAGGGCACGGAATGTGACAACGACAGGATGACTTGCCCTCCTGCCGAGATAACCAGCTCTGCTTCCCTCCCAGCCACGCGAGTCGGAGAGACTGTGCACCTCGGGGGCCGCGTTCCCGGTGGGCCCAGGTCTCCGACCCCGACCCCGTCTGCAGGAGTCCTGACCAACCTCTGCCCTGCTCTTCAAGTATTCACTTTCTGAGGAGAGAAGGAAAAAAAAAAAAAAAAAAAAAGGCATTTCCCAAACGGTTGCCCAGGGAACCCCAGGCTCCAATGAGGCTCTGGCTGCTGCAGGAGGAACCTGTCCAAACACGCCACAGGGGGCGCCTGAGTGGGGCGGGCGGGGCGGGGGCAGAGGAGGGAGGGCAACTTATCTATGACACGGGGCACAGACAAGGGAGGGTCCTCGCGGAGGAAATAAACCTGAAAAACACCGTTAGCGTTCCTGTATGAAGTGCCACCCACTTCTGCAGAGGTGAACGCTACCTCCAAACGTTAAGAGAAACTTCACTGCGCAGTAAAGTGCATTCTAGCTCTGCCTTCACCTGTAACGATTCTCTCTCAACTTCCATGTAAGTCACTCAGTTAAACTACGCACTCTTCTCACTCAGAACACTAAAGCGGAAGTCTTCATCGTGCAGACTGTGTACCCGGCCTCCTCTCACGGTGCTGGAAACCAGTGTGTGTTCAGTAACTACCACAAACCACCCTTTGGGCTCCCTCTTCCTTCTCCAAATTGTTGGTCTATCTGATGTCTAATTTCCCTCTGCATTTTTGCATTTTAATACGAGGGCACATCTGTGGTTCAAGTGTTTCAGAGCCGTGCCGATGCGGACTGTTCTAGGTTTTGTAGTGTATCCTAACAGCATTTATAGATCAGTGTATGTACACTCTCTCATTTGCCAATTAACGGCTAATCGTTAATACTGAACACAGTAAAATAAACCCCAACTAACAGAAGAGGGTGGGGGAACAAATAATTGCCAGATTTGTAAACTGTAGGTCACAGTCTGAAGATCATAAAATAATACTTGGGTTTAATATGTCCTACAAGAAGGAGGAGAGAGTTTGTCTTTACTGAGGGAAAAAGTCATCTCAGAAACACCACTGCTTTGAAAGCTGAGGCTGCTTTTCGGTCTCTAAATCTCTAGGGAACTAGAACATCAAAGAAGTGGTACAAAGGCCCAATAAAACACTACTGAATTTTGACAGAAATATCCTAACATACACGGGTCAACCAGAGAATTGTTGTCTCTGTGCACAACCTGTTTCTTAGTGATTCTGAAACAAAGGCTACATTCACCGTCCTCAGTATGCACCACTTGCTTTCCACCAGCTGACCGCCTACAGGGAGAGATTAGCCGGTCCCAGCTTTAAGGCTCCTCTTGGAAGCCTGGGCCGTCTTTCCATCTCACCAGGCTCCTCAGTGTCATCACGTGGGCGAAGAACCGCGGAGCCACGGCCCTCAGCCTGGCCCTGGCCGGGATGAGCCCTCCGTCCTTCACAAATCCCAGATGGCTGAAGCGCAGGCACCCAAGGTTGGTTGCTGTCACCCCGCCCAGCGAGCCTGTCAGTGTGGCGGTGAAGTAACGGGAAGATGATACCCGCTCGGGTCCGCAGTCACCACGCGCTCCCCACTCCAAAGCGCCTGTGGCCGAGCGAGGGCTGGGCTTGCAGGTACCTCACATCCACAGGGTTTTGTGGTAAAGGGTCCTACGGCACCAAAACTAATTGCGCCCATTACGCATTCTGGAGTCATCTTACTCACCACTTCAAAGCCCGGCGTGGCAAGAGGCAGTTGCTCTGGCGTCTGCCACACAACAGGTCTCAGATCAGAACCAACCAAGGCCACTTCTAACTTAAACCACAGGGCCTGGGGCCACCAAGCGGTTCCATGTGTATTTGGGGCAGGGCTCTAATGTCACTTCTGAGACTCTACAGGAGCCACTGCGTGTAACGTGTTCAGCAGAGCCTGGCACATGCCGGGCATGCAGCAGAGGCTCACGACACGGAGCAGGGCCTGTCACGTGGGGGTCCCCCTCTCCCTCTCCTGGGCCCCCTCACACTATACTGCCACCGTGTCATCCTGAGCCCTTCTATGGAACGTGTGCTCACCTGTGTGCAGGGACTCCGGGCTGGGCCGCTGCAGCTCCTGGCACACACAGGAGGAGGGAAGCTTTCAATACCTCTGGATGAATGCTCCCTGGTGCCTGGCCTCCGCCCTCTAACAAGGGCGGGCACCCCAGTTCTCTCGTCAGATCTGAGCTGTACGTGACGCATCAATGACCACACGCACACAGACCCCCCCCCCCCCGTGCTACACAACCTCAGCCTTTGGGCTGCAGGGGAGACCTCCTCAGGGAGAGGCTTTCTGGACACAGTAAACGTCTCAAGAAAAGCTACCGCCCCAGAGTCTCAACTCACATCCAGGGATACTGCCGGCCGTGAGCTTCACTTTGGAGATGGCACAGAAGGGTGTGATGTAACCTGAGATCACTGGGCTCTGACGACTGAGAAACTTATGAAGAGAAGCCAGTGAGAGCCCAGAAGAGACAGAGCCCACTCAAGGCCCCGGCAGCCAGGTAGGAGGGTATTTCTATAGTGCTCTGTGCTCTTTGGAATAAAGGAATTGCTGGCTTGAATGAATTTCTACCTTCCATGTAAGCAAAGCTTTGCCAGAGGAATTAACTTAAGTGTCTCTCATATAAGCCAAGACTGCCAGTTTATCTGTATAAAATAGTAACAGTAATAATAATAAAAGGAATGGCAGCAGCGGGTGTTATCACCTGCAGAATGTACAACATGTGTCAGGGGCTGTTATAAGCACTCACAGAAAGTATTCAACCTGCACAAACACACCACCTGAGGGAGGTGTTATCAACCCATTCTACTGATGAGAAAACTCAGACACAGGAGGCTGAAGTCCTGTCCAAGGTCACACACCTGAAGCGGGTGGGCCTGGCTTGGAGGCAGACTCCAGCACCCACCCCACTGCTCCTAAGCCCTCCTCAGTGGCCACAGCCGATGGGAGGACACTTGGGGGAGGCCCAGTGCAGTCCTTCCTCCGGCCAGCCTGACCGCAAGTTCTGAGCTCTGCCTACACGTCCGCGGAAGGGTTTATAACACTTGAAACAGAGTCCCTTTCTCTTCAAAGAAATCTCAAAAGATACGCTAAGCTCTCAGATACCAGTTAGAGTGACGCCTTTGGAAGTAACAGTAAACAGCTCAAAATGAAATTAAAATTTCGAGTAGAAAACGTTAAGCAACCCCATCTAAATTATGGAAGATAATTGTTGGGAAGATAATTGTTGGGTATCATCTTCCCGTTACTTCAGGTACCAAAGCATCAGCACACTGCATGTGCCTAAGTATCTGTTATCACTGTCCTTGGTCCAGATGTCACTAGTCTCTGGGGATGATGAACTCTGTGGGTCACCCAGGCCATGCTGGTGGCCTCTCCACCCCTCCTCCCCTCCCAGCAGCTCCCAGAGAGTCCCCAGTCAAGAGTGGGTGGGCCCACAGGTTTGAGCAGGCACAGACCCGCGGATATTCCATGCTGTCTGCTTCCATTTCCATTAGCAACAGGTGAGTTGAAAGTTGGGTGCACACCTATGGTTCCGCTCACCCTCATTGAGGGAAGAGCGCTGCTGTGTCCATTTAAAAGTCAAGACAACTCTCAGCAGAAACTTATAATATGCAAATCACTCCAACACTAACTGTAAATAAATACTAGTAACACTTGAGACTATGTAAAAGCCAAATTGGTTGTTGTGATGACACTACGTTCTAAACTCTTCCTTGACACGCCTCTTTTAAAGCTTCTAAAGTACTGGATATCCCACTTTGGGGGGAAAGAAACCTCATTCAATTACAGAAATCTAACGCCTTCCGGTGCTTTTCCTCTCCTCTATAAAGAACACACTTCTTGACTCTTACACTGGAATTAGAGCAAGGGGTGCAGCTGTAAGTGCAGACTCTCTGTTAACCACGCAGCCAGTCTCTCAGGGTCAGACCACGACCTGTGTGCTCATTTGACATTAATAAAGCAGAACGTGAAGGCCCTATGCTCAATGCTCGGAATACAGTGACTATCGGGACAGGCAGGTCCCTGCCCTTGGGGCGCTGACCTTCTGGGCAGGTGGCAGGCACCAGCCCCAGACAGACCTCTGGTAACGCGTGACTGCAGGACACAGGGCACTGGCCAGGGAGGGCAGAGACGGCTGCTCTGAGGAGGGGACTGAGCTGAGACCACAGATAAAAAGACGCTGGTCATCTGGGGAGCTGGGGGCAGGGTGGCGGAGATAGGAGCCACAAGCCGGGCAAGGCCGCCGCTGGAGGAGGGATGAGTGCGCTGGAGGAGGGATGAGTGCTGGAGAGCGAGGCTGGAGCCCTGAGGGACTTCAGGCTGAAGGGAGGAGTCCGCATTTTATTCTAATACGATGAGAAGCCACTGGAAGGGCTGAAGTAGAAAACTCAAGCAGCCCCCTTCGGCAGCTGTGCGGAGGGTGGTCTGGAGGGAGGCCAGAGCGGGGACGGGGACCAGCCCGGGGTCCGTAACAGCAGGGCTAAGACAGTGGACTGGGACGCACTGGGCTGGAACCCCAACTCTGCCATTTACAAGCTCTATGACTTTGGGCGCTCAAGCTGGACAGGCGGTACGTGAGGGGACAGGAGGGGAACACCCGTCGGGCTGCGCCCAGCCCCACGCACACACGCAGCCCACCTGTGGGCCAGAGGCACTTGGCCCCCACTCCTGGCTCCCCTGCCAGGCGCGTGGCTTCACTTTCCTTTGCCTCAGTTTCAATGAGGGGAAGACAAAACAACTTCCCAATATGGCAAATGAGTCACAAAGTCCAGGTTCAAATCGCCATTCCTGCTCCTCCCCAGCTCAGGGCCTTGGCTAGGTACAAAACCTTTTTGCCTCAACTTCCTCTGCTATAAAATGGGGATAATCATAGTATCTGTCTCCTAGAGTGGTCATGAAGTCTTATAAATAAGAGCACAACGCCTGGCGTGAAAGAGGCGCTCAATAAACGTGAACACACAGATCTGTTATGACAGTTACCGTTATTGTTACAGGCATTTACCCTGAGATCAACAGAGCTGGGCCACAGATCATGGGTGTCACAGAAAAAGCTAGATCACTCATGTCGATGAACCCCTGTGTGTTCAGTTATCAACAGCAATTAGTTCTCCAGCTGTCACCACACCACCCAAGGATATGTCACCTGCTCAAAGGCATCTTACGAGCCACTGCTTCCCAACTAGCACCTGAAGATTTTGTTAAATACAACACCATTTCTCAGAGTTTCTTCAGTCTCCTTCTGCCAATTTTCAGCTAAGGGATGGAAAGTAAAGGCAATCATCACCATGGAGGGAGCGAGGAGCAGAGATGGTGTGCACGTGTATATTCACCTGTTTACTCAGTATCAACTAAGTGCTGGTGAGATGAAGCCCTGACACCTCAGGGGTCCTGAACTTCAAGGTCCTGATCTTTCTGGAACGTCCAATGGAGAGAAATAAACACATTACTAACCGGTGTAACAGCTACAGTGTGAAATGACAGGATAAATGAAACAATAAAAGGGGCCTTATTTGAACTGGGATCCTGGAAGATTTCTCTCGAATAAATAACATTTAAATCTAACTGGAAGAATGAGCAGGGGGGACTTCCCTGGTGGCACAGTGGTTAAGAATCTGCCTGCCAATGCAGGGTACATGGGTTTGAGCCCTGGTCCGGGAAGATCCCACATGCCGCGGAGCAACTAAGCCTGTGCGCCACAACTACTGAGCCTGCGAGCCACAACTACTGAGCTCGCATGTGCCAACTACCGAAGCCCATGTGCCTAGAGCCCGTGCTCCACAACAAGAGAAGCCACCGCAATGAGAAGCCCGCACACCACAATGAAGAGTAGACCCTGCTCGCTGCAACTAGAGAAAGCCCGCGTGCAGCAATGAAGACCCAACACAGCCAAAAATAAATAAATAAAATTTTTAAAAATCAATGTGCTCATTTCTAAGAGGGATAGTCCCCAAAAATAAAAAAAAAATAAAAGAATGAGCAGGGGTTGGCCAGTGTAGACATGGGAGGAGACCCCAGGCAGAGGAACAGCTTGGGGGGCCAGGGGAAGAGGAGGGAGGCCAGGGCCCCAGAAGGAGAGTCAGGAAGGGCTGAGTGACACTGGGTGTGACACAGTGGGGAAGGCCTAGGGAGATGCGCCCTCCCTGAGCCAGGCGTGACCGAAAAGGAGGTCAATCCAACATGGTTTGCCCCAGGGGGCAGACCCAGCCAGGGCACGTTGCAAGCGGCTCGGGGCACAGAGGGGAGGCTTCCTGAGGGAGATGGCAGGGCTCCTGCCCCCAAGGACGCCGAGCGCCTGTCCTCAGGCCTGGTACACGCTATGCCCACCCCCAGCAGACCATGGGCTCCACGAGAGCACAGACAGCGTCTCCTCCTTGGTCACCACTTTATCCCCAACAGCTGGACCATTGCCCAGGGCATAACACACCAGATACTCAAGAAACACCTGTGGAATGGACCAGCGACAGTAACAATAAAGATGCCAGAGAGCACTGGTTAACACCCAAAATGTCCTCTACCTGCTATCAAGATGATAACGTCATAGTAATTAAGACAGTACCATGCAGGGATAGAGAAAGAGATCAACATTCTGAACAGAGAAGAGAGAGCCAGAAATGGAATCACGCCCACAAGACAATGATTTATGACAAAGGTGGCCCTCCAGAGACATCGGTGAAAGGAAGGTCTTTCCAATACTGAGACAACTGCATAACCAGAGGGGGAATTTAAAAATCTGAGACCCTACTGTATATCATAAACACAAATTAACTTCTGATAAATATAGATCTAAACGGGAAAGGCAAAACTATAAAGCTTTTAGATGAAAACACAGAAGAATAGTCTTATAACTTCAGGGTCTTCAAGAAGACACAAAACCCACTAACCACAGAGGGAAAACACCACAGAAGTCAGAACAGCTCTGGGGATTGGTACTGGGTGAGAAGGGGCACAAAGGAGCCTTCTAGGGGGATGAGAACTTCTGTGTCTTCATCTGGGTGATGGTTACATGGGTGCATACATGCGCTGAGACAGTCATTTGCAAGTTTCGCATTTTACCACATATAATTTACATCTTGACAGTAAAAAGATATAAAGAAAATAAAAAACAAAACAAAATAAAACGACACAGGACGGGAGAGACCACTACAATACTGATAAATGAACAAAATATTTATATCCCGAATGTAGAAAAAATTCCGATGAATCCATTAAAAAAAAAGAAAACATAAATATAGGAATAAAAAAAACCTAAACATCTTCATGACACAGGAAATCCAAATGGTCAATAAACCAAATGATCAACAAAAAAATCAAAATGTACTTATTACTAATTAGAGTATTTAAAATAACATCACGGGCTTCCCTGGTGGCGCAGTGGTTGAGAATCTGCCTGCCAATGCAGAGGACACGGGTTCGAGCCCTGGTCTGGGAAGATCCCACATGCCGCGGAGCAACTAGGCCCGTGAGCCACAACTACTGAGCCTGCGCGTCTGGAGCCCGTGCTCCGCAACAAGAGAGGCCACGATAGTGAGAGGCCCGCGCACCGCGATGAAGAGTGGCCCCCACTTGCCGCAACTAGAGAAAGCCCTCGCACAGAAACGAAGACCCAACACAGCCATAAATAAATAAATAAATAAATAAATTAAAAAAAAAAAACAAACAATAAAATAACATCACAAGGACATATTATACTCATCAGAATGGCAAAAATTTTTAAGTGACCGCATCCAGTGTTGATAAGAAGGTAAAGGAAAGGGAGCTCATATACTGCTGATGGGGGTATAAACTGGTACGATCAATTGCAAAAAGAGTCTGGCATCATCTAGAATAAAGCTGAAGATACGCAAGACACAGAGATTCCATTCCTTAAAAAACCTCATGCTCACGTGCCAGGATACATGCATGTACGGAAAAGTTCACAGCAGCATTAACTGTGATAGCCTCAAAGTGGAAATGAGCCACATGTCCGCCAACTGAATGAACGAATAAACGTTAAATCTTCTTGCAGTGGAATACTATACGGTAAACTACATGCAACGGTTTGCATGAATCTCACAATCATGCTTTTGAGTGACAAATGACAAAACAATGCAAGCCATGATTCCATTTATATGAATTTCAAAGACGGCCAACCCAAAGCACACTGTGTAGGCCACATACACAGGAGCTAACCAGAGGAGGGCAGGGATGCCTGATAAGGAGCTCGGACGGGGAGGGGCTCAGCGAAGTCTGGCAGTGTTTTTTGCCTTGACCTGGGTGTTGGTTACACATGTCTGCTTTACAATTACTTGCAAACACCACACATAGACTCTTCCCACTTTTCGGTACGCACACTGTATTTCAAGATAAGTACAATTTAAAAAAATTAGGATGATGACTGAACTTGAAGTTTGGGTTGATTTGCCAAATGCAATTCACATGTTCCCTCAACTAGATCGCCCTAAGAAATACTGCCCCGTAACGCCCCAAAACTCCTCTGAATTCTGTGGCTTCCACTGTCTCAGTGATTCCCAAGTGTTGCCCAGGATGTGCAGCCCATTCCCAGCCCAGGTATCTGACGGATTGTGCATCGGAAACTTTCATTGTCATTTTCTTCTTGAAAACCCATTAGGATTTCCTGGTGCTTCCTAATTACACCCAGAGGAAACGTGAACAAGAGCTGTGCTGGTTTCTGAAGGCGCTTTAGGACAGAAAGACAGCAGAGTAGCTTTGATTCTGACATATTTTGGTTTCTCTCAAAAACTGGGAAAATGTTTTGATTTTTAGAGGTTTTTCCTATCCTTAACCAGAAAGTGCAGATCTCTCTCTGCATCTGACACTGTCTTCATTCTGTGAGCTTCTATGAGAATGTAAAATTAGGCCATTAACTAAAAATGAAGACAAGAATCTCTTGTAAAAGTTGGCTCATCACAGTCACGTGAAAACTCTCAAGCACAGGGTTGGGTCTGTGTTGTAAACTGCAATCCACCTCCTAGCTTTGCTCTTGCCTGGCTTCTGTCCAGCAGTGAGGCTTCTGCACAGCACGGGGCCTGTTTTTCTCTGCACTCAGTTAACCCTGAAGAAGAGGTCCGTCCGTTGCCCACACGGCCTTTCCTGGCAGCTCAGAGGCCAGCTGCCGGCGTGGGGAGGGGGCCGGCCAGGGCTCACAGGCCACACGGCCATGCTCCACTCTGGCAGCCCCAGGGGCAAAGGCACCTCGTCTCTACCTCAGAGGAGACGTCCAGACCTGAGGTCGCTAAGAATGGAAAAGGCGAGTATGTCTGAAAGTTAGCTTGATTTTTACATGTTCTGAGTTTGCGACCGTTACCCAAATGAAGGGGGGGTAACGTGGACCCACAGAACCGTGAGGACGAGAAAAGCCAGAGCACGCGGAGGCCTCCCTGTCCCTGTCACCCCCGTGAGGCCGTCAGCGCCTGGCAGAAAGCAGGCCCCTGGCTTCCCTTCGAGCTGCGCAGATCCACGAACAAACGTGGGACAGCTGCCACCAGGGTTAGCATTGGGACAGAGCCGGCCCGGTCACTCTCCCCCATCACAGCCCCCGAGCAGGGGTGCCAGCCTCCTGCCCCGGCGGCTCCAGGGCCCGGCCCTCGGCCCCCTTGTCTGTATCCAATGAGGGCCGACCTCATCCCTTCACAGGCTCACTCGTCCAGTAAGGGCTTTTTTAAAAATCTTCCGGTTCTAGACAAATAAGTGGTACAGAGAATCCAACACTTCCTGCTAAGAATGATCATCACAAAACGGACAGCCAGCCAGTTACTATTTAACGGTGCTTGAAATGGCTGTGGCACACCGATGTTTTGACCAGGCCCTTCCCTGTCACTGCTAAATTTGACTAAGGTCATTTCAGGCAAAAATACTGACATTAGTCAGGGTACCTAGAGCATGTTTCTCTGCGCCAAACTTCAGCAACCCGACCTCTCAAGTGTCTTACAAAACATGGATTCTGGGTGGCAGTGTTATGTAAGTACAGAGATTTAAAAAAAATTATTACCATCCTAAACCCATCCAAAGTCACTGCTCATTTTAGTAAAGAAAGCAAATGTAAAAAGAAAAACTGGCAATTAATTAACCTTGTAAGAAAACATATACATCTACATAACAACGGCAACACTTCCAAAGCACAAACCACGTGCCGGGAGCTGCTCTGCGCACTCTGTGTGCAGGCAGTCATCCTTCTGTTCTAAATTCAACGGCTCTTCTGGAGGTAGATCTTCACCCTCGGGAACCACCCTGAGTATGACAGCCGGAGGAGTCCACCTCAACGACGACAGGCCCGGTGACACAGCTTGGTAATGCCATTTGGGGAAAGAGGTGAGGTATGATCACCAAGCACTGAAACTTCGGATGTCCTTGTGCTGGTAAACCGTGTGCTGAATGTACTTTCAAAAGGCGTCCGGCACATTCTGTGCCGAGACAGGTTCCCTGGAATCTCGAGTTCAGCCCCACGGGAGGCAGTGTCTGAAGGAAACTGTCATGCAGGTGAATTTTAGGGTGATATTTCAGACTGACTACTTTACGGTCTAATCTATACGTCAGATATACAACTTCTGAGATACAAAGTCAAGACGTATAAAAGTTCTTTTCAACTATGCGTTATACTAGAGAGACGGGGGAGGTGAGCACAAGGCCTATGACGCAAACACAGCGTTAGAGGAAAGAATTCTGAGAAACCAGTACTTGGTGCACCCAGACAACGGGGTATTCTTCAGCACTAAAGAAAGAAATGAGCTAGCAAGCCATGACAAGACATGGAGGAGGCTTACGTGCACTTTACCAAGTGAAAGAAGCCAATCTGAAGGCTACGTGCTGTATGATTCCAACTCTGTGACAGTCTGGAAAAGGCAGAATTATGGAGACAGGAAAAGATCAGTGGTTGCCGGGGTCAGGGGAGGGGCAATGCAGAGGTGGAGCACAGAGGAGTTTTAGGACAGTGAAAATACTCTGTGTGATACTACAATGATGGATACATGTCATTACGTATTTGTCCAAACCCACAGAATGTACAACATCGAGAGTGGACCCTTAAACTATGGGCTCTGGGTAATAATGATGTGTCAACATAGGTTCAACTTCTGTTAAAAAAACAAAAGTGCCCCTCTGGTGGGGGTTACTGATGAGGGAGGCTCTGCATGTGTGAGGGCTGTGGGAAAATGGGAAGTCCCCGTACTGTCCTCCCAACTTTGTTGTAAGCCTAAAACTGCTCTTAAAAAATAAAGTCTTCAAAAATTTTTTAAAAGAAAACCAAAAGTAATACAACAATAAACAAATATTTCATACAGTTTCTTTTAGTTTCAAAATTCAAAATACTTAGGCTAGCAAACTCACAACTGCCACGGAAGACTATTAACGCGAAATCATTTAAGCGAGTTATTTCTAACATGGTTTCCCAGTGACGTACTTTCCCTAAAGTTACACTCATCAGACAGCATTTGTTAAATCAACCAGCCACAGGAGCGGATCCTTAAGAACAAAAATTAATGGCAACAAATGTTCGCAAAAGCTTTGTTTCTGGTTTGAAATTAATTTTATATGGCGGCACTTAAAACACTGATAGTAACGGCTGAGAAGTAAAATTAAGAAAACACGGTGTCACCTCAAAGCCAGCTGGCTAAAGTGGCAGCCAGGAAGGCAAAGGGAGCAGCTTCCAAGGGCCCTGTCTCACTACTTCTGGTGTGAGGGCGCCTTGCCCCATCCCCACCCAGGCTGAGTGGGAGCAAGGGTGACGCGGTTCACGCCGGGCACCTCACCTGGAAAAGGACGGACTCCCATTTTCTACCTTACGTGACAATAAACCTCAAGCAATCGTGCTTTTCGTGCAAGTAAACAAGATGGAGCAGGACCGGATGCGTTCTGACCTCCTAGAGGCAGGGGGCAGCTGAGCGAGGCAGGCTTGGCAAGACCAACCCAGAGCCCAGGCGAGTGTGCAGGCCTGAGGTCAGCGGGCAGGTGCGCACACCACGCACTCTGGCCTCTCCGTGTGCGCAGGAGACACGCGCGGCTCGGCAGCCTTCACATGCGAACATTTCAGTGTGCTGACCATAGTTCTCATTTCTAGCCGCTATGATCTTAGGGATGTAAGAAAACGAGAAGCACACAACTAAGAGCTAAGTAGACACCATCTGAAGGAGTACAACCTTAAGTATTTTAATCTCAATTTAAAATAGTTGGGACTATTTGCCAAACACCTGAACAAGGAAACAGAGTCCACTTTTGTGAGAGCCTCGTGCAAGATATGACATCCCACTCCTCCAACTTTCGGCTTTGAGCCCTGGGGAACCAGTTGCTAGGATACCGTAGAAGCTATGTAAAACAGGTCTTCTTCCCTCTTTCATTCTGAACAGGTTTATTATTTATATAGTCAAATCCATCAGGTTTGTGCTCTTTGAGTCTTTTTAAAAAAATTTTTGGCTGTGTTGGGTCTTTGTTGCTGTGCGCTGGCTTTCTCTAGTTGTGGCGAGCGGGGGCTACTCTTCGTTGCGGTGCGCGGGCTTCTCACTGTGGTGCCTTCTCTTGTTGCAGAGCACGGGCTCCAGGCACTCGGGCTGCAGTAGTTGTGGCACGCAGGCTCAGTAGTTGTGGCACGCGGCTCTAGAGCGCAGGCTCAGTAGTTGTAGTGCACAGGCTTAGTTGCTCCATGGCATGTGGGATCTTCCCGGACCAGGGCTCGAACCCGTGTCCCCTGCATTGGCAGGTGGATTCTTAACCACTGCACCACCAGGGAAGTCCCTGAATGGGTCTATTTAGATGACGCCTTGGCCTGCATCTGTGTGAGCATGTGTGGGGTGCAGGGGGGCAGCGTGTTACCCTCTCATCAGCCTGGGAGTGGCACCTGAGCATCGCCCACCCATAGCCCCTCACTGACTTGCTTCACACAGGGTCCCAGGGAGGCCTCCACTAACCTGCGAAGTCGTGTGCGCACTTGTTTGCTTTGGATGGGGAGAAAGATTTGGTCTGCACATCTTCAATCACCCTAGGTGAGGGGTAAGAGAATCAATGAGAGGCTTTAAAAAACCAAATTAAATCACTGGGTAGCCAAACCCAAAGTTTACCTTTTGAAAGCCAAACAGCATTAAGAGGTTTTCTAGTTTTAATTAATGTCAGCTCAACAACTGAACAAATGATCACTGAAGGTTCACCAGCTGTTTAATGCTGGGGACACAGAAGTCAATAGAAGACAGTCCTTCCCCTCCGGAGGAGGAAAGACTGATTTCAGCAGAAAGATTTCTGCTTTGAACATTAGGATGGGCAAAGTAAGATATTAAAAGCAGAAACATATCATTTGTGCATACCGCATAAGTACTTCTCTGGTGTGGAAATTCACTGATGCCTTTTATAAACAACATCAAGTTTGGCCAGCTGTGCCATTCTGAAATGTTTAAGGCATTTCCCTGAACGCCTCCCTCTGGCGGCTGCTTGGCAGGCGCAGTCACAAGCTAGACTCCTCATGAAGAAAAAGTACAGAATGGAACGTGTCTCCACGTTTATACTAAAATTCCTGCATTCCCCAAGATGTGGCACTGTAGTCCCGAGTTTCCAAAATGCACATGAGAACAGTAAAGATTCCGTGGTGCCCTGCAAGAGAGACACCTGCTTAACACAGGTCCTACATATATATATTATTTAGAAGCCTTCCCTCATATAACAGCTATTTAAGATACTGCAGAAAAAAGTATGCTTTGGAACACATTGTGGTAACACACAGGGTCCAATGTGGGGTGTGCAATATGACACAGATCCCGCCTAGGATAGACTTTTTTAGAGGGAAAGAGTTACGTATCCCGGTGTTTCCATGTGCTATGTTCACAGAGTGGCAGGGTAACACAACGGATCCGCAGAAGACCAAGATGAGGGACGCAGGTTCAGTTAAGGGGGACTGTGGAAAAATTCCAGGAGGAAGACACACATGCTCAAGTCTTAGAAGAGGAAGGAGTTGGCCTTCCTCTTCAAGCAGAGGTACCTGTTTTCCAAGGCGGCCACCACCTCAGGACTTAGGTATCTACCTCGATTATTACCTGAGGCCAAAGCAGAGCAGTGAGTGGGTACCACGTGTTAGACGCAACAGGATTAATTAACTCAAGACTGCATCCAACCCATCTGAATGCCCACGTGTCCCCCAAGAAAGGGAGACTGGAAGAGACACTGCGAGGGAGTGAAGGAAGCACCCGCAAGGAAGTCTAGACGCTTGAACTAGACAACCCTGGGCTCGCACCTTGGTCCTGCCACGCACGAGCTGGGAGAGCCCGGACCAGCTGCAGTCAGGGAACCAACTCTCTGAGCTTTACTTTTCTCATCTGTAAAATAATAGTTCCCAACAAAGAGGCTTGTTAAAAAAAAAAATTGTGCAAGATAATGTATGTAAAGGGTATAGCATAGGGTTTGGCACCTAGAAATAACTCAATGATTTTTAAAATTTTAATGTGAGGAGCAAGAGAACACACACGTCCTAAGTGTACATCCTGATGGGTTTTCTCACACCTACACATCCCATAACCCCACCCAGATCAAGATGCAGAATGTGCCCAGCACCCTGGAAGGCCTCCAAGTACCCCTTCCCTATCAACAGCCGCCCTCCTACCCCTCAAGGTAACCACTATTCTGACTGCTATCGCCACAGATTAATTCTGCCCGTTCTTAAACTTCGTGTAAATGGAATCATACAGTGTATACTCTTTTTGAATCTGGCTTCTTTAGCTGAAAACTGTGTGAGTGAGATTCATCCATCTGTTACACAGAGCAGTTCACTCTTTACCGCTGTGTATTGTTCCATGGAACGAACATTCCACAACTTCTACTCTACTACTGATGACTATTTGGGATGTTTCCACTTTGGGGCTAATGTGACTAGGAAGGCTCCTGCACACGTCTCCTGATAGACGTGTGTATGCATTTCTCCCGGGGGTACACCTAGGGGTGCAACCGCTGGCTCGCAGGGCTGGTGGACGCCTAGTGCTAGCAGACACTGCCGAAGTTTTCCAAGGGGACTTTTCCGGTTGACGTCGCCACCACCAGTTTATCACAGTGCAGGCTGCTCCACACCCTTGCCGTCACTTGGTGCCGTCAGCCCTCTTGTTAGCCATTCTGGTGGGCTCCTCACTGTGGGTTCAATTTGCCCTTCCCTGATGAGTGACGATGTTGAGCTCTTTTCATACCTTTACTGGCCATCTGGATTTCCTCTTCTGTGAAATGCCATGGGTCTTTTGTCCATTCTTAAAACCTGAGTTACCTTTTCTTTGCTGTTTTGCAGGAGTCCTTTATATATCATGGGTATGAGTCCTTTGTCAGATATATACAACGCGAAAACCTTTTCAAAGTCCTTCTCTTATAGTTAGCGCTTTTCGGTTATAATTTTGATGTCTTGTTTATGAAATCTTTGCCTCTTCTAAGACAATAACCATATTCTCTTATGATTCCTTCTAGAAGCTCTTGTGTTTTCCCTTTCACATTAAGGTCTATGATTCATCTTGAATTAATGTTCGTGAATGGGATGAGGCAGGGGTGGTAGGCTTTTTTCCCCCTAAGGATATTAAATTGGTCTAGCACCATTTATGGAAAAAGACCATCCTTTTCTGCTCAGCTACAGGGGCGCCTTTGTTGTGCATGTGTCAATCTGTTTGAGGACTCTCTCTTCTGTCCTGTGATATTATTATCATTATTATTTCAGTTTTACCACTGATTCACAGTGCAATCACAGATGAAAATATACCTTTCTCCTAGGCATTAACAGCTATAATAGGATATTTGTACAAGAACATCTACTTGTTGAGAAACTATAGGCTGAGCACTTTGCAAACATGGTGACATTTCACATTCACCATAACCCTGCGGGAATAGGTCCCATTTTAGATAAATAAGCTAAAACTCACAACAGAGGTTAAGTGAAGTATTTAGAGGTTAAGAAGTGGCAGAATCTGCATCTGTCTAGCCCCAGAACTTATCGTCTTGCCACTATGCCATACTTCCCGAACACGAGATTACTGGGGAAATGCTGTTTGGTTATTATTCCTATAAACAGTTACATTTCTGTATACAAGTAAAACTTTCAAATGAGGCCTTTCGATAAAAAAAGAAAGAAGGAAAGAGAAAGGAAGGAAGAAAAAGAAAGAAAAGAACAGAAAAAAACCCCAACCCTGTTTAGACTCTCATCCTATCCCTGTCCCCTCCCCCTCCAATAAAAACAATATAAAAAAAAAAAACCACATCAAGGACAACTGATCAAAACATAGATCAAAAAAGAATCAAGGGAAAACATTTCAAATAAAGTTCAGCTGTTTCTATTTGGAAACAACAACAATAAAAAATCCCACTTGCCACAATAAATGACAAATAAGAAATGGACCCTGTGGTAGCGGAGCTGGAATTTTCCGATGGCATCTGCTACTGTGTCATTACTGCGGGTCTCCGCAAGGGAGCCGGCGAGTGAACAGCTGGTCTTGTGTCCCTGACGCAGCAGCCGTCGCGGAGCGCCGTCCTTTGGGGTTAAGCACCCCTCTGAGATGTTGTCTCTTCCCTGGAACTAGAAACCCCGGTCGGTCTCTAGAAGCCACCTCCAAGAAATGGGACAGTAAGCCTTCCAGCCCAGTTCTTAGCGTGGGAGAGTTTGCAGCTTAGTTCGCCCTGATATGCCACCTTGAAATTCCTAATCCCCAAGTAAAGAGGAAGTCTTTCATAGGGTCCAAACCACCGATTTCCCATGGGAAACAAGGACTGCTGCCCTAAGGTAACACGAGCCCTCACGCCCACCCCACCCTGTGGAGGATGTGTGAGTACACGGACACAGCCAGTCGATCCAGGGTGATCAGAGAACGGAGGTATTTCTGTTAACTGACATTTACTATCTGCACTGATTCCTAGTCTAGGCATATCCAAAATATCTATTGCTTTTTAACACAAAATACTGAAATTAAAGTTCAGTGTAAGCTTGATTGGTGTGAGTTATTAGAAGAAGGGGTTAAACCAAACCAAGATGAAAGAGTATCACTGTCAAACCAAGCTTATTCAATTCACAAGAGAATCATCAAGCCCGTGGGAGAAATTTCTCCTGTGCTTTGAACCACCCCTCACCCATCAAACACACACACACAAAACCTCCTCAAGCTGCTGTTTTTTCATTCATTTGTTCACTGTTTTACTCAGTCACGTACCCATCTAAGAAATATTTATTGGACATTTACTATGCACCTGACAGTGCCATATTATAATTAGGTGAAAAACAGAAAAAATGGTCCCTGCCATTATGGGCCTTGGTCTAGAGGGTAATTAAGACATAAATGCACAAACATTCATTCAATTACAGACCGTGCTCAGCTGAAAGAACAGAGCAGGTTCTAGGAGGGGTCAACCGGCAAGGCTTCCCTGAGGAAGAGACGAGGAGGGTGGACATGGAGACGAGGAGGACTGAGCCAGGGGAGAGAGTCCAGGCTGAGAGACGAGCGTAACAACTGCCTTGAGGTGAGAAATTAGACAGATCTGAGACACAAAAAACGAAGAGTCTCTGGGGAATGCTAAAAAGGGAGACCGGGAGGAGCTTCAAGATGGCCGAAGAGTAAGACGTGGAGATCACCTTCCTCCCCACAAACACATCAGAAATACATCTACCTGTGGAACAACTCCTACAGAACACCTACTGAACGCTGGCAGAAGACCTCAGACCTCCCAAAAGGCAAGAAACTCCCCACGTACCTGGGTAGGGCAAAAGAAAAAATAAAAAAGGAAGACCGGTCTGGAGGTAAATGAAGAGGCAGGTGGGGCAAGACCACAAAGGACCTCTCAGGACGTGCTGGAGCCTGTGGATTTATTCTAAGGACAATGGACAGGCTTGGAGGTTTTGTAAATGGGCATGTCTATGAGGGACGGTGTGGGGCAGGGAGAGTCAAGAGGCAGAGAGGAATGACCCTATTTTGGTTTTAAAAGACTTCACTGAATGGATGGGGAATAAATATCACTGCAACACAACAAAACCAGAAGCTGAAAGATGAGTTAGGAAGCTACTGCTGACATCCAGGCCAGGGGTGAGGAGAGTATGGACTGGATGGTAGCAATGGAGATGAAGGGAAATGGGTGCATTGGGGATGTATTCTGGAGGGAGAATCAAGACTTGGTGACACTTTAGAGGCAGGAGAATAAAAAACAGCATCGTGAGTGACTCCCAGGTTTCTGACCTGAGCAACTAGATGGATGGAGATATTCCCACATTTATTGAAAAAGACAGGGGAGAATTTTGCAGAGATATTAATAGCTTAACTTTGGACATCCTAGGTTTGGGATGTAAGATATGCAAGCAAAATGTTAAGCAGGGTGTCAGAGACATATGCCTGAGACTCAGAAGAGAGGTCTGTCTAGAGGTTAAATCTGACAAAGGTGAACAGATGATGTTTAAAGCCTTAAGAATACCCAGAATACAACTTCATCTCCCATCTCCACGGCTACCAGCCTGGCCCAGGCTACTGTCATCTCCTGCCTGGATGATGCCAATAGCCTCCCTACAGGATTCCCTGTCATTCCACGAGCCCAGAATAGTGTCTGGGACATAAAAGGTGTTCAATAAACATTGAATGAATAAACGAATAAAGGAATAAATCGGTGAGATTCTTTAGGGAGAAAATGTAGAGTGAGAAGAGAGAGCCTGAGATCTGGAATGTCCAGGAGATCTCCAACGTTTAAAAGTTGTGTAGAAGAGGGAGTAACAACAGAGAATAAGGAGGAGGAGCCAGGAAGACGTGAAAAAAAACCAAGAGGAGGTACTATCATGAAAGAAAAAAGTGTTACGTTAAGGAGGAAGTGATGAGATCTGCTGAGCTGAGTTTTAGTATGACGAGAACTGCAAAGCATCCATTGACTCTGACAATTCAGAGGTGACTGGTGACAACAGGCAAATGATGAAGCTTATGAACACATTCATCTGTCTATATTCTCCTTTGAAATTATTCCCTTTCTCAATAAATGTGGGAATATCTCCATCCATCTAGTTGCTCAGGTCAGAAACCTGGGAGTCACCTGTGATGCTGTTTCTTTTTTATTCTCCCGCCTCTGAAGTGTCACCAAGTCTTGTTGATTCTCCTTCCAGATTATGTCCCAAATCCATCCAACAAAAAGGGTAAAGTAGAGACACTCTGGCATGGAGGATACCAGATGCAGAGGGTGCAGATACCATGCTAGAAATACTAGAATTAAGTCAAAGTATACATATTAAAACACTGAGATCCTGTAGCTATCACAACAAAATGCTGGAATCAGGCATACATTTTCAAACAAACTCAGATGGTTCCTCACCCATGAAACCACTTTAAAGGAAATTCTAAAAGAAGGACTTCAGTCCGAAGGAAAATGATCCCAGGTGGACAGACAAAGCTATAAGAAGGGGCGAAAGGCAGGAAAGTAGTAAGTATGTGGATAGATCTAAATGAACACTGACGTTATAGAACTACGATAATAACATCTTACAGAGTTATAAAAATATATAACAACAACAGCATATAAATTGGGGGGTGCTGAGTGGTCCTGTATTATCTGGGAAGCGGATAAAGGTCTGAAAAACATTAGATTTTCCTCAGTCTAGGATGCATGTTGTAATTTCCCAGGGCACTATTAACAGAATAGAAAAAAAGAATTAAAAACTTTTAAACTAGAAAAAGATAAACATTGAATTATATAAAACAATCAATCCAAAAGAAAGAGAGAAAAGTAAAATAAAATAGAAAGCAAACCAGAGTAGCTTAAATACAAACACATCAGTAATTACAGTAAATATAAATGGGCTAAATGCAATAGCTAAAAGGCAAAGAAACTAGATTAAGAAAAAATCAACTATGCTGTTTACAACAAACACCTCTGATACAGAAAGACTGAAAATAAAAGGATTGTAAAGGTTATACCACGTAAATACCAACCAAAAGTGAGATAAAGTAGCTATATTAGTAACAGGCAAAAAACATTTTTAGAGATACAGAGGGTCACTTTACAGTGACAACAGGGATATTTTTCAAGACCTATTATACCCCTTAATCTAATAATGTTGTCTCAAAATATATAAAGAAAAATTTTATATAACTAAAAGGAGAAATTTAGAGAAATCTATAATCATAGGCTGATATTTTAAAACATTTCTCTCCACAACCGATAAACCAAAGTAGACAAAAATATCACTAAAAATGTAAAAATTTTACAAACTTGACCTAAAAATACTGTACTCCACTACTAGAGAATAGATGTGATTTTCAAGCACACACACAACAGTTGCAGAAACTGACCATACACTGGGTCATAAAGCAAGTCTTAATAAATTTCACAGGACAAAGAACATCAAGTATGTGCTCTTTGACCATAATGAATTTATGTTAGAAATCAATCTCCAAAAGATAATTCTTATTTGTTCAGAATTTAAGAAATGCATTTCTAAATAATCCATGGGTCAAAAAAAACCATAATAGAAATTAGAAAACACTTGAAATGCATGATAACCAAAATAATACATACTAAAATCCATGCAAAGAAGCTATAAAAATACACAGAGAGGAATAAAAGCTGAAAAGTAATAATTCTAAATAAATGGACAGATATACCATGTTCATGGGTTAGAAGACTCAGATGTCAATTCTCATTACATTGATTTTAGCCAAAGCAATCTCAATGAGTAATTCAACATGTGGGGATTTTACATTGTTTTTGTTGGTGGTGATTTCATATGTGTGCATGTGTGTATGCACATGTGTGCACAAAAACACACGTGTGAATGTGTAGGATTTGACTAGCTGGTTTTAAAATTTTTATGGGCAAATACGAATGACCAAAAATAGCCATAATACTCTTAAAAAAGAAGAAACGAGTTGGAAGGCCTCACTCGACTGATATCAAGATACTTTAGAAAGTGACAGTACTTAACACCATAGTACTGGTACAGGGATAGAACACAGAGATCAATGGAAAAGAAAAGAGTCCAGACCCACACATATATGGACACTTGACTTACAATACAACTGGCACTACAGTAGACAATGTGTGTTCTTTTCAATAACTGGGCTGGGACAATTGCATGTCCATATGGAAAAACACAGAAATAGACCCCTAACTCACACCACACACAAAAATCAACTCCAAGTGAACTATAGACTTAAATATAAAAGGTATCAGTGCTCTGTAGTGACCTAAATGGGGAAGAAATCCAAAAAAGAGGGGATATATGTATACGTATAGCTGATTCACTTTGCTGTACAGCAGAAACTAACACAACATTGTAAAGCAACTATACTCCAATAACATTTTTAAAAATAAATAAATATGAAAGATAAAAATATGAAGTATTCAGAATATAGATTATCATCATGACCTGAGGGTATGAAAATATTTCTTTAACAAGATACACACCTAAAAAACTAACCATAAAGAAAAAGTGATAAATTTGACTAAAAGTTAAGAACTTCTGTTAATTAAAAAAAAAAAAAGCTATAAAGGGAATGACAAGATAAGTCATAGAACGAGGGAAAGGAAATATTAGCAACACATGTAGCTGACAGAGAACTTCTATCTAGAATATATAAAGATCTATTACAAACAAATTATAAAAAGATAACCCAATGAAAAAATGGGCAAAAGGTTTTGATCAAGCACATTTTACACACACACACACACACACACACGAAATCCAAATGGTAAATAAACCTTTTAGAAGATGCTCAGCCTCACCAGTCATGCAGGAAACAGAGCAAATAGGATCTTAACTATAGCGGGAGCATGAGGGAGGGAGGAGAGGAGGTGGTATACAAGAGCTAAATCCTAGTGTCATAACAAAGTAAACAGGTCACATCAAGATGTGATATATCAAGAAACAGCAGCAAAGCATATTACTTAGTTACAGAAAAGCAACTACTAGAAGAAAGAGAGTGAATTGCAGAGTGTGGAGGGTGGAGCCAGAGAACTCACTCCCCCATTCTACACCTTTTGGCATTTAAAAAAAAAATACAGATTTATTATTTTGATGAATAAAAAATATAGGAAAGAAAAAAAAACATATGAATGGGGGTGGGGGAGTGAATGAGAGGTAAGGAGGCAAGGTCAGGGAAATTAAATAATTGTTGGGAAAACCTGCCTGAGAGCAGGCGCAGAGCAACAGTGTGGAGGAGGAGCATGGGGTGGGTTTATTCTGTGATCTGTGTTATGGCCCTATTTGCTCTGGCCACTAGGGAGGTCAGGTTTTAATTTATGGCTCACATCTAAAAATTGAATCCCTAGGCTATATAACACTTCTTCATTTCTGACCATTCAACCATCATTCTCCCTTTGCTCTCATATTTTGGTATGTATCTCATATCTTGTTAAGTGTATTTTGTATGTCTTGAAAATCTAGTAGGTGTTTATAAACAAAAGTCCAAGGAGTTACTAGATGTACATAACACGAAACATGTAACATTTTGCCTCTTCTTGACAATTTAAAGGAGATTCTGGAAGCTTGCAATGCTTCATTAATTATCATTTAAAAAACCATTTATCTATATAGATTGTCCACCTACATTTTTTCAATTTATAATTCTGAGTAATTTCTCCACTACGTGAATATGTTACTGTGCTTTCTCTGTACGTGTTCTGTTCCCTCCCAGTGACTTACAAGGAGGCAATTTAGGAAAGCAGCTAAGAATCAGGTACACACCAAGTTTAAATTCTGGGTCTGACCTTCAGGACAAGTCACTAAGGCTCTCTCAGTTTATTTTCTCACCTACAAATAGGGCGGAAAATGATAACAGCATCTGCTTCACAGTGTTGTCAGTAACTGCTTCACAGTGTTGTAATGTATGTAAATCCACAGTAAGGGCTCAATAAATGTTGCCTGAAAGAAGTGAACGAATGAATGAATGAATGAATATCCGGCAAGGAGGATGTCAACATAAAAGACTCTGTAAGCATGAGCCACATGCAGCGTATCGGCAGAACTATGATGTGCTGTGTGCAACAGACTTTTAATTTTTTGGTCTTTGCTGAAGTCTAAAGATTAGCAATAACAACTTTTTTTCACTAGAAGGTCAATTCAGGGAATATAAAAGTAAAACTGGGTGAATTTCTTTGTTTGCAATAAATCATCTTTTTCATCAGGAAATGCAACACCTGCAGTTACACCTGAATGTTCTTTTACTGCTTTCCTGTGACAGAAAGCTTTCTTCTTTTTCCTTTCCTTTTTTGGGGCTAAAATATTTCAAAACTCTCTAATGAGCACAGCCTGTGTGCCTGATCATAATGCAATGCAGTGAACCGACTCTGTTTTACCTTGAACAAAAGTCTTCTGAGGCTGTTTATTTGTCTTTCCCTGACTGAGCTTATAAGCTATCATGCTCTTTAAAACAGGAGATTTTCTTCTATTGCTAATCAGACAAATGACAGTATCTTTAGCACAAATAATAAGCATTTCTCAATCTACTTACTTTGAAACACATGATTTTCATCAGCTCCTTTTCTCTTCTTGACAGAAACCACAGTGAGCATTTTAAAAATAAAATTCCCCTCCTCCTCGGTCTCACACAGGGTTACAATCTCAAAGTCCTTGCAATGGCCTTATTCACCCCTGCCCCCCACCTGCAAGAAGCACAAGGCCACACAACAGCCAGGGCAAGGGACTGGGCTGAGTTTGATTCTCACCAGGGAGGGTCTTGAAGTTAAACAGATTCTCTCTCAAACTTAACAGGCTGTATCCAGTCCCTGGTTCCTCACCACTGTACTAGATCAGTTTCTGACAGGGCAAGACCTTGGTTGGTGGAGTGGGGGGGGAAGACGCAAGTTCCCTCTAGAACACCCTCCAGAAGGGTGGTCAAACCAGGTAAGGGCAAGAGCCAGAGCCCCCAGCATCACTAACAGAGGGTCGCAAGACTGTACACAACCAAAACCAGAATTCGGGGCCACTGAAACGTTTCTCCCCATTCCTGAGGTCTCAGAGGCCTCCAAACTAGTGTTAAAATGGTTCTTCCAGAGGACTGGATACCTCGAATCTCTATAGAAAAAAATGTAAGCTTCTTCACATTTACTCCAACGGACACAGCGTTTGGAAAGGTGACATCAGTGACATGCAGCGAACACAGGGGCCATGGATGAGCTTTTGCCTCAGAGTCTTAAGGCACTCTGTAGTAGAAGGCTGGTTTAGAATGTCCTAGTCACCTTGAAAACTTGAGCTCACTACGCTGCACAGACCCCAGGAGTGACACTCCAGCCCTGAACCTTGAGAAAGTGGCTTAGTTCTTAGGAACGAGCCACCAAGAAAGCCAGCCAGCTGCCTCCTGAATGAATACCCGGCAAGGGCCTTGTTCCACTAAGGCCCCCGAGGGTGAACTAACGCTGGTGAGTCACATCAAGGATACAGGGGTTGCTGTCATCGATGCTACAGCTGTCCAGGATCAGGGCAATGCCGTCCAGCTCGTTCACCTACGAAGAACAGAGAAGACAAATTGACACGCTGCAACAGCCTGGGAAGGGCTGGAGATCATAGGTGATCTGTTGCTCCTTTTTTATTTCCTTACTCCCTGCTATAATAATACTGTTTGTGCAATTACCTGGAACACCTATATCAATCCAGAAATATTTTAAAACAGACGTAAACAAAAAGTGGTACTTTATTTTTCTTTTCACTCTTCCTCAAACATGTTGGGCAACTGGACAGCCATATAAAAAAGTATAATTGGGATGAATTGGGAGATTAGCTTTGACATAAATACACTACCATGTGTAAAACAGATAGCTCTTGGGAACCTGCAGTACAGCACAGGGAGCTCAGCTCGGTGCTCTGTGACGACCTAGAGGGGTGGGATGGGGGTGGGGTGGGAGGGAGGTCCAAGAGGGAGGGGGTATGTGTATGCATATAGCTGAAAAAGTTACATCAAAAATAAAGAAAAAAATAAAAAAGTATAATTAAACAACACTGCAAACCAACTATACTTCAATAAAGCTTCTTTAAAATGTATAAAAGTGGATTTCTTCCTAATATTATTCACCTGGATAAACTACAAATGAATCTCAGTTTATTAGTAAGTGAATTCTTTTTCTTAGCCAGAAGCAGGGAAAACATTTCTAACTATGGCTCAAAATCCAGAAGCAATAGAGAAAGGTTTTAAAATTTGACTACATTTTTTAAAAAGGCAAATTGAAAGCTGTAAAAATTATTTGAAAGATATCACAGGCAAAGGGTTAATATTTTAATATATACAGAGCTTGTAGAAACTGAGAAAAGACCAACAATCCAACAGAAAAATGGATAAAATACATGAACATAAATGGCACAGAAAAAAAGAAATGCGGATGGACTGCAGAGATATCACAATCTGCTCAACTGTGCTCCTAATAAGATGCAGGCAAATTATGATACCGTTTCTCGGCTGCCAGAAGGGCAAATCATCACGTGTGACAACACATGCTGCTGGTAAGGTGACAGGAAACGGCACCCTCAGACACTGCTGGAGTGAATGCGAAGTGGCACGATCCCTATGGTAGGGAACTGGACAATACGTAGCAAAATCACATGTGTTATTTACTCTTTGACCCAGTAATCCCATTTCTAGGATCAAAAATACAGTGTCACGTGGAATTATGTTTGTACGAGGTTAGTTACTTCAGCACAGCTTATATTTTTATAAGACTTTTATGGAGGTATAATTCACATACCATAAAACTCACCCATTTACAGTATACAATTCAGTGGATTTTAGCATATTCACAAAGCTGTCTCACTATCACCACTATCTTAGAACATTTTCATTACCCCCAAGAGAGTTTTTAAACTCCATTCCCATCAGCAGTCAGTCCTATTTCTTCCTCTCTCCAACCCTTAGCAACTACTAACCCACTTTCTGTATCTATGGGTTTGCCTATTCTGGGCGTTTCATACACATGGACTTATTCAGTATGTGACCGGCTTCTTTCACTTGTCGTAACGCTTCCAAGGTTCATCTATGTTGAAGCATGTATCAGCATGATGAGTAATGATATTCTAATATCTGCATATGTATTTTATTTTCCATTCATCCACTGACACACATTTGAATTGTTTCAAACTTTTGGCTATTATGATAATGCTGTTACAATCATTCATGTACCTATTTTTGAATGGATATATGTATTCAATTCTCTGGCTATATTCCGAGGAGTGGAATTGTTTAGTCATACGGTAACTCTATATTTAATATTTTAAGGAACTGCTTGACTGTTTTTCAAAGTGGCTGTACCATCTTACATTCCACCAGCAATGTATGAGGGTTCCAATTTCTTTACATCCTTGATAACACTGTCTTTTCTTTTAGCCACCCTAGTGGACGTGAAGTGGTACGTCATTGTGGTTTTGATTTGCATTGCTCTGATGAGTAATGATGTTGAATGTAGCACAATTTATAAGAAAAATCCTGTAAACAACTCAAGCATCCATAGATATAGGCTCGTTGAATAAACCGTGATCACTAATGTACTGCTATGGAGAGATCAGGATAGAATGGTAAGTGAAAAAAGCAGAGTGCAGAACAGGATTATATGTGAACCTTTTGTGTAATAAAGGAGGAGAAACAGATGATATTTTATATTAAAAAAACAATGAAGGGTTAAATAAAAAACTAATAATGGTTATTTACAGAGCAAAGCAGAGACTGAAGTGGACGAAACAGGAACAGAGGTGAGACCTCTGTGAATGTACCCAGTTGTACAATTCTGACTTTGGGATCCTGTATATGCTTCACGAAATTTTTGAAATTAAGTTTATAATACATGTTAACTAGACTTACTGTGGTGATTATTTCACCATATATACAAATACTGAATCATTATGTTGTACACCTGAAATTAACATACTGTTATATGTCGATTACAGCTCAATTTTGAAGAAATGAATTTAAAAAGTTATAAAAACAGAAAATGGAAACAAATTAATCCGACAACATGTGAAACAAAGACAATTATTTCACAGAACTGAAACAGTATTTTGACGGGACGTCCCCAGGGAGCTGTGTCCTGAGCTCGGATGGAACTGCAGTCCCACAGCTGCATGAGGTCGCCTCAGCACCATAACCAATGGGATTGGCATTCTGAACCCTTATTCCTAGATCTAGTTTAAAGCAAATGGGTAATTTATGTCATTAGGAACCAAGATTTTTAGCATAAAAAAGAAGTATCAAATCAAAGTAGTTTACATTTAAATTAGAAATATTAGCACAAACTCATGATACATTTTTCTCTTTTCTTTCTAAAAAATGTTTACTTCCTAGCTGTTTACTGAAAAGGCACAGAAGCAAAGACAAGCCAGTAGCAATGAACATTCCCAGCATGACTTAAGGATTCTAAACACCACGGTCCAACTGAAAGAAAACAGATCTCCAGTTGGCTGTGATACACAGACTTGCTGAAGGCAGGAAAGAAGAGAAGAAATCTAATTCCTATAAATTTCCTGAGGCACTGGAAGGTGGTTAATGAGATGCTATTTAACAGACATCCAGCATCTAACAGGCAATGACAGACACTTAAATGATTTCACTTAATTCTGACAATGCCAGGGTAAGTATTACTGGTTCCATTTTACAGATAAAGAAACTGAGGCTCAAAAGTTAGGTACCCTCCCCATGGTCACTTAACTAATAAGTGCTTTTCAAAGTGAGGTCTGGAGAGTACTGTCAGTCTGCAAGAACAGTGTGTGAAAGAGTGAGAAACTGTGCCAGCAATTTAACATACTTATGCTATGTTTGCTGAATCTTATAATAAAATTTGGGCTTGAACTTTCTATGTCTTAAAAATTTTTTTTGTTTTCTAGTAATTCATTTATATTATCTTTCATAAACATATTGGTCCAGGATGGTTTGGGGGAAGATAGCTAGCTCTTCATCACAGATAGTCTGAGAAGCTTTGGCATGGAGGGTTCGCCCACTACTGAGGGTTGGACCTCATGTTTTTGAGAGGCACAGAGGGAAATTTTATGGCCAAACTGGTAGCGGCCCCACCTGAGACTGTATCCAAAGCTTCTCCATGCAACCCTCACAGCCCCACTTGTCCAATAACCGGCCCTGCACCCACACGCACGATGAGGGTGTAACAATGAAGCCTGCAAATGGGAGAGGAGGGCTCCTGCCACATGCACTTGTCTCGGGGTGAAGCGGAGAGACCCAGGAGAGGAGCCACGCCTGCTGCCCGGCACAGAGAGCAAGGAACAGCCGCGGACTCTCACCAGCTCCTTGCGAACGTGTGATCTAGAGCCTTCTGGAACGTGGGTGCATTTCCACGCCAGAGGAGCTGGGTGTTTGATGTAGCCGGGGGACCACACAGCACGGGGCTCCCAGGGAAGGCCTCCCTGCAGAGCTGACCTTTAGCTCACGGTGAGAAGAATGAACAGGAATTAAACACAGAAACAAAGGGGCTGTGGAGAGCGCTCTGAGCAGGGGAAGAGCACGCGCGAGAGCTGGGGATCGGAAGGAACATGCGGTCTTCCAGGAAACGGGAGGTGGCGGCGCAGGGGTGAAGAGCGAGGGCTGCACAGCCGGCGCTGGGGACAGAGTCGGGCCCTACAGCGCTTCTGAGCTGGTGGCTTTGGGCAAGTCATTTACCCTCTAAGACTTAGTTTTCTCCCCTGTCAAATGCGGATGATAGGACCTACTGCACAGGGTGGCTGTGAGAATGGCATGGATTACTGTGCTGACTGGCCCTCAGTGAAGACTCAATACAGGGCCGCAGGGGTGATGGCGTAGTTGGCAATTTCGTGTTGTGAACTGAAAGTTCAGTTGGCTGGGGCAAGGAGTTCAGGGCTGGCTCCCGAGAAAAGCACGAGGAAAACTGGAGGATAACTTCCACAGAGCCGAGTCACAATTCGACTGTGTATGAGGCAAAACTGTAAATTTATTTTCAAAAACCACTTCTTTTGGTAAGTGAGAAAGTATTAAGGATCTCTTATTCAGTGCAAGAAAAACATCTCGTTTTCGGTGTGGGGAGTAGACTTCTCAGATATGTTAAATGGGTAAGGAAATAAAATCACAGGCTAAAAACTGACATTTTAAAGCAGGCAGTAAGGGTGAATTAAAGAGTTCTTGAAAATCATGGTTACACTAGAGCCATGCCTGAACTGAGGGTCTGCTTTCCTAGATAAATATTTCTCATTCACACCACTGCATTATGAAATGATACTAGATAATTTTTTATAGAAATTCATTAAATGTTGATAACGTAAGTGAACTATTCTAGACAAGGGCAGCAGTGGCATCATGACAAACACGCAATATACACTGAAGAGTGAACACAGGTTACGGTCACTGGGAAAAGAATCCCAGGATGCAACACCTCCAGGAGTAGTGACTGATGCTCTGTGTCATCACCAAGCTCAAGTTTTACAAGTTCCTGCTGCCACTGAGCTGCAGCATGGAGCTCCTGTCAGGAGAGGGGGAAACAATTAGGAAATTAACAAGTTTTCTTCTGTTCGCACTTCATAAAACAAGGAAGTTGTTTGTTTACCTAACATGTTGGGAACTGATTCTAGACCCATAATAAATGAGTCACAAGTTGTAGTTCCTAACAAGGAGCCAAGCTCAGTCAACGCTTTCACGATGTAAGACATCTCAACAAGACAGTAAGTCTGGCTTAAACAAACTAACATTTAGCCTCTGGAAATAAGAATTGTAAACAGCAGGACAACTCATTGATTTGCTAACTGTCGTCTCCCACTGAAGCCAATACTAATCTCAGAGAATGCACCCTGCAAAGTATGTGGGTCCAACCTGAATTAATATCTAAGCTTCTTCAGGAAAATGTATTAGGTTGACCAAAAAACAGAGCCTCAATTATTCTGTCTGCTCTCACACTGAACGCTAAATACAAAAATAAAAAAAACCTGAAGAAAGACAAGAGCACAGTACCAATGCAGGACTGAATCTCCTATTTAAACGCCCCATGAATCAACGTAACTTAACATTTGGTGAAAATGTGTTCATAACATAGCGCCTCAAAACAGACGCACGCACACAAAGATCAGCAGAGCCCTGTGCTGAAGCGAGCACACGACCAACATGGGTGTGGCAAGGCTCGGACAAGGCTCTGATCTACAGAGGAAGCCATTCTCAGAGCTGTGAGAGTTGAGACAGTCAAGAAAAGCATAGTACTAACTTAGAGCAACCCATACCTACCAAATTTCCTATGACTGCAGAAATGTATGTTTATATATTCAAACTTTGCTGAACAACAGCTTGTGCTCTGTGAAGGATTACTATGTCCAGCCCTTTTCAAGTATGGTAAGGAATCCTATAGAACCTCAAAACCAAGTGAAGATAATATTGCAAACTGCTGCCATTTCCTGTGTCCTTACTGTGTGCTGGGTGCTGTGCTGAATGCTTTCTTGTGTAATCCTCACTTTAACCCTGTGAGGTGGGCACCACTCTCTTGTTACACATAAGAGAATCTAGACTTCATGAAGCTCAGAACCCTCCACAGGTTACACAGCTAGAGGGCTGAGCTGGATTCTCTTGTAGGTCTGTCTGCCTCCAAAAGTATCCCTCTTTCCTCGGTGTGCTTGGGATGGTAATTGGTCTCACCCCGTGGGTGGGCACACTCATATCTCATACAAGATGGTGCATCTCATCCAGCATCCGCCTCCACCCCCTCGGGCTTCGAGCCTTCTGAGTTGCAGCTCACATTAAACTTTGTTTTTTGAAATTGCTTTGGCTATTGTATTAGTGTCCTAAGGCTGCTGTAACAAAGTACCAGAAACTGAGTGGCTTAAATAACAAAATTTATTCTCTCACAGTTCTGGAGGCTAGAAGTCTGAGATCAAGGTGTTGGCAGGATTGGTTCCTTCTAAGGGCTATGAAGGAGAATCTGTTCCATGCCTCTCTCTGAACGTCTGGTGGTTTGCTGACCACCTCTGATGTTCTTTGGCTAGTAGATCTCTGCCTTCATCTTCACATGGCTTCCTCCTCTTCTTCTTCTTCTTCTTCTTTATTGAACTATACCTGATTTACAATACTGTGTTAGTTTCAGATGTACAGAAAAGTGATTTGGTTCTCTATTTTTCAGATTCTTTTCCATTTAGGTTATTACAAAATATTGAATATACTTCCCTGTGCTATATAGTAAATCCTTGTTGTTTATCTATTTTATATATAGTACTTTGTACCTGCTAATCCCAAACTCCTAATTTATCGCCGCCTCCCCCCCCCACCGCTTTCCCCTTTGGTAACCAAAAGTTGTTTTTGTCTATGAGTCTGTTTCTATTCTGTAAATAAATTCATTTGTATTATTTTTTAGATTCCACATATACATGTTATCATATAATATTTGTCTTTCTCTGCCTGACTTAGTATGATAATCCCTAGGTCCAGCCATGTTGCTTCAAATGGCAATATTTCATTATTTTTTATGGCTGAGTAATATTCCATTGTATATATATGCCACATCTTCTTATCCATTCATCTGTTAATGGACACTTAGGTTGCTTCCACGTCTTAGCTATTGTGAATACTGCTGCTATGAACACTGGGGTGCATGTATCTTTTCAAATTAGAGTTTTCATCTTTTCTGGATGTATGCCCAGGAGTGGGATTGCTGGATCATATGGTAATTCTCTTTTTAGTTTTTTAAGGAACCTCCATACTGGTTTCCACAGTGGCTGCACCAATTTACATTCCCACCAACAGTGGAGGAGGGTTCCCTTTTCTTCAGCACTTATTATTTGTAGACTTTGTGATGATAGACATTCTGACTGGTGTGAGGTGATACCTCGTAGTTTTGATTTGCATTTCTCTAATAATTAGAGATGCGGAGCATCTTTTCACGTGCCTATTAACCATCTGTATGTCTTCTTTGGAGAAAAGTCTATTTAGGTCTTCTGCCCATCTTTTAATAGGGTTGTTTTTTTGATATTGAGTTGTATGAGCTGTCTGTATATTTTGGAAATTAAGCCTTTGTCAGTCAAATCGTTTGCAAATGTTTTCTCCCAGTAGGGAGGTTGTCTTTTCTTTTTGTTTATGGTTTCCTTTGCTGTGCAAAAGGAAACGTTTATACATTTGATTATATGTTTGTATGTTTGATTAGGTCTCACTTGTTTATATTTGCTTTTATTTCTTTTGCCTTGGGAGACTGACCTCAGAAAACATTACCACGATTTTATTGAGATTTGTTTTATGGTCCAGTGTATGGTCTGCCTTGGTGAATGTTCCATGTGTATTGTAAAGAATATGTATTCAGCTGTTGGGTGCAGGGCTCTATAAACTTTAATTGGTCAAGTTCATTGATCAGCGTTCAAGTTTTTGTATTACTCCTGAGTTTCTTTCTCCTTGTTCTAGAATTTACTAAGAGTGCTGAAATCTTCAATTATGATTATAGATCTATTTCTCCTTTCAGTTCTGTCAGTTTTTGCTTAATGTATTTGAAGTTCTACTATTTGCAATACATGTTCATGTTTTTATGTCTTCTTGATGAGCTGATCTTTCAATCATTATGAAATATCCCTCTGTATATCTCAAGTCTATTTTGTCTGACATTAATATAGCCACTCCACCTTTTTTATGTGTTTGCATGATATATCATTTTCATTCTTTCATTTTTAATCTATCTTTATCTTTATATTCAAAGCATATTTCTTGTAGTTATCATATAACTGAGTCTTGCTTTTTTAAAATCCAGTCTAACAGTCTCTGTCTTTTAATTGGAATATATAAGCCATTTAGTTTTAATGTACTTGTCAATATAGTTGTGTTTAAGTATATCATTCTGACATTTGTTTTCTTTTTATCCTAAACGTACTTTGTTCACTTTTTCCTCTTACCCTGACTTCCTTTAGGCTGAGTATTTTTAAATATTCCATCTTTTTCCCTCCACTATTGGCTTATTAACTAACTCTCTTTCCTTTTTCTTTTTAAAGTGGTTGTTCCAGGGTTTAGAATATGCATCTTTAGCTTTTATAGTCTATCTACAAATAATATTATACTATTTCACATAAATGTAAGAACCTTACAACTGTATACACCACTTGACATTTGGGCAACTGCTCTCACACGTTTTACTTCTATATACATTATAAACCCCCAAATACATTGCTATTACGATTGTTTCAAAGAGCTGATATTTTTTAAAAATTAAAAATTGAAGATAAAGGTATTTTATTCTTACTCACATATTTAGTTTTTCCAGTATTTTTGATTTCTTTGTATAGAATCAGGTTTCCAGCTGGTACCATTTTCCTTCACCTGGTACAACAGCCTTCAACATTTCTTATAGCACAGTTCTGCTGACAACAAATTCTCTCAACTTTTGTTTGTCTGGAAATGTCTTTATTTTGCCCTCATTTTTTTTCTAAAGGAATTCCTTTATTTTTATTATTTATTTATTTATTTATTTATTTTTGGCTGTGTTGGGTCTTCGTTTCTGTGCAAGGGCTTTCTCTAGTTGCGGCAAGCGGGGGCCACTCTTCATCGCGGTGCGCGGGCCTCTCACTATCGCGGCCTCTCTTGTTGCGGAGCACAAGCTCCAGATGCGCAGGCTCAGTAGTTGTGGCTCACGGGCCCAGTTGCTCCTTGGCATGTGGGATCTTCCCAGACCAGGGCTCGAACCCATGTCCCCTGCATTAGCAGGCAGATTCTCAACCACTGCGCCACCAGGGAAGCCCTGCCCTCATTTTTGAAGGATATTTTGGCTGGATATATAATTCTAGTTTTCTTTTAGTATTTTAAAGATGTCATTCCTTTGATTCCTGTTTTGCATTATTTCTGGAGAGAAGCCTGCTATCACTCTTATCTTTGTTCTTCTTGATTGACAGGCAAAAGTCAGTGAATTAGAGAGGAAGAACACACAGAGAAGATGAACCAAAACCAAAACCTGGCTCACTGTAAACATGAATAGAATGGATAAATCCCAGAAAGACTGAGGAAGGAAAAAAGGTATCTATTTAAAAAGAATAGAATGAAAAGAGAGAAATAGATATAGAAAACACAGATAAAATAATAAAATATTATGAATTTTATGGAAAAAAAAAGAAAATCTAGATGAAATGGATATTTCTGAGAAAAACTGACACAATAAATAGAAAGCCTGAAAAGGTCAATACTTTAAATATTTAAATTTAAATAATTTAAAGATATGAAAATACCGAAGACTCACTGACAAAAATAGTCAAAGACCCAAACAGCTGTTCAAGTTAAGTACCACCAAATTTTTAAGGAACAGGTAATCTATTATGTATGTAAGTTATTCAAAAACAATAACAATAAAATAATAAATAAAATGAGGGAAAGCTTCCCAATTCATTTTATGAGGCTACTACGGCTTGATTAAGGATTAAGACAGACCAGTATAAGAAAAACAACAGGCCTATTTATGAACATATACCACTTCCCAAGACAACCCCACCCAAAATTCCTGGAAATAATATTAGATTAGTTAAACATACCTTAAAAATTCATCATCATCTTAATGTTGATCAGAAAATCTACAAGGCAATTATCCTCATTAATGTACTAATAATTATCTCAATATCACAGAAAAGGCATCAGATAATGTTTAGTACCTATTAGTTTTTTAATTCTCAGAAAACTAGAAAACTATTTTAACTTGAAAATGGCTTGTGTCAGAAACCTACAGCAAATATCATACCTAAGAGAAAATTTAGAGAGATTCCCAAGACCAGAAAAAACACAAGGATACTGTCTTCTCACTCTGATGTAGAAATATAAACTGAATGGCATACTGCAGTTGTGAAAGGTCTTTGGAGCACTCTGTCTCTAGAAAACAAAGAGGGGTTAGAGTGGTGTGAAAAGTGGTTCAGTCTCAGGACTGCCTGGTGGTGCAGTGGCTAAGGCTCCTCACTCCCAATGCGGGGGCCTGGGCTCCACCCCTGCTCGGGGAACTAGATCCCACATGCATGCCGCAACTAAGGAGCCTCGAGCCGCAACTAAGGAGCCTGCGAGCCGCAACTAAGGAACCCGCCTGCCGCAACTAAGACCCGGTACAACCAGGGACAAAAAAAAAAAAAAGTGGTTCAGTCTTTCTACCAGAACAGAAGCAGTGGATGAAGGGAAAACAAAAGAAAGCAAACAGCAGATTTAGATTAAGGAAAAGTAATTTGGCGGGGGGGGAGGGCGTTGGGGAGAGCAACGGTTAAAATCATAAAGGACAGATTACCCAGATATAAAATGGGAAATAATCATCTAGACAGTCAGGATAAAAAGATCTAAAGGGAACTGAAAATGCACCTAGTCCTAACTGCTCCTAAGCTGACTTTTAGAAAAGGGATCGATATTTTAGTTGCTACTAGAACAGAAACTGTGACTGGAGCCCTACAAAACCCAGGAGAGGGTGCTGGGAGAAGCATGCTTCTGGCTCCCTGAAATTACGCACACAAAGGAGAGCAGGACCCAGGGAATCAGTGAGGAGACTGCTCCCAAATGTCATAGGCCACTAACTGTCACAGACTAACGGAAATGCTGGTGAACAGAAACTAAGATGTTCTACACCCACCGCTTTCCCTCAGCTATCCCAGACTTTCTGCTACTTGACAACAAACACTAAGTGCTGGTTTCTACGGACACACTCTTGCTCTGGTTAATGATCAGAAGACTGGGAATTGGCTTGTTTCCTGACTTTGGTGTGTGTGGGGAGCCAGTGCATGATAAGCCTGTACCCTGTTAACGCTTTTTAGAAGTGAGGCATATCAGAGATTTGGGGTTCATGAAACCCCAAGACACCAACCCAGGCTGCAGCTGTTAAAAGAATCCTGACCCCATGCAGGCGTTAAGAGCCCCTCCAGCTGGGATTAAGCAGAATAAGAAATTGGGAGGATACATTTTGAACTTTAATTTCTTTGAATTTTAACTCACATGGGCAGAGAATTTGACTTTAATGTCTTTGGACTTTAATTTAAAATGAAATGTAATCTTTGGATTTTAGTATCTCCCTGGGAATTTGATAATGAGATTGAATTAATATTCAAATATAGAGTATCTCCTGTGGGCATTTTATTATTACAGTGAATTTAGGCCTTTCACTGGAGTCTCTTAATATGGAATGAATTTTCTGCCTTGAGGTCAAAGTGATTTTGGAGTTAATTTGATTCATGTATTGGTCTGGCCCACTTAAGAGTCTTCTGGGGGCAAAATCTCTACTCCCTACCTGGAGTCCAGGAGAAAAAAAGGAGTATAGTTGGTACAGGCAAGAGTGGCCTTACAGAGGTGGGAGCGGAAGGGTCCTGGCAAACTTAAGCTTCTCTCCAAAGAAAGGACACACCTCTGGCCCAATACATGAGCAGAACAACAACAAAAGCATACAAGAATGCTGAGAGGTGCAGAAGATTCTTCTCTCTTTATGCTGTGGAGAGAGCTGAATTAACATAATATTCCTTGGCTTCTCGAGGCCTGTGACTGGCTCCTTCCCAGGGTAGTGACAGTCAGATTACTGAGTCTGGTTATATTAAGTCCATAGTGTAGACAACAGCTACTTATTGATGGTCTGATTCTTTCATTAGACACTGGGGTTTTCAACTGCACGAAGCAGCTTTCATTCATTCTTGCATCCCTTGCCTTGTCCTTAGATGCCAATTTGCTGAAAAAAATACACGTGTGTGAAGGAGGCAATACAGCTCTTTACGCCTGATCCCATCCACACGCCCATTAGTATACAGGTAATCAGGGTCCCTGTGCTCATGAAGCTTAACAGACAGAGGCAGACAGATGGACACCTGCATGAGAGGGAGAGAGTGCATGGGTAAGAAATAAGTAAACAAATTTAAAAATATATTTACAGATTATGGTAATTCCTAATGATCAACTAGAGAGTGGCAGAGGGGGCAGCATTTCAGAAAGGGTGACTTTTCTACAAGATGGTGACATGTGAACTGAGACCTGTGCCATAAAAATGGGGCAGATGCTCAAAGATTTCGAGGGAACCAGAAGTACACCGACTCACGGGTGAAAAGAGCTGAGCATAACTGACTTATGGAAAGGAAGCCGGCATGGCTGTGTGCAGGGAGATGGTAAAACAGTAGGAGATGAGGATGGAGAGGAAGGAGTAAGATCCTATGGAGTGGCGGCTCCTCTGCAGTCCCTGGAGCAGTAGTATAAGTGTCATCTGGGCCCTTGTTCTTTAGAAACGCAAATCATCGGGTCCCACCCCAGACCTACAGAATGGGAAACTCTGCGGTTAGGGCTCAGCAGACAGTGGTTTTGTTTGTTTTTGTTTTACAACTGAAGTATAATTGACCTACAATACTGTGATAGTTCCGGGTGCACAACACAGTGATTCTATATTTCTCTACATTCTAAAATGATCACCATGGTAAGTCTAGTTACTATCTGCCACCATACAGAGTTATTATAATATTATTGACTGTATTCCCATGCTGTACATTTCATCCCCGTGCATCATTTATTTTGTAACTGGAAGTTCGTACCTCTTGGTCTCCCTCACCTACTTCACTCATTCTCCCACCTCCCTCCCCTCTGGCAACCACCTGTTTGTTCTCTGTATCTACGATTCAGTTTTTGTTTTCTTATGTTTGTTCATTTGTTTTGTTTTTTAGATTCCACATCTAAGTGAAATTGTACAGTATTTGTCTTTCTCAGACTTACTTCACTTAGTATACTACCCTCTAGGTCCATCCCATCTCGTTGCAATGGCAAGACTTTATTCTTTTTTATGGCTGAGTAATATTTCTGTCTCTCTGTGTGTGTGTGTGTGTATGTATGACACCTTCTTTACCCATTCCTCTATCAACAGACACAGACTGCAGACAAGGTTGCAGACATTGTTTTAACCAGCCTTTCAGACGACATGACGCACACTAAACTTTAAGGCAGAGCCGTGGTTCTCAGTCCTTACTGTGGATCACTTGGGGAACTTTTACAACTAGCAATGCCTTGGTCCCTCCTCATGTCAACTTAATCTGAATCTCGGGGGTGAAGGTCCAGGCATATATACATCTATGTATGTATGTACTTTATAAGTTCCCAAGGTGATTCAGCAGGGTAAAATACAGTCCTGAAGGTCAGGAAAATAATTTAATTTTTTTCTAAGTGTAAAATGAGCCACTGAAGATTTTATGCAGGTGAATGAAACAATCCAATTTGGATTTTAAAAAAGATGACCCCTGACTGCCATATAAGGAGCTGTGGGGAAAGGAGCAAGAGTGGCACCAGGATGGCCTGTCAGGAAGTACTGTAGTAGACGAATCAAAAGGTGGTGCAGGCTAGGACTCCCGTGGGGGCAGCAGGGTCAGGAAGAATCAGGCTGATGGGAGATGTATCTTAAAGGTAAACCGGGGCTTCCCTGGTGGCACAGTGGTTAAGAATCCACATGCCAATGCAGGGGACACGGGTTCGAGCCCTGGTCCGGGAAGATCCCACATGCCGTGGAGCAACTGAGTCCACGAACCACAACTACTGAAGCCTGTGCACCTAGAGCCGGTGCTCTGCAACAAAGAGAGGCTACCTCAGTGAGAAGCCCGTACACAGCAATGAAGACCCAATGCAGCCCAAAATAAATAAATAAAATAAATAAATTTAAAAAAAAAAAACAAGGTAAACCGGACAGAAATTGCTTTCTAGAATGGAGGTTGGTAAGAGAAAGATGACTCAAAGATCCTAAGTTTCTGGTGAGCTGGACGGGGGTGGTGTCATTTACTGAGACAGAGGAGAGGAGACGTGGGGAGGAGCTGGGGGAACTGGGAGCACAGTGTGGGACAGGTAGGGGTGAGGTGCTTGGAGCGTCCAAGTGAACGTCAGCAGTTACACCCTCTACGTTTCATATACAGAGAATGTGAGCAGTTCTGTATCCTACTGTGGAGCCTAGGGGACGGGTCTGGGCTTGAGAGGTACTTTGGGGTCATCTGCACACAGATGGTCTTTGAGGCCTGGGAACTGGGTCTCCCAGGGGGGTGGGTGCAGACAGCTAAGGGCAAATGTAAGCACTCATTCCCAATGGATTAATTTGTAAGCAATATGAACTGTTTTTTTCCTGGAAGGAGATAACCAATAACTGAAAGTGCACAGTGGTAAGATTTCCTTTAAAAGTTAAAGTGATCATCAGATTATTTGCCCACTGATAATTTTTCAGGGTAACTTCTTTTAGAAGCTTATTTCCACGGTGGGTGGTGGTGGTGCGGGCGGTGGTGGGATGAACTGGGAGATTGGGATTGACATGTATGCACTAATATGCATAAAATAGGCAACTAATAAGAACCTGCTGTATACAAAAATTAAAAAAAGATTTCATTATATTGCTATAAACAAAAATATAATAAAACATGCTGCAATTATCTTAAAAAAAAAAAAAAGAAGCTTACTTCCAAAACAAATTATACTGTTGACTGTGAAATATACAAATTTCTTATCTTGTTCTGTTAAAATTACATAGCATTCATAGATATACATACATATAAATATACACACACTAAAATATTTTAATCCCAACATACTCATTTTGTCCCAGTCTGAGCCACGAGAAGACCAAAGACGAATTTGATGAGAAGTTCAACTTCAAGAAGACAAATGGACAGCATTCCCATGAAGTGAGTCTATCGAGTGCCCAAGGTACGAAGCTGTCAGTCCTCGGAATGGAAGCTGGGAGGTGGGAGGGAAAGCACCAGTGCAGGGCTGAGAGGGCCATGGCAGGGAGGCAGCGAGGGCCGAGGTGCCCAGACTTGTTCAGAGACTGCAGCCCACAGCTAACCCTGCCCCCCACCCCAGACACTGCAAGGCGGAACACTCTAGAAAAGAAGAGCACATGAAAAAGAAAAGCATGTAACAGCTGTTACAGCAGGTATACCCAGAAAAGGGTTCAGAGAGAAGAGTGATACTGCAGTTCCACAGTGAAGCCCAATGGGGTACAGCAGCAGTGCTCTGAAAGCATTTATGGAAAAACAAAGAAGCTGTTCAAGAACAGTAATACTGAGACTCTTAAAATGTCCAGAAGTACAAAGAACAATGTGATTAATAAAAATATTTTTTAAGTTCAACCACCAAATTCCAGGAAGATTAACAACTCACTTTTCTTCGGCAAACATCTGCATCTGAATTCAGTGCAATTTTCTCATGAATTCTTCACCCAGCAGATAAAATCTTTGTTTAAATAATGAATGAAATTAACTGGTTTTAAAGAAGCTTACTGTATTCTGCTTACAAGACTGAAAGAAGAGTAATTGTTTTAAGTGAGAAGGAAGTGCCGCACACATGGTGGAAACTCAGTAACTGTCTAGTGAACGAATGCTAAAGCACAAAAAGCATCTGCTTCCACACTGACCAGTTACGAAGCAACCAGAAACCTGAGGGCTGGATGTCAGAAAGGTATTTTCAACTGATCTGGAACATAAGACATCTCCAAGTGTTTGGTCCAGGCGAATGAGGGTCAGAGGCTGACAAGCAGGCCCCTCCAGCAGGACGGCGCCCCTCCCTCGGCACAGCACTGCCCCGACTCCCAGCCCCTGGGACGTGGCAGGGGCGACGGCAGGAGAGCGGGAGCAGGACCCAAGCACTGCCACCGTCTCTGCTACGTGAACGTGGATGAGTCACCTTGGTCTCATGTGGAAAACAGGCAAAAAGCTCTCCTACCAAGTGTCATCAAGTAGGTGGTGAGAAAAGGGTGTCTTGCACAACACCTGGCTTCTAGGAAGTGTTCAAGAAAATGCTAGATATGAACATCATCTTCTTTATTTATCCTTCTACTTATGGCATTTTTGTTGCATTCTTTGTAAAGAACTTCAGACTAGCTGAAGAATGAGGAAAAAAAAGTATAAGCACAGTGTTATTTTTCCATTATTGGAGTTTAAGCAAAACGTCAAAAGTTGACCAGTGAAGAGCTAGATGAAAGACCTCTGTTTTTAAGCAGAAGCAGGGGAAAATATGAATCAAGAAATGCATTTCTCTCTAATGTACTTGAGTGCACGTGACTTCAAGCTCTACTCCATTTAGCAGCCTCCTTTCAGTACACAAGACACGACTCGAGAAAGCAGTCATACTAGAAAGGGATCGGGAAACCGTGTCAGTGGCAGAGAAAACAAAGCAGCTCAGAAAAGTTGTTTTGGCACATGTGCGCTAACACGCACAGCTACGTTCGGAACAAAAATAACCCATAGAGCAAGTTTTTTAAAATATGCATTCCACCTCTGCTACTTGGGGTATAATTCCTACCCATAACGCATCGTCTACCATGTCACACTTCAGTGCTTGAACAAACAGAATTCTGTCCTGAACACATTCAATTTTTAATTTTTAACCCACAGACAGAATCTCAACTGCTCCTTGTGTATTAGGATGAGCTCCTTGCCACTAATAAATATAGCCTCGGAAACTGTTTATCAACTGGCCAATTGTGTTTAAAAAAAAAAAAAAAAAAAAAAAGACTTGCTGAGGGCCTGAGCCACCAGCCAGTGCTGGGAGTCTGGGAGTCACGGTACACATCAGCACAGATCGGCACAGATTGATGTACACATCGGCACAGATCCGCCCTTGGAAGGAGTATCGTGAATGAGTAAGAACAGCTCTGAGAACAGAGGGGGGGCCCCTGCTCTGTGGTGTTCGGCCTCTGGGCACAGGCAGGAATGAAGCCCACAGGTGAATTGGCGGGCAAGGGGGGCGACCAACATCCTGCCCTTCTCTCCCCTGCCTGCCCACCATGAATCCTGACTGACTGGCTAACACCGTCACAGCCTCTGAAGGCGTCACGTGGAAGGCCCACTGTCACCTTTCAGAAGCAGACTACCAGGAGGAGATGTGTCTATGAATAAAGATGCCTCATTTCAGAAACACGCCTATCGTTAGAAACATTGTTCGCTCTGCCAGAGAACGGGAATGGAAAAGAGGAAGGAAACCTATACCAAATATCTCCTTACATGCCAATAAAAATGTGGTGCTCGTAAGAGCTTTGCAAGGTAGGAATCAGACAAATAAGGAAAATGAGATTTGTAAGGGTTAATCAACTTGTTCACAGTCACAGAGTGAGTGGCAAAACCCAGGTTTGTTAAATTTTAAAATTCATGCTTTTTTCAATTGCACCCTACAAATTGCAGGAGGATATATACTTCAGGTCTTCAGAAAAGAGACAATGACTGAAATAACATTAAATATGCTGGAAAAATCCCAAGAACACAGTTGAGAGCGCTCCGGATCGAGAAAGGGGGAGGAAGGGGCCAATGAGGCGGGCCGGGACCGCTGGGGGCAGGCCCCTGCCCGGAAGCAGTCAGGAACAACGGGACCGGCACGCTGCCAGCCTCAGGAGCCCCAGGAAGGGGCCCTTCTGGTCCAAACGTGAACGTCCCGAGCAGCAGGAAAGGACTCTGGCCATTCACTCCTCCAGTCCCCCAGGAATCTCACCGTTAGCCTGACAGGAAAGCCACACTTCATTTCCAGGTCCCTTCTCCACAACTGATTTCCCTGTTTGTTAATACGCGAGCACTTGAAAACCTTTTAATCTGCAACTATTTATTCATTTGACAAAAATTTAAAAGATAGCTACTTTCTGACAAATCCTGTGTTGGGAACTAAGGGGTGAATGAGACACATTTGCTGCCCTGACTAAATTCTGGGTGGGGGTGGGGAGAAGGGAGAAAAGGCCCCAGAGACAAGCAACCCCGCCATTAATATCCAGAGCTGGAGGAGACAAGAAGTGCCATGGGCATGCAGAAGAGGGGCACACCTAACCTTGCCAGGGCAGGCCCAGCACGGAAGGCCCTGAAGGCCAAGCTCATGAGCTTCCATTTCATCCTGAAGGCAATACCAAGATTTTACATAGAGATCTGTGTTTCAGAACACATACACATTTTATTTTAAAATTTAACTTACTACAATGAAGTGCACAATTCCTAAGTGTGACAGCTTTTAGAAGCTCTACATATGTCTGCACATGTGCAACCACTACCCAGAGCAAGACAGAGAACGTCCCAGCACCCCACCAGTTGATAAGCCCTCACAGTAACTGGTACTCTAGTCTCTATCATCTTAGATGATTATTTCTGCCTCTTCTGGAATCTGGGGTAAATGGAGTCATACGGTACGCATTCTCCTGTGTCTGGTTTCCTTTACTAAACCTACCTCTGCACCTCACGGTGGCTTGCCATCTTCATTGTTGTGTATTATTCCACTGGATTAACATACCATGGTGTATTACCCATTCTGTTAGTGAGAGACACTTGGGCTCTCTCCAGTTTTTGGCTATTACGAATAAAGCTGCTATGAACATTCATGTACATGACTTTTGGTAAACATAGCACTCATTTCTACTGGGTATATTACCCAGGTGATTGCTAGCTTAGGAAAACATAAGATATTTAGCAAAAAGACTATCTTGCTATGCTTCTATTGAAAATGTTGGTTGATGTAACCTGGACTAAGGTTAAGGCAAGCGGATTTCGGTCATTAAGAATGAAGACTGAAAACAAGACCCCTTCTTAAGAGGACAGATGGGCAACTGGGATCATAAACATTCCAGAGAGCTGGGACGGTCACTGTCTATAAGCTGAACCAAGGAAACATGACCCCAGTCTTGACCCTCCTGAATCTGTAGGTTTGGTTTGTCAAATTTGGGAAACTGTTTCTTTGAACACTTTTTCAGCCCTACCCTCTTTCTTCTCTCCTCCTGGGACTTTGATGACAGAATGTCAGACCATTATTAAGAGTCTTACATGTCCCTGACAATTTTCTTCCAGTCTATCTTCTTTCTGTTGTTCAGACTGGACACTTTATATTCTCTCCTCAGGTTCACTGATTTTTTTCCTCTGTCCTTTCCGTTGTGCTACCGAACCAGTCCAATGAGTTTTTTCACTTTACTTTGGGTTGTTATATTTTTCAGTCCTAAAATTTCCATTTGGATTTTCTTTATATCTTCTCTTTCTCTGCTGAGATCTTCTATTTCTTCATTTGCATCAATTGTTCGTGACTGCTCACTGAAACACCTTCACGAATGCTGCTTGAAAACCCTCGTTAGATAACTCTAACGTCTGTGTCATCGAGGTGCTGGCATCCGCTGGCCGCCTTTTCTCTTCCAAGTTGAGATTTTCCTGGTTCTTAGTATAATGCATGATTTTTAATTATACTCTAAACATTTGGGGTATACTGCTGAGACTGTGGGTCTTAAGTGAATCTCCTGTTTTAGCTGGTCTCCTCTAACACCACGACAGTGAGGGCTGTGGGGAGCGGCCTCCTGCTGCTGCCATGTGAGGGCGAAGGTCCAGGTCCCCCCTCAGCCTCCTTCCTGCTGGGCAGAAGGAAGCCACAGTTTTACACCTGCCGCTCCCGAATAGGTGGGCGCTCCAGCTCCCCACGTGGCCTCCACTGACAGCGCGGTTGGGCAGGCGAGGGAGGGTGCCTGTTACATGGAGCAGGGATGGAAGTCCAGTCTTCTCTGACCCCAGCCAGCGGGGGGAGGGGGGAACCTCATTACATTTGGGTGAAGGTTTAAGTCCAGACTCCCCACTCGACCTTTTCCGATGGGGTGCGGGGAGGCTACGTTTTTTTTCCGTGGTGCTTGTCTGAAGTAGGGTGGTTACCGTCTAAAAGTCTGTCTTGCTAAATTGCCCCTTTCTCGTCCTTCGGCTAGAAAGAGCACGCTTCTCCTGGGGGCTTTTTTCGTCTGCACCCGTGTTTCTGGATCGATAGCTTCTCTCACATCCAATCTGAGAAACATGGGGCAAAAAGAGAACCCAGAGAATGCACCATCGGGCCGTCCTGGAGTCCTGAGGCCCCTAGGCAGGCTGCCCTCTTCTCCATCTTCTGAGTCTCCCTATGCTTGTTTTACATATAATGCCCAGGGTTTCTAGCCCGACTTAGCAGAAGGAATACAGAGAAGTGCACCTACACCATCTTGATCCAGAACTGAAAGTCCAATTCCCAACACACTGCTCTTAAGGTGCCAAAGGACTTCCATTAGGAGATAAAGAAGGAAGTCACTGACCAAGGTTTAGATTTCAGAGGAAGATCAGGATCACTCGTGCAAACAAAAAAAACTGCAGTTAATATCTACTAAGTGTCTGCCCAGCACTGCTCATGTTACATCAACTATCCGTCCTAATCCTCCCAAAAGCCTGAGGTAGGACTTCCTGCTGTCCCTTCTTTCTGAGAGGAACAGGCTCCTACAGGGTCACTCCCCGGTCCACAGCATGGCCAGGGTTTGGACCTGAATCCAGCTGACTCTAGAACCAGAGCTCCTAACCACCACACTACCTACCTGAACAGCTTTCACCACGAGAAACCCTCTAAAATAGCCAGGAAGGAGGCCTTCACTCACACTCTGCTCTCTGCCTTCAAAACGTACGATGCAAAAACAGGCTAAAAATCAGCAGTTTAAAATTATACTGTCTGTCTTTTTACGTAGATAAGACTTCTTAGTTGGAATTTCATAAATCTGGAATACTGCAGATGTTATAAGTCACAGATACTATTAACTGTGTGTGTGTATATGTGTGTGTGTGTGTGTGTGTGTGTGTGTTTGTGTATAAATTTTTTTAAACCTTATATTTTTAAGGGCAATGACTCCTGATTGGTAAAATCACTGGAGTATACTTTTCCATTTTACTTCAAGTGATTTTTCAAAAACATATTACTAATTACTCTAAAAAAGAAAGTTCCAGAGAAATGGCATGTTTTCAAATAAAGTACAGATGATTTTCTCTTTGTATTTTCAAAAAGTGTATATGAATTTTATTTGATCTCTGCCAAATCACACACCACAAACCACAGATGTCAAGTCTTAGTCTGTACAGCTGTAATTATACAAGGCAATCTTGAATTGGTCATCTCCCATCATATAGGCTTTTAGGTATGAACATTTCTTACAGAGTTCTTTGCAAAAGGAAGAGCTTTATAGGAAAAAGGATCTGCATAAACATCACAGAAAAACAACAGAGCTGCCTACTGAGAACCTGCAATCACTACCGGGGGTGGGGGGGAGGGGGGGGGTGGTCCCAGCCACCTCCCTATAGCACGTCTAGTTTGGGAAAGCGCGCAGCTGTGGAGGTTTCCTTCTTTTCCACCTTAAAAGAACAAAACCAAGTAACACAGCCTTCTGCCTTCCGGTCCATCTCTAGTCTTCTGAATTTTACTCTGGAATCATAAAACGTGGGAACTGGAAAGTGACTTAGGTAATTATGTGGCCCATCAAAATTATACCCCACCTACAGATGAGGATTATGAAAGGAAATCACCTTGATTAAGAAGATGAGGAAACTGACAACTTCTCAAGAAGGGCAGGGCCCTGTTATTCCAATATTATGTGTTCTGTAATTAGAACATGAAGAACCAAAGGTGTCACGTCATTACGTGAAGGAACAAATAGCAGTTTCTAGCAGGAGAGAAAAACAATACAAAGCTTTCTACTTTGGGAAATCGGTTAAAGAGAAAATTCACAAATCACATAAGTAAAGCGGAAAAGGACCTGGAAAACTTTGGTCCAATCTTCTTACTTTACAAATGAGAAAATTAGCAAAATTATTTTCCCCAAGTCATACAATCAGGGGCTTCGAGGTCCTCTGCCACTATGTATTCATTCCAGTCACCAATTATCTCTATCCCACCCCGCCCCCCATACATGCCTGAGTACTAAGATGTAAAACACTCAGGTCCAAGGACCTTGTGTGCAAACACCAATTTGATTAGATTACCAATATTTAAGTATATAAAGAAACCAGAATCGATTTCATATTTTTAAATATTAATCTTCAGTCTTAAAACATAATCACCACTTCAAAGAATATTAGCCTATGCTTATCCTTACATTCCCGAGTGCTTCTTCTCCCTACTCCTAGATTCAAAGAACTTCAGAAGTCCAAAGGATCTTATGTCTAATGAGAATTTAAAATATGGAATGAGCATAAAATTCCAGGAGTTAATTCCAAGTTCCATAAATAAATATTAAGAGACTGGAGGTATCAGATGTTTTGCTTTTCCTGCTCTCATCTTCTCCATCTGCACAGTCCTCTGTACCACGAACAACCTGGGGACTTCACATTGCTCTGAACTGGGACCTCAGTGACACTATTTTACTGACTTAGTGGAGATTACACATAGTTTCTTATGAGCTATGCTCTCTCTACATGGGGTAATGAATGGTATACTCCTATTTACTTTTACTTATTCACTCTGTCAATAAAAACATTAGGGACAGTAAACATGGAATTCCAAGGGTTCCAACCCTGAGCTGAGGTTCTACTTTGTTTTAACATTTACAACCCTACACTTAGCATAACAATAACAGCGAAACTGAGCACGTGCCAAGGAATGTTCTAAATGTGCTTTTACAAGGCTTAATTCATCTAATCCTCCCGGTGAGGTATTATTATCCTCACTGAGTAGGTGTCATTGGAACGTAAGCTCCACGAGGGCAGGTATATGGGTCTATTGTGTTCACTGCTGCATTTCCTGAGCCTAGAACAATGCTTGACTCATAGCAAGCACATAATATTCACTGAATGGATGGATAAATAATATTTATAGAGCAAAACCAGAAGGTACGAAGAGGTTACAGAACATGATTATGGTCATGGGTACTGAGTAGCACGGCTGAGACTCAAACCATGATTTTTTGATTGCATTATATCAGGGGCCAGCAAACTTTTCCGGTAAACAGCCAGAAAATAAACAGTTTAGGCTTTGCAAGTCATACTGTGGTCTCTGTCACAACTACTCAACTGTGCTGGTGTAGCATGTGAGCAGCCAAGACAACACGAAAGGAAGGAACATGGCTGGTGTCTCGATAAAACTTTATTGACAAAAACAGACCCACAGGCTGTAGTTTGCCAGCCCCAGCGTTAAATCCTCACAATAATCAAGCAAGGTACATTAATCAGAACCAGAGACTCAGCTACTGAGGGCTTCGTCCAAGGTCACCAGTGGATCTGAAAGTTCATGCTCTTTCTATTAAGCCTCATGGTCTCCATGCAGATCTACCGTGTATTCAGAACTTGCTTCAGCCCTTTTATGCCATAAAGCAGAACATCCACTCTCTTTTGCATCTTGAAATTAGACCCATGACTGTAGCAGGTTGCTGGAGCTTAAGCGTACAGGCAGGTGTGGAGGGGTGTGTGCAAGTGCACACACACAGTTAATCCAAAATCTGTTTTCACAAGAAAATCTGACCTTACATTAAGTACCGTGATGTGGAAACAATGCAAAAACTCCATCTGGAAGACAGGCAGGGCACAGGATAGGCTATTTTTGTTCTCACAAGGAAAACAGCCTAACCAAAACTAAACACTAACCTGGTTACACGTGAGGCTGAACATAGCTGAATGCATTAATCATCAGACAGGATAATAAAGGGAAATATGCAAGCTCTCTCCCAACTGTTTACCACTTATATTTTTCTTGGAACAGAAATGCATTTTATATATTATATGAACCCGTAAAAAACACATACCTGGTAAAATATTTAAACACATACTCTGTACGAAGAGTATTAAAACATGAAATGTTCCATCATCATAAAAGAATTTTGAGTTCACGAAGGTTTAAACACCCACCCAACTCCAGCTACGGTAACAAGTATGTAATAAAAACTAGACTGCACTTTATGCTAACTGGATAACCTCGATCATTACAGGCTACTCAGTACGTAGCAAAGTATGACAAACGCCTCCTTAAAGCTGGCTGATCTCAGTAAGTAAGGTACTACTTAGGAGCGACACAGTAAAATTTCAAGAGAAAAATCCAAATCAATTATTTTTCAAAATATAAAAGTAGCGTCTTGGCTTATTTAAGATTACTGCTCATATACATAAAATCACTCAAGTTCAACCTTGCCCACTATTCGACTGACATAAATACTACTTGGTTCAATAAGTTCAACTCGATACATTTACTAAGAAATTACGTGCAAAATGATATGTGAAAATAAAAAGCTGAGAAAAACACAGTCCCTCCCATCAATAAACCTTTAAAAAACTTACAACTGTCTCAGACTCTCTGGCACAAAAACTAATTTAATTGGACGATAAATGCTTAAAAACAGTAGCAGCAGTAGTTAGTATTTTTGGGTGACTGTCAAATACCAAGCACCACTTGATGTACTTTACATATATTATATTTAATGCTTATAGCAACCCTGGCAAGATATAATGCATGCATTATTTTTCTCCTTTTTCTCTACTGAGAAAACTGGGGCTCAATTATTCCTGCCCCAAATCACACAGCTACTAAGCATCTGAGCACCTATATGATTTAGAATCAGGCCTGCCTAGGCTTTAAGTCCAGATTTTTCTTCCAGATCACAGTTTAATTCCCTTAAAGCAGGGTTCTAACTTTCAGGTCCAAAAACAGGTCCCAGGGAGTTCATGGGTCTCTGCAAATTGTATGAAAAACTGCATGGCTATGGTACGTGAACTTTCCTGAAAGGAAAAGTTTTTAAAGGCGAAAAAAAAAAGAAGGATGGTCAGATGAAATACACTTATCATGTACCATACCTGCCAAGTATAATCACTGTCCTGTAGAGCCCGTTCAAAAACCTACTGCTCCACCTATTTATGCAATTCTGAAAAGAGAAGTGACTTATCCTCTCTTCTTTGGCTGAAAGAACAGAAGGGCTATGATAAAACCCAACCCTGGAGATGCTTCACCAGAATGGCAGGAACTGTCCACTCTCACTTTCACCTTGCGAAACGCACAGAACACAGGCACGAGTTCCAAGTCCCAAGACAAACATCACTGTAGAATGTTCAACTGACTGGAAGCCATTTTTGCTTCTCTCGAAACAGGAAGGTTTATTCTACAATTCTCTGTAGGAGTTTATCCGGAGGGGCTGTCATCAGCCACAGACTTCTTTCCACACACACCATGGCTCTCGAGAGAGTTCTAAGCAAAGCCGACTATTTTGCAAACCTCCTTCAATGATGTGCATGTGAAAGTGCTTTGTAAAAAGTAAAGTGCTGCAAAAAGATTAGTTACTATTAACAAACAAATTTAAGATTCAGGTAAAATACGGTCCACATTTCTTAGGTTTCAGATGGAAAAAAATAGAAACATCACCTGCAGCCTTTACACAGTGCGTGTTTTTCATCTCTGCAGAATATTCCCTCTGTTACAGAGACTATTACCATCTTGGCTTTAAGGACATGAAAACTAAAGTTCAGAAATATCACAAGACATGCTCAAGGGTGAGGATATGCAGCCCGGGGCTCTCTGATCAGGCCATCCTCTAGCAGACGGGTGATGTGTAGGCCGGGCATGGAGCCAAAGGGCTGTGGGGTGGCCGGGTGTCGGTGCGGTGTCGGTGCTCACGGCAGCTCCATGGAATCTCCCAAGCTCCAGGTTTCCAATCAACAGCAAAGGGCTACTAATTCCACCTCACAGCCTTTGTTGTCAGGGGCTGAGTGATAGCCCCTAAGCATCTACTGTTGGTATTACTATGTTAACTCAGTTGGAGATCCATGCTCACCACAAAAGGCACTGAAGAGACAAAACCTTTAAGCATGAAAACTACTCAGATTCTGTGTTTCACGAAACTTCCATTAACAAAACTCCAAGTTGTATTTGTATTATAAACAGTCACACTAAGGAGAAAAGGTGTTATTACACAGACTAAAATTGCCCAAAGCCACCTTTGGCATTCACCTAATTCTAGCCACATTTTCCAGTGTTAACTATATTTTAATAAAATAGAAACACTATAGAATAATTATTTCTGAATGATTCAACAGGCAAATAAGTAAATGTTTGAACAGATTAAAAAGAGTTAAATGCGGGCTAAATATAAACTTTTGGCAAGGGCATGCCCCTTCTATAAACTCTCACGATGTTTTTATTTTCTAACTTTAGTCTTAATTTCTTATAAAATCTCAACTAAGCCACTTACAGAGGGAGCACACAGTCCTACGTTGCGGTCCAGAACGCGAGCACAGGGACATGGACATGGAGCCCCATCTCAGAGCCAGTGAGCTACGGGTGTCGCTGCCAGGTAGAAGCAAAGAGTGACGTGTCGCAGACCCCAACACTCTTGCGTGGGTGCACGTCCACCTCTTCTCCCCTGCCCACCCCACCCCTCCTTTTCTGAGGATGGTAAGGACTGAGGGGCAGTGTTTCTCAAAGGTGGCTCCAGGCTGCAATTAGAACCTCTGGAAATGGCGGGCTCTGAAGATCTGCATGGTCAACAGTGCTGGTGACAGGTTACTAACGATCTGTAATGATCAAGAGCGGGCAGTAGAGAAGGAAAAAAAGCAGGAAATACACTTTAGTGTAATGATACCCACTCACCACCCCCATTTGGTAAAAACCATTTAAAATCTCCTTTTCCTTTCCAGGAACTTGACTTGGACGATCCCCTGGACCGGCTTCTCTGCTGTACCGCTCCAGTCAGGACTAGGAGAGGCAGATACGGCAGGAGAACAGCTGGAGTCTGAGCGGACTGGCCTCCTTCAACAAAGCAGTTGCGTTTCTTTTCCTCCAAGGCAGCTTTGGTTTCCCCCAGGAAGGGCTGGGAGACCCCGAGAGTTCTCCCCCAAGCTGCCTGCTCTCCCTCACTGCCCCCCGACTGTCTCAACTCTAAGGCTGTGACACCCTGGAAGAGACGGCGCAGCATCTGCTCTCCCTCTCCACAAGACAAACGGCCACGAGAACCAGGAACAGAGGTATGGCGACAACCTGACAGATGGCAATAGGAGGTGGTGACTCGCCATGTTTCTAAGGCAATGCATTGGGCAAGACCCACGCCCTATGTTAGAGGACTTCCCAGAGGGTCTGTGACACACACGTTCACTGGGATGGTGGCAGCTGGAACACGTGGTATAGAATGGTCCTTTCTGTCCAAAAGGCCAGAAGATGCTCTGCAGGTACGGTTTTGCATTTCTTTACAACTCAGTTCTACTGGCTATTCTTTCTACCCAGAAAGGACTGGCATAAGAATGCTCCAAAGTTAATTCCAGAAGAGGATATGTTTACATACAAATATGCCTGAGTATAAACACAACTATTTTTCTCTTGTTCTTCCGATAGTTGGGTCATATATTTTTTTTAAACATTAGGCCATTTTCTTTCTTTTTCTTTTGGTTTTGCCTTTCTTGTAATTATTTTTTTCTCTTCAGTTTTAATAATTCTCCATTCAGTAAAAAGTGACTTCTGTTTCCATTCAGCACCCCCAGAGAAGAGGGAAGAGAGACATCACAGCATAATCAGAAAAGGCTTAGCAGTGCAATAAGACAAGAAATGGCAATAAAAGCATACAGATTGGAAAGGAAGAAACACAACTTCATCCTTATTCAAAGAGGATAGGCTTATCTATGTACAAAATCTCAGGAAATCTATTTTTAAAAACCCCTAGAATAAGTGAGTTTAGCAAGGCCACAGAAGACAAAGTCAGCACTCAAAACTCAATAGTATTTCCATTTACAAGCAATGAATAACTAGGAACTGAATCTTAAAAAAAAAAAAAACCATTTATAATAGCTCCCTTCAAAAAGTGAAATATTTAGATACAATTCTAACAAAGCATATACAGGATCTGTATGCTGAAAACTACGAAACACTAATGAAAGAAATCAAAAGATATCTAAATAAGGAGAGAACATTTGTTGTTCATGGATTGCAAGACTCAATGTAGTAAAGATATCAATTCTCCTCCAAAGTGAGATGCAGATTTAACGTAATTCCAATCACAATCACACCAGGGTTCTGTATAGTTATAGATAAGCTACTCTAAAATTTACATGGAAGGGCAAAGAAGGTAGAACTGTTTAGGCTAAAACAAAGTTGGAGGAATCACACTACCTAATTTTAAGACTTAATATAAATCTACAGTAATCAAGACAACACGGTATTTGTAAAGAGTTAGACACAGAAATCAATGGAACAGAAGCAAATATCCAGTGATAGACCCATATGAATAGGGCCATGTGACTTTGGACAAAGGTACAAATGCAATTCAACAGACAAAGGATAAGGACTTCCCTGGTGGTGCAGTGGTTAAGAATCCTCCTGCCAATGCAGGGGACACGGGTTCGAGCCCTGGTCTGGGAAGATCCCACATGCCGCGGAGCAACTAAGCCCGTGCGCCACAACTACTGAGCCTGTGCTCTAGAGCCCACAAGCCACAATGGCTGAGGCCTGCACGCCTAGAGCCCGTGCTCCGCGACAAGAGAAAGCCCACAGGCACAGCAACAAAGACACAATGCAGCCAAAAATAAATAAATAAACTATAAATAAATTTAAAAAAATAGAGGATAGTATTTTTTACAAATGGTGCTGGAATAACTGGTCATCCTTGTGCAAAGAAAAAAGAAATTTGACCTAAACTTCACATTTTACACAAGACTGACTCAAATGGAACACAGACCTAAATGTAAAACATAAACTATAAAACTTTTAGGAGAAAACATACGAGAAAATCTTTGTGATCTTGAATTAGGCACAGAGTTCTTAGAATGACCCTGAAGGCAAGATCTATAAAAGAAAAATCTGATAAACCGAACTTCATCAAAATTATAAAACTCTCGCTATGACAAAAACACTGCCAAGAAAATGAAAAAACAAACTACAGACTGAGGGGAAATATTGTGGATCACATACGCAACAAAGAAACTGAATCTAGAACACACAGAGAACTCTCAAAACTCAACAATAAAACAACTCAATTTAAAAATAGGCGAGGACTGCACAGACACCTGACCAGAGAAGATATAAGGATGACAAATTAAGCACATAAAAAAAACATTCAACATTATTAGCCACTAGGGAAATACAAACTAAAACAAAATGCAACACCACGACATGCCTATTAGAATGGCTAAAATAGAAAATACTGATAATACCAGGTGCAAGAGAGGATGTGGAGCAACTAGAATTCTAATTTATCGCTGGGAAATGTAAACTGGAACAACTACTCTGGAAAATGGTTTTGTATCTTCTTATAAAATTAAACATATACTGTCACACAATCTAGCAGTCCCACTCCTGGGTACTGACCCTGGAGAAATGAAAACTTAACCCTGTATACAGATGTTCACAGCACCTGTATTTGTGATAGCCAAAAAGCTGGAAACAACAGAAACGTTCTTCAAAGGGTGAATGGATAAACAAACGGTGGTACATCCCTACCATGGAATACTACACAGCAGTGAAAAGGAATTCACTTTCGTTAACCTGGATGACTCTCAAAGACACTATGATGAGCGAGAGAAGTCAGCCCTAAAATGTTACATATTGCATGATTCCATTTATACGAAACCTTCAAAAGAGATAAAACTACCATGGTAGAAAAGAGATCACTGGTTGCCAGGGGTTATGGGTGGGGAAAGGGTATAACTATAGAGATGGGACGAGAGAGATTTCTGGGTCGATGCAACTGTTCTGTATCTTGACTGTGGTACCAGTGGTTACATGAATCTACACAGATATTTTAAAAATTCAAAGAACTGTATACTCTCCCCAAAAGTCAACTTTACTGTATGAGAATTAAAAAGAAAAAAAGAGGCCCAGAAGAAAGAAGCAGTGCTCCAGGGGAGATGGAGAAAGAAGGCTTCTCTGCCGCCCTCCTTACTCTGTGAGCACAGTCAGAGGGAAGAGCCCGCCTGCAGGAGCAAGTCAGCACCGGGTCTCCGGGAACGTTCCCGGGCTGGGTTCTCTGCCCGCAGCAGAGCCTCACCGCTGGGAGAAGACTCGTGTCACTCACACAGAGGACGCAGACCGCACAGCACATGCGTGTGCTCCAGAACTTCTCTAACTCTGCTGTGAACAAAGAGAGGAAAAAAGAGAGCAGCCCTGGGAAGACTCTAGAGAAGATGAAACAGTCTGTGGTCCCCTGGGCTCTGACGCCCCTCCTGGGAGAGCTGCCAGCGTGGCTGGAATGGCCCACGGGCCTTTCAGGGATCCGGTGTCCAAGCTGGAGCCCTGCTGGGGTGCTGCTACGACTGCCCTGAAGAGAGGGGGGCCTAAGAGACCGTGATCCCCTAAAGGTGGGCAAACTCTGTGCAATGCCAAACAGCTGACCTATCATTTTCCCAAGCGATGAAAGTTCTTCTGTATGGGAAGGTGGGCTCCTTTTTGCAAGTGAACAGTTTCTGAAATGCCATACCAGGAGCAGTGAGGGAAGCAGCGGGGCATTCCCGGGTCATGTGATCAAAGGAAACGCTGGCTTAAGAGCAAGGCAAGGGAGAGTGTGAGGTTGCTGGGCCTGGCAGCAACAAGCTCTCAAGTTCACATACCTGCCATTCCCTGACAGGCCAAGCTTCTTCGGGCGTGTCCCTCCCAGGCTGGCCACGTGCTCTGGGGAGAGCCCTCATGTCGGGTCCATCCGAGGACACCTTAGAGCCCAGCCTGGCTACCCTCCAGCTCAGACAGACAGCCCCCTGCAATGCTATGTAAACACTTCTGGACTTTAAGAAACAGTAAGAAATACATTTTATATGGAACCTAATATACATACACAAACTCATACAGAAACACACGTGTGTGGGTACGTCTGTCAACGCACGTATTCATCACATACCCTCCCCCCATCTTTCTCACATAATTTGTCCCAATTGGCCACAATATTAATTACAACATGTATAGTTCTTGCTAAATACTTAGGCGATACGTGAAACATTTTCTATTCCATCTTATCCTGCTTCATTAAAAAAAAATTCTGGCTATGACCAATTAAACTGGTTTCATGTTCCATTAATGGGTTGCAATCTACATTTTTAAAAAGCTTTGCTTAGGATGGAATTCAAACAGATCTAGGTTCAAATCATACTTGCTACAACTGCTTTGGGTGAATTACTTTTATGACCTTGGTTCTTCATCTGTGAAACAGGGGTAATACCTCTCGTAGGTAAAAGACAAGCATAAAGCACAGACCTGACACACAGTAAGCTCTCAAGAAGTCATAGCATTATTAGTACAGAAACCCTAAAATCCACTTCACCGGCTGTTAGTCTTACCATCTGGGACACAGCCTGCTCTGAGAAACTGCATCTGGGCATCCTCATTTAGAAATGCATTTATAGAGTGGCAAATACTTCTGGCAAAGTTTATTACTCTTTATTCAACCAACATATCTATACCTTGTGCTCCACTGAAAAAGTTTTTTTGTTTTTTAAACTTCTTGACGCTCTTACAGATTTTTTATTCAGGTCAGTTTCCCTCACTGTGTACAGAGTAAATTCATTCAACAAAAATTTTCTGAGTACCAAGCGGGCACTATACCAGGCTACCCAGGGAGACAAAATAAAAGAGGCATGGCTTCCGGCCAGGAGCTGCTCTAAGCCGGCTCCAAGGCCCTGTGGAGTCTGGCCCCATCCTCTTTTCTTGACCAAGTCTATTCAAGATTCAAGATTCTCTCCGGCTTCAGCCAAGCTGGTTACTCCGCTCCCTCTTTGCTTTTCTTCCTCTCTACCTTTGCTGGTGTAATTCATCCCTTTTGAATATTCTCTTCATTGCCACATAACTAAATTTTACCCACGCTTCCTCAAGGCCCAGTCCAAGTGCCTCCTTTCCCGGGCAATCTCCACTTCCCCTACACTGTGCTGGCGGTGGCCTTCCCTCCTTCTCACAGGCCAGGATTCTAACCATTTCCTCCTTTATTCCCCTATCAACCTAGCACAGGGCGCTGCACCAACCAGATAACGTGGCAACTGCTGTCTATGAATACGACAAGTAAAACGTGTATATCTGTGTGTGGGGACCGGCACCACACGCGCTACAGATACCATTCTACCCATGAAGCTGTTGTTCAGATTCCACGGCGACTCCCCCCGCCCACTAAGGGTTTCAATCTAAGGTCAACAATAGGAATTAAAAGGGTTTTTTTTAACCCTTTTTTGGTGGAACTTTCCTAACATACCACAAAGTAGAGAGACAGGTGTAATAAATACCACATACCCATTATCCACCTTCAAGTTACCACGCTGTCAATCTTGTTTCTCTACCCTCTTTCCACACTTTCCACCCCTGGAGTATTTAAAATAAACCTCAGACATCACATCATTTCACTGGCTAATCCTTCAGTATTTCTAACAGATATCGCCTTGACAAAAATAACCAGCATGTCGCTATTTTGCTACAAAGCTTAACTGTAACTCCTTAATGACATCTAACAGCCAGTCCATGTTCAAATATCCATGAACATCTCAAACATGTCCTTTTACAACTGGTTTCTTGAAAGCAGCACTTAAAGTCTCCAGCCAATATGGGGATGACAGGCTTCCCGTGTCTTCTTAAGTCTGTAGGATACTCACCCCTCCTCCTCCACATCATCCATCAGTGAAGGAGCTGGTTGTTTGTCTGGTACAAAGACTGGCTGACTTTGTACTGGACTCTGGACTGGCTGACTGTGTGTCAATGATGTCTGGATCACGCCTCTCTGTCCCTTATATTTTATCTAAACTAGCAGTTAGATCTACAGGTTTGATTTAATTCCGATTAATTCAGTTTAGCAAGAAAACTTCATAAGGGATGCCGCACTCCTTATGCATAACACCAAGAAGTACATAATGTCCGGTTTCTCATTTGAGTGACTCATCAGTGGGTTCTGGTGTTGGGGGCCAGATATACCCGTTACACAGCTCCGTATCAGCTTTTTACCCTAATGGGCTTCAGCAGTTATTGATGTTGGCTACCTAAATCCAATATTTCTTTAAGGGGTGCAAAAGTAAAACAGTGATTTTCTTATTATACTATTCCTTCTTCACTTATTAGCAGGAATCCTTCTATAAAGAAGTGTCTCTCATCAACTCTTTGATGGCCCTGACACAGAGCTCAAACTTGAAAGGCAGGGTAAACGCTGCATTCTTTCCCTTTATTTATCAATTTTCAGAAAAATGAATTAGTGCCTTAGTAATCTTCAAAAGAACTCTTAAATTTTTAGCATTACATCTTATATTGTGACGGATTTTTATGTATTCGATGTGTTTCAACCCATTGCAGTCGTTTTTCTTTTTCATCCTAAAACCATCCCACCTTCAGCCAGCGGTCAACCCTTCAAGTAGGCGCTTATGTCCTTGTGACACAGCTCCACGTGGTCTCTGACAACTTTCTTGTAAATCTGTATGTCCAAGGTACATCTTCCCTATTTTCTGCTCCACCCAGAACCAGCCATTTCTCTAAGGAGCCCTGGTTCCTTTTTGGGAGAAATGGTATTAAGAAAACACAATTTGGATGCTACAGCGGCTCGCTGTTTTTAGCCCTTTTCAGTGAACAAAGCTAGAAAATATGTACTTTCTAGAAGGAATAATTACCAATCATGAATTCATACAGTTATTTCCAACTCAAACTTTATACTAAGGGTTTTTAACTTCTTTGCTTTTATATTTGTGTCTCTTTTATGCTGAAAATCTTGCTTCCTAACCATATAAACACAATTGCTTATTCTCTTTGCCCTAAATGTGAAGTATGTGGTATGTACAAGGACATAAGTAAACATATACACGTGTAAATAAATATAAAGAATAACAATACCCATATTACCCAGAATGCAGTTTATAATTTCTCTGTGTCTCCTTTGTTCCTAGGATACATCCCAGTACAGCGACAAAGTCAAAATGTGATGTTTTAAAATCACTTCAAATAATTTTCTCTGTGTGATAGATTCCTTCCTCCCTCCCTCCCTTTTTTCTTTCCTTTATTTGAAGAACTGCATTTGTATTTTTTCTTTCTGATGTAACTTTTTAGTTAAGTAAAACATACACATGATTTTGAAGTAAATACTATAAAACAGGTACCTCCAGAGAATTCTAATTTCCACCCCTGTCTATTCCACACTGTCCTTTTCTCTTAAAGTTACAATTTTTTAAAGTTAGTTCATAGTTTATTCTTCCATGGTTTCTCTTTGAAAATATATGGAATTCATATTTCTCCCCTGTATAACACAAAAGACAGCATACGCTAAAAATCTTTTGTGGTTGCTGTTTTCACACTCTGCAGAATGTTCAGAATACATAGAAGACCACCTCACGTTATGTTTACAATGCATTATAGTTCATTGTATGGATAAACCACAACTCCCTACTGAGGGACACAGGGTTGCTTCTAACATCTTAGAATTGTAAATAAAGCTGCAATTAACGGTCTTAAGCTAGTCTCTGGGAAAGTTTCCTAAAAGCAAGACTGCTGAGTCCAAGAGTAAATATGTATTAATTTTGCTGGACACTGTTCCATTTTGCACTCCCACCATATGAGAATGTCTACTGCCCCAGTCTTGCCAATCATGTTTATTCTCAAATAGGTGAGAAATGGTATCTCAGTGTACAGGTTAGTGTGCATTTGTCTTTTTATGAGCAAGACTGAGCATTGTTTCATTAGTTTGATGGCTCCTTGCATTTATTTCTCTGTGAATTATTCATCTTTTATAAAGTTTTAATAGGGCTATTGGTCTTTTTCTTAATTTTAGAAACTACGTATTACGGATATTAGCTTTCTGTTTGTGATTTAAGTTGTAAATATTTTCCTCCACTTTGTCATTTATCCTTTTACTTTGCTTATTTGTTCTGTGCTGTGCAAAGGCTTTTTTTTAAAGTATATTTAAATTTATCAAGCTTTTCTGTTATTGCTTTGAGAATGAGGTATATAGGAAGCTTTTCTCTACACTCAGTTTGTAACGTAAACAAACTCATTCATGTTTTCTCCTAATGCTCGTAGGTTTCAGGTGTTTTTACATTTATATATCTGGGCTATTACTGCTCATTTATCCATCTAAATAAACCTGATAATAAACTTATCTAGCTCCAGAAAAAGACCTGAGTATACTGTTGAGATCATATTAAATTGATAAATTAACATAAGGGGAAATGCCACCTGCACGTAACTGAGTCTTCCTGGCCAAGCACATTGTATGCACAGAGACCACTTTCATGTAGAATGCCTCCCTTTTAGTCGTGCCTTTGTGAGAACAACCAATATTTCTGAACAGCAAGATTTGCAATTTGCTAGGAAATAATTTATGTCTGAGGAGCGATTTATAACATAAGGGGCTTCTGAAACATTTGCACGGAAGACTTAACTAACCAAGCAGGGAGAACTTGGGCAGTGCCAAGGTGCAAGTGGAAATGGGGGGCAAAGCAGGCAGCATTCAAACCACTCATCCCAGTGCGAGCCTCTAGACCAGCGGTCCCCAACCTTTTTGGTACCAGGGACCGGTTCTGTGGAACACAATTCTTCCACGGACCGGGGGGTGGGGCAGGGGGTTCAGGCGGTGATGGGGAGCGACGGGGAGCGATGGGGAGCAGCAGATGAAGCTTGGCTGGCTTGCCCGCCGCTCACCTCCTGCTGTGCGGCCCGGTTCCTAACAGGCCATGGACCGGTACCGGTCTGTGGACCGGGGGTTGGGGACCCCTGCTCTAGAGCAGCTTCCTGTAATGAAACTGGGGTTATGGAGTTAAATGCTCCCCAAATCCTCCAAGACACACCCATGCACGGGTGAATGATCCTCCCTCCGGAACCGCTGATGAAGTCGGCTCTACTGAGAAGCCTGCCAGGCCCCCCCCCCCCCCCCCCCCCGCTGGCTCCCAGACCCGCCTGACTCCTGTCCGCGTCTCCGTCTATTCCCTGAGCAACCTACTGCTTTTCATCATCTCCGCACTAAGTCCAGTATTTCCTTCGGCCACTGCTCTGGGGAGGGGTGGGCTCCAGGACCAACCCAACCTTCAGAGGCAATCTCCTCTGGTCTGCTGGTGTCTCTACAGGCAGGCGTACTTTCCTTTACATTGCTTTCCTATCAGCATGGCTCTTGAAAATCCCTGAAAGGGAACTTTATCATTTACAAAATAGAAGAATTATCATAAGATCAGTTACATTGTAAAGGACAGGATTACTGGAAACAATGGTTGTTGAGAATTAACCGATCGATAAAGGAACAGCATATACTAAGGATGTGAGGCTGTTCGTAATCAAAATCCAATGAAGTTTAAAATGGATAAGAACGTCTATGGTCGATAGTTCGCTAGCACACGGGGTTGACATTCTCGTCGTCTGACGCGGAGAACTCAACAGCATGTGTGAGGACCAGAAGTGTCTGTGAACTTCAAGTAAGTACACAGCTTACTAAATATATGTGTGGTTTTGGAATTGTGTTATTTGTTCCATCCAGAGAGTCTCATTTTAACACAGTTTTGAATAAATTCCTTGGTTGCTTAAAAGCTTGTTTGGTTCCTCTTCAGCAAAGCACACAAGGGTTTGATACCAAAAAAAGAGAAAACCCTATCTTAACTTAAATCTGCCCACAAAGGATGATGGGAGAGGGAAACGTCAACAGAGTACCACTGGCGAAAGACAAAGGATAATAAACAGCAGGTCAGACTGTGAAGCCTGCAGACAAGGCCAAACAAACCTGGATGAGCCTGATGCAGAGGAGAGTCTTCTGAGCTCAGACTTAAAGTCTGAGAATACACGAGGCAGGAGAGTAGTTGCAAACATTTTGTATGAACAAGTCTTGCTGGCAGAAACCCTTCCACCGAATCCTAACCCGTGCCCTGCCCCTGCAAGGACGAGCTGCAGGGAGAGAACCCACATGAGAGGAGGCTGGGGGCAAGGGGATGGTGGTGGATCTGGGCCTGAAGAAAAGGAACTCCTCCTACTGCAGGGAAAGGGGAAGATGACTCGATGCAGAGAATTCAGACTTAGAAAACGAGCAGGCGTCTGAAGTTCAGTTCAGGGAGCTACAGTAGACAGTGGAAGTGGTCTGGACCCCTTGCGCAACTTGAGGGAAAGATTTCAAGTCAGCACTATGGGATTCATGATGAGTGGAAAGGCCCAGGGAAAACTGGCTGGCATAATTTTGGAATGGAGTTCATTATAGTCAGGTACTGCAATTTTCTCCAAGAACGCTTAGCAGCCTGAGGAAAGAAACAAGGGGAGCCTAGAAGACACTGGGGTAGGAAAAGGTAGTAGAGGACCCAACGCAGCTGACACCACGTCTGCAATGAAAGCCTACTCTATGCCTGGTGCCAATCTAGACACTGGAACAGTGAAGGAGAGAAACATGGTCCTTGCCTACCCTCACTGTACTTACATTCCAGGAATATCAGCGTGGACGGGGAGCAGACAAAACCCAAAAGATCATATAAACACATCGCACGACAGATGGCAGTAAGTGTGACAGAGAAGGGGAGAGAGTGCCACAGGAGTGGGAGAGCGACGGGGGTGGGGGAGGCAGACAACTTTAAAGGGAGGAGAGGCAGGAAAGGCCGCTGACAAGATGAGCAAAAACCTCACGGAAACGAGGGAGCCAGCCACGCAACTCCCTGGGAATCAGGCCGAGAGGAGAGTAAATGCAGAAGCCTAGAAGGTGAAGGGCAGCAGGACTGCCAGGTGTCAAGGCAAAGTGACAGAGGGATGAACTCCAAATTCCTCGCTTGATATTCAAAGGCTTTCCATAACCCTGACCCAACCTTTATTCCAAACACAAAGTCTCCTTCTGCAGCCAGCTGCCCCCTGCTCTCCTCCAATCACAGCAGGCCCACCCTCCCCCTCACACCTCTGCACCGAGCTACAGGATACGCCCCCCCCGCCATCTTCCGGCACCCCACCCCTGTGCCCCCGTGCCCCCGTGCCAGGGTGGGAGAGCGAGGTTGGGCTGGCCACAGGCCAGGTCATTTCCACGCTAAACGGCCGCGGTCACGACCTCCTCCTCCAGGAAACAGTGTCACGCTGCTCTTCGTGCAGGAGTGGCCATGGCGACACACGTGCTTCTTAAACTCTGCTATATATTCAAACCACCTGGGCATCTTGCTAACATGCAGGTTCTGATTCAGCAGGTGTGAGGTGGAGCCTCAGATTCTGCATGTCAAAGCCCCATGGGGCGCCTCTGTGCTTGGTCCAGGGTCCACACCGAGCAGAGCAGCGAGGGAGCTGCAACAAGGGTGGAAACTGACCCAAGAGAAGCCACACAGTTCTCAAGATGTGGAACCAAGACACACGGGGGCGTGACCTGTCAGAGGCAGGCTCCAGGGCAGTGAGGTAAGGATGCACCAAGGGTCAGGCTGGTGGCCGCTCGGTGCCATAAGGAAAAAAGAAGGAAGTCTGAAGAGCCAGGATGCTGGGCTGGACGCGCGGGCAGAGGGCAGAGTGTGAGGCAGGGCGGCCTCTGAGCGACGGCGGGAGCGGCTCTGGCTCCTGATGGTCTCAGAGCCCCAGAGGCCCTGGAGGCCCTTCAATTCCTGCTCTAGGAGGCCACGTACTCAGTGGATCCTTAAATACACGCTCTGGCCCAGCTCTTCATGAGACAGCTTGAGAGAAACTGGAAGGAAGAGCCCTGCCCAGACCGAGTCTAGGGGTTATCTAGGAGGGCCTAGCAAGTTCACCACCTCATTATGACTGAGCCAATCAGGCTGGGAATACTATTTTATTTAAAGAACAAGTTTAGTGCAGAGACACATTCAAAGATGTTACATTCAAAGTGTGTGTGTGTGTTGTGTGTGTGTGTGTGTGTGTAATTAGCAATATTAAGCAAAGAAAATACAACAGTCAAAAAGGACTCTACTGCATTTACTTCTGACTGAAATAATCGATTTTACCTGTTATATCATTATTACAAAGATAAGTAAGAAACAGTCATCCATCCCTCCTGTCTAGAAAGGCAAAGTGTCCATGAATATCTGAGTACCTATGGGGGGTCAGGCCTTCGGTCAGGTAATGTTCACACAGAGATTAGGAAGCTAAGGTACCTGGCCCTAAAGAAATACAGACCAGACAAGGGAGACGCACAAGAAGAAAATAATTACAAAAACAGCTTCAGGAATGCCACGACAAAAGCTAGTATAGACAGAGAAAATTAATTTACTTTTTTACCTATAACTTCAAGCATTTCACTTTTTCTGTAATTGTTATGAGTATAACATTATCTTTTATGATTAATTTTTGTTGTTCAGCTCACTTAAACCATAAAGTGAAATGATAGGAAATTTTTTAAAAATCAGAAAAACCTGGGAGTCAGAAGACTCTTAAAGGCTTACGTGGTCCATTCACCTGCTTAAAATTAGGACCACACCTACCCACATCCCAGACAGATGTGGTTTTTTAAAAAGCCAGATTATACTTTAATCCATTTAAGTACAAACAGTTTACAGCTGATTGCACTTAAATCAGCCTCTTCTGTTTTAGGCAGCATTTTAAAAATATCTGCATCACAACGGCCTAATTTTTTTCAACTTTAATTAAAGACCATGTAGACAAGCAGCCAGCTTTTGTTATTCCCTGGGGTGTAGCCTAAAACAGATTTTTACATAATTACTAATAATGCCTAGGCAAAAGCAGGGAAGAGGTGTATGATAAAAAAGCCCAAAGGATTGTGTGAAATCTAGCCACTGGATTCAGAAGTTTCAAAAACAGGAAAATAGATACTTTCCAGCACAAACTGTATTGTGATGTGACATTACGTTTCACTTTCACCCCTTTAAAAGAGTTTATGCCTGCTATGCTGTATTACAAATTTATCAATTACCATTTTCACACCTAATCTCCCTAGAAGGGTTAGAGGAAAAGGAAAAAGCAGCAAATGTAGCTTAAATAAGAGCTTAAAGAAGTTTAAACGTTAAAAAAAAAAAAATTTAAGAATATTCATTGTTCATCCCTAAAAATTTACAGAGCACATGCCCTGGGCAAGGTACGGTGCTAGGAGCTGAGGAGCTGAGGGAAACAGCACCGAGCTTACAGGCTCCTAGTACTTTAGATGGTATTTTAATCTCTGCTCAAAATCACCCACAGAAATACCAAAAATAGTCCTTGAACTGGTAGGGCAACAACGAACAGCTAACTTCTCTCCCAAAAGGACAGCAACAGTCAAGTACCATGGTCTCACCAAAGGAAAAAGCATCCTCTTGCATTCCTATCTTTCTCAGATTCTTTCCTCTCCAATCTGTCCTCCTATTTCCACCGTATCATCACGCCCCTGATCAGGCCTCCCTGTCCTCCCACTCCAGACACCCGGAGCCGCCTTCTCAGTGGTTCCCCACCCCCAGGAGTGGCTCTTGTCCAAGCCCTTCCAGGACGCTCTTATCAAGTTAGGATAGGCTAGTTTATGCTGCAGTAACAACCCGAAAAATCCAAGTGGTTAGAAATGACAAAGCTTATTTCTTGCTCGTGTCATTGAACAGCTGTGTGGTGGTGGGCACATTAGTTAACCTCTTTGGCCCTCAGTTTTCTCATCTGCAAAATGGGGAAAATAACATCAAGAGGGTCAAAGGAGTTAAGAGGTCAGCACTGAGAACCATGCCTAGTGCTGAGCAGGCACTCAGTAAGTGTAACTATTATCGTCGCTGCCGCTGCCGCGGACACCCAAGCCTCGTGCTTTTACTCCCTCCCCAGCTCTGACCACACCGCGTCGTAGCTCTGCCTATCGTCTGTGGCGCACACTAGGTCAGAAGCCACCTGAGAAGAAGGACTGCATCTGACTCGGTTTGTGAAACTGAGAGCTTAACAGAGACTCCTGGCACATGGCAGGCCCTCAGTAAACGCTTGCTAATAAGCTAAAGGGAGCAACGTGGAGCAATTACCCTTGTGCGTGAATAACCCCCCACGGGCTGTGTACACACACAGAGCCATGGTAACGAAGGCACGCTCACAGAGGCACCCGGCCTGCAAGACACCTGACTAAAAGCACAGGAAGAGGATCAGAAACGTCATCCGAGGATGGAAAGACTGAGCGCCTTCAGGCCACGCATGAGCCAGGACCTCCAGGACACGGGCTGCTGCTCCCAGGAAGTTTAAGCCAAGGCACAGGTCCACCTCCACCACAGGAAACGAGCAATGCAGGATCCCGCCCTGGGCCCTGGTTCTTACTCAGGGCCGTGAGTCCTCCGCAGGAGGCTGTACCCCCAGCCCCTAAAAGCCAGCCCCCACACGGTGCAGTGCTCTGAGGTGATGCAAATGTCCTGTATATTCAGTTGGGGTGACAGTTACACAGATGTACAGATTTGCCCAAACTCACCAAACCGTTCATTTAAAATCTGCGCATTCTGTCTGTACGTAAATTGGGGGGGGGGGCGGGGGGAGGCGCGGGCAGGCTCTGGACCCGACCTGCTGGTGCTCTCCTCAGCTCCCGACTCCCTCCCAAACTAGAGCCTGAGGAGGGGAGGGAAGGAGAGAGGGAGGGGAATTCGCGAACACGCAGGTGAACGTGGCCTCTGCTGACGACACTGTTAAGGACTCCGCATCCCCCGTGCTCCTGCCCCAGAGCCCCGTGCAGAGTGGGGGACGCTCTGCCCTGCCACCCCTCCCGCCTTCTCTCCTCTACCGCGGAGTCGGACTGCCCAGCGGGCAACCATCGTCTTTCACCTCTTAGCACCTTCCTCTGGGCTCTGAGCTACTGACGGGCGGGGGCCATTTCTTTCACTTGCTTCTCGGCTGCACTTGGCAGAGTGCTTGGCACACAGGGTGCTCTTAATAAATATTTGTTTCTCTGGCAATAGGTTTTAGAGTTACCTTCAAAGATATGAAATATACTGCCTTTAGATAAGAATGTTACTTCTAAGTAAGAATAATGGCTAAACTACATTAAATCTTGGTAACTTGGTAAAGATTTAAATCTCTTCTTTTTTTGGATATGTATGAATCCTACTGTCATGATTTATAAGTCCATAAAAGCCATATATTTACTGGGCAGAATAGACAGTAAGCCTGGAATGCCTAACAGCATGAGAATTCTTGCTATAAAGATTACTGATGCCTCAGGCTTTTAAAAAACGAGATGTCACACGAAGCTGTACATCAGGAGCTTGCCCTAAATATAAAACATTACCTACTGCTCTATCAATTCCACTTTAAATCACAGCTCCCGGCACTGTGGCGGGAGTATGTAGGCATGCGTGCACGCGCAAGCACACAGGCTGGTGTGTGTTTAAATTAACACCTGGCAACCTAAAAACAACATCTTAAAGGTAATTGTCAGAGCATGAAACACTGCACTAACCAAGAATGTCCAAGACTGTGAACGGGCACAGTAACACATCCAAAGCAACCTTGAAATTTGGTGTGATATTCTGTTAGAAACTTCAGTTTTTCAAGATCAATACTTTGAATCGAATGTTTTGAACCAGAAATCATGATTGTACAGCACTGGAGGGGGTATATCTCAAGCCATGAGTATGTAATTCCATAAAAGTAAGACTGGTTTCTCTGAGCTTGTACACAAATTTGAAACGGCTAGAAAGCCTGCAATACTACAAGTGGATACTGATGGTCCCCGTACGCCCGTGCTCCACACACCGTGGTTCAGGTCAACTCGCCAACGACCCTACTAAGGAGACTGTAGACCTACTTTGCACGTGAGGGAGGGGAGCAGGGTGCACAACTCTGAGCCAAAGGTCAGGCAAGAGCACTGGAAGCTCAGGATGGTGGGGGCAGGGCAGGGGTGGAGGGCTGACTCTGGCTGGGGTCCCCTAACCCCTGCGTGGGGCCTTTCTGACGGCACCGTTCTGGTAACAAACAGCTAAGTCACTCTCTGCTGTACAAACTTTGAAGTATCAACCGTAGTTCGAATTTTTCCCTCTCATCACAAAGGCGGAACTTGTGTTTTCTTCCGTTTTTTACAAAGGTAAGTAAAACTAATACACAGTGTACACAGAAGTCTAATAAATGCCAATTTAATACATGTAGCCTAAATGAGTACGACCGATTGGAGAAAGTGTATCAGTGCTTCATTTTCTAATAAGGCCAAGCTGAACTGTTTATAAAAACTTTAAGAGAATAACACTTTTACTTTGCATGCGAATTCTAGTCACAATTCTGACATTAAAATTTCAAAACACTTTCACAAACAGTATGCTAAAAACTCCTTGAAAAAGGTTTTATCCTATCTGTATTTACTGGTGCTATAAGAATATCCTTCTTCTAAAACTGCTAGAAATGATTTTCCGAGATTAAAAACAAATCTATCTTAAAGATAATACAGAAAGGACTGATTGCTCTCTCTCTTCAAAATGCTCAGTGAAACATCCCTCCCGCCCTTGGAACACATTCTCCAGGGGCCCTGGAGGGAAAACAGCAAAATTCTAAATCTGACTGAATCTGGCTCTGGCCAGGCTTCCCCACCCTGGGCCTCTACTAGCCTTTGCTGGGGGCGCGGCTGGAACAGGGCTCCTCAGCCCAGGGTGAGGGCACAGGGTGCCACTGCCCATCTGCGTTTTAAAAATGGAAGCTCTGAGATAGTTCTCTTTGGGTTGGGTTGGAGAGAGAGAGAGAGAGAGAGGAGAGAGAGAGAGAGAGGAGACAGAGAGAAAGAGAGAGAGAGAGAGAGAGACAGAGAGAGAGAGAGAGAGAGAGGGAGAGAGAGACAGAGAGAAAGAGAGAGAGAGAGAGAGAGACAGAGAGAGAGAGAGAGAGAGAGAGAGAGAGAGAGAGAGAGAGAGAGAGGGAGAGAGGTTTGCGTTGAGAGCTGCCAGGGTTGAAATTCCAGCAGGCGAGGGACACGCCTTCCCCCTCCCCACTCCCAGGGGCCTGCCAGTCGGATTTTTCTGTCAACGACCCCCCCCCCCGCCCCTCCCAGCTCAGACTTCCCCTGCCGGCTGGCCTCCTCCACACCCCCAGGCTGTCCGTTCCAGGGCTGCAGGTGCGGACCAAAGTCACTCCTTGCCACCAAAAGGAGGAGGGTGTGATCTGTTTCAGAAAACATGTGAAAATGTATTTCTCATCTCATCTCATCTATGGTCCTTCAGTCTCCTCTTCCTCCCTCCTCCTGCACTGACTGTACGGGCCTCAAAAGATGAAAACTCCAACCCCGCTCCTGTCTGAACTCTACCATGGAAATGACTTATTTTTAAAGTTTCCTGTTGGAGTTTTCCAGTGCGTAAATTCAACACTGTCACTAAATCATACCAAGTAAACAGCGATGAGTCATTCTCAGAAATCAGTCTCACGTTAAACCAATTATTCAAATGTCTGAGAGTAACATGAGCTAAGTGCAGCTTGGGGAAGGGTTTGTAACATAAGATGTACAGTAATACAAACAGTCCACCCGGAAAAGGACAATCACACCCCACCCACCCACCTAACAAGCAAACTTCTGATCAGCTGTCCCAGCTCACAAGAGGGAACAAGGTTTCCTGCAATTCTCAGCAGAGGGGGCTGAAATGATACCTCCGGGCCTTCTCAGAAAATTCTAGTCAAACAAAAACTGGAAATATTCTTTAAGCTCATCATAGCTATTTAGCTGTTTTCTTTTAAGGCCAATAGTTTACTGTCTCTAAATGATTAAAGAACATATATTCTCTCTGCTTATGTATGTATGTGTGTCTGTATATATAATAGTATATAGTAGTAGACAGAATTTCATTTAATATAGCTATCTTTTCTGGAAATGTCAGTCTTTCAAGACTGGACTCAGAAAATTAATTACTTAAAAGTTGTCTGGATAAGCAAAGAGAATCATTTTTACTCCTGCACCTGAAAGGCTGATATTGGATATTCTGCATGCATTTATTTACAAACAGAACTAGAATCTGTGACCACAAGGAGGAAACTGGAAGCACTGTGTCTTTGGCTAATGATGTCCTCAGCAGACAACCAGACAACACAGAGGTGTGGCCAACACTGAGTCTGCGCTGAACGCAGCAGGAGGAGCAGGCGGCTGGGGGACGCAGGGCCAGGCCGCCTGGGTTCTCATGTGGCTCCACCACTGACTGGCAAGTATTTTAACCCTGACAGGCCTCAGTTTACAAATCTGTAGGATGGGGATAATAACATCACCTACTCTAGGAAATACCTGAGGATAAATGCACTGGCTTACGTAAAGGGCTTGGCAGGTGTCTGTCACAGTCAGCAGTATGCAATGCTTGCTTCTATTATTGTGACTGCTTTGTTACTATTCATTTTAGAAGCAATTTACTTTTCCATGGTCTTAAATAAGGTTTAAAATTTTATTTTTTCAATCTAAATAAGTGGCCAAGGTAACTAATGCCTTTTCTCCCAAAGAAAATGTAGGTACTTCCAAATGTGGACAAGTTATTACCACTAGTAGCATAAAGACTATAAGCAAGGAAGTGACTACAGTGACTGACCACAGGCTTTAGGTTTGGTTAGGAGGACAGTCTTGGTCACTCCTAACCATATTATCGAGTTTGCTCTCTCATATTATCGAGTTTGCTCTGAAAGACAGAAATACATCACACACATATGTGAAAGCCTGACGAGGGCTTAAACTGTTTCCTCTCCAAGGTGTATGTGCATTGTTAACAGAGGTCTGAACTGAAGGAACCGCAAGGCTGATAATGGAATTGTCGGCGTGATGCTGATCACAGGGAAGATGGAGGGTCGCGGAGAGTCGGGCCTCCCCCGCCCACCTCAAGGGCAGCACCACACAGGCGTCCTAAGCACGGCGCAGGCGTGCGCATCCGAGGCAGGCTTGGGAGGCTATCTGCCTCAAGGGCGAACGTGGCCAGCAAGGGACCACGTGTGGTGTTCCCGTCCAGGGCCCGGCCTCCGGCATTCCCGGGCTCCAGGAAGCTGCCTGGCGAGGGAAGGCAAGCCCGTCCTTGTGCAGAGGGAGGGCAGCTCCCAGGCAGCCGAGGAACTGGCAGGGCCCCCAGCCTTCTCCTCGCCTTGGCTCCCGCTCATGGTGCTGCCCCTCAGGGGCCCAACGCACAGAGGCTGAGGCCCTGCTCCCGGAGGCATCAGCAGAGGGGACGACGGCTGCTCTGCGAGCCGGGCCCCGAGCCAGGACCTTCCGACAGGCCGCGCCCCGAGAGGCAGAGTGACCTGGTGGCACACGGGCTTTGGGACTGGATGGGATAAGCGAAACCCTCTACAGAACACCCCACTCGGGAACACCTAGGAGGCACTCGTGAAGGGCAGTCACTCGCGTTATCACGAACAATAATTTCATCCTCAGAACAAATGCATGAGGCCAGTAGGTTATCTCATTAGAGGTGAAGGAGCTGAGACTCTGAGAAGTAAAGTGTACCAAGGCTGCCTTCTTAGCAAGTAAAAAAAATGGAATTTAAACTTTCTTTTTTCCCCAAATCAAAATTTCCCCATACACTGTGCTGAAGGTAAGAGTGTGAGGACGCCAGAAGCAGGGAGTCGGGGGGAAGCTCACGCAGTAAACACCCGCCTGGGCTACCTCCCAAATGCTCTGCTTGGCTGACAAGACTCACTTTTGTGACTAACTTCTGGAAGGCCCAGGGGACCTGGGTGACATCCTGCCACTGGGCAGCCTTTGTACCACCCGTGACGCCAAGAATGAAAAGCCAGAGAAGTAGACAAGAGTGGAGGGATCCGGGATCCGACCAGGACAAAGTCCCTGGAGGCTGGGGTACACAATGAGGGAATAAATGGATCTGAAACAGAATAGATCATTTTCAGAAACGGAAGATATTTTAATGAATCTACCAAGACTGAAACTGTCCTAAGACTCACAACTCCTCCCATGGAGTTCAGAGCCCGTCAGTACGGCAAACAAAGGCCCACACAGCCTAGCTGGCCAGCCCTCCACTCTGGCCCCATCCCAGGTCCCCCGCCACCCTGCCACCCCACCTCCCACTCCCTCGGTCCTGGTTAAGTCCAGCACACAGCACATGGTCCCACACACCTGCTCACAGGTGCTAATCTGCCTGCAAGGCCAACCCTCTTCTCTGCCTGCCTCTTTCTCAGTCACTCTTGAAGGCCTAGATCCCAGGGCTCTTCCTGAAGCTCAGAGGTGAGCCACTTACATCGACCATTTAGAATGTTTCTACTACTCATTCTGAATACTTTTCATACACCACTTATTCGACTCTATTTTCACACCTGTCTCCCCCTTTACAGTGTGAATTCCTTGAGAGTAAGCACGAGGCCAAATCCATTTCTTCATTCCCAGCGCCTGGAGTACTGGCTGATACACAGCATACGGCAGATACAGATTTGCTGAAATGAACTAAAAGCCTACACCACGCCGCCAAATAGCACATTCGTTCATATTTGGAGTCAAAATTATTCCTGCTTTTACTCTTAACTGCAACACAGCAGTAGATTTGAATTAAAACTAAATTCACAGCTTGAGACTAAGTATCACTCTTGGTCCATTAGAATGTGATGGGTCTGAAATTAAATTCTATCAGAATGAGATAAGCAATAGGCTTTTAAGGGGGGGCGGGGGGAGCAACCTCATAGTGACTTCAAGTGTTGATGAAAAAAAGGCTTTTTATAGGAACACGACTTTGATCCTCCAGGAAAAAAACCAAACAACAAAAAAACACGAAATATGCTAAAGATCAAAACTGTTTTCGACGTGTGACAGATAGTTCGATTATATTTTTTTAGAAAAGGAGAATACTCTCTAACATTTGAAATAAGAGCACTTTTCTCATTTAACCAGAGAAATGAAGCCTGGGGAGATATAAAGAAATTTCACAATGTCAAAAGCACTCAGATTTTATTAAGTTGAGATATGTAACAGAAATCTTGGGCACTCATGCACTCAGCAAAAGCTAATATACCCAAATCAGAACACCTGACAATAAAGGGTGAATAAGAATTCCTATTCCCCTCAATGTTCCACACATTGGAAAAATAACCTTTATTTGTTCTCCCCTCTCTCTCTGTCTCTTACACATACACACCACCTACCACCTCCATCCCAGATATTACTTGTTGGCAAAATCATCCAGATCCTATGCTCACGTTTTACTTTTTCAAATCCTTCCACTACAAATATGATTGAAACTGTAATTGTTAAAGCCCCCAGACCTTGGCTGGGAAGGGTCAGGATGGTGTCCTACTCTGAAAGTAGAACAAGGAAAGAATTACCTTGGTCACTAATGAACTTGGCATACGCTCTTCTTATCACAGAGGAAAATCAGAATTCGGCATTCATGCCCCTTTCCTTTCTTAATAGTATTTTCTTATTATTATTAAAGTGATTCACATTCACTGTAAATACTACAAAAAAATATATGGGAAAAAGAAACCAATCCTTAATTTTACCAGCCAGAGATAACTGCTATTAATGTTGTAGTGTATTTCTTTGGGGTCATTTTGTCATGCACATCTGTATCTGTGTAAATATACATATAAGATAGATACAAAAATATAAAAGTAGGGGTTTACGAGATACAATGTTGTGTCCTGCTTCGAATTCCCACTGACCATAATGTCATGAGCACTGGGCCAAGACGGTGCATGCTCTTTGAAAACATGGTTTTATTGGTTACATATCGTATCACCATAATTTATCGAAACATTCCCAACGGATGGAAAAGTAGATTGTTTCTAATATTATCAACAATGCTGACGTCGGCATAAGTATGAATGCAGCTGACCATGACGGAGTGCTTATCTGACATCGTACATGGACGATCTAATCTACTCCTCACAGCTGCTCTTTGCCATAAGAGCTAATATGACCCCCTTTCTGGCTGAGTAAACTGAGTTGCAAAGAGGCTAAATACTTTGCTCAGGGTCACCCAACTATTATTTAGCAGAACCCCAGGTGTAAACCTATTTAGGGTGGTTTGAGCCTGAGTTTCTCATTTATTTATAGCTAAGTCTATGACAATCTTCACTATTTCTAATCCATAAAATATCCTTGGTTATTCTGAAAAATCAACTAAATACTATCTAGACTTCTATGGTTCCATCTTTAACCCTTTACTCCTCTTTTTCTTTTAATATTTTATTTATTTATTTATTTGGTTGGTTCATTGCACCAGGTCCTAAGTGCAGTAGGCTGGTGGGCTCCTCAGTGGTGGCACGCATGTGGGATCTAGTTCCCTGACCAGGGATCGAACCCGGGCCCCTGCATTGTGAGTGCAGAGTCTTAACCACTGTGCCAAGATTTATTGTGGTGTTCGTTATGGGTGAGGTTAGATTTTTTTCCAACTAGTTAACCAATTACCCCTGGTTCACTTTTATAACAAACTTTCCTTTTCTCTCTGGGTTTCTGGGCTTTCCTTCTCACATGTTAACTTTTTATAACTTCTCAGGTGTCTGCTTCTAAAGGATGCTCTCTTTCACTAACCTATGGATTTCTGTACATTGTTGATTATTTTAACTTCAGGGTATATTTTAATACTGTTGAGATAATTCCTCAGTTATTTTCATTTTTTGTCAAAATTCTGGGTTCCCCCCTCAGGGGACTGTAATTGGCCTAGCAATTAACAATGAGTCTAAAACCAACGCATATCTTTACAATATTCCATATTTCCATCCAGGAACAAGGTACATCTCTCAGTTTATGTGGCTGGTTTTCCGCTCACCTAAGTCTCTCAGATACCTCTTGTTATGGATACTGCGAAATAATGGTTTTTACTATTAAACACAAATCCGTTTAAAACCCCTATAGTCTAGAAACTGACCACATGGCCTAGTAAAGGAAATCGGATTCCAGGCTTTTACAAACTGCTGAGTCGCCCCGGGCAAATGACTTCCCCACTGTCTTCCTTTCGGTATCTAGGATGTGTGTAAATGATGCTTCTGAGAAATATGCACGTCCCTGAAATGCAGTTTTCTACACTAATCTCCAAGAAGTCACAGACTACTGCAAACAGTGCAACAGGAACTAAGGAGTGCGATCACTGCCGAGAACAAAGTCAGTCCCACATGCGCTGTTTTACAAAAGGTGCCCCCTCGTAAGGACTCGCACACGTTGGTCCGAGATTTCAAATGTCTTTCTCCAGCGAATGTGGATGCACTGGAGCACAGCAGAGAATCTGGGTCTGGAGGTCAGACGTCAGCCTGCTACTGCTCCAAGCAGGTAACTCAACTACCCAAGCTCTGACTAACCAGTAAATCTGGACACTCATCCACTGCCCATTAATTCCTCACACTGCGCATTAGGTATAGTGGCAGGTGTTAAACCAGACACCTGTGTCCCGCTGGCACGGAGCTTACAGCCTCCTGGGGAAGAGAGCAGTGGGAACCACGGAAGAGCCTGGTTAGTACGCAACAGTAACAGACTACAGTAAATTGTTGTATTTGATGTATATATTTAGCATGATTCTTCCTTTTAAACAACATGAAGCCTTTTCTGCAAAAGAACAAGCTGATCACTCTACAAGATACAGAAAAGGGCTTGTGGGTCTTTCAAAAGAAAAAATTTACAATACACTCAACCATGACATGTGTCCTCAAGATAGGAATTTTAATTTCATTTACTGTAACAGGAACTATAAGTTCAGGAAACTAATGGTGACGGTTTGATTTATGAATTTTGACATATTTCTTGAACTGGGATTACATTACAAAGAAGTGGAATTCTAAGCAAGCCAGCTCTTGCCTATACATTCAATCTTCGAATCAATAAGCTGGGATTCTGTGCAACGTGCTTCTGACAGACGGAAAACACAGAGTCTAACTGAGATGGGCCATACACCTGTAATTTAAAAGTTCCTTAACACACTCTCGGGATTGAGCTAGAACAGATTTTGGTATCCACACAGAAAACACTTCAGCTCTCTACTCAATAATAACGAAAGAGAAAGTCAACTCAGAAAGCATCTGTGGTCAAACTGAAGAGAAAAAAAAAAATTCTCATCCTAAAGAAAGTTCTCATATTTGCTTTCACTCTGCTTCCTCCCAAAAGTCCCATCTATTAGAAAAGTAATAAACAGAGAATACACAATATGAGGGTTTCTGTAAACACCTGTGAAATGTGTACAAATTTCCATTTAAATACATACAATGGGGAGACACTGAAATGAACTAGATCTGCTCATTTACAGTGAGGTTGGTGCGGGAGGGGAGAGCAGGAGGTGGTAAGCAACACCAGACACCAAGACACGCTATTAGATGCTTTATGTAAGTGATCACATTTAATCCTTCCCACCCGGTGAGGTAGGTGTAACAGTTTCCACTTTACATATGAAGAAGCTGAGATTCAGAGGTTAAGTCACATGTCCCAATTTATACTTTATACAGCTAAAAAGTGGTGAAATTAAGAGGCAAATGTGGGCTTCTCTAAGACTTGTCTGGATTCTCTGCGCTATCCCAAGCCTCCCGTCTGTTGTAAGGTTCCCCCATAAGCATCACTCATATTTATGGATCCAAATGTTACAAGCCGAGGGAAGACAGAGGAGCCAGTGCCAGGAGAGCCCAATGTCAGGACATTTTCAATAGCCTATCTGGAATTCCCCAGATAGTCAGGCATAGAGTTATGGTATTGAAGCTTCCTGTAAAAATGGAAAAATACGTGTCTGGGAAAGAGGGCATTAGCCATTATCATCCACGGAGATCTAGGGAAAGGGGTTTCACAGAAGACTAATCCTCAAGGGAGAAGCAAGGAAAAGTGGTGGTGGTGGTGGAGGATGATTAGGAAGGTACCACTTGTACTCACTAAAGTAAAACTGAGTGACACTAAAGTCAGATTTTGTGTATGTCATGGTTTTGCCAGGGGTCAGTTTATGGATGCGTATCACACTAAAGTCTTAAGTAAAAACAACAGCACACATATGCTGCAATATGCACCAGAATTAACAACTGATAATGTATTTACATACAGAAACTGAGGGTGGGGGGAGTATAAAGCAGGGGAGTAAGGAGTAGATTGACAGGGTACAGAGGGGAGCGGGGGCTAGAAAGCTTCCCTGCACTGACCTCAGAAGGTTTTGAGGAGGAGGCACCTCATGACCTTCAGTTCTAAAGGCCAAGTTAAGGCCCCTGGGGTAAAGAATGCAGGCTGGGAAGCCCACACAGGGCAGGCACAGGCCAAGAAGGCAGGTGCTGGCCTTGTGGGAGGACAGAGCACCAAGGGCCCTGCCACCTCAACCCACTCTAGAGCAGCACAAAGGAAACACCAGCACACACTTGTCAAGCGCTCATTTCTCTGCAGAACACTCACTCAGTCAATTCTCCGGGTAACTGTTAAGTCAGCCAGCACTGACGCAGAAGACAAGGACTGACCCCTGATAAGAGCAATAACCTTAAGAAAATAATTAGGAAATAGCAAGAGATTTTTTTAAGTTTCATGATTTAATAGCTGAATATGCTGCTTAAGAACATTTCAGATAGAAAGAAATCATTTTTAAAAACGATTTAATAGTTTGCCTGCTCACGGCTTCTCCCATCTGGATGTGAAAGGTTACCCCCCCCCTCGAAAAAAATCGTGTTACGAATGCTTAACAATCATAAATTTAGTCTAAAACTTTAAGGTTAATGAAAAAAGTGCAATCAGATCTACAAAGCCTAAACTTCAGATTAAAAAATTTTTAAATTATTTGCAAATATTATGCTATATAGATGTCCTAACAGTCTAAAATATAGATATGGATAAATCAAATAAAAATAAGGCAAATTACAATAAGTTAGAATATATTCAAATATATCCTAAACATAAAAGACTTTCAAAAATAATTACAGAACCCAGAATTTAGAAGAATATTAATTTTTGTTTAAAAAAGTTATTTTATTTTTACTACATGTCTTTGTTTGCAAATATAGTCAGGACATTTTATAGTTAAATTAAGACTCCTTGAAGAGGAGGCCTGTGTCTTACCTGCTTTATATTTTCAGCATCTAAAACTGTGCTCAGTATGTAGTGGACAGATGACAAATATTTTAAAATAAATTCTCATTCAAGAAAAATTTACTGAATGCTTACTATGTAGCAGGTACAGTTTAGATGTTGGGAATCACACAATGGGTAAAACATTTTAATGAAAAATGTAACACAAAGATTTCATATATATGTGTATATAAAAGTGAAACCTACCTTCAAAATAGATTATTCCAAATTGGGGTGGTCAAACAGTTTATTGTCTTTACACTTTGAACTTTTCCATATAGGACAGGCTTATTTTTAAAATGAAGTTATGCCTTTAATGAAAGCTTTATGCGTGCATATGTTTGAACACATGGGATCAAACATGTGTGAATGCTAGCAATCTTTTCTATCAGGAGGAGGAGGAGGAAGAGAAGAAACTGAACAGCATTTCCACAAAACCTTTGGCAGAATGGATTCAGTAGCCAAAACAGTGGATGGCCCACCTTAGTCAATATGGTTTCTTTGGGGGAAAAAGAAGGTAGAGAAACTAGATCACCTGCTCATCCATGTTTGATAATGCATTTAGCTTTATGGAAAAACAAAAACAAAAACCATGTTTGGTTTTTCTTCTAATAAAGCATTCAGTTAAAGAATTCGTGACAATAGCAAAGAAAAGAAGAATGGGGAAGAAAAAAAGTAAACTATACACTCCTTATTCTAACAAAGAAGAAGCTGGAGAATGCTTTCTTCATATTTACAGCATTAATACCCATGTGCTTCTCACAATAGAAACCAAAATAAAATCTCCATTTCAGGTCCACAACGGTTTTAAAAGTAAGCTAACCACTACAGATGAAGCAAGAAAATACCACGTAAGTCGAGCACACAACACAAGGTAAGAAGTCGCTAAGTAGTTAAGCACATCTCCCTACCATGACTTGGTAAAGGGAAGTCTAGAAATTCCTTTACAATTCAGGAAATACTACAATCCATCATGTGTACAGGCCTAAGAGTTCAAGATTCATGGAAGACTGGGTAAGATAAATTTCTGAGCAGATTTTCAATCTGAAACCAGGCAACTTGATCCTCTTAAACACTGCCCAAAGACACAAATGGAAAGGAAGATGATTGCCCTTCCTGCTACTGTGGTGCAGGCCAGCTCCCGTCCTGGCTGAGACAGGGCTACTCCAGGCACTGGCACAGCCAGACCGGAGGACCACGTCACTCATCTGCTCCTCTCCGACAGCCCTCCCCACAGGGACTCTGGTTAGAGCTGCTAGTGCCCGTGCGGATCTCCCTACTGAGGTGAGTCTGTCTTCCCCAGAGCACGTGGCACATAGCAGTTTCCAGCCAATAAATGCTAGCTGAATTAAATCACACTTAGTCTCTCTGAGCCTTGGTTTCTTCATTTAGAAAATGATGATAATATCTTTTCAGCCTTTTCCACAGAGGTGTCAAAAGGTTCCAAAGAACTAATGCAGATGAAAAGAACTTTGTAACAGGGAAAGGGCCACATAACTAACTACAGGGGGAGCCATCAGCAGGTGGGCACGCACTCAATGCAATGAACAAAGTTACACAGACAAGCACAGAGACCAGGCTGGGCTTAAATGGCTTCTGGTCAAACCTCAGAGCAGTCAGGGAGTACACAAAGATTCCAGGAAGTGTGTGTCAGTAACTCTGGGATTCCAGTTCAATGAGGCAAGAATGGCCCCTCGGTGCTCCTAGAGGGGAAGATGCACAGGAGGACACACCTGTCTGTCTTATCCATCTCAGGGTCCAAGGCTGGGACCATCCACATTTGATGCATGGATGAATCAGAGACAGGGATGTGAGCAGCAAACGGGTGGCAGACTTGGACCAAGAGCAGGCCCAAGGGGGCTGGCTGGCCTGGGAGAGCAGGGTTCACCAGCCTCCAGCATCTTCGGTCTCAAGCCATTCAGGAAGTCTATTTTAAACCCCTTCTCCAAACCCTTGGAGAGCTCCCAAATGAGAAGCTCCATGGTACAGGGGAGAGAGCACAGGCCCAGGAGCTCACAGACAAATCTAAATTCTACTCTGGACTCTGCAAATCACTAACTGATGGCCTCTCCCTACAGTGTGGTCGGCAGAACCGGATTTGCAGGGCTGATGCAAAGATTAAAGTGGATAATACATGTAGTTCACTAAGCACAACACTGGACATAGTAGACACTAAACAAATCGTGAGTCCCTTTTTCCCTCTGGGTGAGGGATGAACTAAATTAAGCTCAATGATACAAAATCCCCCTAACTCATACTTTGAGTCTTAGAGTAGAGAAAGAGCCAAACATCCCTTTAGGCCCCAATTTGCAGAGAAGTGGGACAATCCATCCAGACAATACAATGAAAATTAATGGCATGGTGATAAAGACCTGCTACATAACCATCCATCTCTCCAAAATTATTACTAAAGTCGTCAAGTGCTAGTGAACTCCATCCTTTGAGGCATCAATGAGCAAGGCTAATGTCTCTAACGCTCAGACGGAATCAGGATTTGGCTGCAAGACTGTTATGCTGTGGTAGATTCTTTGGAAAGAGAAAAAAAAATCCCACAAGTAATGCTTTCAGGTTAAGCTTTTTGTTGGCGTAGGTAAAAAAAGTAGGAGAAACAGAGGCATTCTTACACTCAAAGAATGAACTCCTTCATACCTTCAAGAGTGTTTGCTCAGAAGTCAGCAGTGCTATTAGCAACTGCACACGTGAAGGACACACTATAGACTTCCTGTGAGCCCCGCGACCTCTCCAGAGCAGCACTCGGGCACACTCCGTATTTACTTACGGCGCAATCTGATCCTGACTTCAGTGAGTTATTTCATAAGCCTTTTAAGGGTTACTACATTTTGTTCCTTTAAGAAGCCAATCCAAATTAGCAACAAAAGATTAGGTAAACACAAGAAAACCACCTCTTTTGTGCTCCTGAAGAAAGGCAGTCTTGGTCATTAAAAAAAGGTAAAGTGTTTTATCCTCTATCAACTTTCTCTTACAAAAATCAGTCCAGTAATTTTCCAAGGGTGGATCAGTAGTCCTCCACTCACACCTGCTTGAAGTTGAGGAGCCGTCAAAACGGTAAACCCATGCAATAAACGAGCAAGTTATCCGGTGCTCCGTTCTGTGCCATGTCCTGTAGGAATCATTCCAGTTATCAAATGCTGCAAAACATACTCCCCCAAAACTTAGCATCTTAGGATGACCATTCCATTTTCAACCTTTTCTCTCCTCTGTCCTTTAGACTGGATGATTTCTTCTGTTCTTTAGACTGGATGGTTTCTATTGATCTATCTCCAAGAACACTTACTCTCTGTCATCTCAAGTTGTTAAGCTCATTCAGTAAAATTTTTATATTTTATTTGGATACTGCATTTTTCAGTTCTAGAACTTCCACCTGGTTCTTTTTTATAGTTTCCATTTCTCTGCTGAGATAAGTAAGCTATCTATTCATTCATTCAAAGCATGTTTTTTTTACATCCTTGAGCATAGTTACAACTGCTTTAAAATCCTTGTCTGATAAACCCAACATGTGTGTCACCACACAGTCTATCTCCGTTATCTTTTTTGTCTGGATAACGGGTCATATTTTTCTGTGTTTCAAGTAAGTTTGGATTGTAAGTTATCTTAGACATTGTGAATGCTATGCTGTGGAAAATTCTAGATTCTATTATATTCCTCTAAAGAATATTGATATTTTTGTTTTAGCAGGTAATTACCTTGGTTGGACTTAAACCGTAAACTCCAGGGTGGCAGCTCAAATCTCAGTATAATTATCTTATCCTTAGCTTAGCTGCTTGGAGCCTGCCCCATGCATCTCTGATTCAGGCATCAGCAGGGATTTAGGTGGCTGGTACACAGAATGTGGGGCTTAACTTCCTCCTTTCCGGGATTCCCCCTTTCACTTTCTAAAGGCTGTGATTGCTCCAAACTGTCCTTTGATTCTTTAAGCTAAAAGTACTGTAGATTTTCTATCAGAGTTTTAACTGCCCTGCATGGCACACTCTCTGCTATGCCATTCTTCCAACTGTCATTTCGATTCCAAAATCTATCTGTCCGTGTCAAATTTGAGTGTCTTCATCACATAGCTGTCTTTTGTCCAGAGTTTATAATTATTATTTGCAAGAGGATCAGTCCAACGTTAGCTTACAGGGCCATTAACAGAAGCAGAACCTACAAAAATTTTTTCTTTCCCCAATTTTTTACTTTTTCTCACAGTGTTGTGGGTCATGAATTCAGAAAGGGCTTTGCCAGGCAGGCTGTCCCTGATTCATGTGGCATCAGCTGGGCAACTGAGGAACTGAGCTTGGAACGAAGGAGCTGAGCAACTACCTAAACAGTTCCAAGATGGTTTCTCACTTACATGCCTGGTTCCTTGGTGTTCCTTGACTAGTCCCTTTCTCTCTCCTCACTGCATCTCATCCTCCAGGACTTCTCCATGTGGACTTGGTAATCTCAGGGGATCTGCACTTCTTACATGGTGACTGGCTTCTAAGAAGCCAGATACAGAATCTGCCAGACCAGTCAAGGGCTACACCAGAAGTGGTACAGGATCACTCCCACCATATTTTATTATTCAAAGCAGTCACAGGGCCTTAGTCATCTAGATTCAAGAGGATGGAGAAATAAATCTAACGCCTGATGGGGGAGTGGCAAAGTCACATTGCAGGAATACATGCAGAATGGTGAGGTACTTCTGCAGCCATCTTGGAAAAAATATAACCTGCCACACACATATTCAATATCTGATGAAGCAAAACAAATGCCACCCAAAGTAAAACTCTGGAAAAATACAGGCAGACTTGTTCAGTATGAAGCATATGGTCCAATTCTCCTGCCATCTCTTTTTAATCACCCTCTCACATTATCTATACAATTACCCCTAAGCTATTCAGCACAAAAGAGGTTTCTAATGGCAGTCTATTGAGTTTTCAGAGATTTAATACTTAAACATCATGTCTATTTCAAAATATTGGGAAGAAATGCTTATGATGCTATCATCCATAAATGTAGGGCACAGATGTTAAGGTTTGTTTTTTTGTTTGTTTTTTTATACATCTTTATTGGAGTATAGCTGCTTTACAATGTTGTGTTAGTTTCTGCTGTACAACAAAGTGAATCAGCCCTATGTATACACATATCCCCATATCCTCTCCCTCTTGAGTCTCCCTCCCACCCTCCCTATCCCACTCCTCTAGGTGTTCACAAAGCACCGAGTTATGTCCCTGTGCTATGCAGCAGCTTCCCACTAGCTATCTATTTTACATTTGGCAGTGTATATATGTCCATGCTACTCTCACTACGTCCCAGCCTCCCCTTCCCCCCTCCATGTCCTCAAGTCCATTCTCAACGTCTGCATCTTTATTCCTGCCCTACCACTAGGTTCATCGGTACCATTTTTCTAGATTCCATATATATGTGTTAGCATACGGTATTTGTTTTTCTCTTTCTGACTTACTTCACTCTGTATGACAGACTCTAGGTCCATCGGTTTGTTTGTTTTTTAAGATAACAGTCAATAAAAACTACTGTTTATTAAACGTCTACTATGTGTTTGAAAATTTCTAGGTTCTATTTTTCATTCACTGTTCTCTATATAAACAAACAGTGTGTTTAAATGCACAGACTTAGGACAGCATTGACTATTTAAAAGAAAGGAGACTGGCTCAAACACACTATGGACAAACACAACGCAGAATTACAAAAATACAAACCCTAATACAAACAAATATGACACATTATGTTTATCTGTGGTAATATATGCATATAGATATACCTCAAGCTACTTTCTAAGCACCTCAAGCTTCATTCCCCAAAAGTGAACAGATTCTGAATCCTAAATATTATATTCTAAATAAAGCCACATATGTATGAAACATACTAAGAAAGAACCGTACCTTGTCTTGGTTATCTTTATTCTTGTAACACAGATTTCCAATCAGACGAATGAGATGAGACTTGAAGCCTTCAGCCATATTTGAGATGTCACCGTCTGCTTTTATGCAAGCACAGGTGCTGAAGATGTTTACGGTGTCACTGCCAGCTACATGAATCACTTGTAAAAGTTCTATGACAAAAACAATAAACTTCATTTTCCATAGAAAAATTTTTATTTTTACATTTTGTACTAGATTCCCATAAATAAATCTAATTTATTTTAATGGATTAAAATAAAATACAGGTAGAGTACTGAAAGCTTTCTTTAAAATAACAATTAGAAGGCTCTTCTGCTTTTGCTTTAGAATTTTTCATGGCTCTAGTTTTGCAGATAAGCCAAAATGATTACCCCCACCTGGACTTTCTATTTATCCACAAAGAAAAGTTAGCTAAAAATTTTCTACCATCTGTCCTAGTAAAAGGTTTCCAATTCCAACTACTTTATGAAGGAACTCATGTGACAACTACAGTCAGCTAAGTCTAACTTGCAACACCTATCTGTAATGAGCCATATGACAAAAACCAAGAAGCATGCTGATTTTTTTTCTCATTGTCCAGATAATCAGAAGGCAGCATGTGTTCCCCATTAATCTATTTTGGCTACCCTCAGAAGAAATAACTTAACATTGTTATACTCTATGAAATGCTTGTAGGCAGCCTATGAAAGTAGACAATCTTCCAGAAGCTTTATTAAATGTTTTCACATTATCTCATTTAACACTCTCAATAAAGTTACTAAAGGCAGGTCACTTTCCCAATTTTATAGTGAAGAAATCGGGCTCAGAGAAGTTAGTAATTGGGCAGAGTTGGGCTGACAACCCATGTTTGCCCTGGCTCCAAACACGTGCTTTTCCCACGATGATTCAGTTTCTCAGGTTTGTGATGCCTTATTTTAATTATCACTGGAAGCACCGCGTTCAAAATAAAACACTGATATGCGATTCTAAATATCTCCTAAAGCTCACTGCTAACTCATCTACCCATCTAGACACCAATTCATCTTTCTTAGCATATGGGTCTCCAGAATAAGTATAATCTTTTTTTTAAAGAAAAAAATAGCAAACACTGAAGAGCAACCATAAGCATGGCTAAGCACAAGGAACAGGTTGTAGATGAATTATTTTGCAAACAGCTTTTTAGCAACGATGGGAAGATTTCAAGCAATGGCTTCTTGTTTAAAACAGTTTTCTTATAAGAACAGAATACATAATTATCAGTACTGCGGGTACAGCAATATTCTTCATGTTCCATAAGTGTAACTGGAAAAATTTACTAACAAATCTGGTAAAACTATAGGAGCATGAAAATCGCCAACATCGTCGAAACCCCATCACTGTCATAACACCCCCATCACTGTCGTAACTGCCCCCTCCATCATCACCATCACAACCACTACTGATGGAACACCCACTATGGGCACCCTGTGTAACAGGATTAATATCCTCATCAGCTGATTAGGCATCACAAACAGCAGGTAAGTGGCAAAAGCCTGAGCTGTTACCAAAACACTGTGATTCCTTTCAAGAAAAAATATTCCAAAAAATCTCAAAAATATACTAATACACTGAAAATTAAGGATCTGTGTTTGAACTTATACTACAGTATGACAAGTCAAAGATTTTTTAGTTAAAAATAACATGGGGACTTCCATGGTGGTCCAGCGGTTAAGACTCCACGCTCCCAATGCAGGGGGCCCAGATTCAATCCCTGGTCAAGGAACTAGATCCCGCATGCATGCCACAATTAAAGATCCCTCATGCTGCAACCAAAGATCCCACACGCTGCAACCAAAGATCCCGCATGCTGCAACTAAAGACCCGGCGCAGCCAAATAAATAAATAAATAAAACATATATAAATACATAAATAAATAAATAAAATAATATGTGCGATATTTCACTCACCAATCACTCTTTCCAGCAAGCCAGGAAAAACCTGTAGATAGCCGAGCAGGTCAGTATTAGCAGTCATTTCACAAAGGACATCAAGAAGCCTAATTGTAGCCAGTGCCTCCTAAAAGGAAAAGAAAATATGACTTTTAAGGTAAGCTAAATGATTTGACTATTGTTAAGTAACTGTAGGAGAATGAAATATTACAAAAAATATTCAAGAGACAGTGCTTGTAACATCTACACAGAGAACCAGAACATCAAGAACAAAACAGAAGTATTAAACATGTACAGGAATAATCATTTTCACCAACAGCAGACATCTGCTATCAAGAATGCAAGATTACGTGTCATTATGTGTCTTCTTGGAGCAAAGAGTCAGAAAAGTTCTTATTCAAGCAAAAATACCTTCCAACAGTGGAATAAATGTTCAAAATTACTAGCTATGTACATAACATTTATGCAAATACTTTCTTTTTAAAGCGTTCCCAGCAAGCAAGTTCTACTTTAAAGATACAAATATCCCATGAAATACATTAATTTCTTGTCCACAGGAATCCTGTAAAATGCTGTGGTTGAAAGAACTTCAGCTGCAATAACTTGGATTATTTCTGGGTGAATATAAACCTATATGCAATATCTTGGTAGCTTAGAAAAGATACTCGAAAATGTTAGTTCACATAACTACTAAGTAACGTATTATCAAATAGAGTACGTGATCAAGAAACTACCAGCTACTAACTGCATGGCATTAGGTAGTCTAAATATAATTTTAAAATGTAATTTTTGCACAGATTTTTTTACTTCATTTTTACGGTGCACATTATTTGACAAAATGTGGTAAATAATATAAATTTAACCGTTTATTATCTCACATAATGTTCTTCAAAAGAAAAACAAGTTATTTCCTTTTTAAAATTCTAAATGTGTATTTATTATTCTCCAATTAGGAGACAGTATTTTTTTTTAAAGATTTCTTTGATGTGGACCACTTTTAAAGTCTTTATTGAATTTGTTACAACATGCTCTATGTTTTGGTTTTTTGGCCACGACGCATGTGGGATCTTAGCTCCCCGACCAGGGATCGAACCCACACCTCCTGCACTGGAACGCAAAGTCTTAACCACTGGACTGCCAGGTAAGTCCCCAGGAGATAATATTTTAATATAGTATTCTGAAATCTCAAATAGCAAGAAACACATTTTTTGTGTCTTTAATTTTAATAGCTTTCGCTTGCTAGTTTAAAAGTTAGGAGAAAATATCTAGATTAGAAGTCTGTTTAGAAGACTGGAGCAAATCCATTAACTTATTTAGCACAGCGTCTGCATCCTCTTTTATTAAATGAGTAGTTGCCCAGACGGTCATCTTCGGATACCACTTCTCCTTCAAGAAATGGCTGATTGGCTATAGGTCTGGAGCAGAGCACATACGAGATGACCCTGGACACCTTGTCATACCAGAGAGCAAGGCAGCTATCAGAGTCTCCTCGGATCATGTCAGAAGGAATCAGAAGCAACTTGAAGAGGCTCCCCCGGCCAGCAATGGCACGTGAAACCATTAGGAAGAATTACTGCTAAAATGGACTGAAAACAAATCCAGTGGTTTACAAGCCATGACTTCATAATAACGATTAAAGTAAAACTAAACAACTCACTCATCAACTTTGTATGATGCCATAAAACCAGCTCAATACTTTGAAGACTGGTAATCAAAGGGGGGGGGGGATCAACCATTTATTCTGTTTTTCTTAATCAAAATGAACCTTGCATAACCTAATAGTTTATTAGAAGTTTCTCTTTATAAAATATTCCAGCTAAAAAATAAAAAATGAATGATAGAGTCCAAATACCATTTCACAACCTGCAAAGAATTAATGGATCTAGGCAATAGTCATTAACAACTGCTAACATTACAAAGAGAGACAACCAGACATTATATGACTCTTGATGAAAGTACTTATCACCAACAATGAAATATACTAGAAAGAGGAAAAAAAAAAAAAAAAAAGACCTAACCCAAATCTGAATAAGCCTCTGGAAGGAATTATTCTTCACAGGAAATGCAGGAAAAGAGGGGGTATGTTAAACCCCACCATGGAGATATCCTCATCAAAAAGGAAACTGTAGGAAACTGTACAGGTGAAACAATCCAGTTCAACAGAAAATGAGCAAAGGTGGAAAAAAAAGAGAGGAGGAGGAAGAGGAAAGGGGAAACTAGTCAAAGGAGATTTAAGATACAGCAGCCAATTGCAATGTATGCCCTTATATCCTGATTCAAAGAAATAAACTTGAAAAAGAATATTAGACAATGGGGAACATTTGAATACTGTTCATTTGATATTAAAATTTTATTAAGTTTTCAGATGTGCTAACTGTATTTTACTTATGTATGAAGACTCCTTATCTTTTAGAGACACATGTAAACTATTAACTGATGAACTATGTGGGAGCCCTCTTTGAATCGGGGGCAACTGGCATAAGAATGGGTGGGATTGTTGATGAAACAAGAATGGGGATGAAAAGGAAGTTCCAGGATAGAATATATAGTATATTGTGTCTCAAAAAAGCAACAAAATGTATAGGTGTGTATATACAAAAAACTTTCGGAAGGAAAAAAGTATACGCTGATATATCTGTAGAAAATAGATGGGGGGATGGGTGAAAAAGAGGAGTTCTTAACCTTCTGTTCCACAGCATTTGGCTTGAATTATTTTTTCTTACAACAAAGAAAATATTTCATAAGAAAGGCAAGTTTCACTACAGCAAGTGACAAGACTGAGACTCAAGATAAAGCTAAACTGACTCTTCAATCTTAAAAAATAAGCATACTACAGCTGACAAAAACACACCAAAAACTGGAAACAAGTAGTACGCCAAAATTTACCAAAGGACAGAAACAGGTATGTTAATATGAGAACCTAAGAGTATTTGTATAAAGGAACACACGAATAAAACCTCAGAATTTTAAAGCCAAACAATTAAATAAATTTAAAAACTGATGCTATTAAAAACATCTATTTTCATTCTGATTTTTAGGTCATAGCATCATGAGAACTTTATTGGATGTCTTGTCCTAAAAATATCACAAATGGGTAAATGCAGTGGTTTGCTGGTAAACTGGCAGTGGATTCAGCAGTGAATGGTATAAACACTTCTACTGTGGCCGACTTCAAACTACCAAGCTCACAAATTTCTGCATATTAATTAATAACTGACTCTCAGAGGTTGGTAGAGGCCAGCTCCGATACACTATGAGGTTTATGGTATATTTAATATTGAGGTACAGGTCCTTCTTAAATACTACTATGGCTTTTTTCTAAACTTCAACCTTAAAGGATACCATATATACATTAACAAGTACAAGTCATGAGTATATAGATCAATGAATTTTCAAAAAGTTAACTATTTGGGTTTTTCAAAAAAAAATAACTATCTACAATTTTCTATCTATTAATGCATAATAATTCCTCCCACCTTTAAAGAAAGAAGTGTGAAAAATATAACTTTTCCTAAACATAAAAAGTTACATCAGGTAACTTCTTGGTAAAACACTGAAATCATCTATACTTTGAATATAAGTGCCTTGAAAAAGTTCAAAGCTGTGATTTAACAAGTACTAAGTGTACTTCATTTTCTGTCTCCTGGAAAATTCCTTTTTGAAACTTCCTTGAAGCACAGCTCGCTGCTCCTCCTGCTGGAAACAGAGGCAACTCTATCTCCAGAAAGAGAAGCAGCCTACAAGTAAAGCTTTCTGCTACCACAGAAAGGAGAATTAAAATACTGACCTTACCGCGAGACCTGACATGGCCTCTCTGATCCAGCACAGAAAATCAACAGCAAAGCAACCTTGAAGAAAGTATTTTCACAAAGAAGGAGATACCCTTACATGGCAGAACAAGCATAATCGCGGCCTACATTTACTGTGGGAGTTAACAGGTCCGCAGTGTCACACACAGCCCTCCAGGAAATGCTGTGGGTCAGGGTCCACCTTCCCTACCTTCCCATCTGGAGACAGCAAGTGGACGGGCCTGTCAAAGGGCAGCCTGCTCACCTATTCCCGCCTCTGCGCCCAAGTGATTACCTCTCTACTCACCATTCCTATCAGCACGGAAATAACCTCTGTGATGTTTTCAAACATGCTGAAATCGACACTCGAGGTATATAATTCATATGCAATAAAATATGTCCATCTGAAGAGTAGGGTTGTGTCACTGTACACAGCTACATATAACACTTCTATTACCCAAAACGTTCCTTCATGTCCCTCGACAATCAATTCCACCCCTCCACTTCCAGCCCGGGTGACAGCTGATCTGCTTTGTTACAATCGATAAGTTTTGCCCGCTGTAGAATTTCACAGAGATGGACGCATGCAGTGTATTCTCTAGTCTATTTCCAATCTATGTTTGAGATTCATCTCTGTTGTTATACCAGAAGTGCATTTCTTTTTACTGCTGAGTAGTATTCCAGAGAAAGAACAATGCTAACTTTAAGACAGAAGGAAAGGAAGGAGCAGACAAAAATAAAGAGAATTCTTGAAGTAAAGAGGAGGGAAACAGAATTACTGTAAGCTAGTGTCCATCTCCTTAGTAAAGAAAAGACCTAAATGATCTAGGGCAGGCTCGAGGAGAATTTTAAAATGTATGAAGACATAACTACAAAGACACAGACTACAGCACTAATTATAATAAACAGAAATAAGAACTCAAGTGTCCAATTACAGACAAATAATTATGGTAAATTCTTTACACAGAATGCTACACCGGCATTTTAAAAAGACATTCACTATGTATTGCTTGTTTGTGCACTCAGCAAATATCCACTAAAGTGCCTACTATGTACATAGTTCTTTGAACATAACAGTCAAAACTTTTGCCCTCATGCAACTAACTTACATTCAGGAGAAGAAAAAACAGGAACTTACAAATAGGTGGTACAGAATGATTTCATTTTTTAATTTATTTTATTTATTTATTTTTGGCTGCACTGGGTCTTCGCTGCTGCGCACGGGCTTTCTCTAGGTGTGGCGAGAGGGGGTTACCCTTTGTTGTGGTGCACGGGCTTCTCATTGCGGTGGCTTCTCTTGTTGAGGAGCACGGGCTCTAGGCACGTGGGCTTCAGTAGTTGTGGCTCGCGGGCTCTAGAGTGCAGGCTCAGCAGTTGTGGCGCATGGGTTTAGCTGCTCCGCGGCACGTGGGATCTTCCCTGACCAGGGCTCAAACCCGTGTCCCCTGCACTGGCAGGCGGATGCTTAACCACTGTGCCACCAGGGAAGTCCCTATAACAGTTTCTGAAGCTTCTGTCCTTAGAGGGCCCGGCTGGGTCAGAAACTCCGTCTGTTCTCTCACCTCATCATCAGCGTGCTGCTCAGAGGTCAGTCTCAGCACAGTCTTGCACTGATCCACAAAAGTGCTCGCAATCAACTCGGCATGGCTCAAAAACACGGGGATCTCATCCTTGCTCAGCGGCTCATCACCCATTATTTTGGCTATCATAAGGTCTAACAACGTAACCCTATAAAACATAAAAGATTTTTACGTGAATATGCAATACTGAAATTGTATAACGCTAAAAACATTTACAGAGGCCATTTTAAGAGAATATTTTTATTTTTAAATTCCTTACTTGTTTATAATGTCTAGCTAGGGAAAACATATTTTTTGTGAATACAATTAATCTTCATCAACTGCCTGTTTTTTAAAATCTTGATTTCTTTGATGTGACTTGGTTACAGAACCAAGCACCTTTTTATATCCATTACTTTCAGCACTGGAATAATTCCACATTTCAGAAATGTTGTCAAATTAAGTTTTATAGTATTTACATCTGCTATAACAATAGCAAAGTTAAGTGGGCTAACATTTATTCACTATTTACTACAGAGCCAAACATTTTGCATACCTTTCCTCATTCAATCTACACAAAACCTTCATGAGGCAGATACCGTCAACAGCCCCAAGAGCAAAGGGGGAAATAAGGCCTAGTGAGGCTAATCAATTTACTTGCCAGTGTCACACATACTGAGCTGCCGTGGCAGGATTCAAACACAGGATTCAATCTCTGTCTCCTGGGCCAAATGCTTTACCCACTCATTCTACTTGTGAAGGTTGGGTTTTTTGTTTGTTTCATTATTTTACTTTACAAAAAACACAAATCTGAAGACCAAACTTAGGCCATTTTTACTTCAATATTTAAATTATCACTTAAATATTTCTATTCAACAATCTCTTTCCTTCTCCCAGGAAAAACAAATCATACACAGAACAATCTATCCAGCCTAAATCAAGTAGGATGTTTCTCCAAATCACATTCTGATTGGGATTTTTTTCTGATATGCATAATTCTCATGTATTTCTATATCAGAAGTGATACAAATATCTAAAATGCTTAGCAAATGGGGGAAAATATACTTGCATTAGGCAGGGAGCATGTCTCACTAAGAGAAAAATAAGAGTTGGTTACTGCTTCAAGTAGAAAATAAAACGTGCTGAACTCTTCCTGTATTTTAGCCAAAGGCTGGCAAAGATCATCAGTCTGTTAATATCACCCACAGACCTCAGCGATTTTCAGAACTCCTAAAACTTCGGATTTCTTATAGAAATTATTAACCCAAAACAAAACAAACAAATAATCCCCTCGGCTGAGCACAGAAGAACAACAAGTAGTTCAGCATTGGGGTATGATTGTTTTCTCGAATTCACATACGATCTTTGAAGATGAACGGGGTGCTCTGGCCCAGAGCCAGGCCTTCCACCTTCCCTGAGCAGGACGATCCTCCGGGAATGCTAAGGAAGAGGCCACCTAGCGCGTATGATTCAAGAGGAACCCAAATGTCTGCTCTAAAAATATTCCTTGTAATGTGGCAGTTATTTCGAGGTCTAAGAAGTCGTGATCCCTGGCTTTAGGGAGTTCAGCACCCAGTGGACTGCTTCCCAAAACAGGGCGAAGAGGAAGGAGGAACAAGACAGGTCGTAACTGGGGGAAAGGACCAAACACCAGGCAGAGCTGGAGCGAGGAAGGAGCAGATCCCGAAGGGGTCAGGAGGGCTCAGGACAAAAGGTGGGCCACGGGGTGGTGCGACCCAGGCTGTCCAGCAGCCACAGGAAGGCCCTGGGGTCCAAGGAGACCGGCCGACAGGGGGAGACATGGGAGGTGGCCCCAAGAGGTGAGGTAAACGCAGACTTCCTGCCTGCTTTACACAGTCACCCAGGGGCAGCGCTTCCCTCAGACTTCTCCCTGGCTCAGGAGATGCACCTCTACACTCTGTTAGGTGATTACAAGATGGGAGATCTAGGGCTTCCCTGGTGGCGCAGTGGTTGAGAGTCTGCCTGACAATGCAGGGGACACGGGTTCGAGCCCTGGTCTGGGAGGATCCCACATGCCACGGAGCAACTAGGCCCGTGAGCCACAATTGCTGAGCCTGCGCATCTGGAGCCTGTGCTCTGCAACAAGAGAGGCCGCGATAATGAGAGGCCCGCGCACCGCGATGAAGAGTGGCCCCCACTTGCCGCAGCTGGAGAGGGCCCTCGCGCAGAGACGAGGACCCAGCACAGCCAAAAATAAATAAATAAATTAATTAATTAATTTAAAAAAAAAAAAAAAAAAAGATGGGAGATCTAAGGAGATGGGGAATGAGTGATTTGGAAGGAAAAAAGGGGAGAAAAAAATCAGAAATGAATCTTTAAAATATAAAAATACAAACCAAGCTTGGATATTACCTGAGAAAAAATTATACTTCATTAAATGATCGTACTTATATTAAGTCATCTGCCAATAAAAACTTTTACAGGCTCCCACTGTTAAGGAGTGGGTCCAAAAACTTTAGTCTGATATATGGGGCTCTCCCACCCAGAATCCCCACCTAACTCTCCAACTCCCTCTACTTCTAGCCACCATCAAAAACTATCCTTCTCGGGAATTCCCTGGCAGTCCAGTGGTTAGGACTCCGCGCTTTCAATGCCGAGGGCCCGGGTTCAATGCCGAGGGCCCGGGTTCAATCCCTGGTTGGAGAACTAAGATCCCACAAGCCACACAGCGCGTCCAAGGAAAAGAAAAACAAAAACAAAAACAAAACAAAAAATCCTTCTCATAAAATAAAGGGATCACACACAGGACATATAATTCAAGTAGGAAATTTTCTTTCAGAAGCATTTATTTTGATTGTGCATTTCATTTGTCATCCCCACTTCTATGCCAGAAAACATATGTGTACTGAAAAGTACTGCAGTCAGGGAAAATGGGACATAATGTGGAATGTCTTACTTCTTCCAGTCTCGGGGGAACCACACTAAATACTTCCTTGAAAACATAACAGAACACAAGTGGTCTAACAAATCTATTCACTCAGGAGTGAAGGATGCAAAAGTAGAAAGACCCAGTCAGGGACTTCCCTGGTGGTCCAGTGGTAAAGAATCCACCTTCCAATGCAGGGGGACGTGGGTTTGATCCCCGGTCAGGGAACTAAGATCCCACATGCTGCGGGGCATCTAAGCCCGTGCGCCACAACTACTGAGCCCAAGAGCCTCAACTAGAGAGCCCACGTGCTCTGAAGCCCGCATGCCACAACAAAAGATCCCGTGCCGCAATTAAGATCTGACGCAGCCAAAACTAACTAACTAACTAAATAATTTAACCGGGGGGGGGGGCCAAACCCAGTCAAAGAGGTCAGAGACTGGCTGTCTAAAATTATTACACCTCAGTCTCACTTCCTTTAAACCAGAAATCATCACTTGAGCTGCCTCAGGCTCACCAGACACACCACTCAACTCAGAGTCACTCTATAATTTTATCTCTCAATCACTGGCTGTCATTCTACTTCTAATTCACTTCTGATTGAACAGTTACATACCCTGTCCTCAAAATGATGATTCCTGTTTCATTAAAAAACTGACAGCAATGTACACGTGAAGGATTTTAGGAGAAAATTCTATAGCAAGATTCATATTTTAAAGTTATGCTTAAATTGATGCAGTCTACAATTTCAAAAGCCATGTTTGCACCATCTTGAAACAGGTAAGTTTTTTATGAGAGTGAAGGGCAAAGGCAGAGGGGGAAAGAATGAGAGAGGGAGTTTCATGAGCGTTCTAGGGCAGGAAATAATATCCTATAATTCTGGAAATAAAATATCTGTAATTCAAAGACTGACATCTCCAACAAATTCTGAATTTATATTTGAACTACTCCACCTGTATAATTTGTTGAATGGCATGCCACAAAGGCCAAAACTTTTATTAACCTGGAAAACAGGCTAACCAAGATACAGGCAGACAGCTGTTGCTGAATTAATCTCCTTAGTCCCTTCATAAATTACAGATATAAGAAGTTAGTGCGTTACAGGGGAAATGATCAGTGATTTGGCATCAGACAGACAGAGTTCAAATACCACCTCTGCTACCTTTGTAACCCAGGGCAAATACCTAAATGGCAAGAATAACACCTATTTCACAAGGTCTTTTTGAGGATTAAATGACAATGGCTGTATGTTGCCTTCATACATTAACAGTGATGCTACCTGGAGGAAAAAGTCAAGATCATCAGAGGAGAATAACAGCAGAAATATGGAAGCAGAAGCGGCCACTCACAGTTACTGAGTGATGATTACATGCCAGCACTCAGAGCTTTATATACATTTCAGTTAGTAACCACGACAGTTTCAGGGGGTGCCTACCATTATTATCCTCATTTTACAGATGAAACAGAGTTCCAAAAAGTAACTTACCCGAAGTAGTGAGTGGCACAACTAGCCTCTGCTCTTAAGTACTATGCTATACAAATTATAAACCTGAAAACTACAAAAGTTGGTTTCCAAGAGCAGCTAGTTTAATTCAATATTACTCCAATTCGCTGGGAAGGGGGACAAGAAAATTGTATAAACACAGGCTCTCATTTCTGCTGAATCATACCATGTGAATTGATTTTGACCCTGTATCCAAAATATCTTCACCAAGTAATCTGCCCAAATAAACTACCAGGGTGAAGGAGTCAACTAACTGTGACAACTAAGAGAACCAGCACAAGAAAAGAGCTTCCGAACTCACATGGCGCTTCCCCTCCCACCACTAAGGGCGGGTGGGCACTGTGCACCCTGGGGCCCCAGGGACCGCCAGCAGGTGCTTAACGAATACAGTGCTTGTTTTGCTGACTGAGCCTCCAAGCGTTTTAAATCTAACAGCCCCAACCCGACCGGATACTCTAATTCAGCAGGTTGGGGCCACAGCCTGGGCTTGCCTCAGGAGCCTCTGGTGTGTGTTCCCAGCTGAGACGCCACAAAGGCCCCCCAGAAATCTCCAGTGCAGTCCCTCATCTGAACCACAGAACTCAGAAAATGTCCTGACTGTCCACTCGGTACTCACAGGATGGTGTGTAGCACCATTCCAGGTGCAAGGGGAGAAGTTAATTCGTTATACATCCCTGTTGAGAAAAGCGTATCTTTTCAATCCTGTTATTCTGTCAACGTTCCACTCTGAACAAAGAATTATCTGTCACTGCCCCAAACGAGTCAACAGGGAACCCAGCAGCCTCGACTTTGCCGCAGACCTCTGAGCGCTCCTGCCAAGACCCCATCCCCTCCTCCTAGCCGAGCAAAGACAAGTAAGCAGACTCAGCAGTTCCCACAGCGAGCTCCACCGGAACCGGCCAAGACCCACGAGGTCCATGGCAGCACACCACCTCCTCTTGGCTGACGGAGCCATCTGCTGTCTACAGTATCAACAGAGACGGCAGCTTACAGACAGGCTTCAGTAAGTGTTTGATATTAGTAGAGTTTTCCATTCCAATACTGTTCCAGTACTGATTCTGGTGGGTGTTAAGAATAGAGAACTCACAAGATTCAGTTTCTGTCCTTGAAGAATACATATTCTAGCAGAAAAGCAAATCATCATGATAAACGTGCAGATGAGGATGCAAAGAACTTTGCCTGGGAAAGTCAGGAGAGCCAACAGAAAGCAGGCAGTATCTGAAAAGGGCCAACAGAGCATGAGTGTGTATTCACCAGAAGGAGAGAGGGTAGTCAGGACATTTCGGGCAGAGAAAAGGACACACGCAAAAGCATGAAGCCAAACGGAAAGCCTGGAAAACTGAGAGGAGTTCTGTGTGGCTACAGTGTGGTGACTGGGGGAGAGAATGAGAAGGAGCTGGAAATGAAGCTACGTTTAAAAAGGGCCTTGAACGCCACACCACGGAATCTAACTGCATCCTGTAACAAGTTATATACGCCACTAAACGGCAGGGCAAGACCCACGCAGGCAGTTCAGTAGATGACAGAGGAGAAGAGAAAAACAAAAATTAGAACAATCAGTATTGTTCACAGCAGTATTATTCACAGTAGCTGAAAGGTGGAAGCAACCCAGTTGTCCATCGATGGACGACTAGATAAGCAAAATGTGACATATGTCAATACATACAGTGGAATATTATTCAGCCTTAGGAAGGAAGGAAATTCTGACACGTGCTATAACATGGACTAACCTTAAGGACACTGTGCTAAGTGAAATAAGCCAGTCATGAAAGGACAAATACTGTGTGATTCCACTTATGTGAGGTACAGTTGACCCTTGAACAACATGGATTTGAACTGTGTGGGTCCATGTGTATGTGGAATTTTTTCAATAAACAGGCACTACAGTACTACACGATCTGCCGTTGGCTGAATCCGAGGGCACAGAGGACCCTCGGATGCGGAGGTCGACTGTAAGTTACATTTGGGTTTCTGACTGCGCTGGTGTTCGGTGCCTCTGAGCCCTGCATTGTTCAAGGATCAACTGTACTTAGGGGAGTCAAGTTCATAGAGACAGAAAGTAGAATGGTGGTTGCCAGGGGCTGGGGGAGGGGGAAATGCGGGTAGTTGTTTAATGGGTATAGTTTCAATTTTACAAGATGAAAAAGTTCTGGAGATTGGTTGCACAACAATGTGAATACACTTAAACTACTGAACTGTACGTTTTAAAAAGGTTACGATGGTAAATTCTATATTATGTGTATTTTATCACAGTTTTTAAACAGGCTGTAGCCAAAGTCCAGTCAAAGGTGACATGTAAACCAGAGCTGCAACAAGCGAGTGAATTCACAACATACTAAGGTGATATACTCGGTAAGGCTTACTGACCAGTGTAAAGCGGAAAGTGGAGGAGGAGGTGGGGATAACTCTGACGTTTCCAATCCAGTAGGTGATGTTACATTAATGAATATACTAGATAAAACTTTTCATGAGTAAGAAAAATTCATTCGTCTACACAAGCTTTCATTCAAAAACTTTTTTTAGCGCTTGTTACGTGCCACGCACTGGCTAGGAAATGTAGACACCACAGAATAAAAAAGACCAAATCCTGGCCCTCACAGAGCTAACAATCTAACACTAGTGTCATACAATGGCAAGCAGGTGTGTGACATGATACAGTGTGTAACAGACGACGTGATGAAAAAAAGCACTTCTCCTTTGGAAGAAAAATAGAGGACGGGGAGGAGGCAGCAGGTGAGTAAGGAATTTGTATGAAGTAGGAAAGCCGTGGCTACAAGTTCTGTATAAATAAAAATGGACAATGTTTAGTCTGTCATCCTCATTTGGTTAGGAAATGGATCAGTTAACAATAGATCATCTGATAGGAATATGGAAAATATAAACTTGAATATTAAACTGTGTATTCTCCTTGCATTTGGACGTTCCTTACTGCAAAGCAATTTACTAATTTATAGCACTATGCTTCGTATTACTTATTTTAATTCTTTTTCTGCAAGAGAAGTATGCATATGACAGTGGTGGCAGGGGGTACTGGATTTATAAATATGGCATTTAAACTGACTTTAAAAGCACAAACTTTTCCTTTTTGTTAAAGATATTAAAGAAGAAAAAAACACTACTTAACAAAACTACAAAGGAGTGCATAAAGATTAACTGTTGGAACCCAAATATACAGAAAGAATTTCAAAACCACAGCAATTATCAAAATTGTGACTACAATCAAAAGATTAACATTTTTTACGGTTTTTGATCATTAGATCTGTGCCTTCTGGGTAAGTTTTATTTTCCTAAGGCAACATTTCCAATCAGGTTAGGAAAAACATACACTCTTGGAATGGACCGAGTACTAGGAATCATTTTATTCAATCCTCTAATTTTACATGTCAAGAAACTGAATCCAAACAAGGTGAAAGAACTGGCTAAGGTCACATAAAGAGTTACCATGACAACAAAGCACAGAGCCAAGGTACTAGGGTCTCTGGGCTCAGAGGGCACTGCTCTTCCCCTGCACGGTCAGTGAAGGTCACAGAGGGGTACTGATTTTCTTTCAGTCTAAAATGAAAATGGTCTACTGGAAAACTATAAACCTAGCAGAATGTATCCCAAATCATGACAGCAGGGATGTGAACAAACGAGCACATTTCACCTATACAGCTGTAATACACAGCTGCATGATTTACTTTTATAAAACCGAGGGATAAGCATAACATTTTGTTCTTAACATTTTTTAATATGGTTTTACTGAATAATGGCGCCAACCTGGATTCTGCAACCCTACGTAAATCACTGCCTATTGTGGCTGAGCTGTAATGTTAACCAACCAATTTAAAACCATTACTGACACAGAAACATGTATTTAGAGATTTTGTGCCAACTAAGAAACCACACAGTTTTTCAGTCATGTGTACAGAATACTCTATATGGAATGCTAAATACTCAAAACCACACTGGTTTTTGGGGTTACCTTTCTTGATTGCTCATTTTGGCATACATGACTTTAACCAATTCCGGGCTTTTCAGAAAATGGTCTGTAATAATCAAGAACCTAAGAAAAAAGGAGGGAAAGGTTTGGTTACTACAAACATAGTAAAATAGACATGGCCTTATCTACTTTATAGGAATATCTTATACATAAAAGTACTGTTTATTGAATTTTTGATTAGCTGTACTCTTCAAATGTTTTAGAGGTTCACATACTATTTTTCTATTAGCAGCTAAAAGAAAATGAAAATTCTCAAAATATTTTTCTCTGATTTTACTTCTGAAAAATGTATTGAAATGATTCAAGTTTATTCAACTGGAGGAAAGGGCCTACTATACTTTTTACCTAAGTTGAGAAAGGAAAATACTTCACTATAGTTTAAACAATAATGAAATTTAGCTACAAGTTCAGGTATAATAAAACATATTAAATTGTTTTAGTCAGAAACTTAGTGCTAAAATTAACCAGAGAAATAGACATGTCATACTTTTTATTTAAACATATGCCAACAACACAGTAATGAATACTGGCTTGATCATCTACTCCTTAGGAGCTCTCAAGTTACCAAGAAAACATCCTCACTGTCGAGCAATGCACTCATCGAAACTGAGAGATCAACTTGGGGAAACCCTTGAGGCAAAGATTACAAGCATATTTCTTCAAAGTACTACTGTGACACCTAAAAAGATTGAATAGTACTATTAATTAATTCTGAATCATATTTACCAGAGGGCATCTGAAGACTTAAGAACTAAAGAATATACTATTCATAACCAAGGTTATGAATAAGCATGACAGTAAAGCATTTATATTGACAAACACGGTTTATTTAATCTCTTCTTAATAAATAACAGAATAAAAGTATGCCTTTTAAGTATGGTAGCCAAATGAAGCATATTAACTACCACGACACAGTGTCACTTCATATAAACACAAAACCTAAACACATATTCTGTTTCTTCCACAACCTTTCAAATAAGTGATCAACACTGATGTAAAATATTTCTAACAATAATGGGTAATATTCAAAATTCTCAATTTTCACGTCAATTTAGGTAGGTCATCAAACAGTGACAACAGAAATTCATGCATATCAAGCCAGGTATACAAAACTGTGATCCTAAAGCTCATCCATAATTCACTTATTTGGAGCTCAAAACATTTTCCCACAAGAACATTCATTCAAAAACACAACGTTCCAAATACTGTGTGCGAGGGGCTAGGTCCCAAGCCATAATTCCAAACTCTAACGGTGGAGAAAGACACACGCATAGAGAGATAATTAGAGAAAAATGTCTTAGGTGCAGCACACAGGCACACATCATGAATTACAGAAACAACAAAGTTTATCTAACTAGAGGGCTGCAGGGAAGAGGGGCGATGGATGGGACAGCAGAATCAGGAGTTCGTTGAATCCCTAGTTGCAGAGGGAAGGGAGAGCATTTAAATTAGAGGTGACACAAAAGGACTTGAAAAGACTGCTTGAAGGAAAGAAGAGCAGTGTACTAAGAGAATTATAAACAATAAAATACTACCAGGGTTTATAGAGGGACTCAGGACCTAACACTTATGTCCTTGAATGTTACTGTAAACAGCCCTCAGCCTGCAGAACTGTCAGTTGAAGGGAGCTTCACCAAGCTTTGAGTTTATTAAGACTGAGGTGACAACCACGCCTTCTTTCGTGATACTGGTCATTAGTGCTCTTTCTTTTTTCTTAATCAATTTTGTTGATCTTTTTAAAGCGTCAACTTTGCCTTTGTTAATCTTTTCTATTGTTTTTCTGTTTTCCATGTTATTGACTTGTGTCCTTTTATTTTCTTCTTTCTACTGAGGATTTACTGTACTCTTCTCTATCTTCATAAAGTAGAACCTTAAGTCACTGATTTCAGACCTACTTTTCTGACATAAACACTTAAAGCTATAAATTTCCCTCTCAACCCTGCTTCAGCTTTATCCCACAAATTTTATGCTTTCATTATCCTTCAGTTCAAAAGATTTTCTAATTTGCCTTGTGATTTCCTTTTTGACAAATCAATTATTTAGATGTGCTAATTTCCAAAACTTTAGAATTTTTCTACATCATCTTGCTATGGTTTACTAGGCTAATTGTGGTCAGGGAACATATTCCGTATGTTTTCAATCCTTTTCATATATTCATTGAGACTTTTTATAGCCCAGACTATGGTCTATCTTAGTGAACATAATGCAGACAGTTGAAAAGAAAGTAAATTTTCCAAGTGTTGAGACGTTCTATAAACCAGACTCACGTGAAGGTGGCTACCTATCTCAGTACTACTGAGATCATCTACATCTATACTGATGCTTGTCTACTTCTATCAGTGGCTAAAAAGTGAGTGTTAAAATCTCCAACTATCACTTCCAATTCCAGGCATAACAGATGAACAATTGACCTCCTACCTTAAACAACTACAAAAGCAGACAAAATATATGAAACAGTTTTCAGACAAGAAACAACAAACCCAATTCAATCAGGTTGTGCAAATAAAAGGCACTTTGGAGAACTTCCTCCTAAACAAACAAATTACCCTAAAAAATGCATGCTAAGTGTATTCTGATCAATATTTTTATAAAATCCTTATGGCCTAATTAGCAGACTGAGACACACTCAGTGAAGGAAAGAGTTATTCTACATGCTGGAATGTGTGGTGAAGAAGTGGAACTTGAATTGAAAACGTTTTCCACACATAGGGGTGGTCAAGGGTGCAGGGAATGGGGCAAAGACAAAGGAAAGATGGGTCCACTACGGTGCTGTCGCTGTGACCACCAGCATTACCTGGAGCTAAAATGAAAGTAGGTCCATACTGAGACCTTTATACCAAGATAAATTCCAAGCAGATCAAACACTTAAAACATCAAAACTGAAATGATACAATACTGGAAGAAAACCTAAGTAGAGAAAAGGCCTTTATAGCTATTACCAAAAATCTTAAGACATTAAAAAAGACCAGCAATTTCATCTACTAAAATATCAAAAAACTTTACATGAAGAAAAGTGCCACAAGCAAAGTCAAAAGGCAAAAAAGTGAGAAAAAAATTTGAATTTTATTTCATACAAAGGACTAATATCCCTAATTTAAAAAATATTCCTACATATATAGAAAAGACTGTCATCCTAATAGAAAAATGGGTGAAGAAAATGAGAATGTACATAAAGGAAAATTAGACTCTTCAATATATAAAAAGATGCTCAACCTCATAACAAGAAAAATACAAAATAAAACTATACAATGATACTATTCTAAACCTTGGCAGAACTGGCAATCCAAAACTTTGATAGCGCACTCTGTTAGCAATGATAAAGGAAACCCGGTACTACTCTCAAAATTTGCCAAGGTAAGTGTATACTGGTATAACATCTATGAAGGACAACTTGGAAGTGTCTGTCAAAATTATAAAAGCACATTCTCTAGTAACTGCACTTGTGAATTTATCCTACAATCATACTTGCCCATATGCAGGATGACATATGTGTCAACAAGGCCACAGGACAGCTCCACTCAGATGCAGAGAAGGCACCTCAAACTTAACGCAGTCAAAACGAACTCCTGATGTCCCCTAGTCCCACCCCAAACTGTTCCACCCACCTCACTCACTCAAACAAGCCAAAAACCCAGCTCCCACCCTTGCCTTCCTCTCTCCCACCTCACCCCCAAAATCGAATCCATAATAAGCCTCATCAGCTCCGCCTGCAGAGCACACGCAATCTACTCATCTCTCTTCACCCCACTGCGACGACCCTCATCTAAGCCACTCTGGCCTCCTGACAACTACAACTGCCTCCTAACAGGCAGCCCAGCCTCCATTCTTCCCTCTCCCCTCCCCACAGCTCAACCTCAGTGCAGCAACCAGAGGGAGCCTTCGAAACACAGACCAGGGACTTCCCTGGTGGTGCAGTGGTTAAGAATCTGCCTGCCAGCGCCGGGGACATGGGTTCGAGCCCTGGTCAGGGAAGATCCCACATACTGCAGAGCAACTAAGCCCGTGTGCCACAAATACCGAGCCTGCGCTCTAGAGCCCGCGAGCCACAATTGCTGAGCCCACACGCCACAACTACTGAAGCCCACACGCCTACAGCCCGTGCTCCGTAGCAAGAGAAGCCACCGCAATGAGACACCTGCGCACCGCAACGAAGACCCAACGCAGCCAAAAATAAATAAGTATGTATAACTAACTAACTAATACAGACCAGGTCGTTCCATACACTGCTTAAAACTCCCCAATCGCCTCTCATGGCAAAGAGTAAATCGATCGCCTTTTCCTGGTTCACAAAGCCCCACATCACTGGCCTCCAGGTACCCCTTCACCCGCTACGCTGTCCAAACCCTGGGCTCCCTAGTCCTGCGACAGAGGCCTCTGCTTTGGGGTCTCTGCACCCTGTGTATTCACTGCTGGGACTGTTCTTCCCAATCTGTCTCCACCTTTACCCGCAGATCTTCCAATGGTTGGCTACCCAGTTCTCGGTTCAAATGTCACTAACTCGGGAAAGGTTTCCTTGACCTCCAAATCTTAAAGTAGCACAAAGTTACTCTGCGTCACATCACCTCACCAGAGTACTTAATCAAGATTCAACATGGGAATTCCCTGGTGGTCAAGTGGTTAGGACTCCACGCTTCCACTGCAGGGGTCCTGCATGCCATGGCCAAAAAAAAAAAAAAAAAGATCCAACATTGATTCTTGTTTTTTCTACTGTCTGTCTTCTGTACCAATCATGTTTGTATTACTACTAATAAAATACTAGCTAATACTATACAGCGTTTACTATGAGTCAAGTACCATTCTAAGGGACAGCTTAGTACACATTCTGTGTATTTCTCTTCCAATTTATCTGACGTTTGTTATACATTTATTTGGGGTTTTAGGTTCATTATCTGTCTCTCTCACTAAAACGTAACGTCTTATTAATTTTGAATCTCCAGTGCCATGAACAGTACCTGGTACACTTCAAAAACTCCATCAGTAATTACTGAATTAATTAATTAATGTTTGAAGCAAGCATCTGCATGTTTTCTGAATTTCCTAGAAGCCTGCACAAAGCAGGAATAGTTTCTAATCCATGGGTTTTCCAAGATAAAAGCAAATCAGATCCCTCATGAAAAGGGCAATTAGTCTTTGCAGAGAAACCAGAGCCCCTTCTCTTGTGACACTGCGGGCAGCGCTCTCAGCAATGTCCTCACGGTGGGCCCTCAATAAGGTAGAGCAAAGCCACTTGGGCACTACTGCTCAGTGTAAGCCAGGCCCCAAACTAGGGAAGTACAGACAGGCAGCTCCCGGATGTGCAGGATCAACCCAGGAAAAACTCTGAGTACCCACAGAGGTGCAGATGGACTATTCATTTTTCAGGTAGATCTCCTAAGCATTCCTTTGCACTTTTGAGTTATTCAGATAAGTACTGAGTGGCAATGACGTCAAGCTTGTGCTCACCAGGTAACCAGTCAAATGCAAAACCATATGCTTTAAAAGTCACCAGAACTGAATACTGGCTTGTTCGCTTTAACCAAATATAATTAAAAAGGTAAAGTCATCAGAGCAAAGGGCAAGAATGACATCTCAAGGTATTGCCATTCAAGCTCAGACAGGCAGACAGCAAGACAGGCAGTGTCGCTACCCAACAGTCCTTGTGCCAAACCAACCATTCCAGTGAGTTTGTAACCATGTCCACATGCCTTCAAGACAACATATGGGACACGAAATTCAAAAGTCTGGAAACTTCTAACCTAAATCAATTCTTTCATTTTAGAAATAAGGAAGAAGAGGCCCACAGAAGTTCAGTGCCTTAGTTAAGGTTCCTCATTTACCTAAAAATCAAAACAAACGCTCAGTTTCCTGACTTCTGCGGTGCCTCCTGGGATGCTCCCCAGGTACTTCTGCTCCCGCAGCCTCTCTGGAAAGAAGTTCAGGTGAACTTAAACCCTGAGCTAGGGTCTGGTTCTTCTGCTGCTTTCAGGTCAAAACAATGAGAAGTAAAATCCATTTATTCTTTCTTTCATTCAACAAATAGTAAACATCTACTAGTGAGTAAAGATAGCAGCATTTTTACTTTGGCACTATTTAAAGGATAAGAACTGTCTCTCACAAGTTTACAATACAGGCAGAAAAAAAGCGTTCTGTCTGGACATCCATACAGACAATTGGAATTCTTTGCTACACCACCTTATGGCATAACATTGAGTGTATAATCCTGGTGGCAAATAATATTAGATACACAAAGCAATGATGATGGAATGCCAGTGACAGGTAGATTTTTTTCTTGCAACTCAAAAATGGTCATTTAAATGGCTGTCAATTATGCATGAGTTTTTATATGTTAGCTGCTGGGACTGTTTTTCTAAATATAATATACTTTCCATTCCAGGGGCTACACGAAGTTACAAGCAAATTCTCAACTTTCACTCAGAATTCATTGCGTTGACTTTCTTACCCTATATCTGCTCAAGGGAAGAACCAAAGATAAAGACCTTTATAACAAGAAGAGTCTCAATCACGTTTAATATTTTCTAAGCTATAAACTTTAAATTTGTAATTAAATTCTTTTGCAGAATTACTATTTCTGTAAATGCAGAAATTTTGTGGTAATATTTTATGAGGGAGGTGGGGTCCCACTAATCAGAAACATAAAATGCCACAAAGACATTTAGGGCCTGTAAGTAATACTCCAGCTTTATGGAAAATAGAACAAATTATCTTGGGAGAGGATCAAAAATATATTCCATCCAAAGCAGAAGTCAGAATAGAAAGGACATCAGAGAAACACATATTTATTTACAAACAAGAAAGGCTAGAAATGGGATCTTTTCCTAGTTTTTCAACATATGTTAAGCTTTAACTTATTGTTCAATTGTTATAATTCAAACTTTTACTTAAACCTCTACCAGGAAAGTGATGTCAGGATGTTTAAGCAGCCACATTTCTAACAAGATACTCACGGCCATTCCGATTCAGGCTGCTTCTGGTGAGCTTCTATGACATCAATCGCAATATTGAGGTTTTCTTCCAGCTCCTTCATTCTTTCAGAATTAAGGGATGTGAACAAAATCATTGATGAGTAGGCAACAATTTTTTTGTCTGGATGATTTAAGCAAGACCTTCCAAATAAAGAAATCAGGGTGTTAGCCCAACTTAGCAGCATGATAAAACATGATTGTAACTCATAAATAACAATCATCTCATTAACAAGTTCAGTATATACTGATATTTTTAAGGATTTAATGAAGAATTACAACACTTTTAAACAAGTACATAATTTATGGCAAAAATAGCAAATTGAAAATTAGTCACGACACAGAGTACCCAATACAAAAGCTGCAGTTCACTTATGAGTCAGAGGCAAAAAGCAAATGACATCTGATTAAAGAAAAAGATAAAATGACTACATTTATAAAGCATTAAAATGTTCATTCTTGTTAGAAAAAACATCAAAAGGCAAAAAATGATACTTCAATGACTACAGACATTTCCTTAACAGTTTGAGGGACAGAATGTTTAAGGGAAAGATGATATATTGGCAAGAAATAAAATTTGGAGTCAAAAGCCTCTGTATAACTCCCGGTTCATCCACCTATCAGCTATGTGATCTTAGAAAGGTCACAAATTTATCAATTTTCAATTATATTATGGGTTATGCACTATGGCAGGATTTTTTTTTTCTTTCATTTAAACTTCATAATACTCTTCTGGAGGAGGTATTATCCTTCTATTATAGATGAAGAATGTGTTGACTTTACTTGCCCAAAGGCACAAAGCCAGTACCTGCCAAAGCTGAATCCAAATTTGGTTTTATGTGTCTCACAAACACATATAGAGTGAAGTCACATAACCTCTTTCGGTGTGTTTTCTGACATAAAAATGGAATATAATAACAAGACCTCCTTGGCCTGTCTCAGAGGGCTTCTGTGAGGACCAGATTTGATAACGAATGTAAAACCACCATGTAATTGCCAAGTAAACTCCTCCGACGGCCTTGTTCAGGGCCGGATTCACCTGTGTTATTAATGCATCGGTTCTTACACTACAACACGCTTACAGCACGGGCTGCGGGGGAGCGGTGAATATATCTAAGGCACCCTTACCCCACTCCTCCAGCTCAGAGCCTGGCAGAGAGGAGGTGTTCAAAGTGTTTGAAAGGAGTGAACTCTCAAAAATGAGTAATTTTTATTTCTACAGCTTGAATTCCACAATTCTTTCCTTCCAACCTAAACTCAGTTATTATTAACCATAAAGATTTTATGCCTTCAACTCTAATTACCTGCAGGAATTTGAGAACCGGTCACAGGCTCAGTGAGCTAGAGATAACATAAGCGTTTATCCGATCCTTACACCATACAGATGAGCCCAGAAAACCTATACAACCAGGGAAGGCAGCACAGAACTTAGGCAGCTGGTATTTAAAGAGCGTAGGCTTTGGATCCAGAGGGCAGCATGGGGTTCCCGTTCCAGCTACGCCATTTACCAGTGATTAAGTGTCAGTTCCCTCATTTGTCCAAACAGGGACAGTACCGCTTGCCCCACGGGGCAAAGGGTAAAGGACGGGAAATATACAGAAAAGACCCAGCTCTGGGCATTCAAACGATAGCTGCTCTGCTGCTTACATTGTTGCCACCACCGAAGATACCCCATTGGTTGTCAACAGAACCTGGATATAGAGCCAGGCCTCCTGCCCCAGATGGGGCCTTTCCTATTACCTATCCTTCCTCCATCACCTGCTCACCTTTCATCTCCATGCTCCACTTCTTATGAACATAGCTGGTCAAAACACAGTAGCAAATCACCAGGGAAAGTACACCATGAACCAATCTACATAAACAGATTGGTTATCCACATCTTATACTTCTCCATATCTACCAAAACATATAGCATTGTGCCAAGCATACAAGAAATGCTCAATTAATAAATACATGATTAATTCATTGCCCATACTTCAATATTTTATGGCTTTTTTCTTATAAAAAAAAAGTGTCCTTAACAGCAATCCTTACTTTAACCAAAACTTTTATTTACTTAAAGTAAAAACTGACATACAATGAAGAGCATAAACCTTACGTGTACAGCCCAATAAATTATGAGATGTGTATATACCTATGTGACCACCACGCAGATTAAGATACAGAACATTCCCAGGAACCCACGAGTCTACCTTGTGCCCTCTCCCAGCCAGTACTAAACCCGCCACCACCCACCAAGAGCAACCGCTGTCCTGAGTTCTGTTACCAAAGGTTAGTTTCTCCGGTTTTGGAACTGATATAACCACAATCTTTTCAGAAGTCAGAAAAACTCTTATCAATATACTCACAAAAAGAGTTCTGGGAAAGCATGCATCCAAACAATAGACTGGGAATCTTCATTCCGTGAGGCAATATTGCCTAAAAATTGCAGACCACAGCGAAAAGCTGAGGATTTATAAAGGCAAAAAAGATACATGATTAAAAGAATTTTTCAAAACACCAAATAAATACATCTTAGTTAGAAATACTCCACATGTTATTAAACAGAAAGTTTCTGATTGCTTCTTTTAACTATAAAAGTCTCTCACCACAATGAAACTTTGGGCATGACGTTACTATTAAAATGCCTTACCAAAACAATGTACTCTATACAAAATTAATTAACTTCTTTAAAACACTGTAACTGTAGACACAAATATACCTGTAATCACATTAAGTATCATTGGAATATGTGTTCCAATTGAAAGACAGTTACTCTTAGACTGGATCTTTTAAAATCTAACAATATACAATTTAAAACAAGACATGTAAAATAGAAGGCTATCGAAGCATTGAAAGTTAAAGAATGGTGAAAAGATATACGAGGCAAATACCAGCCTACAAAGGTAGTCATACAACCACTTAAAATCAGACATAATAAACTTTAAGGCAAAAAGTATTACTGGAAATTTTTTTAAAAGTCATTTCAGAATTACTTAATTCACAGAAAGGTATAATTTTAAATTGGAATCACCTAATAACATGGTCTCAATTATATAGTAAAGAAAAACTGACAAAAGTATAGAGGAAAGAGAAAAACCCACAATTAAATTCGGCAATAATAATATACCTTTTCCAGTAAATTATAAAATAAGCAGACAAAACAATCAGCATATTTAGAAGATTTAAATAAGATTTAATAACAACCTAGTTGACACATTTAGACTATTTCACCAAATAAAACTGCAGAATACTGGACAAATGCAGAATGCTGACAACAAATGCAGGCAAGGATGTAGAGCAACAAGAATTCTCATCCACTGCAGGTGGGAACGCAGAATGCTGCAGCCACTTTGGGAGACTGTTTGGTGGTTTCTTACAAAACTAAACATATTCTTAGCATACAATCCAACAATCACACTCCTTGGTATTTACCCAAAGTAACTGAAAACTTATGTCCACACAAAACCCTGCACATGAATGTTTATAGCAGCTTTATTCATAACTGCCAAAACTTGGAAGCAACCAGATGTCCTTCAGTAGGTGAACAGATAAAACTGTGGTCCATCCAGACAGTGGAATATTACTCAGCACTAAAAAGAAATGAGTTATCAAGCCACGAAAAGGAACATAAATGCATATTACCAATGAAAAGCCAATCTGAAAAGGCTACAAACTGTATGATTCCAACTCTATGACATTCTGGAAAAGGCAAAACTATGGAGGCAGTAAAAAGATCGGTGGTTGCCAGGGGTCAGGGCACAGGAGGGGGTGTGAACAGGTGGAGCACAGAGGATTTTTAGGGCAGTGAAACTTCTCTGTATGATATTACAATGATGGATACATGTCCTTGTACATTTGTCCAAATCTCCACAGAATATATAATATATATATATATATATATATATATATATATATATATATGTATTGGGTTGGCCAAAAAGTGCCTTCGGTTTTTAAGTAAAAATAAAAGACACATTTTTCATTTTCACCAAGAATTTTATTGAACAACATATTCACCCTTTTGTTCCACTACCTTCTGCCATTTTTCAGGCAACTTCATAATTCCATCTTCCCAAAACTTTAGCTTTTTGAGCAAAGAACTGTTCCAGGTGCCTTTTACAGTCTTCCAGGGAATTGAAATTTTTTCCATTAAGAGAAGTTTGTAAAGACCTAAATAAGTGGAAATCTGAAGGTGCAATGTCTGGTGAATACGGCAGATGAATCAGAACTTCCCAGCCAAGCTGTAACAGTTTTCCTGGTCATCAAGAAACATGCGGTCTTGCATTATCCTGATGGAAGATTATGCATTTCTGTTGACTAATTCCAGATACTTTTGTTGAGTGCTCTTTCAGTTGGCCTAACTGCAAGCAGTACTTGTTGGAATTAATCATTTGGTTTTCCAGAGGAGCTTATAATAGAGGACTCCCTTCCAATGCACCATATACACATCACCTTCTTTGGATGAAGAGCAGCCTTTGGTGTGGCTGGCAGTGGTTCATTTCGCTTGCCCCACGATCTCTTCCGCTCCACATTATTGTACAGTATCCACTTTTCATCGGCCGTCACATTTGTTTTAAAAATGGAACGTTTGAACATCCTGGTGGTGCAGTGGTTAAGACTCCACGCTTCAATGCAGAGGGCACAGGTTCGATCTCTGGTTGGGAAAGTTCCGCATGCCACACAATGTGGCAAAAAAAAACCTGAAACGTTTTCATTATGTTTAAGTAGAGAATCACATGAGGAAATACGGTCAGAAGGTTTTTTTCCGCTTAAACTTATGTGGAACCCAAACATCAAAGCAATTAACATAACCAAGCTGGTGCAAGTGATTTTCAATGCTTGATTTGGATATTCTGAGTCTGTCAGCTATCTCCCGCATGGTGTAACCTTCACTGCTCTCGATTAATGTCTCGATTTGGTCGCTGTCAACTTCAACTGGTTTACCCGACTGTGGAGCACCGTCCAGCGAGAAATCTCCAGCATGAAACTTCGCAAACCACTTTTGGCACATTCGATCAGTCACAGCACCTTCTCCATACACTGCACAAAATCTTTCTTTTGCGTTTCGGTTGTGTTTTTACCTTTCTTGAAATAATAAATCATAATATGCCAAAAATGTTTCTTTTTTTCTTCCATCTTCGATATTAAAATGGCTACACAAAAATTCACCAATTTTGATAAGTCTTTTTTTAAATGCACGCTGATATGACAGCTGTCACCTACAATTTAGCAAAATTGTTTTGAATCAAGTTAAGGACAACTGAGTGCCACTACCGCCACTGTATGGAAAAAACTGAACGAACCTTTTGGCCCACCCAATATATACATATTTATATATATATACATACACATACACAAAAGAAAAAGCACTCAAACCCACGGGAAAACCACAAGATTGTACTACACACCCACCACACTGGCAAAAATTAGAAAATAACAAAGTGTGTGTGAGAATGTAATGCATTAGGAACTAAAGGGTCTCTGAAGTTCTTTGCCATCTGTGAACAGACCGCATTTAAATTATCTTTGACTGAGCACCAGTTATCAATCACTGCCTCTCAGCTTCGCTGCCCGCTCTGCAAACATAAAGGCGGGCCCTTTGAAGGTCTCCTTTGTCAGCTGGCACGTACGGCCTCGTGGGCAGAGGCGCTGGCGGGGTACTGGAGGGCTGGAAGGAGCGGAGTTTCTCTCTTCCTGGTTCTGGGTAGTCCTCTGGCCATGCTTCTCCTGTTTCTCTGGCGTTCATCTCCTGCAGCTTCTCCAGTGAGGAGCTCTCGCACAGCAGGACCAACCAGCAGTGTCCAGGAGCCAGGAACTTCCTCAGGATGCTTCAAAGCCAGTTTCAAGTCATGGAAGCTCTCTGTGGACGACTCCCCCCTGCACCCCAGAGGGTGGATTTCCAGCAAGTTCCACCAACACCACCCCTCGGCGGCTTCAGCACCACCCCGGGAGCCACAGCCGTGCCCTCTCCAAGCAGGCCTGGATCTCAGGCCTAGGGGGAGGGCAGCCTCTTCCCTGGACACTCATCTCAGCTCTGGGGGCACTGGCTGCTCCTTGTACCTGCAATCCCTGTGTTCTCTGGCATTCTCTTTACTTCTTAGTAGTCAATCCCCTGTTATTTCAGGCCTTTGTTATAGTTAGTAATTCTTTATTTTAAATCTTCCCTATTCAAATTGCAGTGCGGTTTGTCTCTCCTGGTTGTACCCGAGCTGGCAGAGCAGATGGAGAGAAGGGAGGGAGGGAAGTTGTGAGGAAGGGAAAGAGGGCCCCAGGGGAAGCAAGAGAAGATGGCATCAAGCACAACCTTAGAAAATAAGAATAGTTCAATCAGTCGGGACCAAGTCAGACAGACAGAAACCAAACTATTTTTTAAACAAAGAAAATTTAATATATGGAATTAGTTCAACTAAAAAGGCAACACTGAGGTAACACAGAGATTAAGGCTACAGGAAACCACCACCTACCACCCTTCAAACTGGAGGCACGAAGGGAAGAGGGTAAGGTTGTGAGAACCCAGAAGCCTGGAGGGGCTCTGCAGAGCCGGAACCCGGGCCTCTGTGGAAGGGGCTGCCCAGGCTACCGCTGGTACCTCTGGCGCGTGGAAGAAGGGCCCGGGCCAGCTAACAGTGGTGTCTCTAGGAAATACTAGGAGGCTTTCCGAGTGGGAAGGAAGCTGGAAAGGGAACCCTCCAGGGGAGACCCGAGCAGGGGGCGAGTCACCCTTTCCCCTCCTGCCTTCTGGTCCCCACTAGATCCTTCATTGGCTGAACCTCACTGAAAGCGGAGGAGAAATGTGTTTCTGGACTCCCAGCCCCTGCACCACGAAACAGAGCACAGAGGGCTAAGCTCAAAGCCGAGTAACAACAGCCCCGTAACCAGAACGACACCCAACGTTAGACAATCACTAACGCGACACGTACCGTTCCAAGTGCTTTATTTTATACAAGTTCTTATTTAATTGTCACAGTAAGGCAGATATCTTTATCATGTCACCCAAGTCAGCAGCAGGTGAGGGCCCCAGACCCCGCACACCAAGAGAAGAGCGCGAACAGTCGGCCAGTTCTCACGGGTATGCGATGCTGGTAAGTAAATACTTAAAATACTCGTGCGCTTTGCGGTGAACAGACACTACCGTGAATCCCTGCACGCCCACCCCTGCCCCAGCCCCCTCCTCAGGTCACACAACTAAAAGCCAGTGCCTGACTAGCCTCAGCCTCAGCCCTCCGTGCCAGGCCCCAGCTATCCCTGCCTGGCACCCATGCTGAGGGATCAGCGCCTGCACCCGACTGTTTGCTGTTTTCCAAGTGGTTCCTTCGGGGCCAGGACAGTCCGTACAGACAGAGTGGCATGTGATGAGACCCTGAGTGGAGAGAGAGCGAGACACTTCTGAGGAACTAAAGACCAGCATGAATAAAGCATCGAGAGCCAAGGAATAAGGTAACAGTAACAGGGATAACTAGCATGTGTTGAGTGTTTACTAGGTGCCAGACACCGCGTTCTAACTATAAGATGTCATCTAACCCCCGTGACAACCGTACGGGGTCGGGGTTAATATTATCCCCCTCTTGCAAAGAGTAACCAAAGCTCAGAAGGTCAGGTAACTGGCCTGGGGCATGAAGCCTGCAAGCGGCAGAAGCAAGACCGGCAAACACAAGCGGGGGCTCTTCCTCAGCAGCAGGAATCAGTTCATCAAGGAAGGAGCGACAGAAGAGTCTTGAGATGAAATGAAAGATCCTGCTCTATTAACGGAAATCCCAGCCAGGCAGCAACCAGGAGATGTTTTTAAGGGCAAGAGGACTTCCAAAGACCTTCAACCTCCTAGATCCCTGCTTTGCTAGGAGGGAGGGATGGGCCTACTGACCCAGGCCCGGAGCCCGGGTCCTCTGTCCTCAGACTTTTCCGGAACCCAGGCCTTCCCTTCAAAGCCTGTCGCTGCTGCTCCAATAGCTCAAAGGCAGAGCAGCTGTAAAGATGAAAAAGGCTGAGGCGTGTAATGTGCCTGTGCTATTCACTTATTTATAGTAACTCGACAACTGGCTGCTCAAAGAAAAGTTGCGAAATTGTGGCCAAAAAGCAAAACACTGAGATAAAAAACTATGAAGACAAAATGCTGAACCAAGAACCTCAAAACTGAATTAACATTATAATCTAAAATAAAGCAGGATACAAAACTGCAAGTACACATTCATACCCATACATATAAATATTGAAGAATGACTAAAAAAAAGTCAAGTGTTTGTCTAATGTAGCCGGCATATACAATGATTATTTTTCTTTTCACTTTTAAAAATTACTCTATAATGAAATTATATAAAATGTTCATAATAAAAAATAATACCTTCATTTTCATCTTAAAGTCATAGTGTAAAATGACATTTCTATTTCTGCTGAATATTTTAGAGTATTAACACTGAAATCCTTGTAAGATTTAATTTAACACACAAAAAAAGCCAACAATATAAAAGTCAGTCTGAGAGCCAAACAACCCAACAATTCATCAGGCAACTAAAAATTAGCACTCTGAATCAGAACATAATTCTGGGAAGGAAAAGGTTTAAAGACGTCCTAGAAACAAGAAAACTCCAGACAAGTACAAATGACAGTTTACTTTTACCAAACAGCTTATCAAGTGATCTTTATCTAAATATTGCAAATGTTACAAAGCCCCTCAAAAAGCCCAACATTATTTTTACAGATTAGAAAAGAACAAAGGCCAAAAACAACACCAATAACTCAATTAAAATAACTCATGCTTATGTTTACATATAATTGGATGAGCATAATATATTCGTCACACCACTGCAATTATTCTCTGAAAATAATACTCTAAATATTATTTTGACAACGTAATTATAGTTCTTACCTCAAGAGCGGTAACAGAAAACTGGCACAGATACCCTGCTAAAAATCTACAAAGAGTAAGGTTCTCACAGAGAAACAGTCAAAAGATAGTACAGGCACTGTATCAGGGAACAAGAACACTTTTGAAAAGATTTGCATTAGGCTTGAACTAACATACTATAAAATTTGTTTAAGTTTCATTGTTGAAACAGTTGCATTCTTGAATTCCAAGTAAAATTCAGTAATATCACTGGCTGCCTTTTTCAAGAAGGTAGTGAGAAGTATCACTTCCACTTTCCTTCTTGCCTCAGTAATGTCCTTCCAACTCTGTCAACAGACGCAAGCCATCTACTTGAAACTGATACAATTGAAAAATTAAAGAAGACCTAGATAAATGGAGAGATGTTCCCTATTCATGGACCGGAAGACTCAATATCATTAAGATGGCAATTCCCCCCAAGTGGATCTGCAGATTCAACATAATTCCTAGTATCCACAATACATAAATAACTCTCACAACCTGACAACGAAATTTAAAAGCCCAATTAAAAACTGGGCAAAGGGGACTTCCCTGGCGGTCCAGTGGTTAAGACTCCACACTTCCAATGCAGGGGGTGCGGGTTCGATCCCTGGTCAGGGAGCTAAGATCCCACATGCCTCACGGCCAAAAAACCAAAACATAAAACAGAAGCAATATTGTAACAAATTCAATAAAGACTTTAAAAATGGTCCACATCAAAAAAATCTTAAAAAAAAAAAAAAAACTGGGCAAAGGACTTGAATAGACATTCCCCCAAAGAAGATTTACAAATAACCAAAAGGCACATGAGAAGATGTTCAACATCATTCGTCATTAGGGAAATGCAAATCAAAACCACAATGAGATACCACTTCACACCCACCAGGATAACTATACTCCAAAAAAAGGAAAACAAATGTCAGCAAGGATATGGAGAAACTGGAACCTTGTACACTGTTGGTGAAAATATAAAATAGTCAGCTGCTATGGAAAAGTTTGGCAGTTTCTTAAAAATTTAAATATAAAATTGACACAGCAATTCCACTCCTAGGTATATACCCAAAAGAACTGAAAACAGGTACTCAAATAAATATATGTACACACATGTTCAGAGCAGCACTATTCTAAACAGCCAAATAGTGGCACAAGAGCCAAATGGTGGAAACAACCCAAATGCCCATCAATGAATGAATGGATAAACAAAAAATGTATTCTATGCATACAATGGAATATTATTCAGTCATACGAAGAAATGAAGCACTGATACATGTACAATGTGGATGAACCTCGAAAAACATTATGCTAACTGAAAGAAGCCAGACAAAAAAGGTCACAAAATTCTAGGATTCCATTTATACGAAAAATCCAGAACAGGCAAATCCACAGAGACACAATGCAGAATGGTGGTTGCCAGGGGCTCAGGGAACTGGGAAATGGAAAGCAACTGCTCCATGGGTACAGGGTTTCCCTTTGGGGTGATGAGAATGCTTCCAGTTAGACAGAGGTGGTGATTGTACAATACTGTGAATGCACTAAATGCTACTCGATTGTTCACTTTAAAATGCTTAACTTTATGTGATGTGAATCTCGTAACAATAAAACATGTATTAACTGATATAACTGCAACTACATAAATTGTGAACAACTCTTAATATACCTAACATAAAACAGGTCTATGAAGAATCTACGCTCTCTGACTGGTGGGTATCAATGAAACAGCCAAGCCACCAACAAACACTGATTTATTCATCATGACAAACCAGTTCATAAAAAGTTTCAGAAATGTGCTCCTTTGGTTTTTTTGTTAGATTATCTATTCCCCTTCAGTGAAGAGAAAAATTAATCCTGAGAAGAAAGGATGAAATAATCTTTCATCGCATATTGTAAACACCAAGTAACCAATCTTCTGTAGCAGTCCGCGGGACAGAGACAAGGGGATAATGGACCGAGGGGGACACAGAGTCAAGGGAGACACTTTTAAAGATGGAAAACAGGAGAGCACATTTATACGCTGGTGAAATGACGGAGTAAAAGAGGGAAAGGGATGATCGGAGAGAAAGGGGACACTTCAGGGGAGAGTTTCTGAGTGGGCGAGTGGGGATGGGATTCTATGCACAGTGGAGGAGGGCTGGCTTCCGCTCTGACAGTTATTAATCACAGCGTTTATGCAGTGCTTCCTCTGGTGTCTTATTTAGGAATCCATCATCACCAGAGAAACCTACTCTGCCCACCCCTAGTTCCTCAGCTCTGTCAGTGACACTACCCCCACATCGGTGTTTTTTTCAGCAATTACAAAACGTAGTACATTCTGAACTCTCTTTCTGAATTATCATACCACAGTCAGACTTCAAAAATAACTGCCTTTCCATACAAGAGAGTGAAATCTGTATTTTATTGCTGATTTTTAATCCCCAATTTGAGCACTGAGGCTTCTGTTTTATCACAAAATGGAGCTACAAGAATACTTTTAAATATACAACATTTTAAAACACTTTACAACCTAATGCTACACCCTACCAAATTGAGAATACTCAAGAAATTACTGCTGTTCCAAAAAACTTAGAGCCAACACTTTGTGTGCCAATTCTTAGATAATTTAATTAGTTCAAAAAATAATTACAATGTCCCAGAGGAAGAATCCTAAATCAAATAGAAAGACGCAGGAATTTTAACAAATGAGTTTTAAATGAAAACACTAAGAAATCACAGAGTAGAATGAGAACTAAACTAAGCCGGGTGGTACCTCTGACAGTTCAGTTAGCCTGTTTCACTGTGGGCCTCGGTCTCTATGCCTGTGAAGAAAGACGAGCTCAAATTCTCTCTCTACCTTCTCACAGCAGCCTCCCCACTAACATTCAGATAAGCATGCTTCACTTTATATAGTAAGTATAGGCATTAAAAATTGTATATAAATCAACATATTTTAAATACAGCTGGAGAGCTCTCATTTGAAGTAACTATTCATTGAATTAGCACTAAAAAAAATTTTTTTTAACCTCCAATCTAGTACATTTTATAAGCTGGATATTTACTTTGAGATGTTCTATTAAATGACTTAGGTTTACCCACAAGTATTTCAATTCCTTGGATAAAGAGATCATCTGTTAAAATTCTATGCTTTTATTTTTAAATATAATGGTATGATAATAACCCCTGTCCAAAGGAGAAGTGTTGATGCAAGTAGTTCAAGAACCAAAAACATTCCAAAAAGTCTGGAAAAGCTTCCTGGTCTTCAAATTAAGGAGCTTGGTTTTTCTCTTAATCCCCTATCAACAGCTATTAACAATCAGAGCTAACTTCCCTCTCTGTCATGCTGTATATTTGCCTTATTTAATATATTTAATACAAGGCTCCCCTCACTGGAACGTACACACCTGAGGACAGAGATTTTTGACTGCTTTGGTCCCTGTTCAGATCACATCCAACACCTAGAATAGGGCCTGCCACATCGACACATATTAAAAGACACTGTATCACTTTGCTAGGGCTGCCGTAACAAAGTACCACAGACTGGGTGCCTTAAACAAGAAAAATTTGTTTTCTGTTTTGTTGCTAGAAGTCTGAGGTCAAGGTGTCGGCAGGATTGGTTTCTTCTGAGGCCTCTCTCATTGGTTTGCAGGTGGTCATCTTTTCCCTGTGTCTTCACATGGTCGTCCCTCTGCACCTGTGTCCTCATCTCTCCTTCTTATAAGGACACCAGTGACACTTGATTAGGGTCTACCCATATGACCTCATTTTACCTTAATTATCTCTTTAAAGGCCCTGTCTCCAAATATAATCACATTCTGAAGTACACTAGGGGTTAGGACTTCAACATATGAATTGGGGAAGGCGGGGTGGGTGGAAAACACACAATTTAGCCCACAACAGAGGGAGAAAATTGGAAGTCACTACAACTTTCTTCTATGATAATTCTTTAATATCACTAATGAAGTTTCTCTGTATCATGAAATACAGAACCATCTGCTTTAATGAATGTTGTAATACTCAGAGTACTGGTATTTAAATCCTTTTCAAAGATATAAGTAATCCATGAATCATACTGCAAATTACCTGTCAACAGGGATTCCTGTTCCACTCGAAGTTCACGAAAAAGAAGAATCAAATCAACAGCAACACCAATTGTATCCAAGTTCCTGTATAAGGTTTTTAAAAAGGACAAAGTTAGACACATTCTTTTTCTTAAACCTGCACTTCAAATTATGATCCACAATGAATGCAGAGACTACCGGTTAACAGTTCCTGTAGTGGGCAGAATAATGGCCCTCCAAGGCATCCACATCTTAATACCCAAAACCTGTGAATATGTTACCTTACATGGCAAAAGGGACTTTTACAGTCGTGAATAAATTAAGGACCTTGAGATGAAAGGACTAGCCTGCATTATTAACCAGGTGGGCCCAATGTATCACACGGGTCCTTATAAGAGGAATACTAGAGGGTCAGGGAGGGCGGCCATGAGCCAAGGAATGCAGGCAGCCTCTACAAGCTGGAAAAGGCAAGGAAAATGATTCTCCCCTAGAGCCTCCAAAAGGGGTTCAGCCATGTTGGCCCACTGTGGACTTCTGAATTTCCGAACTGTAAGATAATAAATATGTTATTTTAAGCCACTAAGTTTTTAGTAATTTGTCAAGTAGCAACAGGAAGCTAATGTGGGTAGCAGAAACGGGGTGCTGCTGTAACAAACAGATACGTGGAAGTGGCTTTGGGATCTGGCAACGGGCAGAGGCTGGAAGAATTTTGAGAAGCAGGACAGAAAAGGCCTAGATGCCTTGAATAGCAATGTGGACACTGAAGGCACTGCTGGTGAGATCTCAGGAGAAAATGAGGAACTCGTTACTGGAAACTGGACGGAACGATCCTTTTTCTACAGTGGCAGAAGCTTAGCAAAACGATGAATTTGGATATTTAGCTGAGCAGATTTCCAAGCAACACGCTGAAGGTGTGGCCTGATTTCCTCTTGGTGCGTATGGTAAAATGTGAGAGGGGAGAGACAGAGGAGACTAAAAGGGAACCAGGTATGATTTGGGAAATTCTCAGTCTATCTGGATCGCAAAAGACACTAAAACTAGACTATTCACTGTGAGGAAACTGTGCTCTGGAGAGAAAGCCAAGGATGTGGCTGGACGACCTTTTGCTAATGCCTTGCAAGAACCAGAAGGTCGGTGTTCAGTTACACAGAGGGCTCTCTAAAGAGACTAGGAGTGTTACTCATTCCCCTCAGTCATCTCAGCAGAAATCAGGAATAGAGATGGGGTTATCTAAGAAAGCTCTATGGCAGACCCTAGATTGCCTAATGGTATATAACTCCCCATGACATACATGTGAGACCCACAAGGTTTTTGAGAATGTCATACCAGTAGAAACTCTGCCAACCTGGATGAAATGCACAGAGAAAGGATGAAATGAAAGAAGGCTGTTAAACTCCCAAAATCCTACAGGCAGGAAAGAGGCTGATAAAGTTACTCAGCTGAAAACATGTATTACTCTTACCCTTCGAGAAAAAGGAAGGATGACTCTGAGGGTAGGACCAAGGGCAGAGCCTCAAGCCACAGAGATCATTCCCAGGCCTCAAAACCTGAGTTTGCCCAACTGGATTTTGAAATTGCTTGGGACCAGTGACTCCTCTTTTCCCTCAATTTTCTCCGCTTTTAGAGGGTAATGTCTAAAACTGTTATCCTAGGCCTGTCCAACCATTGTATTTTGGGAGCAGACAACTTCGTGTCTAGTTTCACATGTCCAAAGATAAAAAGGAATTTTGCTTCAGGATGAATCATACCCAGAGTCTCACCCAAATGTAATTCAGATGGTAAGATTTGGGACTTTTTAGCTAATGAGAACTTAGATGAGATTTTGGGCTAGAGTTGATGCTGAATGGGTCGAGAATGTGGGGGGACCTTGAGACGAGATGAATGTATTTTGCACATAGGACAAGACGTGAATCCTTAGGGGCCGAAGGGGTAGACTGTGCTAGGCAAAATAACGGCCCCTAAAGATGTCCACATACTAAACTCTGGAAACTGACTATATTACCTTACATGGCAAAGAGATGTGATATAATCATTTATATTTGATCTTTGTCCCCAGTTCCTGGCACAGAGCTCTCTAAAACCCTGGGAAGTTCCTGTGTGAGAGGAAGGCCTTTTGTTATTCGTACAAGCCCCTTTCACCATACTGAGCTTATGCTAAAGAGGGGACTCTTCCTGAGCCTGCAGGATGGGAGCCGGCTGCCAGAAAGGACCAGCCCTAAGATCAGACAGCTGGAACCTTCAACCCCAACCTCCTACCTCTGAGGAAGGGAAGGCAGTTTCAATCACCATGGCCAAGGATTTAATCAATCACACCTATGTGATGGAACTGTCCACACAAAAGTCCAAAACATGAGTTTGGAAAGCTTCTGAATGGGCTGATGAGCACATCAAAGTGCTCAGAAGATGGCATGCCTGGGAGGGCACGATGTTCTGTCCCCGCCCCATCCTATGTATCTCTTCCAGGTGGCTGTCCCTTTAATAGTAAACTAGTAACAGAATGTAAGTGGCTACCCTGAGTTTCTGTGAGTCGTTCTAACTGAATTATCAAACCTGAGGGGTGGTCCTGGGAATCCCTGAATTTGTAGTCAGCTGGGCAGAATGTAGCCTGGGTAACCCCATTTGCAGCTGGCATCCAAGGTGGGGCAGTCTTGTGGGACTGAGTCATGAAGTTATGGGATCTGAAGCCACTAACTTGAGGTAGTTAGTGTCAGAATGGAACTGAATTGTTGGACTGCTAGCTGTTTTTGGAGAATAAGAACTGGTCAGAAAATACCACAAGAGACTTTCTAGGAGTGATTAAATTAATGGTTTGAAGGTGGGAAGATTATCCTGAATCACCTGGGTGGGCCTCATGTAACCATAATGGTCCTTATCAGAGGGATGCCATACGGTCAGAGTCGGAAAGAGACTGGAAGAGGTTACGGTGTTGCTCTGAAGTAAAGGAATGCAGGCAGCCTCCGGAAGCTAGAAAAGCCAAGGGAATCAATTCTCTACTAGAGACTCCAGAAGGAACCAGCCCTGCTGCTGACACTAACTTTAGGTCAGGAAAACTGATTTTGGACTTCTGACCTCCAGAACTGTCAGATAATAAATTTCTGTTATTTTAAGCTACTGAATTTGCAGTACTTTGTTACAGCAGCAAAGGAAACTCATACAGCTCCCTACCTTCTTCACTTCTTCTCAACATAAATCAGAATTAAGCCAAGACATTCACTGCTAAAGAAGAGGGTCAGGGTCGGTGTGCACAAGGCTAGAATCCTCTCTCCCCTCCCCAAGGCCAGGTGGGCAGACAGCCATTGCTCCTTTCCTCTTTAGCCGAACACAAGACTGGTGGGAAAAGGGGCTCAGCACCTGCCTCCGAAAAGAAGATGCCGTTCCACCTCTGTTTCTCCTCTTGCCTCTACACATACAAATGGCTGCCAGGCACCTGGGCCCACTGCCTGCTTCTGTATGGCCAGATTTGGTGGGGGGAGAAAAATGTAACTTCATAACATGAAAATTCTATGAAATTCAAATTTCAATGTTCACAAATGAGGTTTTACTGGAACACAGCATGTGCATTTGTTCACGTACTACATATGGCTCCCTTGTACTACAATGGGAGAAGTGAGCCCCTCTGACAGAGATCACAAAGCCTGAACTATTTATCTGGCTCTCTGCAGTAAAAGTATAGCGACCACCCCAGCAATAGGATTATATTTACATGCAGAGCTACTGCTTTCAACAGTTTTTCTTTGAGTACTTCCTGAAATTTCATATGACTCAGATTGTTTTGCTTTGCTGTATTATACCCCATGTTTCCATACATCCTTGGCAAAAATAATTCCAGTCCATACAAAGTGCAATGTTCAGACAAAGATGTAAAAAGGTCTAGGCCTTAATAGGCATCCTACTTTTTAATTAACTCTTTATAACTAAAAAACATCAGAAAATACATATTGGTTGAGATCTGAATCTTGACAGGCTCGGGAATATCAGCTTTAGTTAAGGTTGACCTCAAAGCCCCTACCAGAATCTTTGTTGTCTTTCTGACTACAAAAATGTTTTTCCCAGGAGCTGATGCCCTGAATGGTTAGAATTTCCATTCTAGGGCTCTCCTTTCCCTCTCCCGTCACACTAGAGGGCCTCCCTGCCTGGAAAGGGACAAATAATCTAGCCTCTGGCCTGCTGCTTCTAGCATATAACTAGTTATACTTCTTCAATGTTAACTATTACTACCAAGATCATTACTGTTTCTATCCATTTATCTGTATATGGACGCCATGTTCAATTCTGTGCTGAAGTTAAACAACTCTCTCTTTGGTTTCCCTCTCCTTTGATCTAAAAAAAACTCATTAATTCATATCAAAGCCTCAGGTATAAAGACCGTCTAGGCAGCACGGGAGTCCCTCTCCATCGGCTTCTGGACCAGCCCGACTTCACTCATCATGCAGTAACAGGGAGCCCCAGGGCTCTGTCTACATTCAAGTCCAGAAATAAAAGTGAGCATGCTTTGGTGGCTTCTGACTTCATCTCAAGTAAAAATTGTTAATAAAAAGTGATTCCCATAAATCAAGAGGAAGGGTGCTCAGTTCTGGGAGGAGAGTGTAACATTGAGAACAAGAGCAGGACAGGGCAATTCTCTTGCTCATCCTTTAACTCCATTTTAGTTGTACATTATAAATTAGGTGGCAGTAGCTGGCAACTTTACACAATCTTAAGACGCTTAAGATAAACCGTCTTAAAATTCACATCGTGCTCCCTGTTCGACGTAAACACAAGGGCAACTAATTAAAACAACGAAAACTAATTACAACACCTACAACTAAAAAAGTGAAGTCCAGAACTGCAAATGCATTTAGGCAGGCAGACTAGAATCAAAGGATCAAAATTAGTTCAAATCACTGTGTTATGTAAAAAACCAAATCCCTCAAAACATTATAAATACAAGTGAGAAACCTGAATAACCCCTAATGTTAAACATGCTGTCCCATTACCACTCATCCAGGAGTCTCCCACAACAAGTCCTGCAGAACCCTTGTCCCCCGGAGACGGAGAGAGTCTCCTAATAAACACGGGTTGACTGTGACGCCAAAACATCTCTAACAGATAGGCCAACACGACAGAACCAGCATGCACGTACACAAAGAGATATCATCAAAGGCGTATATGTAACTACAAAGACTAGTACCTGATTGAATTTTGGTTCACAGAACACTCAATACAAGCGTTCCGGAGACACCGGAAGCACTCCGTTATTAACTGCAGATCGGAAGCCAGATGTTCCACTTGGGAAGGGTCTCTGCAGGCCAGCTCAACGGCGCGAGAAGATTTCTTTAAGATATCCAGGACCCTTTGGAAGATAGTCCTGGGTGCTGTTTCTCTGAAAAAGGATAAAATTGTTACAAACCAGAAAAAGACATTTCCAAATGTCCTTTTCAGAACACTGCTGGTGCTTAATTTTGTGGGGAGGCAAGCTAGGCCTATCTGTTCCAGCTCCTTAGTTTACGACACAAAAGAGCTACGTACACTGAGCACTTCGCCAAGTCACTGCTCTTATCAACCTGTCCCTGTATTATCTCATTTAATCTTTGCATTAACCTTATGAAGCCAATACTGTCCTCTCCATTTTAAAGACAAGACACCTGAGACAGAGAAGAGTCTATGTAACTTGCCCACATCCCTCAGCTAATAACTTTTGGAGCCACAATTCCAACTGTAACAGTCGGATTTCCACTCCCACGACAACCCGAACCCCCGTTTAAGGTGACTGTTTATGGTTATGGGTCTGCCCTTAGTCAAACCAGAATATCTGCATCTCACGTTCTAGACAGAGAATATAACCATGTCCTCTGTCACCCAGTGTGTACCTGAAGTAAAGTTATGAGAAAGGATCCTCATGAAGGACTGCCTGGGGGGCAGAGACACTACCCATTCTTAGATAGAGGAGCCAGAAGCAGTGCTCTGAGCTTACACACGTTCAGTCACAAAGATGGGGAGCCGGGGGAGCGGGAAGGAGGGAAGGAGACAGACAGAAGCAGAGGGAGACGGACAGAGAGACAGAGCGAGCTCGCTTCCGGGGAGCGTGTGTGCCCGGGGCGGGGGATGAACCTGGGGCTGTTCACCCCGCCCCCCCACCGGGCCCCGCAGTTCCCACGGCCTCTCACGCCAGGCCCACTGCCCGCACTGGCTCTCACTCCACAGCTATGAAGGGAAGGACTTCTGTCTGCAGCACGGCACCTAAATGCAAGCCCATTTCCTCATTCCATGAATCCCCTGAAGAACAAGAATCCGCTTTAATGTCAGAAGAAAAATTGCTGTCAGACAACTGAAGAGACTCTTACAGATTAGTCCTGACCATAGGAATTTCTCCCGGTGGTCCGCACTGTGGAATCCCCAGCACCCTACATTTCACCCCCGATGAAATGAAGCCAGACCACCGGGGAGCTGCGCATTTCTCCGGAAGCACGGCCACTGAAGCGCCCCAAGCGGCTGTGCTTGCTCGGGGGGGGGGGGGGGGGGGGGGGGGGGGGGGGGGGGGGGGGGGGGGGGGGGGGGGGGGGGGGGGGGGGGGGGGGGGGGGGGGGGGGGGGGGGGGGGGGGGGGGGGGGGGGGGGGGGGGGTGGGGGGGGGGGGGGGGGGGGGGGGGGGGGGGGGGGGGGGGGGGGGGGGGGGGGGGGGGGGGGGGGGGGGGGGGGGCCGGGAGACACTCCCTCCGCGAGCTTCAGGACCATAAATACTTGTACTCCAAGTGTCGCCTTTTTATCTTAAGGATGAATGATATAAATCACTTGATTTATCACGTTCTCCTCTGTCTTTGCCTTTAAGAAGCCTGGAGTCAAACCCACGACCCATCTTTAACACTATGAATCCCTCAGCATGACTTCTGAGTACTAACCTCATTTCTGGCTTTTCCCTCCCCTCCAATTTCCTCCCTTACCTTTACTTTATCTAACTGTATTTATTTTTTTAAGGCACGTCAGATTTGTTTTTGGAAGAGGCAGAATATAAATTAATCAATTAAAATTGGGAAATGGGTGCATAAAATAATCAGCCCCACCTCCCCCCGTCGGCCCGCTCTAAATGGGGATCACGAGCTTTGACTCAGAGTCGCAGCATTAAGCGACCAAATAAAAAAGTGAAAGTTCAAAGGTGCAGCATTAGCCCTGCCTCAGAAACTGTATGAAACAATGGAGTGTGTAAGCCACTTTCAGTGACAACATACAAAAAGAAGATTCACTAACACTCTCACGACAGCTTTAAGAGGAGAAGTGGGTGCTGCTGGAGAGAAGGCAATTCCCACTCTACCCCTAGAGCTCTTGCCACTGGGGCAAGATAATAATAAAATTGACAGACACGCAGGAGAAAAAGAAATTTTAATTCGTGTGCATGGAGGTCTCATAGAAATGGGACCTAAAAAGTGGGCCACAGCAGGCTGCTTTTATACTTTTTAGACAAAGAAACACTAAATTTCTGAGGAATTGACAGAACAAAGAAACTTAGGCTTTGGGTGCTTAGTTAGTGAAGAATCTAAGGAGAGTCTGGACTTGGGGTACTACGTTAAAGAGGAAACAAGGTTTGTTTATATAGGCTTCTTGGCCCCAAATTCACCTCTGGGGATAAGGGTGTCCTTCTGACTCCAGATGCAGGGAGGGTACCTCTCACACGGAGATTTATTGCCTGCTTTCAACAGAGAGGAGGGTCAGAGCGTCCCTCTTGCACTGGCTCTTTCTTAAGTAACTTTAATTCAAAAAAATCAATATGCCACTGAGGCTTATTTGGGGGAGGCGTGCACTGGGCTTGAACGATACTAAATATAGTGCAGGCACTATTAACACGCTAAGAAAGTACCCACGGGTTTAAAACATTCTGAAGAATGCCAAGAGTGATCATGATTTCTACAACAAAGAATAAACCTAATTACCTCTATCTGCCCCACCTGCATAAAATTTTGATGACATTTATTACTTAATCTTATAGTCAAATAAAAGTTGAGCGCTAGAACTCAAATAATCTACAATAAAGCCTCTTTTTTTTTTTCTCCTACGATGACTAAGAAATGTGTGTTTATACCTGGGGTAAAGAAGCCAGTATGATTTCTTTCAGCGGGTCCTTCACAAGCTCCCTCTCTCATGGGCACCACCTTCTTACTGTGAATGGTCTTCTCTGATGTCACTCTCTGAAATCTTAACCTCTGCTTCACTCAAAACTGATATCTAGCACAGCAAAAGCTTTGAAATCAAACTATAATAGACAACACAAAATAACAGCACTGTTCTTAGGAAAACTGGGTAACTGATATTCCAACCATAGAACAATTAGTAAGTTCATGAACCACCCTAAATAATTTCCAATGTTACATGTTAATTTGTCACATATACACCATGCCTTTCTCCTTCATTACACTTTTAACCAAAAGAAAAATGTTTACCTGAACTACGGCCAAGCAAAAGATTCCTGAAACACAAATAACTATTTTTTTTTTAATATTTATTTATTTAGGCTGTGCCAGGTCTTAGTTGCAGCACGCGGAATCTTCACTGCAGCATGCAGGATCTTTAATTGTGGCACGTGGGCTCTTAGTTGCAGCATGCATGTGGGATCTAGTTCCCCAACCAGGGATTGAACCCAGGCCCCCTGCATTGGGAGCGAGGAGTCTTACCCCCTGGACCACCAGGGAAGTCCCACAAATAACTATTAACAGCTACTAAAGAGTAATCACAGCAGCGTCTACCCAGCATACAACAGTTCACATATGCGGTATAAAGAGAAAATGAATTGGGATTGTGATCACTGTCATTTGTCCTCCCCTGGATTTCCTGAAACCAGCAAGCACTGGCAATCCTCTGGGTCTGTTCACGTGTATGCCCTCCCCCAGAATCCCTCTCACACCACCCCCACCCAAGCCTCTGCCTGGAAGAACCTGGGGGCTCCTTTCAGGCCTCTGAAAACTCACAGCCCTGGTGGGACTCCGCTGCTACTCAGAGTACTCAGGGGAGCCGCATCCCATCTCTATGCGGCCCTGGAGCTCGGTCCACAGAACAGAATAGCACTTACCCACGTCAGATTACATTCACCGATGCGGTCTATCACTCCAGCTAGACTATAAATCCCAGAAAAATAGAGACTACCTTATTTTTTTCTGTATCTCTAGGGCCCAGACCTGCATTCACTAATTGCATTTGTTCAATTCAAGTTTAAAACGGTGATGAGACTATTCACATATTCAGAGCGGGATCTAACTGCTTCACAGACTTGTCATGTAACCCACTTACTGAGCATGTGCCCTGAGCCAGGCGCCAGGCCTGATGGGAGCAGTGAAATCAGTGTACTTCGCAGCAGCAACTGGAAAAAGGGAAACACTGAGGAACTAGCTCAACTCGTCCATTCCCATTAAGAAATTCACACATCCTGGACCCAAAAATTTGAAAAAAAAGGGTCATATCTTAAGATGTTGATATCTTATAATTGGTATTTAAGAAACATCTAATTTCTCCTTCCCCACTGAATGATAAGCTTCCCCACCGAATGGGTAAGCTTAAAGGGGGAGGGAGAGGTGAGGGGTTTGTAACTCAATTAACTACATTTTAATTTCTCGAAAGCAGAGACTATTTCTTAGATATATGTATACCCCTCTATAAAGGGTGAAAGGAAAAAAAAAAACTTTTCCTCTAGAGCCATAGAATATCTACATATTTATTCACCATATTTAATACAATATAATAAATTAACAACTTTCATGAGATAAGGACAAAAAAAAGCTTTTCATTAACGTAACTACTATGAAAACATTTAACTCTCTTCTGTACCTCTTTACCTTCTCCACAGTCTTGAAAGAAAGCTATTTGGCATTACAGATCCAAAGGAGTCCTAATGTACTCTGTCTGCAAATTCCATGTTCACTGTCAAGACAGCACAGCTAAGTATGTGTAATGATTAACGACAGTGAAATAACCAGTAAAGATCAGTCAATCGCTTGTTATATACAAATGTTATTAATAATAAAAATTGCTGTCATTTCTGCTTTAACCAAACTAACACAAAATATTCACAAGACTTTAAGAAGCTTAGCTACTTCATTCCAGAAGGCCGAAAGTACTTAGAAGGACAATTAAAATTCAACCATTAGACATTCCTTTTACATAGGGAATGAATGTATACCCTGAAGACAACTTATAAATGAAATGTTACATTACAGAACAAAAACAGCCTTTGAATTATACAAAAGGTAGAATTTCACTTCCTTCAAGTTTGAACAGGTTTAATCTTGACAAGTCCTGTTTGAATAAAATTAAAGGAAACTACTGGTGATTACAGCACAGGTTAGATAGGCCTAACATACCATCCGTACTCACATCTTACAGTCAATTCATCAGGCACGGACCCTCCTTCTGAAAAGGAGACTAACTGTTCGTCATTTAACACTACAACTAAGACTACATCCTGGTTAAAAGATTCATTCTAATACCCGACATTTAATTAAAAATTGACACGTGGTTTAGAGTCGTTTACCACTGTCACTGAGAAAACTATTAGAATACACACAAGTTCAGAGATTAAAATAACAATCATTGGTTGTTATTTAAAACCATAAACCCCTTACTGATTTGACTGCGTTAGACGAACAAAAACAGAAAATAACATTTCTATCTCCTATCAGAAAGAGCCTGGGCAAAAGTTTGAAATTCATCTCTGCAGACCTCAAAACTCTCCTTTATATACTCTCTTCCCCTCTTCTGTCACATCCAGGACACTCAAGCTGAGACAACTCCCTGAGACAGGGTTGCAGGGTTGGCAAACTTCTTCTGTAAAGAGCCAGAGTGTAAATATTTTAGGCTTTGAGGACCTGACAACCTCTGTCACAACTTCTCTGCTGCTGCAGGGCAAAAGCAGCCATAGACAACATCCAAACGAACGAACACAGCTGTGTTCTAGTAAACTCTTTTTATGGACACTGAAATTTAAAGTTCATATAATTTTCATGCGTCATGAAATTTTGTTCATTTGTTTTCCCCTACCATTTAAAATATAAAAATCATTCTTAACTCAAAGGCCATTTAAAAAAAAAAACAAAAAAAACAAACAAAAAAACCAGGTGGGGCTTCCCTGGTGGCGCAGTGGTTGAGAATCTGCCTGCCAGTGCAGGGGACACGGGTTCGAGCCCTGGTCTGGGAAGATCCCACATGCCGCGGAGCAACTAGGCCCGTGAGTCACAATTACTGAGCCTGCGCGTCTGGAGCCTGTGCTCCGCAACAAGAGAGGCCGCGATAGTGAGAGGCCCGCGTACCGCAATGAGGAGTGGCCCCCGCTTGCCACAACTAGAGAAAGCGCTCGCACAGAAACGAAGACCCAACACAGCCATAAATAAATAATTAATTAAAACCAAAACCAAAAAACAGGTGGGAGGTCAATTTGGCCCACAGATCATTGTTTGGCGATACCAGCTTTAAAGGTTCCAAATATATCAGTCCTCTCCCTCCACCCCGAAAGTCACATGCTTCCCTCTTCCCCAATGTCCTCACCACAGTCAAAATTCGTCTCTCATCAGAACGAAGAGAATCTCAAATGCATTATACCAAGCAAAGGAAACGAGCGAAGTGAAATGCGCAGAAGTGGACAGTGTCCAGAAGAGACCGTGCACACAGAGAAAGCTGGCAAATGAGCAGCGCTGGCACTAAGGTCCCAGGTGAAGGCCGGCCGTTCCAGGAGAGGTGCTGGGACAACTATCAATCCGATGAGAAAAAACAATTGGAGCCTTATGTAGAATCCTACTAAAAGTACTCCAGATGGATTTAGAATACATGTTAGGCAAAACTATGAAACTCTGGAAGAAAATATATGGAGATGTCTTTACAGTCTTAGGTAGAGAACGATTTTGTATGTAAACCTTATTTAAAAAGTGGTATTTGAGCAAAGAACTGAGGAAGGTGAGGACGCAAACTATGCCCCTTCCTGTGAGAAGAGCTTGGATGGCAGGCAAAGGCATCACAGGAACAGCAGGGGGCTTGGTGGAAGCATCCAGTGACTCAGGGGCAAGACACAGGCTCTGTAGGCCACTGAAAGAACCTCCGCTCCTGATGTGAACCCAGGGAGGGTTCTGAGCAGAGGAGTGACATCACCTGATTTCACTTTGAAAGGATCCCTCTGGCTATTCTGTAAAGAACTGATCATAGCAGGGAGAAGAAAAGACAACAGGAGATCAGTCAGGACACTGTTCTTGGAAAAGAGTGGCAGAGGCAGACATAATAAGCACGGACCAGATTCTGAATATATTCTGAAGATGGAGCCAATAAGACTTGATGATAAATTATTATGAGGGTTATCTGAGAAGGGGGAGCCAAGGATGGCTCCAAACTTTGGCCTGAGCAATAAATGGACAGATGTATCTACTGTTTACTGAGTTGGAGAGACTGTTGTAAAGATATATGGAGATGGGGGGAATCCGGAGTTCAGATGGAGATTTGTTACATTTGAGGTACTTACTAGAAATACAAGTGGAAATGTGGAGTAGGCAGATGAACATACAAGTTTGGAGATCAGGAGAAAAAGTCCAGCTAAAGAAAAACTGCTAGAGTTACCATCAAATGTAAAGTAGTAAAAACCCCAAGCTGATGCAATTGCCAGGAGAGTACAGGTAGGTGGGGAGGAGAGGCCTGAGGACTGAGCTCTGGACCTCAGAGAGAAAAGCCAACAAGAGAGGAGAATCTGAAGGGGTTGTTGTTCTAGAAGCCAAATGAAGAAGGTGTCTCAAGGAGAAAGAAGTGATGAACTACATCAACTGCAGCTGATAAGGATTTATCCAGTAAGATTTAAGATTTTAAGATTTATCTTAAATCCAGTAAGATAAGGATTTAAGATGAAGACCAATGGACTTGGCAATGTGGAATGGGTTCAAGAGAAAAGAGAAATTGTAGTAGGTGAATATAAAAAACTCTTTAGAGAAGCTTTATTATAAATGGGAGCAGAGAAAAATCAGGGAAATGGGGGAGAGATTTTCTTAGGATGGGAAAAATTACAGCAGATCTATAACTGATGAGAACAATCTAACAGAAAAGGTAAAACTGATGATTTAAGAAAGTGGGGGGGAAAGAGAGATTGTTGGAGCAACGTATGCAAAAGGGAGCGGAATTTAGTGCAGACCTGAGGGGGGCTGGCATCTGAAGCAAGGCAGTTCACCGACAGGTAACAGAGGGAAGGCAAATTATGGGGACAGATACAAGTAGGGGGTAGAGAGGGTAGTGGGAGTTCCTGGAAATTATCTTCTGGTCGCCCCTATTTTTTCAGAAAAATAGGAACTGAGAATGAGGATGAGGGAGAGGCAACGGAGACTTAGGGAGAGCAAAAGGCATAAAGCAGTTAACTAGGAAAGCAGGAGAATTAATGGACTAGGGAAATAGAAGGACTGCCGGGCAGAACTAAATGCCTACCCAGGTCAGTGATCATCCACTTACAGAAAGACCAATCAGTATGGCTGTAAGTTTTTCTCCATCCTTATTCAGTTATTTGGGTGCAGACACAAAGGAAACAGCAAGCTGGATTTAACTAGAGCTGAAGTTTTACCAGGAAAGTATGACAAAGTTAGGAGAAGAGGCAAGGGAAATGAGAAAGTATACAAGGAAATGCTTTATTACTGATCCTTAGATCTAAACTGGATTTAAGAAGGGAAATGTGAACATAAGGAACCAAAGGCACACTGAATAGGAAGGAGTAGGACCAACAGACTGTGGGTCCTGGTGGGGTTGAAGACTCGTTGGAACAGGGGACCCAGAGAGACAGGATACAACAGGCAGCCAGAGTGGGACTCTTGGAATTAAGATTGTGGAGGGAATGCAGCCATGGTTAATCATAAGGCCTGGGTAGCACGTGGCAATGTGTGGTGAGATGGGAGGAAGGGGGTGTCCAAGTTCACTGAAGGAGAGAAAGTCAAGAAATAAAAGGCCAGGGTAATGAAAGGATAATCTATGTAAAAACTAAACTAACCAAGATTTAAGACAGCAGAAGTAATGCAGAGTTAACAGCGAACTAGAGCTAAATTCTTTAAGGAACGACATAGAGGGACCAACAGATCTTTTAATAGCAGAAGAGATTATCCATGAGGTATACTCTGATGGCATGAGATGAAAAGTTGGAGGGGTTTTGGAGGAAAAAGTTCTGAAAGCAGCAATGACAATCACCTTCACACCTACACACCTTCAAGCCAAGCAGTACACTGGATATAGGAGAAAACAGCCCACTTTGAGGACCTTCTGGGAAAGGTTGTCTTAGAAGTGAGCCGTATTTCACCTAGATCAAGAAGATGAAAGGAATATTCAGAGAGGTTGAGGACATAGGGAATTTTGCACACGGGAAGGGTTTTAAAAGCTGAGGAGTCAGAAAAGGATCCATACAAAGCCTTAAGGGAGTCAGAGAGTAACAGAAAACCTAGGAGTTTCCCATTTTAATTAGAAAATCAGCTTGTGAATGTCTAGCAAAAACCCCGTTGAGATTTTATTTTGAATGGCATTGAAACCACAGGTCAACTTGGGGAGAACTGATGTCTCTACGTTATTGCAGTTTCCTATCATGTAATGGTATAACCATTTATGTTTTCTTTAGTGTCTTTTGATCGAGTTTTGTAATATTCTCAATGAGGAAGATAGCCACTAACACTTAAACTGTGCTTATTCCGTGCCCGGCACTTAACTAAGCACTATATATAAAATGTCCACGGCACTTAACTAAGCACTATATATAAAATCTCCACGGCTACCGTGAGCATATCCCTAGCTTACAAATCGTCCTCTTACCTCTAATGTGACTTCTCTGGGCTTGTGGCCGTCAGAGAGGTTGACTCAGCCTAGAGTGAGCCCCAGGGTTCCTTGGTCTTTGAATGAGTGTCCTTGCCCACAGCCCAGTGACCACACCCTCGGGTCCAGGGACCACTACAAAAGACTGGAAGAACGAAAGAGCTGAGAAACTCTCCTCTGGGGGCATGGTTGGTCACAATTCTAACCTTATTTATTTTGATTTGCTGGCTCAAACTTCTTCCTGTCTACTTTGTCCATTTAAGATAATTGGATGTGCAGGGTGGCTCACACTGACCACACTGGTATTTTGAAGCTGAGTCAGAACACCTTACCAAGTAGTTCTGTGTGGTATTCCAGCTCATGGCACAGGTAAAAATAAAGGAAACTGTCACCACACTCTACGAAGTTCTTTTTATAGTGTAGCGTAATTGAGGTTCTCTCTCAACACAGCTGATCTGAATCATGGTTGAGTCAAGACAGCATATGGCGTCCTTTGCTAAGCTGACAAGTGGTGTGGGTTTCTTTTGGGGGGGGATTGTTTCGTTTCTTTTTTTTTTAATAATGACCTTCCTCTCCAACTCTTTTTATTTATTTATTTATTTATTTTTGGCTGCGTTGGGTCTTCGTTGCTGCGCGCGGGCTTCTCATTGCGGTGGCTTCTCTTGTTGGGAGCACGGGCTCTAGGCGCGCGGGCTTCAGTCGTTGCGGCACACAGGCTCAGTAGTTGTGGCTCACGGGCTCTAGAGCACAGGCTCAGTAGTTGTGGCGCATGGGCTTAGTTGCTCCGTGGCATGTGGGATCTTCCCGGACCAGGGCTCGAACCCGTGTCCCCTGCATTGGCAGGTGGATTCTTAACTGCTGCACCACTAGGGAAGCCCGTTTTGTTTTTGTTTTTGGTGCAGCCAAAGACTCTTGTTGGTCAGAGGCTCAGCGATGTTTGGGGAAAAGCTATGTGAATGTGTGTACATGCAGATGATAGGTTAATTTTGAGTTCTGCACTATGCTGACCTCTGAAGTGCTCAATATTCCCTTTCCTTATGAAAGTTAGTCAACATACTGATGCGAGCAATGAGGAACACCAAAACATTTTCTACCTCTTGAAATCATCATCATCTGTCATTATTTGATAATTTTTTATACCTCTTACTAGAGTCTTTCCTCTGTGCTCTCACTTTATATCTAATGACCCCAGAAAATTAAATAATCTAAGGAAATAATAAAAATACAACCAAGTGCTCATGATGTGCTAGCAGGTACTGAAAATACAGAGGTAAGTAAGAAGAATCCTGCCCTCAGATTGTTCTCATTCTAGTGGGACTGGGAGGTGACTAAGTGATCACAATACTCTAGTGAAGTTCCTTGAAAGAGGAAAGGGGAACATAGGACAGAAGCACATAGGTCAAAAAGGCTTTCAGTAGGGGTTGAAATGGTCATTAAAACCTGAGGGAAAATTAGGAGTGTGTGTAGGAGGAAAGGAATGAAGTTACAAGTTTAACATTACAGCATTTGAGCTATTCCCCCTTTAGTGGTTTGAAGTGAGCTAGAAATAGTTACTTACACTGTACCAACTAGAGTTGCATCACTAAACACAGAGCATGGTACACAGCATATGTGAGGTAATTAAACAAGTAAATAACTAACACGGTAAATCGAATTAATAGCTTTCGAGCAATCAGAGCAGTCATTACTGACTGGCTGTCAGTGCTAAGTGACTTTCTTTATTACAGCCATTGGCTCTTCACTGTTTATTCAGTTCAACATATATTAAGCACTCACAATGGACCGGGCACTATGCTAGAAGATACCATAAAGAAGACAGACCCTGCCCACAGCAAAGTCACAACCAAGTCAGGGGAAACACATATAAAAGTCTATTGCATTATGAAATGAAAGTGCAGTGAGAAAGGAGTTCACACTTTAAACATCTCCCCTCCATTCCAGACACGGTAATCATATGTTTATTTCTAAAAATTATAAATATAGAGCCCAACTTTAAAACAAGGTGAATATCTCCACACACCAGAAACTGACGGGAAACACTTGGCTATAATCAGGTCTAAAACCAGAGTGGAACATTTCAGAATGGCCTAAGGTCATCTGCAATTCAACTCTGGCAGGATGACGAGAACCAAAAGCCGCCTACACCTTGTGGCGATCAGAGTCACTACGTAAAAGTCAGTGTTAGGACAGGACTCCCCTGCATCTGCAGAGAGAGAAAAAGCTGGACTCAGTGCAGCCCTAGGTATGGGTTACCTGCAAAGCTGTGCGCCTCCAACGTCAGGACAAAGCCAAGAGAGCTTCAGAGATGGAACCCGGTCCAAGATGCTGGCTAGCTTAGTGACCAGACACACGATATCCCAATATCACTATGACACAAATCACCAATAGCAGGAAAACCTGATCTTAGGCTGGGGTCATTGGGGAAATAGGTGGAAGAAAACGCAACATCATTATACAAGGAGGAGTTAGCCCAGAAAGGGAGAAAATGTAACAAATTTCTCAAGGTGAGCCAGCAAACTAGAAGTTCAAAGAGAAAATCTAACCCTAAGAAAAACTGGTCCCTTTCCTCACCACTCCCAATGACATACCTGCAGAATTTGTGCTTCCCAACCCCGCAACTCTAGACTGTGCTGGACTAAGCCCTAGGGCCAAGACAAAGAACGTCTCCATCAGGGAGCATAGAAAAGGATCTAGTGTATCTTAAACTAGATCCACAGAATGATCACTTTGAGATTCTCAAGCCGGTGAACCAGCAGGCAAAGAAGAGTGACTACACTGGCAGGAGAAACCCACCCTGATTATCAGGAAGAGTTGCTACTACAAGCTGGGCACCGGGAGGAGTAATCTGGAACTCAGGGGTTCAATGGGCTGTCTCTTGGTACTTCCATGTCTAGGGATAGCCACAAACAGGCAGCTGCAGAAACCACAGACTGACAGGAGAGAGGCAACCAAGGGCTCAGCCCCCTCGGCATGACAGCCCAGCTACAGTGCTGGGGGAAAGTCAGGGAAGTCTAGACTGGAAGCTGGAGCAGGGAGATGATTATGCAATTACGGCCTCAGGACAGTCTTCAGCAGTGGGGACTGAACTTACTGCACTAACACTCCTGTCCAGGTCTTTCCTTTTAGATTCCAAACAGCTATAGCCTCCAAGAGCCCGCAACTGAGTGAACGGTATCAGGCAAGAGGAGGTCTCAGAAGACGAGCACGCCGTAACAAATGTTCACAGTGTCCCTCACCGCACAGCCCTGGTCCATCTAGATAACAACCCCAGGGGCAATTCTCAACCAGTGGGCAACAGGTTAATAGATAAATCACCCAGCCCTGTGCACAGATTATTTGGAGGTGCAGCCCTCAGGGACACCCAGTGGGGTTGAGCTCCAGCTGCCTACAACAGTCACCACTCAATACGGCATCCCTACATTGGCTGTTCCCCCTTCCACACCTAGCTTCCCCCCATCCCACACTCCTGACTGCTGGGTACTTCACCCAAGTCCCTACCTCAAATTCTGCTTTGGGGAAAAAAAAAAATCCAAAGGCTCAGGTATACAAGGAGACATGTGTAAAGATGGTCCCTGCAGTACTGTTTGAATTACCAAAACTTCAGGACAAATCCAATACCCATCAGTAAGAAAAAAGGTAGGTAAATTATGATGTAAGCTTATGAAGGGACACTCTACAGCAGTTGAAGTTAATGATCTAGCTCTCTATGTATAAAAACTGGTAACACTCGAAAACAGAGCAAAAATTAAAGATGCAAACTGCAGAGTGTACAGCATAAAACATACAGTTTAACACGTACAAGGGAGAGAGGAATGAGACTGGAAAGTGAAGCAAAGAGCCCTATCCACCACTCTCACCTCCGGGCATTCACGCCCTTCTGTGTGACCCTTAGAACACGCAGTAGTAAGGTATGTCCTTTCCAAGATGATAAAGGCACCCCAGCTCCCATCTTGAGCGGGCTCTCTTGGATCACTCGCTTTCGAACAAGCCGGCTGCCGAGGCACGAGCAGCCCTAGGGAGGGGTCCACGTGGTGAGGAACTGGAGCTTTCTGCCCAGAGCCACTCGTGTGAGCGTGGAACCCCGACCTCCCACCCCAGTGAGGCCTCCGGGAGACCACACACCTGGTCTACGGCTTGACTGCAGCCTCGCGCAAGACCCCAAGCCAGATCCACCCAGCTAAGCAGCTCCCAGATTCCGGACCCTAATAAACTGTGTGAAACAATAAATGCCTGTGGCTTCAAGCTGCTAACTTGTGGGGTTATTTGTTCTAATACCGAGAACATTAACAATATCAGTAATGTTTTGGATTTTGAGAGAACAAGACAAAATTGTAACATTTGCTGATTTTTCAAGTGAAATACAAGGGTACTTGTTAGATTATCTGTTATATCGTCCTCCATAAAGGCATTAACATTATTATATATTTGTGGGTTTTGACTTGACAAGAGTTTAAAAATAAGCAAACAAACCAACAAAAACACTAGATTGAAAGTTAACGGAAAGCTTCAATTTCCTTTTTCCTTAGAGTACACAAGTATGGTTTTCTACAATGTCAGCTCCTAAAGAAAGCACAGTCACTCCACGCAAAATCATCTAAATTCCTCTGCTCATGTCATAATGTAAGTTACTGTCAAGTACTCACTTTTTTATTGGAAATTCTATAACTTTTTAAAATTATCTAATACCGCTAAAATACCTTTCTACCAAGGAATTAAGATTTTGTAAGAAGTTACTGCCTACATCTTTTGGATCTGAAAAACCAATCTTCTTCCACTGACTTGAGTTATTAAATCTATTCCTTATTCTAAAGTTCCAGAGGCAGTTCCAAAGCCTATTAAAACAAGAACTTGATCATGGAATTGAGATGAAATTAAAAATTTTACAAGCACTATTTTAAAATATGAAAAAAATTCAAGAATTACCACACTTTTCACTTCTTTTCACTCCTGATTCTGACTAGAGCCGGCAATAATAATAGTGGTGTTTGCTGGCATCAACTACGTGCCAGGCACCATTCCAGATTCGACATCCAGCACCCCCTAATACCCACATCAACCCTACAAGGTAGGCATTATTATAATACCCGTCCTACCAGGGTAGAACTGAGGCTCAGAGAAGTTAAAAATATTTGCAGTTCATGCAGCTAGTATGTTGCAGTACTCAGATTTGAAACTAGACCTATGCCTTACAAAAGTCTTTTTCCCCTGAAACCCACTGAGTCCAAAAAGATATCAATATTTCATACTGACACATTTCAATGGGGAGAGGAAGAAGCTCCCTGAACTCAAATTGTTTAGAAAACAAAACAATTTCAGTCACTCTGCAAAACAGCCCCTGCATTATTCACAGGTCACAAAAAGCCGAGGCAAATCCGACTCCTACCCGGGAGGAAGGAGATCTCAGGTTCCACAGCAGTAGGATGATATCACACTACGGCTATCCCTGCAATGCAAGATTCCAAAAGCACCCTCACACTGCAATTTTCAGTGGACAATGAGGTGAAATTTCCAGCGCCACATTACTTCCCTTTTCCTTCCAGAATGACTTCCCTTTCTTTCTACATTTGGTTTCAAGCATTTCATGCACTCACACATCAGTCACTTCAGCTCATCTCAGTCTCTGGAAACAGACAGCACTGTCCCGCATAGATGAAAATGTAGAACAAAGCCCGACTCACTCTAACTGTATGAAGAACATTAGATAAACCTTTCTTTTCTTAGAGCAAATTTTACAATTCACAAACATTGTTTTACCACAAAGTCTGAGATTTAGCTCAAGTAAGTTCTTCTGGGGGTGGCAAGGAGAAGGACAATAATTTTACACACAGAAAACAGATATAACTTACATACAGTGAATTACACAGATCATTAGTGTTTAACGAGTTGTGTCAAATCCAGGCAACCAATACCCATCTAGATAGAGCACATTTCCTTTACTCCAGAAAATTCCCTCATGCTCCTTCCCAGTCAACCCCCAACCTCCTTTGACAACCATTGTTCATGTCTGTATTGCCAATTAGCGATACAGACAAGATTAGCTTTGCCAATTGTAGAACTTCATAGAATCATACAGTATGTACTCTTTGTCTAGCTTCTTGCATTCAGTACGTTTTGAGACTCGTCCATGTTGTTGTGTATACTGGTGGTTCATTCATTTCAATTACCGGGCAGTTTTAGCCATTCTCCCATTGACGGACATTCGAGTTGGTTCCAGTATTTGGCTATTACCAATAGAGCTGCTATAAACATTCTTTTACAAGCCTTTTGTGAACATATGTTCTAGGGTAAATACCTAGGGTCATAGGCAAGGGTACATTTAACTTTATAAAAAACTGCCAAAATGTTTCCCAAAGCAGTTGCACCATTTACACTCCCACCAGCAATGTACGAGAGTTCCAGTTGCTCCACATCCTTGCCAAAATTTGGTACTGTCAGTCATTCTAATCCTAGCAATTCTAATGAGTATGCAGAGGTATCTCATTATGGTTTTACTTGTTTATAACAGCTTTATTGAGATATAATTAACAAAGCATACAATTCACTAATTTAAACTACATAATTTGATGGATTTTGGTATATTACATTATTAACTTTTTAAATTGTGGTAAAACAAATATATAACATAAAATTTGCCATTCTGACCATCTTTAAGTGTAGAATTCAGCGGCTTTAATTATATTCATAATGTTGTACAACCATCACCACTAATTCCAAAACTTTTCTAAGACCCCAAACAAACTCTGTAACCATTAAACAATAACTCCCCCCACCAACCCCTGGTAATCTCTAATCTCCTTTCTGTCTCTGTGAATTTGCCAATTCTAAGTACTTCATAGAGGTGGAATCTTAACAATATTTGTCCTTTTATGCCTGGCTTCTTTCACTTCGCATGTTTTCAAGGTTTCAAGGTTCACCCCCATTATAGCATGTATCGGTACTTTATTCCTTTTTATGGCTAAATAATATTCCACTGTAGGTACATACCACATTTTGTTTATCCATTCATCTGCTGATGGACACTTAGGTTGTTTCCATCTCTTGACTATTGTGAATAATACCTCAATGAACACTGGCATAAAAGTATCTGTTTGAGTCCCTGCTTTCAACTCTCTTGGGTACGTACACACCTAAGAGTGGAACTGCTGGGTCATATTCTGTGTTTAGCTTTTTGAGGTGCCACCAAACTGTTTTCCATAGTGGCTGAACCATTTCACATTCCCACCAGCAATGTACAAGGGTTCCAAACTCTCCACATCCTCACCAACACTTACTTTCCATTTTTTGGTAACAGCCATCCTAATGAGCATAGAGTGGTGTCTCATTGTTTTAATATGCATTTTCTTGATGATTAATGACGTTGAGTACTTTATCATGTGTTTGCTGGCCATTTATATAATCTTCCTTTGTAAAGCACAGATTTTTATGACCAATTTTTTAATTGGATTGTCTTTTTATTATTGAGTTACAGGAGCACTTTTATATATTCCAAAGCAAGTTCTTTGTCAGATATATGTATTGCAAATATTTTCAGTCTATGGCTTGCCTTTTTCATTTTCTTAATGGTGTCTTTTGATGAGCAGAAGTTTTTTTAATTTTGATAAAAGTCTAGCTTGATAATCAATTTTTTCTTTCAAGGTTAATGTTATCTGTGTCCTGGATAAGAAATGTCTGCCTACACACAAGATCACAAAGATATTCTCCCATCTTCTAAACATTTTATAGTTTTAGCTTTTATGTTTAGGTTTATAATCCATGTTGAAATATTTTTTGTGAATGGTCCAAGGTATGGGTCAAAGTTCATTTTATTCCAATTAGATATCAAGTTGTTCTACCACCACCATTTGTTGAAATAAATAATTTTTAGATTGACTTTGGTTTAGAGTTTGCAAATATTTTGGAAATGGGCTTAACACTCCTTACACAACATTCAGCATTCAATAAAAGATAGGACCAAATGACTAAACACAAGAAGACAGAAAATGACAATAGACAGTTATCAGGCACATTCTCTAAAAAAAAACCTATAATTAATATGCTTAAGAAGGTAAATGACAGGGCTTCCCTGGTGGCGCAGTGGTTGAGAATCTGCCTGCCAAATGCAGGGGACACGGGTTCGAGCCCTGGTCTGGGAAGATCCCACATGCCGCGGAGCGACTAAGCCCGTGAGCCACAATTGCTGAGCCTGCGCCTCTGGAGCCTGTGCTCCACAACGGGAGAGGTCACGATAGTGAGAGGCCCGCGCACCGCGATGAAGAGTGGTTCCCACTTGCCGCAACTAGAGAAAGCCCTCGCACAGAAACGAAGACCCAACACAGCCATAAATAAATAAATAAATATAATAAATTTAAAAAAAAAAAAAAGGTAAATGACAAAATGAATTTCAACAGAGTAATCCATTTAAAAAAATCAAACAGAAATTCTGCAATACAATAACTCAAAAATACAATACCTGAAACTAAGAACACAATAGACGATAGCAGATTAGACATAGCAGAAAAAAGGAATAGAGAACTAGAAGGCAGATTAGCAGAAAAATTTCAAACCAAAGCTCAGAGAGAATGGGAAGTACAGAAAGGAGGCTTTGAGACATAAAATACAGTGAAAGGTTTAACATATGTGTAATTACAGTCCTTGAAGGAAAGGAAAGAACAGGAGAGAAGCAGTATTCGACGCAACACTGGCTGACAATTTCCTAAACTGTTCAAAGACACCCAATTCAAGAAGCATTATCCAAACAGGATAATTACAAAAAAGCCAACCATCTCTGTCCTCATAGGCCTTCATTCTGGAAGGAGACAGAGAACAAATAAGAAACCACTATTAATAATTACATAGTAAATATGTTAGAATCTAATATGTTCTTTCTTTAAAAAAGGGAAAATACTTTATAAGGTAAAGGGGTCCCAAAGTATGGAGGGAAGTATCTGCACTATTATATAGGATATACAAGGCCATGAAGGAAGTAATCAGAAAAATAATTTTGACTAAACATAGGTTACCAAGAAAAAAGTAGCCACACTGAGAAAAGCTTAAAAAAATTATTATCTACATGAACATGGAAGAAAAAAGACTACGCACGCACCATGAGTAATCACTTATACAAATAGCAGCAATCTGTTAAGCACCTACAATTATCAGACTGTATGCTAGATGCTAGGGATACAGGGAATGTGAAACATTCACTTTATTCAAGAAGCTTATCAGATGGAAGAGCAATGAGGTATCAGTTTCAGCATGAGAAGAATTTACAGAAAGCAGTATCCAAATGTTACACTGTTTCATGAATACTCAAGAACCAGAACATAATCTTCCCTACAGAAAAAAACAGAGAGTAGCATTACTCAACAGAACTTACTGTGGTGATGGAAAAATTCTGTATCTGCATGGTCCAATAAGGTAACCACCAGCCACACGTGACTGCCTACCGAGTACTTCAAATGTGGCTGGTACAAGGAATGGAATTATTAATTTTACTTATTGCTAATTAATTTAAATAGCCACATGTCACGAGTGGCTGCACGGACAGTGGAGGTATAGAGTACGACAACCAATCTCACCTGGCTCTACACTTTAATAGAGGGGTCTGCATACATCATAAAGGTAAATGATGAAGAAATACATCATAAGGGTAACTAAAGGGTTGGAAAATAAAACCTCGAGGATAAGGCTGAAAACAGAATTCTTAATGTATTTACATCTTACTCTGTCCCAGAAAGAATCTAGCATGACTTGTAAAGACTCGGAGCACAGCAAGAAAAATCACTTGTTAAATGTTAAAAATGCAGATACGTACATTAAAAAGGTATAAAACAAATTTAAAACAATTAATAAAAAGAACTACCTTCCACAAAGGAGAAATAACTGAATAGCCTCTTAGTACTGATATTTTATGACCATGAGCAATTTTTTTTTTTACAGATTTTAGTGGTTAAGACACTATTCAAGGAGTGGGCTTTAGAATATGGGTTTAATCCAGAGGACGAAAATTTTAGATTGGTATATTCATGATCTATATACCAATATATATAACAAACTACCCCCAAACTGAGCCCTTTAAAACAATCACATTTATGGTCTCACACAGGTCAGAGTCTCTCGAGAGCCTGCACACATGGCTGTGGGCTTGACTGGGACTGAGAGGATCCACTTCCCCGATGGTCATCACATGGCTGCTGGCAGGAGGCCTCAGTTCCTCACCACACAGATCTCTCTACATGGACGCTTGAGTGTCCTCACAACATGGCAGCTGGCTTTGTCAGAGTGAGTGATCCAAGAGAGAAAGCAAAGGGGAAGCTGCACGGCCTTTTGTGTCTCAAAAGTCACACACTGTCATTTCCCCCATGTCTATTATTTACAAATAAGTCACTAAGTTCAGCCCACACTCAAGGGGAGAGGAATTCTTTTGTTCCATCCATTACTTTCTTACTTTCCTCAGTATGTTTTTGCTTTGTCCGGTGTTTTTCTATTTGCTACTCTGAGGCCTCATTTTGCTTCACTTTACATCCCATCCAACTCCTAACACCTCGGTCCATCCTCCTTCTGGGTCCATCGATATTGGATGGATCCTCTCAGAGCAGCTGGACTCTGGACACCCCATGAGTTTCTGTGAGGGGCAACTAGTGATTTGCCCAAAGACACACAAATAAGTAGTGGCAGAATCAGGACCAGAAGCCGGATCTCACAAACTCTCATCAAGGGCTCTCTGCCCCACCACACAACTATATGCCTCCCTATCCCAAGACCTGCACATCAGTTCACCTTTCCTGGTCTTCAAACTCCGCCTGGAATTAGGACAAACTTCCTGCCAGCCCCAGGAAAAACTCAAATCAAATATGGGATGCATCTTCACTTCCTCATTCTTCCCCAACAATCCAATTGGTCCCTGAGTCTTGTCTATTCAATCTTATAAATATTTTTCAATACTTACCCTACCCACCCCCATAGACAATACCCTAAATTCAGGCACTTTTCTCTTTCACTTGGGCTTCTGCATCAACTTCTTAAAAGTCCCCTGCCTCTACCCTCACCCTAATGTATCCCCAACAATGGCAGTCAGAGATCTTTCTAATATACAGATCTTGCCATGCCATGCCCTTGAAAGAACCTTCAATGGTTCCCCTCACAAGGGACAGAGTCAAGAAAGGTCTTGTAAACTGGCTCGGGGTCTTGGATTTTATCCTCCAGGTTATAAAGAGAGACCTGATGTTTGACCATCTCCTCTGTACCATACACCTTACCTATGTTATCTCATTTAAACCACTCAGAAACTGTGCAAAATCAGCACACAGTCCCTTTGCACATACTGTTCTTGCTAATTAGCCCTCTCATCTGTAAGCCATGAAGCCAAAGTAATCGAAAACCTTTCCTGGCCCACCAATCTATCCATGAGGTCCGCAGATCCCCCCGTGCCACTACCTCTTCTTGTCTAGACCCCCATTACAATTTGTTTACACAGCAATTACTCCAACATTCTTGAAAAAAGGGGGGTATCACATTCATCTCTGCACCTTCAGCCTCTAGAAAAGAACCTGTTTCAGAGTAGGTGCTTAATAAAGGTTGATGACTGATTACTGACTAAAAGGACGGTCCGTCATGGTATAGATATGCCCAAGCAGTAACTCATTCAACACATCTTCCAGAGTGTCATATCAATGAACATATCTCCCAAAAATCCCAAGGAGCAGTGCCCTGGGCTCTTAGCACTCTTTCAATTGCTCAACACTTCTTATTGTGATTTAAGGCAGCAGAAGTGCTCAGATCAAAGGGACCTCTAGGACTTCTACACTCCCTCTACTCTTTACTATCTGCTGGTTCCCCAGAACAGGACTTTCCAGGAGAAGACTTTTTATTTTTCAACTTCATCACCTAGCACAAAACCTGGCACATGGGGGACCACCCATAAATGTGTTAAAGGATATTATCAGCTAGCATTTACTTAGTACTATGTGTCAGGTATGTGCTAAGGATTTAATATGCATTATCTCATTTAATCCTGACAAACAATGTCCCCAGAAAGGTACTGTCCAACATTATTCCTATTAAACAGACGTGGAAACTGAGGCCCAGAGAAGACTAGAACAAAATCAAACAGGCACTGACTGAGGGCATCACATACTTTATATTTTCACATGCTTTATTTCATTTATTCCTCTGTACAATTCAGAAATGAAGTCATGTATTATATTCCCATTTTTAGGCAAGAAATCTTAAGGCTTGGAAAAACTGCACAATAACGCACGCACAGCTTGTAGGGCCAGGAACCAAATCCAGGTCTGTCAGACTCCTGGGCACCTTTGACAATGGCCATCTGGCCCTTCAATGGCAGAGGGAGGATTGAAGTGGCCTCTCCACAAAGCGCGGCCACCACTGGGGATGCAAAGCCTGAGCTGACAGGCCGAATGGAGTGACGCCACCTCCCACCTTGCACATCTGTAACGTGTCTCTCCCCCACCAGCACGTATGCTGACTCCGGCGGCCTGTAGGTCTGTTCCCGTTACAGGGGCGCCATCAACGCGACTCAACTAACCAAACAGGCAGCAGACGGCCAAGGGCTCACTTGCCTCGGTCCCCCTTCCTGCACCCGGCTTCACACCTGTACTGACGGGCAGGGAACAGGTGTCAGCCCCCCGGGGCACCTCGGGGACCGGGCGGGGGAGGACGCGGGCCTGGCATCGGCGGCCCGGGCCCCTCGGGCGCATCGCGGAGGCCGCCACCCCGCGGCCGTCCCGGGAGGAGGGGGCGGCCCGCTCCCCAGCAGCCGCGCCCCCGCCCCGCTCCCGCAGCCCCACCGGGCCGCCCCCGACGCTCGCGCCGCCCGGGCCGTTACCGATTCCGCTGCTCTTTGAAGAGCGCCGTCAGCGCGCGGAGAGCCTCCAGGTCCTGGATGGGCGCGGGCACCATGACGCCGGACAGCCTGCCGGGCGGCGGCCTGGGCGCCGCCATCTTGCCGCTCGCAGCTCGGGCCGAGCGGGCGACGACGGAGCAGCAGGAGGAGGAGCAGGAGGGAAGGCAGAAGGGGGAGGAGCGCGCCCGCAGCCTCCGGACGCCGCCGCCGCCGCCGCCTCTGCGCCGCTGCAGCCCGTGGCCGGGGAGGGAGAGCGCGAGAGCACGCGCCCCAGCTCGCCTCGGGCTGGAGGACGCGACGGCTCGGCGAGGGGGGGGGCGCGGGCGGAAGTCCCGCCTGCAGGGAGGGGGCGCCGGCCGGAAGTTCGGCCTGTGGGGAAGCGGGGCGCGGGCGGAAGTTGTGTTTGAGGGGGCGGGGAAGTCAGGAGGGTGGAGGATCCTAGAGGAGAAGTCCGGAGGGGGCACCGGGACGGGGGCGCCATGAAGGGGGAGGTGCGGGCAGAGGGGGGGTCTCCACGGGAGGGGTATGAGGAAGGGTGGGGAGTCCTGCAGAGGCTCCCCCAGCGGAAAAGGCTGAAGACCTGGATCCTGCGGTTGGGTGGGTTGATCAGTGCCCACACCGACCCACTCGGAACCGGAGCAGTCTGTCTCCAGCTTGCAAGTCTCAGACCCTGGAAGCTCACTTCCCAATTCGTATTGATCATTTACTGACGATAACAGTTCATTTACCAGGCCTGCTTGGGGTGAGAATACGTTGTTCCAGCTCATCGAGGGCTTTATATACAATTAGATGTCAAGGAGCTAAATTCTACATAGGTAGGGTAAGAATTGTGTTTTTCTAAGGGAAATGAGTATATTTTATAGGAATCAGACAAGACTTCTCTGGGGTGTTGGTAACTCACATGTTTTCTTTCCACCACGCTTTATCATATCATGTATATGTCCTTTCAACAGGCATTGTTGCCAAGCCCCATGCTAGGTGCTGGGCAAACGGTGGTCCCTCGGTATCTGTGTGGGATTGGTCCAGGATCTCCCATGGACACCAAAATCCGTGGATGCTCAAGTCCCATAGTTGGCGCTCTGTATCCACGGATGTGGAACTCATGGATACAGAGGGACGCCTGTGTAAATATCAATATGAGAGGATCCCAACCCTGAAGAAACTCAAAGACTATTGAGAGAGAGACAGGCAAACATAATTGAATACAGTTGATTACTGCTATGATAGAGGACTACACAAATTGCTATGGGACCACTTAAAATATGTAAATAGTACCCTCTACATTTTTATTTGAAGAGTAGGTGTGTGTTTATAACGTAGCGCTTTTGATGTTCTTTGCTAAATAAAATTTAAAGACCCAGTAAACACCACTAGAGTATGCAGGAGAGCTGAAACGTGAACAAGCAAGTCACCTGATATTGTAATTCAGCCTTACCCATTTAACTGACTACATATTCATTCATTCCACAAGTATTTCTATGTACCTACTATGTGCCAGGCATTAGATCGCCTAGCAGTGCTCAAGACCATTCAAAATGTTTAACAATCCTTAAACTAGCAGGGCCAAATCTCCCAATTTTTCCCTGAAGAACAGGGGATAGTAAAACGTACTGTCACCAATCAAGACCTTACCCCTTGGGCTTCCCTGGTGGCGCCGTGGTTAAGAATCCGCCTGCCAATGCAAGGGACAAGGGTTCGAGCCCTGGCCCAGGAAGATGCCACATGCTGCGGAGCAACTAAGCCCGTGCGCCACAACTACTGAGCCCACATGCCACAACTACTGAAGCCTGCACACCTAGAGCCCGTGCTCCGCAACAAGAGAAACCACGACAATGAGAAGCCCACGCACCGCAATGAAGAGTAGCCCCTGCTCACTGCAACTAGAGAAAGCCCGCGCACAGCAACGAAGACCCAACACAGCCAAAAATTAATTAATTAATTAATTAACTAATTAAGAAAAAAAATCTTACCCCTTAGTTTTCTATCCTTAATTGTAAAACAAAAGTAACTACTCTGATTCTTCCAGAAAACATGTCCCATAATATTCAAAGTCATTACCTGGAATATTGGAGTATGAACCTGACTGCTCTCTTTGCTTCTTCTCTTGCCTCCCTACATTCTAGATCCTTTAAAAATATTATAAGTCAACATTTCACTTTGCTCAAAACCCTCTAAAGGATTTCCATTTCACTCAGAGCAAGAACCAAAGTTCTTCCAATGGAAGAGTCCCTAAATAGGGCACGTCCTTCCTCCTCCCCCCACTCTGATCACATCTACTAGCCTCTTCCTCATCCATTGAGCTTCAGCCACCCTGCCCTCCTTGTACTCCACCCGGGGATGTACCCTCCTACCTCAGGATTTTGCACATGCTGTTCCTTTTGCATGGAACACCTTCAATGCTCTCCCAGCAGATACTTGTGTGGCTTACTTCCTTCATCTGTTCAAAAGACCTCTTAATGGGTTTCCCTTATCAATCTTTAAAACTGTAACACACCACCCAAATTCCTGATCCTCAGGACTTTTTCTCCATAGCCCTTAACAGTTTCTATATCATATCCTTTACTTACCTATTTATTTACTGTTACTTTATTTTGTGTACTGCCAGAATGTTTAAGCTCCATGCGGACAAAGACTTTTGTCCTTTTTTTTTTTTTTTTTTTTTTTTTACTTTTGTATCTCCAGTATCTAGAAAAGGGCCAGCTATGTGGTAATTGCTCAGTAAGTGTCAGTTAAATTAATGAACAAAAGATATTTTTTAAATATATTTTCAGAAAGGAGAAAGGAAATAACATGCCTCCAGAAGAAGGTCAACAATTCAAAAAGTACAGGAAAGAGGAAAGACGCAAGAGAGGAAGAAAAAATTTATAAAGAAGATTAAAAGAGAAATAGAGACATTAACAGAACAGACTAGAAGTATGGGTGAGTATAAGAAACAAAAGGATGTTCAATTGGTCAAACAATGGGGTGTTATTGACTGCCTGGAATTGACTAGAGGATTTCAACCTTGGCTGAACTGACCGAACTAAGTTAATATTTCACTTGGGCTAAATGGCATTTTTTTAAATGTTACATAATCATGCCTTAGGATGAACATGCCACCACGTAGAAGTAGGTGAAATTAAACTTCAGGTGAAATGTGATGAAATGAAATGTTCTTGTATTCAGCCCACTGCAGAAGAGTTGCATCAGCAATGATCCAATAATCAAGAAGTGAAAATAATAAATAAAAAGAAAGGAAAAACAAATGGGGGAAAAAGAAAGCAAGGGAGAAGTATGGTGAGGTGCAAGGCAAAAAAGAATTGGACCAAAGTGCATATGGTTTTGGCAATGAAAGTGAATGCTGGTAAAGAGAACAAAAGATGAGCATGGGGGAGAGAAAACATTCTTGCTTGTGTTGGCTCTCTCTCTGAAACCTTCTCCTTACCATCTCTGCCTATGATTCTCTCACTAGAAAGCTTATGCCATATATCAGCTCCTCCACCGAAACATCATGTTTGTTAGATGCCCAGAGTCAGCCCACAGCTCTCTTTGGCACTAACATTTGCAGAATCAGCCTTCTACTATAGACGTGTTTATGTACTGTCTTTCGAATCTGAGATTCCTCAAGGCAGGGACCTTCATCCTGTTCCTCATCCTGTTCAGGACCAAGTTCAATGCCTTGTGCTTAGAAGCAATGCTATAAATATTTGTGGAACTGAAAACTTTGGAGATCAAAGGAAAAAATAACAGAATAGTGTAATTGTTAAGAGCAGGGATCAGCAGACTACAGCCTGCAAGCCAAATCTTTCCCACTATCTATTTTCATAAATTTTACTGGAAACTGTCACACTCATTCGTTTACATACTGCCTATGGCCTCTCTGATGCTACAGTGGCAGAGTTGAGCAGTCGTGACAGAGACTGTAGGCCTACAAAGTCTAAAATATTAACTATTTGGCTTTTCACAGGAAAGGTTTGCCAACCTCTGGTAAAGAACATGAGCTCTGGAATCAGACAAGCTTGGATGATGTGAATTCTGCTTTCATCTCTTAGCACCTGACTTTGGACAAGTAACCACCTTTTTAAGCCTATTTTTTTTCATTTGTAAAATGGAATAGTAATAATACATACTTAATTGAACGGTTGGGAAGATTCAGTGAGATAGTCTATGTCACTATGATAGCCCAGTGTCTGTCATATATTTAGCTAGCTAAAGGACATTAAGCTAAGTGAAGTAAGCCATTCGCAAGAAAGACAAATACTGCACGATTAGTCAAAATCATAGAGCAGAAAGCAGAATGGTGGTGGCCAGGGGCTGGGGGAGGAAAGAATGAGGATTTTTTTTTTTTTTAATGCACATAGAGTTTTCAGTTTCACAAGGTGAAAAGAATTATGGAGATAGATGGTGGTGATGGTTACACATTATGAATGCATTTAATATCACTGACCAGTATATTTAAAAATGGTTAAGATAGCAAATTTTATGTTATGTGTATTTTACCACAATTTTTAAAATTATTTATTATCTATTGGCTGTGACAGGTCTTAGTTGCGGCATACGGGATCTTTAGTTTCGGCATGCGAACTCTTAGTTGCAGCATTCGAACACTTAGTTGTGGCCTGTGGGATCTAGTTCTCTGACTAGGGATCGAACCCGGGCCCCCTGCATTGGGAGCGCGGAGTCTTAGCCACTGGACCACCAGGCAAGTCCCCACAATTTTTTTAGTGGAAGAGAAAAGGCCACCTCTGCGGGCACAGGCCCAGGTATATCTCTTGCCTGAGGACTTCCTCTGCTTTACACTTTTCAGCAGCTAAGATCACAGGAGGTTGAAGGTCAGAAAAGAAGAGAAATTCATTGAGAACAATCTGCAAAGGCCAGAACTACTTAACATCAAATGAGCTTTGTTGAGTCAATCAGTACCAAACAATAGTCAGATGTTATTAACACTCCTCCTGCCTTCTCTGCCTGAACGTGGAATTCTTCCACTGGCATTGACATTGTCTGTTATTGAGCCCTTAATTATAAACATCAGGCAGAAAACTATGGAAGGGAAACTTACAAACTCCATTCTGAATGGAGCCATCATTGAGACAGTGGTTTAGACCAGTGCTATTCAAAGTGTTCTTTGTGAACCAATTCATGACAGGATTCTACTTCTGGGTGAGATGGATGAAGACCCTACCAGACCTCACACACACACACCACAAAAACAATCATAAAACCTGGGTATGACACACACACACACACACACACAAAACCACTTGAAGGTATTTGAGAGTGAACAGGAGCTGACAGGCTCTTATGAGGAGTGCATGCTCCTTGGAGGAGGGGAGATGGAGAGGCATACAAGTAAGTTCTTGTACCTGTGGCTTTTATCCTGGGACTACATATTGTACACATTGTGCGTCCAGCATGGGTATCACATGTGGAAAACCCTGCATCTTTTCTGGCCTGTAGAAACATAAAAGTAAATGTATGAAAATATGAACATTGAGGAGAGTGGGAGAACCCACAAAAGGGAGAGAGCCAGAGAATGGATCCTCAAATTCATTCTGTCCATACCTCTGACTGCCCTCTGAAGCACACACGCGTGATGTAGACCCAAAGCAACTCAACTAAAGACAAACAATCTGAAGCAAGACAAGCACTATCCCTGAAGAAACAGAGTTTTCAGTTCACGTCCACATGAGAAAATTGCCTGATGAAACAAACACTTAGTAGAGGAAAATAACAGAACCAGAATCTCTCCAACTTAATATTCACATCAGGATACAATCCAAAAGCTACCTGAAAGGAACAAGGAAAAAGAAAATGGACAAGAAAACCAATTAAATCCGTCCATGCAATGAGCCAGATGTTAGAACTGACAGAAACAGATTTAAAGTAAATATTATAACTAATTCAATGAATTAAAACAAAACAGACCTCAATGAATAAAAACCTCAAGAGAAAAGTGGTAAATCTCAGCAGAGAAATACAAATGTAAAAAAAAAGACCAAATGGAAATTGTAGACTTGAAGAAGACAGACAAAAGAGAAAGTGAAATCAAAACAAGAGATAGATTAATAGGGAGATAAATGAAAGAAGAAAAGAAAGAAAAAAAGAAAAGAAGGAAGGGGAGGGAGGGAGGGAAGAATAAAGGAGAGAAGGAAGAAAGAAAAAGAGAAAGAAACAAAGAAGGAAAAAAGAAAGGAGGTAGGGAAGGAAGGAAGAGAGAGCGAAAAAGGAAGGGAAAGAGGGAGGGAAGGAGGAAGGGAAGAGGAAAACAATTTCCAAGAATAAGAACAGAGGAAACATGGGAAAAAAGGAACAGAATTTCAGGGACCTGTTAGAGGATATCAGGTGTTCAAATGTTAGTGTAATTGCAATACCAGGAGGATAGGAGAGAGAGAACAAGACACACAAACACACACACACACACACAAAGTATTTGAAGAAATAATGGCCAAATTTTCCAAACCTGATGAAAGATGGAAATTTGCAGATATAAATGTTAAACCGGCACCAAGCAAAATAAAACACAAAGAGCCTATGCCAAGACACATCACGCTATTGAAGGCTGAAACGAGAGCAAACACTGATAGCGCCAAGAGGAAAAGTACATATTATACACAGAAAAACAATGATCTGGAGGACGGCTGACCTATTAGAAACCATGGAGGCTAGAAGACAGCAGAACGACCTCTTTAAAACTACTGAATGAAAAAAACTGTCAATTCTGTATCTGGAAAAAACATCATTCAAGAATGAAAACAAAGACATTTTTAAGATAAAACATAACTAAGAGAATTCCTCTTCAACAGAAACCACACCATGGGAATGCTGAGGGAGCTTCTTTGGGCTGAGGGAAATGCTATCAGATAGAAATGCAAATCCTAAAAAGATGGAAGAGTATTAGAAATGGTAATATCTGGGTAAATGCAAATGACCATTTTCTTCTATTTGCCCTTTTCCTCCTAATTGTTTTTATGAACCATGTAACAGTTTATACCAAAAATTATAACATAATTTAACTTATTACTTATAATTTATAATTATAATTATAAGAAAATTAAAACATTTCTTGTGAGGTTTATAACATATGGAAATGTATGAAGTGTAACAACTGTAATAGAAGAGACAGAGGAGATATTGACCTGAGTTCATGGTATAATAGATTCCTTACAACAACCACTAAAAAAAAATGCAAAGAATTATAGATAAGATGCCAACAGGAAAATTGAAATGGAATTCTAAAAAACATTCTAAACAAAAGGAACAATGTGGGAGGGGGAATGCAGAAGAGACAAACAAACAAACAAACAAAATGACAAATCCAGCCCAACCATATCAATAATTACGATAAAGGATAATGGAATAAACACTCTAATTAAAGGTTAGAGATAATCAGAATGGATTTTTTTTTAAGACAACTATATAAAGAGAGATAAGTTGAAAGTTAACGGATGGAAAATAGATATACCATGCAAACTATAAGCATAAAAGGTCAGAGTGGCTATATTAATATTGGATAAAATAGATTTTATCAGAAAGTTTTACTGGGGATAAAGACGGACACTTCATAATGATGAAAGAGCAAATTCATCAGGAAGATAAAATAATCATAAATGTGTATTTGCCCAATAAGAAAGTTTCAGATACATGAAGCAAAAAATAACAGAATTAAAGGGAGACAGGCAATTCCACAATCATAATTGGATATTTTACCATTCCTATCTTATCATTGGCTAGAAAAACTAAACAAAAATCGGCAATGATATAGAATATCTGAACAATAGTTTAAACCTTTTTTACTTAGGTAATAGTTCCACAGTGCAACAATTTTCAACAATGATACAGCATGCATTCTTTTCAAGTGCACTTGGATAGACCATACTCTGGGCATAAAATAAGCCTTAATACATTTACAAAGATTGAAATCATACAGAGTATGTTCTCTGACTGCAGTGGGATTATATCAGAAATCAGTAATAATAAAATAACCTGGAAATCCCCCAAATATTTGAAAAACTTAAAAACAAACTTCTAAATAATAATTGGATCAAAAAAAGAAATACAAAAGAAATTAGAAAGCGTTTTGGACTGAGTGATGATGAAAATGTCATATCAAAGTTGGTGGGATAAGGTTAAAGCAGTGTTTAGAAGGAAATGTAGTTTTAAATGCATAGATTGGAAAAGAAGAAAGAGCTCAAACACATTATCTAAGCTTTCATCTTAAGATACTAGAAAAAGGAGAGCAAATTAAACGCAAAGCAAGCATAAGGAAGGAAATAATAAAGATAAGGGGAGGACTTCCCTGGTGGCGCAGTGGTTAAGAATCTGCCTGCCAAATGCAGGCGACACGTGTTCGACCCCTGGTCCAGGAAGATCCCACATGCCACGGAGCAACTAAGCCCGTGCACCACAACTACTGAGCCCACGTGCCACAACTACTGAAGCCCATGCTCCTAGAGCCTGTGCTCTGCAACAAGAGGAGCCACCGCAGTGAGAAGCCTGTGCACCACAACAAAGAGTAGCCCCCGCTTGCCGCAACTAAAGAAAGCCCACGCGCAGCAACGAAGACCCAATGCAGCCAAATAAATAAATAAATAATAAAAAGACCAATTAAAAAAAAAGATAAGGGGAAAAAATCAATGAAATAATAGAAAAATAATATGGAGTATCAGTGAAAGCAAAAAGCTTTTTCTTTGAAAAGGATAGTAAAATTGAGAAGCTTCTAGCTGGACTGATTATCGGCATAAAAGAGAAGACATTACTACAGATCTATAGACATTAAAGAATAATAAGGGCATGTTATGAACAACTTTATGGCATAAACATGACAATCTATGTGAAATGGACAAATTCCTTGAAGACACGAATTACCAAAAACTCATCCAGAAAAAAGTATAAACTTGACCAGCCTGATATCAATTAAATAAATTGAATTATAAATAAAAAAACCTTCCCATAAAGCAAACTCCAGAGTGACATGGCTTCAGTGGTAAATACTCTCATGCATTTAAGAAAGAAATAGTATCAATTCTACACAAACTCTTTCAGAAAAAAAGAGGTAACATTTCTCAACTTACTTTATGAGGCTAACTAGTATTAACCTGATTCCAAAACCAAGCAAAGACCTTGTAAGAAAAAAAAGAACTACAGACTAATATCCCTCATAGACACAAAAATCCTTAACAAAATATTCACAAATCAAACCATATATTAAAATGACAATACATCAGGACCAAGTGGGGTCATATTCTGGGAATGTAAGATTAGATTAATATCCCAAACTCAATCAATATGGTTCATCATATTAATAGAATAAAAGAGAAAAGCCATATTATCATTTCAATAGGTGCAAGTAAAAACATTTGATAAAATTCAAGAGGCTTTCTTGACAAAAACTCCCAGAAAGGTAAAAACAGAAGGGAATTTTCAAAACCTGATTAAGAGCATTTACAAAAAACTTACACCCAACATCATATTTAATGGGTGAAAGACACAATGCTTTCTATATAAGATCAGGAACAGGCAAGGATGTCTGCTCTTACTATGTCTATTTAACATCTTACTGGATGTCCTAGCCAAGACTAGGAAAAGAAATGGAAGATAGGGCTTCCCTGGTGGCGCAGTGGTTGAGGGTCTGCCTGCTAGTGCAGGGGACGCGGGTTCGAGCCCTGGTCTGGGAAGATCCCACATGCCACGGAGCGGCTGGGCCCGTGGGCCACAACTGCTGAGCCTGCGTGTCTGCAGCCTGTGCCCCGCAACGGGAGGGGCCGCAATAGTGAAAGGCCCGCGCACCGCGATGAAGAGTGGTCCCCGCACCGCGATGAGGAGTGGCCCCGCTTGCCGCAACTGGAGAAAGCCCTTGCGCGAACCGAAGACCCAACACAGTCATAAATAAATAAATAAATAAATAAAGTAGCTGTAAGAGGACCCAAGCCCTTACATTAGGAAAAAAAAAAAAAAAGAAATGGAAGATATACAAATTAGGAAAGAAGTGAAAATGTCCTTTTTGCAGACCACTTAATCATGTTATGTAGAAAGCCCTAATGAGTCTATGAAAACTCTATTGGAACTAGTAAGTGAATGTAGCAGGGTTATATATGAAAATCAATTGTATTTCTATACACTAGTGATGAACAATTACAAGTTCAATTTAACGAACAACTTCACTTATGATAACATCAAAAATACTTAGGAATAAATTTAAATGAAAGATGTACAAGTCCTGTACAATGAAAACTACAAAACGTTACGAAAGGAAATTGAAAAAGACCTAAATAAATGAAAATGTATACCATGTTTATAGATTGAAAGACTTGATATTTTTAAGATGTCAGTCCTCCTCAAATTGATCTATAGATTCAATGCAAAAAAAATGTTAACAGTCTTTGTAAAAAGAAGTTGAAACATTTAAAAATTTGTATGAAAAGACAAAGGACCTAAAATACTCAATACCATTTTGCAAAGTAAGAACAAAGTTGAAGGATTTAAACTATTTGATTTCAAGACTTACTATAAAGCTACAGTCATCAGGACAGTGTAGAATTGGCACACAGATGAATGGAATAGAATAGAGAATCCAGAAATATGCCCACACTTATATGGTCAATTCATTTTTAATAAAAGCACTGAGGTAATTCAAAGGAGAAATCAATGAGATACCATTATGCATCCACTAGAAAGGCTAAAGTTAGGAAGACAGATAATAACAGTGTTATTGACGATGCAGAGGGACTGGTGGGGCTGAAAGTTGTATAGCTACTTTGCAAAACAGTAGGGCAATATCTTTTTTTTTAAATTAATTAATTATTTTTGGCTGCGTTGGGTCTTGGTTGCTGCGTGTGGGCTTTCTCTAGTTGCGGCGAGCGGGGGCTACTCCTCGTTGCAGTGCGTGGGCTTCTCATTGAGGTGGCTTCTCTTGTTGCGGAGCACGGGCTCTAGGCGCAAGGGCTTCAGTAGTTGTGGCGCTCAGGCTCAGTAACTGTGGCTCATGGGCTCTAAAGTGCAGGCTCAGTAGTTGTGGCACAAGGGCTTAGTTGCTCCGTGGCATGTGGGATCTTCCTGGAGCAGGGCTCAAACCCGTGTCCCCTGCATTGGCAGGCGGATTCTTAACTACTGCGCCACCATGGAAGCCCAGTATGGCAGTATCTTTAAAAGTTAAGCATACACTTAAAATATGTCCCGGCATTTCCATATACACAAAGTACATGTACATGCCTTCCCACAGAAAGACATATACAAAAATGCTCTTAGTAACATTATTCATAATAGCCCCAAACTGGAAGTAACCCAAATGTCCATCAACTGGTAAGTGGATAAACAAATTGTGGTATATCCACGCAATGGAATACTACTCAGCAATAAAAAGGAACAAAGTATTAACACATCCAATAATGTGGGTAATCTCAAACACATTATACTAAATTAAAGATATCAAACACAAAAGACTATGTACTGTATAACTTCAAAATTATAGAAAAGGCAGACCTTTCATGTGGGAGGGTGAGGTTGTGAAAAGGGCATGAGGAAACCTTTTAGGGTAAGGGAACTGTTCTCTATCATGATTGTGGTGCTGACTACCAATTGCATACAATCACCAAAATTGTACAGACTGTGTACTTCAAAAAGGTGAATTTGATTGTATATAACAGTAGCTGGTGAAAAAAAATCAAAAGAAAATCATGGCAGGCCTCAGGGATAACTAGTAGCAGACTTGCCCTCATGCTATAAACAACTAGAAAACTGGGCAAAATATATGGGAAAAAACCTTTTTAGACATTGAATAATAGGTAACATAGCACTGGGATCCCTGCGAGAACCGAAATACATGAGGTGGTCTTTGTGATCGATCCCCCAGCCTTTCAGCAAGGACCCACTTTCCACATCACAGTACAGAAAGCAGGTGCTCAGGACAGCAAGGTTGTCTCACTGAATTAAGACAGAGATCACAGGTTACAAACCAAAGTGGCTGGAATTCATGGAGGTGGGTGCTCTGCAGGGAACGAACTCCAGAAACCAGATAGGAATCTGATTGGGTTTTGGACTAAATATTAAACTGTGCGTGCACAGGGCAAGAGTTCATGAAGCAAGACAAAAAATAGGTATGAGGAGCTGTAAGTCACCGCCCCCGGTACTCAAGGTGAAGGAGGGCGTGAGTGCTGGCCGGTGGGATGGGAGAGATACGTACGACACGGATGAACCTCAAACACATTACGATCAATGAAAGAAATCAGACAAAAGAGACGACGTACGGTACGATTACATTTATATGAAATTTCTAGAAAAGGCAAACACTATAGAGATAGAAAGTATATCTGTATTTGCCTGGGGTTTGGGGTAGGAACACGGATAGACCACAAGTGGACATGAGGGAAACCTGGGGGGGGGGGATGATGGAAGTGTTCTAAGACTGGAATATTGTGATGATGACACAACCGAATAACTTTACCGAAACTCATCGAACCCTTAAATTAAAAAAGCTCCTGGCATGCTGCTAGGCCCTGGTAGACGTGGGGCACCTGACCGTGATGTCAAGTGACCACATGGCCAGAACTGCCCATCGAGAGCTGGATTCTCTCAGACCCCCCAACGTGCAACAGTCATGGGGTAAGTTGCACACCTCGGGCTGAGGACTTGCAGTGCCAGAAGGCGAAAGTAAGTGGCACAAGCAAGTGGCCCAAACTCCTGTCCTCCACCATTGTGGCACTGGCACATGTCCCTGAGCTCTCACCATCTCCGGCCACCACACGATGAGAGAAGGGAAAAGAGCCAGCTTGGTTCACAGATGGGATTGCTCGGTGTGATATTCATTTCTGATGGCCGCTGTAGCAAACCATCACAAATTTAGTGGCTTGAAACAACACAGATTTAGTATCTTACTGTTCTGGAGTTGAGAAGACTTGAAATAGATCTCACTGGGCTAAGACTGAGGTGTTGACAGGGACAGGCCTGCATTCCTTCTGGAGACCGTTTCCCTGGCCTTTTCCTTTTCAGAGGCACCCGCATTCTGTTGCTTGTGGCCCCTTCCTTCATCGACAAAGCCAGCAACAGGGCGCAGGGTCGAGCCCTTCACGTGCTGCCAGCCCTCTGGCTCTGCTCCCATCATCACATCTGCTTTTCTGACTCTCCCAGGAGCTCTCCTGCCTCCTTCTTTCGCTCGCAAGAAACTTTGTGATCCCACTGAGCCCCCTCAGATAATTCAGGATAATCTCCCATCTCAAGATCAACTGATTAGCAACCTTCCATCTGCAACCTTAATTCCCTCTTGCCATGTAATTTAGCTTATTCCCAGGTTCCAGGGATTAGGATGGGGCCATCTTTGGGGACCATTATTCTGTTTAGCACACTTGGTGTGTGGGTACCAGCCAAAAGTGGAATGTGGTTGTAGTGCAGCCCCATTCGGGGATGGCTTTGAAAGACAGTGGTGGGTTGAAATCGTCTGGAACACAGTTTAGAGTGTGGGCCTGGTCAGCCATTTTATGTGGAAAGAGAATTGGCCGAAGATTAGACCCATGAGCAGCGGTAAATTGCTTGGCTGCTCAGTCAGAGCCCTGAAAGAAGAAATATTAGAAAATTGGGAACAAGAAGATTTGGGGAAGAAGATGTGTATGAACCTAAAAGAACAGGCACCAAGAACAAAGATCTGGGTATCCCATGTTAACGCCGGCCAGAGAGCATCCAATACAAAAGAGGCATTAGACATCTAAGGAGACAGAATGACTTCAGCCACAGCTTTGTCACCAGCCACTCTGGAACTGACACAATATTCTCATGAGTTAATTAGCCGTAGTGTCAGGGATTGAGGCTATGTGTGGGCCCAGCAGCATGGGCAGACACCCACTAAAGCTGATGTACCCACTGCCTCTGTGAAACTTCCAATCTTCTCCCTCCCCCAGTCCTGCTTCCTTCACTTCACGCAGGTGTTGGTCCTGAGAGTACTTCCCAATAAGCTTCCTGCACCCCGATCTCTATCCCCCACTCCCCAGAGAACCCAACCTGGGACAAGTTGCTCCACACTTCTTTTTTTTTTTTTTTTTAATCTATTTATTTATTTATTTTTGGCTGTGTTGGGTCTCCGTTGCTGCGCGTGGGCTTTCTCTAGTTGCAGCAAGCGGGGGCTTCCCTTGCTGTGGAGCTCGGGCTCTAGGCGCGTGGGCTTCAGTAGTTGTGGCGTGTGGGCTCAGTAGTTGCGGCACGCGGGCTTAGTTGCTCCGTGGCATGTGGGATCTTCCTAGACCAGGGCTCGAACCCGTGTTCAATCCCTGCAGTGACAGGCGGATTCTCAACCACTGCGCCACTGGGGAAGCCCCACTCCACACCTCTCTGTTGGATGGAATTGAACTACATGCCTCCATCGTGGTCAGTGCCACCTTTCTCCCTACTGTGGAGGAAGGCAGCTGAGGCCCCCATCCAAGGATAGCGAGCCAAGCCTCCTAGGACCCATTTCTTTCCTAGATGATTGATTGACCCCAGAAATCCCCCACTACCTTCTCACCTGCGGGCCTCGGTCATTCAGCCCCCTGAGCTCACCACCTCCACAGAGCATAGCTGCTCCTGGGGCAGGTGACTGTTTTGCTAACAGCGGTATCCAGAGTGCACCACCCTTGAACAGGTGGAGGTGTCTCTTTTGGGACAGGTGGGTAGTGAGCGAGGGCAGGAGCTGTCAGCACACCTTGCTTCCCGAGACCTCCACTCTCCCCCTTATCTTAGCCAGTCTGCTGTGCGTTCTCGGTCGCTGAACTCTGCATCTCCCTTTGCTGGCACTGACACAGTCTACAACTATTTAACACAGTCATTCGTTTACTTATATATTGTCTGTCTGTCCTTCTAAAACGTGAGCTTCGTGAGGGTAAGAACTTGCCTGTCTTGTTTACCGTTATTCCCTTAGCATCTGGCACAGCGCCTGGCTCTGTGGATTAAGAGCACACATTTGAGGGAATTCCCTGGTGCTCCAGTGGTTAGGACTCAGCGCTTTCACTGCCAGGGTCCTGGGTTCCATCTGTGGTTGGGGAACTAAGATCCCGCAAGCTGGGCAGCGTGGCCAAAAAAAAAAAAAAAAAAAAGCACACATTTGAAGACACAGCCTCCTTTCACCACTTAACTGAACTGCTGGTTCCTTATCTGTGAAATGAGAGTAAAGGAAGGTCACCGTGAGGATAAAGGCGATAATGCAGTAATGAAGCACTTAGCGTGGTGCATACAGGTAGAAATAGGCACGCACGGGCAGGGGAGCGCTGAGCGGCTGGCATCCCGGCCGAGCTCCTCTCTCTCCTCTGTGAACCAGAAGGCGGAGCTATCTGCTGGGGGACGATGTTGGCGGTTTGGAAGAGATGCCGAGAAGAGGAGGAGGTGGAGCCGTGCGGACTGGGCAGCTGACTCTGGGTACCATGGCTTCGTGGGCACCAAACATCCTTGGTGTGGGATTTCCTCCATCAGGGCAGAGGAGACAGGTGCTGATGCAAATCCCTGGCTCAAGCTTGGCCGGATGAGCAGGGCGGAAGGACAAAGGGGCAAAGCGGTTGAGGGTACTGGCAAGAGAATGGCTGTGATGGTGCCCTGTGCGGTCTGGAGGTCTGGAGCCGGGGAGCCGGGAGGCGCTGGTCCACGTGGGAAAGTCCGGGGAGTGGAGATCAGGATGAGGTCAGCGGGGGGGGGGTGTGGTGGGATGGAGGCGTGAGAGGACGGCCAGCGTCGGAAGCTGTGGTCAGGGAGTGGGCTCCCGGAGTGATGACAGGGCCCAGGGTGTGGGCGGCCAGAGGGGAGCGGAGGTGAAGGTCGCGGGGCGGGAGGGGGTGAGGCGGGCAGGGAGGCCCAGAGCTGGCGGCCCCTCCCGTCTGCCTCCTTCTCTCGCTGACCCCCCTCCTGTCTGGGGGCCTCGGTGCTGGTTCCTGGGGCTCTGCCATCCTCCCGATGACTCAGGAGATGCTTCTCTGCCCCACCGCTTACCCTCAGTCCTGTCTTTTCTGCCTTGCCCTTTACCTACCACGTGTATGTGGTGTCGCCAGCACTTGCGACTAAACATTTCTCAAGCAGAGCTTATTTTCTTTACCCCAAACCCTTCCCTTTCTCACCCACCCTATCATTGGCTTCCCAATCCCCCAATTTTTATGTCATTCACTTCCTCTCCTTCTTTGCTGGTTTTGCCCCCGCCATCGAGTCTATTACAGATCCTCGTGAATTATTTTGTCCGTAACAATTTTAAGTTAAGCCCCTTCTTCCAATTTTCAGAGCTCAAATCCTACCCATGAGCTGGCAGCGCAGCTCCACAAAGTGAGGGGTGAGAAACGGGCTGATCCATGGTGGGCGGCGGCGCAGAGGAGGAAACGGGTGGAAAGAAGCCCTCAGACGGGGTCAAAATAGCACAGCTTTGTAGTCAGACAGATGCGGGTTCTGGGCCTGGTTCTTCCAGCCTCGTGGGGGACCTCAGGCAAGTCACTTCTCTCAGCCTCAGTAAATCGAGGAGAACGGTACCTAACGGGGTGTATGGTGAATGTTAGCTGAAATTAGCTCTTAACATACCAAACACATAGTAGGCACCTGCTGTTTGCTAGTTCCCTTCCAGTAAAACAACTGCAGCTGCAGCCTTATCCACAGCGCACTGGATGGTGGATTAGACTCTGGGCCAGAGTCAAGCCCGGCTCCGCCTCTGACGAGCCGCCCAACTAGCCTCCGAGTCTCAGTTTCCTCATCTGTAAGGTGGGGTCACTAATATTTGCTTCATACTCTGCACAAGGCCGTCGGGAGAACCACATACGGTTATGGATGTGAAGATACTTTGCAAGTGACAATGTTTTACTTATATTTATTTTATTATTTTTTTGCACAAATAAAGCAATTGGTCTTTAATTGTTATAATAGTATACCTTTTTAAACAATTATTTTGTTTAGTTTTTTAAAATTAATTTTTATTGGAGTATTGTGGACTTAAAATGTTGTGTTAGTTTCAGGTGTTCCAGCAAAGTAAATCAGTTATACATATACATATAGCCACTCTTTTTTAAAATTCTTTTCCCATATAGAGTAACAATGTTTTAGCCTCAAGTAAGTCAGCAAACTATTGTCCCCAGCTTCCTAATATGTACCTGCCTACTGCCAACATGGACCCCTTCAGTCTGGGTCCAGTGAGAAGACTCTCCCTGAAACATTGTTGTATTCATAACATTCAGAACCTTCGTGGCTGGTCGACGTAGACTGGCTGAGAGGAGAGTTCAGGTGTCAAGCAGCCTGTGCCCAAACCCCTGCCTGTAGCACCCTCATCTGTGTGCCCTGGGCACGTAACGTAACCTCCGTGTGACTCAGTTTCCACAGCTGAAAGGTGGGGATGGCCAGTTGTGACAGGCCTGCCTCACTGGGCAACAGTGAGCATTTAATTCGAGGGCGTGGGGAGCTCTTAGAACTGTGTCTGCACATAGTAAGTGCTATATATGATATATACATATATATATGAGCTCTTATTATCAAACCTTTTAGGAGTTCACCCCACTATCTAAAAATGTCCACATGTTCTCCCCAATGCATGGAGCCCCATCATCTGCCCCCCTAGGGTGGTCACACTACTTAATGTCCTGGCCTGGACACCCCCCAGGCCCGACACTCATCCACAGAATGACCGACACTCCCTTCCTCGGTGGTTCCCAACTTTGTTTTCTGCTGCTTTTACGCCACATACAAACCCCACCAGCACATGCAGTACCGCCCAGAAGAAAATGTTAAGTCATTGATGGTTTGGCCATTTTTTAACCTAGGCTTCTGGCAGAGGAGACGTTTGTACACGATCTGGAACGGGAAGTGAGACCCAGGCTGGGAAGGGGTTTGGAGCAGCTCTCTGAACTTACAGGAATTCCCGGCTATCCCTCAGTGGCCGGAAGACACTGTGTCCTCCGTAGAGGCACCCCTCGTTTCTGTCTCTGAGCATAGCACACACCTTTCCCGCACCTGGGATGCTCCCCAAGCCCTCCGCGCCCTGCCATCCCCACCAGAGCTTTCCAAGCCAACTCCTTGCCACCCCAAATTTATCCTCTATGTGGACACACATCTCCCTGCGTTCTTCACCTTTATGATTAGAACTGTTTTGGTTTTTAATGTGTTTCCTTGTCTCAGTTTTCTATGTTTAAAATGTCTCTTTTTTGACGTTTTGTCAATGAGGTCCACCCCAAATACCCCACATTCTACCATATGCTTTGCTACGTAATGTGGGTATAGAAAGGTGGAAGAGGGAATTCCTTGGCGGTCCCATGGTTAGGACTCTGTGCTCTCATTGCCAACGGCCTGGGTTCCATCCCTGGTTGGGGAACTGGGAACTAAAATCCTACAAGCTGCACAGTGCAGCCAAAAAAAAAAAAAAAAAGAAAGGTGGGAGATGTTCAGGGCTCACAATCTAGAAGGTGAAACAGACCAAAGAGGCAGGCGTTTACAGAAGTCGCAGAAGGACAAGCAACGTGCGTGGGAGGACGTGGGGCTGGACACACTCATTCCTGGGGAGGTAGCTGGTGGTTGGGGGGATGCCCAGGAGGCTCTCGAGGCCAGGGTGGCCTCTCCTGCTCTTGCGGGCACTCACAGAGTCGCTTCCATGGGGACCTCCTATGCTGCTTTCACCCCAGGAGCCACACCACCGCATGGTGAGCACCCTGGTGGGACACTGCCAACAAAAGGGGCTGCAAAGGGGGAGGAAGATCGTCAAGGAGGCAGGGGCAGAGAGAAAAGAGGGAAGCCCATTTAGCAGAAAAGGAAAATATCTGCCATGGAGAATTTTGGAATGTTTATGCTGAAGGCAGAGAGGAGAGAAATGTAAAAGTCTGAAAAAAGCCGCTCTCTGACTGGGGCCCCAGTAAGCTGTCATTTGAGACTATAGGGTGACACCTAGTGGACACGTGGGGAAGTGCGCCCTGCGGAGGAGGCCGGTTCCAGAGAACTCAGGACGCTAAGGTGAGAGGTGGGGGGCGGGAGAACCGGGGCCAGGTGCTGACCTCCGGAGCTCGCCCGGCTCTGCTCTGGGAGGACGCCTGGAAAGAGCAGTGCATGAAGACTCTGCATTCCGGTCCTGGCTCAGACACCAGCCGGGAGACCTCAGACCAGAAACTCCAAGCGTTGGGAAGGCTCTTGCTTCTGCCCCCGCGTTCTGGGATTCCCATCCTCCGCCAGCCCCCAGCCCCGCCATGCACAGCCCCTGCCTCCGCCGTCCTGCCCACCCTCCCTGTGGAACTGGAGTGAGCTTGGTGGAAGGGAAGACTCCTCAGGCCACGAGGCCCCCCTTCTGCTGCTGCCCCAAACAGAAGACTAGCTCCGGTCATGGGTGCCCAGCGATGGGCACAGCACTCTGCTGGCCGTAAGTGCTCCAAGAAAGATCTGTCGGAGGAAAGAGCCCTGCATCTTGAGTCAGGATTCTGGCCCCAGCTAAACATAAGCACTGCGGGAATGGGAGCTGAGCAGTTCTTCTAGAAGGTTCTCCCTGTTCCTTAGTCAACATTGGCCTCTGTAATTGTACCCCATTTATTCTTATACAGGCTTCTGAAGCCATTCCAAGTCATTTGGTTTTTATGCGATGCCTGCAAACAGCTTTCATGTTCCCTGTAAACATCGTCATCTGGGGCTAGATATGCCCAACTTCCTTTATTCTTTAGAGCAGGGAGTCTCAACCACAGACGACTTTGCCCCTCAGGCAGCATTTGGCAGGGTCCTGGAGACCTCTAGGCTGGAACACCTGGAGGAGGGAGGCTGCTACTGACATCTAGTGGTCAGAGGCCGAGATGCTGTAACCTCCTGCAGGGTACAGGACCGCGCCCCCCTGACCCACCACACACACAAAGAATTATCCAGCCGGAGAGGCTTTAGTGCTGCGGTTGTGGAACCCTGCTTCCGAGTGCTGAGACATCTCAACACCCCAGTCCCTTCAAGGGACACTCTTCATACCGCGATGTGGTACAGAACTCCAGACCAGCTCCAACCAGCCTGGGCATCTTGGGGTCTGGTCTGCACACTGGACGTCTCTCAGTGGAGCCTAAAGATTACATCACCCCCTTAGCAATCCTTTGCTCATATGGTCAGTATGTCCTTAGTCAATGTTTCCAACAAAGAACTTACAAACCCAAATGTGCCTACAATTAAATAAAAGATTACCTAGAAAAAGTAGTATTCTCTTCACACACAAAAATATTGAGTAAAACGCACATTCCTATCAGATGCATTCAACTTTAAACAATTACTATTATACAAATGTGTCCTTTTAAACCATTCCTCTTAACAAAGAAATGGCAAAGCCCTACTGAAGGTCTCCAGAGCAGGCGGAACAAAGGCAGAAGATGCTTGTCAAGTAAAATATGAAAGGCGCTCGGAGCTCCCCTAATTACCTCTTGGAAGGGAAGCTTTGTCCTATTGACATTCGGGATCATTTTTCACAAGCTCAGGTTACCCCCTTGAAGTTTTTTAGGAAGTTTCATGATATGGAGACTGTTGAAAAATTGGCTGGATGACTTCTGCTAAGCAATCAGATACAGAGATCAAATCCATTTCTGCCCACTTAGACAACCTGGGGCAGTTCTGGTTATCTTGGGCAAAATGAGTTTGCAACTTTAACTTCGACTTTTAAGAAGTCAGATGGTTTACACTGCTTTTGTGTGTGTGGTTTTTACAAAGAATCTCTGAGGTAGCTTGGCTGAAGGTGGGGATTGATCTCTGGTATCTGACACACCTGTATTCATAAATATCAGAGTATTTAGGGAACAACAAATACTGTTTTTATCTTTATAAACTGGAAGCAGAGGAAATAAAATTTCTTTCACCAGACCCTTAGATCTTTTCTTCAGTATGTAAAATTCGAAAGCAAATTGTAGGTTACTTCTGCTGGGTCCTGAATTTTAAGTGACTGCTTAAACTATCATGAAAACTTAATGAAATTAAGCTTACTCGGCGCTGTGGGATCTTGATTTATGCACATCTGTTTACATGCTCACGGAGACACTGGTGGAGTATATTTTTATGTGGAGTCAAGATAGTAAGTAGACCTCCTGTTTTTGCGCTAGGCCTTCATTCCTGGGAACATGAGTGTCTAGCAAATAGGAATATATTATAAATCACATTTTTAGTGAGAATGACAAAGCTTAGTAACCCTTGCCTTAGGGAACTGTCCAATTTGTCAGTTAAAATTCAGCCTTCTGATATAAAACGAGCCCGTTCATGTCGTGTGAGGGCTGATTCCCCACGGAAAGAATCTGTTGGGAGCGGTAGGGACACAGAGTGGAATGTAGGGACCCCTGCGGAAAGCTTTGTGCTGCTTCCTTGGTTCAGCACCCTGCCCCTCAATCGCTCACCCATCGGGGCTTTTCTCAGGCCCCAAAGCAGCACTTGGATGAGCCTCTGAAAACTCAGGGCTCCCATACAGGGGAGTTTTTGCTCTGAAAAATTAGAACACAGATTGGAATCTGTAACTGATATGAACAAGACAGTGGAAATATCAAATCTAAACACAATAGCCGAAGTAAAAGTGCTTCACTGAAAGGAGAGGGTGAAGACAGACCCATTTCCACCCACAGTTGGGTCTAGACTAGACAGGTCTTTCTGGAACAGGAGGAAGGAGTGGGGTTTGATTTTGAACCCTATTATTTGATGATTCTGAAGCGTCTATAGCTCCAGGAATGCGCCATGGACAGATTCAACAAAGGGCCTAGTAGGGAGTCAATGAAAGGGGACTTTATTCTTGATAATGACTACCAAATGCTTTGTTCCCTCATGTGGTCTCCACACCCAACCCAGGGCAAGTCCAGTCCCATCAGCCCTGGGCTCCCAGGGCTTTGCAGCTCTCAGCCAACCCAGTCACCACCGGGCCCGGTACCATTCCCGGACCAAGGCCTGGAGTGCCACCTGCAGACCACCTGCTTCAGGAGCCATCCATCACTAACAGGGGTTGGCTAAAATCACACCTTATAGGGCCCCATCCTGGTCCTTCTGAGTCTGGATCTCCGTCATCTCTGAGATTTGGCCACTCACTAAATCAAAACCCACAGAGCAAGCGTTGGTGGAAGGTCCAGTCTTTCCTTCCGTGCCTTGGCTTTGCCCAGGGGTGGACATCCAACATGGCCGTGCCTCACACTGTGGGGCTCCACCCACTGCTATGCAAAATTAGAAAACAGATTGGAATCTGTAACCGATATGAACAGGATGATGGAAATACTGAATCTAAAATGCCACCTGTGCCAAGGTCCTACCCCACCCCCTGCCACGTTTGCAAGGAGCATTGCACACCCACCCTGTGTGTCTGGTTAAACCCCACAGGCCGGCAGCATCATGTTACAGACGGGCCCGGAGGCTCCAGCTCGAGTCAAAGCTCATACTTATTGGAGCCAGGATTCCAGGGCCCCATCCCTCGGCCTCACCCAGTGCCCAGCACAGAGGCGCTTCAGACTTTTCTGCCTCTTGGGGAGGAGGTCTGCAGGACTGTACATGAGCTAAGCTGGGAGCAAAAGGGAGAGGAGCACAGGGCATCGGAGGAGCTTGGTTCTGGGCCCACCGGGCTGCTCCCTGGCAGTGCAGCTTCTGGAATGTCAGCTAGCCTCTCTGAAACTCAGCCGCTCCATCTACACGGCAGGCAAATGAAGCACCTCTGCCCCTTCTCAGGGGAGCAGGTGCTCTGACCGTGCAGGGCCATGGGCGGGGAGGGGCTGCCCTCGCTCTCCTCTTCCGCCCCCATCCTTTGAGCAGGGGGAGAGGGTGGACGCTATTCTAGTATTTGGCCCCCAGCCCTTGGTTGCCCGCAAAGCTGAGCATGGCTGCCACGAAGACAAAGCGCCCAGCAGACCCCCGGGCCACCTGCTGTCCGCGCTCTGGGACCCCCCGGCTGCAGCCCCCTCCCTTCCTGCGTGTGCCTCAGAACCAGAGCCAGCGAGCTCAGGAGGAAATTCGGGCACTACTTTCAACCAGCACCCCCGGGCCCCCTTCCTCTGGGACGCAGGGGATCTTCCCAAAGTCCCCCCTGCCCCGCTGCAGCCCCCAGGACCCACCCCACACCGAGGTGAACCGCTGGCCTGGGACAGACCCCTACGTAGCCCCAGTGCGGCCTCCTGACCAGGGGCTGCCAGGTCTGCGAGTCTGCGTCACCGACTGACCCTGATGGGCGGGCACTGCTGCCCCCAGCCCCTGGGGTTTAAGGAGAGTTAGGGTGGCTTTGCCTTCAGAGACCTCAGGATCTGACAGGAAGCTTCCTTCTCGCCTGCCAAGCTCCCCCTCCCCGCTCCCCACCCCCACCCCCCCCACCCCCGAACCAAGGACAACCAGCTCCCTGCACACCACGCCTCCATGAGTTGCTCCCTGACTTCTTGAGCCTCTGCAAGTTTTTCTTCATTCTTCAAGACCCACCTCAAAAGCCACCTCCTCCAGGAAGCTTTCCCTGTCCCCCCCCCCCACCTTGTGCCCCATCAGCATGAACTGCCTGCGCCTCTGCTCCCCCCGGGGGCTTCAGCTACCTCTGGCTCACACGTGCCGGGGGCTGTGGCTTTCCTGTCTGCCTTCATAGCAGCACCTTCCTGCGTGGAGCGTGTTTATTCGACTGATAAACACTCGTGCCGCTCTCTTCCTGGCCGGCGTTTCACTGTCCCCAGCTTGGCTGTGCAGGCTCGGCCCCCAGAGCCCAGGAACTGCACTGTGAGGCGTCCCTCCAGCCTGCTGGGCGACATGAGACCGTTTCTCCTCCTTGGCCTAAAGTGAAGGGGTGGACGGGAGGCCCGAGGCACCTCCTCATTTAACGTTCTGCGGAGGCTCTGCAGGCGCCCAGGACCTAGAGTGGGGCCAGGAGGTGGACGAGTGCCAACCGAGCTGAAATTCTGTGGGTTCCTGCTCCCCCCGTTGTTGTAACGCTAGCAATGCACACAAACCCCCCAGGTGACACTTTCAACTGCCCTTCGAGGTAAGTGCTCTGACCGAGCCGGTTTACAGAGGAGGAAACCAAGGCACAGAGAGGTGAAGCAACTTGCTCAGGTCACACAGCTCCGAAGGCGCAGGAGCCCCCCACACACACACGTGCTCTTGGCCGGCACCCCAGGCTTGGCCCTGCAGTAAAGGGCCCGGCCCCAACCTCACGCTCCCTGGTGGCAGTGATCATGACATTTCAGGCTGGGCATCTGTACTCCTGAGCGAACGAGGATGCAGTAGTGAAGGGAGGGTTTCTATGAAGGTGGTCTGGATGGATGAGGGGTGAGGAGGGCCGGAGGCAAAGCCCAGCTGGGACGGTTCACTTCTCGCTCACCTCCGCCGTGACCCCCAGGCCTGGTGGGCGCCAGGGGAGAAAATGCTGACTCACTTGACCACCGGAAATAATAGGAAGCCAGGACACTCCTTCGTGTTGTAACCTCAGCCTCACAGGGGTTCTGGCCTTGCCCGGCCGCCAGGCCCCGCATCCTTCCCGGGTTTGCATCAACGCACAGAGACCGTTCCATCCCTGCAGCTGGGGCCCCTCACGGCCTCCTGCCAGCACCCCTCCCCGTGCCACGAAATCTGGCCACGAAAAAGTCACCATGAAAACGGACCTAATCGTGGGTGAAATAGTGTGACTTTGCCGCTACTCACATCTGTTTGTCAAACCAAAAGGTGCTTTGTGTTTAAGTCAAACTATCCTTAATGCATTTTTCCATTCTCTACAAAACCCAGAGCCGCCAATTAAAAAAAGAAAAAAACGACGAAGCACACTTTTCTTGACTGGTTTACCATTCTCTTTGATCCATTAAAATCCGAGAGTGAGTCCTCCTTCGACTCAAGAGTGAGGCCAAGAGGGGATAATGATCCATGAAGTGGCCACCCGAGTGTTTGTCTTGTGATGAAAGAAAACTTTCGAGAACTTGGAATAAAGAAGGAATATGTCAGTCTCTCCAGATCCCATCAATAATAATATTAATGAATTAATGATTTACTCAAGTGTTACATGTCTATTTGCTTTGCTGTTCATAAGCCTACATCGTTTCCTTAGTAACCTTGACATCAGCCCAAACTCCATCTCTCTGAGAACTAAAGGGCACCTCTCAAGGAAAGGCATACAGCTTCTCTTGCTTTTTTCAATGTTTGCAAAGGGGGAAATGATGAATTGATATATTCTAAAGGAGCCATTTTTCTTCTTTCCTTTCCTTCCCATTACCATTGAAATCTGACATTTGAAACACCTACTGTATCAACATCTAATTCCACCACTTTCCTTCCCAACAAAGCCTTCAGTCTTAACCAAATAACGTTGCTTTCACCAATGTGTGTCATTTATTTAGATACGCGTATGTGCACGCACACATGCACACACATATACATACATATATGCCATCAACTTCTTACTGACAAACAAAAATGTTGATTTATTTTCTTTGTTGACTTTAAAAGCTTTACTAATCTCATTGCTTGTGTTCAGGACCATCAGGCCTTAATACGTGCTCACAAACACTTGGTGGATGAGGATGGAAGGTTCTGGATTTGCCGAGTAAAAAGCCCAGTTAGCCATAATAGCTCAAAAGGCAGCAGGTCAGATTTCCTTGGTGCAAATACTTGTAAAGAAATTTGGTCAGATGGACGGATACAGACGGCTAAGAACTGAATGAATATAGATTCAGATTCACACCCAACACAATAACATTTTTTTTTGATCTGCCACTGCTGCTGAGAATATTCTTATAAGAGGATTTTGTAATTTTCCTTTTGAGGGACAAGTTATACAAGAAATGGAAGAGATGGGAAGGGAAATCTGCTTGCTAGGGAAAAGCGAAAGGGGAAAGTCGATGTTTTCCAGCGAGCAGAAACCTAGGAGTTCAGGACAGTCTCCCTTTATATCAATGAACGACTTTGCATTCTTACAGGTTTCTCCTTTTCTGCAGTAGCTGCCTTATCTTGGGTCTGAGAAGCACAGGTCACAGTCAAGGTGATCCTTAGCGGTGAGGGTGGCTCAAGCAGGGGGCCGCTTGTCTAGTCCTTCAGCCAAATGAGGGTGTCCTAGGGGATGACCTTGGGAAGCCCTCGGTCTAGTTGGCTGGAATGGGTGCCGTGATAGACCAGGGAGAGCCAAGGGGCAGGGTTCGTTTGGCCTGAAGGGGTTGGAAAAGCATTACCTGCACCCAGGTTGAGTGAGGCCTTGAAGGTGCACAGGTCAGGGGAGAAGACATTATTTAATGACAAATTTCAGATTCCAAAACTATCACTTCCCTTCCCACGTGAGCAAAATCCACCAGGAGCAGACAACCGGCCAGTGTTAACTCCTCTGCCACACCAGCCCGTTTGCTCCTGATGTTGTAACAGCCAATGAGGTTTCACTTCTTCAATATGCATCTGTCAGCTAGTCCTAACTATTTGGAATGTAAACTTAGGGTGAGTGGCCCCAGTTCTCATGACTCACAGGTTTAATATCGTTGGAGTCACACAGCGGGAGAAAGGAAAGCTAACTTTGAAATGACCCATTTCGCTGACAAACAAGTGTCCTGTTTTCTCTGAAACAAATGGGGCATCTGAAGTTTTAGGCTGGGAATGTTAGAACCTTCGGAGTGGAAGCCAGTTGGCCCGCGGCCCAAGCCATGAGAAACCACTAAAAATTTCCACTGTTTTTCCCAAACTTGGCCCTTGCTTCTCTACCACCTGACCCTAGTTTCGAGCGAGTGAGGCCAGCTTGCTTGAATGTTAGTAGGGGAACCTGCGACCAACTTGTTCTGTCTCCTGCCAGCTCAGGTTTTCCAGTAAAAATGAGACCGACACTACTTATAAACTGTTCCCATGCCAGGGCCACCTTCCTGCAGTGAGGTGCCTGGCAAGTGAGCAGTGGGTGATCATTGGCTATTATTCTACAGAAGCAGGGAAGCTGGAATACCACCATCCACTCTCACCAAACCTTACCCAGACTTCCCCATCTGACCTGCAGCCACGACGCAAAGAAGCGAGGCCTTGGGAGGCTCTGGAAGCTCCTGCAGGCAACTACTGTCTTGGCTTCTAACTGGACTTTGTGACTCTGCAGAATTTTCCTCCCACCTCTGTGTCATCTCTGAAGTGGCTGGGTTAACTCGATCATACTCCTAAGGGCTTATAAAGGAGAGTCAAAATCAGCTGCTTAAAATCCCTCAGTAAATGGAATATTCCTTGCCCTGCTGCTGTTCATCTGATTGGGTTAAATTCACACAGAGAAGGGATCTTCAACATTTCCACCTAGCTATAGTGACACTTGCACGAGGCGGGGGGGTCCCTGGTCTTCTTTGCAGCTTACGATTGTCTCTTGCACTGGCCTCAGTGCCACTTGGGACCTAGCTCCAGAGTTTTCTTGAAAGCACAGTGGAAGTCTGGCTTGGAGATCTCTGCCCAGTCCCCTGCCAACCTTTGTGAGTTCCACTGTCTTCTACTGGTGGTTTTCCTTGGGGAGTCTGTCTTTTTTTCCTTAAAGACCCAATTATGCAAACTTCAACCAGACATTAAAAGAAAGAAAGAACCAATGCAAACAAAGCAGGTGGGTTGAGAATATACTGTCTTGATTAAACCCCATCTGCAAACATATATTTTTAAAAGTTTTGAGAGGCCCTAGAGCATAGGGCAGAGTCTGGCCCTGGTCCACCCCAGACACATGCTGGCGCTGCTGCTGCTGCTGTGTGACCTCAGGTCCACTACACAACCTCTCTGTTCCTCAGTTTCCCCATCAGCTATCTGTGTTGTAGGATTTCTGCTTTCTGCCCGGCTCTCCCCAACTTCACACCAGTGACCTGGGCCAGGTTGGGCCAGGCTGGTCCTACTGTGAGCACTTCTGCAGGATAGCCTGACGCATTGGGGGTCAGGGGCCTCGCTCCTGGGAAGCAGTGACTAGCTGGCTGCTTCTGGGGTCCGAGGCTTTTAATCATCCCAGTCCCTCATCGAGTCTTAGTTTCCATGACTAACATTTCCCAGGGTCGACCCTGAACTACACACGCTAAGGTGGCTTCTTGAGACAGAACAATGGAAGTGCGTTCTTGCTTGGGTGGTTTGAAGTTAGGTCATAATCCCAGGCTATCAGGTAGGAAAATAAACACTGGCGACCCCGTCCATCCCACCCCTTGCCCCGCTGGAAGGGAGGGCAGGCTACGAACTTGAATACAATGTCCTTCTTTTTCCATCACCTGTTCTGGGGGATAAAGAATCACTTTCCAAGTGGGGGTTAGTTGGAGGAAAATGAGACAACTTGTCCCTTGACCCGTGCGGAAGAGGACAGGTTGGGCACTTTTCGGAGGGTCGGGGAGGTGATGCTGCAGGACTGGGTCAGGTCTGGTCTGAGGCGCCCTTGGCCGGTAGGTGGCCAAGGACCTAGTGGCAGCGTGCAGAAACCCTGCTTGCGGCGCCTTCCTCTGCTGGGAACAAACTTCTCCCCGCGCCTCCCTTCTCCTCTCCCTCTTCTGCCTCCTTTTTGCTTCATTTCTTGCTCTCTTAATTTCCGGAGACATTCTCCTGTGCTTGGACAGTCCTTTCTCAATGTTTTCTCTTCTAGTTTTACGAACGCAGCATCTTCTCCAATCTCTCTAAGGATCCTAATTAGAGGTTTTTGTGGTGCTTTCTGTTGTTGTTTTTGCTCTTGCCCATTCCCTTAATTCTCTGTTGACTTTGGTCCCCAGTGTCAGAGGCTTTCCTTGAAGTCTGTGTTCCTCGTCTGAGGCAGAAAATGAGCGGATCAGAGCCCTGGACAGGGAGACAGGCCGCGCTGGTGGGTTTCAGTTTGGACTGACCAGGTGGGTAGCAGCTCCCTAAATGTCCGAATACAGGAGGTTGGTCTTTAGAGAAGGATTTTGGTGGGGGAGGATATGGCCTAACCCCCGGTGTTTTCAGGAATAGGTGGCTGACTGTTCTAGAAACCCACTTTTGAATTTATCTCGGGGAGACCTAGCGTTCCAATGTGCTGCCACCTCGGATAGCTTGGGTAAGGCGCTCTATCTTTCTAAGCCTCTTTTTTTGTCATCTGGGAGAAGGAGAGAATTTTGGTTGCTGAGATGCTGACCCCGCCCCTCTGGTCCATGGAGCCTCACAGGGTCCCACACCGCGATGTGCACCGTTCATCTGACGGCCGCAAAGTTAAGGGGAGTTACAGCAGGACTGCAGGGCACCCCAGGCCTGGTGTGTGGCTCTTACACAATGCGAGTTCTTCCGTTCGGTCTTGTTCTTTGTCTGCAGCACAAATCCCTCCCAGACATCCCCGCCTTCCCCCCAGTACTTCCTCAAGGACAGACCTTACATGGTTCCTCCTCACGACAATTTACCTCATTTGCATGTGACTTTTTCATAATAATTCCCTGAACCTAAACCCCCGTGTTGCCAGGACAACTGAGAGACAGCTGATTTCACTCTCTCACTCATGGGCTGTCAGGCAGACCCTGGCATTTCCTGGTCCAGCTCCAGCTGGGCTCTCGGCCCCCTGAGAAGGCACCATCTGCAGATTCCTCCTGTTTCCCCCCAGGGTCTTGGCGACCTTTACCCCTGCCCCAGGCTCCCTCGATCCCTCCTGTTGACCTTGGAGATGTGCATCCCTCCCCCCGACACAGTGAACTCTGTCCTTATTAACCTCCCCCCACCAGCTGTGCTGGCCTCTGGGTTCTGGCGATGCTAAACGAGATGATGACTAGCAAGTATTGAGCAAGCGTAATCCCCAGGACCAGGTACATCAGTCACCTGTCTTTATGCTCTGGGGGCCTGTTCCACACCAGACCCTCAACACGCATCTGCTGAATCACGAGCCCTGTGGTCTCCACCTCCTGCGTGGGTCTCAGGCAGGTGCTTCTCAGATTGGCTCTCCATCCCGCTCTCACCAGCCTCCTGTGCTTCTCACGCCATCCCTCTGCTTCCTCTCTTTAAAACATCTTTTAAATGGGAAACTCCGGTGAATCTCATTGAGCCGTGGCTCAGTCACAGCCCTTGGCTTGTGACATGACATGCACGGTTGAATGAACCCACCATGCTCACCCCCCTGCAATCTATGCCGGAGATGTGAATTTTTCAGCTATTTCACAGCTTAATTGGGAAAACCAGTGATGAAGGGCAGGCAAGGGCAAAACGCGGTTAACAAGCCCACAAATGAACCTCTGCCCCCTTTGAGCCGAGAGTGTCACACTTTTCCCTGTAGTTATTAAGTAGCCCAAATGGCTTAACTTTCCCCGGAGACCCTCGGAGAAAGGGTGAGAATGTTATGAAACTAACAGAGTGTGGACAGAGGAGATCACTCTATGAGGGGGTAATTTGAGGTTAAGTGTATAAACTCAAACGCACCCTTACCTGGCCAGACTCGTTTGATGTGGCCTGCCTGGCCATAGAGTGTGGACATGTGGACGTCTCCAGAATTTCTGCATCATCCTGACCCCTGACAGAGGAGAAGTGAGGGGAGGGGAGAATGGGGAGAAAAGCCCTTACAATAATTTTTCATTTGACAATTTGAGTAGAAAAGGTCACATTTCAAAAAGCTGAACTTGGGACTTCCCTGGTGGTCCAGTGGCTAGGACTCGATACTTTCATTGCTGGGGGCCCAGGTTCGACCCCTGGTCGGGAAAATAAGATCCTGCAAGCCGCGTGGCCAAAAAAACCCAAGAGGCTGAACTCATTGACACTTTTTTTTGGGGGGGGGATGGGATTTAAACAACAAAAAAAGAAGGAAAAAAGAATGTCTACCTTTAATTCCAGCTCAGCTTCTTACTAGCTTTGTGTCCTCAGTCAAGTCATTTGACTTCCCTATAATGTCATGTTCTCGCACCTTGCCCAGAATCTATAGGTTCTCTGTAAAAATTACAGTCAGACCCACATCCATAGTTCAAACAGGGAGAGTATAGACTAAAGTATAACAACAGCTGTGGTTGCACATAAAGACAGCCAGCTCACATTTAGGAAGCCCCGACTCGGTGCCAGGCTAGGTACTGTCCACAATGTAAGGCACGCTCCTACCCCGTTATTATTCCCACTTCCTCGACCAGGAAATGGACTCAGGGAGTTGAAATGACTTATCCAGACCCACAGGACCATCAAGTCAGTGGCCACTTCCCTCTGGTAGGTTACGTGCTTGGAGTCATTTTTAAATGACAGATGCTCTATCTCCCTAAAGAGAGGTTGTGAATTTTTTCTCATGTGCCTCTAATAGCTATACTAGCGTCTCCAAAAAAAAAAAAAAAAAGAAAGGAATCTTTTAAGGATGCACAAAGATGTCCCCATCAGGGTGTGCTGAGTGGAGCCCAGAATGCTGTTGCTGCAGCAGTTAATGCCGCCACAAATTCTGTTTTTCTCGTTCTTTTTTTGCTTAGGCTATTACTCCTGCCGTAAAGGATGATTACCGAATTGAAGCAGCCACAACATAATCGCCACAAATCTGTTTTGCTGGCGTGAGTTCATTCACCTTTGCATCTTTCTCGCGTGTCTTCCGAGCGATTGTCAGGCTGGCTCTGGCGAGGAGACAAATCCTTAGTGCCCCGCCATGCAGCACACCATCATTCGGATCAGGCACTGCCTGGGTTTCTGGAAATATTTTACAGAAGCAAACATCCCTGACTGCAGTATCTTCATTGATTTGTTATATCCCATTTCATGTGAGGTTTGGGGGTTTGTTTTGTTTTACTCAGTCCCTGGAAAGGAATTCAAGGGTGAGACCCACCTGGGTAAGCAAAACCTGAATGTCCCTCCCTCCCCACGAAACCAGGGCCGGTGATGCACCTGCAGATAAGAAAGGGCGGTCTGACTGCTGGGCTGGGCGGCCCACACAGTGCAAACTCGGCTGCCAGCTCATCCTACCAGCAAGCCTGGGGTTTTGCAAGGAAGAGTACAGAGTTTAAACATTTTACATTTCAATATCTTCAGTAATTGTTTTCAATGCCATTAGAGGTTTTGGGGGTTTCTTTATTCTATTTTGTTTTTTCCCTATTTATACCTCTACCCAAAGTCAAGAGACCAGGTCAGCATCTGGAATCCTTTTCTTACTAAACGTGTGAATGCAGCAAGGCCTGGGCTTCAGTTTTCTCATTTATCAAAGAGAAATAAAGAAATCAGGACTTTGCCGTGGGGATGAGAGATCACGTACATGATATTGGCAATGCCTGGCTCAAAGCGGCTGCCATTGCTCCTACGATCACCCTCACTGGAAACGCTCAGGGTGTGCTAAAGGCCTGTCTGCTGGGCTGGGGGTTTGTGGGGGGCAAAAAAAAAAGGTAACAGAATCCTTGCTCCGAGGGAACCGAATCCAGTTGTGACGACACGGCCGCATACAAATAAAACAGAGCCAAAGGTGGCTAAGGTATTCTAACCTGAACGGGGTTTTTGCCCCAGCTTCTTGAAAATGAAACCCATTCCTTATTTGGCGCATAAATTCCTCATCCCTAGTAACCTCAAGACTTCTTTACCTGGTGGCCACGCCCGCCCTTGTCTAAAGAGGGGTGGGCGTCCCGCAGAAAAGGCGTTCCTCACACACATGTTCCATCCTGGAGCCGGCAACCTCTGCCAACGATGACTCAGGTAAACATGCCAACAAGCCGCCCGCCGCCCTGCTGTGCTCCAGCCAGTACAGTCACGCCAGGGATCACCTCCGCTCACCTGTGCGGCTCCCAGAAAACTCACTGGCTTGTCTCCACTAGAATCAGGACCAAGAGAAGGAGGGAAACAAGTGGGAGTAGAAAGAGGGAAACAAGTGGGAGTAGAAAGAGGAAAGTTGTGAAGAGGACGCAGGAGGAGGAGGATGGGGGCAAATACCCGCGCCTGGTGCTGGGCTGCAGGCTGGGAGGATGGCCAGCAACCAAGGAGATGGGCCCCTGCCTTCGAGGAGCTTCGGGTCTAAAGGAGGCAACATCTATCAACGACAAAATTACGTAAATAACAAGACTCATACGATTACAAACTGTGGCAAGTTCTAGAAAGAAAAAACTGAAAGGAGGTGATAAAAGGTTATACAGGGGACCTTATTTAAATCGGGGGAGGGGTTAAAACGGACAACTTTTTTTTTTTTTTTCTTTTTATTTCTTTGGCCACCTGCACGGCCTGCAGGATCCTAGTTCCCCCGACCAGGGATGGAACCTGGGCCCTGGCAGTGAAAGCACTGAGTCCTAACCACTGGACAGCCAGGGAATTCCCAAAACAGACAACTTTAAAAGGAACATTTACATGAAGACCCGCAGGAGTGGGACTTAGCCAGGTGAAGGGGGCCAGGACAAGCATATTAACCAAGGGAACAGCATGCAGGACTCCAAGGTGGGAAAGAGTTTGGAGTGTTTAGGGAACTGAAAAGGCCAATGTAGCCAGAGTACTGTGAACAAGGGAGGGGGTGGCTTGATGCCATTATTTCATAAACAGAAGTGTATAACATATTCTACTCTGTTTAATAAATCTGCCATGTGAGGCACTATGCTGGAAACTGAGACCCCATCCCACTTTTAAAGCCTTATTCAGTTGTGACTAGCAAGGATTTGAATCCTGCTTATAAGACTGGTGGGAAGTTTGCTTAATTCTTAGAACTTTGGTCTCCTGTCTATTTGGTGGAATTATTAACACTTGCTTCAGAGGATGGGCCTCTGAGTTGGCTGAGAAAATGTGTGGGGTGTGTCCATTGAGGTTTTGGGCATATGGTGGCCCTCATACAATGGGAACTACTGTCCCTGTCCTAAATACCCACCTCCGCCCTCGACTTGGGATCCTGTGTCCAAAATAAAAGGGATATTTAGCTCTGCAACGGCCACTCCTTGTTTTTCTTCTTAGCTTCCTCAGAACCTGAGTGAAGGAAGAGGGTATTATTTATAAAGGCTCTTTTGGATCCCCCCTCCAAAAAAAAAAACACACCCAGAGGGTGTGGGAGACTCTGTCTGCTTCCTCAGTGAGAGGAGGGAACCAGCAGAGAAGCTGGAAGGAAAGTTTTTTTTTTTTTTTTAAGGACAGGTATAAATATTTGAAAAACTATGTTATGTGCTTATGTTGGCAGCGCCTACACTAATTTTAGACTGACTCGTGGAAGATGGCACGGCCCCCAAGGGTGACATGCAGGTTCGTGAAGCATTTCACATTTTTGGAATCCAGGAGATGGTGGATTAACATCTTTAAATTGCTGAAAGAAAAAGAACCCCAAAACCTGCCAACCTTTTTGAAGAAAGATACTCCGCAGAGGTGCAGGCCAAACAAAAATGCCTTCAAACAACAGCTACGAGAAGTATTTACCAGCAAATCGGCACTTCAAGAACCTCCACAGGAAGTTCTTCAGGCTGAAGGAAAGGGACCCCAGAATGGAGCACCGAACTTCAGGAAGGAATGAGGAACACTGGAAACGGTAAAGATACAAAAACATTAACTATTTAAAGTAATAATAAATTATTAAATGCTAAAAGACATAATATTAATGGCACTGGGGTGGGGAAGGAATAAATGCAGCCATGGAACATTTACCAAAATAGACCATATGCTGGGCCCTAGAGCAAGTCTTAACAGATTTCAAAGAGCTGAAATCACACAGAGTGTGTTCTGTGACCACAGTGCAATTAAACAAGAAATTAATAACAGAAAGGTAAGTGGAGAATTCCCAAGTGTTTGGAAATTAAACAACACATTTCTGAATAACTCATGGGTCAGGAAAGAAATCACAATGGAAATTAGAAAATACTTTTAACTTTTAACTGAATGATAATGAAAACAAACACATTGAAACTTGTGGGAAGCAGCTAAAGAAATACCCAAGTGGAAATTTTTAGTTTTAAATGCATCAATTAGAAAATAAGAAGGTTGAAAAAGAATGATCTAAGCTTCTGTCTCATGAAACTAGAAAAAAAATTAGTAAGCTAAATACAAGGAAAGTGGAAGGAAGACTGTAAACAAGATAAGAGTAGGAATCAATTAACTAGAGAACAAAAATGCAATAGAAAAAATTAACAAAGCCAAGTTAGGTGTTTGGAAAGATGTATACAATTTGACAATTCCATCAAGACAGATCAAGGAAAAAATAGGAAAAGAATAACACCCCTTTTTTTTCATCCCAATAACAGAAATTAGAAGGGGCTATCACTGCAGATCCCAATGACATGTTAAATGTAATAACAAGATATTATGAACAACTTCATGCCAATAAAAGTGACAACCTGGATGAAAAGGACACATTCTTTAAAAATCACAATTTAGCAAAACTAATACAAGAAAAAATAGAAAATCCAAAGAATCCTATACTGTTAAAAACAGTAAAGTCTATAATTTAAAACCTCTCACAAAGAAAACTTTAGACTCAGGTGGTTTCACTATTAATTTTCCAAACATTTAAGGAAGAAATAATACTAATCTTAGACAAAATCTTATAGTGAACAGAAAAAGGGAACACCTCCCAACTCATTTTATGAGGCCAGCAAAACCCTGATATTAAAACTTGACAAGGATATTACAATAAAAGAAATGTACAGGCTTATATCTCTCATGAACACAGATGAAAAATCCTAAACAAAACATTAGTAAATCAAATTCAGAGATCTATTAAAAGGTTAATACTTCATGACAAGTAGAGTTTATTCCAGAAATGTAAGGTTGGTTTAACATTTGAAAATCAATCAATGTCATTTGCCATAGTAACAGAATAAGGAGAGAAAACATACGATCATGCCCATTGATGCAGAAAAATATTTGATAAAATTCAACACTTATTCATGATAAAAACTGTCCATCAATTAAGAATTTTTTAAAGCTTTCTTAGCCTAATAAAGGCTGTATATTTAAGACCTTACTGTTAATGTAAATAAAACTATTAAGCACTTTCCTCTTGTCCACTATCACCACTTCTGTTGAGTATGGTACTGGAAATCCAAGCCAGTGTAATAAAGCAAGAAAAAGGAATAAAGATTGGAAAGGACGAAAGTATAACTGTTTTTATTTTCAGGTGACATAATTATGTACATAGAAAATCCAAAAGAATGTACAACTATTAGAATTAATAAATGAATTTAGCAAGATCACTGGATAAAGTGTCAGTATATGAAATTAAGTTTATTTCTATATACTAACAACAAACAACTAGAAAATGAAATTTAAAACAATTTATACTAGCATAAAAACTTAAAATAATTAGGAGTAAATCTTTTGAAAGATGTGTAAGACCTACACTGAAAACTATGGAACATTTTAAAGAGAGATTAAAGAAGATCTAAATAAATAGAGCAATATACCACGTTCATGAATTGGAAAGTTCAATACTGTTATACTGTCAAGTCTCCCAAATAGATTTATAGATTCAATGTAACCTCAATCAAAATTCCAGCAGTGGTTTTGTAATGGATCATGACAATCTGATTGAAATGAAATTTCAAAGAACGTAGAAAGCCAGGAAAATTTTGAAGCGGAAAAACAAAGTTGGGAGACTCACTCTAGTAAATATTGAGACCCATTATAAAGCAAACATAATTAAGCAATGGCAATTAAACAGTGTGATATTGCTATTAGAATAGACATACCAATGGAGTAGAAAGAGACCCACACATATATGGCCACTTAATTTACAATAAAGCACTTAAGCAAGACAATAGAGGAAAAGATGCTGTCATCAATCAATGATGCTGAATTGGATATTTATTTGGAAAAAAGTGAATCTTGACCCCTACCACATAGCATGCACAAATATCAATTCAAGATGAACTATATTCCTAATGAGAAAGGTAAAACAATAAAGCTTCCAGAAGAAATCAGAAGAATATCTTCACGATTTTCAGATAAGCAAAGATTTCTTTAAAAGGACATAAAAGCCATTAACTGTAAAAGAACAGGTTGAGAAATTGGACTTTACCAATACTAAGAACTTCTGTTTACCAAAAGAAACTAATAAGTGAGTAAAAATATAAGTTCCAGACTGGGAGAAGATGTTTACATTACCTATATCCAATAAAGGACTCATATCCATAATATATAAAGAAACATTACAAATCAATAAAAAAGACAAGTAACTGCATTAAAAATGAACAAAAGACTTGAAGAGGCAGCTCACAAAAGAGAATATCCAAATTACCACAAAGTATAATAAAAGGAGCTCAGCACCATGAGACATCAAAAAAAAAAAATTCAAGTTAAAACCACAATGAGATCAGCTCATTGAAGTTAAGAAAGTACTCAAAATGATATAGTTAACTAGAATGACTAAAACAAAAATGACCACAATACCAGTGTTTGTAAGGATGTAGAATAAATGAACTCTTGTACAGAACTGAGAACTGGTACAACCATTTTGGCCCACACCGTGAACCAACAATCCCCCTCCTAAATTTATTCCCAACAGAAATGAATGCATGTGTCCACCCAAAGACATGGACAGGGAAGCACGTAGCTGTTAGATGATCAAGAAATTGTAGTTTATTCATACAATGGAACACTACACAGCGATAAAAAAGACGAACTCCTGATATACCGGTAATATGGATGAATCTCACAGAAATAATATTGAATAAAAGAAGCCAGATACAGGACAGGAATAAAAATGCAGATGCAGAGAATGGACTTGAGGATACGGGGAAGGGGAGGGTAAGCTGGGACAAAGCGAGAGAGTGACATGGACATATACACACTGCCAGATGTAAAATAGATAGCTGGTGGGAAGCAGCTGCATAGCACAGGGAGATCAGCTTGGTGCTTTGTGACCACCTAGAGGGGTGGGAAAGGGAGGGTGGGAGGGAGACGCAAGAGGGAGGAGATATGGGAATGTATGTATATGTATAGCTGGTTCGCTTTGTGGTAAAGCAGAAACTAACACACCATTGTAAAGCAATTATACTCCAATAAAGATGTTAAAAAAATACTTTGTAATAACCTATATGGGAAATAGAATCTCCAAAAAGAATAGATATATGTGCATGTATAACTAAATCACTTAGCTGTACACCTGAAACTAACACAACATTGTGAATCAACTATACTCCAATATAAAATAAAATTTTTCTGAATTTTTTTATGGCAAAATAAAATAAAATAAATGTTATTCTATAGTAAAAAAAAGTACATGTCCTATATTCATTTTTTTAAGGTAAACAAAAACTTTTCTGCTTTCCATTTTTATAGTGCTAATTTTTTTTATTGTAGTGTGGTTGCTTTACAGTGTTGTGGTAGTTTCTGCTGTACGATGAAGTGGATAAGCTATATGTATACATATATCCTCTCCCTCTTGGACTTCCCTTCCCCGCATCCCACCCACCTAGGTCATCGCTGAGCGCTGAGCTGAGCTCCCTGTGCTATACAGCAGGTGCCCACTAGCTATCTATTCTGCACATGGTAGTGTATTTACGTCTAATTTTAAAATCCTTTGTCCTGCTTGACTCTCACCAATAAGATTCCAGAGCTTGGATTCCACAGTTCTATCCCCTCTATTACAACAGGTAGTAAAAATAAACCCAGAAGAATTAAAAAGTAGAAAGTGATCTGTATTATGCTACTGCTACTGTTGCAAAAAGGCAGGCGATGTTTATCATAATGATACTTATTCTGAGGAAATGGCAGATGGTGACTTTCATAAAAATATCAATCTTATTCTCCATTTTAATGTGAACATATATAATCTGCTGTTTTCTATTTTTTATAATTGTTGTTATATTGTTCTCCAGGACTTGGATTTTCATCTTATTAATGATCCCTTTCAATGACCTAAAGTCTAATGTGTTAATTATTTCTTTTCTATTGTTGTTCATATTTTTTGTATTCCATCAAAGGAACTTATGCCCACCCCAAGTTTACCAAGATTTTCTCCTAGGTATTTTAGAGTTTCAGCCATTACATGTAGATATTTTCTCAAGATTTAGTTAATTTCTGGGCATAGCCTCTGTTAAGGATCAAGGTATTTCTCTCTATTAAAAACTATAGCTGTTTCAGAGCCATTTGTTGAAAAGACTTTTATTCCTCACTGCATTACATCAGTACCTTTGTCAAAGTCAATCTATCATATATGCATGATTTGATTTTGAACTCTTATTATTTCATTGATTTTTGTATGTTCTTAAGGTAAGCCTTGAAGTCAGATAGTGAAATCTTACATCTTTTTCTTCTTTATCAATGTTGTTTCAACTATTATAGGTTACTTACATTTTCATAAATATTTTTGAGTCAGTTATCTATTTCTACATGTCCCTCGTGGAATTTGATTGGGAATATGTTGAATCAACAAATCAAGTGTAAAAACTTGGTATCTTAGTCATATTGAGTTTTCTGTTCTTTGAAAATTACATATCTCTATTTATTTGGATCCTCTGTAATTTCAACCTGAATGCTGTAGTTTTAGTATTCAGCTCTTAAACATATTTTGTTCAATTTATCCTTAAATTTAAACATTATTATTTTTAGAACTTCATATTCCAAGCATCTATTGCTTATTTATAGATTTAATTAATTTTGGTAAATTGGCCTTGTATCCTGTGATGATGTTAATTTAAAATATTAGTTGATGGAGTTTTCTTGAAGTCTTTTTGGATTTTTCCTTTACCCATAATTATATGACCTGTGAATTAAAACATATTCTTCTTTCCAATCTATATACGCTTTATTTGTTGCTTTTGTCTTATTGCAATGGCAAAGAATTCCACAAAATGTTGAATAGAAGTGAAGAGAGTGGAAATGCATAGCTTAATCACTATCTTAGAGGGAACATCTAAGTAACTTTTTTAAGCATGATAGAAGGAATAGGCATATTCAATAATTTTATTTATTGGGATGAGGAAGATTTTTTTTCTAACTGTAATATGCTTTTGGCATCATATCTAAGAACTTTTTGCATAATTCAAGTTTACGAAGATTTTCTTCTACGTTTTCTTCCAAAAGTTTCATAGTTACACCTTTTCCACTTAGGTCTATAATAAATCTTAAATGAATTTTTATGTATATATGTTTTTGTATGTATGTATACAATCATTAAATGTATTTGTTTAAAATACTAAAAAAAAAAATAAAAGCCAGACACAGAAGAGTACATAAAACATAATTCCATTTATATGAAGCTCAAGAGTAAGCAAAATTATGACAGGGGGTCAAGATAGTGGTTACCTCTGGTGGGCTGAGTGAGCACTGACAGGGAAGGGTCACGCGGGAGTTTTCTGGGTACTGGAAATATTCTATATCTGGGTGGTGATTACGTGGGTGTATACAAATATAAATGTTCTTTAAGCTGTAAACTTAAGATCTATGCACTTCATTGTATATATGTTAAACCTCACTTTAAAAAAAACAACAAACTGAGAGCCAACAAACTGTAGACCCACCTTTTTAAGAAATTATTGTGGTTGAAAAAAGGTCTTCTATGAGCCCAATCAAGTATTTTATTAGCAATATTGCTTATATTCTTGTAGGGAAACAGCTATGTTCTGGCCCCTGCTTGTACCCAACAGAGGTCTCACGGGCAAGGTTTGAAACACAGCTGGTCTGAGTCTCAGTCTTGTGGTCCTCCTGGGCCGTGGGATCGTGGTAGGCTTGTGAGGAGCTGCTACAAGACCATTTCTCATTCTCTTCCGTGACCGCCAAGGAGGCTGTCGTGAGACAGTTTGTGAAGCAATTGGATATTCAGTTTCCCACCACCTCCTGGGCTCTGACGAGCTCTGAGACTTTCTGTCTCTCCCCCTCAGGATATAGCTGCAAACTATCCAAGTTAAGCCCTTATAATGAGCCCTTCTGACTCTGCAGGACACCAGCCAGAGCAGTTCTGAGAAGGGGACCGTGATCACCATCCCTTAGAGGCTGTCCTCTCCACGAACGGAAGGAAGTGCGGGGACAGCCTGAGCACACAGGATGGGGGTGGTGTCTGGGGTCTTGTTACCAAAACCAACAGGACCGTATTTCTCACCGTGTGCTGATGGGGAGGAGGATGGGGGAAGGGGACCGGGTGTCAGGGACCGCACTAGGAGCTTTCACAAGTAGCATCATGGTCGGTCCCCATATCAGCCTCAGAGAGGTTTAGCAACTTGCCCACATCACACAGCTTGTCAGTGGCAGAGCCAGGACTCACAGCCAGGCCATCCAGCTCCACAGTCTGAGCTCTTCCCCACTGCAGTTTGGCTATTGTTAAGAGTCGGTTGCCAAGGAAACTGTGTCCCTGCCGTGCCTCCTCCTGGCCTAGGTCACCTTTGGCTCAGAAGGCAGCAAGACCTGGGACTTCCCTGGCCGTCCAGTGGTTAAGACTCTGAGCTCCCACTGCAGGGGTCGCAGGTTCGTTCCCTGGTCGGGGAACTAAGATCCCACATGCCACGCAGAGTGGCCAAAAATAAAAAATAAAATGCAAAAAAAAAAAAAGACGGCAGCAAGACCCAAGTCAGGCACAAGCACCGCCAGGCCTCCAAGGGCACCAGCCAACACGATGGCCTGGCCTCTGTCCACCTCTAGTAGAACTGGCCTCGAGGGCTCCCGAAGATGACAGCCTTTCCCTGGGCCCCCATCTGTCACCAGCCGCCATTGAAGCACCAGGCATACGGTCACCCCCGCCTGGCTTCCTCTTTTCCCAGAGAGAGACAGCTTTTTCTTTGCTCAGTGCTCCCGTGTTATAATGGTACCTCCCTCCCCCAACTGGTTGACAAGCAAAATTGTAGATGATGATATAATAGGACTAATAACCGGGAAGCAGTGTGAATCCCCGGAGGCCAGAGATAAAATAAAACGGTGATGACAGTCACGGCTGCTGCTGAAAGGCCACATTTACCGTGTTCCTTCCTGACGAGGCCTGTGGGCTGACCAGCGGGGGATGGGGGTTGGGGGGAGGGGGGGGCAGCTTTGCTCTGCTGCTCTAGGCATGGCCTGTGTCCCGCTGCCTAACAGAACCCCACCTGCTCTGGGGACAGGGAGTTGCATCAAATTACAGCCGGACTGTATTAGCTGCGCTGGTGGCAAGTCAGCATTTGTACCACGGATGCCTCCTTGGAGAGGCCTAGAACAAATCAACTTTGGTAGGAGGATAGATACATCTATGTGGAAACTACTGTATTATCCTTCTCCTAAGAAAAAACTAGCAGAAATTGGCCTAGGACATTTTCTATAGGACAAAATTTTATAGTGTTCATTTTCGGGTGATTTCTTATTTTTAAGCTGGTTTTTGTGTGTGTGTGTGTGGTAAAATACACATAATATAAAATTTACCATTTTAATCCTTTTTAAGTGTACCATTCAGTGGCATTAAGTACATTCACATTGTTGTACCACCTTCACCACTGTCCACCTCCAGAACTTGTTCATCTTGCGAAACTGAAACTCTGTCCCCATCAAACACCAACTCTGTATCTCCCCTCCCCCAGCCCCCGGCACCCACCATCCTACCTTCTGTCTCTATGAATTTGACTCCTCCACGTCCTTCAGAAAAGTGGAATCACACAGTATTTGTCTTTTTGTGACTGACTTATTTCACTCAACATAATGTCCTCAAGGTTCATTTGTGGAGTAGCACATGTCAGAATTTCCTTCCTTTTTTAAGGCTGAATAATATTCCATTGTACGCATAGACCACATTTTGTTTACCCATTTATCTACTGATGGACACTTGGGTTGCTTCCACATTTTGATAACTGTGTCAGGTGATTTCTGTTATAACACTCTCTTCATTTTTTATAAAATTATTTATAATTTATGCCTCATTAAAAAAAAAAGAATATGAGATGACTTCCTGTAAAAACCATGCTTTATCACAGAATAGAGGAAGAAAATGGAGATCAGAAACAAAGCGGAAGGTAAAGTTAAATTTTAAATGTCAGATAGGGTATTATTCAATTGGATATCACATTTAGATTTGAGCTTCCCAGTAGCCAAAGTAAAAAGGGATATGTTGGTTCTTAGGATTCTAAAAGCATATGGTACTTTTATTAGCAAAGTTAGTTAAGTTAAATTATGACTAATTCATTGCCTCTTTCTTTGAGACTTTATTTCTCTAAATATTTTTGAAAATGAAATGAGTTTGTCTTAAACATCTTGCTGCATAGAGAGAAAACTAATAAAATAAAAGTGCTGAGATATGGGGATATATGTATATGTATAGCTGATTCACCTTGTTATAAAGCAGAAACTAATACACCACTGTAAAGCAATTATACTCCAATAAAGATGTTAAAAAAAAAGTGCTGAAAACAAAACTTAGTCCAGCATGTTTGCAAGAGACAATTAAAGACACCGACTTCTTCCAGACCTAAAAGACCACCCCCCCGCCCACCATTCTCCACATTCTCCGCTGGCCACTGTGTCTTGTTCAGTATATCTCTGGGCCTTGCTTCATACCTGTGATACAGAAGATGTGCAGTAAAAATTTGCTTAAAAAAAAAAAAAAAAAAAGGATGAAGAGTGAAGTGCTGTTTACCAAGAGCCCATGAAAGCAAGTCCCCAGGAACAGGTATTTTCTGAGCTTCTCCTCCAGGCCAGGTTCTGCACACTGTGTTTCACATCCACAGTCTTGCTTTCTTCTACCAAAAGCCCTGCCAGGTAGTAATTAGTAGGCCCATTTTTCAGATGAGAAAACTGATACAGTTGAAGAAAACCCTTAGAAGGATCTTGAAATGAGTTGGAGAAAAGCACTGGACATTGTGTTTAGTCCTACAGGGAGAAGTGAGGGAAGGACTCCTTTTCCAGTGATTTAATGCCAGACCTGCCCCCTTTGGATTCCCTGGAGCAGCCTCACCAGCTAAGCTGATTCAGGGCACATGTGCCACGGAGGAGCTTGTCCTGGACCCTGTGTCCATGCCTGCTGGCTTGGTTATGACTGTGCCGTTGTTTTAATTTCAGGCGTATTTGGACACAAGGATTTGCACATAATAAACAATCGATATTCATCAAATTGAAAGGAATGTTGTTTACAAGGAGGAAAGATTGGCTCCAAAGTTTATCAAGATGGAAGGTAGCCTCTCCTTTCTATGGGAAGAGCGTCGGAGGGCCCCAGCGGAGGAAGCAGCAGCTTGACCGAGTGCTAGTCTGGGTGAGCCCCTCAATTTCTGAGGCTCAGGTTCGTCTTCCGCAAAATGATAATCATGATAAAGACCTCCCGGTGTTGTCTGGAGGTGACATATGCCAAGCTAGTGATATTTCTCTAGAGGAAGTCATCCTGGTCCAGCTGGGGGTGTCTTTGACTTTTCTTTTCCAACCTCTATTAGAAACAGACTGAACACTAGATGGCTTCCATCTCTGAGCTCCGCCTGCCTGTCTCCCTTCACACCCAATCCGCCTCTCCCTAGACACGCTGGTAGCACTGAGGACCCAGGGTGCTCACCCACCAAGCCGGCCTTACCTCCAGCTGCACCCGTCTCCTGTCGTATAATAAACAGAAAGGTTGGCAGAAAAGCCACAGACCGACCAAATAAGCTTTCTCATGTTACCCTAGGTTAGTATGTTCTGCCAAATTTTTGTGGCACAGAAAGAAAAAAATATAGCCCTTTTTTCCCCCATGGAACCTAAGAAGTCTGGAATGTGGAAAATGCTCCTAAATCCCGATTGGATTAATTATGCTGGAATGGATTTCTTCTTGTTCACCAAAAACACGAATGTTATCAGCAGTAAGTCACCAGCAGCACAGGACAGAGGGGGTTCTCCTGTGACCTCAGTGCCACTAGCAGGCAGTCCAGGGATGCCAAAAGCTTTCTCTGTTGCGATTTGGGTTTGGGGGCAGATGTGCTCACGTTTCCAGGGCAACGCTGCTGGAAGGGTTCTGTTAGTTCCTAACAGTAAAGGCTTGGGAGAAGTGATTTTAACCAGGGAAATTTGCTAATCTAGGGAGACAATGTGGAAATAGCTCTTTTGTGCAAACCCACACTCTTCATGCTGGGGCAAGCAGGCTCTGCGGTCTAGAGCAAGAAGTAAGCATCTGCTGTGTGCACAGCAGAATACTAGTCAGAGAGGAAAGGATGTTGGGGAGAGTGCTTTCTTGGCAATCTGAAGATGTTTCCTGGGATCTACCTGATTCTGACCACAAGAAATGCAGAATAGAAATCGATTCTGCTTTCTGTTTCTACGAATTTGCCTGTGCCAGGTATCTCATATGGAATCATACAGTACTTGGTCTTTTTTGTCTGCCTTATTTCACTTAGTCTGATGTTTAGGTTTCATCCATGTAGTAGCACGGATTAGCAGGATTAATGTTCCATTGTATGGATACACTGCATTTTGTTTGTCTAGTCGTTCATCAATGGACATTTGGGTTGTTTCTACCTTTTGGCTATTGTGAACACTGCTATGAACCTTTGGTGTACAAATATTGGAGTCTCTGCTTTTAACTTTTTCTGGCTGCATTTTGTTTTTATACTAGTGCTTAGCACAATGCTTAGTTCAATAATTACTAAATAAATGAAGGAATGATTTACTGAAAAAAAAAAAAAAAAAAGAAATTCAGAATAGGCTTTCGCCTCTTCGGAATGATCCCGTATCACTGGCCACTCCACAGACCAACTGGAATAATTGACCCTGAAATGTGCAGGAAGTAGGGCAAGGTGCTGCAGGTGAGGGTCTCATGCAGTAATACAATGTCAAGGTCAAAGCTGTTGCTTGATGTTGCCAAGCATGGCAACTGGTTGGCTCCAGTAACTACTTAGATTTTCCACTGAGGATGTTGGAACTTGGCCACTTCCCCAAGACGTCTGCAAGCAGGGGTGATAGATGACCACCTCTGCTCTGTGACCTTTCAATAGCTTTTGGGTCCTACCCTCCAGGTGACACCCCCCCACCCCTTTCTCAGTTCTACAAGGGGCACCCACCTCTCTCCCTACCTTCCACCCCTGACTGGCCCTCTTCTTAATAGTCTTGCCCAAAGCTAGGGCTCCAGGTCCATGTAGGGGCCTGTGTGGAGGGAGAGGTGCTGGAAGGGGTCTTCAGGCTTCCCTGCATCTTGGGCTTCTGCACTGCATGCTATGGTTATCCCGGGCTCATGGGCAAATGGTCACAAGCTGACCATATACAGAGACCATGTGCTTGGTCCCCAGATTTTCTGCAGAGGGAGAGAGAAAGTAAGAGGGAGGGAGAATGGAGGTCTGCAGGGCAATGACGTGATGTAGTTATTCCACCGGCCCCTTGACAACAACTCCAGGCCGACCCCCTTTACCTCTGCACCACCCCTGCCCCTCCAGCACCGGCAGCTGTGTCTGCCCAGGCCATGGGACAGCCCAGTGGGGAGAGGCTTTTGGAAACGTGTGACTGGCAGATGAGGCAGCAGAAGCCAAGAATGGGGGGGATGGGGGCTAATTTAAAGAATCGAGTCTGTCTGGGGACCATTTCCCTGACCCCAGCGCCCAAAGCATTTGGTCCAGCGGGGCCAGGGCACGCTCGCCAGGTGACAGCCCTCTGAGCGATGGTCGGGCTCCCCGAAGGCTGAGAGCCTGCAGGGTGGGGCTGCAGTGGTTCCCCAGCATCGTGACTTGGCTGGGACTCAGGGAGCCAGTCTGGGCGTGGAGGCACCAGACCCCTGGGTGAATGCATGGCTATGTGGATCATGGTGTGGGCGTGGTGTAGGGGGAAGAAAGTGGAGGTTGGCTTTCCAGAGCCTCTCAGAAAACTCCAAGGGGCAATGGGCCAAACCCCCAGGGAAACCCCTGACTCTTTCCAACCTCAGGGAGGGGAGACTGCTTCACCTCAACCATCCTGGCCGGGCCTCGGTTCCAGGAACGGCCTCTGACTTGACCCGACCGAGCCAACAGGCAGCGGCAGGGCTGCCGGGTTCCAGGGCCAAGCTGCTCCTTGGATCAGACGGAGCACAGCAGCCCCATACATGGGCAGGCACTCCCCCACCCAGGACCTGGCGCAGAGGCGAGCCTGGCCACTTTCCATGGGAGTGGGCGTCGGGCTCCCCGCTCCTAATAACCACCTTCTCTGGGTGAGTTACCTGCCTGCAATTAATTATGCAATTATCTAGGCTGGGCTGAGAAGAGCAACCATCAAGTTGTCAAGCTAGGCCGTGGGGTAAGAGTGTTTCCCTCCGCAGAGCGGAGAACATTCCTTTCTGATTTCTGAGTCCCACAAGGCCAGCTGCACTTAAAGCAACACCCAGCACTTTGGGGTTAGCCCAGCTTACGCATGTATTTATCATTTTGAAAACCTAAACTGTAGCTACGGAGGTATCGGTCATGCAAGCACTGCTATGCTGCCCCCCCCAACCCCCAGAGTTGGCAGTATTAACACGATATGGCAGCGTGGAATTTGAAGGGGACATGGTGGTCCTTGGGTCAGGTTGGAGTTCGGAGATCAGGAAGCGGGGCAGGTGGAGGAAGCTGAGATGGTTCCTGGTCTTTTCCAGCCCTGCCTGCTGAACAGACTTTACCTGGAGAGGACAACGGTTAAGGGCACAACGATCCTGGGGAGGGGACACCAGTGCTTCAGGCCTGGTTTCGGGCAGATTGGAGGTTGAGTCTTGGGCCTTTTCAATGGACTCTTTTCTGGAAAGGCTAAAGTTCTATTTCGGGAGAGAAGAGGAGGAGGATGAGGGGTGGATTTAGATTAGATCTCAGAAAGAACTTCTCACGCCATGAGACCCTATTATACCTGAATTCTGGAGAAATGGAGCAGCCCCCTAGAACCCTTTGCCCTTCTTCAGCTCCCTTCACTGCCACCTGCTCACACGGGCTCCACACTGATATTACCAGTCATCAAATGGCTTGATGGTCCTGTGTCAGTGAGCATTACGTCCATTCCTGTCTGTTTGCCACATTCGTCAGCTTGGCCCACCATCACAAAATACCAAAGACTTGGGGGCTTAAATAACAGACATCTATTTCTCACAGTTCTGGAGTCTGGGCAGTCCAAGATCAAGGTGCAGGAAAATTCAGGTCATGGGGAGGGCCCTCTTCCTGGCTTGTGAACAGCTACCTTCTCGCTGTGTCCTCACATGTTGGAGAGAGACAAAGCTCTGGGGTCTCTTCCTATTCCTGCAAGGACGCTGACCCTATTGGATCAGGGCCCCACCCTTATGACGTCCTTTAACCTTAATTACTTCCGTAAAGGACCCGTCTTCAAATACAGTCACATTGGAGGTTAAGGCTTCAACATATGAATCTGGGGGGAATACAATTCAGTCCAGAACACAGTGTTTTTATATTTTCCACCTAATAAACATTTCCTGAGGCCTATTCTGTGACCTGCCCTCCAGGTGCTCCACATCTGGCAGGGGACAGACACATAAATGGACACCCCTTCCCATTTAAAGTACAGTTCAGGGACTTCCCTGGAGGTGCAGTGGTTAGGACTCCACACTTCCACTGCAGGGGGGCACGAGTTCCATCCCTGGTCAGGGAACTAAGGTCCTGCAAGCTGCGTGGTACAGCCAAAAAATTAAAAATAAAAAAATAAATAAAGTACAGTTCAGCAAGCAAGTACCACAGAAAGATTCTGAAAGTACAGCAAAGAAGGGAAGAACTGATCATAGCTGGGAAGTTAAAGGAGATGCCTCAGAGCACTTGGCTTTTCTTTTTTAGAGTTTAAAAAAAATTATGGTAAAATATTCACAGCATAATATTTATCATTTTAACCATTGGTAATTGTACAATTCAGTGACACTAAACACACTCACAGTGTGTTGTATCTATACTATCTTTACCCAAAATTTTTCATCCTTCCCAGCAAAAACCCTGTGCCCATTAAACACTGACTTGCCTCCCCCAGCCCCTGGAAACCTCTATTTTACTTTCTTTCTCTATGAATTTGCCTATTTTAGGTACTTGTTACAAGTAGAATCATATAATATTTGTCCCATGTCTGGCTTATTTCATTAAGCACACTGTTTATGAGGTCCATCCATGTTGTAACATATATCCAAATTTCATTCTTTGTCATGGATAAATAATATTCCACTGTACGGATAGAACAAATTTTGTTTACCCATACAGCTGTTAATGGGCACTTGGCTTGTTTCCACCTTTTGGCGACTATGAGAAATGCTGCTCTGAACACGTGTGTACAAGTATCTGTTTGTGTCCCTGCTTTTAATTCTTCTGGATACATACCTAGGGCAGCTGGCATCTTATGCTGGGTCGTGTAGGGTCAGGAGAAGTTCACCAGGCAGAGAAGGTGGAAGCGGTATCATTCCAGGTGGATGGATCCCTGTGTGCAAAGGCTCAGAGGCCTGCGTGTCCGAGGCTAATGAGTTCTGCGTGTCTGAATCCTGTGTAGAGTGGATGGTGGAAGTGTTGGGCAGTAAGGTTCTGGCCCAAACGTGGAGGGTCCTGTAGCCACACCATCAGGTTGGTGTGGAGGCCCTGAAGGATCTGAAACCAGGAGGAGCTCCATCCAATCTGGGTTTTGGAAAGATGACTTGGCAGCTGTGGGGAGGCTTGAATAGAGGGGAGTAGACTCAGGTGAAATAATTCACCAGTGGGACGGGGTGAAAGGAGGTAATGGAATGAATGAATAAGTAAACTAAAGAGAGTAGATGCAAGGAATGGGACCAGATGATCCAGGGTCTTGCAAAGGAGGTGGAGGAGTTGGGGTCAAGTGTGTCTTATTCTAAACGAGCAAATTACCAGGAAGAAGCAGGACCTGGAGGTCAGGGAAGTTGGAGTGAGAGCAGTTAGGATGGCCCGTCGACCAGCTCCAACTGGGAAGAGACCTGTGTTCATTTCATGTGGCACCAAATACACCACCCAGAAGGCAGCTCATAGAATCATAGCACTGGACTCCTGAGTGTCTGCAGAAAATCAACAGGGAACAAGCCAGAGTGATACTTATCTGCAGGGAGACCAAGTCCAGGAGGTTTTAAGGATTCAAAGTAATTACTCCAGTCTGACTTGTGCCGTTGACCGCTTCCCATGCATAATTTCACGCGTAACTATATAGTACCATTGCTTAGTTACATGACACTGATTCATGCAGGAGCTGCCACAAACATTAATAAACCAGCTGTGTTAAAGACGGATCACTCATCACCGTGTGCCAAAGCCTCTGAATGCCCCATAATGTTAGTAATTGAAAGGTGACACCTCGAACTTGCAGTGGACACAATTCACAGTGAATCACAGTTGAATTGTCCAAATGGAATGCAGCTGCACTTCAGTCTTCTGTGCCACTTGCTGTCTCTTAGGATGCTTGGTTCCACCGGACCAGTCGTGTCGAGGTGGGTGATTCCCTGTGCTCTGTGTTTCCCTCCTGGCAGCAGTTCCCAGGGAAGCAGGTGGCCTGGACGGAACTGCTCTGCTCAAGACTGAGACCAAGGGGACACCTAAGGCACACGCATCCACACTCAAGCGGGCCGTATTTTTGAAAAACTTGAGAAAAGCTGTACACCTGAAACTAATACAACATTGTAAATAAACTGTACTCCAATAAAATTTTTTTTAAAAGTGAGAAAATAACAGCATTCATTCACTATCTATGCTTTCCAAGAAATCGATAAACCAAGAGATATATTATTGAGTGGGAATTTTAAAAATATATACATATACATATATGTATACACACACACACACACACACACACACACACACACACACACACGATATCAGTTTCCTAGGGCTGCTGTAACAAATTACCATAAACAGTGGCTAAAAACAGCAAATATCTATCGTCTCACAGCCTGGAGGCCAACAGTCAGAAATCAAGGTGTGGGCAGGGCTGGGTTCTTCTGGAGGTTCTGAGGGAGACTTCTTCCCCGGCTTTGGTGGTCGTCGACAGTTTCTGGCCTGGCGACACCTCGCTCCAATCTCCGCCCCCATTTTCAAATGGCCTTCCCCTGTGGGTCTCACTTTCCTTTCCTTATAACATCACCAGTTGTTGGATTTAAAGCCCGCCCCAAATCCAGGATGATCTTATCCCAAGAGCCTCAACTTGATCACACCTGCAAAGACTCTATTTCCAAATAAGTTCACATTCACAGGGACCTGGGGTTAGGACTTGGACATATCTTTGTGGGGGACACTATTCAATTGCCTACCCATAGATAAGTGGTACCTTCTAACTTTAAATTTCATTCACCAGAGTCGGGGTGGAGGTGGGGAGTTGTCCTTCCTGCCAGCTCGCCTTCGCTCAGCCCCCTCCCTGCCCTACTCCAAGCAGCCTTGGGGCCGGTGCACAGGGGCTCTCGCTCATGCCATTCCCCTTCCCTCGTCCTGCCCGGCCTCTCATTCCCGGCTCTGACCACCTGGCCTAGGAGTGGCCCAGAGACCTGCCTGGAACCAGCTCACCACGTCCGCAGCCCCAGGTCAGGCGGCCCTGGGATCATTTAGGGTGTGCACTTGAAACACGTGTTGTAGGAGAGAGGTCTGCGCCCTGGGCGGTAGGAGTCCAGGAGAAGCCTCAACTCTGGGAGGCATGTTTGGGCTGAGACTTGAAGGATGAGGAGGGACAAGTCCATTCTGGATAAGCCATGAACACAAACTGGAGGCCGGTCTTGGAAAACAGTCCCAAGGTGAACCCTTTGGTAAGGAAAAGTTCCTTTTGTTAGGGAAATAACTGCCTTCTATTTTGCCCCCCATCCCAGGGAGCAGGGACTGCTTCTTCTTTATCTTTGTATCTCTCCTGGGGTCCTTATACCCATCTTACTAAATGCTTGTTGAGCTGGATTAGAAATGTAAGCCACTTATTAGAAAATATGAAGGAATCATTGTTAATATGGTTACGTGTAACGGGTGTGGTGGTTGTGTTTTAAGACATCCTTATCATTAGAAATGTATATTTAAAAAGTATTTAAGGTTTTGAAATATGAAGTGACAAGATGTCTGGGATTTGCTTTACAATATTCCTGCACTCTGCCCTCAGGATGCTGGAGAGTAACTGCTTAAGGATGGGCTGGCACAGTGACTTCCTCCCAAAGAGTCCAGAATTGATGGGGTGAGGTGGTGGGGCGGGGAGAGTGACCTTACCGTGGGGAAGCGCGACAAACACAGGTCAGCCAGGTGACCAAGGTCAATATCACAGTGATCAGTCATGTTGACGGCACGTGCTCTGGTGTGATGGGATGAGGGCACTTCACCTCTGTGGCCTCCCTCCTCAAGCCCATAACCCCAGGCTAATCACGAGAAAAACATCATACAAAACCTAATGGAGGGCCATCCGACAAAACACCTTCCCACTCCCCCTCAAAACTGCCAAGATCATCAGAAACAAGGAAAGTCAGAAACCATCACAGCCCAGAGGAGATGGGATCCTGGGTGGGGTCCTGGGACAGCAAAAGGGTGTTAGGTACAAACTAAGGAAACCAGAATAACGTATGTATTTTAGTTAATAATAATGTATCAGTATGGGTTCATTAATTGCAACAAATGTACCATACTAATGTAAGATATTAAAATGGAGAAACTGGTGGCTGGGTATACAGTAACTCTGTACTATCTTCACAATTTTTCTGTCAATCTAAAACTGCTCTAAAAAATAAAGTTTATTTAAAAAAAAATACTCCTGCAAAATAAAAGGAGTTGGCGGGGGTGGGGGGGGGCAGTGGAGATGAAAAAAGATGGGCAGAGAGTTGATAATTGTTGAGGCTGAGTAACGGGGATGAGAGGCTTTATATACTCTTTTCTATACTCTAATGCATTTTTAAAAATTATATAATGACAAGTTTTTTAAAAAGTGAAAGTCACAGATCTAGTATGTTGGGGGAAGAAAGCTTTTCATGCAGAGTTGTGGATACATGCTGTGGATACAGGAAAGAGCACAGGACAGGAGATCATACTGTAAGTTCTGCAGTGATGGGAGCAGAGGACCAGCCCAGTGGGTGAGACAGGCAGGAGGCCTCTTGGGAGAAGATGGCCCTGAGCTGGCCCAGCAGAGGGGCTGAGAGTGAAGTGTGTGTGTGTGTGTGTGTGTGTATTGGGGAACCATTACAGAGGTGTTCCTGGTCCATAATAGATCTTCAACAAAGTATAATGTGATTATTAGGAGTCACAATGACTGTCACCATACTTCCCTAGGCCATATTATAAAAGTTCTGCAATGGCTCTATTTCTCCCTGGAGACTTCAGAAGTCATCCAAGAGTCAGTTTCCATCTCATTCCACTTCCAGGATGAAGAGGATCAACCTTAACCCTGGTCACTCCAGGATGCCAGGTGACCCAGGCCCTCCCGCCACAATGCTACGGCGCTGCTCTGAACATTAGAGTGGGTTCCCTTCATTCAAAGCAGACATGGCTTTCTGGTAGAATATTACAGCACAAGACCTTCTGGAACCTAATGCAGCTGACACTGAGCTCTGACAGTAATTACTTTGCGAGAATAATGGGATATGTACTGTCCATCAGGTGCCCAACCCGGAGCGTGATGTGAAATATGAAAAATTAGGCTCGTGTGTAATATACACGACTGTCTGTCCCGAATCTCTCACAGATGATTAAGAAAAGGAAATGCAGAATTAAAAAGATGCCTGGCTTCCGGAGGACATTCGTGTGGCTTGACAGTGGCAACCGTTATCATCGTCACCATCGTTACCTTTAACAATGAACAATGATAAGATCTCACGCAAGTACGCAGCACTTTACAGTTGCAAAGCCCTTTTGCCCTCATCACCTCCAGTGCTGCTCACTGCCATCGGGAAGCAAGGCAGCTGAGCAGGGATTCCTGGCTCCATTTTGCAGATGCAGAAACTGAGGCTTGGCGGATGGCAGTGACTCACGTGGCTAGCTCCTGCCAAGGTGAGGTTTGGACCCGGCCACTCTGGCTCTCTGAATCAGGCAGGAATAGGACTCCGTTCCCTTTTCCTCTCTGCTTTTCTACCCCGCAGCTCCCTGACCTCACCACCTCTCCTCTGCCCTCTCCCATGCCCGGCCGCCCTTCGTCAGGAAGGTCTGATTGGCCAGCTTGGGTCATGTGCTCATCTGTGAGCCAATCAATGGCGGGAGGCTTGGCCCTGTCCACCAATGGCACCTCTCACCTTAACTCTTGTTGAGAGTGTGGGAAACGCCGTTTCCCAGGAGGAGCCAGCGTCTCTGTCTTCCCACCCCACTCCACCCAGGCCTCAGGAAGGACGAGGCTCCCAGAAACCTTCCTCTCCAAGGGCCTGCGCTCAGAACTGCCTGGCTTCTGCAGACTTGCCCCACAGGCTGCAGGTGGAAAACCAGAACCCTATGTGGCCTCCGCACTTCCTGCCCCTATACTGAGGCTTCCATTCCTGTGATCAGACCCCAGGCACCCTCCCCTTCCCTGCCAAGACCCCAATTCACTGGCACTGAGAGCTGCTCAGATGTCCCCTGCACTCGCCTCATCACCGGACCTGACTCCCAGGACAGTCCAGCCCCACATTGACTCTTCCCCTCCCCACCAGCTCAAGATGTGACAGGCTGGCCCAGGTCTGGCTTTGATGGACAAGTGCCCCAAATGAGTGACCTCAGAAATGCTGGGAGTTCCCAAAGGTTCTACAGAGTTGGAGCAGGACAGGCTTGAATGACCAGACACCGCCAGGCTGAAATCCCATGCGGGGCTGAGGGCTCAGCTAGGGCCAGGGACCAGGCTGCTGAGATGAGCTGGGCACGAATGAGATGCCTAAAAAGATGGGATAAACCCAGGGCAGGATTCGGAGAACACACGTGTGTGGAAACGAAGGGCGTGGATGCTGAATTCCTGCGGGTCCCAGCGGGCCTCTGGGCGTAGGCTGCTCTTGGCTCCACCATCCATGCTGAAGGTGGTGTCAGGATACCCCATAAATCCAGTCTGTCCACGTCTCTTCTGACCCAGGGTTTTACAGAGGAATGGAGTTTGGAGTCTGATAGACTGAATCTGAATCCCTTCTTTGTCTCTAAAAAGTTGTGTGACTTTTGGCAGTTGAGTTCCTCTCTCTGAGCCCAGTTTGTGTGTCTCTAAATCAGGCAAGATCACACACCCTGGCTGGGTTCCCAGGAGGAATAAATGAAGCACCAGCTTCAGAATGCATGGGGCGTCAGTGCATCTGGTGGTCTCTCCTTCCCACGGAAGAGAATCCTTATTTCTCCTCAGCAACTTCTAGAGGGGATCAGAATGCCCATGAGGGACACCATCAGCAGAGCTCCGGGACGTGCTCGCTGGGCTGAGCGTGGGGCGTGGGGCGTCGGGGGTGCTTGAGCCCCGCTTCCTAGGGGGCGGGCAAGCTGTCAGAAATGATGTGAGTTGGAAGCTTTTCCAACACACGTGCTGGACCCCACCCCAGAACCTTGGGAGGCAGGAGGGTTTTGAGAAGGTCTTGGGGAATATTCGCAGGCTCTTTGCTAGTCGGGATCCCCCCTCTTGAAAGACTCCCCTGCACAGGCCATCAGGAGGATCACAAAGCCGTTTATTTTCCCACCTATGATGGATGCAGGGTGCAGAAAACCCAGAGATTCCTTTGATGAACATACTGGAGCCACACACAAACCTAGCTGGCTCTGTCTTTACTGAGGGATTTTTCTGTTTCCACAGAACTGTAATTTACCTTAGAAGTGCTCCCCAAGGCATTGTGGCATGCTGCTTCTGGGCAGAATTGATCATACCTGCTATTCTTTGGCAGCTGTGTCCTTAGAATTGGACATACAAAATCTGATCGGCAAAAAAAGTACCAAATGTCAAATTTCATAAAATCAGGGCAAGAACTGGTCTTCTCTTAGCATTTGGACTAGCTGCCCCCTGAAAAATGTCTTGTTTTCCCTTGGTCCTTAGCAATGCCCAGCCCAGAGGCAGAAAAAGGGAGCAAAATTTAACTTTCGCATTAAAAAATAAGCAAGGTTTTCAACCAAACAGTTAGGTAATTGGACTCATTATTTAAACACCAAAATACAACGGATGGACTTATTCATCTGGCCCAGCTTAATACATGTCGGCCTAACACTACAAACAAATACATAAAATCAAGATATGTCTGGGTGGTACAAACAGGGACAGGGCGTTGTCATCGTCAGCAATGACTTGGCCTGGATGCACAGGCTTGGCTGCGCTGTGAGCCGGCCCTCAGAACCAGTACTCAGAGACGAAGATATGGACGTTGACGACATTTCGGTGGGACACCACGCCCCCGACCACGTAGTTCATCTCTAGCTTCAGGACAGCGTGAAATGGGCCCACAACGGGCCGCACCTGGCGCACAACACCTGGGGAGAGAGCAGAAGGTGTTCTGGGAGTTAGCAGGGACCGAAGCCACGCGGAGATTTGGGAAATGATTTCCCTCCAGGAATTTCACAGCTAGAGGAGGCCTTAGGCCTCATCAAGTCCCACCTGAACCAGATGCTTAGCATCTCCCTCCAGGTGGTCACTCCCGGGCTCTGCTGCCACCTCTAGGGACGAGTGGACAGTGAGCTCGCTACAACCTTTCCATTGTGTGCGGCTCAGAGTGTGAGGGAACCTGTGCGTGTGGGCTTTGGAGTCAGATGCCTTAGGGTCAACACCAGCTCCTGTTCTCTCTGAGCCCAGGTTCCCTCCTCTACCACCATCTACGTGACCGAGGATTTAAGAGTCTAGATAAAGGGCCTGACATGGAGTAGATGCCCAGTAGACACCTGTCCCACTCCCTTCTACCCACTGTGCCCAGTTGTGACCCTTGGGAAGAAACAAAGCAGGTATGATCCTCTTCCCTCAATCCCTCCCATTGAGGATTGCAGTGGGGTCCCAGAAGCGCTTTATCTGAGCAGAGAAGTCCCGATTCCCCATGGGACATACTCCTGGATCCCTCGCTCTCCACACTTCTTTTTTGGAGGGTGACACCTAAGTTCATTATTCCGTGTTCATGGTAACAGGTAAGCAAGAGGCGGCCCAGGTCCAGCCCGAGCAGGGCAAGCAGAAATGGGACAGGTGGCAGAGTGGAGACAGGTGTCCGTTCTGGGGAAGCAGAAACCTGTGTGAAGCTGCTGGGGGTGGTGGGGAGTTGTGCCTGGACCAGATAGGGACCAGGCAAAGGTCATGATCCGAGGCCTCCCCTGCCGAGGCTCAGAGTACAGGGCAGACAAGCTCAGCTCAGTCACGGTGGAAGAAGGAACAACCCCAGGCGGTCTGCAGACCTGCAGGGGAGCGGGGTTGAGTGGTAAGAGTGGATTCCGTAACTCTCCCCAGACCTGTGCCTGGAAGCTCCACGTCTCCAGGCCAGAGCCTGCTGCCACTGCCTGGCCATGCAGGGCAACCCCAAGGCTTATGGAGAGAATGCTCCTGCGCTCTGGGACCAGACAGATGGGGCTAAGGTGAGTGTTATCCACCTGCATGGACTTGGAGAGACCACCGTTCTCTCTGGGCCTCAGATTCCTCAGCGAGCATATGATGCCACCTGACCCTGTGCTTCTGCACTGTGTGATCCAGACACCCCAGCACAGCGTCTGCCAAGATGTGAGCTCCAGGTGTGCAGGGCTACCTCCCCGCCAGACCAGCGGGCTCAGTGCTTCATTTCCACTTGAGTTCATGCATTTCCTCAACTGGTACCAGACACTGTTCTCGGTGACACCGAGAAAACGAATAGAATCCTGGTTTCAAAGCTGGTGGCAGATCTAGATGAGTGCCGTGCTCTGATAGAAGTCTGCACATTGTCCAGCAGGGGCAAGGATGGAGGTGAGGAAGGCTAGGGGATCAGGAAAGGCTTCCTGGAGGAGGTGGCCCTCCCTGCAGATCTCCAGTGCCTGGCACAGAGCAGGTGCCACCCACAGCTCTTGACATTTAGGAAAGGTCACTCCTCCATCATACCCGCTCTGATATTAGGACTTCCCCAAAGTCATGTGGTGCAGGGGTGTGCTAGAGCGGCCGGCTCTCTGCTTGTGCCACGTGACAATCTCCATGGCCGATCTCAAGCTACCGACGTGACGTCACAGAAGGCAGGGTGGGAAAGAGCGCTCAGTGCCCGTACGCCACTGCAGGGATGCCCGCAAGGAACGCCCTGGAGCCTGCAGCTCCTCAACCACGTGCTGAGAAACAGCCACTGATTGTTTGCTGCATCCAACCGCTGATTCCAAGCTGGTCTCTACAAACAGCCCTGCCACAGACTTGGGAAATGTGCACACGGGGCAGAGCAGTCAGGCCCCTGACACCCGTCCCGCGAGGAGCGAAGGCTCCAGGGAGACCGAAGGGTCCCGAAGGCCTTTTGCACCAGCGGTCAGTTCCCAGTCAGGACCACCAAGTTCATGCTCAGAAGGGGAATTTGGGCACGCCATCCCCCCTTTCACTCCCTGAGCTTGAGTTTCAAAAGTGAAATGCCCAGCAGCAGGGCGGAATTCCAGGCTATTCTAAGCAAACAAGGGCTTTAGCTCTGATGGAGAGATAAGCACAGGCTTCTGTGGGCTGTCAGCACCCTTTCTCTGCCCCTACTTGGAGATGACATGGCAGCTCTGTCCTGTTTGAACGCCCATGAACATCTTCAACTCCCGGCTAAAGATGCGGGCTTGTCACCACCCTCAGTATGACCGGGCCACTCCCATTTGCCCCTCCCTGGGCCCTGTCTGGGCTGGGGTCAGCGTGGCCCCCGTGGGAGGCACGGCCCCAAGCTCTCCTGCCTCCTCAGTACCCCCATCAGCGTCACTCTCTCCTCTCCCCAGGCCTGAGACCACCACGGGCGCCCACCAGCCTCCGTGGCCTGGGTTACCTGCCGACGGCACCCATCCCAGGGGCGGTGCTCAGAGGGGCTCGGGGGGCTTGAAGGAGAGGGGTGAGAGGCTACGTGAGCCTGACAACTATTTTAGGACAGAGAGCAACGGAGGTGGAGGGAACGCTTCTGCAAGCTACGATCAGATACATATTTATATCTATATATTATTATTATATTAAAGATCATATAATTAATATATGATATAGAAATATATAGTTTGATTATTATAAATACAAAATATATATTATAACCATATATAAAAAATATAAGTGAGCTTATTTAAAATAGATCAAAATCTAATTTATATATAAATACTATTACAATGTATAGTATTTATTTTATATTTATATAAACTTTTGCATATATCCATATATTTTATATAGATGTTTATATAATTTATATTACTATTATATGAAATACAATTTATATATTAATATATAAATATGTATTATTATAAGTGTATATATAAAATGTAAATATTACAAAATAATTATATCACACACATGCACATTTAAATAAAGATTCCTGGCTGCACGTGGGAGCTTTGGCAGCATCAACAGTTCAGACCCACAGAAGTTTCTGGGCCCACCTGTGTGTGCCGGGCACCGGGCTAAGGAACTAGTGTAGAGAAAGTGAGGGGCTGTCCTTGGTGGGCTCAGCCTGGGGACAGAGAGGAAAGAGAAGGTGCTGATGCAGGGGGCTGGGCTCGAGGACAGGGTCATTCTAGCTGGACCAGGAGACTGCAGTTCTTCAGGACAAAGGGTTGGAGTCCAACCGACCTCGGTCAGTAGCATGACCCCAGGTTAGTTATCCAACCTTTCTGAGTCCTCATTTCCTCTCTTGTGAAACAAGGATTAAACACAGCAACCTTCAGGGACTTCCCCGGCAGTCCAGTAGTTAGGACTCCGCACTTCCACTGCAGGGGCCGCGGGTTCGATCCCTGGTTGGGGAACTAAGAACCCCCATGCTGGGTGGTACGGCCAAAAAAACAAAAAACAATAGCAAACTTCAGAATCAGAAACAAAACCATCCCAAGGCCATCCTGCTCCTTCTCCCTCAGAAGTGACTGTTGGATGTCACAAAGCTTCCCAACGTTCAAATGTGATCTGATTTTCAGTTAAAATAGAGCTGAATTCTTACATGATTGAACAATACAGCAAGAGTTGAATATTTTTATTGGATTGACTTAAAAATTTACGAGAAAGGAAAGCTCTGAATGTGTAGAGAATGTACCTAAATATGTCGTGTTAGGGCACTTCACGAGGTTTAGTTTCTACGATGGCCGAAGACCAGAACCGCATGCTGTTGGCTGATTGTTCCGCCTGTAAACAGCTAAGAGACCAAGTGAAACACTGAAGGAAGCAAAGGGCTGCTTTAATGAACAGGGTGTTGAGGAGGGGCTGAATTTCAGATACAGGTCACATTCCGGGCCTGGATTTTCTCAGGATCTTTGCATTTAACAAAAAAAATGATTAGGGTGGAAGAAATAGGTGTGCCGCAGGGGTTAAAGAAATCGTCGTAGAAGTGTACACAGCAGGTGCTGAGGAATGTGCCTCCCTTCCCACCCTTCCAGAGTCAGCTTCTCTGTCCCTCTCCTCTGACCTGAGGTCCACATTGAATCTCCAACTCTATCTATAACCCTAGTCAGCCCAGGGTTCCTTTCCCAGGCTACCCACGCCCACTCAGTAGACCTGACCACTTCTTCTTCAGCCTAGCCACACTTCCTGGGGGCTCTGATTTAGGTGAACATGATCCCTTCATTCCCAGGTTACTTCGAGCCTGAGTTTCACCTCCTTGTCCTCACCTCCACTGAACCTAGACTTTCTCCTGATATCACTTCTTCCTTCACAGCTTTCCTACCCATCCATCCATCCATCCATCCATCCATCCAATCATCCATCCATCCATCCATCCATCCGTCCACCCACCCATCCATCCATCCATCCATCCATGCATCCATTCAATAGAGGCCATTCTGCACAGGGGAGGTTTAAGGAAGATTCTACAGAAGAGCTGACTTCAAATCAGATTTTGAAGACTAAGTAGGAGCTAAGGAGGCAAGTATGACATGTGCAAAGGCCAGAAGTATGAAGGTTCGGGTCAGTTCTGGGAACAGTGTTAATCTTAGGGAAGATAGATGGATGAGGCTGAGAAGGTGGTAAAGGGCTTCTCCAGGGACCTCACACCTCGTCAGGCTCACAGAACCCGGAACCCAGGTCAGCAGTTTCCTAGCTTCCTCCCCAACGCTGATTCTAGACCAGTGTTCTTTCAGAACTACCAACAACATTCCCAGTGCAGGGAAACAAGAGAGGGAAGAAGAGAAACCCTTGCTGCTCATATGTGGCATCACAAACATTAGAAACTGGACCTCCACCAGGGGTCAGATTCCGTCATCCACTTGATCTACAGAGGTATAGTTGGCATCTGCTATGTGCCAGGCACTGGGAACCAGCTAGACTGCCTATGTCCTCTTTCATGAAGCCTCCCCAGCCCCACTGTCTCCCTCGGCTGTACCACTGCATCTGCCCAGTGCAGGGAATATTCACAGTTGGCTCCCCCTTCACGGGCAGGGTCTGCCTCATGCTCATCTCTATCCCACTGTCCCCAGCCCAGGGCCTGGGGCAGGACACAGCAGGAGCACCATTAAGATTACTGAGTGAGATGAAGGCAGAGGAAGAAAGAAGGAGAGAGAAAAGAGAAGGAGAGAGGAAAGAAGGGACACCAGTCCTTGAGGGCTCCTCAAAACTTTGTCCTGAAGGAAAGGGGGCCACTGAAGGTTCCGAGTGAGAGCCGCGTTATGTGGAATGACCATTCCAGCAGCAAAATGCAGGACAAAGGGAGAGGTGCATTTCCATCATGCCTGCCTTGTCCATCTTACCTGCTGGAGTGTTTACCTCCCTACCTTTCAAGAGCCCCAGGAAAAAAAAAAGGCCATGATGTGGAGTTCAACTGTGTTAATCTTCCAAATCCTCATCCTTGGCATTTCTGCTTCGGGTCTCAGACACTGCTGGTATTCCTCGGCGTGTCTGTGCCTCTTAAAGATATAATTAAGCCTTTTTTTCCCTTTGAAAAATGTAGGTCCCCTCAGGCACTTCATCTTCATGTCTCGTCTCTGCTTTGTAAATTGCAGCTGATGTGCCGGGGATGCAGGAGCCTGAACACGGAGCATGAGGGTCCAGTGGGAGACCTCCGTCACCTCCTGGGGACTGTGGTCTGGATTCCAGGCCCCTGAAGCCATCTCCAAGCTTCTGCTGCTTGACTGAGGTTGCAACTGATTGTCTCCCGGTTGTTTATAGAGAGGAAGACCAGCCACGGGGCCGACTGCATGAGACACTGATCTATAAAGAGAACTGGAGTCACAGCTTAGGTTCCTATGCTGGTCCCTTAGCGACCAGCCGTGTGACCTTGTACGAGTCACCGTCTTTCTGAAGTTCAGCCTCCAACTCACAAGTCCTGTGGTTCCAACCGACCAAGTGAAATGGCGGGAACAGAGTTGTCAAAGAGTATCTTAACAAAAAAGATGATCAACCTAGAGATTGCATGATATCTCATGCCAGTGGAAATTGTGCTTTTCAAAAGACAGAGATTCAAGTTAGAAAAGGAAGAGGTAAGAAAGCCACATGTCGGGCCTTCCCTGGTGGCGCAGTGGTTAAGAATCCACCTGCCAATGCAGGGGACATGGGTTCGAGCCCTGGTCCGGGAAGATCCCACATGCCACGGAGCAACTAAGCCCGTGCACCACAACTGCTGAGCCTGCGCTCTAGAGCCCGTAAGCCACAACTACTGAAGCCCCCGCGCCTAGAGCCCAGCTCCACAACAAGAGAAGCCACCGCGATGAGAAGCCCATGCACCGCCATGAAGAGTAGCCCCCGCTTGCCCCAACTAGAGAAAGCCCACACGCAGCAACGAAGACCCAAAGCAGCCAATAAATAAATAAATAAATAAATTTATTTTAAAAAAAAAGAAAGCCACATGTCCACATCATAAAAGAATAAGAAGTGATCACTACCTGACATCAGGTTACAGAGTCATTTGTCTTCTTGGTAATCACAGTCTCCCCACTGCAATGTGAGGCCAGAGGCCAATGGCACTGTCTTTCCTGGTCACTCTTGTATCTCTCGTTCTTGAACATAGTAGGTCCTTGGTCCTACTATGGACCGGACACACAGGAGGCACTGAGTACATGAATTGCTAAATGAATGAATGAACTAAAGATCAAAGTGCTAAGCACAATTTATAAAGTTGAAAGTTACCACCCAGAAATGAAAGTGTCGGGAAGGAATGAACAATAGCCAGAAGTCACTGGCTTTTTAGGCGTTGACCGCATGGCAGGAGAAAGGCGAACATGAGAGCCAGGTCTCACTGTCTGGCCCTGGTGGCCACCACACAGAGCCACGAGCAAGGGGAAGGTGACGAGTGGGCCTGTGTGGACAAGGTGCTGGAACAGAGAACGCAGGAGCTCAGAGGAGGCCCACGTGGTCTCGCCAAACACTAACACGATGGGAGACTGGAAAGGAGCAAACCATCACCCAGATCTCGGGAAATGTGCCTTGATAGGAATAACAATCTCTGCAGGCTAGCATTAATAGCACAGACCAAAGGCAAAGAGGAAAAATCAGGAACACAAAGAAATGCGGTCCATACTTCTAAAGTAAACAATCTAGAGTACTGATGGGCTTGGAAAGAGGCCCACAGCAGGGGAGGGAAATAGAAACGGAGGGGCCCCACGTGTCCACGGCTCCATCTTGTTCTCCCCACACTGCTAGGGGGGAAAGGATCATCGCCTTCCTTCCACTGGGGATGAGAATGAGGTTCTGGGGGCTGTATGTCCCGGATCACACAGCCCTCAGGGCACGGCGTCCCTCCAGCCAGGACTGACCCCGAGCCCAGCTCTCTCCACCCCACGGCATCTGCTCTCTCCTCACGGTGTGACGTGGTAGGGAAGAAACTTTACTGCCCTTGGCTGAGTCATCGCTATAGGGCAAAAATGGCAGAAAGGAACTAGAGGGTAATCACATCACTCACTGGCAGGGAAGGAATGGAGTTCCTCACACCCTGTCTTCTCTTCTTGCCCTGAAAAATGCCCAGGTAGGAGCTTAGAAGGAGGGGGACAAGTGTCTGGGCCACATATTCAAACACCAAATGGCACGCAACGTGCCTCAGCAGAACTTATCCTCCCGATTTCTTGATTATTACAAACGCGCTTTCTCCACGGGTCTCCTGTGAGCTAAACCGGACAGCGCAGACAGCTGCAAGGAGCTAAGAGTCAACCTCCAAGGTCCACCTTTCCCTCGGGCAGAAATACCAGAAGAAGTGTCAGCTCTGCACTAAGCTTTTCAGACTCCTTCCAGGACGCGGGTCCAAACGCTTCCAGGGCGCGTGGTCGCTATGGTCCCCACGCCCATCCACTATCTCCTCCCCCTCATCTCAGCCACACTTGCTGGGGCCTCGAGGTCCGAGGTTCCAGGGAAAGCAAAGGAGGTTCCGGTGGTGAAGTGAGTTCTGAACCTCAGGGTACCAGCAACAGCAAAGCGGATCCCGAACCCAGATCCCTGCCTGCTGCCCCTTTCCACCAAGCCACACGCCCTCCTCGCCAGAGGAAGAGAAGGCCTGGGCGGTTTTCCAGAAGGGATCTACCGTCTGATGCACCTGCTTTTACCAACTTGGCCAAAAATGTGACTGTGATGGAAGGATGAGAAATCCTTTCCTCTTCCTCTATGTGTCCTCCCGCCTGGACCAGCCCCCCTACCCACGTGCCCGCTGGGGTCCCTCCCTGGCCCAGACCCAAACTCATCAGCTCACTCACATCTCTCCAGATGTCCCCAGATGGGCAACTGGAACTCTCCCCCTTCCCGCAAACCCGATGCCCTTCTCCCAGGCCCCTGGGCCGGGCACTTGGAGTCCACAGGCCTCTTGCTTCCGGCCCTCCCGCTCCAAGGCCAGAACTCTTCTCGACCTGCCGCCCAGCCCCCGGCCCACAGCAGGTGAGGCGCCCCTTGATTAGGCCCCGCCTCCCTGTCCAGCCTGATTTCTCAGCACTGGCCGTACTCTGGCCACGCCAGACCCCTCGCAGACCCCCAAGATGAGCAAAAGCCACAAGAGGGCAGCATGAGCGGGGTTCTGGCCAGCTCGGCCTGACTTAGACTCAAAGACAGGAAACTGCAGAGAGACGGGTCCTCCCTCTGCTTTGCAGGCATTGAGGCTGTGCTACCTCCTTCTCCAGAGGCGATTAGGCCCCGAGGGATTAAGAGGCCCACCTGGCTGGTGAGTGCAGCCCGGGCGCCCCGAGCCCCCCACTGCTGCTGAGCTGCACGGGTGCTGGGGTGACAGACAGTGAGCAGCGCTGGTCTGCCTCCTCACGGAGCTCTGGGCCCCCGGGGAGGCAGATGGGGCGTAGAGGCCAGTAAAGGTCAGCAAAGGTGCTTTGGCAGCGCTAAAGGGAAGCACTCCGCCGGGACACGGTACGGTGCCCACGCGTGCATCACCAAGGACTTGACCTGGAGCTGGATTCTGAAGGACAGTGTGGCCTGGCCAGAAACAGGCCTCGGGGAGGGGCTCAGGTGGAGGATTTCGGCTCTCAGTTTGCCACGTGGGTGAGAATTAGGGGGGAGGGGGGAGCAAGGATGCCAGCAGGTGGGCAGCGGCTTGATGGCCCCGAGGAGCTGAGACCCTTTCCTGGAGTGATGGGGTCACTGCCAGATCTCAGAAGGAGGGGACATGCTGAGGTTTGGTGAGAACCATCACTTGTTCTCCTTTCCTTCCCAAGAGGCACTAAGAATGAGCCAATTCAGGACAGAGAGGGCTTCCTGCTGGCAGGGCGGCAGCCTGAAACCCCCAAGCCTTCAATTCCCTTTATCCCTGGCCAAGGCTCCACAGAGGCTCTTCCGGCACTGGATCCCCAGAAAGAGAATCATTTGACCAGCCAGTGACTGAACATTTGTTATGCACCGACTCTATGTACTGTGTTCACAGCTACCAGGGATGTAGAGAAATTTCAGGACTGGGGTAGACCTCAAAGAGGAGGACTCTGCCTGCTGGTTCAAGGTCACAGAGGATGGTCATGGCAGCAGGAACCCCACACCGAGTCCCAACACGCTGTGTGCATGCCTCAGTCACGCCCCCTGAGCCTGGAACTCCCTCCGTGCCTCAGTTTCCTCACCTGGAGAATGGGACCATCACCCACAGGCTTAAGTGACACAATGCGTGTGTACAACATGCTGGAAGAGTGCCTGGCACACAGCAGGGGCCCAGGAGGGCTTGCTGTTAAGACAAAACTGTGATAATCGCGACCCAATACTTGGGGTTCTCAAGCTGCAGGCACGGATTGGACGTTCCATCTGGAAACACCCAACTCCGAGGCCACAGGAAGCACTCTCCGTGACAGTGGTTGACGGTGGGTGTCTGGGTCCTCTGTGTATATACGGTTGTCAGGTGAGGCCGTCGGAAGATTCCTATCATCATCAGACTCTTTTTTTCTAATTTTGCACAACATGCCTCTACTGCTGTTTGGCTAAAAACACTTCATTTTCTTAAAAAAAAGAATAATTTATGAATGTGCTGGTGATATCAAAGGCTTTTCAAAAGGTGCATAACAGCAGCAGTAAGAGGGTCACAAATCATTCTGGATGCAGCCGATCCCCAGGAGAACCTCGGGAAATGCTAAGAGGCTGCTTTGGACTCACTTTAACCCCTTGGTTCCTCTGGAAGTGAGCAGGCGAGTGTGATCCTGCAGCCTGCTGGGTGCCGGGCCCGGGTTACCTCCTAGTGGGTGTGGTGTGTGTGTGCATGCGTGCGTGTGCAAGAAAGAAAGACAAACAGGGTGACGGGGGCATGGCACAAATGATCCCCTCGTAGGCTCTTGCCTCTAGGAATTCACAATCGGTGGAAGAGAAGAGTCAAGCAGAAACTCACAATGTCATGCCCACCACACCCTTCCCGCTGGCACCAGCGTTTCTCTGCTCCCACGCACGGCAGATCTTCTAGAAGGAGTCCCCAGCACCACCTCCAGCACTCCCACTCCGGTGTGTCTCCCCTTGACCCCGCTGCACTGAGACAGCCTTGTCAAGGTCACCATCAGCTGGGGCGATACTGAATCCGATGGTGAATCCTTGGTCCTCCTCTGACCAGACTCACCATCGTTGACACGGCTCACTGCGCCTCCTCCTGGAAAGGCCTCCTCCTCCAGGCTGGCCTCCTCTCCTGATCTCCCCAGCCTCTGAGCACAGGAGGCCGCAGCGCCTGGTCTCTGGCCTCCTCTCTCCTCTGTCTACACTCAATTCCTTAGCAAGCTTGTCTGGCCTTGGGGTTCCAACTACCATCCACCTGCTAATGCCTCCCAGACTCGCTTATTCTACCCTGCGTGGCCACGGGTATCCAACAAGCCCCTCAATCTTAATGTCAAAGGGAACTTCCGACCTCCCCAAAGCTGCCATGTCACAGCTTCCCTGGCTCACCTGATGACAACCCTAGTCTCCTTGTTCTTTAGGTGAAATCCATGGAGTCATCCCTGCCTCTGCACCTAATCTGTCTGCAAAACCTGGCACCACCTCCCAACACATCCGGTATCTGTCTACTGTTCACCCCTCCTGCCGGGGCCACATGGTCAAAACTACCGTCATCTCCAGCCTGGATCACTGAGCTAGCCGCAGTGTCTTCCTGAGCCCAGCCTCACCCCGGAGCCCAGAGGGAGCCTTTATAATATTAGGTCATCTCCCTCCTCGTCCCGAAACCCTCAGGTGGCTCCCACCTCGCTCAGCAGAAAAGCCAGAGCCATTATGACAGCCTCAAGACCATGCCTCTGCTCTAGCTGCAGCCTCCTTGCCGTGATTCAAACACGCCAGGCTCGCCTCTGCCTCAGGGACTTTGCATCTGCTGTTCCTGCTGCCTGGAGCTCTTCCTCCAGATCATTTCCTCAGCTCCTCGGGTCTTAGGTGAATGTCTCCACCACCAGATGTACAGTTGCTCTTCCCCACACCCTGCCCCCCTCCTCTCCTGCCCTCTGCATAACACTTGCCACCGCCTGACGGTGTGAATACTATACTTGTTTCTTGTCTGCTGCTACCCTCTGGAATAAAACATGTATGAGGTAAGGATTCATGTCTGTCTGTCTGTCTTGGTCGTTGCTACATCCCCTAGAGCAGGGTCTGCGCCCGTTGGACACACACGTTATTTGCTAGAAGAATGAGTATGACAGGAGCCCTATAAGAAGCTCATCCAGGGTGCCCTGGGAGCACAAAGGAAGGAGCTGCACACCCTGCCTGTGGGGGGCATGGAGGGCAAGTGAGAGGAGGTGATGGCTGACTTGGGCTTTGAGGGATGAATAGGAGCTTACCAAGAGGAGAAGCAGGTGAATGCTATGGCTAAAGTTCAGGAGAAGAGAGAGGCCATAAAATGTCTGGGGTCTGGGGCACGGGCTGGGGTGGCTGGAGCAGAGTGGAGGGGAGAGGAAGGGATGAGAGTGCTGGACGCTGGGGAGGAGAAAAGCAGGCTGAGGCTGAGGACGTCTCTCCAGCCGGGCAGCAGGTTTGGACGTGAAAGGTGGGGTTTAAAACCTGACAGAACCAGCAGCTACTGGCTGTGGGGGTGGGAGGAGGGGAGCAGAGGGTCCCCGGCTTCCAGCTTCAGGAACCGAGTAGCTGGAGCACCTTTCACGTGACACGGAAGTGCACTGCTGAGAGAGCAGGATGCCCTGGCCAGGCTCGCGGGACCTCACAGCCAGGTGGAGACATCGGATCGCAGGTGTGAGAAGCAGCCCACGTGGCGCATGGGTCCAGAGGCAGGAGCAGGGAGGTGTCCAGCGAGGATCCCTGTGGCCCCTGTGTGCCCCCCTCGGGGTAGGGGGCGCAAAAGCAGGGGCTGTGCCCCAGTGGACCCCTCTGAGCCCTGAGAGTCCTGCCCGAGCCAGGGGGCTGCCTGGGGGGTGGCCTCTGAGAGCTTCTGCACCTGTGAAACTGGGTGTCGGGAGCCCTCCTCACAGGGCTTTGCAGGGGGAATAGCTGCATTTCTGTGAGTCAGGACGGCACTGGGCCTGACGCCTACGAACCCATCTCTGCTCCGCGGGGTCCCAGCGCAGGAAGCACAGAAAGTGTCAAAGTTTGTCCCCCTCTCGTGCCCCATCTCACCCCTCTGAGAGACCCCCGCCTGCCCTCCCCGCACGGCCAGCCTCCAGGTGAAGTCGGGCCGAGGCCCGTTCCTGCGCGTCACCCGGGAAACGACTTGGCTGTTGGCCAGGGTGTGGCCCCCGGTGACGGGGCTGTGCCTCCCGGAGAAGAGAAAGCGCCTAATCCCTGGGATTTGCCGTGAAAGCCGGGACAGGGCGAGTCACTCATCACTGGCAGGGATGGCTGCGCTGTTGTTTTTAGGTGGAATTTCTGAATCTCATTCGTAATGTGTACTGATCCCGGGCCAAGCTTTCCGAATCTGGCTGCCGGACGGGGTCAGCAGCGCATGTTTAACCCCTTAAGAGGTAATGATTTTGCAGAGGTGATCTGGGCCCTGGTAGCTGGGACCACGGAGTGTGACTTGAAGCCAGATGGCCGGGCAAGCAAGCTCTTTGCTTTGCATGAGGCCTCGCCTGGCCAGGGGCAGAGGCACAGCTAGGTTGGTATCTTCACTCACAAGCTCTTGTACCGGGGCTGCTGTGTACAGCTGACTAGGTTGTGCACTGCACATAGAAGCAGCTGCGAATGGTGCCCCCTAGGGTTTTGCAGTGCACAACATATTCAACTGCACGTGGCAGCCCTGCCACACACCACTTGTCTCTCCCACTGACACATTAACAGGCACAGAGCCTACTGCTGAAAAACAAGCACTTTCCACTATAGGAATTCAGATGGCAGGATGCTAGGGAAGCCAGGAGGCAGTTTCTTGAAAGCAGGACCTGTGGCTTGGGTGTAAATTTGTTCCTCAGCACCCAGCCCAGGGCTTGGCATGGCATGGAGTAGGAACTCAGGATGCTCTTGTTGAATGAGTGAGATAATTCAAGGATGACAGAACTTGGGAGGCACAGCCTCCACCATTCTGCTTCAGGGTGGGCCCGACTGGTGAGCCCGGGCCACGAGATGTGCCTATTACATAGCTCCCAGGTAGCTGGAGCCACTTTGGGGCGAACAGTCCTGGCACTGTCCCATGTGCCTCCCTCTGGCCTGCTGTCCTGTCCTCTCAGGGGGCTCCAAGCTCTCACCAGCTCTCCCGCTCCAAACGGCTTCCTCACAGTGGCTCATTTATCACCCTAACAACCTACCCAGTTATGTTAAAATACACACAACTCCTTCCGGTCCTCATAACCCGGCAAGGCAAGTATTATTATGGCAATCTTGCTGAGAAGAAAACTGAGGCTCAGAGAGGTTATGAGACCTGCCTGAGGTCACACAGCTAGAAACAGAGAATCAAGCAAGAATTATGCCCAGAACATCTGACCCCAAGCTCAGTGCTCCCTCTGTGGCAGCAGAGACTCCACTGTGTTTTGCCAGAAAAGGGCCACCCCAGCCACTGATATTTTCAAACTTAACTTGAAACAGGATAATAACCCTTATATGCTCACAGATGAAACTTAGAACGCTGTTTCAAAATGTAAAAGTTTTTGGTTCCCTTTAGGAGGGGGAGTGAGGATATTGTTACGAGGGTGGTACATACCGGGCAAACTTAGAGGCCCCACATCTTGCTTCAGTACAGACAGCATCGGCATTGGGAAAAGGTTTGGGTTCCATTAATATTGATTTCCAGCACACCTATTGTGTGCCAGGCGCTGCTAGGGTGTGTCACGTAATCATTTCATCGAATGACAATAATGGTGTCTGTAATTAGGGAATATCACTCCTCAACCTAACACAGGTAAGCATCTCTAAGGTGAGCCAGCCGATCTCCATTCATTCAGACTTTACTGGGAGCAGGATTGGCTGCCATGGTGCCTCGCCAGGAGCTGAGGACAGGAGGGCTTCTGTTTCTCAGGGGACCCAGCGGAGGAAGAGGAGCTCAGGGAACAACGCAGTACAGACTCAACATGCAGCACACCTGCTTGTCAACTGCAGCCCGTGGGACCCCGGGCCGGCACTTCAGTTTTTTCTTATAGAAACAGTGATGCCAGCCAAGGGTCAGGAGGGCTGTTCACAAAATCAACCAGTGGGTCTAAAAAGCAGCTTCCGCTGAGCCCTGCCTAGTTCCTATTGGCTTTGGGGAGGTTTTAGCAGAAATTTTGGCCAAGCTGACCCTCAATATAGACGGACTTCTTCTTCCCCTCCTTAGAAAAACAGTTAAAAAGATGTAGTGAGCAGGGAGGGGTTGGGGAAGGCTGAGGCTCAGACACCAGCTGCCACCCAGAGGCCTGGAGAGTCCAGGGGTGGCCCCCAGTTGCCGGCGGCTGATGCTACACTGCCCGCGCCCACCTCGCCAGGGTCCCCCTGAGTCATCTCTCAGGAGCTATTACCTGAAAGACCCCCTCCGGAGCAGCCCCCGATTACAGCCGGTACTCTGCTGAGCGAAGAATGAAACCGGGGCTGGATAAGGAAGGCTTTGTAGTGGCCCGAGAATACCTCAGGCATTAATGGAGCATTTTCGCACAGGTCGAAAATGCATTCTTCATTTTTCATTGACAGCTGGTGAAAGAGGAATGCAATAGGGTGTCTGCTAGGGGCTTTACAGAGACAGCAGCTCAGCCCTGCTTCAGAGCCGCCTTTATCCCTGCGAAGAACTGGTTTTTAAAGGATACATTAGGGGAAAGTCTGGCCTTTTTCGGTTCTTAATCGACTTGGGGTACTTTCTTCTTCTTCTGTTATTTGGGGGAGGAATGAACTCAACGGCGGCTTGTACGCTGGGTAATTTTCTGGGAAACGAACTCTCGGTAACTTTGCCCAAGTCAACACCAGCCGTCCGCAGGCTCCAACTCTGGGCGTCTGGGTCAGACTGGGCTCTGGGCCTGCTCTGCCCCCCAGCACCAGGGGGCCTAGGACAAGCCTCCTGCCCTTTCTGGCCATCACTCCCTCATCCGTTAACAAGTCTGCAAACAACCCCGGGCCCTGTGGTTTTTCCATTGCTCAGTCTCAGGCGGTCATTTACTCCGCTCCCTCCTTTGCCCAAGGGAGACGATCACATCCCCCGAGGCATCTGTAAGGACCGAGCAGGGATGCGGGGGTGAGCGTGCCCAGCGGTGGTTCCCAGGGCTGCTCAGACTGGTCTCAAGTCCATCGCAGGTGGACAGGCCTGTGTCCACGGCCAGCGTGTGCCAGGGTGGCTACCCCCAGAGCCCAGAAGCTCCTGGGGGGCACAGAAGCTATTTGGTGCATTAGAGGAGCAGGAAGGAGGTGGGGATAAGGAAGCCCAGGGAAGAGACCCCAAGCAGAGAAACAAGGCAGCGACCGGCGGGTATAGAGACCAGAGCCCAGCACAGCTTGGGTCCCACCTCAGCGAGACCCTGCCCCCTCTGGCCTTGGTCCTCCACCTGGAAGAGGGCATTGGTAACCTCCAGGGTCCCAACTGGACGGGACGTCCTGCAAACGTCCTGATAAGTTGAAGAGGCCGGGCCTACCCAGGAGACCGGACCACAGGAAGGATGAATTCCCAAGGGCCGGCCTGGGCCCTCCCCCAGCACCAGAATCCAAAGACCAGGGCCCATGTGACGAAGCACAGTGAGGAGAGGCTGCTCTGTCTCTGCGGCCTGGGGGTCGCCTCTCACACCAGGGGTCTGTCGTGTTCCCCACCCTACCCCGAGTCACCCTGGGAAGACCGGCCAGCCCCCTCACTGCTCTGGTGTCCCCCTCTGCAAAAGAAGAAGTTGGAAGAGGTGGCCTCCAGGAGCCTCCAGGCTCTGAGATGCCAGGATTTTCTGCCCCAGCGGATGGGAAGCCAAGAAATCGAGACTCCCAGGTTGGTTCTGTTTGGAGTATAGATGCGGCTAGAAAAATGTGCTGCTGAGCACTGGCTCTGGGCCCGGCCGCTGCCCAGCCCCTGGCTTGGGTCACTGCAGGAAGGCTTTAGCTGGGAACTGAAGGCACAGACACACTGTACAGAGCCCGCCCCCAGAGAGGCCTCAGCTGGACAGGCTTGTCACGGTCTCTCCACCACCGCGTTTTGATGATCTGTTTATGCGTCGCACACCCCCTTCCCACCCCGGTGGAATGCAAAGCCCTTAGGGGCAGGGGCTGCGTGGTATTGACCCATCTCTGTACCCACAAGGCCGGGCCCAGGGCCTGGTACAGGGCGGGCTTGGGAAGAATGCAGAAATGCAAAGAATGAATGAGTGAGTCGGAAGGTTCTGATTCCAACTCCTGTGGTTCCAAGAGCTGTGAACTGCCCCGGGGTGGGCTGCGTTGAAGCCACACCTGCAGGCCCAGCGCCAAGCACAGGCCCAAGGTGGGCTTCTGTGGGCGTGTTCACCCTACTTCCTCCCGTCTGCCCTCATCCCCAGGCGCCCGAAGGTCCCTTAAGTGTCTCTTCACCTAACGATGGGGGAAACTGAGGCCCAGGGTGGGCAGTGACTCAAGCGCAAGCGGCAAGGTTTAAGCCTGCTGACAACCAAACTGCACGCCCTCCCCTCGGAATCCCAGTGAGAGCTAATGTACCATTAATTGTAATTAACTAATTATTCCTGCTGCCAACTAGCGGAGGAGGAGCCGGGGGTGGGGGCCCCCCAGATGACTCAGTCATGTTTATAACATGCAAACCCATTTAAGAGCTTGTAAAGTCGCTATAGATGGCTCTTTGGCAACAGGGGAATAACCATTCCCTGTCTTCAGCTCGACAACGGTCGGGGCTGGGGGCCTCGGGGACCGGGGTTCTGAGATCCAACAGCGCCACCTACAGACCATGTTCGAAAATGCTCGGCTCCGGGACCAGCCGAGTGGGCGCTCAAGACCTCACAAAATCCAGGGCCTAAGAGACCACGAGGCCCACTCCTGCCCACCCCCTTCACGACGAGGAAACGGAGGCCTAGGCGAGGACAGGCCTGGCCCTCAGTTGCTCAGCTGCTTTGAAAATGCGAGTCTAAATTTAAGTCCAAAGTGGCAGATGTGATGGTTTTCATTCTCCATGAATTTGAAGTCTCTAAAGCGGGACAGTTCAGGAGAGGCACCGTGAGCAGCTTCCCAGACGCACCCGCTTCTACTTCTCCCCTTCCGGGCCTTGCTAGTGCCCGTCCCCTCCCCCTTCTCCACGTCCTCCTCCACCCCAGCCCTCCTTCGGCGCTGAATCTCGGGGGGGGGGGCGGTGGGGGGGGCTGTACCTGCGCCTTGATGCGACCTCGGCCCTCCTACCCAATGACACGTGGGAGGGGACAAGACTGGACACCCTGCAAGGCGAGCCAGGCCCTGACGCCCGTTAGCTATTCCTCTGTTGCACCATAAGAATAAAGATCGTGGGGCTTCCCTGGTGGTGCAGTGGTTGAGAATCTGCCCGCCAATGCAGGGGACACGGGTTCGAGCCCTGGTCTGGGAAGATCCCACATGCCGTGGAGCAACTAGGCCCGTGAGCCACAACTACTGAGCCTGTGCGTCTGGAGCCTGTGCTCTGCAACAAGAGAGGCCGCGATAGTGAGAGGCCCGCGCACCCCGATGAAGAGTGGCCCCCGCTTGCCGCAACTAGAGGAAGTCCTCGCACAGAAACGAAGACCCAACACAGCCATAAATAAATAAATAAATAAATAAATAAATAAAATTAAACTTAAAAAAAAAAAAACAACTCTCCTTCCTTGATCCTCTTACGGCAGTTTTAACCTCTTTGATCATTAAATATACATTATAAAAAAAAAAAAAAGAATAAAGATCGTATCAGCTCCCACGATGGGGCAGCTGTGCCGAGCCCCCGGACCAGCGCTTTACCCGTGTGACCTTGTCTGAAATCCACGTTTGTGAGACGCAGAGACCTAGTTAATCCACCCTTTGTAGGTGGGGAGACTGAGCCCACAGGGGTCTCCCCGAGAGCTGGCGGCGTCACCACCCTGGATGCTCCTCACACTGTGGGGGGGTACGGGGGAGTTCCAGCTGGGCCCTGAAGGACCAGGGGACTCAGATGGGAGCCGGGCTGATTCCCATCAGGCCTCGGCTAAGCCACTGGCTGGGAAGACGAGGGGGCGTCTAGGTGGACCTGCCGTCTCCGGCCACTCACCCACGGTCATGCCGTCCATGTAGCGCTTGATGATATCGAAGGAGTCGCGGAGGTTCCCGTCTGTTATGTCGAAGATGATGTCAGCGTGGTTGGCAGGATACGCGGGCGTGATGGCCCGGAGGAAGATGATCTCTGCAGAGAGAAGCACGGCGTGGGCCCCGTGACCCCGGAAATGACCCCCCAGGCAATAAGGACCCAACACGAGGGACCCCGTGCATGGAGAAGGGGGAGGGCCCCCGAGGGGCCCTAGATCATAGCCTGTCCCCCCTTCTCATCAACGGGGAAGCCGAGGCCTGGAGAGACTGCGAGTCTGCCCTGAAGTCATGGAGCTGATCGGCAGCAGGGCCGGTGCTAGGAAGTAACTGGTGATGATTCAGGAGTCTCCCTGAAGCTGGGAAGATGGGGAAGGGGGCTGGATGATGGGATATGGGCGAGAGGTCAGAAAGGGCAAGGGGGCAGGCTGGTCCCCTGCCCCACAGCGATGTGGGTCAGAAGCCACTTCTCAGGCTGGGCCAGGCAGTTTGGTGGCTGTATCCGTCTCCCGGGCCACCTGACACGAAGCCGGCAGCCTGCCCTGGGTGGGGAGCGCGAGGCCCCGATTTACCCCCGCCCTGTGTTATCTCCGCGGGGGGAGGACGTCCTCTTTCTGGGCCTCAGTTTCCTCACCTGTGAAGTGAATGAGGCAGCCCGCCAGTGCCCATCAAGGGTCCTCTCAACGCTAATGGTCAAGGTCTGGACTGCCTGGGCCCAAGACGCTGACAGGTATCTCTAACCACACCCAGCTCCCGCTAGAACAAAATTATGGACCAGCACTGGCCAGGAGGCCACAAAACCGGCCATTAGGGATTTGGGAAGGATTTGTGGTTTGGTGGAACCCGTCATTCTGCACAAGGCAAACAGCAGTCAGTGATTTTCTCCGACCCAAGTCCTCACACCCTGCGAAGATTCTGTGCCTCCCTTCTTCTAGAGGAACGAGTGGGCAGGTGGGGCAAGGGCCACCGGCTCCCGCAGGCAAGCACATCCCTGGGGTGCCTCTGGTGCCCTCCCACCCCCACGGCCAGGCTCTACGTTCCGGCATGTGCACCTGCATTACCCCCCAGGACCCCGTTGCCGTGTGTAAACACAGGGCAAACTGTCCGTCTTCCCTGAGACGGTCAGAGGGCTCTTTCATATCACTGTGTCCCAGAGCCTGGCCCGAGCCTGGCACATCGGAGGCTCAGTCGACGTTTACTGAGTGAATCCTCATGGCGAGCTCCTCTGATGGCCTCCACAGAGGGAGGCGGTGTCTGGAGACCACACCAGCCCTGGCACGTGGGCTGCACACCCCGAAGCGAGCCATACGGAGCAGCACCCCGTCCACAGCCCTCTGCCGGGCGCCGGGAGCCCGCTGCCCTGGACCTACCCGTGTGCAGAGGGGGCTGTGGTGGCAGGTCTACACTGCAGGCCAGGAGCTGCCTGGGGCAGGGCACACTGACGCTTCACTGCTGGGCTCCCTGGAGCTGGTCTGGCCACACCAGCCCATCTGCCCCTCGGTCTCCAGGATGATGCTTCTGGACGCAAACAGCATCAGTCCCAACCCTCAGCTGGCTCCCAAAGCCTAGGGGTTGAAGCCCCAACTCCAAGTACAGGCTCCTGCTCCCACCCTTTCAGCCCCTCTCTTGCCAAGCCGTCCACCACTCCAGCCAGAAAAACTTGGCTTTGTTCCTCAAAGGTCTACACTCCCCCCTCACCTCCAGACGTTTCCGGAGGTTCTGCTCTGCCCTCCTCTCTCCGTGCTCCCCACGTTCACTAAGTTGCCTCCTACTGATCCCTCAGGACCCAGAGTGGAGTCATTGCCTCCTGGAGGCCCCCATAGCCCCGTGCTTGGCACAGAATCAACACTTAATAGCTATTTGTTGAACAACTGTAACCCCTAAGAAGAGACCCCCGAACTGAGAGCTGGGAATGGGCTGGAACGGTACCGCCACGTAGTCTGGGGACACAGAGGAGATGCAGAGGCAGGGAGGGGTCTACATTCCAAACCCCAAACCCACATCCCACCAAGGAGTGGCTCCTGCAGGCCAAGCTCTCAACTCCAGCAAGGGGGCTGCCTGGCAAGGAAGCTCCTCCAGACGATGGCCGCCCCCGGGACCCCTACGCCTGTTCCAAGCCGTGGGAGCGGCCACTCACCTTCGGGGCGGGTGAACTCGCGGAAGGTGGGCAGCGACACGACAGTGTGGGAGATGGTGTGCACTGGGTCCAGCACGCAGGTGACGTCATTGGGGCGGCAGGACTTGATGCAGCGGACGGTGTCTGTCTTCTCTTGGCGGAGCCTGAGGGGAACCACAGCACAAGAAGCGATGGGAAAGGTGGAACCAGCACTCCCACAGAGACTGGGGTCCGGGGAGGAGAAGCAGGTGGCCGGGCGGGACCACCTGTCCCAGAGATGGCTCCGTCGGAGACCCGCACTGGCCTCCGCAGCCCGGCTGCTCCAAGGGGACGCTTCTCTGCCCTTGCTGCAAACTGGACCAGAACCCAAACCCCCGAGACACGCCCCGGTTTCCGTCTGTCCCAGCTGGGATAAGCAAAGCTTTGCTATTTGCCAACTATACGAACTGAGCTTCAGTTTCTACAACTGCAAATCACATTCATTCATTCACTTGTTCAACAAGCGTGTTTTGAGCATCTGCTGGGTGTCAGGCACCAGGGACACCAAAGCAAACAAGGGAGACAGGGTCCAGCTCTCCTGGGGCCCCGGGTCGGGGGGTTGCAGGGGTAATAAATGAGGGAGCGTATGTAAAGCACCCAGCTTGGTGCCCAGCACAAAGCGGTCAAATCTCCAGTGTCACACGATGGACGGGGAGGAAGGAAAAGGGGCCCAAGTTTGTTACAGGTCTGGCCATATTTTTAAAACCTCTTTATCATAAAATAAAACACAAATGCAAGAGCTACACAAAACAAAGGTACCGTTGAATGAGTATTATAAGGCAAACCACTTTATAATCAGCATCCAGGTCAAGAAAGAGAGCTTCACCTGCCACCTGAGGCCCCTTCGTGGGCCCCAGACCCGTCTCAACCCCCTCGCGCACCCCCAAAGTAACACCTGTCCTGACTATCCTAGCAATCACCTACCTGGGTTCCTTTACATCTGTGTCACATAAGTGTGCATCTCGAGACACTATCATTTAAACTTGTCCATTAAAAATTTTTTGTTATATCTTTCTTTTTTTATTTATTTGGCTGCGCCGGGTCTTAGTTGCAGCACGTGGGATCTTTGTTGCGGCATGCGGGCTCTTAGCTGCAGCTTGCGGGCCCTAGTTCCCTGACCAGGGATCGAACCCGGGTCCCCTGCATTGGGAGCGTGGAGCCTTACCCACTGGACCACCAGGGAAGTTCCTGTTATATCTTTCTAAAGTCCTTTTTAACCTACAGGTTTCCTCTCCATTCCTTCATTTTCCATACAGTTTACCTGTTAGGGAAGCAAAGCATCTGAGCTATGGAGCTTCCATAGCTTCTGGACTTGCTGACTGCATCCTCATGGCGCAGCCCAGCATGTTCCCCTGACCTCTGCATTCCCTGCCCACTGGCAGCCGGATCCAGACGCCTGATCAGATGCAGACCCAGCCCTTCAGTGAAATGACAGGTGGTGGTGTGTCTTCCATCGGAGGCACGTGGTGTCTGGTCATCTCCTTTCTGTGACGTCAGCAGCTGCCGATGCTCAGGGTCCAGATCCAGTGACTCATCGGGGATGGCACAATGCTGTGGTCCGAGTCTATAATTTCTTTTTCACTTGTTAGTTTGAATACTTCTGTAAAGAGATGCTTCCCCTCATACACTATCTGGTTACCAGGGGGTATAGTTCATAGAGGAAAAGCAACATTAAGGCTTGATTCTTTCTTTGTGTTGACCTGTTTTCAGGATCATCAACTAGCGATCAGCATCCAGAGGTTATCAGTTGATTTTTTAAAAATATCAGTATGAACTCATAGATTTAAACTATTTGATAGACTTCAACCCATTGCAATTATTATCCTTTACTGGAGCTCAAGTTTTCCCATCTTTGGCCAGAGGGTAAATCGGGTTGGCTCCCAAGTCCTTTTGACCTGGCCCCAGGAATCCCTGATGGTTCTCTTGCTGTCTGGCTTGACAAGGCGGTCCAGCCTCATCTTACACTTTTACTGCCCCAGCTATTTCTCCAGGAAGTGTTGGGTTTGTTTTTTGTTTTGTTTTGTTTTTTAGTAGAAAATGGTATTTCAAGATCACAATCTGGATACCAGGAATGCTCAGTCCTACTGAGTTGGTCATTGTTTCTAGGCTTCTTCAGTGGACATTTTTAAAGATAAACTACATCATGAGTTCATACTGATATTTACAATTCAAAACAAGAACCACATAGTTTTTTACTTAATCTCTTCTATATACCAAAGGAATCTCCTTTTTTCCATATCAAAATCCTCGTTCTTAAGAACACAGGAGATGACAGAATATTCCATACTTATTTATTTAGTATATTTCATATGTGACCCAGTAGTCTCAGAATAACAATACTAAAATTACTACCACTAACATAATTAATTAGAATAATGTTTTTGGATATGTTCTCCCTATTCTACCTACAATTTTTAAATAGCTGTGCTATTTCTACATTGTCTGAGCCATTTCTTTCGTTTTTTTTTTTTCTTTTTTGCCACACCGCGTGGCATGCAGGATCTTAGTTCCCTGACCAAGGATCGAACCCGTGCCCCCTGCGGTGGAAGCACAGAGTCTTAACTAGACCACCAGGGAAGTCCCCATACTTCCCTTTTTTCTTATTGCACTCATTTAGTTGTAGTTCTATGAGTAACTATGTTTAGTGCTTGCATGTTGACAATTCGCATGTTGATAATAGTTGGTGCCCTTTGTACAGGAAAGACTGTTTTGTGGGTATAAAATCCTTGGTTTACATTTTCTTGAATATCCTAAGTATTCATTTCCTTCTGGCATAAGTGGTTGCTTGGTGAAGAAGTCTGATGATAATATAATTTTTTCCCTATTAAGTCCACTTGCCGTTTTTGCCCAAATGCACAGGGATTTTTTGTTTTCTCTTTGTCTTGGTGTTGGTTGCTCTGAGTCAATATCTTCAGGTATGTTGGGTGTTCTTTCAATATGGAATTTCAAATCTTTTTCTTAAAATTTCTGTAAAGTTTCATGACTTATCATTTTAGTATTTACTGTTCCCCTCCCTTGTTTTGGTTAGTCTCTTCGGGTGATTTCTATTATCTGTATGTATGTTGGATCTTCTTTGCCTATCTTCAACATCTGTCACTTTCTCTTCAAGCCTTTTATCTCTTTTGTTATTCATTTTCAATTTATAAATTTTTTCTTTTCAACTTCTCCTTAAGTATTTATTTCTGAAATGCTTTCCGCTTTAATTTTAAATTATTTCTTGAGTTCCCTCACTTCATTTCTTGTTTTTTCCTAATTCTGGCTTACATTTTTCCTTCATTTTGTAATTTTCTCAATCCTTTTAGTTTGTTCTGATATAGACTCCAGTTTTGATCTAGTCTGTGAGCATATCTTCTGTGTTGTACTTTCATTACCAGAAGGATATCACTCTGTTCTTTATTCTCTTTTTCCTACAAATATCTTTTATGAGATTTAACCTGGATACTTTTAAGTTGATAATTTTTATGTGAAATTAGTTTCCTGAAATTTGAGAAAGAGGCATGGTTCACAGTGGTTTTTCAGACCTCACTGATGTCTGTGTGGACAGCTGCACAATCACTTCATTAACCTTCACAGCTTTTTCCTCTACGCCACACCGCCTCCTTCCTTAGCTAATAAAATGCTTTGTTTTCACTTGGGAATTTTAGAATGGGGCTGGTATGCAGGGCTTTCTGAGAAGAGGCTAGAGTAGCAAGCTGGGGAGCACTGACTCATCCCGGTAGCCCTGTCCCCTTCACAGCATGGGGCTGCACTTCTGAGAGCAGACTCCAGAGCCAGGCTGCCTGGGTTTGAACCCCGGGCCCACCTTACATCAGCATTGGGACTTGGGCAAGTTACTTAACCTCTTCTCTCCCGATGTCCTCATTGTGAAATGAGGATCATAACAGCACTTTCCTCACAAGGCTCCGTGAGGGTTAGTTAAGCGCTTGGTACAGTGCCTGGCTCACAGAAAGCAGTGTCTAGGTGTCAGCTGTCATAGTTGTTATTATTTTCATCAGCATAATAATGATAATCATAATTATTACCCTCCACCCTTGGGAGCTTGGTTTAGTACAGTGACAGTCAGAAGGGCACACACATGGGAATTCCCTGGCGGTCCAGTGGTTAGGACTCTGCACTTTCACTGCCAAGGGTGCAGGTACAATCCCTGGTCGGGGAACTAAGATCCCACAAGCCGCAAAGCACACTGTGCTTTTTGGCACAGCTCCCCCCCCCCCCGAAAAAAAGTGTACACGCAGGTCCAGGAGTCGGAAGTGATGGCAGCTCTACAAACCCTCTGAACTTTTATTCCCCATTTAAATCAAGATCCAAATGAACCCTCAAGTACCTTCCAATAAGTGGAGAAACCAACACTTATTAACTGCCTACCACGTGCCAGACGCTGCCTCGTGTGTAAGTAACTTCACGTAATGTTCAAAATAATCCAGGAAGTGGGCCTTGAAGCTCTGAAAGGCAAATGACTTATCCGAGGTCACAGAACTAGTAAATGGCAAGAAGGACATTAAAACTCGTGTTTTTGTTTGGTTGGTTGGCTGGCTTGGTTTGTTTTTTCTGCACTGTGTGATCTCAGCAGGATGATCCAGGAATACTGCTAAGTAGCCTCAAGGAACTGCAGGGAGGTGAGCAGTCAGGTAATTCAGATATCATCCCCCACATGTGCACTCAGGTACACACGGAGAAACATCAGAGGTGTCCTAAAATGGAACAGACCACCTTAAGAGGCAGAGAGTTCCACAAACAAGGGCGAGTGCAAACAAAGCTGGATTGTCAGTTGATGGGAATGTTGTAGAGGGGATTCTGGCTTCTAAAGCCCCCGAGAATTTTCCCCCCATCTTAACACTCCTATGGGAAAAGTGCTTCTCTGGCCTGAATAATCTGGACCATGATAAAATAATAATTGAATACATGATGAATCCTTGCTGTGTCTTGCTGATTTCACAGAAGAGGTGATATTTGAACTAAGCCTTGAAAATACTATCCACCCATCCATCATCCATCCATCCATCCATCCATCCATCCATCCATATGTTTATTCGGATGTTTACTGAGTTCCTTCCACAGGCCAGACATTCTGAAAGTGTAGAGAACACAGGTACAATCCCTGCCTTCAAAAAGGCCCAGAGAAGTGGGGATGATAAAAAGTAACGATAGGGTAACTGCTCTGACGGAGTACGGCCGGCGCTAGAAGATCTCAGATTCAGGAAAGGTTTCACTGAGGAGGTGACTTCAGGGAGGATGGCAGTTTGCAGGAGGATGGCATGGCACATGCTAAAGCCAAGAGAAAGTGCATGCAGAGAAGGACCAGAGCCCTGTGTGACTGGAACACAAGCAAGGGGGTGAGCTAGAGCGGGGAGCGGGAGGGAGATGTAGCTGAAAGACGGCAGAGGCTGCAGCAGGCAGGGCCTTGAATGTCATTCCAAGGGAGTTGGGCTTCATCTGCTAGTGAAAGAATCATAGACGTTTCTAAAGAGGGGAGGGACATAACCAGACTGGTCCTTCAGAGAGGTCCTCTGGCTTCAGCTTGGAAGATAGGAGACTGGAAGCCAGTCCAGACCAGAGATGCTCAGAGAGGGGTCTGGGAGACAGTGGGGGCTTGGAGATGAATGGCTAGGAGCATGCGTGTGTTCCCATGGCGAGTTAACCGCTGCCTCTGTCATAGGGCACTTGGGCATAGTGTTAACTGTATACCCGTCCTCTCCACTAGACAGCAAGGTGGGCCCTTTCCCCACTTTCCTTCCATGTACTTGTAGGAAGGACCTTAGGATCCTCCAGTAACCTTTACTTGATTCCTCTTGACATTCTGCCTTCCCTTCACATTTCTGCTTGAAAACAGCGCCAGCAGCCACAGAAATGCTAGACATGTAAAGCAATGTTGGCAGGAAGTTATCCATTCCCTCAACAGACAGGGGTAGAGCACCTACTGTGTGCTAGGCCCTGCCAGGAGCTAGCAACACGGCACTGAATGAGACAGACTTGGTCCCTGCCTTCAAGGAGCCTTCTGGATGGTGGGGAAGACAAAAGTAAAACAGATAAATGGGAACTGCAAACTGTGATGAACATCACAAAGGCAGTGTTATGAGAAAGACTGACAGAAGAATATAACCAAAGGATGTCGTCAAGGGAGGCCCAGCTGAGATAGGAACATATAGGCTGAGGTTTAACCAACATTCAGGCCAAGGGTGCAAATGCATGTGCAAAGGGCCTGAGGCAGCAAAGAGCTGGGCAGTGTGGCTCCAGGGAGGTGAGCGAGGGGAGAACAATTTGAGGTCAGGCTGGAGACGGACATTAGCACTAAATGATGCAGGGCCTTGAGAGGCACGTTGGGGACTTGGCTGGGATCATGGTGGAAGAGTCAAAGCTGTGTAGTCAGCAAACCGAGGTTCCAATACCCATGTGTGATCTTGGGCAAATCACTCGCCCCCTCTGAGTCTCTCTTGGGATGAAACACCTGCCCCACAGGATAGGAAGTAACGCATATGAAGGACCTGACGCTGCCTTAGGGGTTCCCACGAGCGGCACATTCATCGTGCTGTCCTTTGCCTCTTCCTGGTACGAAGCTGAGAACCTTAGTGGAGGGAACCGACCTCACTTAGGTAAGGGCTGCATCCAAGATGCTGCGATTGCGTTCAGTGTTTTTCCACAAGTTCGGGTTTCCCATCAAGACAAACAGAAAGGGAGGTTTGAGTCTCATGATAGAGCTTTCTCGCTTCGGTTAAAGGCTCAGCCCCTGGTGACACAATAAGGAAATGAAGCTGGGGCCAGTAGACCTGGCTCCTAGGCCCGGCTCTACCACAAATGGCCCACGTCACCTCGGCCAAGCCCCTCCCCTTCTCTGGGCCTCAGTTTCCACATCTGTGAAGTGAGAGGGGACGGAGGTCAGTCATCCCTGGGGGCGTTTGTCACCTCGTCCTCTGGGCTAATAAACACAAGCGGAGGAGAGAGAATCACGTCAGATGAAACACCCGAGCCTCGTTCTCTCCGGGCCTGGGCTCCGGCGGTGTGGAATGTGACCCCCACCAACGGGGGCCCCTGGGCGCACACTCCTCACGGAAACACTCCTTGGTCACCCTTGGGGGCGCCAGGCGGTGCTCGGCTCCCCCCTCCCCACCGGGGACAAGCAGCACAGAGACACCCGACCGCACCAAATAAAACCAAGGCACGCCAGCCATGCTGTGTGGGATCGCCCGCTGAACCTTTATTCGGATCCCGGAGGGGAGGGTGAGGAAAGCAACAAGAGGGGGCCCCCCCACGGCCCAAAGCGCGTGCTCAGAGCTCTGCGGACACAAAGATGTAAAGCTTGGCCACAAAGGAGCTGACGGTGCCGTGGCGCGAGAGGTCCATCCTGACGGTCAGGAGCAAGTCCCTGGGCTCGGGGACGGGCTTGGTGAGGGCCACCACCCCACTGTGGTGGCTCACCTTCTGGGTGGTGAAAAAGCCCTCCTCGTTGCCGCCGGTGATGGCCAGCTGCATGCTGTCCCCGGGGACGGCACTGGAGGGGCCCATGCGGAAACCACGGCGGGCACTTGGATGTTGGTGGGGAAAGAGAGGTGGTAGTAGGTTATTCTCAGAGGCAGCTTGGGGCACTCCTGATTCTCATGGCAAGGCAAGCGCTCGCAGCGGCTGCAAGAAAAGTGGACAGAGAGAAAGAAGAGGGTTAGGGCCCATCCAGCAAGCGGAGAAACAACAGAGCATGGGGCGGGGAAGCGGGGGCTCGCTGGGCGGGCCTCCCGCCGCCCCTCTGGCCAATCAGCCAACGGGAAGAGCACCCCTCACTCACCTGTGGGAGGTGCCGGGGACCTCCGGGCCGCGGGCTCAGGCACTAGCCTCTTCCAACACCCTCAGGGGGCGCTGGGTGGCTGGGGTCAAGGGTTGTGCCTGGAGCGAGGTGTGTCCCCTTCTCACTGGCAGAGCCCCACCCCGGGCTGTCCTCACCAGGCACACCCTGCCCTCTGAGTGTCGTCCAGGCTCCTGGCTCCTCGCCCAGACAGTGGTCAGGGCGACACAGGGCTCCTGAGTGGGTCTCGGAGACGACCCCCGAAGTGAGTGTCTGCACGCCGGCAAGCCCGGCTGCTGCCGTCTACGGAGCGCCCGGCTATTGGTCATCACGCCTTCGCTAGTGCGATCACACCCGCATGGGGATGGGGGCTGAGGGCCATTGTTCAGATGGGGAAACTGAGGCTGAAAGAGTCAGTGGCCTTCCTGAGGTCACAGAGTGAGTGAGGAAGCTAGATTTGTGCTCAGGCAGTGAGGTCTGTTCCCCGTCTTCCCTCGCTAAGCCCTGTGCTCTAGGCCCAGTTCCCCGTCTGTGTCCACAGGGCCAACCAAGGCTTGAGACGGAGATGGAGGGATGTTCTAACTTCCTGTGACAGGATGGGGACAGGATCTAACTTCCTGTACAAGGATGGGGACAGGTTCTAACCTACTGTCACAGGACGGGGACAGGTTCTAACGTCCTGTCACAGGATGCGGACAGGATCTAACTTCCTGTGACAGCATGGGGACAGGTTCTAACTTCCTGTACAAGGATGGGGACAGGTTCTAACCTACTGTCACAGGACGGGGACAGGTTCTAACTTCCTATGACAGGATTATCAGGATAGGTTTTAAATTCCTGTGATGGGATGGGGACAGGTTCTAACATCCTGTGACAGGACGGGGACAGGTTCTAACGTCCTGTGACAGGACGGGGACAGGTTCTAACGTCCTGTGACAGGACGGGGACAGGTTCTAACGTCCTGTGACAGGACGGGGACAGGTTCTAACGTCCTGTGACAGGACGGGGACAGGTTCTAACGTCCTGTGACAGGACGGGGACAGGTTCTAACGTCCTGTGACAGGATGGGGACAGGTTCTAACGTCCTGTGACAGGACAGGGACAGGTTCTAACCTACTGTCACAGGACGGTGACAGGTTCTAACGTCCTGTGACAGGACGGGGGCAGGTTCTAATGTCCTGTCACAGGATGCGGACAGGATCTAACTTCCTGTGACAGCATGGGGACAGGTTCTAACTTCCTGTACAAGGATGGGGACAGGTTCTAACCTACTGTCACAGGACGGGGACAGGTTCTAACTTCCTATGACAGGATTATCAGGATAGGTTTTAAATTCCTGTGATGGGATGGGGACAGGTTCTAACATCCTGTGACAGGATGGGGACAGGTTCTAACGTCCTGTGACAGGACGGGGACAGGTTCTAACGTCCTGTGACAGGACGGGGACAGGTTCTAACGTCCTGTGACAGGACGGGGACAGGTTCTAACTTCCTGTGACAGGATGGGGACAGGTTCTAACGTCCTCTGACAGGATGGGGACAGGTTCTAAAGCCCCGTGACAGGACAGGGACAGGTTCTAACGTCCTGTGACAGGACGGGGACAGGTTCTAACTTCCTGTGAGATGATAAGAACAGGGCCTATCTTCTGCCTCCTGAACTCCAGGCCCATCACACTCTGAAGGCAACTGCCTTAGAAGCAGAGCCAAGGTGCAGAGCCCTACGGGACCTGACAGACCACATCCCAGGAAGTTCTGCCACCTTGAATGTGTTTGGATTCTCCAGCCACGAGCATCTACTGTCCTAGTCTTCTATCACGCCTCCATTTCAACTTTTTTAGTTTCCATGCCTCTTGTTAGGTGACTAGGACTTATTTACACTTGGCATTTATTGTGAGCGCTGTCTCTTTTTACATCCTATGTCCAGGATGTAAAATCCTTTCTTTCAGTTGGCCATTTACCACTCTGAGTTCTTAGAAAGGGCGGCACTGGGAATGAGCTCCAGGCTAGTGAAGGTGTGTGAGGATCAGGAACACTGAAGAGGAGGGTCCTCCGTGGGAGGGGGCTCAGAGGCAGAGGGGAGAGGCAGGAAAGAAGGCGGGCATGCGTGCTGCTGAGGGGCAGTGCCCCCCCCCAAAGACACCCAGGTCCAGGCCAGATGGGAGTGCGCCAGGTGACTGTGGAGAAACCGAGGGACAGGGCCTGGCCTTGTGCTGGGTACACTGGGGCTTCTGCTTCCCCAAGCTCACCTCACTGTCCCACCCGGTTCTCCTTATTCTACTGACGAAGCTCAGTGAGGACATGTAATTTGTCCACGACTCCACGGTCTGTACTAAATGCCAGAAGCAAAGTGGGCCTGTCTCACTTCAAAGCCTGTGTGTACACACACACACACACACACACACACACACACACACACACACACACACACACGCCCCAGCTGCTTCAGGAAGGGCCTGGTGGATCTGGCCAGCAGGTGGCGCCAGCGTCTCCTTCATGTGCGTTAAGTTTTCCCACGTCTCCCATATCCAAGGCCAGGATTTTGATTCGCCAGAGGATTAAGCCGGCATGGGTGGAAGGCAGGGAACATGAGGTGTGCATGAAGTTCTGGCATCACACACCAGAGAGCTGGATACTCCTTCCTCCTCAGTGGTCCCCACCCACCCCCAACCCCACCGGGTCACCAAGCGGAGCCCCCAAGCCCTTCCTCACTCTGGGCCTTTCTGGGCCTGGCTCCTTTCAGACTGCTTGCTTCCCAAGGGTGGGGCTGTGGCTCTCTGGCTTCATCTCCAGTACCAGCTCGACACCTACATGCTTTCTACCTGCACACGAGTAAATACGGGCCTGATTTTCCTGGTCAGTTCCAACATCAATTATCCTATCCTGCTCTCCCCCATACTTGCCGAAACATCTCAGAAAGCATAACAACTGCCTCTGGCAAACTGCCTGTCAGCCTGGGGACGGCAGCAAAGTCTCTGTTAGCCGGTGTGTCTAGACAGAGGAGGGGCCGTCGCCACCGCATCTATTACGGAGCAGAGGAGGCCGGGACCCCCGGGACCACGCACCTTGGTTTCCATCTCGACCCGCATGAGAGAACAATGTGCCCCGATTTTTCAGTTCAACGAATTTGATCAGGACACCCCAAGTTCCATGAAAATGCAATTACTGAGGGCCACCACACGCCAGAGAAAAAAGGTCCTCAAGGCCAGTCCCTTCTCTCGGGAGGCACGGCCATTCTGGCCGCCCCCCAGGCTGTCTGATGCTCGCAGCCATCCCTGCTGGCACTTCCCTGACTTTCAGGCTCCTGTCATTCTGGACACAAGCCCCAGGAACCGGCCGGGGCAGGGCTCCACCCGCTCTGCCCACCCGCATTACCGCCTGGGGCCGAACAGCTGTGCCAACCAAGGCTGCCCAGCCTCGCTCTGGCTTCCGAGACCCCGGGTGTCAGGGGCCTGCCCCGCCGAGGGGGTAAAGAGGATGTTTTCGGCCCCACCCCAGGCTCTGGGACACTGAACGTTCCTCCCGTGGGGAGGAGGGAATTGTATGCTCGGGATCTTAACAGCCCGGTCAGTCCGTGAGGCGCAGCCCTGCGGTTTGCGGCCCAGCCTGCTGGGTCATGTTCCAGTTACCACTGGCCAGAAGGAGGCTGTGTGGGAGAGGGAAGGCTGAGGCCCAGAGACAGAAAGACAAAGAGACACAGAGAGAGAGAGAGAGAGAGAGAGAGAGAGAGAGAGAGAGAGAGAGAGACTCAAATCTTGCCTGTAAAGGCTCCCTTAATGTTAACCACAGAAGTGCCAGTTACTGGGTCCTTCCTAATGCAGCTTTTTTGAATTTTACAAATTGCTTTCTGAAGGTCAGATAGTAAATTCTTTAAGAGGATTTTTGTGGAGAAGGAAAAGGGCTGTAAAGTAGAAAACTCCAGCCTGAGGGGTCTGCAGTGCTGAGAGAGGGTCGGCCCCTCCTCACCTGGAGCTCCGGCCTGCGTCCTGCCCACGTCGGTCTACATGACGTGTCAGTGACCTGTCACCGTGCTCACCCTAAGCTAGCAGTGCTCCTGTGGTCCCAGAGGAACCCCCCCAACGGGGACGAGGCAACCAGGATGAGACCCCCTATGGCCCCTCAACCTGGGATTCCAGGCCCGGCCCTCACTTCCTGTGCCTGACGCTGGGCTCCTGGCTGGTCCATGATTCCTCAACAGGGTTAACAAAGGAGAAATTGTAACTAGACAGATTCCCATGTGCAGCAGGCACGGCCCCAGGACCACACAGCCCTTCAGGAGCCCATGTCTCGTCTTCCCATCTAAGGGCTGAGCGACCCTAGACCCGCCAGTCACACAGTCAGCCCACAGGCACACAGGCAGCAGCAGAGCAAGGGCTGCACAGCTGCTCTGAGGAACCTCTGGATTCTGAGGACGGGACCAGGGGGGCCAGTTTTCATCCTCCTCACCACCACTGCTGTCTGGGCACCAATGCTGGCCGTGGGCTGGGCACGTGGAGCGTTACCGCCAATCCTCATTAACCCTCCAGGCACTGACAAGCAGGGATTGTCAACACTGTGTTACAGAGGCAAAAAGGGCCCTTGGGTGACCAAGACCCAAGGTCATGGCACCGAGGAACAGGAGAGCCAGGCCCGGAAGCCAGGATGGGACCCAGGCCTGGTTCCTCCCTCCTCCAGGCAGCCTCCCAGGCCATGCCCCAACCCGGACACCAGGGCCCACCTTCCCTCCATCCATAAATACTGGCAGTAAAACACGCCTTGGGGCGCCTATCCACACCCCCCAGGGCTGAACTCAGGGCAAGCGGTATGGAGGTGGCTCAGCCCCACAATCGCAGGTCACCCTACAGGAACCCAGGAAGGCGATATCACCGCCCCCTTTACAGCAAGAAGCTCAAGGGACCTGGTCACGGTCAAGGTCAAGGGGCCTGGAACTGACTGAGCTTAGGAGGCAAACCTGAGTGAGCCAGACACCAAAGCCAGATCGTTCATCTCAATGCCAGACAGCATCTCCATGAGGCCCGAGAACAGCCACAGGGGCTCAGTCAGGACCCTCAGGGTGGGGACCACACCTTTTCCCAGCTCCACTCGCCTCCCAGCCTCTGCTCCGGCCGCTGGGTGGCGCTGGTGAGCGGCATGCTGGTCAATGGGGCCACAGTCTCCCCTGGAGGGGCTGCCTGGAGTTTCATCCTCCCCCTCTCACCTTGACTGCGGGTAGGGGCTCACTTCCTGCCCTTTTAATACAGAGAATGGCGGAGCCCCCTCTTTATCATCCCCTGGGGGGCAGGCTGAGGAACCCCTGGGATGGAGACAGACCAGGCCCTGGAGCATCAGTCCCTCGGTCAGCAGAACGTGGTTCCTCGCTGAATAGCCCATATTCACGGCCAGGACTCCTCTGTTCCCCTTTAATGCAGGTCCACAGCCCCGCTCCAATCCCACCCCTCGCCCCCTCTCCCTCTGCCTAACTCGGCTCCTCCTTCCCCCTCCACTCAAGCATTGCCAACTCCAGGCCCCCCTGCCTACCGTGCTCCCCGCCAGAGAGGGGGGCCCTCCTTGGTCTCAGTACCCCTGCACTCTGCCCACTGCTGTTCTGCATGTGCTCCTCGGGGGCTCAGAGCAGGGGATGGGGGGCCTTTGTGGGCCCACTGTCTGCCCAGGTGCCTGCACAGGCTCACGGAGAACATTCCCCAAACAAGTAAATGACTTTCGCCGGCACTGCGGGGCGGCGAAGGATTCCACAACAAGCATCAACGCGGTGGGGGGCAGGGGGCAACTTCAGCCACAACCTCAGGACACGACGCTAGCCTGCCGGCCTGCCCACCCCCAGCTTAGCAGGCGTGAAGACCCTGCACAGGGCAGCCTCCGCCCCTTTTGCTTTCGTGATCGTGTGTGAGTTATACATGGAGAGCAATCAACCAGTCTTCCAGAATCCTCAGACCCAGACGCAGACAAGGGCCTGGGAGCGAGGGAATGCAGACCCACAGCAGCGCAGCCTCAAATTAAGGATCCAGATCTTTCTTCACAGCTCAGGGGAGCACCGACACTGCCCACTTAGCTGTTGCATAAGCCACAGGCTCTTTGGAATGCTGGCAAACCCAGTTCTGGAGTGGCTTCTCCCTACCTGGCAAGCACGCCCGCTGGGGAAACTGAGAGGACCTGCGGGGGGGCAGGAGCGGCAAGGCCGGGGAATGAACACCCCCCCGACGCCGGGAAGAACACTGGAGCCGTCTGAGCGTCTCCTGCTCTGGCATTCGGCCAGCAGGAGGCGGGGCCAGAACAGCAAGTGGACGCTGGGGCCTGGGACCCCGCCCAAGATGGCACTGACCAGGGCCAAGGCCAAGAGGCCAAGTCTCCCAGGCAGCCTGGCTGTGTGCTGGCTTTGAGCACTTCCCGGAGCTGGAGAGAAGGGGTCATGCCTCCACGCTCCTGAGATCGGCTCCCACTGTGGAGCTTTTCCTGAAACAACTGCCGGGGGCACGAAAGGAGACCCATCTGATAAATAAGGGATGGGGTCGTGTGCGGCGAGACCAGAGGGTCCTCACTGCTCCCTGAGGAACAGGGCTCCTGGACACCCCAGCAGGATACATCCCGGTGGCCTGAGAGTGAGTGAGCGTACGGTGACATATGGACACACAGCTTCAAGCTGAGGACACAGAACCTTTCGTGCTGTTCCCACGCTGTCACTGGGCTGAAGAGAGTCTGGCTTTCAGGTGGGGCCATCTAACAATGACACCCCAACAAGTCACGTCGGCTCACCCAGAGTCATCGTTACCTTTATCTGAGTCAGAGCAGGTTCTGCTATCTGAATGTCACAGATGAGGAAACTGAGGCCCAGAGGGCTGTCCCTTGCCCAAGCCTTCACCCCAGGGAGCGAGAGGGCCGGGGTTTCTCCCTGGTTCCATGCACAGGCGAGTCTGGGAGCAGGCCTGCTGACCTTGAGCCCATATGAGGTCACTACCTTCACTTTCTGCAACCAGCCTCATTGGCATTTAGGCGCCTGAGAACCAGGGATCCTTGATTTTCCCAAGACCCACGTGGGAGGGCACGGCTCATTAACTACCCGCCCAGGCCGGGAGCCGGGCCCCCAGGAGGGCCAACACAGACAGACAATCGCGGGGATCGAGGGACTTACGTGTCTGCGGAGCGGCGGTAGTTCTCGGGACACTCAAAGGCCAGGCAGCGGAAGCCGCCCTGGATGTTGAAGCAGGTCTCGTTGATGGAGCAGTTGTGGATGCCGGTCACACACTCATCAATGTCTGCAGGAGATCCCAAGGCAGCACGGTGAAGGCCAAGGCCCCCCAGCCGCCCCCATCCACAGACAGGGGTGCCCAGGCCTCCCATCAACCAGGGTCGGGGGGACCAGGCCATCCTGGCCCTCCACTGGCTGCTCTCTGGAGCAGAGCCCCGTGCCAGCTTTTTTACTTATTATAGGAGATTATATTTAATATACCTATTATTCACAATCCCAGGAGTAAGCATAATAATGATAATGGCAAACACTATATGACAGCCCTTAAAGTGTTTTGCAGGAAACACCTGCTTCTCATTATAATTAAATGAGGCAAGTAGTGTTATTATCCTCATTTTAGGGAAGAGTCATAGGGGTTAAGTGACTGGCCTAAGGTCACACATTTTGTAAGTGACGGAGTTGAGCTTTGAACCCAGGCAGCCAGTGCCTCTCTGAGGCTCCCGAGTTGCGTCAGCCTTACCTCACGTGCCACTAGTAACATCCTAGGAGGGAGTGAGCAGAAGCCACTAGCCCCATATTACAGATGAGGAAACTGAGGCTTAAAGGGATTCTATGTTGGGCCCAGTGTCCAAAGTCAGTGACTATCTGGGCTGGACCGGAACCCGGCCTGGGGCATGTCACGAGGTCACCCTGGACATGGGGAGCCGTCCCCTTCCCACAACTGACCGGAGCAGCCAAATGGTGGGCCCAGGGGATGTCACCGTGCCAGAGGCATCTGTTAAGAGATGCCAAATCCTGACCATTGGTGGCAAAAACAGCACTCCCCAATCTCAAAGGCTGAGGCTCAGGAATGTGTTTTCACTGTGTCTGGCAGGACCCCAGCCTGCGGTGAGGGCGCCTGGCCAGGTCATCTGCTTCGTCAGAAATGTGAAAACAGAGCAACTTCCATCCGGAGCTCTGGACGAGCTGAGTGGGTCCCTCCCAGGAAACGCCACAGCTCCTGCCCGCCTCTGACCAAAGTCTTCAAACCTTCTTCATGACCAGAAAGGACATCTGCAGGACCCGGGCCCTCCAGAGCCTCTGGGCCACCAGCCCCATGTGGGGACTCATCAGGAGGGGCTGGACAGAGCCAACTTCTGACTCAGCTTCTGCGGCCATTCCCGGAGGTGAGGCCCACGCGCCCGTTCCAGGGTCGCTCCTTCACAAATATCTACTTAGCACCCCCCTCAGTAACCAAATGGACAGTTACAGGACGCTGATGACCCCTGGAGTGTTCTTAGAAATGGGAGCCTAGTACAACAGGATGGACGCCGCTCGCCCCTCGTTTAGCTGACCCCCGGGCCCCCGCGGCACCCTCCAGCCATAGTGCCCTAAATACAGAGACCTCTGGGTTGTCACACGCCCTGACCAGGCCCATCCCCTCGCCAAGTGGGGATCAGCACCCCGGGACAGAGGCCTGCGCTGTCTGCTCACTGCTTTGCCCTTAACACCCAGCAGGGCCTGGGTTTGTCGAGTGACTGAACGGAAGACTAAACGGCAGTGCTATGCTATGGGGTCTTCCGGGCACTGACGTCCTGTGTCCTCCATGGTGGGCATCTTCCTAAAGGCTGTCAGCCCCACTTCGGGCCCTCTTGGGGCTGCCCAGGGCAGGGTGGGGGGCTCAGAACCCCCGGCGGACAAGTGTGCCCGGGGATGGGAGACCAGGGTGCCCGTGGAGCCCAGGACACACCCAGGATGCAGAGCTGTTCCCTCTCCGAACGCACCCCGTCTGTGGTGTGGCTGCCAGGCCTCAGCCCCCCAACATCGCAGAGTCCCGAGCCGGCCTGAGACACCCCGGAGTCCCACCCCGCTCACCTTGGCAGTTGCGGCCGTTGGGAGCCAGTCTGTATCCGGTCGAGGGGCAGCTGCACTGGAAGCTCCCAGGGGTGTTGAGGCAGCGGTAGGAGCAGATGTGGCCCCCGGTGGGCAGGGCGCACTCGTCGATGTCTGTGACGGCAAAGCCCACCCTCAGCATCTGTGCGGACCCCGGCTGGGCTACAACCCCCCGTGGTGGGCTGAGCTGCGGCCTGGAGGGCAGCCGCACGGGACAAGCCGGACATGGCGCGGGGGGCCTCAAAGTGCTGCGGCTGGAGCGGCCTCAGAGACCATCACGCCAGAAGGGGAAACTGAAGCCCAGAGAGGGTAAGAGCCTAGCCTAGGGCCACACAGCAAGTTCATGGTGTGAAGTGTGCACGTGGAAGGGGAGGAGGGAGACTGGGGAACCGGTGGCGGGGGGCGGTGCCCAGGGCTTCAGAATGACACACGTAGAGGTGCCCTGGCTGGCTACGTCCTAATGCTGATTATTGCCCCCCTCACCCATTCCTCACCCACCACTGCCCCGCTTGAGTCCGGGCACACATGGCGATCCCCACTGTCATGTTTCATTTTACTAAAGAAAAATCTGTGAGTGGCTTTGCACCTTTACAAATTTCACTCTCAATGATGGGTAAAGTGCATCCAAATAAATCTCAGTTAGAGGGAAAAAAAAAACAAACCACCCGGCAGCCAGAAGGAGATGGGGGATGGGGATCAGGGGAGGGGTGCTTTCACCCTCAGCCGAGCAGGGAGCCCTCACCTTCGCAGGTGACCCCGTCCACGTCACTGAGCTGGTAGCCTCGCCGGCAGTAACACTGGTAGGAACCGTAGACATTGGCGCACTCCTGGCTGCAGGGGTTGCTGCTACACTCATTCACGTCTGAAAGAGAGGGTCCCGGGGTCGCCGCTCAGTGCTGGCGGGGCCATGACCTCCCTCAAGTTAACACACACACACAGAGGCAGAGGTTACCACGTGTAGGGCCAGGGACCTGCCTGGGGTTGCCCCAAGGGAGAGAGGCCCCACTCCAGCCCCTCACGGCTGGAGGATCTGGCATCTCCCCACACCCACCGCCTGCTTCAAGCCAGACTGACTCTGGGCTCTTGCTCCTCTGTTCCCTTTGCCTAGAGCAGAGATCAGTGAACTTCTGGCCCACCACTTGTGTTTGCAAATAAAGTTTTATTGGTACGTGGCCCCGCTTATTCATTTACTATGGTCCATGGCTGCTTGTGCGTTACAAGGGCAGAGTTGAATAGTCGCAAAAGAGATGTAGCTGGCAAAGCCTAAAATATTTACTATGTGGCTTTTAGAAAAAAAGTTTGCCAACCTCTGACCTAGAAGTCCCTCCTCATTTTTGTTTACTGCTAATTCTTAGCAGGGCAGGAGGGGTGAGCAGCCGAGAATGTCCGTTAGCCTCTCACCCCGAGTCTCATCCCTGCAGCCCCACACGCCTGGCCTGGCTGCCACCTGTTCACTGGCTCACCTCTGCTCAGTGTGGTTTCTTACATCCTAGAGACACTCCCTGAAGGCAGGAACCATGTTATTGCTACATACCTGGGGCGGCGGGTGCTTTATAAGTGCTTAGTGGAATAATACTGCAAGGCTGGCCAGGCCCTGGTTTTGTGTCCACAATACTGTCCACTAACATAGATATGAATACTTACTATTCGGCCGTTTAGGAGTGACCAGGGACAGCACTAGCCACGAATGATAATAACAATGATACAAGCAGTCTCCATATCACAAGTGTGTCATCACGCTGGGCACCATGACAAACCCTTGACAGGCTTCATCTTGATTCACCCTCACGACCCCCTACAAGGTGGGTCCTACTATCCCCCTTTTACAGATGAGGACACTGAGGCCCAGAAATGCTGAGTTACTCCTTCAAGGCCGTAAATGTGACAGAGCGGGGATGCGAACCCAGGCCCGAGGGACCACCATGCATGAATCTTGCCCCTTGCCATTACATGCGTGTGTTGGGTCTGGTTTTTGGGGACAAATCCCAGAATCTCAGGAGAAGCCTCGGACCCAGGAGTCCATCACACTGTCCATGCTCCAGGTTGCGAATTACACACTGGGGTGCATCCTGGCATATCTGACTTTTGTGATCATCCTTCTTAATCCAGAAATTTAAGACCTGCCATGTCTTGAGTGTGGCTCTACAGGTTGTCCCTGGGCACTGCGCTGCAAAGAAGGGAGCTCGATGGGCAACGTGAGGGATTGCCGAGGGGGGTCAGAAGCTCTCAATTTCTGCTGACCTCATCACCTAATTCCCCTAGAAGATGTGACATCCACTGAGCACCTACTATGTGCCAGGCCCTCTCCTCATTTCAGTCCATCCCATCAGAGGGGGTCAGTGTTATCTGACAACCCCAAGACTCTTGACACTAATGACTTGGTCCAACCCGCCCCCCAACCCAGAGACCTGACCAAACTTTAGCCCAAGACCATGACCCTTGAAATGCCTGCCTGGGAAAGCTTGATGCTGCCAAAGAATTTCCTGTGTATTCCAGCCAACACCAGAATACAGGCCCTGACCTCCCTTTTTCTTAGAAGCATTTACTTTAGAAAACCTGCAGATGTAAATCCTTTCTGTCCCTTTGAGATGTATCTTCTGCAACCCAGGTCCTTTTAAGGTGGGAGCCAGGCCTTTGAAATGCGGTCATCAAGGGGAGGCCCCACCCACACCTTATCTCCCAGACCCTGCAGGAGGCTCAGAGCCAGTGAGAAGACACAGCTGGCCTAATCCCACTGACCAGCGCCCTTAACATCCTTCAGAACTATTCCTTAGCAGGCCCCAGCATTTAAAAAACCCACACCTTGTTTTTTGGTGGAGTTGAGACCAATTTACGCTGAAGTCTCTCTCCCCTATTGCAGTAGTCTAAATAAAATCTGTCTTACCACTTTTAACAAGTGTCAAGCTTTTGTTTCTCTCTGGCATAAACAACCCCATTTCCCCTGTGAGGACAATGAGGCAGGTGAGGTCAGCCACTCCCCAGGGTCATGTGAGTAAGCAGTGGGTCAGACGCCCCCAAACCCCACACTCTCAGCCACCTCCCACACGGCTTCTGCAGCCAACTTGTCCATCCCCACATGTGCACAGGTGTTATCACCCCCTCCAGGGCCCAGGAGAAACTGGGGAGGGCAGTCATCTCTAACAAGCAAGCTTTTAGAGGTCTTTCCCCTGCTAATACGTTGTTTGATATGCTCTAGGGCACAAATGTGAGTCGGTCCCATGCGGAGCTGCAGGGAGACTGGTGGTTTCCCCAGGAGGTGGGCAGCTTGGGGGAAGGGGCGTGGATGCAGTCACAGAGCTCCTGACCCTGCCCCGCCCTGCCCTCACCTTCACAGGACCGGCCATCAGAGGAGAGCCGGAAGCCCATGGTGCAGCTGCAGTAGTAGGAGCCAGGCGTGTTCTCGCACTTGTGGCCACACAGGCGCCCGGGGTAGCGCCGGCACTCGTTAATGTCTGAAACAGAGCAGGCGGTGGCTCAGGCAGCGTCCTCCCTGGGCAGTGCTGCCCGTGGTGGCAGCTCACGACCTTTGTCCCCCACTTCCCCTGGCCTCCTCTCCAAGAGAAAGAACAGTGACTTGTCCCAAACACACGGCAAGTCAGCGGGGGAGCTGGGACGGCCCCGGCCTGTCTGCCCTGTGCTCCTTCCATGACAGCACGCCTGGGCACGTTCCCACCCGCCAGTCCTCCACCCCAGAGCCCGAGAGAGTGCCCTCCAGGATCTGACAAAGGTGCTGTGGGGCTGGGCGGGGCAGGTGCCAGGCTCCCCTGAGCACCCTGGTTTGGGGATGGCTGGCATCCACCAGCAGGATCTGTCCTAGCCCCTGGTGTTTGGGCCACCATGCCGTCTTGGGTTCTCACTGCCCTGGGCGAGCACACAGCTCTGGGCCCTGCAGCCCTGCAGGTCAGCAGGAATCTCTGGGAAATCACTAAGACTTTGGGGCATTTGTAGAGCTGGCTGGAGCCTCGTAAACACTCAGAGGTCCTAGGGCAAGCAGAGCACCTGTTTTACAGGTAAGGAACCTGGCTCACGCCCAGGAGGGCCTCCCCAGGAGCCACATGACTGGCAGCAGCAGAGCTGGAACTAGAACGGGGGAGTCTCCCGATCGGAGTCTCTTCTCTGGGACTGCCTGCACTTGGGATTTTCAGAGGTGAGGAGTAGAACACGGTCACTCCAGGGTGCCCCAGGCTGGGTTCTCCTTGATGTCATCTGGCCGGGCCCCCTGCAGGGACACCCACGTACCCACACACGTTCTGCTGATGCCGTCGAAGTAGTAGCCGGCCTTGCACTCACAGCGGAAACTTCCAGGGGAGTTCACACAGAGATGCCCCGGCCCACAGGGCTCAGAGGGAGGCGAGCACTCATCCACATCTTGCAAAAGAGAAAGACACGGTGAAAAACCTTTAGTGTGTCGGGGGTTTTTTTGCCCTAAGATGATCAGAAAGGAAGGCAAGGAAGGAGCCAACTAAAACATAATTGACAAAGCGGCATCATTTAATTCTTAACCCGTTTTCATAGAGCACCTACTATGTGCCAACTCCATGCTGGCGAGATAGCTGACCCAGATGCAGCCTCTACCCTCGGGGAACTCCTGCTCCTGTGGGCCAGCAGTGACCCTGGTTAAGGCAGGAAGTGCCCAGTGACTGGGGAGAGGCTGAGGAAGTGCTCTGGGCGTTACAGGGAGGAGACTCCTCTGTGTGGCAGGGATCTGGGCAGGCTGGGCGCACAATGCCTTTGCCTGAATCCACAGGAATGTAGGTGAAGAGGGAAGCATGTAAGAGCAAAAACCACACAGAGAGGAAAGGGCAGGGCTTGTTGCGGGAGCAGCAAGACCTATTTCACCTGGATCGTAAAGTTTGTGAGGTTGGGGCCAACTCAGGAGGACTGACTTGTAAGCATCTGTCCTCTGTCTGCCGCCAATGGGGAGCCATCACTGACGGGGGCTGTGAGCAGGGAGGCGCGAGAGAGCTTTCAGCTCAGGATGAACCGGACAGACTGAAGGGGCAAAGCTGGCGGCAGTGGGTGGGTTGGCATTCTACTGCAATGGTCCAGGCAATAGCCAGTAAAGACCTATGCTTGGAGATCAGCAATGGGATGGACGGACAGGTGCAAACAGCTTCCTTTGGGGATCTGCTCTCTCCGTCCAGGGAAGGGAGAGTTGTGCTGGGAGCAGACCAAAAGTCCATTTCAAATAGGTTTTCTTTTTTTTAATACCAACCAACACAGCGGGTCCCCTCCTCATTGAGATGATAGCCACGGCCACAGTTGGGCACGTTCTTCTGGCATGTGTAGGAGCCCTCCGTGTTGATGCATGTCTGCCCGACAGGGCATGGGGCACTGATACTCAAACACTCATTGATATCTACAGGGGGAAAGATGGAGACAACGGGGTTAAACCCGGAGGGCTTCCCAAAACCCAACCCCTGGATCTCCAGAGAAATCCCATTTCCCTCCTCTTTATAAAACCACAAATGCAGTCACGACGATGCCCTCGCCCTGGACCACACAGCAGCCTCTCAACTGGCTCCCAGGTTTCAGCAGCATACCACACCGTAACGACCCCTCCCCGGTCCATCTTCCTGCCCCTAAACCCCCAACACTTCCATCTTCCACCGCACCGAATCCGAAGCTGCCTGCCTGCGAGTCCCACACGGTGAACTTGGCAATTCAGGTGCCGTCCTGTGTCCACATACTCCACACGGTTAGTGAGTGTCTCCCCTGAGCTGAGGAGCGGCGGAGGGACACTGAGGTGGTCGCCCCCTCGGTGCCGGCACTCGTGCTCTGGGCTCCGCCAGTGACTGGCTGGCCCCCGTCCCCCCACTCCCCGGCCTCACTCGGGTCCGTCTCTCCTGCAGCCCAGGCTCCAGCCCTAGCCTCCAGCGGCCACTCAGATCCCACCTCTGTGCCACAGGGCACACAGTTCCTCCCTGGGAAGCCAGCGCCCCTGTCTGCCTGGTGAACACGCCTTTCTTACAGCTTGAGCACGACCTTCTCCCACATCCCCACCCCCATTCCGGGCTCCACGGGGCCTGTGCGGGCTCGCGCCCCCGGGGAAGGGCTGCTCTAAGCTCTCCGCACAGTGGCTCCCTCCCCGACTGGACACGCCTCTGATGGGGGACCGTGGGGCGTGCATTCCCCTTTGATGAACACACGCCCGGCGAGTGTGAACCAGTAAACCACAGAGAACTGGGTTACACATCTGTTCACTGCTCACACTCAGATTCAGTGCCAAACCGCACAGATTGAACCTCCTACCAGGAGTATTCTCCCGAAAGAACCTCAGGTTTCAAGAATCACTTATAAGGGGGGCCAAGAGAAGGGGGTGATGGTAGAGGACCAGCTGTACTTCTCCCCTCGCAGCCAAGCCCCACCCTCCTCGGACAAATGGGCAGCCCGACTCCCTCCCCATCCTGGTGTCGGCCTTTGCCCTGCCGGTCTTGCAGTGCAGGACTTTACAGTTTACAAAAGCTTTCACCTCCAGTACTGCCCTGCAAGTTAGGCAGGACGGGGATTATTATCTGCATTTTATAAACAGGAAACTCCCCAAGCCCCAGGCTGGGACCCACTCAGGTCTAGAATCAGCGTCTCCCGCCTCCCGGCCAGGACGAGGGCCCCTAAATCTGGCGTGGGCGAACCACAACCCGCCGGCCAAATCCCACCCACTGCCTGTTTTTGTAAATTCAGTTCTACTGGAGCACAGCCAGGCCCATTCCTTTATGTATTGTCCACGGCTGCTTCCATGTGGCTGTGACAGAGACCCTACGGTCGACGAGGTTGATATTTACTCTCTAGCCCTTCTCAGAAAAAGCGTGGCCCTGTGTCAAGAATTAATGCAGTGTTTAGAACCTTTACCGCTGCCTTCCCCCAATTCGCTACTTTTACCGCTGCCTTCCCTCGTTCGCTACTATCGGATCCACAGTTCCCAAACCCTGTGCCGTGGAACACTGGTACCCCTTGAGATGTCACGTGCTCCACGGAGAGGGGAGCCCCCCAGCCTGTGAGCTCCACGCGGTAAGGAGCCGGTGATCAATGAGTGAATGAATGAATGGCAGAGTGAACAAACAGAACAAATAAATAGAAAAGGTCCAAGGAGTTTGGGAATGCATTGTACAATCTCTCCTCTTTGGGGCTCATATGGGAAAAGCCTGGATGATCCCAGCTGTCAAGGGCCCCGCTCACTTGGTTTAACCCAATGACCACAGAACCCAGGACCCCCGAACATCCCGAGACCGGAGGGGATCAGTGTGTGGGAAGCCCTGTGCCAGCCTCTTCTCTCATCCTCACTAAAGCAGAAAGGAAGATGGGCCAGGGGAGGGAATTAGAAGAAGAAGAAGAAGAAGTAGAAGAAGAAAGAAAACCTAGAGAAGATATGATAGTCGCAAGGCCCTTGGTGACCAAACCTCAAGGTCCTAGAACATTCTATGTTTTGTAACAGGGAAAGAGGCTTCTACTTTGTAAGACCCTTTCCTGCCCTTTGCGCTCGTCCCCCGGGTAGAGCCCTGCAGCTACAGGGCCGCCTGCTGCGTGGCCGGAGGGGAAACAGACAGGCTCCCGGGGCCCCAGGGCTGGTTCCAGCAGCTCCACGAAGATGGTTCCGGCTACACACGAGGTCAGAGCTTCCCCCCAGAGACCACACTGTCCTGTGGGAGTGAGGGTGCCGTCCATGGAGCTATACAAGCAGAGGACCCAGGGCGCACACGGGGCGAGGATGGGGGCCACCGTCCTCACCCTGAAACTATCCTGACACTCTCCTTCTATTTTGACACACTTTCTCCTTGTGAAGATTTATTTTGGACGACGCAGTCATTTTTTTTAAAAGATGACATAAAGGTACTGACATGAAATGATGTCAAAATACATTAGTAAGTTAAAAAAAGCAAGTGGCAGAACGGTCTGGTCCCACTTTTAATTAAAAAACAAAAAGTCTAGGGCACACAGACACTGCCAAGCAGGGTAGAAGCTTTCCCTTTCTGCACTTGGCTTTTGCTTTCTTTTTTGCAAATAAAGATGGACATAACTTTTGAAATAAAAAAGATAATTTTTAAAAAGAAAGACTCCTGAACTTGGTTGTGGCACTTGATTGTGAACTAGGCTGTGAACTTGACTGTGGGCACACAAAAAGCAGGGACCGCCCCCACCCTCCCAGAGTGCTGAGACGAGGGGCGCCTCCAGGACCTCTGAAGACCCAAGTTCGGGCGTGGGTGCTGGGCTGCGGCCAGTCCTGGGCCCCCGGGCTCCTGCTCTGGAGCCTCTCCCTGTAGAACTGCACCCCTGCAATCGAGGGTGGGGGGTGGGTGGGAACCGAGGCTAAGTCGAGACTTGCAAAGGTTCCTTCTTTGTGGAAATCGGGCTGATTTTGCCGTGAGTCAGGGTTTCCATCCCCAGCAGATGCCATCCTCCGCGGAGCCCCCTGCAAGCGTGCTGCAAGTCTAGGCAGGCCCCTCCTCCCTCCCGGCCCTGGGAGAGCTGTCAGCCTCTGGCTCACCGGCCTCCTTCTGGGAGCGAGGACAGCCCCCCTGCTGGCAGGAGGCTGGCAAGGGGCCAATGCAGCCAAGCTGAGGCCCCCCGCGGCTCAGATGCCTGCCTCCCCTTGAAAGGGGAGCTTTAGGAACAAAGACTGGGGTTGGCTTCAGACGAGGCCCCTGTCCTAAGGAGTTGATGTTCTATTTGTCTTTAGATATCCTGGGATGGTAATAAAAGCGGGAAGGACTTTCAGTCCAAACTGCCGTTTCAAATCAAAGATCAATACAGATTTATCTGCAAGAGGGTGAGGCAGAAGTAAGAAATTCTCGGCCCCTTGCTCGTGGCGGTACCAGCCTTTCCAGGGGGGTGACGGGGCAGCCCCAGGAACAGTGGGTTCTGACTAGCGGCGCCTGCAGCGCAGAACAAGGGAGACGACTCTCTGACCTCAAAGGGAGGACCCAGAAGCTTCTGCTGAGCAGAGGGCAAGGGCAGCCCGGCAGATCTGGACTCAAACGCCAACAGCATACAGTGATCTGGCCACATGGCTAGTCTTGGGCGACTGCAGGAGAAAGCAGGGGCCACCTCCCTCTCTGCAGAAACAGGTCACTCTGGCCACTACTCCCGCGCTCGCCCCTGCCCCACGCTGCCTCTGCAACTAAAGCAGTCTCACCCAGACCTCCTTCTTTTTACTAAATTCCATGGGATTTGCTTTCATTTCACATTGATCTTCCTCTGACATCAACACAGTATTTGCCATTTTAACCATTTTTAAGTGTACAGGTGAGTGGCATCAAGCACATTCACAATGTTGTGCGACCATCCAGCGCTGTCCCAGCCCACAGACCCTTTCATCATCCCAAGCAGAATTCCACCTGTTAAGCCATAACTCCCCACCCCTGTCTCCCAGCCCCTGGCAACCACCATTCTACTCTCTTGTCTCTATGAACTTGACTCCTAACACAGAGTATCTTCTAAAACCATTTTTTAATACACAGGGCACTTCACAATCGCCTTGTTTAATCCTTGCCTCAAGCCTACAAGCCAGATATGATGATTATTCCCATTTTATAGAGGAGGAAGTTGAGGCTCTGAGGAAGTAAATGACCTTAGGTCACTCAGTTCAACACCAGGTGTCTCTGACCTCAAAACACAAGCGCTTTCATCTAAACCAGAGATTGCTAAACTATAGCCCTGGGGCCAAACCCAGCTGCCGCCTGTGTTTGTAAATAAAGTTTTATTGGGACACAGACCCACCCACTTGTTCGCACAGCCATGGCTGCTTTCCAGCTCCAACCGCAGAGCTAAGTAGTTGCAGCGGAGACCACACAGCCCACAATGAATAACTTATTATCCAGTCCTTTATAGAAAAAGCTTGCTGACCTCCGTTCTATACATTATGCAGTGCCCCATCACTGGACGGTTCCCCCGCCTGGCGGACCCATTAGCCCTGGCGGCAGTGTCTTACCAATACAGTTGCCTAGAGCATCTTGTATAAAGCCGCTCTTGCACTGTAGCTTGGGTCTGCAGCGGAAGGATCCCAGAGTATTCTGACAGATAAAATCGGGGAGGCAGTTATGAATACCACTCTCACACTCGTCAATATCTGGTACATCATAAAAAAAGGAAATTGTTAGCAAGAGTCCTGCCAGAAGCATCTTTCAACACTTTAAAATCACAAGAATTTTTTTTTTTTTTTAATGCTCATTACTCAGACTATAACCCAAAACATTCCAATAGAGAGGTCACATTCAAAAAGGGCCTTAGCCAAACGGTGCTCGTGTTTCTAAAGATTCAAAACTCTGACTTTTTCCCCAAGGTTCTTATGATGCAAATTTTCTGTTATATAATAAATAACCCAGGCATTTTCCTGGCAATATGTGGTTTGGTTTGGTTTGGTTTTCATTTCAGGCATGTTTAGTTTAGATTATAAAGCGATGATGATCTTAAAGTGGCAATAAACACTGTCCCTATAAACTTATTCACTCTGCAGTCCTCGCAATATTCCAAATATTAACAATGGTGATTGTCGTGACTGGACGTGTTGGCTGCCCTCCCCTTGAAGTTCATGGCGTCAAATGTTCAAAAGTGTATACTCAGCTGGCTGGGCCCCTGGGTTCTCGAGGTCCACACCGCCCAGGGAGTCTGCAGGGGTGGGGAGGACTGAGCTCATCCAAAGGCCCTCATAATTCAAACGACGTTTTTACACAAGTGGTCTTGTCGTTCTGAAGGGCTGGAAACCCTCAGCAGAAAACTATGTTCTAACAGATCCTCATCAAAGGCTTATCTGCCAAATAACATCTATGGTTTGGCGGGGGAAAGCCAGCAGCCAGAAATGTCATGTTTTTTTATGCAGCGGAAGGGAATATGCTTTGAACTTCAAGGAAGCCTGGAATCAGATGGAAGGCAGCTGTTGTGCAAAAAAACAGCTTGGGGGTGGGGGGGGGACTAGAGAGCACATGTGGGCACCTGAAATTCATCTCTGGTCTTGTTTTTAAATGAGCGTGTTCTAAGCCTTTTCAGAAATCCAAACTCTCCACTGTCATTAACTCAGCATTACGGTAAAGGAGGTAAATCTTCACTAATCACAGGGTTGGCCGGTGCCCCAGGCAGCCAAAGGGGGGACACAGCACCACGGAGCCCAGACCCCAGGGAGCCCAGTGCCACTTCCCCATCGCATCACATGTACTTCTGGGGCGTGAGGTTTTGAGACTCGGAGTTTATCCTACCTTTGCAATCATTGTCCTCTGTGAGCTCATAGCCAGTCCCACAGCTGCTGTCACGCTGGCAGCGGAAAGAGCCCACTGTATTGATGCAGGATTCTCCAAGCCGGCAGTTTTGGCCGCCCATGATACATTCATTGATATCTAGGAGAGACACAGGTGACGCAGGAGTAACCAGCAAGAACAACCGACCCGCGCGCTCTGTCAGAAGGAACGTACCAGAAGCCACGGTGGGATCGATCCCCCGCATCCACCAAGTTCCCCGGGCATGTGCGTATTCGGGCCGTGCACCGGAATTGAGCCCTGGGCACTCACCATCAGAGCAAAAGCAAAAGCAACGGGTTCTCTGCCCTGCTGATCTATTTCAGATCTACTGCTCTTTCTGAGCATCTGCTAAGCAAGCACCAGGCCCTGAACTGGAGTCACGTGAGCCTAGAGAACCCCCTATTTGGGGCTATCACCTCCCTCCATCTCCCCCATCTCACAGATGAGAGGCCAAGAGAGGGCTGAGGGACGTGCCCAGGGCCATTCAGCAGATCCTGGATTCAGAGCCCGGTCAGACCCCAAACCCCACCCCTTTTCACAGCACGATGTTTACATCCTCCTGGAGGACAGCCGTGGCTGGAAGCCAGGCGCTGCAAACGCCAGGAAATGCTGGAAAGCCGGTCCTGGACTGTTCTTCAACTATGAATGGGGCCCCAGGTTGTGCAAAGCGGGTCCTGCCTGGCTGTCAAGCAGAGGCAGAGGCTCCCAGGGCAGGACGACGTTTACCTTCACAGGAGACGCCGTCGGGGAGCAGCTGGTAGCCCACAAAGCAGGAGCAGACGACCTCCTCCCCCGTGTCTCGGCACTGCTGTTTGCAGGGCCCGCCGCCTGGAGTCAGAGCAAACGTGAGCGGAGGCCAGGTGCCCCCCGGAGACCTCCTGGTTTTTCCCAGGTGTTTGGATGGGGTCAGAGAAAGCGCCCTCAGGGTAGGCTGACACAGAAGGGCAGGCTCCCCAGGCTGGAGCCCACCGCTGCCTTCACAGCGCCCTCCCTTCCCATGGGAGACCCCCCCGGGACTGCGGCTTCAGGTCCCAGCCCTGATCTGACAGATCGGGGGCTGTGCGGGGCCCCGATACCCCATTTCCACCGCCACTGCCTCAGCTCCGGCCGCCCGCTCACCTGGCTCTCTGAGCACCCCTGGTACCACCCCTCCAACCATGCTTCTTGCAGGGCAGCCAGCGTGATGCTCAAAGAGCAAATCCCATGGGGACAAAACCTCTACCAGGCAAAGATTCCAGGAAATAGAATTCTGACTGCTGCCCAGGGCCTGCAGGGCCCTGCCCACTTCTGCAGCCTCTTCCTTTCTCCCTGCACCCCACCCCATGGCCCACCAGTGCCCAGCTGCTGCGGGTCTACAAGTCCCCGCTCCCACTGCCACAAACCCCCTGCCAATGTCATCTCCCTGGCTAACCCATCCTCACCCATTGCAAACCAGCTATCCCCTCCCCCAGGAAGACCCTCGCATGCCCCCCAGAGAGGATTACGAGTCTTTCTGGGGTTCTCTGCCCGCCCTTCCGCCTACCCCCAGCCCTCTGTGCCGAGTGTCACTGTGCACCCACCACATCATTTTGTGATTAAACTGGCTCCCTAATGAAAGCCCAACCACAAGGCAAGCCACTGAATGTACTCGGGGAGCAGACTTGCCAGTCCAGACATGTGGGAATGTTCCATAAAGAGAAATAAAGTCTTAGCATATGGAAAACAAAGGTGCAAGGCCCTAGTGACTTTTTTTTTTTAAAGATTTTTTTTTTGATGTGGACCATTTTTAAAGTCTTTTAAAAAAAAAAAAAAATATATATATATATATATATTTATTTATTTATTTGGTTGTGCCGGGTCTTACTTGTGGCAGGTGGACTCCTTAGTTGCGGCATGAGAACTCTTAGTTGCGGCATGCATGTGGGATCTAGTTCCCTGACCAGGGATTGAACCCGGGCCCCCTGCCTCACTGGGAGCACGGAGTCTTAACCACTGCACCACCAGGGAAGTCCCAAGGCCCTACTGACTAAATTTGCAAACACCTCTCTTATGAGACAAATGACTATTACAGATGGTACAGCTGGAGCTCCAGCCGCAAAATGAAGTATCACTCACCCCTGTCCCCTAAGGGGCTCCCAGCCTTGGGGGTCACCGTTCACAGAGTCTGTGGGCTGTGGTGGGAGAGCTTTGCCCACCAGCTCCTCAAGCGGCCCCTTCTCTACAAGCCCACCCTCTCCCTCGCCCGCCCATCAGACCCCAGCTAGGAGGAGAGGAAGGGAAGGAGCCCGGGAGTGCGGACAACAGGGACTTACAGCTGACTCCCAGCCAAAGGGCTGCGGTCAGGCTCCCAGCGAGATTAGCACTGACTTTCCCTCGGGCTTCATTAACCACCAGCTAGCCCTGGGGAGGGCCAGTCTCACCTCGGCAACGGTCATTCAGGTAGGGGTCCTCTTGTCCCTCCTCGATCTCAGAGACCTTAGCTGAGGGGGGAGAGGCAAACACAGGTTTGTCCACACGCAGTGCCCACGTTCACGCAGAGGCGACACGGAGCATCTTCTCTTCTTGTAAATATCAGGCAGTAATGCCTGTTGGTACATCTTATAAAAAGCTCAGTATTCATTTTATCCTTTTTAAAAACAGAGTCACACTTATAAATGTAGCTAAATCTCTAAAAGATCTATTATAACAGAAACAGCACTGGCACAAGGGTCTGTCTGTAGTCATCAACTTAATGCTGAGTGTGGTTACATTGTCCACATTACTCAAATATTTCTGCAAATGCAGTCACGCCCCTACTATAAACTAAGTCACGTCTTCCAAACTGAAAACAATGCACCTGGTAAAAGCTTATGGTTACAGGTTGAATTGTGTCCCCCCCCGCCAAAACCCCAGAAGATGTTGCAGTCCTAACCCCCAGTACCTGGAAATGTGACCTTAGTTTGGAGAAGGGTCATTGCAGACAATCAAGTTAAGATGAGGTCATTAGCGTGGGCCCTAATCCAATGATGAGTGTCCTTACAAAAAGGGGAAATTGGGACTCAGTGACAGATATGCAGAGGAAAAGCAGTGTGAAGAAACAGGGAGAAGACAGCCATCTACAAGCCAAGGCATACCTGATGCTCCCAGAAGCTGCGAGAGAAGCCTGGAGCAGATGCCCCCAGAGGCCTCAGAAGCAGCCGGCCCTGCTGACACCTTGGTCTCGGACTTCTGGCCTCCAGACTGTGAGACAACACATTTCTGTGGTTTAAGCTCCCCAGTCTGTGGTGCTTTATTACAGCAGCCCCAGGAAATGAATTCACTTATTTTATACACTTTGCCTGCCAAGCTCAATGTAGTGCCGGGCATCAACAGTCACTCACTCAATTCATTCAACAAAGGTATCTGAGTATCTGCTCTGAGGGTCAAGCACTCAGCACGGACAAGGCCCCTCCTCTCAATAATTAAGATTCAACAGGGCAATAGGATAGAGGGACCCAGTGGGAGACCTGGGCCCTCATTTTAAAGGGTTGTATTCCATTGGCAATTCTGGCATAGAAGAAATGGATTAGTCCTTTTAACCTGGGTGGGTAGACCCAAGAATTCCTAGAACACTTGAAAAACCAAGTGCTCAGCTGATGAGGACCTTCCGCAAGATGGAATGACAATGATCACAATTCAATCACAATCCAACAGCCATTACATTACAACGCTGGGTGGGAAAGCATAAATCAAAGGTATCCCCAGCACAGCCACACCTACACAAGAGAAGCCAAGACGGACAGAAAAAAGACTGGAAGGAAACGTGACCTAATGGAAACCACACTAATCTCCGTGTTGATTTCCTCTTCCTTCTACCTTCCCGTGTCTTCTAAAATGCCTACAGTGAGCGCATCATACGCACACACTGGAAAAGCAGACATCAGTAGAAAGACACATATTAGTAATTCTGCTGTACGTTTCAGCATAACATAACTTATAGACACTAACTATGCATAAGGCGTTATGTTTTAGGGGTTATTAAGATATGGTAAGGGTTCCTAAATAATTCAAAGAACTTTTCAGCTAGGGAGGAACTAAGTCAGAGACCCTTAGGGTGTGAGTCATCTCTAGGTTAGGAGGCTGGGAGCACCTTTGCTCAGAATGTTTAATGTGGGTGCAACTAGAGATGATCATACTAAGTGAAGTAAGTCAGAAAGAGAAAGACAAATACCATATGATATCACTTATATGTGAAATTTAAAATATGGCACAAATGAACCTATCTATGAAACAGACACAGACTCTCGGACATAGAGAACAGACTTGTGGTTGCCAAGGCGGAGGGGGGTGGGGGAGGGATGGAGTGGGAGTTTGGGGTTAGCAGATGTAAGGTATTATATAGAGAATGAATAAACAACAGGGTCCTACTGTAGAGCACAGGGAACTATATTCAATATCCTGGGATAAACCATAATGGAAAAGAATATGAAAAAGAATGTGTGTGTGTGTATATAAATGTGTGTGTGTGTATATATATATATATATATATATATATATATATAAATATATATATATTTATATATATATGTATAACTGAATCACTTTTCTATGCAGCAGAAATTAACACAACATTGTAAATCAACTATACTTCAATTTTTTAAAAAGAGAGAAAAAAAGAAAAAAAAAGAGTGTTTAATTTGGGGACTCTTCTTCATTCACTTGGTGCATTCCACCCCAGCAAAGCCCAAGTCCCTGCCATGTGCCAGGCACAGGCCAGGGTGTCCAGACCCCATCCTCCGAAGGACTCATGGTAACAAGGCCAGGAGGACTCATGAGAAACTATTTATCACTCAGGTGATGAGGTCATCAAGATTTCCACAGCATTTTTCAGGAGCCAGCAAGCCTGGCAAAGAATGCTAGAAAAGGAATCTTGAACCAAGCTTCCACAGCCTCAGTCTCCCAATCTGTAGAATGGACATAACCAAGATACGCCCTAGCACGGTTCGTCCCAAAGGAACAGGGTTCTTTCCCCCATCTTAGACCAATACTTTGATCATTTATAATACAGATTATTAGAAAAACTAAGATAAGAAAACAGACATTAAGTCCCAATTTTATATTTAAACAGACATGTTACTCTATCAAATGCTTATAGAAGTTTCTAAAAGCTTACTCCCAATTTCTGTACTTATTTTGTTGCAGGCCAGCACTGGTCTGTGGGCCCCCTACGGTAGCACACAGTAGGCCCACAATAAATGTCAGTAGAAGAGAGGAAGGCAGGTCTGTGTCTGGGTGAGGAGGAAACACAGGGAAGTCCTTATAGAGACACTGAGGAAAGTCTGAGGCAAGAAACGAAGCAGATAAAAGACAAGGGAGAAATAAGACATCTGGAGCAACAGAAAAGCTCAGAGATCATTAATGAAACAAGACATAAATCAACAAAAGTCCTCTCTGGAGACACAGGAGAAATTCTCCACCAGTATGAAGAATTTGAGTTTGTTTAAAGTGAAAATGTCATCCATGATTTCAAAAGTCAAGGAAGGAGCCAGAACGTGGTTCCAATCCCCCTTTATGACTAAAATATCTGCAATCAGCCCCACGGCGGCCATGGGGCCCTGGACTTGAGAAATCAAAACAAAGAATGAAAGACTGGTCGTTTGACCGAGGCCCCTAAAGCCACATGAATGGATGGCCTGACTTAGGCACCACTGGTCTGTGAGCTCGTCCTTCCGAGCCCCTTCCTGCCCCTTTCCCATTTTTAACAGAGGGCAGACGGAGCTCAGAGTGAGAAGGCAAAGGTCCCAGTCACGCAGCAAGCTTGGGGCAGAGCAGATGCTTGAAATTTTCCAGGGCTCTTTCCATTATGGCACAGGAAACCATTGCATAAGTGGAAGAGATGATTAGACAACCAAGAAGTTTCCTGAACCATGTAACTGAATCATGAAGCCCCAAGGTTTCAGGATTTGTGTGGCTTCAGACAAATGGAGGGTGGAGACTGAACTGGTGGACACACAGCTGGGAACCCTCTTGAGGCTACTCTTGGGGTCATTCGCCCCTTTGCTGAATAAATATCTAGTGTTTGAATGCTCACAGCCTGCTATGAATGAGTGTCGCCCCTGCTATTAACGAGTGGTGCTCCCTGCCTCAGCTCCAGATGGAGAGATGGCACTGGCCAGGCGTCGGAAGGCCAGCGCTCTCCCTCCTCTGTACGTCAGCCATGTGATCGTTTTTTTTTTTTTTTAATAATTGTGATTTTTTTTTTAAAGATTTTTTTTTTTTGATGTGGACCATTCTTAAAGTCTCCATCGAATTTGTTACACTATTGCTTCTGTTTTATGTTTTGGTTTTTTGGCCCCGAGGCATGTGGGATCTTAGCTCCCTGACCAGGGATCGAACATGCACCCCCTGCATTGGAAGGTGAAGTCTTAACCATTGGACCACCAGGGAAGTCCCCTGGCCACGTGATCTTGAGTGCCAGGTCCTCATCTGTGAAACAAGAGCACGGCCAGCCACCCACGCTGCCCAAGGCGGTTGGAGAGACGGGACAAACTGTGATGGCAAACACTTTATACCCCTTCTCCCATTTAGTCCCAGCAACCTGAGGAAGTAGGACTCTAATTATCCCCTTTTCACAGATGAGGGAACTGAGGCCTGGATACACCAGTTTGCCCCCCAAATACATGTCAGGACAGGGACATGAACACAGATTTGTCAGATCCCAGATCCCAAGCCCTCAGTTTCACTCCAGGATGGTGACAAATGTGAAACTGCTCTGTCAACTAGAACCAGTCTGTGCTGAGTTAAGGCAATGGTAAATGTGCGTGCCCACACCGCCTGTGATGGTCAATTTTATGTGTCAACTTGGTTGGGCCACGGTACCCAGATATTTGGTCCGGCACTAGTCTGGATATGGCTGTGACGGTATTTTTTAGATGGGATTGACATTGAAATCAGCAGACTTTGAGTAAAGCAGATTGCCCTCCATCATGTGGGTGGGCCTCGTCCAATCAGGTGAAGGCCTTAAGAGAAAGACTGACCTCCCCCAAGTAAGAAGGAACCCTGCTAGCAGACGGCCTTTGGACTCGAGCTGCAACATCAGCTCTCCCCTGGGTCCCTGGCCTGTGGGCCCACCCTGCAGATTTCAGATCTGGCAGCCCTCACAACTGTGTGAACCAATTTCTTAAAATGTCTCTCTCTCTCTCCAGGTCCTATTGGTTCTGTTTCTCTGGGTGACCTTAACTAATTGCACTGCCCAAGAGGGAAGAAATGGGGGAATTACCTGCTTCTTGAAGGTCCCCAACATCCCCCGGGGCAAAGTCTGCTGTCTCCTGGCCCTTGACGCAGCATGCCCGGAAGACCAGCCCACACTGGTAGCCGACCATGAGGCTGTACTCGCAGCTCTGGCCCTGGGCCTGGGCCGCCCTTCCCAGCAGGCAGCAATGGCAGCACCTCTGCAAACACAGGAGGAGACTCCCGTTGGGGAAGCCAGACACAGGACACAGCGGATCCCCACGGACCCCTCAGCCCCCCGTGCTAATGCTCCCTGGACGGTGATGACATGTGCCTGACTTGGGCCGCATCTTCTACATGTTGGCAGGAAACAGCAAAGCAAGCCGAGCCCGAAGCCTGCTGCCCCCAAATCTCGCAGGTCCTAATTTTGAAAGGAAGCTTAAATGGCCTTATCTCAGCATGTGCTCCATGATACCCGACTGCCCCCCAATATCCCTGCCGGCCCAGCTTCCGCCTCCAGGAAGAGGGGGTTAGGAGAGGGCCTTCTGGGGCTCACATAAGAGCTCCCTAAGGGTCCATGACTTCTGCGTGGTCTGAGATTTCTCTACCACGCCTGGAAGGATGAATATGCACCTTGCCTCCTCCCGCACCGAGTGAGGGTGGTTCAAGCAGCAGGAAGGGAACCTCAAGCCTGGTCATCAAGTGAGGAACAGAGTTGCTGCCTGTCCCCTGGACCCCAGGGAGTCCAAAAGCCACAGCTGAATCCCAGGGACAACATTCACCCTGGCACATGAAAAGCCCCATTTCAGTCCTTATCATGCTAAGAAAAGCATAGAGCTTTCCAAAAGGTCCACGGCAGGAGCAGAGGAGGGGTGGCTTTGCCTGAGTTTCGTAGAGGTTGACGGGTCCCCAGCCTCTGCTGCCGGAAAGAGCAGGAACCTCAGTTACCTCCTCCACCTTTAGGTCATGAGCCCCCCTTCCCGGAAACACAGACCACGCATCTGCCAAAGCGATCTGTTTCCACTCCCCTTAGAAAGTTCCATGCCTTTCTCTCAAGTCGGGGGACACTGGCGGAAGTGTCTGCGGGGCAGACAGCGTCTGCAGAGCCCCAACCCTTCCTGGGAGGCAGTCACTGAACACATGAGGTCCTGGCTCCCAGGCCCCCTTGACCAGACCACCCCACCCTCGCCCCCCGCCCCAGCTCTCTCACACCAGAAGCCTCCTCCCAGGAAAGCCCACAGAGGCTGAGGGTGGGCAGAGGGGCTCTGGACCCCCAGCTCCTCTACGTGGAATCTCCCTCCACATTCCGACCTGCATGGAAAGAGAATCCCCAGAAGGGAACCCACACACCCCCCCTCGGGATCCAGACTTCATTCCAATGCTTGCTCCTTGAAGTTACTTCATGGCCTTCCTAACTGGGAACGGGGGCATCTTTCTCCCAGGGAATTCATTTTTGTCACCTGGCACCTCCAACAGAAACCCAGATGACCAGGTTAATTAACTTTCCAAACTTGAGCTCCTTCTGGTCGGGCAGTTTTTCTCCCTCAGTAGGTGGCAAGAGAGGGACAGCCTAGTGTATTTACAGTCTTCAGACCTGGGAACGCTCTCAGTAACCTTTCCACATCCGTGCAAAGATGCAGGCCTTCCACAGTGACAGAGGTCCTGAGTGACCTGGCCTGGACTTGGAGTCCCAGGCTGGATTACGTCATTCATTCATAGCCAACCTTTGGGCAGGGTTCCCTCTGGGCCAGACGGACCACATTCCCAGCCCTGCCTCACCAGATCCCTCCCTTGCTGGTCCTGAAAGGACCCCTGCTGAGAGGCCACTTTGGAGTGTGGGCCTCTCTGAACCTCAGTTTCCTCTTCTAGGGCAGTTACGGAGGTCATGTGTTATCAGAGGCGTTGGTGGGGGCCCATTCTGAGCTCTGACTAGTTCGGGAGAGGAGGGAAGCTGGAGGGCCTCCGGAGTGGGGTGGGGAATGCCTATCTGAATTGAGAAGAGGGTTCAGAAGGCCCTGAGCCCAGATAACCCCTGCTCTGACCTCTGCATTCCTGTTTGAAGCCCCGGGACTGGCAGTCTTCAGGGCAAGGCTGGGTCACTCCATCCCTGCTTCCCCGGTGTTGGACAGGGCCCGGGGTGTTGTCCAGGGTTTACTGAATAAACTGGAGGAGGTGGGGAGACTTGAGTGTCCCTCCTCCCCACCCTGAGTTGAGCACAATGCGCTGCTCATAAGGAAAGGCGTCTGAGGTCTTTCCTCAGGGAGGTGCAGGGAGGAGAGCGCCCCAGGCCTCCTGCTGAAGAAGTGGCTGCTGAGCTGGGAGGGGCCCAGGTCCTCACCTTCACGAACATGGCCTCGAGGCTGGCGTTGTCACCATGCGGCACGGCGCAGCTGTCCTGCTCGTTGGCCAGGTTGATGCCCGTGGCACAGTGCAGCTCCTCTAGCTGGCTGTGGCAGCACTGCTCCTGGACCATCCTGTGGGCAGAGGGGGCAGGCTGGCCCAAGGGCTCTGTGGGGTGGGGGGCCCACCAGGCGGTACTCAGGGCCTGGAAGCAGTAGCCCCTCGGGGATGGGAGCTCTGTCATCTTTGGGTGCCCCCCCTTCCCCATCCCCTCCACTCATCCACAGACACACACACAATGCCTACATACGGAAGGTGCTCAACAGTGTTGAATTAGAAAGACTGGATGCAGGGTGGTGTCTGGGAGTGGAGTCAAGAGACCCAGTTGTGTGGCCAGAGCCCCAGTTCACCTCTCTGACCTCTAAGCCTCAGCCACAGAAAGTTCCCACCTATTTTAAAAAACAAAAACAGCTGACTGCTGACTCTGGGCCAGATCTTCTGATCCTTTATCAAGTTGAATTCTTCCCAACACTCATCTCCAGTTTCCGGAATCAGAGGAAACAGCTCCAGAGAGGTGGAGTAGCCTGCCCAAGGCCAGGAGTGAGGGATGGTGGCAACGGTGACACCGGGCCGTGGCATCCACGTCTCCCAGCCCCGCTGGGGGCTCCGGGAGGAAGGTCCTCGGAAACCCGAGGACACACGTGCACAAAAGCTTATGTCGACAGAAGGACCATCACCTCCCAGGCTTGGTCCCTCAGACACAGCTCCAGGTGGTGAGGGAGCAGGAGGTGTGTGATCACAGCTGTGGCTCCCACCAGACCCCAAATAACCTTGGCTTTGGCCAGAGCCAACAAGGGCAGGAGGAGCCGCCAGACCTGCACCGGTCCGGAGAGGGAGGGGCCCCGCTGGGCTCCGTGGGATGGATTTGTCTGCACAGATAGACCTCCGAGATACTGCAGGTTTGGTTCCAGGCAACCACAATAAAGTTAGTCACATGAATTTTTTGGTTTCTTGGTGCATATAAAAATTATGTTCACACTGTACTGTAGTCCAGTAAGTGTACAATAGCATTATGTCTAAAAAGGCAATACATACCTTCATAAAAAAAAAACCTTCCTTGCTAAAAAATGCTAACCATCATCTGACAACGCGGAGTTGCCACCAACCCTCAATTTGTAAAAAAAAAAAAACAAAACACGCAACCTTCAAAGCACAATAAAGTGAGATATGCCTGTACTCTGCTACCACACATCCACTCATGCTCTCAGTGGATTTGCAAATGACAGGCATTTCACGGCATTATCAGGGAGAGCAAGCAGCTATGCATCCATTGATCCATTCACTCAAAGGTATTTATCGGCTGAACAGAAAACAAGTGGTGCGGAAAGACGGGACCCCTCATGCACTGTGGGTGGGAAGGTAAAATGGTGCAGTATGGCAGGTCCTCCAAACATTTTACATAGAGTGACCATAGGATCCAGCCATCCCACTTCCGCGCATAAACCCAAAAGAATCGAAAGCAGTGACTCACACAGATACTTGCACACCCACATTCCCAGCAGCATGATTCATAATCGCCGAAAGATGGGAGCAACCCAAGTGTCCATCAAGGAATAGATGAGCTAAATGCGGTCTGTACATATGATGGAGTTGGATTCGGCCTTAACAAGGAAGGAAACCTTGACACGTGTTACAACACGGATAAACCTTGAGGACAGTAAGCTAAGTGAAATAAGCCAGACACAAAAGGATGAATACTGTGACTCCCCTTTTATGAGGAACCCAGCGGAGTCAAATTCATAAAGACGGAAAATAGAAGGGGTGGGCTGGGGAAGGGGGGGTAACAAGGAGGTTTTGTTTCATGGGTACGAGTTTCACTAGGAAGATGAAAAAGTTCTGGAGATGGATGGTGGTGATGGTGATAGAGTGATGTGAATATACTGAACTGTACACCTAAACATGGTTACGATGGTACAATTTGTGTTATGTATATTTTACTGCAATTAAAAAAAAAATGTGGCTGTGGCCCTACTGTGTGCCAGGCCTGTACAGAGGCTTCAGGGACGGGGAGAGGGATGGCCTGGTGGGGAAGCTCAGCCTCCCACACCCAGGGGGCTTCTGGGGCAACAGTTACTAAGCTCTACCCTGGTGGGGCTGGGCTGGTGCTAGGCGTCCAGAGAGCTGCTCTCCCCTTGCTGCCCTTCAACTTGGACAAGCATTCACCTGGCTGCCTTGCTCGCCTCCTTCAGGTCCTGGCTCAGACGCCTGTTCTCAGCGAGGCATCCCCAGACAGCTCTATGTAAAATTGTAAACCTGCCCTGATCAGGAGACCCTGCCTCCTGTCCCTGGGTTTTCCTTTCCCACGACACCTCGTGCCTTCTTACAAACCATAGACTTTACCATGTTGTCGTCATTTGTATCCTCCGTAGAAGAGATTTTGCCTATTTTGTTCACTGATTTATCTCCATCTTGTCCAGAATGCCCTCAATAGGATTTGTGAAATAAATAAACGAAGGGGTTCAGAGAGTGACGGGTAGACTGAAAAACAGCATCTGAGGATCTGCTTTGGGTTTTGGCTCCGTGTGTATCCAAATTCCTCCGAGAGACTCGTGGGCTTAATTCAACCCAAGGTTTGAGGCAAATTTCTATTTGGGTCCTAAGGCATATTGGCCCTTGGTCAAGGCCAGAATGCAGGGCAATGCATGAGTTGAGGGAACGCCAGCTGCCGTCTCCCGATCGCCCCCAAACGTGCCATGTGTTAGAGGCTCAGGCAGAGGCCGAACGTGCCCAGCTGGAGTCCATGTGTGCAGAGAGGGGCCGGCCCCTCTGCGGTCCTTGCCAATCCCCTCGTCTGCCACTGGCACCAACCCCGGGCTTCTCAGGCCCCACAGAACCCTCAGTGCCGTCCTTCCTCAACTCTACCCTGGAGGCTCGGCCTGGGGCTCGCCCACCTGCGTGATCCCATTCTCCTCATCCTGAGCTTAGAACAGCACTTAGGATCAATAAAGATTTGACGAATGAATGAGAACTTAAAACTGGAGATCCCGGCAGAATACCACTTCAAAAGAAGAAAAATGCTACCAGAACTACTGAGTTACCAAGTGGCCAGTGGTCTCTGTTTCTTGTATCTTTTAACTATTACTAGTAAGAGGACCCTCTTCTTTTTTTTTTTTTTATTTATTTTTATATTTATGGCTGTGTTGGGTCCCCGGTTCCGTGCGAGGGCCTTCTCCAGTTGCGGCAAGTGGGGGCCACTCTTCATCGCGGTGCGCGGGCCTCTCACTATCGCGGCCTCTCTTGTTGCGGAGCACAGGCTCCAGACGCGCAGGCTCAGTAGCTGTGGCTCACGGGCCTAGTTGCTCCGCGGCATGTGGGATCTTCCCAGACCAGGGCTCGAACCCGTGTCCCCTGCATTGGCAGGCAGACTCCCAACCACTGCGCCACCAGGGAAGCCCTAAGAGGACCCTCTTAAAGCAGATTGGATTTCCGACCTGCTCTCTCCCTTCTCTGTCTTCATTAAAAACGATACCCCTGAACTTGTTAGAAAATCCCTGCTATCAGCATCGCTGCGCTGCTTGTCACTCCCCACTGCACACGGCCCCGCTCATCCTAGCACCGCGGCTCTGACTTGGGGCTCAGAGTCATCTGTCGTGTGCCGTCCGCATCCACTGGGCGAGGAGAGCATGGAGGGCTGGGGCGGGGGTGGGGGGGGGGCGGTTCTTGTTCTCCTGAGCACCCCCTGTGGTGGCACCCAGTGCTGCCCCTGGAATTAAAGCCCAGTTGTGTTCTTAGATGAGCTGCATCTGACTTTGAGCCCAAGACCCCAGGCTTGGCCTCTGACCTCTGCAGATGGTATGGGGTTCAGACCCCGACATTAAGTGACAAAGAGGAAAAGGGTGCAGGGCAGGCTGGAGGGGCAGCAGGCAGCACCTGGGGAAACAGGACCGGGGTGCGGTCAGAGCCCAGCAGCCCAGCAGCTAACTCACTAAGAGGCCTTGGACACAGACGCAGCCCCTGCCCGTGAGTTCAGGGACAAGTCCACTGGCCTCCCTGGGCCTCGGGGAAGCAAAAGGCCAATCGCTGGCAGTCAGCGTCCTGGGAGTTGAATAACGCGTCTTGAGGACCCTGTCGTATGGAAACTCGCACTATCCAGCCAGAGTTCCCTTGGGTCCCACGTGATGAAGTGAGTGGGCCCCACTGGAAACATGTCGGGGGTCAGGGGGAACCTGGACTTGCACCTATATCTGCCCCCAAGAGAGAAGACCTTCCCTCTCGGCCATTCAGGTGATATGACTTACATTTCAGGAAATCTCTGAATGCGCGTTTGAAATTTACCCCTGCCCAAAATGTAGATCATGAACCGTAATCTTGATGTTCCGACTACCTGGGCTTTTGTTGCAAAAACTCCTATATATCCTGGCTCCCCCCTTGCCTCTTTGGAACAGTTTTCTCAGCATTATCTGAGATGCTGTGTCCCAGGCTTGAAGTCCTCAGAAAGTCCACCAAATAAAACATAACTCTCAAAAAAAAAAAAAAAATGTAGATCATAACACGAATGCCTGCTGCATAGCCAGGAAGGTAGTTTCTCTAGAGTCTGGAGCCCACTGGGGATTCAAGATACCTCCAAAACTCAGTCAAGACATTGGTGAGTAGAAGTCAGCAACAAATCCAGTTGTGACTAAAATCCAAGCTCACAAGTAGGGCCCAGAGGCCACTGAGTCGCTGACCTCGGTTCCTCCTTCTGTCCGCTGAGGGGTCAGCTGGTTGATGCCTCACTTTGTAAGCCTTTGATTTACAAACAGGGCTCCCCGTTTTGGGTTGAATTGTATCCCCGCCTCCCACAATTCTATGTTGAAGTTCTAACCCCAGGACTTCCAAACGTGACTTATTTGGAGATTGGGTCTTTAAAGAGGTAATTAAGGTTAAATGATCATTAAAGAGGTAATTAAGGTTAGGGTGGCCCTAGTGCAATCTGCCTGGTGTCCTTATAGGATAAGAGATTAGGACACAGACACACAGAGAGGGGAGACCATGAGAGGACATAGGGAGAAGCTGGCATCCCCAGGCCAGGAGAGACGCCTCAGGAGGAACCAGCCCCATTGAGACCTTGATCTCAGACTTCTGTCCGCCAGGCTGTGAGACAGTAAATGTCTGTGGTTTAAGCCGCCCGGGCAGAGGTATCTGTGCCGGCGGCCCGAGCAGACACATAACAGTCCCACAGCCTGGCCTGGTGGCCCCGGCTGCTTCCCTCGCCTCGGTCATTATCACAACCCTGAAAGGAAGCTATCGCTGTCCTCCTTTTACATTTGGGGAAACTGAGGTTCCAAGTCGGCTCAAGTCACACAGCCTGAAAGCCGGCCCAGGTGGGTCCCCGGGGCCCGGCTGCCTCTCAGAGCCCAGTCTGCAAACAGAACGCTTGGCGCTCACCACCCAGCTTCGCTCCGCGACTGCCAGCCGCCCTCTGACGTTTCTAGCTCGAAGCCACGCTCGGGAGCCAAGATCCCCGCTCTCACTCATCAGACGCGCCGTAAATGCTAACGGCGTGGTCTCCCAGTCAATTCAAACAATCCGAGTGCCCTGTCTTCTCTTCCTTTGTTTGGTCTATAATGCTTTCGACTTTTCAAGAATTTCCTAAATCAAGATTTACATCCTCCGTCACTGCTGGCAGGCAGCAGTCTCTGCTCGATGCCAACACAAATGCAAAACTCCAGAGTGAGGCAGACAAGCCTCCCCTGCACATTCCTTCCACGGCAGCTCTCCACCTAGCATCCCACAGCTCCAAGCGTCCAAGCAGCTTAGACTTGGATTAGAGGCAGAGAAAATGAACGGATGTCAAGAGTAATGGAATGCGTTCATACCCTCACCTCCCCCTCAACCTCTGCTCCACAGGCAAGCAGATCTGGGTTCAAGTCCTAATGCCATCACCTACCAGCTGTGCGTACTGGGGAAAGCTCAGTTTCCTCATCTGTAAAATGGGATCAGTAACACGGTGAAATGAGATGAAGGGCAGCAAACGCCCAGCACAAAGTCCGCTTCATAAAGGCTTGCTATTATTTTTATGGTGATGATCAACGTTACATATCTTTATCATTTATTCTAAGCTTACATTCTCCCAAAACTTTGAGGGAGCTCGAGTCAATTTAGGAAGAGCGGAATAAAAATAGTTGATCCAGATGCTGGCTATTGTATGAAGTAGACAATGGTCTGGCAGAACTTTTGCTCTGGGACTCGCTCGTCTGCGTTTTCGGGGTCTGAAGGTGGCCCATGCTTTTATCTGCAAAGCACTTCCAGTCACACGATCTCATCCGCCCCCCCCAACGACCATCCCCTTTCTGGATGACTTGGCCACACTGCCCAGGTGCGGCAGCGAGGGCTACAAACCCACATCCTCTTGCTTGCAGCCCGGTGAAATGACAGGATGCCCGGCAATGCCAGGGTGGCACGGGAAGGGTAAGCGGAGTCCCGTACAAGGACCGTGGGAGCACAGAGGAGGGACACGGGGGTCACCAGCCCCCCACATCTCCCGCAGCCTGGCCTTGGGGGCCCAGCCTCTCCCGGGGGCCTGGCACCCACTGTCCCTTCCTCCCCTGCTTTTGTTTAGAAGAACACTATTCTGGTAGAACAGCAGCACTGGCAAACATACCTGCATTCCTTGGATTCCGAGGCGTACGGCAGTGAGCAGTCCCTGTGCTGAGTGGCCATTCGATGTCCGTCTGCACAGCAAGCCTCCATGGGGACGTCTGCGCCTGCCGTGCAGGGAAGAGAACGGGGTGACTGGCGGCAGGTGACTCACCTCGGACCCTGCCCAAGGTCCCCTTAGACGGGCGGCCTCCCTCGGGTGGCCAAGAGCGCCCCCTCCCGGCCGCACCATCTGGACACCCCTTCCTTCGGTCTCCTCTACAGCATCAGGACGGGGCCGAAAGGGCCGCGGCACATCTGGTCCTTCAGTCACTCAACAAACGTGTGCTGAAAACTCCGCTGAGTCGCGGGCTGGGAGCACACACTCCGCTCCTCCTAGAAAGGCCTGAAACCTTAACTACTACCTTCCAAATCCAATTCTGACGGGACTGCAGCTCAGCACCGGGATCCCTGCCCCAGCCAGATGCCAAAACTGGGACGGGGACCTGCCCAGACGGGGTCCCTGCCTTCACAGTCCAGAGGGAAGAAAGACAGGTGTTACTGACCAAGGCACGGCCGAGTGGCCGTCCAGCCCAGCGGGTGGGTATCCAGGACGCAGCTGACCCCACTCCTATGGAGTCACAGATGGTTTGTCTCACTAAAAATGAACAGTGCAGAACTGGGGAGGCCTAGAGGTGTCCCCCAAACTGGGACAACCAAGGAAGGCTTCTCTCGAGAGTGGGGAGCGAACACCAGGGAAGAGGTACAGCATGAGCAGAGCACAGGGGAGAGAACAGTCATGCGGGGCCTCAAATGCAACCAGCTGGCTCTGGGGAGAAGCAAAGAGCCAACGTTTCCGGGACCCGCTCTGTGTTCTCACTTCATCGTCGGAGCCACTTGCTAGGAAAGCATCAGTCCTCACTGTACGGGTCGGGAAACTGAGGCCGGTGACGGTCTCTGCCCTTGATTTGTCACAAGGTTGCCTCTTTGCTCACAAAAGGGAAAGATGGAAGGCTCAGGTGGGTCCAGCAGCTGGGGCACCCACGCCCTCCAGCGCCCAGCCTGGCGCTCAGCCCCACCCAGGCTGCTGCCCCGCTGGGCCCCTCGGCTCACAGGAAGGAGGGGACCCCACGGTTCCCCAAGGGAGGAGCAACCGGGTACCGAGGCGCCCCCAGCGTCAGTTCCACCCGCAGCCAGGAGGGGGCGTTAGTGGCAACAGCCTCTGCTCCCGGGCAGAAGGTCACCTCTCGGCAGGACATTCAAAATTGGGCTCTAAGAAACGCCACGGTTTCTCACGGCTGGCCTTCCCCCGCCCCACGGGGTAAATCCCGCCGGGCTTGGCAGCGTTTCCTGGCACCAAGGGCCTTGGGTGTTCTGGTTGAGCTCATTATTCTTCCAAGGCCCGGCCCTCGGGGTGGCCCCAAAAGAGAGGGTCACTCCAGGGCTCAGCACGAGGCCGATGCGTCCAGAAACACCGGCTGCGACGGCTTGCCCGCGGCCACCTCGAGCACCTCTGCCGACAAACTGCGCCTGGAACACGGTGCCCTTGAGCTCTGGGCTCACCTCTGGGGAGACCCCGATGGGCGTGGTCCGTGCCTGGGTGAGGAGCCGAGGCTGGGCCGGGCATTTCTTGAACCAGGAGGAGGAAGGGCCTTGCCAGGCCCCCCAACGATGACAACCTCAGCCCCACCGGCAGCCGGGGGAGCTCGGAGCGGAAGATGTGCTGCCGCATCCGCGCTCTCTTGGGTTCCCCCAGGCTGGCAAGGGGGTCTGGTTAAGGATGACAGTCCACCCCCGAGCAAAGTCTGCCGGCCCACTGCCAACCGGCCGCTCGGCCCATCCCGACCTCAGCTGTCCCCCTCCACACTTCCCGACGATGCCATCTGGTGAACCTGGGGGGCACCGTGGGCTGGGGCTCAGATATAATTGGCATCACCGGCTTCCCAGCACCAAACAGCGAGGTCCCTCATGAGGGAGAGCCTCTTGGTTACCAGGGTGACCCCCAGGGGTCCCACTCATTCATTCGTTCCTTCCTTCGTTCTTGCTCCAATTGATTCTAAGGGAAGCATTCACGAAACGCAGGACCTGACCTGTCACAGATAAAACATGGCCTGTGGTTCACCCCCAAGACGACTGTGACCCAGCCACGTGGCCTGACAGAGGCCGATGTCCCCTGTGCTGTACCCCTCCACCCCAATCCCAGCCGGGCCCGCCTAGCTCTCCCGCCCACAGTCTCACCCCTCGTGGCTCTCACAGCCCCTCCGGTCCCGGCCCAACCCCCATCCAGTCTCTCCCCCGCTCCTGCAGCCCGCCCGCCCACCAGCCCGGCCTGGAGCAAACTCACAATTGACAACATCTGTCTGCCTCGCCCTCCCTCCCTCCCACCCACGCAGAGCTAGGCCTCCCTCTCCTGCTCAGCCCTCAGCCCACAGCCAGCCCTCAGCAGCTACAGGGGTGAGTAGGAGGAGTGTCCGCTTTGGAGCCGAACAGGCTTGGGCTCCAATCCCAGCTCCAGCGCCTTCTTGCTCTGTGACCCTAGGCAGGACGCTTCACCTCTCTAAGCCACAGCTTCCTGGACGGCAAAACGGGGCTCACAATACCTTCTGAAGGTGGCTGAGGAGATGGATAAAGCTTATAAAGTTCCAAGCACACAGGGAGCTCCAGTAAACAGTGGCTGGATTACACGTGGAAGGAACAAAGGGAATTTGCTTGCCGTTGCCCGTGAAGAATGGGGGAACCAAGGCCCCGTCTCGGGGTGCAGAATGGCCCAGGGATGAGTGGCGGCCCCTCGGCCTCTCTCAACTCTGAGAAAGGCAGGCACAGGTGAAGCTCAGACTCCTGGAGATGGCTCAGTGGGGCGAGAACTTTGTGCCCAAGCTGTAGAAACGTTTGGAAATGATTCCCACTGGGGAGCCTTGAGCACTTTGGACCTTATTCTCAGAAGGACAATGCAATGTGACATCCTTCGCTCAATCCAGAAACGTGGAACATCCCCGGAATGCCCCAGGCAGCCATAAAGCTGGAACTCCCAGTGGCCGGGGTCAGCACACCCTCCTTGGGCATGATGTGCCCCCTCCCCAGCCGGGGGGTTAGTTCCTGCTCTCCCAATCCGAGGGGCCACGGGGCGCCCACGGCCAGGCTGGACGGTGACGCAGCAGAGGTCAGAGCAGACAGGACATCACCGTCCTCATTGCAACAGCTGGACACATGAGGATCCCCGCAGAGACAGCCCTTCCATTCACCACCTCTCACCCCCTTAAATTCCTTTTTTATGCCACTGTGCCAGGCACAAGGCGTCACACTCTTGTATAGAAGTAGCATCGTCTCCAACCCACTCCCCCCTCTCTGGGCATCTACGTTACTTCCGATATTTCACTATGGGAACAAACAGCTCTGGGCTGAGCACCTTCATCTGTCAACCTTGTCTTCAGATTCTAACGATCCCAACTTGGCTATTCCATTGAAACCATGTTGAGTATGACGGTCTGGTTCTATGGGCCATTATTTATCTTTCCTTATGTCCTGTAGAACAATGGTTATATATGCAGCCTCGGGTTAAAATTACTTTGGGGAACTAACTTCCTTCTGGAGGGAAGGCTTTCTGATTGTTGTTTTTGGAAGCTGAATACCCAACATTGAAAGGAATCCTTCTTTTAATTTTTTTTTTATTGTTGATGACATTATACTAAGTGAAACCAGTCACAAAAGGGCAAACAAAAGGACTGTATGATGCCACTTATATGAGGTCCTGAGAACAGTCAAATCCATGGAGACAGAAAGTAGAATGGTGGGCGCCAGGGGCTGGGGGAGTGGGAAGGGGAGTTACTGTTTAATGCGGACGGAGTTTCCATTTGGGGAGATGAAAGGTTCTGGAGATGGATGGTGGTGATAGCTGCACAACAATGTGAATGTACTTAATGCCACTGAGCTGAACACTTAAAAAGAGCTGAAATGGTCAACTGTGTGTTATGCGTAGTTTTAAATTTTTTAATTGAAGTATAATTGATTTACAATGTTGTGTTAATTTCTGCTGTACAGCAAAGTGATTCAGTTATACATATATATACACTCTTTTTTAATATATTCTTTTCCATTATGGTTTATCATAGGATATTGAATATAGTTCTCTGTGCTATACAGTAGGACCTTGTTGTGTATCCATTCTATATATAATAGCTCACATTGTTATGTATATTTTTTAAATGCAGTTTAAAAATTGAGCTTTTGTGTACCATTTTGTAGCACCCTTCATTAGGAAAGGAATTGTACGTTCTGCCGATTAAGTCACTTGCCATTTTCAATCGATGTTGTTTTCATGCACTAATCTGAACACCGACAAAGAGGATTAATTTGGGAAACTGTATTTTACAACATCCTTGTATAGCAGTTTGGTAGAGAATGCAATGTTTTCCAAGGCAAGCTATGAGGCCTCAAATGGGAATGGTGAAAATGTTAATTAGAAAGTAAATTGTGGGACTTCCCTGGTGGTGTAGCGGTTAAGAATCCATCCGCCTGGGCTTCCCTGATGGCACAGTGGTTAAGAATCTGCCTGCCAGTGCAGGGGACACGGGTTCGAGCCCTGGCCCAGGAAGATCCCACGTGCCACGGAGCAACTAAGCCCGTGCGCCACAATTACTGAGCCTGAGCTCTAGAGCCCACGAGCCACAACTATTGAACCCACATGCCACAACTACTGAAGCTTGCGCGCCTAGAGCCCGTGCTCCACAGCAAGAGAAACCACAATAATGAGAAGCTCACGCACTGCAACGAAGAGTAGCCCCTGCTCCCGCAACTAGAGAAAGCCCACGCGCAGCAACGAAGACCCAACGCAGCCAATAAATAAATAAATATATTTTTTTAAAAAGTAAATTGTAACTCTGCAACCAAAATAAAGATGATTTAAAAGTTTAAAAACAAAACAAAAATCCCCAGGGATCGTCTCTCCCCCATGCATCTGGGGCAGTGGCCAGCGGAGGGTGGGACAGGTGGAGGAGAGGCAGAAAGACCTAAAGTGCAGACTTGCTCTGGCTTTGACCTCCTGCATCACTGCGGACACCGCGGCTTGTTCATTGTACCTGGCGGGTCAGGTCGCCTCTCAGTTCTGCCCCATCACCAAACCGGGGGTGACGTGAAGCCCAAAGAGGCGTCTCTCTCCTGTCCCCACTTGTGGACATGTCCGTCAACGCCCACCCTCAGCCTGTGCATCCTGTCACACCCCAGTGTGGCACCTTCTCAGTGCTGGTCCGCCACTCCCAGAGTAGGCGGGAGCGGCTGGGTCAAGTGACTGTCACCTGGGAGTGTGACAAGTCCTTTGGCAGATGGGGCCACGGAGCAGAGGCCGCTCACTGCCCGAGCCCAGGGGAGATGGGAGGGAAGGCTTTCTGGAGGTGAAAGGGAGGCCCCTCTTCCAGCATCACTTCCCCCAACCGCTCACAGCAGGAACTCTGCAACATCAGTGGAAGGGGAAAGAGGGACGGGTGTTCCAGGCTGTGGCCCCAGTCTCTGACACAGGGCACATGGCGGGGCTGGGCGGGGGGCAAGAAGAGAACCAAGGTGTCACCCCACCTGATGCCACACCTCACTGGTACCAAGGGTTTCACAGCAGCTGACAGCATCAGACCAACCAGGCCCACCAGCAGACGCCCTGGCAGCACCTCCCAAAGGGCGTAAAATTGAGGAAACCTCAGGCACAGACACCGCCATGTCTGAGTGGCCCTCCTAAATCATGTCACGAAAGCAACCTGGAGCGACAAGGCCATTACTGTTTCTTCTGTCCCCAATCCCAGGGAGCACTGTCACCTACCCCCACCCACCGCGCGCTTACTGGTCACTCAACGCCCGTCCTTAACAGCCCGTAGGTGCTCTTAAGACAGAAGTGGGGCTTCGGGCGAGTCTGGAATCTTCTCCCTCAGATCCTTTCCCTCTCTGAGAAGACACTTCAGCAGGGTACAGTTTTCATCTCTGGTCCCTGTTAATCTGACTAGATGAGACCCACAAAGACAAAATTCCTTGTCCTTCCAAAATCTGGGGCATTAAAATGCCCTCCATGTATATGAAATGCTGAGATACAAGATGGTGGTTGGTTAGCTCTCTATTTGGTTTTAATATCCTCATTTGGAAAAATAAAGAGTTGACGCCAGGCTCATGCCCCATCTGCTCCACGGCACTGCCTAAAGCTGCAGCAGAAAGTTGGAGGGCGTCCCCGCGGTGTCCAGGACCCGCAAGACTGGGAAGCCTGAGGTGCAATGAGATGCCAGCAGGGAATTCCAGCCCAACAGAACCACGCGAGACTCAGCCCACACCCCCAGCCCCTGCGGGGCCCCCCACCTCACGAGCCTGGGGAGCCAGCAGATGCCCCTCTTAGGACCCTTCCATGCGCCAGGCTCTGAGCTTGGGGCGAGGGATCCAGAGTCAGGACCCCGTTCTCAGGGAGATGACAAGCAACTGTCACCTGGTGTGTCCCAGTACTTCTGCACCATTCTGTATGACTGGGATGAGGACAGACCCATTTCCCCTCCTCAAGACCCCATGACCCCCCCCAGGAGGAAGCAGGGCGTGCTGAGTCTGCTCTTATGGCTCCAGGCCCTGTCCTCAGCACGAGAACGGCTGGTGCCCTCACACCCCCCGACACCAGCACCCGGCACAGGGAGACGGGGTCTCGGATAGAGCACCAGCTAAAAGGAGGCAGCAGGAGACAAGGACCAGAAGACACATCTCTGGGAAGGTGAGAAGAAGCAGCTTCTACACTGCTCCCTCCAGGCAGCTCACAGTGACCTCCTGGATCAAGCCCAGTGGACGTGTGGGCCGTCCTCCCCCTGCCCGCATCTCTACAGCATCCCCCTCTGCAGGACCCAACTCCCCTGGTTCTCCTCTCACCTCTCAGACCATGTATGCACACCTGTCAAGTGTCCCCTGCACCGGGCTTTTGGAAACTGAAGCTCTGCCAGGCTGGGTGGTCAAGGGTCCCTCCTCTCCTCTGGCTAGCTCGTTCACACCCACACCAGTACAAAGGTCCTTTCCTCCGGGAAGCCCTCCCTAACTGCACCCCCCAACACACACACGTGCACACATGCGAACACGGTGCAGACATGTTTCCTTTCTTTCATGGTTTCTTTGCTCCCTGAACTTCCCAGCAATTAGCACGAATAATTAACCGAGTATGTACTTGTGCCACGAGGGCTGGACAGGCGTCTCATTCTGCACCCTGCCCCACGGCCGGTCCAGAGCCAGCACACAGTAAATGTCCGTGAAGGAATGAACGGACGAATGATCTCATGTGATCCTAGCAACTCTATGACACAGGGGACGGGAAGAGATGAAGCAAGTTGCCCGAGGCCATGGGACAAACACAGAGGCAGCACGAGAATCTGGCTGTGACTCTAAAGCTCACATCCACCCACCGTAAAACCGAAGGAGACAGTGGCTTCCCCCTGAAGCTGGACTTAAAAAACCGGAGACTTTTCAGTTAGAAAAGTGAGGCGGTTAGTTCAGTGTCCTGCTTAAGATTACGATGTGAGAGCCAAGCTGCCTGTGTTCGAATCCTGGTGCTGCCACTTCGCAGCTGTGTGTCCACAGGCATGCTGCCTGGCCTCTCTGTGCCTGGGTGGGGTGGGTCTCACACCAATAATGGAAAATGGGGATAATGACAGGCGTGGCGCGATGGGTTTCAGAGAGCGGTCTCATGTCAAAACGAGTGGCGCACGTAGGTAACGAAACTTCCAGTACATTTCACTCAACACAATCCAAAAGGAAAAATAGGTTCAAGAAAAATACTGGCTCAAAAAAAAAAAAAAAGAAAGAAAGAAAAATACTAGCTCAGCCCATTAGCATAAAAACACTGATAGCTAGCATCTAAAAACCAGTCCTGGCCATGTCCCAGCTACCACCCATGGCTCTGGGGACTCCCCTGAGGGGGTGCCACTTTGCTGCTCCTCCCCCTCAAACTGCCTGGGGGGGGCTCAGTGCCGTGGTCCCTTGTCCTCTCCCCCCACTGCCCCCACCTCCCTGGGTGGCCTCATCCAGCCTCCCCTATCGGCCGAGACTCCCACACTTCTGTCTGCAGGCTGGTCTCGCCCATGAGCCCAGGCTCCCCCGGGACGTCTAATAGGAAACTTAAGGTTTCCAAACAGGACTCTGATCCCCACCCCTGTCCGGCTTCTCCACCTCAGTAATTAGCAGTCATCATGCATCCAGAGGCTGGAGCCAAAATAACTGGGCCAGGCTGAATTATTCCATCTCCCTCCCCCTCCACATCCAAGCCCTCAGCGAGTCCTGTCCACTCTACCTCCCAAACGCCCTAGATCTGCCCACTTCCCTCTGGCCCGCAGATCCCTCCCCCCCCGCCCCCCGCCCCCGACCAGGGCATCTTTGGCCCTGGACCCTGCAGGAGCCTCCGCCCAGCTTATTCCACCTCCATTCTGGTCTCCCTATAATCCATTCACCATGCAGCACAGAGGGACTTCGAGAAGTGTGAGTCAAGGAATGTCACTCCCCTGCTGAAGATCCTCCAGAGCCTTCCCCGAGCATCTAGGAGAAAATCCACAGTCCACACCCTCATTTTTGAGGCCCTGCACGACTGCCTTGCCCCTCCCGCCTTGGCCACCCTCTCGGGCACCCCCCCCCCCACTCGCCTCCCTTCACATCACCTCTCTGGTCCCTCTGGTACACCTGGTCCCACCTGGGGGCCTTTGTGCCGGCTGTCCCCTTTGCCCAAACGCTCTGCCCCAGGTCTTTTCACAGACGGCTCCTCGCCACTCACGTCTGAGCTCAAGTATCACTTGCTCTCACTCGCTACCCCCCTCCCCCGACACCCACTTTGAGAGCCACTCGTGTCCCACTGTCACAGTGTGTTACAGTCACTATGGCACGGATGCCCACGATACTTTTTCTTAGTGCATCTGTTTCTGTGTTTACTCTCAGTGTGTGTCGTGGGTTCAACGGTGGCCCCTAGAAAGATGTGTGCATGTCCTGACCCCTGGAACCTGTGCATGTGACCTTATTTGGAATAAGAATCTTTGTAGATGGAATGAAGTATCTCAAGATGAGATCATCCTGGATTATCCAGGTGAGCCCTAAGTCCCATGAAAGTGTCCTTAGAGATGCACAGAGGAGATGCAGGAGGGGGCCACGTGAAGATGGAGGCAGAGACTGAAGGGATGCAGCCTCAAGCCAAGGAGGGGTGCCCCAGAGCCGTGGAGGAAGGGAAGCCCTCGGACACCTTGATATCTGACTGCTGGCCTCCAGGACAGAGGGTTAAACTTCTGCTGTTTTAAGCCACTAGGTTGCAGCAATTCAGCCCAGAGCCACAGGAAGCTCACGCGGTACACAAGCTCCAGGATGCAAGGGCCTTATCTGGCCTGTGTCCCTGGGGCCTCTTCCACGACCTGACTCCTCAGTGAGCGTCTGCGGAATAAATGGATGCACAAGCTGACACACGACGGCTGCGCGACACAAGCTGACACACGACGGCTGCGCGACAAGCAGCTCCTCAGGGGCCACACCAGGCTCAGAGGAGACACTTGGGAAGTGTCTGCTGAGTAAAACTGAAAACCAGCCTACAAATGACACCACTTTGCAGCTAAGTGACCTCAGACAAGCCACTTCCCCCTTCTGGGCCTCAGTTTCCTCACCTATGTAAAGGGAGTGGGTCAGCTGATCTTCGATTTCCGTATCCCGATAGACAAACCAGGCCTCCCCAAATTCTGCTCAAGTGCCCATCACAAAACCCGCCCTGGGCCCCACTGGACCCACGGCTGGTTCTTTGGCTCTCACACCTTTGATACAAACCATGAAGAGTAAGATCCCAGTGGATCCAGACCCCTGTCTCTTCTGGTATTCCCTCTGAGTGGCCTGAAGCTGGCCATGCACGTAACAGCACACATCACGAACCCTTCACTGGGGGAAAAGAAGGCTCTGGGCCCCTGGCCTTGGGAAGGAATAACCGGGCGCCCTTGCCCATTGGATCCCCCAGGAAGTCGGGGACAGAGCTGGGCGGGAACCTAGTTTCCAGACTCCTGGCCCCGGCCGTGTCGGCCCAGCGCTCTGACAAGTTTCCTTGGCAAGGCCGGCGGCGGTGTCCCCATGGATTAAGCAGGAACATGACTTAAACAACTTCCAGGGCTGTTCTCTTCAGAGGCCGGGCCTGCCCTGCCGTGTCCAGGACCCAAGATCAGCCAAGAGTACTCTCCTTTACAGAGGTGCCAGGAAAGGGGCGACTCTCTATCCTGAGGACAGTTCTGGACCGGTCCCAGCATCCTGAGGCCACAGCCAGCCAACCCCTGCAGGGGGATGAGCACTACGGGCTCTGGTTCTTTGGGGGGCTCCTCGGCGCCACTCCAGATGGCAGGAAGGAGGCCCTGACGCAGGCCATACCTGAGGGAGAGCTGCGACCAAGCCAGACCCCGGGCTGGACAGCCCAGCCAGCACAGGGCAGGCTCGTCCACAGATCTGAACCAAGACGGGTGCTGTCGTCTGGGGGGCCACCTCCCATTAAGCCAGCTGCGAGCCCCTCCAGGGCCCAGGCTGTGGCTCCCACTTCTGTGGTCTCCCCCGTCACCCCCCATGGAAAATGCTTGTCCTTTCAAAGGAGCCCCTAGTACACACAGCACTCGTTTCTGGCGCTGAAGGGCCTGTCCAGCCGACTGGTTAGGAGCACGGGGTCCCGAGTCCTCTATTTACTACCACATCGTCCTGAGCGAGGACTGGTTGCCAGCACTGGATTTTAAACGCCCAAGATCACAGTGTTTTTACGCTAATGGGCTGAGCCAGTATTTTTCTTGAACCTATTCTTCCTTTTGGAGCCTGTCGCCCGCTAGAGTATATGCTCTGGGCCTTAGTTTACATGCCTGTAAAGTGGAAATAACAGTAGTACCTACTTCATGGGGCTGTCGAGAAGGACTAAGTTAGTAACTAAATGTAAAAGACTTCAATTATCATAATTTCCTAGGGCAGAGAGTTTTCATTCTGTTTTTAAGGAAACAGAGCAGAGAGCATGTGGGAGTCGGTCAAGCTCTCTCGAATCACTTTCAGGGCTGGGACCAGTCTCCTAACCCTGGTCAAGTGCTGACCCCCAGCAATGGGTGGGTGGGTGTAGGACCCTCCAGTCCCAGCCTCTCGTTATGACCAGCCTGGGGCTTAAAGGCAGTGACCAGTGGAAAGAGTGCTGGCCGCAAAGCACAGCCTCCGGTCCAGCCATGCCTGCTACGAGCTGGATGATTTGGGACAGATGCCTTGGCCTCAGCGCCACACCCTCTGAGCTCTGAGCTCCCCTCCAGGCTGAAGGGTCTCTGATCCCAGGAAAGTTGACATAATGGGTGCCCCCCCCCGCCCATTTCGTTATCTGGCCACATTTGAGACCATTACAGGGAAACTGGAACCATATGAAGCCTGCAAAAGCATTATTAATGAAATTGTTATAATTTGATGTTTTGCAAAAGAAAAACCTCTTATTATGTAAAACATACTGGCAAAATACTCCCTATCAGAACTGTTTTCCTGCAAAGCTGCTTCACCCGCAGTGTCCACTGCTCAGAGCTCCACCTTCAGAGGAATGGGGGGGAGGTGTGTGCAGGGTGTTGGGGAAGAGGCTGCTGGGGAAGGGGCTGCTGGAAAAGGTGCTAGGCACGGCGGTCTTTCCCAAGCATGAGGAGGAGGCAGAACTCCTAGAAGTCCCACGTTCTCTCTCACCTTCCGGACCTTTGTCCATGCTGTTCTCTCTGCCTGGGACACCCTCCCCACCCTCCTCCCAGCCCTCCTTCTGTTCCTTCACATCCCAGTTTGCATGCTGCTTCCTCCGGGAAGTCTTCCCTGACTCACTCCCAGTTGGAGCTGGTTTGTAATTGTTCACTTTTCTGGATCTCCCAGGAGATGTGCCCCATGGGCAGAAGGGCCAGGTCTCTCTTCCTCCTTGCCGTACCCCCAAGACCTAGAACAGTGTCTGGCACAGAGCTGGCCCTCAGCAGATATTTCGCGTACAGATGATTGAATGCCTAAGGAGGCCAGCTGAGGCCACTCTGCATGACCTTTACCAACACGGCTTTGGCACTCGACAGCTGCCGCAGGTTCTGTGGCCCTGTTGGGCCTCCTTCCCAGCTCCTGGCTGGGGAAATGCAGTTTTAGTAGTGCAATCTTGGGGAAAAGGATACTGTCCTATCCTACTCTAGGAAGGGAACATCACAAATAACAGATAATAATAATACAGCTACCACGACAGGCATCGTCCTATGTTCTCTCCCTCAATCCTCCAGCCAAACTAAAAAGTTGGTCTCTGTTATCTCCATTTTACATATGAGAAAACCACCAGATCGGTCTGTGGTTCTTTCCTGAGGGATGACAGGCAAAGATGTTTGCAGTCCCACAAACGCTCCTGGCAGCCTGCTGGGTCCCAACGGTGAGTCACGCTCCCCCGCCACCATCAGAGGCAGCAAATGAGCCCAAGTTGGGAGTGGCCTTGGGCAGTGCCAGGAGGGGTCGTGACCCAGAGCTGAGGCTCCGCAGGAGAGGCCCTGGCACTGCACCCCCAGGGCACACTGTCACGCTCCAGCAGCCCCATCAGCCTGCCCAGCCCCTGCCACCCAACTGGGAAACTTCTAGGAGCGGCAGCGGTGCCGCCACGTGTCTCCAAGCCAAGTCCTCTCTCCCCTTTGTTCTCCTCCCAGCGATGTTCTCTGTAATCAGTCAGGAAGGCTGCCCGGCTGGAGCCAGAGGCCAAGAAGTCTTGGAGAAAACACAACCGTCTTTCTCAACACCGTCCTTCTCTCTACTCCCGCCCACCCTGGCTCTCAGGAAAACCCAACTGGACAGATGGATACAGGACAGACCGGTGGTTCCAACTCTGCCCCCTGGCACAAAAGTCCAGCCCCCTTCTGCGTTTCCGTGGCCAGGTCACCAAATGGGTTTCAGCAGATTAGCCAAAAGGCTCACCATCGAGGCCTTTTCCATGATCACTTTTAAACTGCATGTTTCCTCTTGGACCCCGCAGCTGTACGGAGGGTGGGGACAGTGTCACCCTCGCCTTACAAGGCTTCAGGGAACCTTACAGCTTCTGAGTTTCCAGGCACAGAAAGGAACCAGGCAATTTTCTAACTCTCTCTCCCCAAACCATACTAAACTTGTTGAAACTCAAAAGAGGGACCTCCCAAAAGAGACAAAGGACCACAGCACTCTCATCAGTGTGCAATTAAGGTTTCCTTTATACACTTCAAGTTAGGACCTTCTCTATGAAGAAGATGGTTGTAAACCATCAGTCAGGCTTCAGCCTAGCAAGTCTCGGTGCTCCTTCAAAGCTGGACACTGCCAGGCTGCAGGGGACCCTTCTCAAACAGTAGGCAGAAAAGAACAGCGATGGAGTATCTGGGGACTCGGGCTCAGGAAAGTTCAACTAAGCTTTCTCTCTGCGCTTCAGTTTCCTTGGGTGTAAAATACAGGAGGTTCCGGGGCCCCTTCCATTTCCAACAGGAGTCTTGTGTGGCCCCCCAGTCTAAGGCCCCCCTGGGCTTTCACTCCAGCCAGGGGTCACCAGAATTCCCTTCTTTCCCTGCCTGCCTGACCAGCTCCTGCCCAACCAGCTCCTGCCCAAACGCCATCTCCTCCAGGAAGCCTCCCGTAAGCCCCAGGGCCTGGGATGGCTCCTGCTGCCAATGCTGAGCCCTGCACCTCCCCCCCCACCACGAGATGTCCCCCCCAGACATGCCCAGGATGGAGCCGATGCCTGGAGCAACCAGAGCTCCGTGAAGGTCTGCTGCAGGGAGCCACTGAGCCAAGAAACCTCTGCCCAGCTCTCCCCCCCGCCCCCCGTCAGCCTCTCCGGGAATCCCTGAATCCTGGCAAAGCATTAGCTGCGACCAGTGACCTTTGACAGAGGAGGAGGGTGGTCCCCAGAGAGTTTAAAAGAAACTCAACTAAGCCAGAGATAAAGAATCTGGGATGCCAAGGGTGGTCGGGGCTCTTATCTGGGCCTGGCCCCAGGAAGGCTGGCCTGGCTAATGACTGATGAGCCACGGGTCAGCAGAGAGGTCAGAGGTCATGGCTGTGATCGGCAGGGCCTTGTGGTCACCCCCGAGGAGCTAGGCCTTGAGGATTAAGGAAGAAAGGATGAACCGGGTGCTTGCCATCCCAGCGCTGTCAGTCCCAGGGCTGGGAGCTCTGGGCCACGGGTCTGCTGGTGGAGACCCCCCTGGCAACCTTCTGCCACCAGGTGGCTGGGTTTGGAGGTGGCCTGTCCCCAGCCACAGCTCAGTCTGGAGCCTGGCAGAACCCCGTGTCTTGAGGTCCTCGGTGTCTCAGGTGGGCAGGCAGGGGTCTTCACACACACAGCCATGGCCCTGAACACCTTCAGCCCACTCCCTTCCTCTCTGCTTTCTTCATGTCCGCCTCCTACCCCATGACTGCTTTTGTCTCTTGGGCAAATTACCGTCCCCGCTGCCCAGCAAGCTGGGTACCACAGCGCCTGCGCAGGGGTGGAAGTGGGGGCAGTGGGAACAGGTACGCCAGGGGCACTCCAGGTGCAAGGAGCAGGCACGGGGTGGCGCAAGGTCGGGGGGGGGGGGTCCTTGGCAACCACCAGCCAGCCTTCCTCTCCCCCAGCCCGCACCCTGGCCCCAGGGGGTGGGTGGGCGCTAGGGTGGGCAGGGTGGATGCGAGAGGGCCGGCAGGAGGATGTGTTTGGAGGGATCCGTCTTTAAAACAAATTCCCACGTCAGCGAGGTGATCAGGACCGAAGCCAGGAGACGGGTGGGGGGGTGGCGGGAGCGTCGCCGGGGCCTGGCGGCAGCGCAGCACAAACACCGCGAGGACCGCGGAGGGGCGCAGCGCCGGTCGACGCTTCCGGGCGCCGGCAGCTCCAAAAGTCGCACGGGGCGCGGGTCCGGGCGGTCGGGGTGTCGGGGAGTCACTAACGCGGGGGCCGTGGGCTCGGGGCGCTCCCTCCCCCCCCGGCGCGCCCCCGCGCCCCTACCTTGGGCCGCCAGCAGCGAGAGGCCGCCGAGCAGCAGCAGCGGCAGCGGGACCCGGCGCGACGGGGCGGCGCGCTCCATGGGCGGCGGGCGGCGAGCGGCGGGCGGACAAAGGCGCGGGGCGCGGGGCGCGGCTCTCGGCTCCGGGCGCGGCACGCGGGCAGCGCGGGCTCCGAGCTCCAGCCGAGCCTCCGCAGCCAACGCAGGGCCCCGGCCGCGCGGTTCAATTATCCCGCCCCGGAGGAGGGCGCGGCGGAGGCGGGGCCGCGGGGCGCCCGCTCCCCTCCCCCCTCGACCGCTCCCCGCCCGGGACCTCCGGGGCCCTCCCTCCTGGCACCCCAGGCCCGAGGGGCGCGCAGGCCCACGGCCGGGCTGGGAGCAGGGACCCCAGACTTCCCCCTGGTGGGGGCCGGGGAAGGGGGGCGCAGTCGGGCGGGAGGCACCCCCCCTCACCCCTCACCCCCCCCTGCGCCAGTGAAACCCGATCCCCTCCCCACCCATCGGCCGCAGGGGCGGGCTGGGTAGCAAAGGTTAGCTCCGCCCGACTCCGCCAAAAGGGAAGTCAGGCGGCGAGGGGTCCCCAGGGTCGGAGGCGCCTTCTGAGGGGGAATAAGGGTGGTGACCATTCGGGGGTCTCCCTGTGGGACCCGGCCCCCGAGTAATGCCCCGAACCCGCGGTCTGCGGGTTTCGCGCCTTCTCCAGCCCTGCGCGCGGGTCGCCGGGGGCTCTGCAGGTCGGTGGCTAACTCCAGGTGTGTCCCGGGCTGCGACCTGGCTCTGCCCTCAGGGGACCGCCAGTGGGGCGGGCAGCGGACAGACTCCACCAACATCCCAGCGTCCGTGGAGGGGGATGAACCCGGGACACCCAACCGCGGGGAGAGAGAGATTCTTTTTGCCAGAGAGGAAGCAGCCTTTGCGCTGGGCCTGTGTAGGAATTCATGGCTGCAACCAGTCGGTGGTTACTGAGGATGAATTAGTCCGTTGGGACCATAAATCGATTTATTTAAAAGAAGAAGAAAAACGAAAACAAAACGTGTGCGGGTGAAGATGGGGAGCAATGGGGTGAGACCCACAGGAACACCATTAGCCAAGTGTAGGGGTCCCCTGACCCAGCAGTCCCACTCTGGGTTACACCCAGCAGAAAGGCATATACGTGTCGTGCAGTGTGCACCAAGAGACAGAAAGTCCTGTACCAGAGTGTTCACTGTAGCACAGTTCATAACGGCTTCCAACAAGGAAGGCCCCAACCTCACCAGCAGCATAATGAAAACGCTGGGCAGTCAGGTTGGAGCACTACACAGCCCTGAAAAGTGAGAGCTCTGCACCCCAGGCAGCTACAGGGAGACTCTCAGACACGTGCCAGACACTGAAGAACGCTTCCTGCAGGATTCTGTTGTTATGAAGAACAGGAGCAAGTTAGAAGTCAGGAAAGTGATGACCTTGGGGATGGGTTAAGCACTGGAGGGGGTATGAGGCAGCTTTCTCTGGGCCAGTTAGGATGTTTTTTAAAATCTGTGTATTGGTTTCAAGGTTGGGTTCAGTGTGTGAAATTTTATGAAGCTGCTCACTTATGACATGTGCCCTTTTCTGAATGAATGATAGATTTAAAAATCAAAAACAGAAAGACAGGGCTTCCCTGGTGGCGCAGTGGTTAAGAATCCACCAGCCAATGCAGGGGACACGGGTTCGAGCCCTGGTCTGGGAAGATCCCACATGCCGCGGAGCAACTGAGCCCGCGAGCCACAACTACTGAAGCCTGCGCGCCTAGAGCCCGTGCTCCACAACAAGAGAAGCCACTGCGATGAGAAGCCTGGGCACCGCAACTAGAGAAAGCTTGTGCGCGGCAACGAAGACCCAACGCAGCCAAAAAACAACAACAACAGAAAGACACAACGCTCATCTCCCCACAGGTTACCTCCTAAGTTTGAGGTTTGCAAAGAGCCCAGAAAAGCTCATGAAAGGGGCCTGCTTGCTAATGGCCTCCTGGGTTAAGGAGGCTTCCCAGAAAAGGGACGTGGGACCGGCCCTTGAAAGACGAGCAGTAGAGGGAGAAGGGTTTCCTGGGCAGAGGGAGTAGCATCTGCAAAGTGTGGAGGCACCAGAGACCCTGGGCAGCTCAGGAAGATTATCCGGTCCATTTTGACTGGACGATGTGGGTCCCTGAAGCCCACAGATGTGCTATGGTGAGGCCCTGAAGGCAGTTGGATAAAGGGTGAGTGGGGAGCTCTAAGCTGGAGGCAGATTGGAGACTCATTAGTACTTTAATATTAATTTGATGTTTTTAAGCCACGGGAGAATCAGGGTGCCATGGAAGGAGGTTAGAGAACCAGGGAAAGTGTAGTGTGTGTAGCAGATTATATGCTCTTATGTTATTTCATTAATACAACAGCCCCAGGAGGCTTTAGTACCCCTATTCTGCAGATGAGGAAACCAAGGCTCAGAAAGGTGAGGTCATTGGTCAAATTCTCATGACCAGTGATTGGCAGCTCTGGGATCTGAATCCAGGCCATATGACTCCCAATCCCGGGCTCATCTGTATCCAGGGTTCTGTTTTTCACCGAACATTATAGCATAAACATCCCCCCTCTTATTAGAAATCTACATTATACATCCAGTGAGTGAATAGTATAAAAGTTGTACACACGTTTACTTAACCACTCTCCTATTATTGGACATTTAGATCATTTCAACGTTGGGGGTTATAAATCATGCTGCAGTGAAACCTGTGTGCTCTGGGCTCAGCTCCCCACAGGGATACACTAGAAGAGCACATGCTACACCCAGGAATGGGCTAATTCACATCCCCAGAGAGAGACAGGAGCTGAGCCGTGGGTGTCTCCACCTCCTCTCCAGCACGAATATCTTTGTTTAATCTGGGCTATTTTCACAGTCAAAAGGACGGGTGTCTCGATGTTTCAATGTATATCTTTAATCATCACAGAGGTTGAACATTTTTCATATTTGTATTTCTCTTTCATAACTTTTATTCATTTATTTTTATAATAGCAGAATTGTTTATTCCAGTGAAAATCTAGAAAAAATGCAATGTCCGACAATAGCTTATTTATGGTATGTATGATTGAATTCAACAATGTCAATAGTCAGTGATTCAACAGAATATTGTGCCAGAGTTGAAAGGGCTAAATACAATGCTTTAGTAGAAATATGATCTTTGTGAACTAATATTATGTAAAAAGAAAAACAAGATTGAGTGTGAATGTATAGATTCACACTGCAGTTATGACTCTGTAAAAGCTATAGTCATGCAGCTAAAGATCAAAAGGGAGCTAAATGAAAGTGGATGTTGTGTTTGACTCGTGAAAATGTTGTTATTTTTAATTTTTATTTTTTAGGATACAATTGAGACAGGGAGGAATAATTGTACCAGAAACCTGGAGTGATATAACTCCTGCACATAAACTTGACTCTGAGTTTCTTGGCAACCAAAGCAAAAATCAAATTATGATCACTTATGCAGTCCCTGTTTTCTGACCAAAGGAAATGTATCATTTTATCTGGAGAGACAAGTTTCTTTCTGGCACGAAATTCTAATCATTTTCTTTCTGGGTCTTGAGGTAAGACTCAGGAAACTTGCCGAGCTGCACATTTGCCTGTAGTTTGTGGAAGATGGGATGGTCTTCAGAGAGGTTCCAAGGGGGGAATTAGGGACCAAGGGGGCCCCCCCGCCACCTGGCCCCCAGTCCAGGACAAGATGACACACACCCCTCGGATTCTGCTCCAAGCAGGAAGTCATCCGTTATGTCCCGTTGTGACAGTCCAGCTTTCTCCCATCTCTGAGGAGCAGAACAAATGCTTGCCCTCCTCCCCATAACAAATAACTCTCCATTTTGTTTGAAAGATCATTGTTGGCACACGTGGACTGTTTTTCCCTAAGTCAGAAAACAAATGTCTTTGACACTGCCCAGCCTCTGGAGGACAGGACCGCTATGGTTTCTCGCATGAGGTGCTGCTACCCAGCCGGGTGGTTTTCTCAGGACAATGGCTGCCCTGGCCCCTGCCCACCGCTCCAGGCTCATCTTGGCCCTGCACCCCTCACGCCCTGGCGGCAGCCCCCTGGCCTTTGCATGGCTCCTAGAACACCCCAGCTCCTCCCCTCTCTTCCTGCCTCTCTGCTGGGCCAGCCCCGTCCGGTCCTTCAGGTCTCAGCCAAGATGCCACCCCCTTCATGACACTTCTCCCTTTCATACTCCTTTCTTTCTTTGTTAAAGTGTTGGTTTTCTCTCCACCCACTAACCCACTAGCTCCCTGAGGGCAAGGACTGTGTCTGCACACCTTGGGTGCCCAATAAATCCTGTCGAGGGACTTCCCTGGCGGTCCGGTGGTTAAGACCCCGCGCTTCCACTGCAGGGGGCGAGGGTTCGATCCCTGGCTGGGGAGCTAAGATCCTGCATGCCACAGGGCAGAGCCAAAAAACAAATCCTGTCTAGTGTGTGAATGGAGAAGCGGCCTTTCCAGCAGCTGGCAGTGCAGCACGGAGAGCAAGCAGGGCTCTGAGTCAGAGCCACGCCCAGCATCACAACCTCCACTGAGATGGGCATCCTCTCCCCCACGTGACGGCTGGGGAGACTGTGGCTCAGGGGGGTGGCAGAGCTGGCGCCCAGTGTGGCCCCAGACGCTGCCTTCTGCCAGCCTGGGAACTGGCCCAGGGCTGCCATCCAAACACCTCCGCTCCTGAGCCCATTCACCGCCCCCTCTGGGTCCCTTCTCCACTCCACTAGCGTCTTTCCTCATGCAGAAGGTATTCTTCAGAGGCGCAATTGTGTGACTAGGGGGACGAGCGCAAAAAGTCCCAACCCTTCAAGTGGGCTCCCAAAATGAGAGCTTCCAAATTGTGCCAAGTACACAAGCTGTGGAGAAGCCCTGGGCTCTCCCGGGCCTCCCACAGACGCCTCTCTCTCCTGACTCTTACACCTCGAACCTGTGCCCTCCACGCAGCATGGCAGCCCCCGTCGCCAGGGCCGCCAGCGCCCGGGAAGTGACCGGAAGTCCCTGCCTGGGCCCGTCTCATTCGTCCACCTCCCCGCTGACGGCGAAGGACGTAGTTCCCATCTGTCCCGCACCTTCGCACGTCTCCGCCTTTGACCCCATTTCACTCTGCATGAACCCTCTTTCACAGCAGGGGGGGCAGGACCATAGAGGAAACTGCCAGCCTCACGTGGGCAAGCAGCAGGGCCAGAATGCTCCCAGGCATGTCTGGGTCCTGAGCCCACGCATTCATCACCAGCCCACAGTGCCCACCAGCATGGTGGCAGGTAGTTGGTGAGTGAGTGTCCTGGGCTGAATTGAGTCCCCCGCAAAAGTCACAAGTCCTAACCCCCCGTACTTCAGAATGTGACTGTATTTGGAGACCAGGCCATTGAAGAGGGGATCACATTAAATGAGGTCATTAGAGTGGTCCCCCATCCAGTAGGACTGGGGTCCTTAGAAGAAGAGGAGGTGAGGACACAGACACACACAGAGGAAAGACCATGTGAGGACATGGGGTGAGGAGAGCCGTCTACACGCCAAAGAGAGAAACCTCAGAAGGGACCAGCTCTACCAACACCTGGATCTCGAACTTCTGGCTTCCAGAAATGTGAGGAAATACCTTTCTATCTTTTAAGTCCCCCAATCTGTGGTACTTTGTTATACGGCACTAGCAGGCTGATACAGTTAGAGAGGGGTTTGGAAGAGGTATTCCGTGTCTGTGGTCGGGGACTCTGTAAATAGGCGTTGGGACCAGGGAAGGAAGCAGGTGGGGGCACAACAAGGTCCGAGGGACTTTTATTACCTCAGCTGTCCTGGAACTCTCCGTAGATCAGAAGAAGAATTATCAGGGCAAATTCAAATAAAAACTGCCATCGTTTAATTTTCTGTGAAAACATAGTTCTCCAGGAGCTGTACTCTGCTTTGGAGACTATATAAAGCTGCTGCCTCGCACAAACGAAAGCCCAGAAATCAGAAAAGCCCGTGATGAGAGCCTGACGTTGGGGGTAGGGGTATGATATGCGGCTGTCCTGAGAGCAGGGAAGTGGAAATGGGAAAGGTGATTGTTATAAAGATTAAAACCATTGGAGCTCCTGTGGTCAAAGAAGAAAAGAAGGAGGAGGAGGAGGAGGAGAAGCAATTCCATGGCTGAAGCACATGTAATTTTGTTTTGACAAAATGAAACTCTAACTGCTGAGGTTCTGGAAAACCTCTCTCCGGATGCCCTGGGGGCAGCAGTGGAGGTTGGGAAGACTTGAGTTGGGATTTTTGCTTGTTTCAGGGCAGATTTGCATTTCTCTCGTTGTTGGCCGCAGACAAAAGAATGATGATTTTTAAATTTCCTGCTAGTCCAGAAAAGTGAATGGGATTATAATAGGCATCTATCCGTTTTCCACCTTTGTTTGAGAGATTCCCCATTTTAGAGCCTCACGGGGAGGCACTGCTTTCTTCCCACTGCAGAAACTAAACCCTCACGTCCCCACAGCAGCCTCCCTTGAAGCTAGGGTGCTGGCCTGTGACCAAGGCGAGCCAATCTCATGGAACTACCCCAGATTTTGTAGAGGCAGCTGGTGATGGAAGGAAACGAGGCTGGTGGCGAATCCATTTTGTTAGCAGTTAAAAGCAGCAGCAGCAAGAACATGGAATTTCTAGGGTCGGTGCTGGAAGCAGAGCAAGCCGTGGCATCCGGTGCTGAGTGGCATGGTGGTAGCTGGCAGTGACATCACCTGACTGGTTTTGTGCCCTGAATTTGGCTGTAGCCCTGGCTTTACTCCAAGTGTCCCTGGTCTAGCCCAGGTTTAGGCCTGGTCTGCAGTATTTCTGATAATTCTACAAGCTACCCAATACCATTTCGATAAATTTCTTTCTATTTATTTCAACCAGAGTTGGCTTCCACAGCTTGCAACTAACAGTCGTGACTGATACGGGGATTGTTACAGAATTAGTGGAGGACAGTCCCCTAAGGATGGTGGACGCTGAACAGGGGCCTTAATTTGATTGCATCTGGATGTAACATCTGGACATGAGGTTGGTTGCCTCTGGGTGGGGGAAAGGTAATAACTTTGTAGTGGAATGTGAGATAGTTGGGTTGAGTTAAGCAAAAACAAGTTTGTATGTAGAGAGCAAGGGGGTATGGGTGTATTGAGTAGCCAAGGGGTGGAATGTGGTAGGCACCTTTGAGAAATGAAGCCCAGCCCATGACTCCCTCTTCTTTGAGAGCTGCAACTTTTTTTTTAATGTAAACTTTACTATTTTAACCTTTTTTTTTTTTTTTACTTTTTTTTGGCCACGCTGCACAACTTGTGGTATCTCAGTTCCCTGACCAGGGATTGAACCCAGGCCGCAGCAGTGAAAGCACTGAATCCTCACCACTAGACCACCAAGGAACTCCCTGAGAGCTGCAGCTTTTATTAAAATTTTGCAGTTTTTTTTTAAAGTGCAGATCTTACATCTTAATTCTTTAGTTCTGAGCACTTTATATTTTTTATTGTCATTCTGAATGGAATATTTTTCCCATCACGTTTTCTAATTTGTTACTGCTGATGGAAAGGAAAGCTATAAGTTTTTACATATTCATTATGGACAACCATGTGTACATTATGTACAATTATATTTATTACCATGAGATTTATAATAGAAACATAAACACAAATGGAAACATAATAACTAGTGTGTAATATAGAGGAATAGTTAAGTAAATACATGACAGATCCCCACTATGGAAGATCATGTAATTGTTTTTTTTTTTTTTCATTTTTATTGGAGTGTAGTTGATTTCTCAGGGAACTATTAAATTTAAACTATGAAGTCTGTTGCAACAGAGGTGCTTGTTTTTTAAATAAAATAAAAAAGCAGAACTTAAAATTGGATATACACCAGGCTTTGTTTTTCTGTTTTTTTTAAAAATTAATTTATTTTATTTATTTATTTTTGGCTGTGTTGGGTTTTCGTTGCTGCACGTGGGCTTTCTCTACTTGTGGCGAGCGGGGGCTACTCTTCATTGGGGTGCGCGGGCTTCTCATTGTGGTGGCTTCTCTTGTTGCGGAGCACGGGCTCTAGGTGCGCAGGCTTCAGTAGCTGTGGCACGCAGGCTCAGTAGTTGTGGTGCACGGGTTCAGTTGCTCCGTGGCATGTGGGATCTTCCTGGCCAGGGCTCAAACCTGTGTCCCCTGCATTGGCAGGTGGATTCTTAACCACTGCGCCACCAGGGAAGCCCCAGGCTTTGTTAAATTGTATATAAATATGAAGACTACTGGAAGAAAAAGGCAGTGTCATTAGGACAGTGGCATTTGCTGGTCTTTCTGCCCTGCATATTTGTTCCTCTGTACATGTATTACTTTTACATTAAAGAAAAAAATCTAAGACAGGCCACAGGAGTGGTTCTGTAGAACTTGTTTTTACAAAGTTGGAAGTTCTATCTCTACCCTAAGAAAACCAGCCATTGTTTCTTTGTTTTGAGTTTTTTAGGTTTATAACATACTTTTAACTGTAACCACATTGCAGAAGATTGGGAAGACGGAGAAAAAATTTACCCGTAATCTCATCCTCTTGACACAAGTAGAATGGTGGTACATTGAGTTCCAGTGTTTTATATGCACAGTTTACGCAGCTCGTCTCGGGGCACATGGTTTGCAGCCTGATTTCCTTAATTAACCTCTTCTCGTAGCCGTGCTCCGCGCTGCTGCAGAGCCTCCCCAGCCATCCTTGCCAGTGGCCGATAAAACGCCATCAAGTTGGGGAAATATCAGCTCATCCCCTGTTGGACAGACAGGTTGAGTCCAGTTTCTTTGCTGTTATAGGAAATACTGCAAGGACTGTTTATTTGTTCGCGAGCCTTTCCATATTTGGGGTTATTTCTTTAGGACAGATTCCCAGAAGTCAGATGAACAGGTCAAAGGGCACATGCTGCTCTAATGAGCATCTCTTTCTAAGTTGGCCCAGACACCTGCCGTTCGCTGGAAGGACAAATGGTTCTAATTAAATAAAGGCCTGAACTTTCTTCATAGGTTCCAGCTGCGTGTATGGGGGAGTCGCCGGGGTCTTTGTGACCAGAGCAAACTTGTTAAACTAAAAGGTGGGGGCAGAGTATCTCTGTAGGTAGTGTTTTTCTAAAGGAACACAACAATCTTTTGATTGTATGGATTCATATTTTAGGACAATCTGTATAGCTGTGAGCCTTACCAAGTGTCTGCTTTGCTTAACAAGGAGCAGACCCACCAGGCCTTCCCTGAAGCCACCATCATTCCTCCTTACAACTCAAAGTTTATGAAGTGCTTCCATCTCTCTTGCCACAAATTGCCCCCGTTCTATGGATGAGAAAACTGAGGCCGAAATAGGTGAAGGGACTTGGGAGCACACAGCAATTAAGTAGCAAAACCAAAGCTCAATCTCGTCCCTCCAGCTCCAGGGCCACTTCAGAATCAATCCACGTGGGACTGGATTTGTTCATTCACAAAGACTGAGCACAAATCTGTGCCAGGCCTGGAGGTGTCCGGCCCGGCTCCCAGGAGCTCACGGTCTGGGGGAGGCCACAGGTGCCCTGAGAAGACGCAGGATGCAGGGAGCAGGAGGGCTCTCAGGCATGCCCAGCAGAAGTTTGCCGGGTGGGCAAGGAAAGAAGGAGGAGAGTGAGTGGTGCATTTGGGCAAGTGGGCCCTGGGCCTGGCTTTCAAGAAACTCAGCTCCAGGTCTCCCGGATGGAGACAGTGTGTGAAGCAAACCCTAAAGGAAGATGGTCAGGATTCCCCTGTACACATAGAGCACCAAGGGACAAGGTTAGAGGACACCGCAGCCCTGTCTAGCCCCATCTCACTCCTGGCAGGGTCTCCTGATGACTAAGAGCAAGCTTTGACCTCACAGACCTCTGTTAAAACACTGCCTCTGGGACCTCCCTGGTGGCGCAGTGGTTATGAACCCGCCTGCCAATGCAGGGGACACGGGTTTGAGCCCTGGTCCGGGAAGATCCCACATGCCTCAGAGCAACTAAGCCCGTGCGCCACAACTACTGAGCCTGAGCTCTAGAGCCCGCGAGCCACAACTACTGAGCCCACGTGCCACAACTACTGAACCCGCATGCCTAGAGCCCGTGTTCCGCAACAAGAGAAGCCACCGCAATGAGAAGCCCGTGCACCGCAATGAAGAGTAGTCCCCGCTCACCGCAACTAGAGAAAGCCCGTGCACAGCAACGAAGACCCAACACAGCCATAAATTAAAAAAAACAAAAAACAAAACACTGCCTCCACCCCTCACTGGATGGATGCCCTTAGGCAAGTCACTTACCTGCTCTGAGCTGCAGAGGCTTCTTTATAGAAAAAGGATATTGACATCACCCTCATACCGGTGCTGGGAGGATTAACTTGGATACCATTGTGAAGCTTCTAGACCTCTGCTTTGCACACGGAACCATCTGATAAGTGTTAGCTCTGATGGAGGAGGAGACGAAGGGGGTGGGGGAGGAGGATGTAGCAGGGAGAGCTGGTCTTGGAAGACTTCATGGAAACTTGAGCTGGGGAGAGGATGAAGAATTCCATGGACAGAGATGGGAGGGGAGAGTCGCCCAAGGCAGAAAGAACAGCAAAGGTTTGGAGAGAGGCCTTGGCCTCTGCAGGTGGGCCTGGCGTCTCTGTATGTCTACATCCTGGTGTGTCTTTATGGAGCCCTGACCAAGGGCCACGTCCTGTGCCGCATGTTGGCACATCATCAGCTCAGGTCCTGCTAGAAGCCGGTGCGCTGCGGAGCTGCCGTTTTACAGAGGGAGGCCCTGGGGGTTGGATGACCGCCGGCATCCAGGCGCACACCGTGCTCACGGCACAAGGTGGCCTCCTCCGATGTCTCCACCTTGGCTGCTGGGCCTGGCCCCTCACCTTCCTTCCGGCAGCCTGGCTTTGCTCAGGATGGCTTCCCGCTTCCTCTTGCCGTGTGGCCATGTGGTAGGGGTGGCCAGGAGAAGCCTTGCACGTACCACAAGCTTTACAGCAAGAAACCAGGCCAGGCCCCTGGGCTGTCCTGGAGGGCTGCGATGTTTGCGGCTGTGGCCATGGCACTGCCCAGGGTCCAGTCAGCCCCACGCCCGCTGCTCCCCGCCACAGTGTCGGGACAGTGGGCAATAGCAAAGAGACCTTGCTGCATCTCTGCTAGCTCCTCACTGTCTGCAGGACCACGTCCAGGACCTCAGACTGCCAGATGAGGCCCCTGGACAACCTGCCCTGTTTCCTTCAGTTTCCTCTCCAGCCTCTTCTCTCTGCACACCCAGCTCACTCATCCATTCACTCGCCAAGTATTTTATTGAGCACCTACTACGTGCCAGGCACTGTCCTAGATGCAGACATGAACCAAACAGACAAAATCCTGCCTTCGTGGAGCGGCTGCTATGGGGGAGGGAGTTTCCATTCAGACACGAAATATCCCTCCTTTACCTGAGCTGACATTCCCTCCCCTGCAGGCCCTCCTCCTGGCAAGCCCATTCTCATGCTTCAAAAGCTACCCCATGTGTCCCGCCTGTCTCAGGAACAGTGTAATGAGGGGGTGGGCCACCTCAGCACCGCCCCTCCTGGCCCCCCGGCCCCGGCCACAGACAGAAGCTTCGGGATCTGAAAGAGACATCTGACAAGGCACCAAGTGACCGCTGCAGGGGGCTCCGACTTTATCTTGGGTTTTAGTTTCAGTCTTAACATGAAAAGCGCAGTGTTTACCCCAACATGGGAAAAAGTCAGCCTGTGTCTTGGATTTCACAATTTACGAGGCTGACTTCATTTATGAACACACTTTACATGCTCTCGTGTTTCAGACCACCAAACACCTTTCACTCCCTCTGGGATTTTGGGGTTTGACATTGGTCGAGGTTGGGTGGTCTGTGGGCCTGGTGGGATGCAGGCCTCCTCTCCCCCGGCCCTCCTCGGGATATCTCTGGGTCCTCTGCCCTGGCTCTCTCACTGGCCAGCCTGTCCTGGCGCCGACCCTTTGCCCAGCTCTCTCACCACTGGGTGGGGCCCCCCTCTGCTCCTCCCAGGGACCCCAGCTCAGGAGAAAGTGCACGTTTGTCCTGCGATCACCCAGATGTAGTGTCCCGCGCAAGCGTGGGGCGTGAACAGACGGGCCTGACTTGTGGATGTATCTGATCAGATCAGCCCAGCACGGCCCGGACCACCTGTGCGTCCCTCCACCAGCGGCCTGAGCCTCCGCAGCTGCCATCCGCTCACGTCCGTGGATCCCAGGGCTCGAATGCAGACTCAGCCAAGCTCTGGCCAGCCACACACAGCATGGCCCTGAGTCCTCACCAACACTGTGAGATAGGGATACTGTGCCCACTTTACAGATGGAGAAACTGGGGCTCAGGAAGGCCAGGGGCTCGCCAGGCATTGTGCAGCCCCTGAGAGTCGCACCTCGTGCTCCCCTCTCCCAGCTCTCCTGGCTCCAAGCCTAGAGCTCCGTCTACTAAAGCACCAGGGAATGGGCAGGAGACCCACTGGGTCAACGAGGTGACCTCTCCCCAACTTCTTTTTTTTTTTTTTTTTTTAAAGAAATTCACGTTCTTTTATTTATTTATTTATGACTGTGTTGAGTCTTCGTTTCTGTGCGAGGGCTTTCTCTAGTTGCGGCAAGTGGGGACCACTCTTCATTGCGGTGCGCGGGCCTCTCACCATCGCGGCCTCTCTTGTTGCGGAGCACAGGCTCCAGACGCGCAGGCTCAGTAATTGTGGCTCACGGGCCCAGTTGCTCCATGGCATGTGGGATCTTCCCAGACCAGGGCTCGAACCCATGTCCCCTGCATTGGCAGGCAGATTCTCAACCACTGCGCCACCAGGGAAGCCCTCCCCAACTTCTTAAGAGTCTCAGTGAGGAGGAAGAAGGGGCCAGACAGGTGTCCAAAAGAGCAGGGAACGGATGGGAGGTGAGGGAAGGGGCCCATTTCCAAGAACCTGGGACACCATCTTGGAAGCAGACCTCAGGCGGAGCTACACAGCCAAGCGTGGATTTCCAAAATAATATTTTTGAAAATTCTATAAACCACATTTTAATCATATTAACAGAAATCAGAAGGCCAAGAAAAACGGACAACCCCACTGCCCCATCCCATTAGGCTCATTTTTCTGCATTCCTCTCTAGTTCTTGTTCACTTGCACGAAGGAGTTTTACAGCTGTAATCACAGTGTCGATACAATTGCGTATTTAGTTTTTTCACTTAAGCATGACTTGTATTTTTAAAAAAAGCAAGTATGTGGATAAACTACGTAGGAGACATTCTTTTTCTACTTTTTAAACTGGAGTAACAGGCCAATGTTCCCATCGCCTCAATTCGAAAAGCTGGATAAATTGCAACAATCATATTTTTAAAGGCACCAGAGAATCATGGAAGCAATGAGGCTTAGATTAGATTAAATTCTAGCGCCGGGAGACCCTGAGAGGAGCTGACAATCTCTAACCATTGTTCTTTCTGAGGACTGAGGATGGGGCTGCTCTTGGCTGGGAGGCTTGGCCAGAGGAACGGGAAGCCCATTAGTATCCGGTGGTCACACGGGAGAGCGGGGCAAGGAAACTTGAGGGGGTTTGGATGCACAGCCCATTTTTCCTGGGGGGCGCATTTGCTGAGTTCTGGGGCTGTGCAGGGGTCCAGGGAACCAGGAGGAAATTGGAAAGGCAGAGTGAGGCTTAGGACACAAAAGCCCAGCGTGGGAGGAGACCTACGTCCAAAATGCAGCCAGCCTCCACGTACCATGTAGTAGTGGATGTTGAAGCTACTTGGGCAGGATGTAGGAGAGCTGACTGTCCAGTAGTCTCTCGGGGCTGGGAGACAAAGCCCAGCAGGTGGCCAGTTGAAAGTTCAGGAGGGCATGATCTGGGAACAGGGACGCTGCGGAGACAAACTGAGTATGACTCAAACTGCAACTCAGCCCCTTCCCTGCTCAGTTTCTGGTTGGATTGAGGTGAAAAGGCTCTCATACCATTTATCCAATAGGGAGAGTTTTTTGGTTTTTTCTTTTCTTAATAAATTTATTTATTTATTTACTTATGGCTGCGTTGGGTCTTCGTTGCTGCACGCGGGCTTTCTTTTAGTTGTGTTGAGCGAGGGCTACTCTTCGTTGCGGTCCGTGGGCTTCTCATTGTGGTGGCTTCTCTTGTTGCAGAGCACGGGATCTAGGCACGCAGGCTCAGTAGTTGTGGCTCGCAGGCTCTAGAGCGCAGGCTCAGTAGTTGTGGCACACGGGCTTAGTTGCTCCGAGGCATGTGGGATCTTCCCAGACCAGGGCTTGAACCTGTGTCCCCTGCATTGGCAGGCAGATTCTTAAGCACTGCGTCACCAGGGAAGCCCAGGGACAGTTTTGTATTTAGCTTTTTTTCACATAAGCAGGAATATTTTTAAGAGGTGAGGAGAAACCATCCCTAGAGGAGAATAAAGTCACTTGGAGCCTCCTTGCTTTCCATACACAATGTTCAGCTTTCAATTAAAATTACTATACCTGAAAAGAGTGAAGAAAATATGACAAGGAATGAACAGAAAAGACAAGCGAAGGATACATAACCACCGTTGATCCAGATATGGAAGTTAGCTGACAAGAACTTTAAAATAATAATTATGCATATGTCAAGGAAACTGAAGGAAAACATAGGCAAAATAATGAAAGGTAGATTTTCAATAGGAAATTGGACTCTTTAGAGAAAAAAGAACCAAATAACCAAACTGACATTCTAGAACTGGAAAATTAAGAACTCAAGGGAGAGACTTCCCTGGTGGCGCAGTGGTTAAGAATCTGCCTGCCAATGCAGGGGACACGGGTTCAATCCCTGGTCGGGGTGATCCCACATGCCAAGGAGCAACTAAGTCCGTGCACCACAACTACTGAAGCCTGCGTGCCTAGAGTCCGTGCTCCACTACAAGAGAAGCCACTGCAATGAGAAGCCAGTGCACCACAACAAAGAGTAGCCCCCGCTTGCTGCAACTAGAGAAGAGCCTGTGCGCAGCAACGAAGACCCAACACAGCCAAAAAAAAAAGAAAAAGAAAAAAAAGAACTCAAGGGAAAGGTTCAACAACAGATTAGACATAGTAGAACACAAGAAAAATGAAATCAAATATAAATCAATAAAAATACATAAATTGAAACATAGAAAAAAATAGAAGAATGGATTTTAAAAGAAGATAGAAGACCTATAGGACATAGTCAAAAGGTCCAACATACATGTAATTGTAGCCCCAGAAAAACAAGGGTGGGTGTGGGCAGCAAAAGCAGTACTCAGATTATGGTCAAGAATTTCCCCAAAGCAATGAAATATGCCAACCCACAGATTCAGGAAGCTCAATTTATCCAAAACAGGGTAAACACAAAGAAAACCACATTCTAAATACCGAATAGTCAAACTGTTGAAAAACAAACAAAAAGAAAAATATTTAAAGCAGCTGGGGGTATTGAGTGGGGATGGGGAAAATACATTGTCTTCAATAGAACCTTGATAAATTGGGGTGGGCAGAGGGAGGGGCAGTGGGGACCCAGGAACACCCTGTTCTGATCACAGAGACACAGTGATGCCTGGAGACATGGTCCCTCCCAAAGGAGCTCACAGGCTATGAATGCAACAGGATTGCAATATCATGTGATTTGTTTATGGTAGATGGACACATGGGGAACCAGGAGACCCAGAGGAGAGGAGACAGGTAACCCAGACTCGGGCACAGGGTAGTCTTCCCAGAGACGGAGCATCTGACTGGAGTCCTGAAGAACAGGTGAGAACCACCTGGGGAAGAGAGAAGACTGTTCCAGACGGAAGCCACCAGCAAGTCCTCTCTGCACCAACCTCCAGGCAGTAATCCCCACCCCACCGCGAAGGGCCTCCTAGAGGGTCAGGTCCCTCCACTTCAGGATTCCCCAGAACTTCCCTTGGGATTCCACTGCCCCCAGCGCGTTCTGAGGGAGGAACGGGGAGTGGCGCCCAGGCCCCACCCAGGAACTCAGCAGCACCAGACTCTCTTCTTGCTTTTCTGGAGTGCCTTCCTCCAGGCAAGGCAGCTTCTTAGATTTCAAGGCACTACCTCTGCTCAGAGTTCCAAAAGTCCGTCTTGGAAGTGAAAGACAGCACAGCATGCTTTGCCCTGGGGTATGGATCCTACTCTTGGGGACCCATCCTTTTAACATGCCTCTTAATGTCACATGCTTTCAAATCATCCATTCAGCTGATATCTACTGAGCATCTAACGTTGTCTGATACTGAGCTAGGGACTTCAAATTAAGAAATGAGGGCTTCCCTGGTGGCACAGTGGTTGAGCATCTGCCTGCTAATGCAGGGGACACGGGTTCGAGCCCTGGTCTGGGAAGATCCCACATGCCACGGAGCAGATGGGCCCATGAGCCACAACTACTGAGCCTGCACATCTGGAGCCTGTGCTCCGCAACGAGAGACCACGATAGTGAGAGGCCCGTGCACGGCGATGAAGAGTGGCCCCCGCTCGCCGCAACTAGAGAAAGCCCTCGCACAGAACCGAAGACCCAACACAGCCATAAATTAATTAATTAATTAATTAATTAATTTTTTAAAAAAACTAAAAATAAAGTTAAAAAAAAAAAGAAAAAGAAATGAATGAGTCCTAGTCCTGCCCTTGGGGAAGGTACTTAATGAGAAACATTTAGAGGCCAGTCATTGGGCAGATTGCTTTCAAGCCAATGTGCTGTAATGCTATTTCTTTTTTTTTCTTTTCCCCTTAATGGGGTTAAGCTTTAGAAGTATGTTTGGCAAGTACTTTTAACAACCTACACTGCTCCCAGCCCATGTTCATTACTGGCGTTAAACAACGCTGGAACTGAGACTATCCAAAATGCATGAAAAACTTTGGAGGTATATGATCTCATAATTTTATGCCTAACCTCAAATACCAGTTTTCCATGTTTAAGTTTTGGCAATTTAGAATCACAGTGGGGACATAGGCCAAACACACAAAAAACAAGCCCAAACCAAAAAAAAAAAAAAAAAGTGTATAAATTAAAGACTATCATTATCTATGCAAGAGTGAACCCTGAAATCAAATCTGAGACATTCCCTGGAGTATGTGTGTACTTTTTACGGCAGGTTTTATACATGTCTAATCTTTTTCTGCACACAAAAATCACTTTAATAAAACTTCCCCGCACACTCACGTTCTAGAAAGAGAGTATCTGTTGGCAATTCTGAGGTCTTATGACTTCATTCTGAAGCCAGGGAAAATTCAAAATATATTTTTTAAACTGCGATGGAGAAATGAAACAACCCATAAAGATAGGAGATGTCCTTTAGAGAGACAGGTAAGGATTTGTTCAGAGTTATACAGAATTAGTAAGACTTTAGATCTGATCGGCCCCACCAAAAAAAAATTTTTGTTTGAAACACTGAAGTCACCACCAAGACTTAAAATTAGGGGCCATGGTGTCCTATGACCCTCTGTGCTCTAGTAGGACAACATTTTAACTCCCTTTAAAAACACCATGCAGGGGCTTCCCTGGTGGCGCAGTGGTTGAGAATCTGCCTGCCAATGCAGGGGACATGGGTTCGAGCCCTGGTCTGGGAGGATTCCCACATGCCGCGGAGCGACTAGGCCCATGTGCCACAACTACTGAGCCTGTGCATCTGGAGCCTGTGCTCCACAACAAGAGAGGCCGCGATACTGAAAGGCCCGCGCACCGTGATGAAGAGTGGCCCCCGCTTGCCGCAACTAGAGAAAGCCCTTGCACAGAAACGAAGACCCAACACAGCCATAAATAAATAAATAAATAAATAAAATTAAAAAAAAAAAAAAAACACCACGCAGTAACCACTCATTGATCAAGCGTGTTTGGAACAAAGCCAGTCCCCACATGAGCTATTTTTCCCCAGTTTTGAAGCTTATCCCTTCCAGCAACAAGCCTTTGCTTCTTTATTTTGACAGTGTTGAATGGAAAGATTTCCAAAATGTAGAACACATTTCCTTCCTTTTAGAAACAGAGCATGAGTTTATTTCATCATGTTTTTCTTTGATGGTTTCTAGTCTTTATGCTGATAATGCCCAGTCCTGAGTTGTCCTGGGCAGGGCTGTGTCTGGCTCCGTTCTGAGCACCCAGCACACGGCCCCACCCGGGACAGACATGCAGCCAAAGTTTGTGGATTGACCCTTTCTATGAGTGAGACTCAGAAGATGAAGAGACAGGGGAGAGTCGCTCCAGCAGCCTAGGAATGAATGACTACAAGTACTGTGACCTCTTCTCAATGAATCTGCCCCCCAAACCCTGGGGGTGTGTGAGCAAAGGCACCAAGAGAGAGAATTCCAGCTCATGCACACTTGTGGCTGGCTAGCCAAGAAATGCTGCCCCAACACTTTACACTGCCAGCAAGAATCCTAGCTGGGCCTGGATTGATAAGAACATCACCAGGCATTTCTTATCTCTCTATCCCTTTAGATAAGTCCCTAACACTTTGCTGGGCAATGGCTGCATGGTGTCATAACTCTCCCCTCCCCAACTTTCTTTCTAAACATGCTCATGCTTTATTGGAAGCCTGCAATCCCAGGGTAGTAAGAGTGAGAGAGACGAGAAATGAGGCAAGGTAAGAGGGTGAGTCAATGTGAGGAGAGCACCAAACAGAGCCACATCTATACATTTTAAATTCCTCAGTATGATTCAGCTCATACTCTGTCCTCTACCGTCGTCTTCATGTCTTAAGAAAATATGGAATTAGAAGTGTTTATACGGGTTGCAAACCAAAGGTCTACAGGCAGGATCCACAGATAAGTTTTTTAAAGTTTGAATTTGTTTTCTAAAAAATTTATATTTTTGAAGTATAGTTGATTTACAATGTTGTGTTCATTTCTGCTGTACAGCAAAGTGATTGTTATACATATATATATTCTTTTTCATATTCTTTTCCATGATGGTTTACCCAGGATATTGAATAGAGTTCCCTGTGCTATACAGTAGGACCTTGTTGTTTATCCATCCTATATATAATAGTTTGCATCTGCTAATCCCAAACTCCCAGTGTGTCCCTCTCCCAACGCCCTCCCCCTTGGCAACCACAAGTTTGCTCTCTATGTCTGTGAGTCTCTTTCTGTTTCGTAGATAAGTTCATTTGTGTCATACTTTAGATTCCACATATAAGTGATATCATATGATACTTACCTTTGTCTAACTTACTTCACTTAGTATGATAATCTCTAGGTCCATCCATGTTACTGCAAATGGCATTATTCCATTCTTTTTATGGCTGAGTAGTATTCCATTGTATATATGCACTATAGCTTCTTTATCATTCATCTGTTGATGCACATTGAGGTTGTTTCCATGTCCTGGCTATTGTAAATAGTGCTGCAATGAACATTGGGGTGCATGTATCTTTTCTAATTATGGTTTTCTCCAGATATATGCCCAGGAGTGGGATTGCAGGATCATATGGCAACTTTATTTTTAGTTTTTTGAGGAACCTCCATACAGTTTTCCATAGTGGCTGCACCAATTTACATTCCCACCAACAGTGTAGGAGGCTTCCCTTTTCTCCACACACTTTTCCAGCATTTGTTATTTGTAGATAAAGTTTGAATTTGAATGTTTTGCTTTTTAGCCACAGACCCCACCACTCCCTATAGTACTCAGCTGTTTCACCTATTTCTGTTACTGGCCCAGTCTTGAAGCCATCTGAACTTGCAACCCTTGGTCTAGAAGCACAAATTTATTCATTCCACATGTACTAAGTACCTACCATATTGACAGAGGGATTGAGGGTTAGAGGGAAGATTCAAAGATTAATAAGTGAATTATATCAAACATTTAAGGAAACAATAATATCAATTTTATACAAACTCTTTCAGGAAATAGAAAAGGAATGAATACTTCTCAACCCATTACTCTCTTACCAAACCAGACAAGGACACTACAAGAAAAGGAAATTGCAGCTCAATATCCCTCATGTATATAGACACAAAAATTCTTAACAATATACTATCAAATCAAATCCAGTAATATATAAAAAGTATAATGCATCATGACCAAGTTGGAATTATCACAGAAATACAAGATACGTTTAACATTTAAAAATTAATCAATATAATTCACTACATTGACATAAGCCGTATAATCATTTTTATATATATGTATATATATATATACACATATATATATAAAAGCATTTGACAAATTCAACATCCACTTATGATAAAAATCTCAGCAATCTAAACAGGAAGGAAAAGGAACTTCTCAACCTGATAAAGATCATCCACATAGACTGACAGTGAACATGCTCAGAGAAGGTTGAAGAACATCTGGGCTGTTTCTAGGTTCTGGCCATTAAGAATAAAGGTGTTATAAACATTGGTGTACAGGTTTTTCTGTGAACAGAAATCTTCATTTCTCTGGAATAAATATCCAGGAAGACAACTGTTGGGGCATATGGTATTTGAATATTTAATTTTTTAGAAAACAGCCAAATTGTTTTCCAGAGTGGCTGTACCATTTTACATTCCCATCAGCAATATGTGAGTGATCCAGTTTCTCCTCATCCTCACCAACATTTGGTGTTGTCGCTCTTTTTTATTTTAGCCATTTTTATAGGTATGTAGTGAACCATCCCACTATGGTTTTAATTTGCATTTTCCTAGTGGCTAATGATGTCGAACATCTTTTCATGTACTTATTTGTCTTCTGTATATTTTCTTGTGAAATGTCTCCTCATGTTGTTTTTCCATTTTTTAAAATAAATTATTTTATTTTATTTTATTTTATTTTTGGCTGTGCAGGGGCTTTCTCTAGTTGTGGCGAGTAGGGGCTAGCCTTCGTTGCGCTGCACGGGCTTCTCATTTGCAGTGGCTTCTCTTGTTGCAGAGCATGGGCTGTAGGTGAGCAGGCTTCAGTAGTTGTGGCACACGGGCTCAGTAGTTGTGGCTCACTGGCTGTAGAGTGCAGGCTCAGTAGTTGTGGTGCACGGGCTTAGTTGCTCTGCGGTATGTGGGATCTTCCCAGACCAGGGATTGAACCTGTGTCCCTGAACTGGCAGGTGGATTCTTAACCACTATGCCACCAGGGAAGTCCCTTTTTTCCATTTTCTAATTGAATTGTTTGGGTTTTTTTACTGTTGAGTTTTGAGAATTCTTGATACATTCTAGATACCAGTCCTTTGTTGGATATGTGGTGTGCAAATTTTTCTTCCAGTCTGTAACTTGTCTTTTCAGCTTTTTAACAGGGTTTTTCAAAGAGGAAAATTTTAAAATTCTGTTGAGTCAAATTTACGAATTTTTCCTTTTCTGAATAATGCTTTTGGTGTCAACTCTGAGAACTCTTTGTCTAGTCCTAGATCCCAAATATTTTCTCCTATGTTTTTTCTAAAAGTTTTATGTTTTACATTTAAGTTTGTTATTCATTTTGAATTAATTTTTCATAGGTGTGAGACTCAGGATATGGGGTATAATTCTTTTTATATGTTGTTAAACTCTACTTGCTAGTATTTTGTTAAGGATTTTTGCATGAGGGATTTTGGTCTGTAGTTTTTTGTTTCATTTTTTATTGTACTGTTTTTATCTTGTTTTGATATCAAGATAATATTAACTTCATAAAATGAATTGGGAAGTGTTCCTCCTTCTATTTTCTGGACAAGATTATGCAGAATTAATATTAATTCTTCTTTAAATATTTGGTAGAATTTTTCAGTAAAACCATCTGGGCCTGGAGGTTTCTTTTTTAAGGAGTTTTAAACTCATGAATTCAATTTCCTAAATAGTTATAGGGCTCTTCAAATTATCTATTTCATATTGGGGGAGTTGTGATAGCATGAGTTTTCTGAGAAGATGACCCATTTCATCTAATGTGCCAAGTTTATGTGTGTAGAGTTGCTCCTAGAATTCCCTTATTATCCTTTAGATGTCTGCAGAGTCTGTAGTGATATTCCCTATTTCATTCCAGATTTTGGTAACTTGTGTAGGTTCCCTTTTTTTAATTTGTCAGTCTTGCTAGGTTTGTCAGTTTTATCTTTTCAAGCAACCAGCTCTTTGTTTCATAGAGTTTCTCTACTTTCTTCTATTTTCAATTTCATTGATTTTTGCTCTTTATTATTTCCTTCATTCTACTTGCTTTGGGTTTTTTTTTTTTTTGCTCTTCCTCTTATAGAATCTTCAGGTGGACTCTTAGATTATTGATTTAACACTTTCCCTCTTTTCTTTCTTTCTTTCTTTCACTTATTTTATCTATCTATTTTTGGCTACTTAGGGTCTTCATTGCTGCGTGCGGCTTTCTCTAGTTGCAGTGAGCCGGGGCTACTCTTCATTGTGGTGCTGGGCTTCTCATTGCGGTGGCTTCTCTTGTTGCGGAGTACGGGCTCCAGGCGTGTGGGCTTCAGTAGTTGTGGCACGCGGGCTCAGCAGTTGTGGCTCATGGGCTCTAGAGCACAGGCTCAGTAGTTGTGGCACACGGGCTTAGTTGCTCTGCGGCATGTGGGATCTTCCCGGACCAGGGCTCGAACCCGTGTCCCCTGCACTGGCAGGCAGATTCTTAACCACTGCGCCACCAGGGAAGTCCCCCCTCTTTTCTAATGTATGAATTTAGTGCTATAAACTTTCCTCTCAGCACTGCTTTAGCTGTTCTCACAAATTTTGATACATTGTATTTTCATTTTAATTCAGCTCAATATAATTTTTTAACTTCCCTTGAGACTTCCTCTTTGACCCATGGGTTATTTAGAAGTGTGTTGTTTAGTCTCCAAGTGTTTGGAGATTTTCCTGTTATCTTTTTGTTATGAATTTCTGGTTGGCTTCCATTGTGATTAGAGAACACATTGTATAATTTCAGTTCTTTTAATTTTTTTTGAGGTTTGTGTTATGGCCCAGGATATGGTCTATCTTGGTATATGTTCTCTGACTGTTAAAAAAATGTGTGTTATGCTATTGCTGGCTGGAGTGTTCTCTAAATGTTGTTTAGACCGTGTTAGTTGACGGTATTGTTGAGTTCTTCTATATCTTTGTTGACATTCTGTCCAGTTGTTCTATCAATTGTTGAGAGAGGAATGTTGAAGTCTCCAGATGTAACTGTAGAGTTATCTATTTTTCCTCTCAATTCTATCAGCTTTTGTTTCACATATTTTGCAACTCTGTTCTTTGATGCATACACATTTAGGATTGGTATCTGTCTTGTTAGTGGATTTGCCCTTTTATCATTATATAATCTCTATCTCTAGCAATTTGCCTTGCTCTGAAGTCTACTTCATCTGATATTCATATAACCATGTGATTTTTTAAATTAATCTTTGCATGATATATCTTTCCTACCCTTTTGCTTTTAAGCTGCCTGTGCTATTGTACATGGGTTTCTTGTAGATGGCACATAGTTGGGTCATCTTTAAAATTCACTCTGCCTATTTCCCTTTTTTAATTGCCAATTTCTGTCTTTTAATTGTCCTTAAATGATAAATGACCATTTACATTTAATGTAATTATCGATATGTTAGGGCTTAAGTCTGCCGATTTGTTTTTTGTTTTATATTTGTTCTATTTTTTTGTTTTTCTGTTTTCTTTTTCCTGTCATTTTGTGGGTTAACTGAACTTTTTTAGAATTCCATTTTTACTTATGTATAGTGTTCCTTTATATAACTATTTTAGTAGTTGTTCTAGGTATTGCATTATGTATACATAACTTATCCGTCTATTGGTATCCGTCAGTTGGAGTGAAGTATAGAAATCTCATCTCCCTTTAGGTTCCTTTACTCTTTCTGTTTACAGTTGTCTTAAATATTTCCTCTACATATATTTAGAACTATATCAGACAGTGTTACAATTTTTCTTCCATGTCAAACATAATTTAGAAAACTCAAGAGGAGAATGAAAACCTATTGTATTTTCCTATACTTTTTCTCGCTTTCCTGATGTTCCAAGGTTCCTCGTTTCCCTTCTGTTTACAAAAATTTCTTTAGCAATTCTTTTAAGATAGGTCTACTGACAAAAAGTTCTCTTAGTTTTCCTTCAACTGACGATGTCTTGGTTTTCCTTTAATTTCTAAAGAATATTTTCTCTGAGTATAGAATTCTGAATTTTTTCTTCCAGCCCTGGTTAAAGTCATGCTACTTCCTAATGACCTCCATGATTTCTGATGAGAAATCTGCTATAATTTGAATTGTTTCTCTTATTGGGAAAGTGTCATTTCTCTCTTGTTGCTTTCAAGATTTTTTTCTTTGCCTTTAGTTTTCGGAGTTTTGACTACGATGCGTCTTGGTGTGGATTTCTTTGGGTTTATCATATTTGGAATTTGCTCAGCTTCCTGAATGTATAAGTTGACATCTCTTGTCAAATTAGAGAAGTTTTCAGTTATTATTTCAGCTCCACCCTCTCTCTCTTCTCTTCCCAGGACTTGATGTAACGAATATTGGATCTTTTGTTATAGTCCCATGGGTCCCCAAGGCTCTGTTCATTTCTTTCCTGTCTGTTGTCTCTCAGTTATTCATACTGAGTACTTTTTATTGTCGTCTTCTAGCTCACAGATGCTTTCCTTTTTATATCTTCTACTTCTTTGCTGAGACTTTCTATTTTTTCATTCGTTTTCAGCGTATTCATAATTGCTTGTTGAAGCATTTTTATCATGGGTGCTTTGAAATCTTTGTCGGATAATCTAACGTCTCTGTCATCTCAGGGTTGGTCTCTATTTATCATCTCTTTTCATTCAGTTTTAGATCTCTCTGGTTCTTGGTATGCTGAGTGATTTTCATTTGAAACCTGGACATTCTCATATTGCAGATGAGATTTGGGGTCTTATTTAAACCTTCTGTTTCAGCTGGTTTCCCCTTACTCTGCTCTGGAAGGGGTGGCGTGGGCTGGGCCTCATTCTTGCCAGGTGGAGATAGAAGTCCTTGTTTCCCAGTTGGCCTTCACTGGCACCCATGGTAGAGGTGCTCCTATTACCGCTGGGTAGAAGTGGGAGTTCTGGCTCCCCACTAAGCCTTCCCTGAAAACTCCCTGGCTGGGAGGGACAGAAGGGCTGTTTCTTCTCCTCACCTGTAGACATGGGGTTGGGGGAGGGGTGACCTTGTTATCGGGCCAAGGTGAAAGACCTGACTCTCTACCAGTCCTCCTCTGACAAAACCCTGTGGGGAGGAGGAGAGATGCCTTGTTACTGCCAGGCTGGGGTAGAGGTCTGGACTCCCCACGTGTCTCTACGGGCACCACGGGAGAGGAGCCTCGTTTCCAGCTGGTAGGGATGAAAGTCCTGGCTTCCCACTCAGCCTCCTCTGACACCAGCCCGGTGGGGATGTTGGGACACCTTATTACAGTGCAGTGTGGGTGTGGGCGGGGCTGTGTTTTCTTCTGTGTGTTTAGCTAAAGTAGGGCAGTTATTGTCTAAAAGTTTTCTGTCTTGCTGGGCTTCCCTTTCCTGGTCTTTTGGCCAGAGAGAGAAGGCTTTTGTTTGTCTGTGCCTCTTGGCATTTTTAAATGCCAGCTTCTCCTCCTCCAAGTCTAGGATGTACGAGGCAAAAGAAAACCCAGGGAACTTGCCACTGTGCAATTCCTTGGGTCCTAAGGTCCCTAGTCAGCCCACCTGTTTCTCTCCACCTTTCAGAATCTTCTTCTATTTGTTTTTTTGTTTGTTTGTTTTTTAATGAAAGCTTCTTTCTTTCTTTCTTTCTTAATTTCTCTTTGGCTGTGTTGGGTCTTCATTTCTGTGCGAGGGCTTTCTCTAGTTGCGGCAAGCGGGGGCCACTCTTCATCGCGGCGCGCGGGCCTTTCACTGTCACGGCCTCTCTTGTTGCGGAGCACAAGCTCCAGGCGCACAGGCTCAGTAACTGTGGCTCACGGGCCCAGTTGCTCCACGGCATGTGGGATCTTCCCAGACCAGGGCTCGAACCCGTGTCCCCTGCATTGGCAGGCAGATTCTCAACCACTGTGCCACCAGGGAAGCCCCTTCTATTTGTTTTATATAAAACATTCAGAGTTTTTAGTTGTACTTAGTGGGAGGAATAGGGAAAAGTACATCTACTCCAGAAGCAGAAATGTCTCTCTGTGTTACTTTTGCAACTTCCTGTGAATCTATATTTATTTTGAAATGAAAAGTTTAAAAGAAATTCTAACATAGGCGTCTCACCAGCTTGTTCAAGTATTAGAATCCGAGGCAAATAGTTACTCTAGGAGAAGAAGCCTGTTCATGGATTCACGTCAAAGTGTGATAAACTCCAAACGACAGCAGCTCAGAGGCGGGGCAGGCGCGGGGCTGACGTCACCGGGAGTGGGTTACCCAGGCAGCCGTGCCCAGAGAGCTGGGGCTGGGCGGGCAGCTCGGGGCGGACGTGTGGGGTGGCGTCTCAGAAGATCACGAAGCCCTTTGCAAATAAAGGGCCTCATTACCGCTCACCCTGCGGGGGTCCTCGGATGCCTGACTTTGATTCCGAGGCAGTTGCCGGCCCGGAAGACACACAACTGTTGCCTGTTAGAGCTGGAAGGGTCCTTGGGGACCATCTGCCCAGCCCCCCCCCCCCCCCCCCCGCAGCAGGAAGCGAGGCCACAGCCCCACAGCTCTAGCCAGGCGGGTGGAAGCCGGGCCTGAGGAAGGCTGTCTGGCTGCACGGGAGGCTGGGCTGAAGGAGAGGCCCGCAGCGGGGCCCAGCTGGCCAGCCGGACTCCTGGCTGGGGGAAACCGGAGCATCTGGAAAGCATCATTCACTTTGGCCAATCAATGTTTAAAGACCAAACAAAGCCACAGTGAGCACAGCCGGGTTTTTTTTCCCCCTTTCCAAGTCGAACAGCACATCTGGGTGTTTCATTTTAGCTCACAGTCATTTGCTGCCACAAGATTGCCTTGGGGGGTGGGGTACACAAGCCTCTTGCCACTAGAGGACACGTTTATCCACCTTTAACTCCCAGGAATAGACTGATTTCACGAAAACAGAAACTCACACCTGCCTAAGGAAAACTGGAAATGAATATTTCCATACTTCAATTTTTATTCTATTCCTGAACCAGGCCCTGGGGTGAGTCGAGGGTGGGAGTGGGCTTGGATAAAAGCAAAACTAAGCCCCTGCCCCAAGCTGTCTGCCATCTTGTGGGAGACATGAAACAGAATGAGTGTCAGATAGAAAAAAGGGCACTTCCTGTTCAAAACGATGACCACACCCTCTTCCTTGAAGCAATCCCTTCCTTGGGGTCCCTTCTGTGACTCCACTCTCCCCTGGATCTTCTCCAGTCCCACCGGCCACAGCTTCACCCGCCCTTCCCATGTTGGGTTCCTGGATGTCTGGTCCTGAATCTCCTCTCATCTCCCTCCACTCTCTCTCCTGGACCGATTCCTCCTCTCCTGTGGCCCCAATTACCATCTCCTTGCCAGCCACCCCCAAATTCCAAATTCACAGCTCCAGCCAAGCCCTTCCCTCTCAACCCAGAAGGACACATCCAACATGGCTTGCGTGTCTGCGTGGTTTTCAGGACTCAACCTGTTTAAAACTACATGCATGCTGTTACGGACTGAATTGTACCTTCCCAAGACTGATCTGTTGAAGTCCTAATCCTCGGTACCTCAGAATGTGACTGCAGGGACTTCCCTGGTGGCACAGTGGTTAAGAATCCTCCTGCCAATTCAGGGACACAGGTTCAATCCCTGGTCCGGGAAGATCCCACATGCCGCGGAGCATCTAAGCCTGTGGGCCACAACTACTGAAGCCTGCGCACCTAGAGCCCGTGCTCTGCAACAAGAGAAGGTATCACAATGAGAAGCCTGCATGCTGCAACAAAGAGTAGCCCCTGCTCGCAGCAACTAGAGAAAGCCCGCACGCAGCAACGAAGACCCAATGCAGCCAAAAATAAATAAAAATTTTTAAAAAAGAAAAAAAAATGCATTTACCTTTAAAAAAAAAAAAAAAGAATGTGACCGCACTTGGAGAGGTGATTCAGTTAAAAAGAGGTCATTAGGGTGGACCCTAACCCAATATGACAGGCATCCTTATAAGAAGAGTAGGTTAGGACACAGACACAGAGGGATGACCATGTGAGGACACAAGAAGAAGATGTGCATCTGTAAGCCAAGGAGAGAGGCCTCAGAAGGAACCAACCCTACTGCTACCTTGACCTTGGACTTCCAGCTTCCAGAATCGTAAGACGATAAATGCCTGTTGTTTAAGCCCCCCAGTCTGTAGAACTTTGTGATGACAGCCCTAGCAGACCGATACGCACGCTTTCACCCCAACCTGGCTTGCCTCCTGTGCTCCCTCCTCTGTGAAAAACACGTCCACCAGGCAACTGCCCAAGCCAGGAAGAAGCTCAAGATTCCTCCGAATCCTTCTTCTCTATGTCTTCCACAGTCGTCCACGGCCACACCTGGGCACTTGGGCTCCTAAACAGCTCTTAAATCCATTAACTTCTTTCCATCTTCTCTTCAGCCACGCCCCCTCCCTGCTCCCACCCAAGGCTGACTGACCACAAAATAGGCAGAACTGCCAAGTTCAGTGTTTCTCAGGAGCTGTAGCCCCAGTGAGCACGACCACACGTGGCCACAGTTGGGTGAGCGCTTCGTGGCTACAGCGTCCTGCATGTGGGTGCCACCCAGACGTTGCTTCCGCTCCTGTGGTATTCAGAAATCGCACCAGGGACTTGGGCATTGCACCAGTTCACACGTTTTGCAGCCACAGAAGGCAATCATGCTGTAATTTCAGAGTGAGGTGCTTAGGAGTGTAAGAGGTCCCTACTTTGGGCTCCTCTCAACTCAGAAATCCCCCCACCCTGGACTCAGAGTGCTGTCACCATTAACCAGAAAACGTCTCCTAGGAGGAAGTGGGAGGCTGAGGCCCCGTGCTCACCAAGCATCCCCCACCAGGCCTTCCCTGGGCGCTTTGCCAAGAACGTGGCCTCTGGGTTCACTGAAATGAACGGAACGTCCGCAAGATTTATGTGTCTGCGTGCTTTCTCCCCAGGCCTCGGCAGGATCATTTCACACACGCCCAGGACACAAGCACCAGGGGCACCAAACAAGTATGAAAAGAGACAGGCTAGAATCTTGCAGCCATCAGATGTAGAAAGATGCTATTTACACAAATATTAGGTTCGTGGTTTGAATCACCAACGGGAGCCTAACCTGGAATGCTGCGCAGGGGCGGGGAAGAGAGGGACAGGGCCCTTCCCTAACACTCACAGCCGGACCCTGCTCACAGCAGCCACACCTGTCTCCTAGGACCCACTCTCGACTGCAGGAGGTGGACCCTGAACACGCAGAAGCTGCAAGGTGTCCCGTGACAGAGGAATGCAGCGGGAGCGGCGGGACCCAGAGGAAGGAAGGAGGGAGCCGCTCTTGAAAAGAGACCAAAACCACCGATGCTCAAGTACGTTTTGAAAGAGGAAGGAGAGGTATTTGCCAGGCAGACCGGGTGGGACCGACAGCCCAGGCAAAGGTCTCGTACGGGGTGGGAGGTTTCGGTACAACTGGAGCAGAGTACGTAGGGGCGCCCAAGAGCAGACGTGGCTGCGGTGACGGCAGGGGCCTGACCATGGAGGGCTTTGGAGCCACACCCACCTGCTCTGAGGTTATACGGAGGGATGCCCAGAGGACTGAGTGGAGTGATCGGGTCAGATTTGTGTATTTATTTACTTATTTATTCATTCATTCATTCATTCTTTTTGGCCACACCATGCAGCTTGCGGGATCTTAGCTCCCCAACCAGGGATCCAATCTGTGCCCTCGGCAGTGAAAGTGCAGAGTCCTGACCACTAGACCACAAGGGAATTCCCAGATTTTTTTTTTTTAAAGAAGCTTGGCCCCATGGTCCCTGTATTTTCAAATGACGACCTCAGTTTCCCCATCTCTCAAATGGGGACAATAATAGAACATACCTCATGGGGCTGTGGTGCAGATTAAACGAGTTAATACAACCAGACATGCTTAGCATAGTACCTGGCACATGCATTGTAGCTACAGATCAGTGTGACCTATTTTCTTGTCGTGTCACTGTTGTCATCATTCGTCAGGCCCGGGATGGCAGGCTCAGGAGCACATGGCCTGTGCACTTGTGTTCATGGCCTCCTTGCTAAGGAAAGTCAGTGCTGCGCAGTGTGAAGCTGTTTACTGCACACGGACGCCAGGCCAAGGGGTGAATGGTGGCTTGGGCACTGCCCCCTGCAAGCTGGCCAAGCCGTGTGCCTGGACACGGAACCACACCCATCCAGAGAGCCAGCCGACGCCCTTTTCCAATTTGCCAGGCCCTGCATTGGGAGAGGGGGATGGGGGCTTTTCCTAATTCGTGCCTGATGTCCTGGGGTCCCCCGGAGAGGTGAAGAAGACTTCACTGTTGCTACCATTTGGGGTGAGGGCTGGAAGCTAAGCGACATCTCAGAGTGGTGTTGGGGGTAGGGGCGAATTGGGAGGGAGGTCTGCCCCCTTGATCCCCCCAGGTCAAGGCCCCTTCCATGGAGCACACTTCCAGGGTCAGTTAGAGGCTGATGGAATTCCACATTAAAATAGAACCCACAGAACTTCAGAAGTGAATGTCCCCAGTGTGTGTCTCCTCCAGCTCCAGCCTGTGCGTCGTGTTCAGCACAGAACTTAGAGTCAAATAAACCTGTATTCAGATCTCAGTGTCCCCAAGCCCCTGTGGCTATGGCTTGACGCCCTAGGGCTCGGCTTTCTCATCTAGAACATAGTGCTAACAGCTCCCCAGCACAGGGTAGACAAGAGCCCGACATGAACAAACAAACACGCAGATGGCAACTAGCATGGTGCCTGGCACAAAGCAGACACCCCAGAAATACCAGCAACGTGCCGTCCATCCAAGGTGGGGGAACATGCACGAATACTTTCCACCGATACCTAAAATATGAAGGTCATAATTTGGACAGAGGTTTATTTTAATTAGCTAGCAGTGGGAAAGGTTGCTTTAGGAATGTGAGTGCTTGATGATTTCCCCAGGTGGTAGGGAAAAATATGAAATGACAAAAACAAACCGGGAAACATTCTTGAGGGAAAAAGAGAGAGAGAGAGTCCTGTTAATAGCGCCACCTAAATACAGCAAAGTGTATTTTTGTAGATGGCAAAAATGGTGCCCAAGCTGGGGAAGAAAATGCTGGTTCTCCCCAAATTTTCCAGCTAGCTCCTTCTTGAATCAAGGTGGCCAGGCACATCTGGAAGCTCCAGCTGAGGGAGTATCAGTCTGTCCACCCAACTGCTGGGCACCGTCCAGCGCAGAGGGACAAAGCTTAACAATTTTCCAACCCTTCCCATAAAATCCAATATAGCGGCCCGACTGGGAGACCTTGTTCTTTCTCACCTGGTTGGGGAACTAAGATCTCACAAGCCACCTGGTGTGGCCAAAAAAAAAAAAAACAAAAAAACTTAAAAAGGAAAAGATGAACATGGCTCCACAAAGGGCCTTCCCCTTTGACCAATTTTGAGGCAGAATTTGGTCAAATCGCTTCACAAACAAATGGGAGGCCTGGAGCCCCCCAAGCCCCTAATTGGGAACAGGTTAGTGGAGACGTCCGCCGGGAGTCGCCATGTGGTCCCCAACAGCGGCCTTCCCCACCGAATTCTTTTGCTCTGATTTCCACATAAGCCATAACAACACCATGCAGAACCAATTACGCCCGGCTCCGCAGAGGAGGCCGCGGCTCTGGTTGGGGTGGCTGGAAGGGGACCCCCTGGGATGGCCTCCTCTGTGGGGGGCCACCCTGCTGTCAGTCCTGTGACCCGTCTGTGCCCGGAGCCTGCGCCTGCCCTCCCAGAGGAAAACCCCACAGCATTTGTCATGAGCTCGCTGAAAAGCTGGAGTGTTCCATGGGTGGCCAAGAAATTGATGACCCCAGAGCTGATGGCTGGTCGCGAGCCACTGTGGCATCAGCTGTTTGGAAAGGGTGGGTGGTGGGTCCATTTATATTAAATGAGTGGAGAGTGGGGACTTCCCCTTCCAGATATCAATTTACAGCTGCAGAAAGGACCTTTAGTGCTGAATCCAAAAGAGGTGTGGCATGGGGAGGGCGGGGTTTGGATGGGTGGGAGCTGCTGGGTGGTGGGAGCTGTTTGGCATCGGATTAAACAATGCATCCGAGTGCTCTATCAGCAAACATCTGCGGGTGCCAAAGTCAGGTTCAAATCCTGGCTCCACCGTTGACCGGCTGTGCGACCTTGGGCCAGCGACTTAGCTGACTAGGGCCTCGATTTCTCACCCGCAAATGGGTGTAATCATAGTGTGCAGCCCACAAGCTGTTGTCAGGATTACATGAAATAATCCAAGCAAAATGCTTAGGATACGGCAGGGATGCAGCAAGTGTTAGCTGCTATTGAGATTCTACTGGAGGGATCACCAGGTCAACAAAACCACACTGAGCTCGTTAGCTTTGCCCTTTGGGTGTCTTGGGCAGACTGGTAGCAGCTGGTTAGGGAAATGGGGATATGCACTCACCCAGAAAATATTTAGTTCCTAGCTGCCTTCTAAGAACAAAGCAAAGAAGCAAATGCATACAAGTTTGTTATTCATCAGAGCCCCCTGAGACTGCAACAGGCGGGTCTCCCAGCACTCGGAGACACTGGTCCAGTCCCAAGGTGCCAGTTCTAGGTGAGGGGGGGGTTGGGCCAGGGTCGGCTGTGCCCCCCATCGTGATTTCCAAACGCAAAGCCCAAGTGAAAGGCTATTAAGAATTGGAAAGGGGGTGCGGGAGAGCTTGCGGCATGCCTCATCTGTCTGATGCCCAGCACTGCCCATCTGCTGTAATGCACTGGCGGCTTCCCCAGACCACAGGCATTGGTCCATCCTTTTGGCCTTTTCAAGGCTCAAGATTTTCTCAAGCTGGTCCTGCCCCTCTCTGCTCCCTCCTTCTGGAAACTTTCCTTTCAGTCATTACTAACTATCCATCCTGGAGCCCCACCTGGCAGGGACTGCATCTGGGTCATCTCCATTTGCCAGAATCCTGCCCCCAGACCATCAGTTCCATTATCCAGGACGTGGTGGACCAGAAGAAGGGGTACAGTCTCCCCCAGGGTGTCCTCCTCTCAGGGCAGTTCCTGGAAGGTCCCCTCTTGTGTTAAATCCTAGGTATGAGTTGATATTGTTGTTATTTACATTTTTCTTGGAAGGTGGAGTTCAAGTGGAGAAACCGATGGATTTGCACTCCAGTTCAGTTCTCAAAAAGGGCCACGGCCAAATTGAATCTATGTGGGTTTTTCCAAAGATCACTTTGGCTGGAGGGGTAGGGAGTGGCTGTCAGAGGTGGGCAAGAAGAGGCTGCTGCAATGCTCCAGACTCTGGAGGAGGACCCCAAACCAGGACAGGGACCAGGGGGCTGGGGAGGAGGGGACCAAATCAGAGAGAAAAGGGCCAGCACTTGATTGATGTGAGAGCAGCATGGGCGGTGGACGGGGGAGGCGGGGAATGATTCCCAGCTTTCCTGCCCAGGACGAGGTAGTGCCTTTCATCAATGTGGAATTTGAATATAGCAGAGCAGTTCTGGAGAGAAGGATGAGTTCAGTTTGGACGTGTTGAGTTTGAGATGCATGTGGATATCCAGGTGGCGAGCTCTAGTGGCAGACAAGGAAAGCTGGAGGTGGGTGCTGGAGGTGTAATCTGGGCTGTGGGATATTTACTACCAACTGGTGATGCCTTCCCACCATCCACTTCATCCCAGTCTTCTTGATGCCTGGATAGAGGAGTGTTGCAACATCCCGAGGTGATTTATAGGGAAAACGTCTTGTGTGTTTGTTTCTCAGCACTGCCTTCCAAGTGGGAATCTAAAACCCCACATTCTGATCCTAAGTGTAATTTCCAGTCATTTCCACCGACAACATTTGGTTCTTATTATCAAAAGATACTCACACAGATGTAGCATTAAAAATCTTGGCTTCAATGGATAAAGAAAACAAGATAATCTAAAGTACTGCAGCAACTCTCAGACATTTACGATTCCAAGAAATGGTTGTTGGATAACTGCTCTAGAATATCCATTTTCCAGTGTGTTTCTGGGTGGAAGAAAGCCAGCCACTTTGTAAATTTCAGGCCGTTCATCTGAACCTTCAATCAGGAATGTCCTAGGGCCTTAGATGGTGAATTAGGCATGGGCATTTCCCCTTGGTGTCCCCAGACCCGACACACATCCAGGCACATAGACAATGCTCACTAAGTGTTTGTTGACCGAAAAAGAAACAGCTGAATACCGTAAGTCAGGACATGCTAGGTTTTCTCGTTTGACGTTTCCTTTCAAATGTTCCGAGGGCTTAAATTACAGGGAAAGGAAGCTTCTGTAAGTCAGAAATGGAAACATATTTATACGGAACTGATGTTTTGAACTTTAATGGAGAACTTTATCTTTCCTGTGTCAAATTCTATATTAGTGGTTTGGGGTCCCCTCAAGCATCAGTAATTAGTAGAGGGTTCCTCGTTCATGAGTCCTGGTTATCCCCAAAGTATATTTTTTATGTAGTAATAGCTAACATTTATGAAGTACTTCTTATGTGCCAAGCACTTTAACAAATTATCTGGTTTAATTCTCACAATTCTGGGACGGTGATATGTTTATTATCCCCGTTTTACAGTCGTGGTGACTCGGCCTTGGGAAATGCAGGCCATTTTTCCAAGGCCCACGGCTAGTGAGAGGCAGAGCTGGTATTTGAGCCTAAGGAATGCGACCCCACGGCCCAATTACTGACTGTTCCTGGCGCTCTGAGCCAACAGTGAGCCGGGGGTGGGTGGGATGGGCCTTCACGAACATTCATCTGCTTATTCCTTTCGGGAACCCTGAGAGATAGGTCGTGTTCTGAACCCACTTTACAGCTGGGGAAACTGAGCCTCACAGAGGTGAAGCCGCGTGACATGGCAGAGGCTGAACCTGGGCCCAAGGACGCCAGCATGCCCTTTTGTCTTCCCACCATTCCCAGGACTCTGCTCCTCCCTTTGCAGCCCCTGACTCTCCCCATTGCCCGAGGCTTACACAGTCTCTGTTAGACAGCCGGTCTCCATCGGGTCCCCCAGGGGCACCCAGGCCGAGAGGGGTCAGCCTCAGCCCTGGGAACCTCCAGGACCCTCCGGGGCCTCAGTGCAACTGTGGTCGCACCATGCACGGCTCAGGGGGCAAAAGAGATGGACCACGTGCCGCTGATACCGCGTGAAGGGAGACTGGATCCCAGTACCCATCCTTCCTTCCCACATCTCCCGTGCTGTTCGTCCTGTGCACACGGCCACATGAACAGAATCGAGAGACTGATCCAATCCTGTCCCTCTTAGGAGGTTTGCTTGCTTAGCAGGTCTGAGTCAAGGGAAGCCTCTCTTCCTCCCCGTGTGGTGCCCCAGGGACCAGCCAGTCCCCTGCCCCACCCACCCAGCCCAGCCTGCGGCTTGCCAATTGCAGCCCAGGAGAGAGGACTGGGCTCCCCGAGAACAGCCTGAAATCATCCAGGATGCTGCCAGCTGCGGCTCGAGCACCCAGAGCCCATCCTCACTGTCTGCCCTCCACCTCATCGTGGTGTCATGGGATCCAGGAGCGGTGGTTTACGGAAGCCTCTGTGGACCAGGCCTCTGCCCATCAGCCCAGCCAGGTGAGCAGGTTTATCTCCAATTTACAGATGGAAGGTGGAGTCCAAAGTGGGCTTTGGGACCACACAGCCCAGATGCCCATCCCGGCTCAGTACTGCGTGGCTTTGAGCAAATCCCTTCACCTCTCGGAGCCTCAGTTTGTTCATCTCATCAGCAAAATGGGTGCAATTCAGGGGTTCTTCATCTGGGTCCACAGATTCCTGAGAGATCCTTGGAAAGGATGGAGGGGGGTCCATAAAAGAGTATGGGGAAAAGTTACCTCTTTATTTCAACCAACCTATAACTGAAATGTGGCATTTTCTTCCACCATGAATGCACAGAGCTTCCAGAGGAGTATTAGCAACACTTGTGACCTGTCATCAATTAATGGCTGTGGCTACTTCGAAATTACAATCACCGGGCTTCCCTGGTGGCACAGTGGTTAAGAATCCACCTGCCAATGCAGGGACATGGGTTCGAGCCCTGGTCCGGGAAGATCCCACATGCCACGGAGCAACTAAGCCCGTGTGCCACAACTACTGAGCCTGTGCTCTAGACCCCACGAGCCACAACTACTGAGCCTGTGTGCCATAACTACTGAAGCCCACGCGACTAGAGCCCATGCTCCGCAACAAGAGACGCCACCGCAATGAGAAGCCCACGCACTGCAACGAAGAGTAGCCCCCGCTCGCCACAACTAGAGAAAGCCCACGCGCAGCAACAAAGACCCAACGCGGCCAAATAAGTAAATAGATAATTAATTAATTTAAAAAAATTACAGTCACCATTAGATCTGTCACCGGGTCTTGCTGTTTAATGCATTAATTTGTCAGTGCCCTTCCTGAAGTGTGTGTCTCAGAGGAAATGAGCCCTCAGCTGGCCAGTGGGGTCTGTCTCAGCTCCTCAGCTGCATGAGGTCCCTCTGTGCACACAGCCTGCCCACCTGATCGGTTAAACCACCTGTCGCCCAGCGTCTCCTGCATGGAGGGGAGGGTTTGGACAAGGACTAACTCTTTTTTTTGATTAATTGAAGTGTAGCTGATTTACAATGTAGTGTTAATTACTGCTGTACAGCAAAGTGACTCAGTTATACATATATATACATTCCTTTTCATATTCTTTTCCATGATGGTTTATCCCAGGACGTTGAATATAGTTCCCTGTGCTATACAGTAGGACCTTGTTGTTTATCCATCCTATATACACCAGTTTGCATCTGGTAATCCCAAACTACCAGTCCTTCCCTCCCCCACCCCCCTTCCCCCTTAGCAACCATAAGCCTATTCTCTATAGGATTGACTGTTTAATGCCCAGTGCAGGCCTCTCCTGGTAGGCTCAGCCCAACATCCTTTTAGAGGAAGACATCAATTTTTGTAACAGAAACTCCTTCAAACAGTTACTCGGTTCCCAAACCTTGGCGTCACCCTTGACCCCTCTTCCAATCTGTCATCATGTCTATTTGCTCCATCTCTAAATTTGTCCAGAGGTATGTCACTTCTCTCCACGTCCGCTGCTTCACCTAAGTCCGAGCTACCATCGTCGCCTGCTTGGATCATGACCGCGGGCTCCCTGCTCGGCTCCCAGCTTCATCATTGGCCCCCCCTCCCCATGCTTGTCTCACCACAGCAGCCAGAGAAGACATTCAACATGCAAGTCAAACCGTTCCTCGCTAAAAACCCTCCAGGGGCACCAGTCTGACTCCCAGTAGGTCACAGTCCTTGCAACCTGGACCGTCACTGAGAATCCAGCTCCCTCCACCCCTCGCCCTCCCCCACTGTGCTCCAGCCATGCCAGCCTCCCAGACCACCCGAACATCGTCCCTCCTCAGGACCTGTGCACTTGCTGTTCCCTCTGCCTCGGAAGGTTTTGGTCCTCACACCTTCAGGTTCTTATGTCAATGTCTTCTTGCTAAAGCCTTCCCTGAGGTAGTGGCCACTGTGATGTGTGGTCCTGACCCCTCTTCAGGAGCGAAGGACTTGTCCCCTGGCTGCTGGGAGGTGCCCTCGGCTCTCAGCCCCTTTGAGGATTGTCTCAGCTGAAGAAAACCTCCTGTTCAAGCACATGCATCCTTCCAAGGCAGCCTCATCTGATGCCGGTCAACATGGGGGATTTGAGACAATTCTGAAGGCTCATCTGTGTCCAGAACTCCATGGGGTGCTGGCTGAGTTCTTCAGCTTGAGTCACAGCTCAACTCCCAAAGCCCAATCCTGCTTCCTTCCCTTCCTCCTGCACACGTGGATTCCAACTGTCCTCCCCAATAAATACCCCCATGCGAATCCCCAAATCAGCATCTGCTTCCCTGGGAACTCAGTGACCCTGGTCACCCAACCTAAAATTGCAGAGCTTCTCCCCAGATACACGCTCCCTCAGCCCTTCCTTCCTTCCCTGCTCATCAGCACCCATCACCACCTGCAACCTCAGATTTACTTGTTTATTGTCTTTCCTCCCACCAGAATGTAAGCTCCATAAGGACAGGAACTTGTTTTGTTTTGTCATTTCATTGCCCAGAACAGTATCTGACACCATAATCATCCACTCAGAATTTGTTGAGTGAATGAGTGAGTGAACAGCTACACCATCCTTGACTTGTAGTCAACAAAGTCCTCCGAATCCTTTTCTCACACTCCGTCGACTATGATATTCCGAGTTTGTGTAATTGATTTCGGGGCCTGATTCCAGATCTCGACAACTGTCATGGCTAAATTCCATCCTGCTGATTGGATTGGTCCTGGTTCTGGCTCTAATCCCCCGAAGAACTGAGAAGCATACATTTTAGAGCTTCATCCAAGTCACCATTAAAAATGCTGCATAGAACAAAATAGCTCTCATAGGCATTTTCTTGGTAGCATTTCTGTCTGCTTTGGTTGATCTTGTCTGCGTACTGATTTGCTTGTTTATTTCCATCCCCTCATTAGCCTACACATCTTGTTAACGGCTGCAGCCCAGGGCCTAGCACTGTGCCTGGCATATTATAGGCTCTTGATAAACATGCATCAAATGAATGAACGGCTCTCCGCCTTACAGAATGTGAGCTGTCTGGGGCAGAAGCCACATCCAGTCACCTTTGAATCTGCCAGGAAGAGTCTTTCGGCATTAATACGTGAGTTACCAGGGCTGGGATATGAGCATGAGGGTGGCTGCGATTCAGGTCGTGTTGTGCTGGCCTCTTGGCCCTGTCACCCCCGGGAAGTGGGTGTCACGTTTCCACACCCAGGCCTGGCTGGTTATGCTCCCTGACCCCTTGGGGCACCTCTCAGGGACCACTGTGGGGACATGCTGCCTGGTACTCCCTGTGGCTCCCAGGGATGCTGGTTCTTGGACTTCCAGTACCATCCCCTGGATCTCTAACAGGAGCGCCGTGGAGCTGAGCCGCGGATCTCTCTGTTATCGACCAAGCCACTATGATTAGGAAACACCGTGTGCCTGGACTGTCATTTTCCCCACACTGAGTTTTTCCCCAGCAACTCCTCAATCATCACACAAACAAGACCCCGGTGGATTCACCCACTTGCTCTCTAGACAGGCCCTGAGTATGTCAGAACACTGGGTGGACCAGCTCAGGCTCAGGCTATGAAACTCATGCCCCACACTACATCAATCTCATTCAACAAATACATGTCATGTACCGTTCAAGGATCCGGGAACAGTAGCGAATAAAGTCAAGTCCCTGCCCTTTAGGGACATACATTTTAGTGGCAGGGGAGCAATGTGCACATCAGGTGATATATGCCATGGAGAAAAGTAAAGCAGGAGAGGAGGGAGGAGCCATGGAGGAGGGGTGTTGCCATTTTACTCAGGGGGCAGGAAAGGGCCTCACTGAGAAGGTAACTCTTGAGATGTGTCCCTAAGGAAGTGATACAGTTGGCCACAGGGATACTCAGAGAAAGAGGATTTTAAACTGCGGGAATAGCAGGTGCAAAGGCCCTGAGGCAGGAGTGTAATTGGCATGCTCAGTGAAGAGCAGGGAAGTGAGTACGGCGGAGCAGAGTGAGCAAGGGGGCGGGGGGGCAGCTCAGGAGAGGAGGTCAGAGAGACTGCAGACAATGGGGTCAGATGGGGCTTGGAGACAACCGGCTTCACTCTGAGTGAGCTGGGAGCCACTGGAGGGTTTGAGTGAAAGGACAGACGGACGGTCTGACTTGCATTCTCACTTGGTTTCTGGGGCTATTGTGTTGAGAAGGAATGTGCACAGACAAGGGGAGAAGCAGGGGTACCAGTGAGGAGATAAGGGCTTGGACAAGGGGTTAGCCATGAAGGTGGTAAGAAGCAGTCAGATTGTTTATATATTTTGAAGTCCAGCCAACAGGATTTGCTGATGGAATGGGACGTGGGATGTGAGAGAGAGAAAATCCAGGGATGAATCCACCCTTTTTGGCCTGAGCAGTTGGAAGAATAGGATTGCCATTGACTGAGCTGGAAAAGAGTGTGAAGGAAAAAGTTTGGGATAGAGATGCTTGGACACATTCATTCTGACCGCCTGTTAGACATCCAGTTGAAGCTATCAAGTCGGCGTTTGATGCTGAGCCTGGGATTCAGGGCCAAGGTCGGGCTAGAGAGATACATTGGCAAGCTGTCCCCCATCTCCAGTTTCTGGGGTTCTGCTAATCATACTTCCAGGCACTCTGTCGGAGGGTCAGCCTGTGGGACTTGGGGGTCAATGCCTGGCTCCACGTTTAACTGGCTCCAGGACCTTGGGAAAGTCAGTCCCATTCTCTGAGTCTCAGTTCCTCAACTGGGAAATAATACTAGCAATAATACACTACAGTTTCATGAAGGTTTTAATCATCGAATATAGGCTGTGCCAGTGTTGTGCTGACCTCAAAAAGCAGCAGCCATGGATGCTATTATATTTTGCTGGGCGTGTTTATTGTTGTTGCAAACCCACCGCTCTTTGGGCCTCTGGTTAACTCTGAGCCGTATCCCCCTGGCCACAGTGATGGGGACCAGCGATGGGGCCTTGACCTCTGCACTGCTCATTTGAAAGGATGACCTGGTCTAATCAGACTCCCCAGGCATGAATTTGAGTCGGGGATGAGGAAATTGGGGCCATCAATGGTGGGTCTGGAGCCGAAAGGCCATTCTGGGTCACTTCCTATGTGAGCAAGCCAAGGACAGAGTGACCTTGAGTGAGAGACTTCATGGTGGCTGGCTGGATCCTGCTCTCATCCCAGGGAGGCCCAGATGGCCGTCAGGCCTATGCTCAGTCTCCTTGAATTCCCACTGGACATCCAGCCAACAAAGGCGTATCTGTTGAGCCCAGGAGCCTCAATGGGAACCATACGGGGTGATGAGTTCACGGCTCAGCCTGCTGTGGAGGAGATAGGCCCAGCCGCTTCTTTCTCCAATGGACTCTGGAATGTTCCGCCCCCAACAATTGTGGATGATGGGGTTGAAGTCTCTTTGGGCGCTGTTAAAACAAGTGTGTTTTGAAAGCTTTCTAGAACTTCTGGTAAAAAGAAAAGAGCCGTAAAATCACAGGCATTCCACTTTCCCACATCTCTCTCCATGTCCACATTTTGGGGCCATAACCAGCACTGGGAATTGGCCACGGAGGCACTGGATTCATCCCTCGCTTGGCAAAAGAAAAGAAGGAAGGCAGGGACTGCGCTGGTGGCGCGGTGGTTAAGAATCCGCCTGCCAATGCAGGGGATACAGGGGTTCGAGCCCTGGTCCGGGAAGATCCCACATGTCGTGGAGCAACTAAGCCCGTGCGCCACAACTAGTGAGCCTGTGCCCTAGAGCCTGTGAGCCACAACTACTGAGCCCGTGTGCCACAACTACTGAGCCCGTGTGCCACAACTACTGAGCCTGTGCTCTAGGGCCCGCGAGCCACAACTACTGAGCCCATGTGCCACATCTACTGAAGCCCGCGCGCCTAGAGCCTGTGCTCCGCAACAAGAGAAGCCACCGCAATGAGAAGCCCGCACACCGCAACGAAGACCCAATGCAGCCAAAAATAAATAAATAATAAAATATATTTTTAAAAAAAGAAGGAAAAGAAGTAAGGCACACCTAACCGCCACAGGATGGGCAAAACCAGCTTGGCCGGCTCTGGGCAGAGGGGTGGCTAGTTTCCAAGATGGGGCAGCGTGAACCTGCGGGCGACGCCGGGGCCTCTGCGCGGTTGTGGAAAGCGCAGAGGGAGGCCCCACCCTGCAACTGCTTCCTCCATGTAGCTCGGCCTTGCTCTCACTAGGCTCCTTCCAAATGCTTTCATCAATATCTTAACATCATGTGGACACATTGCACGTGATCAGGAAGACGCCTCGTTTGGAAAATGTACCCGAGGCGCCTGCTCCATACTCCCCACCACCGCGCCCCGCCAGGTGCCTGCCTGTGACCAGGAGAGAAGCATGGGGACCAGCCACCGCCTCAGTGCACCGACGCTGTAAAGTGGCTGTCGCAGCCCGTTACACCCACAGCCTCCAGAGCAGCCCCGTCTATCTGCCTGGAGAGACCAGAGGCACACGGGGAAACGAGGCGGCCGGGGGTCGGGGCCCTGCGGAGGGCTGGTGCATGCGAGGCAGAAACGCCACCTGCTGGTAGACTTCAGCATGGGCAGCCGGCAGCCAGCTCGTTTCCCACTGTCTGGTAGCAGGTGTGTTAAGGCCCCTCATTTTGCTGTCTTGCTGGGGGTTGGGGTGAAGTGGGGTCTTGGTTTTTTTTTCTTTGCATTTCCATCATTCCAAAAAAAATTGCCTCGTGCCCTTTGCAGCCAACCCCCATCCCCTGACCTAGGCAAACACAGAATACTTCAGCACACTGTAGAACTTCACATATAGACAATTGTATTTGTGTACTTTTTGGGGTCTGCTACAATGTTTCTGACTACAGTTTCTGATTCATCCATTCTGTTGGGTATATTAGTAATTTGTTTCTTTTAATCAGTGAGTGGTACGGGTGTCACATTTGTTTATCTGATCACCTGGTGATAGACATTTTTGTTGATTCCAGTTTGGGGCTATTATGAATAAAGATGCTACAGACACTTCTGTAAAAGTCTTCTTGTGGACATACGTTTTCATTTCTCTTGGAATAGTTGGTCATAGGGTAAATGTATGGTTACTTTGTTAAATGTTAACTGTACGGTTAAATGTATAGTTAAATGTTAGCTTTAAATGTTTATGGTTAATTTTGTGAAAACTGCCTCTCTTCCACCAATAATGGGTTAAAGTTCTAGTTGCTCTGCATCCTGGTCATCATTTGGTATGGTTGTTTGTTTTTTTTAAATTTTAGCCATTCTAGTGCCTATGTAACGGTATCTCATGGGCTTTTGAAACATTGAGATATAATTCACGTACCACAATATTCACCCTTTTAAAATGTACAACTCAACGGTTTTTAATATATTCACAGAGTTGTGGAACCTTCACTACTATTTAGCTTCACAACATTTTCATCACTCCAAAGCCCTTTAGTTCCTGGCAGAACACTAATCTACTTTCTGTCTCTATGGATTTGTCTATTCTGGACATTTCATATAGAGGGAATGATAAAATGTGGCCCTTTGTGTCTGGATTCTTTCACTTAGCATACTGTTTTCAAGGTTCATCCACATTGTGGCATTTAACAGGACTTCATTCCTCTTTATGGCCAAAGAATATTCTGTTGTATGAATACACATACACATTTTGTTTACTCATTCATTGTCGATGGACATATGGGTTGTTTTCAGTTTTTGGCTATTGTGAATAAAGCTGCTCTTAACATTCATGTACAAGGTTTTTTTGGTGGCTTTTTTCTTTTCTTTTTTTTGTTTTGGCTGCACTGTGCAGCATGCAGGATCTTAGTTCCCGGACCAGGGATTGAACCCTCGACCCCTGCATTGGGAGCACAAAGTCTTAACCACTGGACTGCCAGGGAGGTCCCATGTACAAGTTTTTGTATGGGCATGTTTTTACTTCTCTTGGGCATATACCTAGGAGTGGAACTGCTGGGAAACATTGTAACTCTGCTCCACAAATTCCAGCTTCCCCAACTCTGAGCGCTTCCTCCTTAGCTCAGTGAGGTGAGTGTACTCTGCTCAGCCACCCCTCCCCCTGCCAACGTAGAGCAACGCCTCCAGGGAGAAGTCCTGGGCGATTATATAGCTCACCTTGTTCCCTTCCCTCAGGGATCACGGTCCTGCGCTATCTGTTGTCCAATGTCTGAAAACTGTTGTTTCATTTATTTTGTCCAATTTTCTGCTGTTTATAGCAGAAGAGATAGTCCAGTTACTCCGTCAAGTCTGGAAGTGGAAGACCCATACACTTTTCAGATACCTATATCTGATAATTTCATCATCTAAAGTTCTAGGGAGACTCAAACCTGGCTGGTTGTTTCCACTGACATTTACTCATGGCAGGCTGTTGCCTTATGTGTTTTATATGTTTGTGTGAGCTTGTCTTTGATTGAATTTAATCTGGGAGAATCATGAGAAGTTTAAATTGGGACGGCTTTCTTCCAGAGATTATTTGTGTCAGCTTCCGTTAGGTACAATGGATGCAAAATTAATCCGAGAGTACTTAAATTTAATTTTTCTGCTGGGGATTTTTCTCACGTGTTTGAAAAAATTAAAACTCTGGGGTTATGTAAGAGTGAGCATATGGGTGTGAATTCTCAAAGACCACCATCATCATCACTATCACCACCATCACCATCATCATTACCAGCATCACCATCATCATCACCATCAACACCACCATCATCACCACCATCACCATCATCTTATCACCACCATCATCACCACCATCATCATCACTATCACCACCATCACCATCATCATTACCAGGATCACCATCATCATCACCATCAACACCACCATCATCACCATCTTATCACCATCATCACCACCATCATCACCACTATCACCACCATCACCATCATCATTACCATCATCACCAGCATCACCATCACCACCATCACCATCATCATCATCACCATCATCACCATCATCACCACCATCACCATCATCTTATCACCATCATCATCATCACCACCGTCATCACTATCACTATCTTAGCCACAGTGGAGGCTCACTGGTTTCTAGCAATCTCTCTATCCCTAAGGGTGTAGCCACCTTCCAAGTTTTCAGATTAATGCTGAGGTCTCAATTTTGATGCTCACCCTTTACGAGGGTCTCTCATCTTCCTCCTGATTATTAGTCCCCAGAGCTCTGGGTTTCTATTATCAGCCTTTGCCACCAGGGCAGCCCCAGCTTCTATTTTTTGTTACCGTTCACTGTTCTGGTTTCAGTGCATTGTTCCTTCTTGTGTGTGTGTAACTTTTTCATGGTTTCATTTACCCTCTTGTGAGCTCAGCAATGCATATAAGATGCCGGCTGTAATTTGTTCAGGATCTAGCTGAATTGTAGTGGACAGACTTTTTAGGATATTTAATCTGCCGTATACATCATTCCTCTGGAAGCAGAAATCCTCCACCTCGGTGACTTCATCTGTGAAGAATGGGGACGATAATCCTGACTTCTGAGGATTGTTGCAAGGAACCGAGATATGTACAAGGAATGTACTTAGCATAGCGCTTGTCACAGACGCAACCTGCCTGCAGTATCCATTCTGAAGTGGGAGGTAGACCAAAGCACTAAATGCAACACGACGCACTGTTTACTCTTCAACAAAGACAAAAGTTAGGCCAGGTGCCCAGGACAAAAGCACCACCTCAGTCTGGGGGGTTTGTGTGCTTGAGCTGGGCCTCTCTGTGGCTAGATGGCCTGAGCACTAAAGCAGGAGTCAGCATGACCCGGGTTTGGATCCCTGCTCTTCTCTTCTCATGCTGTGACATTATTTCTCTCTCTAAACCTCAGTCTCCTTAACTGTGAATCAAAGTAATCGACAACTGCCTGTCTCACAAGTTTGTTGCAAGGATCCAATGACGTCATGTCAGTGACACTTGTCTACAATGCAGCATGTAGATGTCAGAGGTTATTAGGCAGGTAGAACTGGAGAGAGGGAGGTGGCTTTTTGAGGCTATGGTGCTCTGTGTCCATGAAAGGGGACTGGCTGGTAGTGTTACCAAGTCCAAGCTCATACTGTCCACAGCTCGATGGGCCAATATATTGAGAGACAAGTTGTTGGGACAGGGAATAGCAACTTGTTTGAAAAGCCAGTGTATTGAGAAGACGGTGGACTCATGTCCCAAAGACCCATCTTGCCTGGGTTAGAATTCAGGCTCCTTTTATACGAAAAGGGGAGGGAGAGTAAAGTGAAACACTTCCTGGTTCCCATCAGCCCCCAGAGAGGATGTGTTCATTTCTTCCTGCCTGCAGTCATTCACAGGTGGGCCTGGGCAGGAGGTTTCCTGTGAGCTAAACAAAGGTATTTTAGCTTAATGCTCATGACCTGGGAGCCAGGGTTCCCAGAGATGGGCCACTATGTATAATTTAAGCTTATAGGCAACATCCCTTTAGTGATGAACTTGTAATAGAACACAAAGGTTCTTCCCCATTACAGTAGCAAGGGTGGTAGGGAACACTAAGGGTAGGGAGATTGATGGTGATTCAACTTATCTGGGTTTGAAACCAGCTCCCCCGCATTACTAGCTGTTTGACCTCCAGCAAGTTGATGACTTGTCTGCTCTTCAGCTTCCTCCTCTGTAAAACGAGGATAAATAGCGACCATGCGGTTGTTGAGACAAGCTGATATTCCATGTAACACACTTCACTGAGTTCCTGCCTGGCACATAGTAGGTGTTGGATTAGCAGGAACCGTTCCTATAATGGGGGATATTTGGAAGCCAAAGGAGTGTGGCGTAAGCATAACTGGGCTGTCAAAGATTATGGAGGAACACTTTACACTTTAACTATGTGAAATAAGTGTAAAATTGGATACGCGTGCTGCAATTTGCATATTTGGAAAATAGACAAAAGCAAGAGAAAAACACTCAGCAGGGGCAAGAAGATTCGCCAAAAGTTTTAAAAATAATTGCGTCAAATGATTTCGTACCAGTCCCTTATGCTGAGGATATATGCTTTTCCCGTAGAAGATGCTTATTAAAAACTCTGGAGTGAGAATCTTGGAAGACCAGATGATATGAAAGGGCCAAGTTTTGCATGAAATGGTGTGGGCAAGAACCAATTAAAATTTTATCTTCCTTTGGATCACAGTTACTAGAGGGTACAAACCGCTGGACAAGTTATACACAGGAAGTCTGAACAGGTAAGGAGGCACTGACAAATAAAAAATGTTTCCAAATTATTTCTTTAGTCAATCTACCCTTTAGCAAAGTCAGAAGCGCTGACCCTTGAGTACTGACTAGTAATAGTAACATAATTTTGCTAGGTTTTCCTAAAGGAGGGCAGTCCAAAGAAAATAGGCAGGGAAAGATACTAGTAAAAACATTGAGAACCAAAACGATGTTTCTGATGTGTGCAAAGATACACACTATTGAACACACAAACTGTGTTGTGTGCAATTTCTGTTTATATTACCTCATCAGTAAAGATGTTCTATTGGTGAAACAATGACCCAGGATTTAAATATTAGTATTTGCCACTAAGATACTATGCAGCGTTCAGGGTCTTGATTATACAAAGGCTCTTGGTTATACAACACCATCCACAAACAGATACTAGGACAAAGGAGGAACAGGGCAGTGGGCCCTAGACAGGAATAAAGGTGCACAGTTCACTTCTACATTATGCAGTCATGAAACGCTGCATGTGCTTTTTCTCTGTTGGGCCATCTGTAAAGTAGGGATAAGAGGATAGACAAAGGAATTCGGTTCTAGGATTATACCCCCTAGACTGCAAATGAATTCAGTTTCCACATACTCAACTAGAACAGACTGGCAAGGCCAGGAGTAACACAGAGGCTACAAAGGAGAATCCTTGAATTATTTAGCATAGGGCTAATCCTTCATTTTTCAGTTTTTCCCTCCATCATTCTGAACACTAGAACTTGAACTCAGAATAAAGATAAAGAACAATGTGTAAGTGACTTTTTTCCCCTTCCTAGCTATTTTATGGCTTCTTCTTTTTTTTTAAAATTCTGATATCATTTATTGGCACAAAAATTATCCAGATACAACATGGTGTCTAGACATGGCTGCACTGTATACTTTGTGCATTTAGTTTAATATTTCTTTTGCTCCTAATTCCCAACATGTACTAGACCTTCCCCCTTTGTGTCAGCACCTCTGTGACAGCATTTCTGTATTCCATGGCTTCTTTTTTCATAAATTAGACTTTATTTTTTAGAGTCTAATTTTTTATAAATTAGACTTTATTTTTTAGGTTTACAGAAAAATTGAGTGGAAAGTTCAGAGAGTTCCCATATACCTACTTCCCCACTCCCCAGTTTCCCATGTTACTAACACCTAGCTTTAGTGTAGCACATTTGTATAAATTAATGAGTCAATAGTGAAACATCATTATTAACTCAAGTCCATAGTTTAATTAGGGCTTGCTCTTTGTGTCATACGTTCTATGGGTTTAGACAAATATATAATGACCTGTATCCACCATTGTAGCATCATACAAAATAGTTTTGCTGCCCTAAAAATCCTCTGTGCTCCCTTTATTTACCACACCCGCCCCCTCACCCCAAATCCTTGGCATACATTGATCTTTTTACTGTCTTCACAGTTTTACCTTTTCCAGAATGTCATAAAGTTGGAATCATACAGTCTGCAGGCTTCTCAGATTGGCTTCTATCACTCAGTGATATGCATTTAAGGTTCCTCCATGTCTTTTCATAGCTTGATAGTTCACTTCTTTTGAGCAAAGAATAATATCCCACTGTATGGCTGTACCGCTGTTTGTTTATCCATTCCCCTACTGAAGGACATCTTGGTTGTTTCAAAGTTTTGGCAAGTATGAATAAAGCCGCTGTAAATATACATGTGCAGGGTTTTGTGTGGACATAGGTTTTCAACTTATTTGGATAAAGTCAAATGACTTTTGAATCCTCTTATTTTAACTTTCCTGTGCTGTTTTGTTTTAGATGGGTCTTTTGTAAGCATCATATAACTGGAATTTTAACTTTTTAAATTTTTTAATATATTTTTTAAGTTCAGAGTGATTTTATTAGATCGAATATTCTTTTTTTTTTAAACATCTTTATTGGAGTATAATTGCTTTACAATGGTGTGTTAGTTTCTTCTTTATAACAAAGTGAATCAGCTATATGTATACATATATCCCCATGTCCCCTCCCTCTTGTGTCTCCCTCCCACTCTCCCTATCCCACCTCTCTAGGTGGTCACAAAGCACTGAGGTGATCTCCCTGTGCTATGCAGCTGCTTCCCACTAGCTATCTATTTTATCTATAGTGTATATATGTCCATGCCACTCTCTCACTTCGTCTCAGCTTACCCTTCCCCCTCCCCAATAACTGGAATTTTTAAAAGCCAGTTTGTGGAGAGATAGACAATGAAGCAAATATTAGCAAAATATTAATTGTAGAATCTAGGTAGTAGGTGTGTGAGTGTATTGTATAATGATTTCAATTTTTCTGTATGTGTGACATTTTTCATAATAAATGTTGGGGGAAAAAGTGAAAAACCAAGAAACAAAACAAAACCCTCTGAAGTGTGTGTGTCTGTAAAATCGTAACGGGGCCATTCAGAGGAGCCATGGAGAGGGTCCCACACCTGGAACCTGGCTCTGCCTTCCAGGTGGAGGCAAGTTACTCAACCTCCCTTCTTTTGTCTCCTCTCGGCAGGACGGCAATCACAACATCCAGGGGTGCACGGGTGTTGCAACAACCTACCCAGCACTGGGCCTGTGATGCGGTAGTTGAATTAGTTGAAATAATCCCTGGGGTTCATTCATTTTCCTGCCTGAGAACCACGGGGAATGTGTTGTGCTGCTGGTCACCAGCAGAGGGCGCACTTAAAGCAAGCAAATGTCCGGGTTTCGCGCCTCGCCTTCCTTTCGGAATATTTTTTATAATGATGCGAAATTCAACTCTACTCTATGCTCTGTGGTGACCTAAATGGGAGGGAAATCCAAAGAAGAGGGTATATATGTATATGTAGCTGATTCATTTTGCTGTACAGCAGAAGCACAATATTGTGAAGCAACTATACTCCAATAAAAATTAATTTTAAAAAAAAGATGCGAAATTCAGAGTCAAAGCAAGCCTCTCCACTTTGGGCCTGTGATTCCAGGCATATAACTGGTATTACTGACGACTGCAGGGTCCTCCTAGTGCCATCTCCCTCCTAGCCTGTGCCCAGCAGCCTGGTGTATGATTCCACCTCCCACTCCTGTGCAAGGACCTACTTCCATAAATGGGTCTCCCACTAGACTGTGAGAGATCCTAGCCCAGGGCCTGGCACAGCGTCCAGGATTTGAAGAGCACTCAATGTGCACGGAATGAACTGACATCACCTCCCATCACTCACTTTATCTCCCTGCCCAACTGTAGGAGGATTAACAATCTACACAGTGTGTCACTCATCCAGGGCCCTCCCCGAAGCGTGGCTTCTTCAGCCTGGGCAACAACATTCTCAATGGGATTATCCTGGGAAGCAAGAGGGCAGGTGCCCCTCTGCATTCCCCCCATTAAGGGTTGAATTGTGCCCTTCCCCCCGCCCCCAAAAGGTATATTGGATTCCTAACTTCCAGTACCTCAGAATGTGATCTTATAAATAAGGTCATTGTAGATATAGTTTAGGTAAAGTCATTAAGCTGAACCCTAATCAAATATGGCTACTGTCCTTATGAACAGGGAAAATTGGGACGCAGACACACAGGGGATGAGAATGCCATGTGAAGATGAAGGCATAGATGTGGGTGACGCAGCTACAAGCCAAGGAACACCAAAGGTCATCAGCAAATCTCCAGAAGCTGGGAGACAGGCCAGGAACAGGTTCTCCTGCAAGGCCCTCAGAAGGAACCAGCCCTGTCGACACCTTGGTCTCGGATTCTGGCCTCCAGAGCTGTGAGGAACTGTACATTTCTGTTGTTTAAGCCCCCCAGTGTGTGGTACTTTGTTATGATAGTTCCAGGAAACTATACACCCTCAACATGCTTCCCTAAAGGATGTTCAGCTCCAACTGATCCACCTGGGAAAACCCTGCCAATCCTCAGGCTCTGGTTAAACGTCAGCCAGTGAAGGGTTTCCAGCAGGGGAGAAAGTGTTTAGAAGAAGAGGGATGTGGGCTAAGCAGCCAGCACTGGTGTATCCAGCTCCACCCTGGCTAATGATGAAGTGCCACCAAGAGCTGCCACTTGTCACTGGCCATATGGATATGGTCCTGCAAGAAGCCTACACGGAGAAGGCAGAGGTAACTGGTCGGGACCCAGTCATCTGGACCTGGGAGCTAGTGACCCCGTTACTGCTGGACATACTCTCCCCCTCCCCCCGTGTAAATTGCCTCCCTTCACCTCCCTACTGGCAAATTCCAAAGCACGGTTCAAGACTCCGCAGACTGCTAGTCGTCGCCCACTCTGTGTTCTTCCATCTTTTATACCATTGTGGAATTATTGCCTGTCACGTGGTTAGCCAGCAAGGCTCCCCAGCCTCCCCCGCAGCGAGGCATGGTCACATGACTAAATTCTGACCAATAGGGTGTGAGCAGAGGTGAAATGTACACTTCCGGAGCCAAGGCCTTGCTGCTGTGCTGCGTTCACCCACCCCCTTCCTTCCCGTTTTCTCCTGCCTGCTGGCCTGAATGTGATAGGATGGTGGGAGCTGGAACAGCATTCCGGGACCACAGGATGCGAGATGGCAGAGCAATGAGGGAGCACTGCTCAGCTGGGGCTCTGACGAGAGGAGGAAGGAAACTTGTGCCTTTTTGGCCACTCGTGTTTTGGGTCTTGTTACCAGGAGCCAGGAGAGAGAAGTGGTTGAGAGCCAGACACCCTGGGTTCAACCCCAGGTCCACCACGTCCCGTCAGCGTGACCTTGGGCAAGTCACTTAACGTGTCTATAGCTCAGGCTCTTCACCTGGAGAATGCGAGTAATAAAAATACCCACCCCGGGCTGCTGTGAGAACCAAATTAGTTAATTCCACGTGAAGCGGTTAAAATGATGCCCGTGAGTATTGGTGATTGCACCAGCTGAACCTAGAGTCTAATACGCAGGCTTTCATCCCTGTATCTACAGCACCAGAGCTGCTCTAGAAATAGTCTGAGCTGAGTTGAACGGACACTAATGCTCCTCATAGAAATACAGGAAGGGGTTTAATCAAGTTTTGTCTACGGTGGAAAAGTTAAGTTCAACAGTACTTCTGGACCAAAGAGCGCCTTTTTTTTTTAACAGATGGGACTCTTCAAGGTTACTGCCCTTTATAGGTAAACGATTCAGAGGGAAAGAAGGTGCCTTTTTCATTATCGACTTCTTGTATTAAATTGTGCGAAATAATCTTCTGTGGGATGATTTGTACAGATTTCCTTCATATATTTTTTCCTGATAATAAAACAAGGAGAAAAAGAAATCAGGAAATGCCTGACTTCCTAAACATTCTACTGTTTAATTGGTGTGTTAACCCCAGGATACAGAGTGCATTCCAGCCCTACGAGCTAAATGGGGAGGAAGGGGGCATTTCGTCACTGCTGATTAGTTTAGGGACCTGCGCACGTGAAATGTGGGGATATCTTAGAATTCCATGATTGTAAAGACATTTGCTCATCCCATTTGATTTCTGTGAGATTCTCTCTTAATTCTCCTTATTTAGGCCCCCAATGATGGACCCACCGATAAACAGACATTGGAAAAAATACTGGTGGATCCCATCCGAGTTCAAGCTTGATGAATAGATAGATAAATAAGTAAATAAATAATGGGTTTTTTTTTTTTAGTGACAAATTCACCTACTGATCTGCATTTGACATTTTCTGTAGCTGGAACTCTGAACTACTCCTGGGGCCTGTCTGAAATGAAGAAGAGACTCCAGACTTGTTCTTGGCAGCCCAGGAACCCCTTCCTCTCCCTGGAGAGCCCTCCCTGCAGTGGGCAGCTGGCACTGTCCTCCCCCACGTCTGAGCCACGCAGCCTCCTCCCAGAAGCCCCCCTGGCGCCCTCCCCTGGGACTCCTGGTGCCCTCCGTGTACTCCATCACCAGCACCTGTGTCCGAGCCTGCTGGGGTCCGCCAGTGCCCAGGTGAGGACCGTCCAAGGAGGGGTGTTTACAGGTTGAGGGCACAATGGAATCTCAATCCCTGGTCTGTGTGGGGTGGTTTCCTAGCACTTAATTTCTGGCTTCTTAGCTCTGAGTCCTTCTTCCCCTTCTCTTTACCAGGAGGCTATGCTATAGCCCCAACCACTGCTGCTACAGGGCCTCTGGTGAAATATACCCCAAGGGTCCCGAGCCCTTGGGTGGGAAGGATTCAGGGAGGGTGAGCCAGGGGTCCAGGAAAGGATGGTGCCTGCTCTATGGGCCCTGCATGGCCAGCGCCTACCCCTGCTTTCCCCGAGCCTGATTCCCTCGATGATGCCCCCAATTCCCACCTGCCCCCCTTGACCCTAGCCTGATCCCAGCCCCCTCTGCCTGCCCTCCCCACCCGTACCCCCATCTCCCCGCTCCCGCCCAGGCCCCCGCCTGGCACTGACTGTGAAAGCTGCTCCTTGGCCAGGCTGAGGTTGCTGCAGTCCAGGGCCCTGCGCAGGTCATGCCGTTGGCACTGCTGCTGTCGATCACACAGCAAGGCGGCGCGAGCCTGCTGGACCCTCTGCCGGTCCCAGTGCATGTCTCGCTGGCGCTCTTCCTCCTGGAGCCTCTGGAGAGAGGAGAGGTGACTCACCACCGCCTGTCCCCAGCAGAAGAGCCCCAGGGGATTGTCTCTAGGAGGCGGCCTTTCATTGTACAGATGGAGAAACTGAGGCCCAGAAGGGGGCAGGTAGGTGAGCAACGTCATGCGGGAAATCAGAGGAGACCCACCCCCCCGCACCTGCCATCATGCTGGTGGCCCAGCTGATTCCCCCTCTTGGGAGGCCTGCGCTGGCCCTCTGAGCCTGAAGGGACAGCAGAGTCTCGGTTCCAACAGTGGCTCCCAGCCCAGACCTCCGTAAGCAGGGCCCACGGGTGTCAGGTCCTCTGCATCTGGGATGCTACCAGTGGGCAGTGGCACCACCTGGCTGGACACTGGGGTCCTCTGGTCACTTCTAGAATGTGCTGATGCCACAGCCCCACCCCGGGACAATGGCTCAGGATCTTGGGGGTGAATTTCTCTGTGCCCTTTACAGCAGAGTGCCTTGAAAGTATTGTCTGCACTTGCTGTCTCCTTCCCCTCCTGCCTGTTCTCTCTCCAGCCCATTAGACAGGCTGCCACCACTCCACCAAAGAGGTGACTGCCCAGTGCTGGGTCCTGCATCCAGTCGGCAGCCCAGCAGTGGCGTTTGACCCAGGGGTTCCCACACTCCCTCTGAATTCACCACTGCTTGCATCCCTCCTACCTCTCTGGCTGCTCCTTCTCAGGCCGCTTTGCTCTTTATAAACGATGGGGGTGGGAGGGGAGGGTCCCTCTGTCTACACTCACTCCCTTTGTGATCTCCAGGTTCCCGGCTTTAAATACTCTCAGTGCAGTGATGACTTCCTGTTTATGTCTCCAGCCCAGATCTCATTCTGAGCCCCAGACTCTACATCCAGCTGCCTGCTGGGCTTTACTTGGAAGTTGTGTCAGAAAATATAACTTGTCCACCAGTAGCCATTTTTCCTTCTTCCTTAATAAAAGAATCACCAGCACTTCACTGCCTGGAATAAATACTACATTTCTTCTTTATAGTTAGGGGCAACCTAGTGACTGAGTTGTCCAACGAAATGTAAGTGGAAATGTCTTGTGAAACTTCTAGGAAGTGCCCTTAGCGTTCTTCCCCCTTCCTTCTTCCTGCCAGCTGGAATATGCATATGATGACTGGAGCTCAAGCAGCCATCTTGCACTAAGAGGTGGGAACCAGGTGCTGAGGATGGCAGAAGTTTAGTCAATGGTCGTGGAGCTGCCATACCAGCCCTGGGCTGTTTGCTTAAGGATTTAGTCTACATGCAAGAGATAAAGTTCTATTTTGTTTAAGATGGTGTTATTTGGGATTTTCAGCTGAATCCTAGCAGATATAGATATCTAAAGAACATTGCACACAACATATCCAAAATTGCGCTTGTGATTTCCATTCTCCCATGAACTTCCCTCCTGGACTTGTTTCTCCCACCATCTTCCCATCTCTGTAAGTGCCAACTCCTTCCTTCTCGTTGCTCAGGCCAGGATGCCTGGAGTAATCCTTAACTCCTCTGTCTCTCATATGCCATGCCAAACCCTTCAACCAATTCTGTTGGCTCTAACTTCCAAATACATCCAGAATCCGACCACTTCTCAGCACCCCTGCTGCCAGCGCCCTGGCCTCAGCCAGCACCATCTCTGACCTTGACCATCAGCCTCCCCAGTGATCTCTCTCCTTCCCGCCTTATCCCCCTAAGTCCACCCTCAACACAGCGGCAGGAGGGATCCTGTTAACTGTGAGATCCTGTCTCTCCTCTGCTCAGAACCCGCCAGAGCTCCCCATTTCGGTCACAAAAAAGGCAAAGTCTTCCCCAGTGGCCTGCCAGGCCCTCAACCCTCTGCCTCTTGGACCTCATCCCACCCTCTCCCCTCCCTCCACTCCAGCCACCAGATGCCTCCCTTCTCTGAACAGGTCAAGATGGCCCTTCCTCAAGGCCTTTGCCCTTGCTCTTCACCCCGCCTGATCGTCCTTTCCCCAGACACGTGCAAGGTCCCTCCCCACCTTCAGCCCTTTGTTCCAGAGCCATTGGTCCCCTGATGACCCTCTCGCGCCCAGCAATCTCAGCCCCTTCCCCAGCCTCCTCCCCTCCCTAGCGCTTGTCCTCCTCTCACTAGAACACAGACTCCTTGAGGGCAGCTTCTAGGGCCGAGCGTGACAGTGGCTATAACTAGATGCTTGAGGAAGGTGGCAGGGAGCACAGGGCCCCATCTGTGGGCTCGGGGGGTGGGGGGGTGGGGGCACAGGCACCAGCTTCTCCTGGACTTGCTGTTTCTGAGCCAGGCGGATGAACTCCAGCTGCTCCCGGCTCATGCCCTTCCAGCGGTCGGGGACCACGCGATGGGGCCCGAAGGAGCTGGCTGCCTGCTGGGGGTTCTCCGAGAGCAGGTCCCCACGCAGCAGGTGGGAGATCTCGGCCAGGTTGTCCTCTTGGTCTTGTTTTTTCTCTTGAATTTTCTTTTCTGCTGACTCCAAGGCCTGAGCAGGGCAAGATATTAAGGGAGATGCCCTGAGTGACCCCGGGGGGACTGAGGCATAGGCTGGCAAGTCTCACTGGGGGCCCTTGAAGGAAGAATGTGCTAAAGGGCACCAGGGATGGGGGGAGGTGTAGACTCGTCAGGCATGGATGTGGGGAGGCCCTCAGACCCCCAGCTGCCTGGGAGATGCTGGATGAGTGGGCTGGGCTCGGGGAATCACTGCCTGTTGGTCGCGCGCATAATTGCTGCACGTCTTTGTTTGCAGTGATTTGCCAAAGCAGGGAGCTGCCTCCCCGTTAGGCTGCCATCTCCCCTCGGCTTGGCCTCACCCACCCCAAGACAGGGCTGTGTACCCCTCCGTGTGGTCCTGGTCACCCTTGGACGGCAGTGGGCCACAAAGAACAGCCAACCAAGTGATTCACAGCAGTGGTGATTTCTAAAAGGTGCTCCCACTGCCCGGCAACCTCAGCCCCAGGGACAAATAAATTCCTGGCCAAATCCCCATTCACGTAAGGATGATGGGTGGAGGGAACGGGCCCTGGCTGTGTGACCTGGAGCAAGTCACCTGCCCTCTCTGGGCTGCAGTTATTTCTCCGTCAAGTCAAGAGACGGATTAAGAGACATTTGTCAGTGTTACCAGTTCTCTTTAGTAATGAATGGACAGGGCACTTTTTGATGTGCCCACACACAGCAGGTGCTCACAAGGAGGCCAGCTCAACTACGTTACATAAGCCCACGCTTTGCAGCTGGACAGGCTGGGATTTGAATACTGGACTCGCGGTATTTGGAAGTCCAGTATTTGAATCTGCCAAAGCAAATCAGATTAGTACTTAGGCATCCCAAAGAAAGTCAGTTCCCCACTCTGAGCCCGTTTCTTTATCAATTAAATTGGGTTAATCGTGCCCCTCTGAAAGGGTTGTTGAACACAGTGACTAATAAGAGCAGCTGATTGTTGCAGGGATTAAAAAGAACTGCTATCATTGATGAGTCAAGGAGGCTGGGGCATGCCGGGGAGGTGGCTGTGTGTTTGTCTTCCCCTCCAGACAGAGCCTGGGGTATACACCTGCTTCTTGTTGAATTCTTTCACAGCTGCACAAACCGCCTTTCTGGTGGTGCTTTCCAGATTCTGTAAATGCTTGGCTGTTTCGTCAAACTGCAGCCTTGTCTTCAGGTAGAGATCCTCTGAAAGGAAGCAAAACGCAATCAAACCTTGCGTGCCTGCCCGGAGATCCTTCCGAGATGTGCAGAGCACCCTGCGGAGTATCTGTTTCTCATCACGGCCCCATCCAAAGAAAGGGGATGCGTCGGAAGGCTGTGGGAGATTGACACGAGTCAATTCAAGTAAAGCTCTTAGATGGGTGCCTGGCAGTGTTAGCAATCACCACTGTGGCCTGGTAATGTCTGCTATGGATTGGTAATGTCTGCCGTGGAACCAGTGGAGAGGGGTTTAGAGGGCAGCATAGCAGGAGGTAAGGTCAGACTTGTTGGTCCTTGAAATAAATTTGGCTTTTATTGAGTAAACTGAGAAGCTATTGGTTTTGAGCAAAGGATCCAGCTTAACTTTTAACGGGATCATTCTGGCTGCTGGGTTGAGAAAAGACTATAGGGAGACAAGGGCAGAAGCAGGGAGACCAGTTAGAGGTTATTGCAATGATCCAGTTGGGAGATGCTGGCTGCTTAGTCCAGAGTGGTAGTGGAGGACATGGTGAAGGTGGTTGGAATTTGGGATGACTTGCTGCTGGACTGCGTGTGGCATTTGAGGGAAAGGAAGGAGTCAAGATGACTTGGGTATGGGCCTGGGCAACTAGAGGAACAGAGCTCCCATTGATGGAGGTGGACGGTCAGGTTCAGGGGATGATCAGATTTTCTTACTGGACACGAACTGATATAGGCTGGACCTATGTCTTGGCCCACACACTGAGGGCCGGGACCGATGCTGAGTTACCCTGAACTCCAGCATCCCACTGGGGCCCGGACAGAGCACAAGCTCAGAAGGTGTTTCCTGCATGACAGGCACGTGGCTGAAGATAGTTAAATCCTGGAACCCGGGTTCTCATGTCTCTTTTTTTGGCCACGTGGCCAAAGCAGCATATTAGTGAGACTTAAAAGACAAAATGAAACAAGAAAAAAAAAGGGGGGGGGATTGATTTGTTGAAGAAAGTATTGAGACCCATCTGTCTTTTTTGTTCCATTACCTGCACATTTTTGGTTGGCACGGGCGATCTTCCATTCCCTTTGCTGTTGCAAGGACCATTCCCTGTTTTGTTCCTCTTGGAATTTCTTCCTCTGATAGAAGTTTAAATCCTCTCCCATGAATTTCTGCATTCCTGATATTGTATTCCGAGCATCATTATCTGACTGCCGGGCTGGAAGATCTTTCTTAAGGGCTAGGGGGTCGGAGAGGTCAAATTCACGGCGAGTTTCTGGCTTCTGAAAGCTCTGTTGGAAATCATTGATAGCTTTACAGAGATTTTTCCTATCTCTCCTTTCCCGGTTTTCTGATATGCATGTGATTTTGTCATTTTGCCTCATTTCAGCAGCTAGAAGAGATACAGCATATTCATCAGCTTAAGATTCAGAGGAAAGACATAAATTTGAATCTGAGGCAGGAGATAGATGGGCCCCAAGCTAGGCATTTACAACTGGCCTCCCGTGTACATTTCATGGAGCAGGAAAAAGTGGGCTTCGGGCCAGACACTTACAACTAGTCTCCTGTTTGCATTAGGACATAGATGGGCTCCAGGTTAGACATTTAAAATCAGCCTCCTGTTTGCTCTCCGAAATGGAAGTAACAACAGAAACAAGGTAAATAGCCAGGCTTTGTCTCCTGAGGATGCCTGAAGATAACAGTCGTGGCAGGAACAGAGAGGGGCTAACCTTTGTTTGGGTAAAGGATCAAGAGGTCACATATTTCCCATCCTTGGGGCAAGGGAGACATTGCACACGCGCAGAAAGGCTCCTTGGGGGTCAAAAAGGAGGGGGCACCACCCCATAATAGGTGATGCTAAGGCCGTCCCATAGGCCTCTGGGCTGAAATCCCATCTTGGAAAAAAATTTGCGCACGCATGCTGGGGTGGGGCCTAGGGCAGGTCACGTGTGGAAAAAGAAGCCAGGTAATTGGCCAAAGGTAAACAGAGACCCGGAAGAACTGCCCTATATGAATGACTTCACCGCCTCTTTACTGGGCTCCTCCTCATTAGGGGGGACGCCCACACCTTTCCTCTCCGGGTGTGCATCTCTGCCCTGCTTCTGTCTTAACTAAGCAAACTGTTTCTCTGTGTGCTCTCCCACTTGTTGTGCTGTGTCTCTAATAATAAACTTTGTACCTGTTTTTACAGTTTTTGCCTCCGTGAGAAATGAATTTTTCACCGGGGTCAAGAGCCAGGGGGTGTGGTGGCTGGGATTCCTGGTTTTCATCCAAGCTCCCCAGGTTCAATTCCTGGGCAGGGAATTAAGATCTTGCTTCACGCCACCACTTACTGCTGCCTCTCCAAGATCAAATCCACTTAAAAAATGATTTTTAGTGATTCTAAAGTAATCCAACCTTCCAAAAAGTTAACACAACCATTAAAGGATTAGTATTCTGAATATTTAAAAAGCACCTACAAATCAACTTAAAAAAAAAAAACAATAAACAACCTAACCAAAAAGGGGGCCAAGGAGAGGAAAAGGCAAATCAATATAAAGAAACCTGAATGATCAATAAACTTGTGAAAAGATCATCAACCTTACAAGATGGGAAACATCCAATGAAATGGAGAAACATTTCAAATGCGAATAATAGCAGGTATTAGTAAGGATGTGGGGAAACAAAGATTTCTCGTTTACTGCTTGTGGGAGTGTAACTTTTATAACTTTGGAAAGCCATTTGCCAACATCCCGTAAAACTGAAAACATGCACATACTATGACCTATCAATTTCATTTCTAGGTATACCAGGGACATGAACATTGGGACATAATGCAGGACAGTCATTAACATTGTTTGTAATCATTTTAAAAAACTGGAAAAAATCTAAATCAGCCACCAGTAGAGGAATAAAAAAATTGTGGTTAAAATTCATATGACAAAACATCATAAAGCAATTAAAATGAATATTCTGTACGTAGATCACCTATAAATTCCAAAAATAGATTGGTGAATTTTTTAAATGTTGCAAAAGGATACATTCAATATAACATCATTTATGTAAAAATTTTGAAACACACACACAAATTTTATATTGTCATGGATGTACATACCTAAATAGTACAAGTACAAAAACATGCATGGGAATGATCACACCTCTGAGAAGGGAAGAAGAGGAAAATGGTAAGGTGGGGGAGAGCTTTAGCTATGTCTGTATAACATTTAATTTTCAAAAAGCATTTCTTAAGATATCTAAAGCCGGTTTGGCAAAATGTTCATATCTAGTCTGGTGGTGGGTATGTATATGTCTGTCACGTCGTTTTTGTACGTTTGAATTACTTTTTAAAAAAGAAATTTTACTGAAGTATAGTTGTTTTTTTTTTTAAACATTTTTCTACTATTTTTTTTTTAAATTTAATTTTATTTATTTATTTATGGCTGTGTTGGGTCTTCGTTTCTGTGCGAGGGCTTTCTCTAGTTGCGGCAAGTGGGGGCCACTCCTCATCGCAGTGCGCGGGCCTCTCACTATCGCGGCCTCTCTTGTTGCGGAGCACAGGCTCCAGACACGCAGGCTCAGCAATTGTGGCTCACGGGCCTAGTCGCTCCACGGCATGTGGGATCTTCCCAGACCAGGGCTCGAACCCGTGTCCCCTGCATTGGCAGGCAGATTCTCAACCACTGCGCCACCAGGGAAGCCCGAAGTATAGTTGACTTACAATGTTGTGTTAGTTTCTGCTGTACAGCAAAGTGATTGATTCAGTTATACATACATATATTCTTTTTCATATTCTTTTCCATTATGGTTTAACACAGGTTTGAATTACTTTAAGCTAGAATTTTAAAAGGTAAAAGGTTTAGAAAATATGAAACAGTATAAAGAAGAAAATCAATTTCACTCATCATGCCATCACTCCAACTTTACCACTGCTGACATTTTGGTATATTTCCTTTCTGTATTTTTCTAAGCATATTTTTATGTATTTTAAAACATATATATTTATATATGTATTTAAACTTAATTGATAACCCACTGTATATACAATTTTGTACCCTGCTTTTTTCTATTTAAAAAATCCTTATAGTGCTTTAAAAGAAATTGCTAGACGTGATGGGGGAAAAGGAATACTATTTGAGTATTTGATCTAAGAGCCAGAACACTATTATTTGAACCATATCTGGTTCTGAGTCAGCTCGGGGGTATGAGCTCAGGCTACTGTAAACAGCTGTCCCCGGTAGAAGGTCTTGAACTTTTTGGCAGAAAATGTGTGTGTTTAAAGATTTTCATACCCAGTTTTTTAAGAAAACAGAGAAAAACATACATTTATCCTCACAATTTATTTCCTACAGCTCACATAGAATTCAATAGCTGTTTTTTTTTTTAAGTGAGGAAGCATCAGTGCATTAAGTTAATTGAGCACAAGAAATTGTGAAGTTTTAAAAGGAGGAAGAGCATGAAAATTGCAACTTTTTACATATGTGAGGAAATGTGAACTGGGGTCTAAAGGCACACAGCCCTGAACCGCTAGATGGCCATTCAGGGAATGCTCACCAAAGGTTTCCTGTCTAGCTTTTTCAGTTGCTTCTTTTATCTTCTGGTCACAAACCTGAACATCCCAGGCTTCTGTGTCTCCCTGGGAAAGGAAAACAAAGGGAATTAGAGCCAGATAATTCGATTCAGTTGATAACAGTCCTACTGTAAGCCAAATCTTGTCATACCCGGATGCTTTTGCTTATAGCTGGTTCTTCAGCCTGTCTTAAATTTCCCCAGAGCTTCCTTCTCCCCTTTTCAGTCAATAGATCCTCATCCTCAGAACACTGCTTAGGCATCACCTCCTCTGGGGAGTCCTCTCTGATTTCCTCTCCCAGCCCCAGTTGGTGCTCCCTGGCAGCCTTTGCTTGCCTCCCTCACAGCACTGACTCCACTGCATTATAATGTGACCATTTTAATGCCTGCCTCCTCCACTCTGGGCTATGAACTCCTCAAGGTCAAATATTGCCTTGTTCCTCATCTCCTGGGCCCAGCTCAGGCTTGCCACAAAATAGGAACTCCACTGGCATTTGTCAAATGAACGGACTGGAGGGAATTCCTGGCAATGTAGAAAATCCGGCTCAGAGAGAGGAGAATCGCGTTCCAGTCTCTGGCCATTAACTCCAGGCAAGCTCTCTCCCCACTGCAGGACTCAATTTGCCTGTCTGGCAAGGGACAGGGGGCATTATTTGGTCTGTTAAGGTCTCTCCCATCCTCAGCAAAGTCAATACATGGAACAAGTCTTCCCGGCAAAGCCTGGAGCCGTCTGCAGCGGTGCCTGGATCAAAAGTTTCATTCCAAGGGTTCATCTCCTCTTGTTTCCCGCCGCCCGCCTCACTCGCCCCCAGCCGCTCCTCCACATTCCCTCCTGGCCCCTTTCCCTTCCGGGCTGGAGGATCTCACCCCGATGATCCTGTTCCTGGCATTGAAGATCCGTTTCTGCCTGCGCAGCTCCGCATATCTCCTTTTGGCCAGGCCGAAGTCCTCCTCCAGGTCCTTGGGCTGCGCTACCTCCATGACTGCGAATCGCCAAGAAATTCTGAGGTTTTTAAAACTTGTGAGATTAAAAGAAAAGACAACAAACATAAAACAAGCTCAAGCCAAGCGAGGCTGGCTCCCTAGGAGGTTGGGCTGGTGGGATCCGAGCCTGCTCCAGAGGCTCTCAGTCCGGCCTTCTCCCACCGCTCCAGTGGCGAGAAGACCCGGTTCCTCGGAAACGTAAACAACTTCGGTTGCTAAGAAACATCGCAGGGCTCGCCCGTGTTCTCGCTTTCCTCTCGCGAGACAGCACGAGGCCCTTCCCGCGCTTTTCTGGCCGGCGTGTGAGAACGCGGCTGAGGAGCGGAGGGCGCAGCCATGGGTCGTTTGGAGCTGCTGTTTGTGGAGAACTTCAAGTCGTGGCGGGGCCGCCAGGTCATAGGCCCCTTCAGGAGGTTCACCTGCATCATTGGCCCCAACGGCTCCGGTAACTTGGAACCTAGAACGCCCCCGCGCGCCGCGGTCGTCCGGGCCTCTTCCCCCCTGAGGGGACGTGAGGGTGGCCTCGCGGCCTGGACTCGGGCTCGACCCTTGCTGTCCACCCCGGGGACGGGGGATGGGGTGGGAGGCGACCCTCAGACTCCGCCCAGGGCGGGTTGGAGGTGGCAGGGAGCCGCTGCTCGCCGTCCACCCTAGGCTGACCCTCGCCCTCTGCCCCGGACCCCCGACCCTCGGACGGCATCCCCAGGGGCCTGCGCCTCGCCCTCTGCCCCGGACCCACGACCCTCGGACGGCATCCCCAGGGGCCTGCGCCTCGCCCTCTGCCCCGGACCCCCGACCCTCGGACGGCATCCCCAGGGGCCTGCGCCTCGCCCTCTGCCCCGGACCCACGACCCTCGGACGGCACCCCCAGGGGCCTGCGCCTCGCCCTCTGCCCCGGACCCACGACCCTCGGACGGCACCCCCAGGGGCCTGCGCCTCGCCCTCTGCCCCGGACCCCCGACCCTCGGACGGCACCCCCAGGGGCCTGCGCCTCGCCCTCTGCCCCGGACCCACGACCCTCGGACGGCACCCCCAGGGGCCTGCGCCTCACCCTCTGCCCCGGACCCCCGACCCTCGGACGGCACCCCCAGGGGCCTGCGCCTCGCCCTCTGCCCCGGACCCCCGACCCTCGGACGGCACCCCCATGGGCCTGCGCCTCGCCCTCTGCCCCGGACCCACGACCCTCGGACGGCACCCCCAGGGGCCTGCGCCTCGCCCTCTGCGCCGGACCCCCGGCCCTCGGACAACACCGCAGGCCAGACCCCCGCCCTACCCCCCACCCGAGAGGTTCCACCCTGGACCCTCCTCTCTTCCCCCCGCCCCGCTTCCCTCCCCCCCCCCCCCGTGGGCTTCTTCTGCCCTCCGCTTTGGTCACCTCTCCTCTCCATCCCCTTCCCTTTCCCATCCAAAAAGATTAAGTGGGAGCGAGATCGGGAGGAAGTCATTGGTTCCAAGGAGCCCGAACAACCATTTGGATCCAAGGAAGCTTCGCAGGAATATTGTGAAAATGGCCGCGTTTGTTGAACTTATTCCTGAGTTCCTGGCCCCGCTCTTTTTGTTTAATCCTCACAAATGGGTATGATCCCCATTTTACAGTGGAGGACACTGAGGTTCAGAGGGGCCAGATGACTTTCCAAGGTTGCCCAGTAAGTGGCAGAGTCTGGACTGGAGTTGGGGCCTGGCCAGGCTCCCTTTGGCTCCGTGATGGGAAACAGTGGGGTGCTGAGCAGAGCAGGTGGAGTGGGGCCTCAAAGGATAGTGACCTGGAGAGTCTTCTGAAATCTGGAGTCTCCGGTTTGGCTCTCTTAGCCCAGCTTTCCTTTCTTAGCCTCAGTAAATCAATTTATTTGACAGACGTGAATAGGACACGTGAATGTGTGCCTTCCCTGCACACCAAATCTGGAATATAATTATTGTGGAACTGTTGTGAAATTTCTGTTGCCTTATAAAAACAGCTGCTGTTGAAGGTTTTCTTTTGCACTTAGTATATGCGAAAGAATACCTGAGCTTAGATGCATTCACATATTTGAAGATTTCCTTGCCTCTTCTGTGTAATATATTTCCTCATTTTCACTTTATTCTGTTATCAGAAAACATTGAAAAAATAATTACTGGAATCACTCCTGCACTGTTACCCTAACTAATCTTCTCCACTCTTTTATCGGGAAGTTGCTGAGCCCACCACCAGGGAATTTTCACCTTTTAACTGGTGATTATGTGAAGGGTTGCTCAGTTACATTTTGCAACTCCAAACAGTGCAGTACTCGGAATGAGTATCTGCGTGACGTCTTGAACATCATTTAGTCCACTTGAACTACATGCCCGTTACCATTCAAGATCCTGTGAAAGTGGTGCTTTGAACTTGTGTAACCTAGTGCCAAACGAGTTTCAAAATAATATTATTTCTTTTCCTAATTTAGAAATACTTTTTGTGATTAACAACATATCTTAACGTGACTGTGAAAATGCCTTTACAAATCCTCTTGCCCTCCCTAGATCCACATGCCCTGGAAGCTCAGCTCCCCTCTAGAGAATCACTGGTATCCTAGAGACTATGCTTAGAACCGGGAAAAGCCAGTTGTGGATCATTTCAGCAGTGTCTTCAATACCATCTCTCCACAACAGAAATTTCTGGTTTACTTGTTTTTGAATTTTGCCTAAAGTGTTCACATTCTTTTTGCTATATGAAGGCCCAAACTCAATATAGTACTTATCCATGACCGATTTAATGGGTGATATTCTATTTTTGTTCATTTGAACACTTGTTGGTAGATCATCATTTTTTAAAATCTTACAGAATTACTGGCACGTTCAGATAGAATTTGTTAAGCCAATTGATAATTTCCCATCATGCTCATTTCCTGTTATAGTTTAATTTAGTCATACTTTTTGTAATAATTTTCTATTGTCACCACCTGCCAAAACTTGACATGTTCTCATTTGTTTGTTTTTATCTATTTATTTTTTAATTTTTTTACTTTTTCAATTTTTTGGCCACGCCGCATGGCACGTGGGATCTTAGTTTCCCAACCAGGGATCGAGCCCGCACCCCCTGCATTGGAAGCATGGAGTCTTAACCACTGGACCACCAGGGAAGTCCCTTGTTTGTTTTCAATAAAATCTAATTTGGGGCTTTTTATGGGTAGCAGAAATTTTTTATTTTTAATTTTACATTCGTGTTTTCCACTCAGATGCAGCAAATGGTTGTTGCCTATATATAATGTTAGGAGCAGAAGAAGATGTGTAGATTAAGACAGCTCCTGCTCTGAAGGTATAGGGAGTATAAGAAAATGACACACTAATTGAAATAGAAAGCCAGATAACACTGTTTATGAAACTTTAAACACGAAAAATACAACATCTGATTTGGGGAGTTTTGGACAGGAAGAGGTGAAGATTAGGAAAGCTTTTCTAGAGGAGTTGGCATTTGAGCTGGGCTCAAAGCGTAAAGAGTATTTTTCCAGGGGTTTGTGAAAGTCTATTTGTGGGGCAGGTAATAGTCCAAATTGGCCAGAATATAGTGCATATGCAGGGAAGTGGTGGGATATAATGGAATTCTGTTGGATAAGTCCTTACCAGAGTGAAGAGTTTATATTTAACTTTCTGGAAAGAAAAGTTAGACTTTGAAGGATTTTTATCAGTGAACTACCACGAGGGTGCCTTGAGTCTGTCTAAGGCCATCCTCTCCACTTGTGCTTTGGATCCTGTCCCCTCCTTAGTTCTTTGCTTTTGTAATTATTATCTTTCTCTCTTGGATTGTATCTTTCTCCCTTATTGGATAATTTTCATTGGCATAAATACATACATGCCTTATGAACACTCTCAGGACATTGAGGATCAGTGGATGTGTGAAAAGCAAGTATAGTACAATGTTAATTATAGAATTTAGTGGTAAATATATGGATTTTTACTATGAAATTCTTTCAACTTTCTTGTATGTTTGAAAATTTTGTAATGAAATGCTTGGGGGGAAATCCCTTGAACCTCACTGTTTCCTTAGGCTATTGCCCCATTTTTTTTTTTTTTTTAATCAGTACAGCAAAACTCTTTGAAACCATTGTCTGTAGTTCCATTCTCTTCTCAGCCCCCTTGATTCAGTTCTCAGCCTCAAAGTCTACTGAAATGACACTTATCTAGGTCACTATTGTGCTATATCTTATAAAAGACAGCGGTTAGTTCCTTGTCCTCATCCTGTTTGACATTTCAACAGTATTTCATTCATTTAAAAATAATTGAGTGCCTACTATATGCCATGCACTGTTCTAGGTTGTTGGGGATTCATCAGTGAACATGATATAAAAATTCCTGCCTGTATAGAACTGACATTCAAGTGCAAAGAGACAGACAACAAACTAAATATGAAAAGTATATAGAATATTAAAGTGTTAAGTTTTAAAGAGAAACAAGGGAGGGGAATAGGAAATGCTGGGGGTGTTTTTAAAGAAGTTGGTCATGGGAAGGCCTTGCTGTTAAGGGGGCAAGGTAGACCACATTTCATCTCTCCCTCCTTTCCCCAGGTGGTCTTATCCAGTCCCATCCTTAAGCTACTGACTTTCCAAATTATATTTCCAGCCTATAATATTTAGCATTTAGTTTCCTATTTCTAGTAGCCATCTAAAACAATATAATCAGGAAGAGTAGTTAATTTCCTCTCCCCCACCACTACCAAACAACAAACCTGTTCGTTCTTAGGTCTTTACCAGCTCAGTAAAGGGCACAATTTACTCATTTATTCAGACAGAAAGCCAGAGTAATTCTTTTTTTCTTTTTTTTAATTATTTATTTATTTATTTATTTATTTATGGCTGTGTTGGGTCTTCGTTTCTGTGCAAGGGCTTTCTCCAGTTGTGGCAAGTGGGGGCCACTCTTCATCGTGGTGCGCGGGCCTCTCACTATCGCGGCCTCTCTTGTTGCGGAGCACAGGCTCCAGACGCGCAGGCTCAGTAGTTGTGGCTCACGGGCCCAGTTGCTCCGCGGCATGTGGGATCTTCCCAGACCAGGGCTCGAACCCGTGTCCCCTGCATTGGCAGGCAGATTCTCAACCACTGTGCCACCCGGGAAGCCCCAGAGTAATTCTTGATTCCTCCTTTTACCTTCTACACCCCACTTTCCTCATCCAGTCGTCTATAAATCCTAATGACTCTACCTCTGAAATGCATCCTGAATCCAATTGTTTCTTGCCACTCTTCACTATTACAGTTGAAGCTGCTAGAGCTCTCATTTGGACTATCGCTATAATCTCCTAACAGGTCCTTCTGCTTCCTTTTTTGTCTCTGTGCAGTGCATTCTCACTGCACTTGGAGTAAAATCCATATTTCTTACCATGATCCACAAAGCCCTTTATAACCTGACCCGTGTATGTTTCTCTTCTCAAATATTCTCTTCCTCCACATTTACTGTTCTCTGGTCAGAATTGCTTTTTTAGCTTTCCTTACACAGGCCAAGCTCATTGCTATTTCTGGGTTTTAGCATTTTCTGTTCCTTGGACTTAGAATGCCTTTCTCACAGGGTTTCATATGGCTGCTACCTTAATAAATTCTCCATCATCCTTGATAAATTCTCCCTGTCACAGCCAATACATTACCCATCATTCCAATCCTGCCTCCTTAATAACCTTGTCCTCTTCCCTCTGTTGCCACTGCTATCACTTTATTTCACACTCTCATCATTTCTTCCTTGGATTAATGCAGTCACCTTTTAGCTAAGTTCCCAACCTCTGGTCTTACCCTACTTTAATCCATGTGGCACACTGCTGCCACAGTAATCTTCATTTGTTCCTGCAAGAAAGAAGATTCATTTTATTTTTTTGAGGAGAAGGCATTTGACAAAATTCAATATCCATTTCCATCAATAGTTTTTTCCAGATGGGGTGATTTTTCAGGTGATTTTTAAAATACTTTTTTGTTTTCCAAAACCCTACATTGAATGGTTTACTGTTATAATCAGGAAAAAAATGTTAGTTTTAAAAACCATTTTAGATAATCCAGAATGGCAGCTGAATTCTTAAAAATAATATTTTATTATCACAAAAGCACTATATATGATTTGTAAAAAATTAGAAAATAAACGAGTAAAAAAGTAAAAACGTATTCCCACAATCCAGAGAGTACTATTGTAATACCTTAGGACATGTCCATGTAGATCTTTTTCCGTGCAAACTTTTTTTTTTTTTTAATGAAAATGAGGTTATACAATACATACTGTTGTCTAACTCACTCTTTTCAGACAATTATCCTCACCTTTCTTTCTTAGTGCATTTCATCTGATGCACAGCTCAAATTCACATTTCCTCAGTTTACTCCATAGTGTTCTTTGACCAAACCATTTTCCATCCCAGAATCACATATTGCATCTGATTGTTATATCCCTTAGATCTCTATTAATTTAGCATAGTTCTTTTTTTTATTTATAACAGACTCATTGAAAAGGTTGAAAACGTTTTTCCATAGAATGTTTAGATGTGTCTGATTGCTTCCTTATGATGTAGTTTAGTTTGTTCCTCTATCCCCTCTATTTTTTTGAACTGGAAGATGTCTATAAAGTTGATGGTTTCAAATTGAAGATTTTTGGCTAGACTTCATTTTAGGTGCTGTTGTGTACTTCACATTACCTTATATCACATAATATCTGGTGATGCTAAGATTGACCCCTGGATTAGGGTGGTGACAGTGATCTCTCCATTATACAGTTAGCTGTAACCTTTCTCTCTAGCCTAGTGTTCTAGTGTTACTTTGGCATTATACAAATATTCTCTATCAACCATTTACCCGAATGGTTTTAATGCCAATTAATAATCTTGCCTGAGTCAGTATTGCATTCAGGTTTGCAAAACCAGGTTTTTCTAATCCTGTCATGCTTTCTATATTCATTGGATGATATTCCCCTATTTAAAAAAAAAGTTTTACTTCATTAATTGGGGTTATTTGATTAACATAAAATGCAGTTTGCACTGTAAAATCAGAATAAATGCGTGCCCCTTTTAGTTAGTATTTTCAAAGAAAAGAGTTTTAATAGGGCAAATAGTGAAAGTGAGTTTTTCTTTTTTTGTTGTTGGTATCATTATGGACACATGGATTTTTTTTCACCTTTTATTTTATTTTTTTTGAATTTTATTTTATTTATGTTTTTATACAGCAGGTTCTTATTAGTCATCAATTTTATACACATCAGTGTATACATGTCAACCCCAATCGCCCAGTTCATCACACCACCACCCCCACTCCCCCACCGCTTTACCCCCTTGGTGTCCATACGTTTGTTCTCTACATCTGTGTCTCAATTTCTGCCCTGCAAACCGGTTCATCTGTACCATTTTTCTAGGTTCCACATATATGCGTTAATATACGATATTTGTTTTTCTCTTTCTGACTTACTTCACTCTGTATGACAGTCTCTAGATCCATCCATGTCTCAACAAGTTTCCCAATTTCGTTCCTTTTTATGGGTGAGTAATATTCCATTGTGTATATGTACCACATCTTCTTTATCCATTCGTCTGTTGATGGGCATTTAGGTTGCTTCCATGACCTGGCTGTTGTAAATAGTGCTGCAATGAACATTGGGGTGCGTGTGTCTTTTTGAATTATGGTTTTCTCTGGGTATATGCCCAGTGGTGGGATTGCTGGATCATATGGTAATTGTATTTTTAGTTTTTTAAGGAACCTCCATACTGTTCTCCATAGTGGCTGTATCAATTTACATTCCCACTAACAGTGCAAGAGGGTTCCCTTTTCTCCACACCCTCTCCAGCATTTGTTGTTTGTAGATTTTCTGATGATGCCCATTCTAACTGGTGTGAGGTGATACCTCATTGTAGTTTTGATTTGTATTTCTCTAATAATTAGTGATGTTGAGCAGCTTTTCATGTGCTTCTTGGCCATCTGTATGTCTTCGTTGGAGAAATGTCTATTTAGGTCTTCTGCCCATTTTTGGATTGGGTTGTTTGTTTTTTTAATATGGAGCTGCATGAGCTGTTTATATATTTTGGAGATTAATCCTTTGTCCGTGGATTCGTTTGCAAATATTTTCTCCCATTCTGAGGGTTGTCTTTTCGTCTTGTTTACGGTTTCCTTCGCTGTGCAAAAGCTTTTAAGTTTCATTAGGTCCCATTTGTTTATTTTTGTTTTTATTTCCATTACTCTAGGAGGTGGATCAAAAAAGATCTTGCTGTGATTTATGTCAAAGAGTGTTCTTCCTATGTTTTCCTCTAAGAGTTTTATAGTGTCTGGTCTTATATTTAGGTCTCTAATCCCTTTTTTTAAAAAATTAATTAATTAATTATTTTGGCTCTGTTGGGTCTTCATTTCTGTGAGAGGGCTTTCTCTAGTTGCGGCAAGTGGGGGCCGCTCTTCATCGCGGTGTGCGGACCTCTCACTGTCGCAGCCTCTCGTTGCAGAGCACAGGCTCCAGACGCACAGGCTCAGTAGTTGTGGCTCACGGGCCCAGTTGCTCCGCGGCATGTGGGATCTTCCCAGACCAGGGCTCGAACCCGTGTCCCCTGCATTGGCAGGCATATTCTCAACCACTGCGCCACCAGGGAAGCCCTCTAATCCCTTTTGAGTTTATTTTTGTGTATGGTGTTAGGGAGTGTTCTAATTTCATTCTTTTACATGTAGCTGTCCAGTTTTCCCAGCACCACTTATTGAAGGGACTGTCTTTTCTCCGTTGTATATCCTTGCCTCCTTTGTCACAGATTAGTTGACCATAGGTGCGTGGGTTTATCTCTGGGCTTTCTATCTTGTTCCATTGATCTATGTTTCTGTTTTTGTGCCAGTACCATACTGTCTTGATTACTATATCTTTGCATAGTATAGTTTGAAGTCAGGGAGTCTGATTCCTCCAGCTCCGTTTTTTTTTCCCTCAAGACTGCTTTGGCTATTCGGGGTCTTTTGTGTCTCCATACAAATTTTAAGATTTTTTTGTTCTAGTTCCGTAAAAAATGCCATTGGTAATTTGATAGGGATTGCATTGAATCTGTAGATTGCTTTGGGTAGTATAGTCATTTTCACAATATTGATTCTTCCAATCCAAGAACATGGTATATCTCTCCATCTGTTGGTATCATCTTTAATTTCTTTCATCAGTGTCTTATAGTTTTCTGCGTACAGGTCTTTTGTCTCCCTAGGTAGGTTTATTCGTAGGTATTTTATTCTTTTTGTTGCAATGGTAAATGGGAGTGTTTCCTTAATTTCTCTTTCAGATTTTTCATCATTAGTGTATAGGGATGCAAGAGATTTCTGTGCATTACTTTTGTATCCTGCAACTTTACCAAATTCATTGATTAGCTCTAGTAGTTTTCTGGTGGCATCTTTAGGATTCTCTATGTATAGTATCATGTCATCTGCAAACAGTGACAGTTTTACTTCTTCTTTTCCAATTTGTATTCCTTTTATTTCTTTTTCTTCTCTGATTGCCGTGGCTAGGAGTTCCAAAACTATATTGAATAATAGTGGTGAGACTAGACATCCTTGTCTTCTTCCTGATCTTAGAGGAAATGCTTTCAGTTTTTCACCATTGAGAATGATGTTTGCTGTGGGTTTGTCATATATGGCCTTTATTATGTTGAGGTAGGTTCCCTCTCTGCCCACTTTCTGGAGAGTTTTTATCATAAATGGGTGTTGAATTTTGTCAAAAGCTTTTTCTGCATCTATTGAGATGATCATATGGTTTTTATTCTTCAATTTGTTAATATGGTGTATCACATTGATTGATTTGCGTATACTGAAGAATCCTTGCATCCCTGGGATAAATCCCACTTGATCATGGTGGATGATCCTTTTAATGTGCTGTTGGATTCTGTTTGCTAGTATTTTGTTGAGGATTTTTGCATCTATATTCATCAGTGATATTGGTCTGTAATTTTCTTTTTTTGTAGTATCTTTGTCTGGTTTAGGTATCAGGGTGATGGTGGCCTCATAGAATGAGTTTGGGAGTGTTCCTTCCTCTGCAATTTTTTGGAAGAGTTTGAGAAGGATGGGTGTTAGCTCTTCTCTAAATGTTTGATAGAATTCACCTGTGAAGCCATCTGGTCCTGGAATTTTGTTTGTTGGAAGATTTTTAATCACAGTTTCAATTTCATTACTTGTGATTGGTCTGTTCATATTTTCTGTTTCTTCCTGGTTCACTCTTGGAAGGTTATACCTTTCTAAGAATTTGTCCATTTCTTCCCGGTTGTCCATTTTATTGGCATAGAGTTGCTTGTAGTAGTCTCTTCGGATGCTTTGTATTTCTGTGGTGTCTGTTGTAACTTCTCCTTTTTCATTTCTGATTTTATTGATTTGAGTCCTCTCCCTCTTTTTCTTGATGAGTCTGGCTAAAGGTTTATCAATTTTGTTTATCTTCTCAAAGAACCAACTTTTAGTTTTATTGATCTTTGCTATTGTTTTCTTTGTTTCTATTTCATTTATTTCTGCTCTGATCTTTATGATTTCTTTCCTTCTGCTAACTTTGGGTTTTGTTTGTTCTTCTTTCTCTGGTTCCTTTAGGTGTAAGGTTAGATTGTTTATTTGAGATTTTTCTTGTTTCTTTAGGTAGGCTTGTATAGCTATAAACTTCCCTCTTAGAACTGCTTTTGCTGCATCCCATAGATTTTGAATCGTCATGTTTTCATTGTCATTTGTCTCTAGGTATTTTTTGATTTCCTCTTTGATTTCTTCAGTGATCTCTTGGTTATTTAGTAACGTATTGTTTAGCCTCCATGTGTTAGTGTTTTTTATGTTTTTTTCCCTGTAATTCATTTCTAATCTCATAGCGTTGTGGTCAGAAAAGATGCTTGGTATGATTTCAGTTTTCTTAAATTTACTGAGGCTTGATTTGTGACCCAAGATTTGATCTATCCTGGAGAATGTTCTGTGCGCATTTGAGAAGAAAGTGTAATCTGCTGTTTTTGGATGGAATGTGCTATAAATATCAATTAAATCTATCTGGTCTACTGTGTCATTTAAAACTTCTGTTTCCTTATTTATTTTCATTTTGGATGATCTGTCCATGGGTGTAAGTGAGGTTTTAAAGTCCCCTACTATTATTGTGTTGCTGTCGATTTCCTCTTTTATAGCTGTTAGCAGTTGCCTTATGTTTTGAGGTGCTCCTATGTTGGGTGCATATATATTTATAATTGTTATATCTTCTTCTTGGATTGATCCCTTGATCATTATGTAGTGTCCTTCCTTGTCTCTTGTAACATTCTTTATTTTAAAGTCTATTTTATCTGATATGAGTATTGCTACTCCAGCTTTCTTTTGATTTCCATTTGCATGGAATATCTTTTTCCATCCCCTCACTTTCAGTCTGTATGTGTCCCTAGGTCTGAAATGGGTCTCTTGTAGACAGCATATATATGGGTCTTGTTTTTGTATCCATTCAGCAAGCCTGTGTCTTTTGGTTGGAGCGTTTAATCCATTCACGTTTAAGGTAATTATCGATATGTATGTTCCTATGACCATTTTCTTAATTGTTTTGGGTTTGTTTTCGTAGGTCCTTTTCTTCTCTTGTGTTTCCCACTTAGAGAAGTTCCTTTAGCATTTGTTGTAGAGCTGGTTTGGTGGTGCTGAATTCTCTTAGCTTTTGCTTGTCTGTAAAGCTTTTGATTTCTCCATCGAATCTGAATGAGATCCTTGCCGGGTAGAGTAATCTTGGTTGTAGGTTCTTCCCTTTCATCACTTTAAGTATATCATGCCGCTCCCTTCCGGCTTACAGAGTTTCTGCTGAGAAATCAACTGTTAACCTTATGGGAGTTCCCTTGTATGTTATTTGTCGTATTTCCCTTGCTGCTTTCAGTAATTTTTCTTTGTCTTTAATTTTTGCTATAATTTTTGCCAATTTGATTACTATGTGTCTCAGCATGTTTCTCCTTGGGTTTATCCTGCCTGGGACTCTCTGTGCTTCCTGGACTTGGGTGGCTATTTCCTTTCCCATGTTAGGGAAGTTTTCGACTATAATCTCTTCAAATATTTTCTCTGGTCCTTTCTCTCTCTCTTCTCCTTCTGGGACCCTACAGTGCGAATGTTGTTGCGTTTAATGTTGTCCCAGAGGTCTCTTAGGCTGTCTTCATTTCTTTTCATTCTTTTTTCTTTATTCTGTTCCGCAGCACTGAATTCCACCATTCTGTCTTCCAAGTCACTTATCCGTTCTTCTGCCTCAGTTATTCTGCTATTGATTCCTTCTAGTGTAGTTTTCATTTCAGTTATTGTATTGTTCACCTCTGTTTGTTTGTTCTTTAATTCTTCTAGGTCTTTGTTAAACATTTCTTGCATCTTCCCGATCTTTGCCTCCATTCTTTTTCCGAGGTCCTGGATCACCTTCACTATCATTATTCTGAATTCTTTTTCTGGAAGGTTGCCTATCTCCACTTCATTTAGTTGTTTTTCTGGAGTTTTATCTTGTTCCTTCATCTGGTACATAGCCCTCTGCCTTTTCATCTTGTCTGTCTTTCTGTGAATGTGGTTTTTGTTCCACAGGCTGCAGGATTGTAGTTCTTCTTGCTCCTGCTGTCTTCACCTTTCTTTTAAATCCTATTATTTTTCTCTCTGGTCATCTATGCAACATTCCATTTCTGAGTCTAGAGCAGGGGTCAGCAAACTTTTTCTGAACTTGGCACAGCTTAATCAGGCATTGAAGAACTTCCCAAGTGATCCTCCCTTTCTTGCTGCCTGCTCAGCTGAAGACGCTCATTTTGCTTCACAGATGTATTAGCTTCTGTCCTACTCTTGAGCAAGGAGAAGCAGAGAAAACTGAGCAGCTCACAAGGTGGATACTGTTAAAAAAGAAAAAATAAAAAGGACACCTGGATTTTCATTGGTACAGTGTGGTTTTTTTTTTTTTAATAAATTTATTTATTTATTTTTAGCTGTGTTGGGTCTTCATTGCTGTGCGTGGGCTTTCTCTAGTTGTGGTGAGCGGGGGCTACTGTTTGTTGTGGTGTGCAAGCTTCTCATTGTCGTGGCTTCTCTTGTTGCTGAGCACGGACTCTAGGCACGCGGGCTTCAGTAGTTGTGGCATGTGGGCTCAGTAGTTGTGGCTTGCGGGCTCTAGACCTCAGGCTCAGTAGTTGTGGCTCATGGGCTTCGTTGCTCCGTGGCATGTGGGATCTTCCCGGGCCAGGGCTTGAACCCGTGTCCTTTGCATTGGCAGGCAGATTCTTAACCACTGTGCCACCAGGGAAGCCCGGTACAGTGTGTTTTAATCCACCAAAATCATTCTTTTTGATGCTCAGATTTTCATAACTTTAATCAGTGGGAACTCCTTCAAGCTGCCTCCTATGTCCTTTGGTCATTACCTCATTAATATTTGAAAGCTTCCTTGCTTTCTAACATAAGATGTCCCAGTTTTCAGGCTTATCTTCAGTTTTCTCTGCCTCAGACTTGGAATTAGCCACTTCTCCAATGATTTCTGCGTTTGTTTAGAAGGTAAGGTATTAAAGACTGCCATCTGGGAACTAGAATATTCAGTGCATTTGGGTAACAGTGGCTCTGGGTCATTTCAGAGGATGGGGCTAGAAAATGCGTAAAGTGCTTTTTTCAGATTTGTTCTTTTTTTTTTTAATAACAGCTTTATTGGAATGTCATTTGCATATCATAAAATTCATCCTTTTAAAGTGTACACTTCAGTGATGTTTAGTATATTCATAGAGTTGTATAACCATTATCACTATCTAATTCTAGAACATTTTCATTACCCCAAAGAGAAACCTTGTACCCATTAGTAATCATTCACCATTATCTCCTCTCCACCCAGTCCCTGGCAACCACTAATCTACTTTCTGTCGCTATGGATTTGCCTGTTCTGGACATTTCGTATAAATGGAATCGTACAATATGTGGCCCTTTGTGTCTGGCTTTACATTCCCATTGTCAATGAATAAGGGTTCAGATTTCTCCACATCTTCACCAGCAGTTGTTTTTGTTTGTCTTGTTTCTTTTAGCCATCCTAGTTGATGCGAAGTGGTATTTCATTGTAGTTTTGATTTGCTTTTTCCTAATGACTAATATGATTTTGAACATCTTTTCATGTTACAGTAATTTTTAAAATTTGAGTTCATGCTGATATTTTGCCATTCACTTTTTAAAAATAATTAATTAATTAATTAATTAAGCTGCGTTGGGTCTTTGTTGCTGTGCACGGGCTTTCTCTAGTTGTGGCAAGCAGGGGCTACTCTTCGTTGCGGTGCGCGGGCTTCTCATTGCGGTGGCTTCTCTTGTTGCAGAGCACGGGCTCTAGGCACGAGGGCCCAGTAGTTGTGGCTTGTGGGCTCTAGAGCACAGGCTCAGTAGTTGTGGTGCACGGGCTTAGTTGCTCCGCGACACGTGGGATCTTCCCGGAGCAGGGCTTGAACCCGTGTCCCCTGCATTGGCAGGTGGATTCTTAACCACTGCACCACCAGGGAAGTCCCTCCATTCACTTTTAACTGTGTTTTCACTGTTCCTTGATTTTTGTCATTGTAAATATTTTTTCTTACTCTGAAAATCTTATTTCCTAACATGACTAATATAATTACTTATTTGCTTTAACTTAAAATATAAAGAGAACTGTCTTAAACTACCAATACCAATAACATTATAAATGATAAAGCAACTGAAGGAAATTTAAAATTCCTTTGTACTTCTTTTTGGTTCTTAGAATCGATCCCACTAAGAATGTACAGTCAGAATTCTGTGATCTGAAGTCCGTTGAAATAAATCATTTCTCAGTATGCCTATGTTACCAATTTAATATTCAGTTAAGTTTACTTGTTTGTGATTGTTTTCATTTATGGGATTTTTTAAATTTAGATGTTTTTTTTTAAAATCAGGAATGCATATACATACTTTAAAGGTCAAAACTCTATGGAAAAGTATACACAGAGAAATCTTGCTTCTACCCCTGCTCCCTGTATCTGTCAGGGTCCCAACAGGAAACAAGTGGCACACTCAAATTAGGACAGTTTTAGGAAGATTTATTTACAAAGGGACTAATTACAAAGGTGTGGGAGGGCTGTAGAGGAATCCCAAGGAATAGAGGGACCACACAGCTAGCAGCAGTGGAGCTGCTGCCACCCCAAGGCTGAGAGAGGAAGGAACCTAGAAGGAACTTCAAAAAGCCAGTGACATTCTGTTGAAGGGCACAGCAAGTCAGAAGCCACTTTACAGAGAGGAAAATAGGGAAGTAAATACCCTGACCTCACTTTTTTCCCTTCTTCCCTCCTGCCAGGGCTCTCCATTGGCCAAATCCAACTAGAAGCTCAAAGGCATGAGAGCTTGTGGATAAAGGCAGAAGCAGTGTGAGGCAAACAGAACGGGTCCAACTCAGTTTCTGTGTCCTGCTCTTCTTCACCTTCTATACATAACCATTAATTTCTTGATTATCCTTCAGTGTTTCTTTTTGCAAATGCTAGCAAATATGTGTGTATTGTTATTCCCAACCCTGCACTTTTTCTTTAAGTAAAAGTTCGTATTTAGTTTTTTGCTATATATGCTGTTACGTAATTTTCTTTTTTCATTTCCCACTTCCTCTTCTGTTCTCTTGTTGCTGTGTAATTCTCCATTGTGTGGCTGTTACATAGTTATTTCAAGTGGTCCTTTAATTTTTGGACACCTAAGTTGTTTCCAATCTACTTCTGTTAGAAATGACTTATAATTGTATAATTGTGTATTTGCCATTGTGTAGTTTTGCACATGTATCAGGGAGATAGATTTCCAGAAGTGGAATTGCTGGTTCAAAAGCTAAGTGAAGTTATAATTTAGTTAGCTATTGCCAAATTACCCCCCATAGTGGTTATATCATTTTGTACTCCCAACAGTAATTTAATGAGAGGTCCTGTTTAAGAATATGTTTTCAAAATTTTGGATTTTTGCCAGTCTAGTAAGTGAGAAATGGTAGTCAAAACAGTTTTAATTTACATTTCTCTTATTATGACTGAGCTCAAGTGTCTTTTCATATGGTTAAGGGCCTTTTGTATTTCTGTTTCTCTGAATTGCCCTTTTATGTTCTTTGCCCATTTTTCTGGTGGGTTGTTGTCTCAGAAATCCTTATAAAATGTATGTGAAAACGTCACTGCTATTCCTAAAATCCTTCATGGCTTCACATAATCTTCAGCATGAAGTTTAGTTCTCTCTTATCATTTCCAACCTTGTAAGCTTTGCTCCACCTCTATATCATTAGTTACCCTTTTCTCACTGGAATGGTACCTTGCTTTCCCATTTGTGCCAATGATCAAGCTATCCTCTTTTCCTGGAATGGTTATGTTTACCTTCAGCACTGCCTCCCCAAACTTCTACTTACTCTTTAAAACTTAGCCCAGAATTACCTCCTGCAGAGTCTACTCAGAGTCTCCAGTAGTTAGTGCTTCTCTTAAGTGCTTCATAGTTCTTTGTGTTAATTGTATCTTAGAACTTACTATAGTAAGTTATAATTTCCTCCTTTTAGTGGGAAGAGTATAGATTTTGGAATCAGACGCCTAACCCCAAAACATGATTTGTTTGACTTTGAGCCTCTGCTTTTTTACTTCTGAAATGCAAATTAAATACCTATCTCATAGGATTATTGCAAAGACTGAATAAAGTAATAGATGTGGAGTGTCTGGCACAAAATGGGGTCCAATAAAAATTGATCATATTTCCCACTGTAAGTACCTTAGGGGAAAATCCTACATACTGTTTCTTTTTAGCTTGAGTACTTAGGAGAATGCCTGATTAATAGGTGTTCCATAAATGTTTGTAGAATGAATGAATTTGAAGAGGCAAGAGAGTGAAGGTTGAGTCCAGCTAGGAGGTTCTTGGAAGTAAGGAGTACTTGAATAACTAGAAGGATGGTAAAGAAGGAGCAGATTGGAAGAGATATGCAGAGCTGAAATCAAAAAGGAACTTACCAGCTGTTGGTAAGAGGGCAGATGAGTGGCAAATATTGAGGTTTTGAGATGGGAGAGTGATACTGTAATTTTTATATCTTGTGAATATTTGGTTCATCTTCATCAAGTGTTGATAGTCTAAAAGGTAACTCTTCTAGAGTTATTATTTTCCTGATGTTAGTTTTGAATTATTTATAGCAGAGGTTCCTGCTCTGACTATTACAAAACTTAACTTGGTTCATTAATTCGTTCATTTTTGCCAACAGGCGGTTGTTAAGCTAGGCACTTAACAAATGTTTCCTGACCATGCTATCTGAAGTTACCTCTCCCAGTTACCCTCTATTTCATCACTCAGTTTGTTTCCTCATGATACTTATAATATATAATTTTTTTTCTTTATTGTTTGACTTTCTTAATAGATTATAACATTCGTTAGACAGAGTTGTATCTCTCTTGTTCTTTTACTGTATCCTTATGACCTAGCACACAAAAGAATTAATGTAATGAATGAATTTGGATGGGGAAGTGTTTATTTTAGGCAGACTTTCAATAAGGATTGACCAAAACCAGTTTCTGTTTAATTCTGTTACTGTCAGACTTAATAATTCAGTTAATGTTCGTTTGGTCCTATATACATAACCATCTTACAATAGCTTTCAATCTGCAGATTATCAATTAACCCAGAAAAGCCATGTTTCATACCTGTTAGTTAACTGAGACTTAGTTAAATACATTTGCAGCATTTTTAACCACTTCTAGTTCTTTTTAGAAAGATCATTAACTTCTAAAACTAAGCCATATTTCCAGTGATTGGCAGTATTCTCTTGTTTATGTTTCTTTCCCTGCTTTTGGCACTAGAAATTTAAATTGCTTGTGGATATGAGGGAACGAATGTGAAGAAAGAAAATTAAGTACAGATGGTAGTAGCTGAAATGACATTGCACCTTGGAAATTGTCTTAAACTATCGGCTCATGGTTGGAGAACAGTTTGCCATTTGAGTTGGGAGTCCCTAAGACTACCCCCAGTTTCAGTGATTCACTAGGAGGACTCTCAGGACTCAGCATATAGTTGTACCCAGGACTGTTACTCATAACAGCGAAAGGAAACAAAGCAAACTCAGCAAAGGGAAAAGGCACGTGAGGAACTCTGAGGAAACCAGGTGCAAGGTTCCATGAATCCTCCCCCAGTGGAGTCACACAGGACAGGCTTAAGTCCTCCAGCAACAAGTTGTGACAACACATGTGAGATGTTGTTTACCAAAGAACCTCATTAAAGACTCAACCCCCAGGGTTTTTACTGGGAAATGGTCACATAAGCACCTCTGCCTAGCACATACCAAAATTCCAGACTCCTAGAAAAAAAGCAAGTATTCAGCATAAATCATATTGTTTATATAAACAGTTTAGGCACAGTGAGACATTCTTATCAGAAAGTGGTGGAAACCCTCACAGAATCCAAATCCCAATCCCACGATGCCAGCTAACCTTGTAAGCAGGACTTTCATAGGATAGCAAGCTTGGACATGCTATGTAACTTTTCTGCACTACCAACACATACCAATCATAAATATTCTAGCAACCCTAGTCTAGCCTTTGGGAAAATCCTGGAGGTAGCCATTTTTTAAAAATATGTGACACTTAAAATTTATAAAGTGGGGATAACTGAAATTCAGAGAAGTTAAATGATTTGCCATGGTATAATACTTAATAGTGGGAGAGAGCTGGGGCTTAGATCCATGTATAGATCCTTACATTTAGATAACTTAATACTCTACCATAGCTGCATAGAAACCAGTTATCTACATAAAATTGTTCCGTCACGTGCATTTTGAATATAGAAAAGACAGTACTATTTAGATATGTGTATTGGCCCTTGGTAGCCTGGTTTCTTTGGCTCTGGGCAAGGTTTTTTATCATTAAGAATAAATAACTTTTTCTCTCTTTCCTTCTCCAGGAAAATCTAATGTAATGGATGCACTTAGTTTTGTAATGGGAGAAAAAATAGCTAACTTAAGAGTGAAAAATATTCAAGAACTTATTCATGGAGCACATATTGGAAAACCTGTTTCTTCTTCTGCAACTGTAAAAATGGTATACGTGGAAGAAAGTGGAGAAGAGAAAACATTTGCAAGGACTATCCGAGGTATTTTTTTTTTATCTTGGGTAGCAAGTAATAGAACCTGTTTGATTCTACACCGGACTTTTCTTTAAGCAGACATATTTATTCAAATTCCCTTACTGTCAAGTAGCATTTTTCTCCCTGGTTATTCGGTTAAAATGAAGGAGGGAGTCTACCTCAAAGACAGTGATGTCATAAAAGTCCTTCCTGAGGTTCTTTGTTTATGTTTATATGGTTTTCCTAGTGATAAACTAACTAAATGCATATTTTTGGTTTGTTTAGAAAGTTTTTCCTGCCACCAAAAAGCAAATTGTGTGAAATATTTGACTTTGTGTTTTGTTATGATTTATTCATGAATCCCTGTATTTCCTGAGTAAACAAGATTGAGAGTTATGTATATATATATTTTCTATTTATGCTGGGAGTTTACAGAGCCTCTGTAAGTAGACGTTTCTTGGTTTTGTTTTTTGTTGTTTTCAATCTGCCACTACAACATGGTTCTAATGTTCTAATGTATAAATACTCTTATTAACTTTCCTCAACTTCAATCACAGATAATTTTAGAAATACTTATTATTATGTACATATACCTTAGTGCATAATTTAAGTATTTCACCACTTTATCACCTAGATATTTTCATTGGTTAGTTTTTCACTTTCTTGGAGTTTTTTATCAAAAGTCTCCATCTCAGTCAGAGTCCCTAGCTTACTCTATTTACTTAATAAACCATCATAAATTTATTTTTTCCCATCTTTATTGAGGTATAATTGACAAATAAAAATTGTATATGTTTAAATTGTATAACTTGATGTTTTAATATACATTGTGAAATAATCGCCACAATCAAGCTAATTAACATATGTGTCACCTCACACGGTTACTATTTTCTGTGTGTGTGTGAACACTTAGGATCTACCCTCCTAGCAAATTTGAACTATACTATACAGTATTGTTAACCATAGTCACATTGCTATACTTAGATCTCCAGAACTTACTCATCTTGCATAAGTGAAACTTTGTACCCCTTGATCCACATCTCCCCATTTCCCCCTCCCCCAAGCCCCTGGCAACCACCATTCTACTCTCTGCTTCTATGAGTTTAACTGTTTTAGATTCCACATATAGATATCATTCAGTACTTGTCTTTCTGTATGTGGCTTATTTCACTACCATAATGTCCTCCAGGTTCATCCACGATGTCACAAATGGCAGGATTTCCTTCTTTTTTAAGGCTGAATAATATTCCTACATTTTCTGTATCCAGCCATCCGTTGAAAGACATTTAGGTTGTTTCCATATCTTAGTTACTGTGAATAATGTTGCAGTGAACATAGGAGTGCAGATAACTCTTCAAGGTACAGATTTCATTTTTTTTGTATATATGCTCAGAAGTGGGATTGCTGGCTCATAAGGTAGTTCTATTTTTAATTCTCTTAGGAATCTTCATACTGTTTTCCATAGTGACTGTACCAATTTATATTCCCACCAACAATATTCAAGGGTTCCCTTTTCTTCACATCCTACCAACACTTGTCTTTTGTCTTTTTGATTCTAATAGGCGTGAGGTGATACCTCATTTTGGTTTTGATTTGCATTTTGCTGGTGATTCCTACTATTGAGCACCCTTTAATATACCTGTTTGCCATCTGTATGTCATCTTTTGAGAAATATCTGTTCAGGTTCTTTGCCCGTTTTTAAATTGGATTATTTGTTTTTTTGCTGTTGAGTTATATGAATTCCTTATTCATTTTGGATATTAACCCCTATCAGATATGTGGTTCCAGAATATTTTCTCCCATTCTGTAGGTTACCTTTTGCACTCTGTTGTTTGATTCCCTTGCTGTGTAGAAGCTTTTCAGTTTGATACAATTCCACTTGTCTATTTTTGCTTTTGTTGCTTGTGCTTTTGGTATCATATCCAAAAAAATCGTTGCCCAGAGCAATGTCAAGAAGCTTTTTCCCTATGTTTTCTTTCAGTAGTTTCATAGTTTCAGGTATTACATTTAAGTCTTTAATCCATTTTGAGTTCATTTTTGTGTATGGTGTCCATTTTGTGTAAGGGTCCAATTTTATTCTTCTGCATGTGAATATGCAGTTTTCCCAACACTATTTATTGAAGAGACTGTCTTTTCCCCATTGTGTGTTCTTGGCACCTTTGTTGAAGATCAGTTAACTATAGATGCTTAGATTTCTTTCTGGACTCTCTATTCTGTTCCATTGTTCTGTATGTTTTTATGACAGTACCACACTGCTTTGATTACTGTAGCTATGTAATGTAACTTCAGATCAGGAAGTGTGATGCCTCCAGCCTTGTTCTTCTTCCCAGCTCATCTGTCTTAGTCCATTTGGGCTATTATAATAAGATACCACAGACTTCATAGCTTGTAAACTATAGAAAGTTATTTCTCGCAGTTCTGGGGACTAAAAGTGCAAGCTTAGGGTGCCAGCATGGTTGGATGAAGGCTCTCTTCTGTGCAGACTTTTCATTGTATCCTCACATGTGGATGGGACTAGGGAGCCTTGTAGGATCTTTTTATAAGGACACTAATACCATTCATGAGGGCTCCACTGTCATGACCTAATCACCTCCCAAAGGCCTCACCTTCTAACAACATGACCTTTGGGGTTAGGATTTCATCATATGAATTCACTGGGGACACAAACATTCAGACCATTACACCATCCTATTTAAAATTGCAATGCCTCTTTCTCCTACACAGAGACTACCACACCCCCTTCCACCTCTACTTTACTCCTTAGCACTTAACACTTCCTCGCATGATAGTCATTTTACTTACATATCTCATTTTTGTCTGTCTCCATTATTAGGATATAAGCTCCTTGAGGTCAGACGTCTGTTATGTTCACCACTGTAGAGCACTCCTTGGCATGTAGTAGACACTCAATATTTGTTGACTGATTAAATGCATTTATTAACATGTATATTATTGCATAACTGGCTATTTCAGTAAGAAAAAAATTTTATTAAGCTTTCAATAGTTGTTGGTATATGTCTGGTATTTATACTTCCTATAACAGCCTTTATTCTTTTATTTTAGGGGGATGCTCAGAATATTATTTTGATGATAGTCCTGTGAGTCGTTCTGCTTATATCACAGAGTTAGAAAAGATAGGCATAATAGTCAAAGCACGGAACTGTCTAGTTTTTCAGGTAAGTAGCTTGTAGTATTTTATTTTATTCATGATTTTGAAAATATATCATTATATTTTATATGTTGGTGTGCTTAACTATTTTTAACAGGGAACTGTGGAGTCAATTTCAGTGAAAAAACCCAAAGAAAGAACGCAGTTTTTTGAGGAAATCAGCACTTCAAGAGAGCTTATAGGAGAATATGAGGAAAAGAAAAGAAAGTTACAGAAAGCTGAAGAAGATGCACAGTTTAATTTTAATAAGAAAAAAAATGTAGCTGCAGAGCGTAAACATGCAAAATTAGAGAAGGAAGAGGTAAGGTGTCATGATGTAACCAATTAAGTGTTGGATACAAAAACTTTGTGTTAGAATTTTAAGTATTGGTGTGGGGTTACTAAAAAGATGCTTTTAATAACATAAGACAAAGTCCAATATTCATCAAAGATAAACTTTTTGATGTATTTTCCACTCTTCGGGTTTTTTTCTCCCAAATAGGCAGGACAACCTGCACTGCAAAGATGTCTGATTTTCCCAACTAAAATTAAACTTGAGGGATTTATATCGTATATTGCAGAGGCTCTCAAACTTTTGGATCTTGTCCTCTTATACTTTAAAAATTATTGAGGACCCCAAAGACTTTCTGTTCATGTGGGTTGTATCTATTTATATATATTGTATTTAAAATTAAAACTGAGACATTTAAAAAATATATTTTAATGATTAGTGTAAAAATAACAATAATAAACTCATTTCATATTAAAATAAGTAACATATTTTTATGAAAAATAAGAGTTTTCTAAAACCAAATAATTAGAAGAGTGGTATTGTTTTACCTTTTTATAATCTCCTTAATATCTGGCTTAATAGAAGACAGACGAATTCTCATATCTGCTTCTGTATTAAATCTTATTTGTGCTAAGACCTAGCGGCTTTACCCTCCATTGGCTTTTACAGCATCAGTGCAGATGTCAACACAGTGAAAAAGGCAAATAAAATCTGAGTATTATTATGAAAATAGTTTTGACCTCAGGGGCTCCGTGAAGGAGTAAAACTGTAAAACTCTAGGAGGCCATAGCCACACTTTGTGAATGCCATTCTGTGGTAGTTCTTCTTTTTTTTTTTTTTTTTTTTTTAAATTAATTAATTAATTTTTTGGCTGCGTTGGGTCTTCGTTGCTGCGCACAGGCTTTCTCTAGTTGTGGCGAGCGGGGGCTACTCTGCGTTGCAGTGCGCAGGCTTCTCTTGCTGCAGGGCAAGGGCTCTAGGTGCGCGGGCTTCAATAGTTGTGGCTCGTGGGCTTAGTTGCCCTGCGGCATGTGGGGTCTTCCTGGACCAGGGCTCAAACCCGTGTCCCCTGCATTAGCAGGCGGATTCCCAACCACTGCGCCACCAGGGAAGTCCCTCTGTGTTAGTTCTTGGTGCCCTTCACAATGTCTAATGTAGTGCCTTGTATATTGTTGATAACTGTTTGCCTTTAGAGTAATCTTTTTCAAATACAAATCAGATTCTGTCTTTGTCTTGCATAAAACCTCTTCCAGAGCAGTGCTTCCCACTGCACTGAGAATCTAGTCTCCCTTTCCAGCCTGCTGATCTGCCCCTTGTTCACCTCTGAAGCTTTAACTTCCTCTACTCTCCTACCACACTGACCTTTATTATTTATTGGAAGCACCATGCTCCCTTCTATCCTGGAGCTTTTGCTATTTCCTCTCCCTAGATAGTTGTACGCCTGATTTTTACATGGCTGGTACTCTCATTCAAGTTTTCATAAAAAAGCCATGTACTCAGGCAGGCATTTGCTGTCCACGCCCCCAATCTAAATTAGCATCCCTTCCCTGGTACTATTGCATTACTCTATTTTGTTTCTTTTGTAGCATTTTTTTTTAAAGATTTATTATTTATTTATTTATTTTGGCTGCGCCGGGTCTTAATTGCGGCATGCAGGATCTTTTTTTTTGAGTTGTGGCATGTGGACTTCTTAGTTGCGGCATGCATGCAGAATCTAGTTCCCCGACCAGAGATCGAACCTGGGCCCCCTGCATTGGGAGCACAGAGTCTTACCCACTGGACCACCAGGGAAGTCCCTATTTTGTAGCATATTTTGCTGTATGAAATTATCTTGTGTATTATTTATTTGCTTATTTAATCTCTGACTCCTCTTCTTCCCTCCATTAAAATAACTAGATTATAAACTTACAAGAGCAGAGACTGTTTCAGTCTTGTTTTCTACTATATTTCCAGTACATAGAAGAGGGCTTGGCACACAATAGGCAATTAATAAATATTTGAAGAAATAAATGAAAAGTGGATGTGTTCCTTATTAGTGATGTTTCTCTGTTTTCTTCACATTTTTATATGTATGTGTATGTCCTTGGTTTTGTCAGAAAGGGGTGGTGTTAAGTGAAAGTCAAACTATAGTATGCTTAATATACTCAAACAGCTTACAGCAGTGTAGAATTGCAGACCTTTAAACATTGTAAGGACAGTTAGAGTAGTCCACCTTCCCAGTTATTTTTTACAACATCCTGGCAGATGGCCGTTTACCCATTACTTGGAATATTTCATTGATTAAGAGCTTTCCTCTTAAGGCAGCACTTTCCTTTATTTCTTTATTAATAGCACAAATACTAAAGAAATTCTTCCATCTCACATATAATTTAGAACTTTAAAATAGTCCTATTAGTTCTATTCCTAGAAAAAATTACATCCTATAGAAGGAATTTTACCTGGAATCATTGAATTTAAAGTCTCTAGGGACCTTAAAAGTCATATAACTTCCTTCAGTTTACAAATGAGGAAGTTGATGTCAGACATGCTTGCCAAACTCTGAGGTCAAGACAAAAATGGGACAGGACTCGGTTAGTGGGTGGCCCTTCATGGTTCTTACCACCATACCACTGAGTGCATGAATATAAAATCCTTTACTGGGCTTGCCTGGTGGCACAGCGGTTAAGAATCCGCCTGCCAGTGCAGGGGACATGGGTTCGTGTCCTGGTCCAGGAAGATCCCACGTGCCACGGAGCAACTAGGCCCGTGCGCCACAACTACTGAGCCTGCTTTCTAGAGCCCGTGAGCCTCAACTACTGAAGCCCGCATGCCTAGAGCCTGTGCTCCACAACAAGAGAAGCCACCGAGATGAGAAGCCCGTGCACCACAACAAAGACCCAACTCAGCCAAAAATAAATAAAGAAATTTTAGAAAATAAATAAATAAAATCCTTTACTGGTTTATTGTAGAAGCATATGCAGAAGCCTTCTCCAAATAATGGTACTTTTGGCAAGAATAACATTTGTTAATGATGTAAATAAAAATTCATTAGAGATCATTTGTTGGCACTCTGGTTGAGTTTATGGAAAGGTCAATGTAAAACACACTCCCTTTTAACTGTTGTTGAATTGTACTGTTTTATAGGCAGAACGTTACCAGAGTCTCCTTGAAGAACTGAAAATAAACAAGATACAACTGCAGCTTTTCCAACTGTATCACAATGAGAAAAAAATTTCTTTTCTAAACAGTGAGTTAGAGCGTGTGAATAAGGATTTGAGTGTCACAAAAGAGTCTCTTTCTCGTCATGAAAACATAGTTAAAGCCAAGAAAAAGGAACATGGAATGTTAAGCAGACAACTGCAACAAACAGAAAAAGAATTAAAGTGAGTTTTCAAAATAGTTATTAACAGTTGGATTTTATGTAGATTGATAGAAAAAATAAAAATATAAGTGACACTTTGTAAGTTGATCTTTTAAATAAACTTTTTTACTTTGGAATACTTTTAGATATACAGAAAAATTCTAAGGATAGTACAGAGAGTTCCCATATTCCCCACACAATTTCTCTCACTTATAACATCTTATATTTTTAGTATGATACACTTGTCAGAATTAATTAACCAATATTTATACATTATTATTAAAGTCCGTACTTTATTCATATTTTTTTAGGTTTTACCTAATGTTCTTTTTCCGATCCAGTATACCATATTATATTTAGTCATCATGTCTTCTTAGGCTCCTCTTGGTTGTGACAGTTTTAGACCTTCCTTGTTTTTGATGTCCTTGACAGTTTTAAGAAGCTTTGGTGAGGTTTTTTGTAGAATGTATCTCAATTAGGATTTGTCTGTTAGTTTTCTCATAATTAGACAGCGTTTATGGGTTTGGAAGAAGAAGACCACAGAGGTAAAATGCCATTATCATCACATTATATCACGGATGTCAAATATCATATATGGGGAATTCCCTGGCGGTCCAGTGGTTACAACTCTGCACTCTCACTGCTGAGGGCCCCGTTCGATCCCTGGTCGGGGAACTAAAATCCCACAAGCTGCATGATGTGGACAATAAATAAATAAATTAAATAAAGTGGCTATACCAAAATTTTAAAAATATATATCATATATGTTATATGACATATCATCTATCTAAGATATCATAGTATCAGCATGACATCATTATTATTATTTTTTGTTTGTTTGTTTTGGCTGCACCATGCGGCATATAGGATCTTAGTTCCCCGATCAGGGATCAAACGCATGCCCCTGCATTGGGAGTGCAGAGTCTTAACCACTGGACCACCAGGGAAGTCCCATATCGTTATTGATGTTGACCTTTTCTTGCTTATCTGTAACCTCCTATTCCAACAGTAAGAAATCTGGGTTCCACAGTCTCCCATCCATTTGCTTAATTGTTCAATTCCAGTAATCATGTATGGCAGTATCAGAATTATTAACCCATATCCTTGTGGGAAGCAACTTTATCAACTGGAGTACAAGGCTTATGTACAATCCCTTTTGCTTTTAGTTTTATGGACTCCACTCATTTCCAGAGTTACTTAGGTTAGCACGTTTCCCCCCACCCTCTTCAATAAGGTTGTTTCATACATTTGTAATACAGTTAGATTCTTTAGTCACATTCTACATTCTGTCTAGGATCCCTCGGCCTCCTAAGTGATTTTTTTTTAATTTGATACATTAAGATTCACTCCTGCTGCTGTAAATTTCTGTAAGTTTTGACAACTGCATGATGTCATATGTCCACCACTACAGTATCATACAGAGTAGTTTATCACTCTTAAAAAATTCCCCTGGGACTTCCCTGGTGGCGCAGTGGTTAAGAATCGCCTGCCAACGCAGGGGACACAGGTTTGAGCCCTGATCCAGGAAGATCCCACATGCCGCAGAGCAACTAAGCCTGTGAGCCACAACTACTGAGCCTGCGTTCTAGTGCCCGCGAGCCACAACTGCTGGAGCCTGCGTGTCTAGAGCCTGTGCTCTACAACAAAGAGAAGCCACCGCAATGAGAAGCCCGCACACTGCAACAAAGAGTAGCCTCCGCTCGCCGCAACTAGAGAAAGCCCGTGCACAGCAACGAAGACCCAACGCAGCCAAAAAATAAGTAAATAAATAATAAATAAATGTATTAAAAAAAAAAATTCCCCTGTGCTTCACCTATTTGGCTCTCCCTCGCCATCTGGTAACCACTGATCTGCTTATAGTCTCTGAAAGTCAATTTTTATCGTTTCTTTTTAAATGTATAATTTGATCAAAAGAACTTCCCTTTATATACTATAAAATTAAATTTCCTTTAAAGCAAACTTTATTTTTCTTTTTAGATCTCTTGAAGCACTTTTAAATCAGAAGAAGCCTCAGTACATTAAAGCTAAAGAAAACACTTCTCACCACCTCAAGAAGTTAGATGCAGCTAAGAAATCAATAAAGGACAGTGAAAAACAACGTTCTAAACAGGAAGATGACATAAAGGCCTTAGAGACAGAGCTGGTTGATTTAGATGGTGCATGGAGAAGTTTTGAAAAGCAGATTGAGGAAGAAATTTTACATAAAGGGCGAGACATTGAACTAGAAGCCAGTCAGGTGAAAAAGTTGACACATGGGAAATCATTTGTTTCTATTGTTTCAGCTTCTCCTTTTAATTAGAAAAAAATTAAAGGATGACCTCTCTTTCTGATATTTTAAGAGATTTTCCTCAGAATTTAAATTATGAGGATTTAAATTTTTCAGCCTGTATGTAGAATCTAAATTTAATCTTTACAGTAGGCTATTTTTCCTTCATAAAATTAGATGACATTATAACATTTATGAGTTAATTAAAGTCATAGAAAATACTTCAACAAGGTTACATGGTATCATTTTGTAATAAAAGTTAGGTAATTAAATTATATTCTTATGTTTTTAAGGTAATCATTTTTTTCCTCTCATGAATATTGTAAAAACTTAAAAGTCAGATAATATATGGCTTTGAAGAAACATGATCACTTAATTGACTGAAGGGAAATTGATTCCTTAAGATTATTTAAAATGTTAAGTGATTAATTAATATCCATTTAGTACATAAGATTTAATTATAAGTCAATAGTAGATATCCAAAAATTTATAATTGAGTTTTCAAACATTCCCTCAACTAAATTTCTGTCATTTATCTCTTTCATTAATTTTATAATAACCTTATATCACAATATATATACTAAAATAATTGTGACTGTATAAATAGAAAAATACACAATTTTCTCTGAACTCATTTCTTTTTTAAGAATTTTAATGAGTTTTAATGTTCTTTCTCTTTTAAGAATTTCTTACAGAGACCTTATAGAGTTGGTTTTGAATACCTTATTGATCTATCTAAACAGTTTTAAATAAGACGTTCATTTTACGTTCATGCTATCTTAGCCAGAGGAAATGGCTAATTATGGTCTAATTCATATAAAACATAATTTTGACAAGTTTAATAATCTGCTAGTGAAGGATAGCATATAAAGAATTTCCTCTCATGCTTCTTTAAGTGAGTTAGCAATGTTTAAATGCTCTTTATACAGCTGGATCAATACAAAGAACTTAAGGAACAAGTAAGAAAGAAAGTGGGTATAATGACCCAACAATTGAAAAAGCTGCAGTGGGAACAAAAGGCTGATGAAGACAGACTGGCATTTGAAAAGAGGAGGCATGGGGAAGCTCAGGTACCTTGGTTTGGGCAGTAATGATTTAGAATTATTTTTCATGAAATTTTATTCCCATTTTTATATTGGTTTTTCAGTATATAAATGGATTTACATCAGACATAAGGAATTAATTAAATTTTCTGGATTACCTGTTAGGCTGCTTAGTATTGTATCATTTAGGTGCTCTTTCATGGTCTAAGATATAAACAGACAGTATCTTCATACATACAGTCAGTAAGCATTTTATGTGTATAATGATAGGTGTGGGCAGATGATATTGTCTGTTCTTACATGTAGGTTAGTCCAGTGAGGTTAGGAGGAGGGTTGATAAAGGAAAAAAACAAGTATAACGTAGGTGAAAAGTCATTTGGAAACATTAAGGACATAGCCCAAGAGGAGCTTAATAGTCTACATGAGAGGTAACCATCAAGACAACATTACAGTGTTCTGCCTTAGAGTAAGGCAGACCTGGCTTCCATCCAGTCTTGTCCTGTCACTGACCTGTGCTCGTATAAATAAATCATTTCACTTCTCTGAACTTTGATTTCTTAATTTGAACAATGAGGTTAGGTATGTCATTTTTTATGGCTGAGTAACATTCCACTGTATATATAATATACCACATCTTCTTTATCCATTCATCTATTGATGGACACTTAGGTTGCTTCCATATCTTGGCTATTGTAAAAAATACTGCAGTGAACATGGGAGTGCATCTATCTTTTTTAATTATTGTGTTTGTTTTCTTTGCATAAGTATTCAGGAGTGGTATTGCTGGATCATGTGGTAGTTCAATTTTTAATTTTGTGAGAAATCTCCATACGGTTTTCCATAGTGGCTGCACCAATTTACATTCCCACCAGCAGTAGGAGAGTTCACTTTTCTCCACATCCTTGCCAGCACTTGTTATTTGTCTTCTTTGTAATGGCCATTCTGACAGGGGTGAGGTGATATCTCATTGTGGTTTTGATTTGCATTTCCTGCTGATTAGTGATGTTGAGCATCTTTTCATGTGCCTGCTGGCTGTCTATATGTCTTCCTTGGAAAAACGTCTATTCAGGTACCCTGCCCATTTTTTAATTAGGTCTTTCTTTTTTTATAAATTTATTTTATTTTATTTATTTTTGGCTGCGTTGGGTCTTCGCTGGGTGCAGGCTTTCTCTAGTTGCAGCGAGCGGAGGCTACTCTTCATTGTGGTGCACGGGCTTCTCATTGCAGTGGCTTCTCTTGTTGCGGAGCACGGGCTCTAGGTGTGCGGGCTTCAGTAGTTGTGGCACGTGGGCTCAGTAGTTGTGGCTCGTGGGCTCTAGAGTGCAGGCTCAGTGTTGTGGCACATGGGCTTAGTTGCTCCACAGCACGTGGGATCTTCCCGGACCAGGGAGCGAACCTGTGTCCCCTGCATTGGCAGGCAGATTCTTAACCACTGTGCCACCAGGGAAGTCCAGGTCTTTTTTTTTTTTTTTTTTTTTTTTAATAAATTTATTTATTTATTTATCTATTTATGGCCGTGTTGGGTCTTCGTTTCTGTGCAAGGGCTTTCTCTAGTCGTGGCAAGCGGGGGCCACTCTTCATCGCGGTGCATGGGCCTCTCATTATCGCGGCCTCTCTTGTTGCGGAGCACAGGCTCCAGACGTGCAGGCTCAGTAGTTGTGGCTCACGGGCCTAGCCGCTCCGCGGCATGTGGGATCCTCCCGGACCGGGGCATGAACCCATCTCCCCTGCATTGGCAGGCGGATTCCCAACCGCTGCGCCACCAGGGAAGCCCCAGGTCTTTTTTTTATGTGGAGTTGTATGAGTTCTTTCTATGTTTTGGATGTTAACCCCTTATCATATATATTGTTCGCAAACATCTCCCATTCAAAGCTGCTACCTCAGTTTAGGTCACTATAAACTTCCCTCTTAGAACTGCTTTTGCTGCATTCCATAGATTTTGGATCATTGTATTTTCATTTGTCTTGGTGTTTTTGTTAATTTCTTCTTTGATTTCTTCATCAATCCATTGGTTGTTTAGTAGTAATTGTTTAGTCTCCACATATTTGTGTTTTTGGCAGGTTTTTCCTTGTAGTTGATTGCTAGTCTCTGTTGTGGTCAGAAAAGATTCTTGATATGATTTTAGTTTTCTTAAATGTATTGCAACTTGCTTTGTGGCCTAGCATGCAATCTATCCTGGGGAATGTTCTAAGTGCACTTGAAAAGAATGTTTATTTTGCTGTTTGGGGATGAAATGTCATATATATATCTATTAATTTCATCTGATCTAATGTGCTGTTTAAGGCCAGTGTTTCCTTATTGATTTTCTGTCTGGATGAATTGTCCATTGATGTAACTGGAGTGTTGAAGTCTCCTCCTGTTTTTGTGTATCTGTCAATTTCTCCCTTTATGTCTCTTAATATTTGCTTTATGTATTTAGGTGCTCCTATGTTGGGTGCATATATACTTAAAATTGTTATCTCTTCTTGTTGGTTTGATCCCTTTATCATTATATAATAATGCCCATCTTTGTTTTAAAGACTGTTTTGTCTGATATAAGTATTGCCACTTCAGCTTTCTTTTTGTTTCCATTTGCATGGAGTACCTTATTCCATCCCCTCACTTTCAGTCTGTGTGTGTCTCTAGATCTGAAGTGAGTCTCCTGTAGGCAGCATAAACATATTTTTAAAATTCATTCAGTAACTCCATGTCTTTTGATTGAAGCATTTAGTCCATTTACATTTAAAGTAATTATTGATAGGTATGTACTCATTGCCATTTTGTTCATTGTTTTTGGGTTGCTTTGTAATTATTTTTTGTTCCTTTCATCTTTTGTCCTCTTCCCTTGTGATTTCATGACTATTTTTAGTGTTATATTTGGATTCCTTTCCTCTTTTTTTGTGTGTATCTGTCATAGGCTTTTGGTTTGTGGTTACCATGAGGTTCATATATAATATATGAACATGTTATGTTATATGTAACATGTAATATATATGATTCATATATACATATGATTATTTTAAGTTGATATCTTAAGTTCCATTGCATTCTAACAACCTCACATTTTTACTCCCTCTTTAAGTTTAATGTTCTTTTGTTTTTGGTTTTTTTTTAAATAAATAAATTTATTTATTTATTTATGGCTGCGTCAGGTCTTCTTCGTTGCTGCGCACGGGCTTTCTCTAGTTGCGGCGAGCGGGGGCTGCTCTTCATTGCAGTGCACAGGCTTCTGACTGCGGTGGCTTCTCTTGTTGCGGAGCACGGGCTCTAGGCGCGTGGGCTTCAGTAGCTGTGGCACGTGGGCTCAGTAGTTGTGGCTCGTGGGCTCTAGAGTGCAGGCTCAGTAGTTGTGGCGCACGGGCTTAGTTGCTCTGTGGCATGTGGGATCTTCCCAGACCAGGGCTCGAACCCGTGTCCCCTGCATTGGCAGGCAGATTCTTAACCACTGCACCACCAGGGAAGTCCCAAGTTTAACGTTTTTGACATCATATTTTACATCTTTTTGTTTTGTATATCCTTTAACTACTTATTGTGGTTACAGATGATTTTACTACTTTTGTCTTTTAACCTTCCTACTAGCTTTATAAGTGGTTTATCTACTTCCTTTACTGTAGGTTTGCCTTTACCAGTGAGGTTTTTCTTTCCATAATTTTCAGATTTCTAGTTGTGGCCTTTTCTTTTCCATTTTGAAAAGTCCCTTTAACATTTCTTATACAGCCAGTTCAGTGGTGCTGAGCTCTTAGCTTTTGCTTGTCTGTAAAACTCATTTTCACTCTTTCAAATTTGCATGATAGCCTTGCCTGGTAGAGTTTTGGTTGTAGGTGTTTCCCTTTCATCACTTAGAGTATATTGTGCTACTCCCTTCTGGTCTGCAAAGTTTCTGCTGAACAGTCAGCTCATAGTCTTATGGGAGTTTCCTTATACATGACTAGTTGCTTTTCTTTTGCTGCTTTTAAGAATCTCTCTTTATCTTTAATTTTTGCCATTTTAATTATAAAGTGTCTTGGTATGGATCTCTTTGGGTTCATCTTGTTTAGGACTCTGTGCTTCCTGGACCTGGATGTTTGTTTGTTTCCCCAGGTTAGGGAAGTTTTAAGCTATTATTTCTTCAAATAAGTTCTCTGCCCCTTTTTCTCTCTCTTCTCCTTCTGGGACCCCTGTAATGCTAATGCTAGTACACTTGATATTGTCCCAGAGGTCTGTTAAACTATGCTCATTTTTTAAAATTCTTTTTTCTGTTTTGCTTGGGCAATTTCCAGTACTCTGTCTTCCAGATTGCTGATCTGTTCCTCTGTATCATCTAATCTTCTGTTGATTCCTTCTAGTGAACTTTTTTTTTTTTAATTTATTTTATTTTTGGCTGCATTGGGTCTTCATTACTGCATACAGGCTTTCTCTAGTTGCAGTGAGCAGGGGCTACTCTTCATTGCAGTGTGTGGGCTTCTCATTGCAGTGGCTTCTCTAGGCACACGGGCTTCAGTAGTTACAGCACACGGGCTCAGTAGTTGCAGCACATGGGCTCTAGGGCACGTGGGCTTCAGTAGTTGTGGCGCATGGCCTTCGTTGCTCTGCAGCATTTGGGATCTTCCCGGACCTGGGATCTTCCCGGACCAGGGATCGAATCCATGTCCCCTGCATTGGCAGGCGGATTCTTAACCACTGCACCACCAGAGAAGTCCCCTAGTGAACTTTTTATTTCAGTTATTGTATTCTTAATCTGTTTGGTTCTTTTTTCTATTTGCTAACTCTTTGTTGAAATTCTCATTGTGTTTGCCCATTCTTCTGCCTATTTTGGTGAGCATCTTTATGATCATTACCTTGGAGCATCTTTATGGAGTGGATTGCTCCTCTTCATTTCCTTTAGTTCTTTTTCTGAGGTTTTGTCTTTTTATAAAAAAAAATATTTATTTATTTATTTGGTTGTGCTGGGTCTTAGTTGCTGCTTGCAGTTTCCTTAGTTGCGGCTTGCCAGCTCCTTAGTTGCAGCACATGGGCTCCTTCGTTGCAGCACATGGGCTCCTTAGTTGTGGCTTGAGGGCTCCTTAGTTGCAGCTCGCCGGTTCCTTAGTTGCGGCATATGAGCTCCTTAGTTGTGGCACGTGGGCTCCTTTGTTGCAGCAGGCAGTCTCCTTAGTTGCGGCAGGCAAGCTCCTTAGTTACGGCATGCAAACTCTTAGTTGCGGCATGCATGTGGGATCTAGTTTCCTGACCAGGGATCGAACCTGGGCCCCCTGCATTGGGAGCACGGAGTCTTAACCGTTGCGCCACCAGGGAAGTCCTCTGAGGTTTTGTCTTAATCCTTTATTTGGAACATATTCCCCTGTCCTCTCATTTTACCTAATTCTCTGTGTGTATTTCTATGTTTTAGGTAGATTGTTTTTGCTTCCTAATCTTAAAGAAGTAGCCTTACGTAGGAGATGTCCTATGGGGCCCAGCAGCACACTCCCCTCTGGTGCCCCCTGTGTGGGCTGCATGCACACTTCTGTTGGCAGGGAGGTAATTACTTGGGCATGCTGGTAGGTGGGGCAGGCCCCTGGCCCTGTTGGCTGCACGGCCCTACTTTGTGCAGTGGTTGCAGCTGATGGAGGGTGAGATAGGCTTCCATGTGGTTGGCTGTGTGGCCTAAAGGACGCAGAGCTGCTACTGGCCCACTAATAGGTGAGGCCAGGTCCTGCATGGCTGGCTGCACAGCCTGGGAGTGCCCAGGGCTGCTGCTGACCGCTGGTGGGTGGGGCCCGGACTCCACATGACCAGTGTAGGCTTGCTGATGGGTGGTTTTAGGCTAGAGGGAGGCTTCCAAAACAGTGCTTGCCAGCACTGGTGTCATCATAATAGAATGAGCTCAATGAGCTCCCCCAAATGGCTGCCACCAGCATCTGTGTGCCCAGGAAGAATCCCAGTTGCCTCCTGCCTCTCCAGGAGGTTCTCCAAGATCTCCTGGATCTGACCCAGGCTGCTTTCAATCTACTGCCTCTGTGCTGGGACTTAGAGCATATGAGATTTTGCATGCACCCTTTAAGAGTAGAGTCTCTGTTTCCCACAGTCCTCTGGCTCTCTGGTATGTAAACCCTGCTCATTTTCAAAGCCAGACGTTCTGGGGGCTCACCTTCCTGGTGCAGAACCCCCAGGCTGGGGAGCCCGATGTGGGGCTCTGACCCCTTGCTCTTTGGGGAGAACCTCTACGATCATCATATTTTTTCTGTTAATGAGTCCCCAACCCGGGGGTATTGGTCCTGACTGTACCATGTCTCTGCCCTGCTCACCTGTCTCGTGGTTCCTTCTTTATATCTTTTTTTGTGGCAAATCTTTTCTGATAGTCTTCAGGTTTTTCTCATAGTTACTCTATAAGTAGTTGTAATTTTGGTATGCTCATGGAAGGAGGTGAATTCAGGGTTTTCCTACTCCTCCACCTTGGCCATACCCTCTGTATTCTTATAGCTTTAAATACCATCTGTTGATGACTCCCAAGTTTGTATTTCTAGCTCACAACCTCATATATCCAGCTGCTTCCTCATCATCTTCATTCTGGGTGTTGAATAGATATCTTACGTCCCAAACTGAACTTCTGCTCACACCCAAATGCACCCCAAACATAGTCTTTCCAGTCTCTGATGATGACAAATCAGTCTTACTCGTTGATGAGGTCAAAAATCTTGGAGTCCATCTTTGACTCTTTTAGGAAATTGTGTTGGCTCCACCTTCAAAGTATACCAAAAATCTTACCACTTCTCTCCATTTCTGTTGCTACCACCATGGTCCAAGCCACCATCTTTTTGTTTTTTGTTTAGATCAGTGTAGTAGCCTGAAAAGTTTTCTCTCTTGTGTCTCCTTCATAATAGTCTCAGCACAGCAGCCAAAGTGATGCTTTTAATATCTAAATCAGATCATGAAACTTGCTCTTTTTGAAGTCCTCTAGTGACTTCCCCTTGCACATAAAGTTTAAGTCAAAGTCCTTGAGTGCCCTGCATAGACTTACCTGATCTGCTTGCCCCTTCCACCCCAATTTACCTCTCAAACCTCCTGTTTTTCTATTCTCCCTCTTGTTCTCTGTGGTCTAGCTGTAATGGCCTCCTGGAACGTATCAGACATGTTTCTGCCTTAGGGCCTTTGCACTGGCTATTCCTCTGCTTGGAACATGCTTTCCCTACATTTCTTAGTTTTTAACACTCTCATGTCCTGTAAGTCTTTGCTCCAATGTTGCCTTCTCAATGAGGCCTGCTACCCTGACCAGCCTATTTAAAACGGTAGTCCCCGGTGCACTTCTGCTCCCCTTACCCTAGCTCTGTTTTTCCCAGTGCTTATCTCCTGACATACTGTTTAATTTGCATATTGTTTGTCTACTGTCCCTCTCTAGAATGTAAACTGCACGAGAGCAGGGATGTTTGTTTTGTTCACTGGTACATCTCAAGCACCTAGAATAGTTCCTGATCTAGAGCAGATAATAAGTATTTGTTGGATTAATGAATTTTACAAATGAAGGAATCAAGGCACGAGATAGTTAACTTGACTGAACTAGTAAGTGGAGGAACTGGGATTTGATTCTAAACACTTTGTCTCCAGAATGAACCTTCTTAATCCTACACTGTATGCCTCTCATTGTAGTCTCTTTGTGAGTTGGCAGATGAAAATACAAACAAATATGAAGGGTAGTATATGATAATATACTAATATATATATTGATAATCATATGAGTAGAAGAAAGGACATTTTGTGGAAGGAGAAAAATGTAGTAACATATCAGTAATTACTTTTAAAACACTGGTATAATTTGTATCACATTATAAAATTATACACTGATTTCTGCAAATACACTGATTTCTCATTGCACATTTTTGCCTCTGTGCATGCTAATTTTGGAAAAACCTACTCATCATTACATGTTCAATTCAATAGTTACCCACACCACAAAGTCTTCCCTGGTTTGCCTTTTCTCCCCACCCCACCAAAAAAAAAACCTGAAAAATAGTTTCTTCCTCATCTAATCACCCATTGTTCTTAATCTGTTTCTGTCTAAGGGCTTTTATCAGATTGGAGGAAAAGTACAGTTAATGATATAGCTCTACTAGTCTGGAAGCTTTTTAAAGGCAGGATTCGTAATAGTGTCCTATTGTAAGTCCCATGTACTTGGTAGATGTCGGTAAGTGTTGATTGAATCTCTGTTGTCTTTTGAATAGAAAAACACTGACAGAAGAAATAACATATCAGGGTGGAAAGAGATGAAAAAATCTGTACCCATACTTGGTTTCCCACAGGACTGGTGGTTCCCAGGTGGAAAGGGCTATAACTTTCCACAGATCCAAGATCACTAAGGGCTGGGCAGGGGTTGGTTCTTCTAGACAACTAGCATGATCAGCTGGCATCTTGAATCCAGAATGCCTGGTGTCACGGCAGTCTGATTATCCCCCATGACGTGTCCAACGGAACATCCAGGCCCTGACACAAGCCCTGGGACTGGCCAGAGTAAAGGCAGAGGCAGGTGTTTCCAGTTGACTAAACTTGGTCCTTGATGTTAGCTAATCTTGTTCCTGTCTCTTTGAATGGAATTCTTTTTTTTTTTTTAATTTTATTTATTTATTTTTGGCTGCATTGGGTCTTCATTGCTGCACGCAGGCTTTCTCTAGTTGTGGTGAGTGGGGGCAACTCTTCGTTGCGGTGCACGGGCTTCTTATTGCGGTGGCTTCTCTTGTTGTGGAGCACGGGCTCTAGGCGTGCGGGCTCAGTAGTTGTGGCACACGGGCTTAGTTGCTGCACAGCATGTGGGATATTCCCAGACCAGGGCTTGAACCCGTGTCCCCTGCATTGGCAGGCGGATTCTTTTTTTTTTTTTTTTTTTTTCTTTAAACATCTTTATTGAAGTATAATTGCCTTACAATAGTGTGTTAGCTTCTGCTTTATAACAAAGTGAATCAGTTATACATATACAATAGGTTCCCATTTCTCTTCCCTCTTGCATCTCCCTCCCTCCCACCCTCCCCATCCCACCCCTCTAGGTGGTCACAAAGCACCGAGCTGATCTCCCTGTGCTATGCGGCTGCTTCCCACTAGCTATCTATTTTACATTTGGTAGTGTATATATGTCCATGACACTCTCTTACCCTGTCCCATCTCACCCCACCCCCTCCCCATATCCTCAAGTCCATTCTCTAGTAGGTCTGTGTCTTTATTCCCGTCTTGCCACTAGGTTCTTCATGGCCTTTTTTTTTTTTCCTTAGATTCCGTATATATGGGTATATACCCTGAGAAAACCATAGGTCAAAAAGTGTCATGTACCACAATGTTCATTGCAGCTCTATTTACAATAGCCAGGACCTGGAAGCAACCTAAATGTCCATCGACAGATGAATGGATAAAGAAGATGTGGCACATATATACAATGGAATATTACTCAGCCATAAAAAGAAATGAAATGGAGGTATTTGTAATGAGGTGGATGGAGTTAGAGTCTGTCATACAGAGTGAAGTAAGTCAGAAAGAGAAAAACAAATACAGTATACTAACACATATATACGGAATGGCAGGCGGATTCTTAACCACTGGACCACCAGGGAAGCCTGAATGGAATTCTTAAGTGAGATAACAGAATTTCAATATGGGGACTCTAATTTCAAAATGTGGGAGTCCCTGGGGCTTCCCTAGTGGCACAGTGGTTAAGAATCCGCCTGCCAATGCAGGGGACATGGGTTCGAGCCCTGGTCTGGGAAGATCCCACATGCTGCGGAGCCTGTGTGCCACAACTACTGAAGCCCACGTGCCACAACTACTGAGCCTGTGCTCTAGAGCCGCGAGCCACAACTACTGAGCCCACGTGCCACAACTACTGAAGCCCGTGCGCCTAGAGCCCGTGCTCCGCAACAAGAAAATCCACCGCAATGAGAAGGCTGCGCACCACAACAAAGAGTAGCCCCTGCTCACCACAGCTAGAGAAAGCCCGCGTGCAGCAACTAAGACCCAAAGCAGCCAAAAATAAATAAATAAATTTATTTTAAAAAAAATAATGTGGGAGTCCCTGGAGAAAAGGAATTGTATCTTAATCATTTTTTTAGCTGTTGGCACCTAGCATAGTAGATGTTTGTTCAGTGAATTTCTGTGATAAATGAGTAAAATGAGATCATTAACTTCATGGTATATTTTATCCTTTACCACTTGAAAACTGGTATTTCTTCTCTTTTTTGCTGTTGTGTACTGAAAAAGAATTGTGTTTTTTACTTTTGTACACTCCTGGTTTTAGATCACTTAGTGATGAAGTAAGACAGATTAATCTTGCTATAATGCACAGGATGAATTAGACAGGGAGAATGTTAAAGATAAGCGAATTGGAGACGACCACAATCCTTGGACTTAGTGATAAGGTGAATGGAGCAAGACTTGTGAAGTTCCACAAGCCTATAGTTGCCTCATAGATTCCTATACAATTATAGTACTGAGCCACTCTATTGGAATTACTTATTTGTCTGTTTCTCTCACCAAACCTTAGTCCTTGAGAGCAGGGACTCTGTCTTGTTCATTATTATAGCCGTAGTTCCTAGCACATGGTAGCCAGTGAATAAATATTTATTGAATGAGTTAGTTTGAGAGAGAGGTAAGAACTGTATATAGATATTTGAAAATAATCCCCCTGGGGTTTGAAGTTACCAAAGTAAACTTGCTGGAGATCAGATATCTCCAGCCAGGACATAAATGATGGAGCCAGGATTTGAACCCTGAGTCTTGAAACCTCAAAGCTCTGTACCATATTGCCTTTTCAAAATTAAAATTTGCTCTTATAAGAATTTTCATATGGTTATATATATTTCAAATTTAGAACAATGTATGCTGTTATAGTAAGTTCTGGGCATACAGTGAAAAGTAATCAATTTTGTTTGGATTTGCTGTAATTGATTTCAGATTTCATTTCCTATTTTAGGAAAATCTAAAACACATAAAAGAACAAATAGAAGATCATAAAAAGCGAATAGAGAAGTTGGAGGAGTATATAAAAACATGCATGTAAGTATAGTAAAAAAATATTCCTTGCAGCTTTCTTGTATCTCAGGGGTCTCGATGTTTGTGGTATAGTCATCAGATGAATGCTTCCACTGTATCATAATGTTCTTAGTCCTCCATTGTTTTTTTATTTCATTGTAGATAATTAAAAATTATCCTTGACCACTAAGGTTTAAGTTTTGAAAATATAAATGTTTAACAGTGGTGAAACTTAAAACTCTCTTTTGGTATCGATATTTTATAATAAAAGTATGTCATGAAAGCTAGCACCACCTAAGTATTCTACCACGAAGAATTTCTTTTTAATTGGCATTTACTTACCATTAAGCTTATGATGATTGCTCTGGTTATAGTGACCTATCCTTTCTTTTTCAGAATCCAGAAATATGTATCTTTTGAATCAAGAAAGAATGATTAAAATATCTTTTGCCCATGTTTGGTGCTAGGTTTATTATATTGTATTTTTCATCGTTTAAAATTGATAGAGCATTATTCCATTCCCCTGCAATGTCAGACTAGAGTGTACTGTATCTTGTAATTCCTAAATTTTGGTTTTTCTTTTTGCTCTATAATGTATTATTGTTACTGTTGTGTAGGAATTGCTTGAAAGAGAAAAAACAGCAAGAGGAAACCCTAGTGGATGAAATTGAAAAAACAAAATCAAGAATGTCTGAAGTTAATGAAGAGTTGAATCTTATTAGAAGTGAACTGCAGAATGCTGGAATTGATACCCATGAGGGAAAACGTCAGCAAAAGAGAGCAGAGGTTCTGGAACACCTTAAAAGACTTTACCCAGATTCTGTGGTAATTGAAATAAAAAGGCTAAGCTTTCTTATTTGGGATTAACAATTTGCCATTAATAGGAAGTAATATTATTTCAGAAATCTATAGGTTTTGTGTTTTATTATTTATATTTAAAACATAATAGTAAATAACTGAGGTAAAATGTAAATAACTCCCAGTGATGGTTATAGATAAGTAATTATTGGGGAGAAACATTGACATGAACACATTACCCAGAAAGTCCAGGTATGGCCATCATCCCCAAAGGACACAGGTGCATGAAGTAGTCTGTTGCCCATAGACACATGGCCTCAAACCTCATTTTCTTCATGATTTCAGGTTTTTTAAAATATTTTTTTCAGTAGACATTGTTGGCATACTTTTGAAACGGTGAATTTTTATTCTCCAAATGTGACTGCCATCCAGTATTACTAGTGTATTTCATTAGCCCCAGTACAGCAATATCTACTAACCTGTTGCTTGGGGGGTCAGCCTCACAGAATTGTTTCCTTTGGAATTGGGGTCTGACATCTCACTCTCTTGTCACTGACACCAGTGTACCCTGTGTTAACTGCTTGCACTCTTTGGAAACATCTGTCCATTGGCCTCCATGATACTACACTCTGTTGGTTTTCCTCCTGTCTCTCTGGCCTCCCATCTTCGTTTCCTTTACAGCATCCTTTTTGCCTTTCTGACTCTTAAGTGTTAGTCTTAACTTCTAGACAATGATGGAGGAATAAGGCTGGGTCACAGAATTCTTCCCCTGATACCAAGGAAAATGACAAAAACTAGTGAAAAACTAGTTCAACAGCCAAAAGAGGAAAGGGGCTCATACATCATGCTATAACCTTCAGAAAATGGTAATAGTCCAGAATTTCTTAAAAAAGATTGAAGTATAGCATTGCTTTTTCTTAATTCTGCAGAAGGCAAACTGATAAATCGATTCATTCCTGAGAATTCTCACTTAGTATCCCTTAATCTAGAAAGAAGCAAACTCATATGTTTGTTTCCTTTAGAGTAAAAATCTATCACTAAAATAGAATCAGAGAACATGGACCTCTGCTTCTCTTAGATGGAAGTGAAGGCTCTAGGGCTCCTTGTTAAATTGAGAAGCCAAATCAAAACCCTCTCTCCAAAAATGGGATTTGTTATCTTCCCCCAAGGAGAGAAACCTTGGTATGGGATATTAATTAAAAACTGAGAAGAAAGAAGAAAACTCAGGTATTCAAATAAAGCACATGCACAGCCTTAGCATACCTCTCTTACCCCTGCCATCCAAGCCCTTAGATGATGGGAAATAGATCAGAAAATACTTAGAATAAAAAAAAAAAAGAAAATACTTAGAATATAGAACAGAAAATACTTGGTCCATCATCTGTTGCTCAGAGGAGATAACCATCTCAATTTTAGGTGAGACAATCAAAAAAAGTTATCCGTCACAGAAAATAAAAGGTTTGCCCAGAGCTGCCCACATTAAATATAGGGAAGGTGAAGAGAATCGATATGGCAGCTATAGGTACATATAATAGTAAAAAGAAAGAATAATTTAAAAGGCTTTTAGAAGTCAAAGAGCCTTGTGGAAGAAGGTTACAGAACAGAATCCCCCGTAAGTGTTCTGTGCTGTGGACAATTTAATAAGAGCTTGAATTCATAAAATCAGATTCAAATATGAGCTAAAACAGAATAAAATAAAAAGAAAAATGTAGAGCTAAGGAAACAAATCAAGAACAAATGTTACTGAACTAATAATAAATTGCAAATAACAAGGAATGGATTACATAGCTGAAAATCAAATTACTGACCTAGAAGTAAGGCTTGAGCTAATCATAGGTAAATTGAGAAGAACAAAGACCAAGGTAATAAATATTAAAGACGATGATCTATCTTGAAGAAATTGGTATTTCTGAAGTAGAACCTAACATTGAAGAAAGAGTCTAAAGATGTAAAATTGAATCTGCAGACATTCTAGGGAGCATTGGTACAGGACGGTTGGCACTGTGACATTTTTTTTTTTTTTTTTTTTAAAGATCAGAGAAACTTTTCTTTTTTAAAAATTATTTATTTATTTATTCATTTATTGGCTGTGTTGGGTCTTCGTTTCTGCGCGAGGGCTTTCTCCAGTTGCGGCAAGCGGGGGCCACTCTTCATCGCGGTGCGCGAGCCTCTCACCATCGCGGCCTCTCCCGTTGCGGAGCACAGACTCCAGACGCGCAGGCTCAGTAGTTGTGGCTCACGGGCCCAGTTGCTCCGCGGCACGTGGGATCTTCCCAGACCAGGGCTGGAACCCGTGTCCCCTGCATTGGCAGGCAGACTCTCAACCACTGCGCCACCAGGGAAGCCCCGGCACTGTGACATTTAATAGACTTTTTGAACTTCAGTCTGATTCTTGACCAGTCTTCAGATCCCCAAAAACACTTCTCCACGGGAAGCCTTCCATGGCTTCTCAGGTCAACCTCGTCCCTGTTACATATTCTCAGAGCTCTCTGTGCTTAATCACAGTGTCTGTTATAACTCTACTTTGTACATGCATGTAATTATTGATTATTTATATCTTCCTTCCCTACTAGTCTGAAAGCTCTGTGAGGTCAGAGAGGATGTGTTTTATTCAGGCATGTTTACCCAGTGTGTGGCTCAGTGCCTGCATATAGTAGGTGCCTCAACAGTTTCTTATTTAATAAATAAGGGAATGAATGAATACTATTTAATTGCTAGCTTTGTAAAATATTTTAATACCTTGGTATGACTCATCCCTCCTTATTACTCTTTTGTTGAATGAAGTGTGACACACCTAAATGGATATTTCATAATGAAATTTATTTCCATTTGAATGAGACTGTTAAATTATCATGTTTATAATTTTAGAAAATTAGTTTTTGGTCTATGCTGCTTTGTTACATTAGAAAACAATGAATTATATGTTCCTCATTAATGTATTTGTTTTTCTCTCCTTTTTTGAAACCTGTTAAGTTTGGAAGACTGCTTGACCTGTGTCATCCTATTCATAAGAAATACCAGCTGGCTGTTACTAAACTTTTTGGTCGGTACTTGGTTGCCATTGTTGTAGCCTCTGAAAAGGTAGCAAAAGATTGTATTCGATTTCTGAAGGAGGAAAGAGCTGAACCTGAGACATTCCTTGCTTTAGATTACCTTGATGTAAGAAATTTATAATCCTTAGTATTTAGTAGTGATAAAATTCTGTCTTTTAAAGTGTGTCTTTATTGCCTGAGACTATGGTAGTGATTGAAAAAATCGTAAGTTGGATGCCAGTTAGTCATTCATTCAAATGGCTGGTGTTAATGTATTGGCAGGCAAAGAATAGTATCAAGTGGGTGCTATCTTTCTTGCCTTCATATCATTTCTTCCTAATCTAGTTTTGCCATAATTTACCCTGATGATTTCAAGGACGTTGCTCTAGCAGTGCACCACTCTGCCTACTAGCCAGCAATTTATTTTGTCCTGTAGCAAAGTACAGGAGATGGATAAGACGTACGTTCTGTTGGTGAAATGCCAACCCAGAGTCTCAGCTGTAAATGTATGGTCCAGTAAATATACGTGTCAGCTCTTGGTGTGGAGCAAGCCAAATTTTGAGCCTTGAGGTATGTATTGAAAGGCCTTAGAGCATCCAAAGTTTAAATTCCTGAGGCAGGAACTCCGTCATTATCACGGCTGATATCCTTCAGTGATCTTTTCATTGCTTAATAAAGAAAATGTTCTACTTGGTCCAGCTTTCAAGTCCCTGAACTGCAGGCAGTGTGCATAGTGGTTAGGAGCACATGCCCTAGAGTTGGACTGACCTGAGTTTGAATGGCAGCCCTCCTTCTAATTAGTTCTCACTGATTTGTCCTTAACTTTTCTGAGTGTCAGTTTCATCATCTGTGAAGTGGAGAAATTAGTCCTTACCTTATTGTATTATTGCAAGGAATCACTACATGTAGTACACCTAGCGCAGTGCCTGGCACAGAGGAGGGGCTCAGCAAATGCTAACTGGGTATTAATGGTTCAGACTTGGCCTTTTGTAGTTTCACACTTTTGTTTATACCTTCTGCCCACTAAAACTATTTAACCTAGTTCATTTGCCTGTTAAAATTCTGTTTTATGTATTTCATGCTAAAGATTTTTTTCAAGGCACACTCATTTTTTAAAAATATAATACAGAAGTGTATCAAGTATAAAGGAAATACTCCTACCTCATCTCAGTGCTCAATTCCTTTATCACAACTATTTTAGATTGCTTCCATCCATACAGATTTATATAAATATATGCTCCATATATATGTGTGTGTATATATATGTGTGTGTGTGTGTGTGTGTGTACATATATATATATATATATATATATATATATATACATATACACACATACTTTGGTTGTATATAGGGTTTTCCCTTTGTTTTGTTTTACAAAAATGAAATTATACTTGCTGTTTTTCAGTAATATATTGCAGACGTCTTTTGATCTCTTTATCGACCCAACTTAAAAGTCATGTCAAAGAAGGTGTAAAAGCTTTCCTGATCGTTTAAGCCTAAAATGATTTTCTGAGTTCCATGCTATTGTGCCACTCTTTTGAAAGTATGTAAATGGGTATTATCTCCCACTAGATTTTATGATTTTGAGAGCATGAAGGGCTTCTCATCTATTGCTTTATCCCAACTAGTTAGTGACAGAGTTGAATCTAGAAATTATATCTTCTGGCTTTTGATGAAGTATACTTTTAAAAAATATTACACGAGCCAAAGGTGGGATATTGTTCATCAGGTTCTTGTCAAACTTTTATTGTGTATAAGTGCATACTACTAATCATTTGCTTTCATACTTATGTATGTTCTTTGAAAAAGAATGTACTGAGTGTTTGGTTTTTATTTTAATATACCTAATATATCAAGTATATTTTAAACCTTTTAGATCAAGCCAATCAATGAAAGATTACGGGAGATTAAAGGCTGTAAAATGGTGATTGATGTCATAAAGACTCAGTTTCCTCAGCTGAAGAAAGTAATTCAGTTTGTGTGTGGAAATGGCCTTGTCTGTGAGACTGTGGAAGAAGCAAGGCATATTGCCTTCAATGGACCTGAAAGACGGAAAGTAAGAGGCTTAGATTGTACTTTCGGATAATTTGAAGCAGTATTTATAAGACTAACATATTACACACACAAATATCTCTATATGCTTTCGTATGTTCTCTTATGTAGGGGAAACTAAAATAGAACCTAAGATGTTAATGGCTTCAGTAGTTTTTATAGTGTTGAGTTTTCAAAAAATTAATTTCTCTAATACTTCCCCAAATCATAAATCATATTTTGGAAGTTAGATTTATTGTAGTGAGAGCCTAAAGCTGTTAATTTTTTTTTACTCTATATACAATAAACGTCCCTGTTGAATCTCAGATTTTCCCTGTACTTACATATATAATACGTGTGTTTCTGAATACCAGGAAAGATTTTAGGTGCTTATTTTACATTCTGGGTTAATTCTTCCATAGCTTAATGGAGATATTAACTGTCCTTTTACACATTCAAGGTTTTAACACATTTTGAAGTTGTAGAAATAGCACAATTGAAATGAGGTTACTAGATACCAGTCTCTCAAGGGAATAATTTTGGTTTTAAAAATATTGTTTTACTCTCAATTGAAATAGAGTTTGTATTTAGTTAAGCAGTGTTAAATTCTTCAAATTATCTGACATAGTTTTTTTTAAAACTACATCTGTGATGAAGTGTAACACAATGCCTAAGGGCATAAACTATGGAGTAAGACCAGTGATACTACTTAGTAATTAATTATGTGACTTTAGGCAAGTTTCTAAACCTCTAATTTTAGTTTGTTCATCTAAATTTGGGGAAATAATAGTACTTATTTCATAGAGTTATAGGATTAAAATAAGTAATAACATGCAAAATGCTTTTATAGTGCCTAGCAAATAGCTCTCAAAAAGTGATAGTCATTTTTTATTTACTAGTCATTTTACACATTTGATCTGGAATGTCCAGAATCGCAAATTAACACGAAGCGGGGTGGGGGTGGGGGTTGGGCTATTCTTATGAAAGATAGGAATTTCCAGTATTAAATGTATTGACTTGTCTAATATGATTAACTTCTCATACATTTTAGTAGTTATATCTATAATTATCTTAATGATAATGTGATCACTGTCTTAGTAATCACTGTCATTGATTTCTACATATTAAATTCAAGCAGGTGTAATAAGTGAGCTAATACAGTATCTTCCTTACTTTGCTACCTAATTAACTATGCTAAAATTGATTTTTGTATATTTGTAAAATGTATTTTGTAAAATTGATTTTTGAAGATTTGTGTGGTCAATTTAAAGAAGTCACATGAAAATAAGATTGTGTTTAACGCTTCCTTCATTCAACATATATTTATGGTTTATATCTTGTCCACAGTAACATGCCGTACCCCTTTAGGCTGTATTTTGTTCTTATCGTTATTTCAAAATTTTAATCAGGTTTATTTGTCGTATTTTTACGTTAAGTATATTCCAGGGACTCTTATCTTCTTCCTATTACTATTATTCCACTTGAAGAATATTCTCTGTGTTTTAGGATGCATAAAACATTTGGATAGGGAGTTCCCTGGTGGTCCAGGGGTTACGATTCTGTTCTTCCACTGCCGGGGGTGGGGCGTGGGGGGCGCGGGTTAGATCCCTGGTCAGGTAACTAAGCTCCTGCATGCCATGTGCGTGGCCAAAAAAACGACCAAAAAAAACCAAATATGGGAAATGCCCATTAAAACTACACTGAGATACTATTTTCACCTGTGAGATTGATCAACATAAAAAAGTTTGATAACACTTTATGGGGAAAGAGACCCTTGCATTCACTTCTGTGGGCATGTAAGTTTGTACCAGCTCTGTGAAGGGCAATTCTAGCAGTTGTACTTCTTCAGAACGTTACATACACATGTATATGAAATGATATATGTAAAGATTTATTCATCGAATCACTGTATGTAGCAAGCAAAATTGGAAACAATTTGCACAAGACTATGTTCAATAAAATTATAATGAGTTCATAGAATGGGACACTATGCAACCTTAAATAAGAATGAAGCTCTTTATATACAAGTGTCAGACAATCTCCAAGATATATTCAGTTTAAAAAAAAGTAATAAGTAGAGTGTAGTATGTTACCATTTATGTAAAAAATGGGGAAAGAAGAGATATATGTGTGTATTTGCTTATGCAAAAATATTTCTGGAAGAATACATAAGAAATTGACAGCATCAGTCACCTCTGGGGAGGATAACCGGGTGCTGGGGTCTCGCAACGCCGGGGAAAGTCTTCACTCTTTACTCTTGTATCTTTTGGATTTTGAACTACATGAATATTTTACCCATTCAGAAATAAAAGAAAAAGTTAAAGTATATTATTTCCATATCAGTGAAAGACAACTTTAAAAATATGTATAATCTGCATAACACAAAAATTATAGAAGATCTACTTGTAACACTGAAACAGTATTTCTTGAAACAGTTGAAGTTGGTTCAGTGGAATGATTGGTTAGCCCTCAGGGCAAATTTTTAATGCCAAAAAATTTCTCCTTTTCCTAAGCCATGTTCTTTGGAACTTTTATTTAATGCGATTTAAAAATTCCTCCAACTCCTTATTTTGTATAAGATCCCGGTTGTGCCAGCCATGGTATTTTTTCAGGAATGCAACCTCCAAAGTAGGCATAGGATTACTGCCCTGAGCAACCGTTGTAAGCTATAAGTTAAGGAATTTGCAGGCTGGAAATAGAAATTATAGTCCTTCCAGGATAGGAATTTGATTGTAAATCAAATGTAAATAGGTTATTTGATACTAAATTTACTTTCAGTAAATTATTTTAATAAACCTAGAAACTATAAAAAAAAAAACCCTATAATTCTATGAATTGCTGCCCATTGCATTTTTAGAATTGAAGGAGGTCTGTAACATGGTGGTTATTGAGAATATGGACATTAAAAAAAAAAAAGAACATGGACATAGATGTTTGACCAACTTTTGGTTTAGGAATTTTAGTCCCTGTGTATGACTTTAGGCAAGTTTCTTAATATCTTTAAGCCCCAATCTATAAAATGGAAATCATATTTACCTCACGGGGTTGAAACATAGAATCAAATAGCATAAATGCACTCTGTCAAGCACAGTACAGTAAATGGTTGCAATAACAACAGCAGCAGCCAACCAAGCAATGAAAGTAAAAAGAATCTCAGAAAATCGTTTGTCCCTCTGCTCTGAGAGGGGAAGTTGAGTTGCCTAAGTATCATGGCTGGGAAGAGAGAGTTGGCGTTAGAACACCATGTGTATTATGACAGATTCTTAGCTCAAAGTTCTCAATACACTTCTGTCTCTTCTCTCCAAGCCAGCCCATGGATTTTTTTCCCTTTGTGTTACATTTGGCTTTTACATATCGGAAACACAAGTTAATAAATGTTCAGTTTGGGAAAAAGAGCTCAAAAAGGAAAATAACCATCCCTAACATGTCCTCTAGAATAGAGTTGCCAGATAAAATGTCTGGACATACATTTAAAAGTTATTCGTTGTTTATCTGAAATTCAAATTTACCTGGGCATCCTGTATTCCTATTTGCTAAGTCTGGCAACCATACCCTAGAAAGATCTAGTGAGTATTGTGGTATATATGCCATATATTTGATAATCAACTATATTACTCTTAACCTTTATAGGTATTTGGTATATGTATAATTGGGTCTTTACTATGAGATCAAAATATATTTACTTAACTTCACATTTTTTTAATGGTATCACTTTTATATTTTAATTTAATCTAGAATTAATTTTAATATGTATTATTAGATGTAGGTATTAGCTTTTTCCCCCTAAATGGTTAATTACCGGTCCCAACATCATATATTGAATAATTTTTCTTCTTCCTACTTATTTGATTGAATTTACTGATTTCTCATCAGTCTAAATTATTTATACTTTGTTCTTTTTTCACCTAGTTTAATTTGTTATCTCTAATTATTATTTGTAGCTATCTTACTGTATATTTATATTTATTAGAATAATCTTTATTATAATCTATAAAAGAATAATTTCTTTTAGGAAATAGTCAAGATATACATTATAAATAAGTAAACTATTAGCCCACAAGCACTGTAAAATCATCATGTATAAAACTACACTCAGGTTCTTCTTTCTAGATCTTGATCCCTCTCCTGTATTCTTCAATTCTTAGTACCACTATTCTAACCAATGAAATTCTGTTTTCTCCTCATGGACTTCCTTGTAACCTCTACAATTCCCAAGGCTTTCTGATTACACCACCTAAATATTTCTCAAATCTTTTTCCTTTTTTTCACTGTAGGTATTGGCTGATTTCATACTATCACCTCTGGCTTCACTTGGACCACCCCATTTTCTAGATACTTGCCAGATTGGTCTACTTAAAGTTCATATCTGACCATTTCACTCTCCTGTTTGCTGTTAGACTGTTCAGTGCTAATCCCCCAGCCCCCTCCACAAGCCCCACCTGTCCTCATTTGTATTTGATCCACATTCTTCCTGTGATGACGTACAAAGAACTCTGTGATCTGCCCTGTCTACCAGCCTCATTCTTTCCCTTCTTTCTTGAAATACGAACACATAGCTAGAGCTCTAGGAGTCGTCTTGGACTACAAAATGACTTTGAAGATTGTCATATAAGAAACACTGACACACACATCACTAGTGACACACTGTAGATGTAAAGTAAGCTTTATTTAGAACAACTTAAAAGCAGAGAAGCAGTGGAGCCTGTGTATTTCCTCAGCTTTCATTCCACAGAGGTGGGCTTTGGCCAGGCAGAAACAGCGTGAGCTAAAAGTGTTCCAGGAGGGGGAAGCTGCCTCAATACCACTTTATATTTTTATGGGGAGGTCGGAGGAGTAAGCTGATCACGTAACAGTGGACTTCCTGGTCAGGGAAGCTGCTTTCCAGACCAACCAGAGCTTATCTACAGGAGTTCAGTTTCCATGCCATGGCTGTTGGTATCCAGTAGAGATCTAGTGTCCTTCCATAGTTCAGGCCTGATTAGACAACTCATTGCCAAGCTAACAGTTGGGAGGGAAGGGAGCCCCCATGGCCTTCCAGAAAATAAGAAGCCTGTCTCCCTTGAGTGATCCAAGTACTAAGGATGGTAGAGCAGTATTATAGGAGTCTTTTTTAACTATGCAACCACCATACATACGCTGGAATGTTTACCTCTGTAATTGCAAGAGAGAAATAAACTAAGTTTTCTGTTAAATATAATTAATCTACTTCTAACTAGTACCTCTGATAAGATACAGTGAAAGCCTTCAACTCCACTGGAAGCCTTCTGTGAACCTTCCAGGCTGGGTTGGAGCACCCAAGTTTTAAGCTTCCAGATTACTCTATGTTTCTATTGTCTCATACTTTACATTGTAATGATATGTTTATATGTTTCTTTTCCCTACCAGCATGACTCCCTAAGGGTCAGTACCATATTTCACTCCCTTTTGGTCACTCCAGTCCCCAGTATAGAATGTTTCAAACACAGCAGTCATAAAGAGAATGTTTGCCTGAATGCAGGAATGAATGAGATTCCTGTCAGCTTTTTTTAAAAATTAGTTCACATTACGTGGTTTTAGTCCTCCACGAGCTGTCTCCTCTGCTTTGACTAATTAATTAGAAACATTTGCAAAACACTGAGAATTGCTTTCATTTATTCTATAAAGCATATGGTTACTCATAGGACTATAAACTTTAAGCTATTTTATACCTAAAAAATACCTTTAAGCTATTTTTGACTCCATTTAAGTTTTTTTCTTGGTCCCAGTTTCATATTCATTTTAGAGAACGTGATATTTTTGATATCCTAAAGTAACTAAGGCTGTTTTCATAGTATGTCTTTGACATGTGATGTCAGATTCTTTAAAATACAGTATTATATAATGCAGACTATGAGATATTAAATACAAATACTCTTGGTTTTTTCTTCTCTATATTGAATATGTTTAGAACTAATGTATAATTTTATTTTGAACTTTTTAAATTGCTGCTAATCTATTGCCTAGAATTGTTTGGGCCTTAGCAAAACAAGGTTTTGTATTTGAGTTTGTTGGCTGGTGTCCCTCATAAGCTAGTTATCTTATTAGTGGAGTTCAGTAAGTAGTTTTTCTCATCTACAAAGTCTCAGCTGTGAAAGTTGTCATATTATGTTCTGTTTTTATCTTTATGTACATTTCTCCAAGGTAAAATATTTTTAATTTTACAGACAGTAGCTCTTGATGGAACGTTATTTTTAAAATCTGGAGTCATCTCTGGAGGGTCAAGTGACTTAAAATACAAGGCTAGATGCTGGGATGAGAAAGAAATAAAGAATTTAAGAGACAGGAGAACCCAACTAATCCAAGAATTAAAGGTAAATCCGTGTTGTAAAAACTGTAGAATACCAAGTAGAGTAATTGTGTTTTTAAGCTAATTTCTTGGGTAATAAAAGTACCATGCCTATAGTTTAAAAGGTTCAAATTATGCAGAATGGAATAAAGTAAAAAATAAAAATCTTTCCCTTACCCATCCTTACATCTCAGTGGTATTTGTTAAACATAGTTTGATGCATAGCCTCCAGAAATGTACTCTGTGTATGCAAGCATATGTGTTATTTTTCTGATTTGTTTTATAATAGACTTTTGCTATTGATAGTGTTTGCAACAAGCTTTTTCACTTAATATCATAACGTGGACATGTTTTCATTTTAGCATATAGAGAACCACTTTATTTATTTTTTTTTTTTGAGAACCACTTTATTTTTAATGAATCCTGCCTGGCGTTTCATTATATAGATTTTGCTTATTTAACCATTGTCTAATAATGGACATTTGGTTTTTGCTATTACAAATGATGCAGCATTAAACTTTCTTTAGAGAGGGAAAATAACACAGTGCCTAAGAGTATAAATCTTATAGCCACGCTGCCTGAGTTTGAATCCTGACTCTGCCACTTACCAGCAGCAGTATGACCTTAGGCAACTTACCTTACCCCTTTGTACCTTAATTTCCCATCTGTAAAATGGGGATAATAAAAGGACCTTCCTTTTAGAGTTATTTTAAAGATTAAATCAGATATTCCAGATAAAATACTTAAAACAATGCCTGGCAAAACTCTAAGCACTATATAAATGTTTGTTGTTATATCTTTACTTGTATCTCTAAGATGATTTCCTACATGTGGAATTTCTGGGTCTAAGATGTGTGTATTTAAAATGTTGATAGATACTGCTAAGTTCCCATCAAAAGAAACCTGTAGTAGAGTGTGTATGTTCCTAGACTGCAACACTAGATACTAGCAAATATTTTTAATCTTTGCCAATCCGGTAAAGAAAAAAGTGTAATCTAATTGTTTGAATATGTAATTCTTATAACTGAGGTTGAGCATTGACTCATGTATTTATTGGTTCTTTGTAATTTTTTTCTTCTGTGAACTTCTTTTTTTTTAAATAAATTTATTTGTTTGTTTATTTATTTTTGGCTGCGTTGGGTCTTCGTTGCTGCACACAGGCTTTCTCTAGTTGCAGCGAGCGGGGGCTACTCTTCATTGCAGTGCGCAGGCTTCTCACTGCGGTGGCTTCTCTTGTTCCAGAGTGCGGGCTCTAGGCACGTGGGCTTCAGTAGTTGTGGCACACGGGATCAGTAGTTGTGGCTCGTGGGCTCTAGAGCGCAGGCTCAGTAGTTGTGGCGCCTGGGCTTAGTTGATCCACGGCGTGTGGCATCTTCCTGGACCAGGGCTGGAACCCATGTCCCAGGCATTGGCAGGCGGATTCTTAACCACTGCGCCACTAGGGAAGTCCTCTTCTGTGAACTTATTTATTTCCTGTGCATGTTTTTCTATTAGGTATTTGTTATTTTATTACCTACTTTAAGAATTATTTGTATTATAAATAAATTACCTTTAGTCATGTATGTTGTAAATATATTCATGTTCATGTTTCAATATTTCATGTTGTAAATATATTCTCTCTTCAACTTTTTTTGTCGGCTATATTGAAATGTAATTTATATACAATAGTGGTCACCAATTTTAAGTGTATGATTCAATAAGTTTTGACATGTATGTAGTTGTGTAACCACCACCAAAATCATGATATAGAACATTTCCATAACCCCCCAAAATTCCTTTGGGCTCCTTGGTAGTCAGTACCCTTCCCTGGACCCTCTGGACCCTGGCAACCCAATCTGCTTTCTATCATTGTAGCTTTTTCTGACTTAGAATTTCATATAAATGGACTCATACAGTAAGTAGTCTTTTGTGTTATGCTTTCTTCATTTAACCTAGTGCTTTTGAAATTCATATTGTGTGTATCAAAAGTTTATTCCTTTTTACCGTTCAGTATCTGTTTGACATTTGACTTTATTATACATGTATTTTTAATCTTTATGTAGCCAAATTTATTAATCTTTTATAATTTCTGGATTTCAGTGTCATGCTCAGAAAGACCTTATTCTTTCTGAAAATGACAAAAGAAATTCAATACTTCCTTCCAAAGTATCATTGGTTGAATATTATAATCCCACACACACACTTACTTGAAATGTCAACTTTAACAGATACTAAGTCAGTAGAATGCTTTTAGATTATTTATTTTTCCTATTTAGCTTTCTTCTTTTGTGTATACAAATGACCAGTTTTTGATTCAAGGAGATATTCTGGCAAGGTTACTCCGCTAATTTTAATCTTTTTCTGTAAGCATAAGACCACAAATTATGTTTTGATCTAAGTAAGGTATATAAATAAATATTCAGCTTTTAAAGGTTTTACAAATTTAGGCCTAGGCACAGAGAAAGTTCTAGGAAGGTGGCAACTTGAAATGAATCTGGCTTCCTATCCATGTTTATACTAAGCTCTTACCTGTGTGTCTCACCTGAACCTAGTGGGGAGTTGGGTGCAAATGATGTCTTGGGTTCTCGGGGAGGCCACCAGGGAAAGCTGATGCAGGGCTTCTCTTGATCTTTGAAGAGTGCTGGGAGAAGAATCAGGACATAGGGGAATCCTGGGGGGAGGTTAAATATTTGTCGCATGTGAATATGCGTAGTCTTGAACCCCATGAAGCTAAATATTAGTAGGTTGTGGCCTCCCTATTCCTGAGTTTGGGAGAGGCCAAAGAGACCAGAGAGACGTCTTTTCCTCCATCTCAGAGTGGGACACTGACAGTTTTCTGTTGTAATTGCTGGCCTTTGGGTGTAGAGAATGTTTGTGGGGCAGCTGCCATTTAGGATACCTTAATACCCAGACCTGATCCTCAGTAGGGAAAGAAATGCACAAATGCATTTGAGGTGTTCCAGGAGGCCATCAACACTTCAACAAAAAAGTAGCAGTAAGGAAACGCAATGTAGTGTCGACCCTCTCTCTGTCCCCACACACAAAAAAAGACTTTCTGGCACTAATAAATGTATTTCTAAACTATAGAATGCAGTAGATGGATTGAGGGATGGGATTGCCATTGTTGAGAACCAAATTAATAACCTGGAAGACCAAGTGGAATAGTATCTCAATGAGGGGGAAAAATTACAAAGATAAGGAAATCATGAGAAAAATAGAGACTTAGGTAGACTCAGGAGACCTGGCGTGAGAATAATAAAAGTTTCAGAAAGAGGAAGGGGAGCACAGAGGAGAGGAAATAATTAAACAAAAAAGAAGAAATGTCTCTAACTGAGGATCCACCTTAATTTACCAATTGAAATGACACACGCAGTTCCATGTAGGTTTAATGAGAAAAGGCACACATTAACACAGAAGTCCTAGGTTTTAGAGGCAAGGCTAAAATATGAAAATACGCCACCCCCCTTTAAAAAATATTCCTCGTATTTTTTTTTTTAAATCAAGTTCGTATCAGACTACAAAACTAGATGAGACTGGAATAACAGCTATAGGCAACTGAGGGAAAAGGACTACATCCCAAGATATCATTTACCTTTCAGGAATCTGCAGATAAGCAGATTCAGAGATAATGTCATGCACATACTCCATGTTACAAAAATATCAGAGAAAGTACTCTAAGCAACACATGGATTAGAACAGACCTAATTATAATAAATGAATAGTGCTAAACTAACTCAGCAAAACCAGGGAACTAGAGATGGAGAGAGAAGTAAATATGTTCCAGAGGTCTTATCTGTGAGGAAATGAAGAAGTAAGAATATTCTAAAGATTGTATCTTGGTGGGTGGGGGGACATGGGTGGGACTAGAGTGTTTAAAAGTACACTAACACAGGAACAAATAACAAAAATAATGCATGAAAAGAATAAAAGATAAAAAGTAAGATGGAGGAAATAAAATTTTTGTTTATCAGTCATTACAGTAAACATGAGTGGATTTAAGTTTCCCATTAAAAGACCAAGATCATCATAGCTTAAAATAAGGCAAAACTCAGCTAAATGTCATTTGTAAGAAATTGTCTTAAAATTGAATGTTGAAAATTATGGGATGAACACCTGGCAAATGCAAACAAAAAAGAACAGGAGTGACAAAATCAGACAATGTGAACTTTAAGGTTAAAAATCCTCACCTATAGTAAGCTTTCAATAAATATTTATTGAATGAATTGAATAAAGAAGGACATTATATATTAAAAAACAAGATTTCCATTTTAAACCTCTTTGCAGCACATAGTACCTAAATATTTAAAGCAAGGATAGTTAATAAAAATGAAACTATAGTGAAACATTTCACTATATGTATGTCTTTCAAAATTGGACAGATCTAGTAGACAAAAACAGTAACTTAGAGGAATTGGTAATACAGTCAATAAGCTTAAATCCAGATTCTATTTCTAACACTTATTAGCAGTGTGACTCTGAGTAAGTTACTTAAATGCTTTTATGCTTTAATTTTCTCATCAATAATAATGGGGATAATAATAGTACCTATTTCATAGCATTGTTAAGAGGATTAAGTAGGTTAATGTAAACTTTACAAAACAATAAGTGCTCAATAAATGTGAGATATTATTTAAAATAACTATGAAACACTAAAAACTGATCATAGGCTTGTCCACAATGGAAACTTCAATAGTTTTTTTTAAAGTAGAGATTTTTATAGGTCATCTTGATCATAATTTAATGAAATAGAAATAGTGACCAAAAAAATCTTTGTCTACATAGAAATTCAGAAATGTACTTGTAGATAGTTTGGGGATCAAACAAGTAATCAAGAAGAAAGTTACAAAATGTCTTGAAAATGGTGAATACAAAATCTTTGAGATACAGTAAAGCTACATCAAAAGGAAAATACCTTCATTATTAAAGAAGAAATATGAAATATAAGGGAATTTATTACTTTAAGAAATTAGAACCACCACAAAATAAACAACAATAACGGAAATTTTTAAAGCTGCAATTAACTAAATAGAAAACGCCAAATAGAAAAGGGAAAAATGAATCTAAAGCTGGTTCTTTTGAAAGACTAATAAAATAGATAAACTCTTTGCAACTCTAATGAAGGGAAGAAAAGTTAGAAGTAATCATGTACAGATCAGGAATGAGAAAATTAAAATAATTTTAAGAGAATCTTACAGGCAAAAAATTATATAGTAAAAAAAATTGAAAATCTGTAAGGATGATGTTCAGAAAAATATAAGTTGCCAAGATCGACCAGAAAAAAAGTGGAACATTTGAAAAATGAGGCAGTGGCAGGCAGTGTTGTAGTTGGTTGGCCCAGTACCTATCCACAACCTTTTCCTTCCTTGCTTGCTTCTATTATAGAATCATAAAAAACTAAAACAACTTGATTTCCCAAGTTCCCTTGTAGCTAGTGGTGGCTCTGTGACAGTTTTGGAGATATAAATGGGAATGTTGGTATTATCTTTTGCATTTTCTTCTTCCTGACTGGAACGCATTCAAGAGGCCTGGAGATGCAGCAGCAGTTTTGCACCAAGAGATAGCAAGCTTGAGTATAAAAACCATTGTATTAAGAAGCTGAAAGTTAGATGCCATTGTTGAGGAGCTGCATCACTGTAGACTGCTTTTGTGTGAGAAAAAAAAACCAAAACACATTTTTTTAAGCCACTGTTAGTTGAATCATCTCTCATTGAAAAAAGACTCCAGGAATGTAAAATAGTGACAGCAGCTATGGAAAACAGTGTGGTGGCTACTCAGGAAATTAAAAATAGAATTATCCTATGATACAGCAATTCTGCTTCTGGGTATATACCCCAAGGAATTGAAAGCAGGGTCTGGAATAATACTTGTACACCCATGTTTATAACAGCATTATTCACAATAGCCAAAAAGTAGAAGCAACCCAAGTGTTCATCAGCAGATGAATGGATAAACAAAATATGGTCTATACATATAATGGAATATTATTCAGCCTTAAAAAGGGAGGAAATTCTAACACATGCTACAAAATGGATGACTCTTGAAGATGTTACGCTATGTGAAGTAAGCGAGTCACAAAAAGACAAATACTGTATGATTCTACTACTTCTATGAGGTCCCTAGAGTAGTCTCATCCATAGAGACAGAAAAGTAGAATGATGGTTGCCAGGGCCTGGGGGGTTAGAATGGGGAGTTGTTTCATGGGTCTAGTTTTCAGTTTTGCAAGGTGAAAAGAGTTCTGGAAATTGGTTGCACAACAATGCAAATGTACTTAAACACTATTGAACCGTACACTTTAAAATGATAAAGATGGTAAATTTTATGTATATTTTGCCACAATTAAAAAAGAAAAAGACTGGGACCAGATGGGTTTATAGCTCAGTTCTGTCTAATATAATTCTAATGTTACATAAGCCATTCTAGATCATAGAAAAAGATGGAAACTTCTCAGTTTGTTTACTAAAGGTAGTATAACTTTTTTTAATATAAATTTATTATTTATTTATTTATTTATTACTTTTGGCTGCGTTGGGTCTTCATTGCTACACGCGGGCCTTCTCTAGTTGTGGCGAGCGGGGGCTACTCTTCGTTTCGTTGCAGTGCGTGGGCTTCTCATTGCGGTGGCTTCTCTTGTTGTGGAACATGGACTCTAGGTGCGCAGGCTTCAGTAGCTGTGGCGCACGGGCTCAGTAGTTTTAGCTCGCAGGCTTTAGAGTGCACGCTCAGTAGTTGTGGCGCACGGGCTTAGTTGCTCCACGGCATATGGGATCTTCCCGGACCAGGGCTTGAACCTGTGTCCCCCGCATTGGCCCGCGGATTCTTAACCACTGCGCCACCAGGGAAGCCCCAGTATAACTTTAATATCACATATTATAAAGATACTACAAAAAATAAAACTAAAGACTGACTTCCTTTGTGAGTATAAATATGTAATTTCTAAATTAAATATTACTATAGAGAATTTAGCAATGTAGTAAAAGAAAAATACATCTGCTGAATAGAATTTCTTCTAAGAATACATGGGTATTTCAGTATTAAGTGATCGATCAACATAATCCATTACATTAACAAATTAAAGGCAGGAGAAAAATCATATGATCATACATAAAAAGGCATTTGATAAAGTTCAGCAGCTAGTCCTAATTAAAGTTCTAAGTAGAAGAGTAATTGGTGGAAATTACTTCAATAAAATAAAAAATATCTCTTACCCAAAACTAACAGAAATAATTGCTTAAATGGTGAAACATAAAAACTGTTTTAGTTAAAATCAGGAAATAGAGATATCGGCTATCACTGTTATTATTTAACATGATCTTGGAAGTTATATTAAATATAGTTAGTCACAAAATGAAATAATTTGTATAAATTTTTGAAAAGAAGAGAAAAACTGACTTTTTGCTGATAATAAGACTGTAGTTTAAAAACTACTAGATTTAATAAAATAATGGAAGGGCAACATAAACAAAACTGTGTAGTTTTTCTCTATACTATCAAAAAGCATCTAAAAAGGGAAAAATATTCTGCTCACAATAGGAAGAAATATAAGTATAAAGGCACAGTACCTATTAGAAAGCTAAATCTTATTGAAGGACAAAACAATTGAAAGGAAAGACATACTATATTCTTGGGTTAGAAGTCCTCCAATTAATATAACTTGAATGCAAGTTCAATTAAAATATTACCAAGAGGGGGACTTCCCTGGTGGTGCAGTGGTTAAGAATCCGCCTGACAGTGCAGGGGACACGGGATCAATCCCTAGTCCGGGAAAATCCCACATGCTGCAGAGCAACTAAGCCGGTGAGCCACAACTACTGAGCCCACGTGCTGCAACTACTGAAGCCCATGCGCCTAAAGCCCGTGCTCCGCAACAAGAGAAGCCACAGCAATAAGAAGCCCACACACTGCAATGAAGTGTAGCCCCTGCTTGCCGCAACTAGAGAAAGCCCGGGCACAGCAACGAAGACCCAACGCAGCCAAAACTCAATAAGTAAATAAATAAAGTTAAAAAAAAAAATACCAAGAGGACTTCCCTGGCCTGCCAATGCAGGGGACACGGATTCGATCCCTGGTCCAGGAAGATCCATGTGCCGCGGAGCAACTAAGCCCGTGCACCACAACTACTGAGCCTGTGCTCTAGAGCCCGCGAGCCACAACTACTAAGCCCGCGTGCCACAACTACTGAGCCTGTGCTCTAGAGCCCGCGAGCCACAACTACTAAGCCTGCGTGCCACAACTACTGAGCCTGCGCTCTAGAGCCCGTGCTCCACAAGAGAAGCCACCGCAATGAGAAGCCTGCGCACCGCAACAAAGAGTAGCCCCCGCTCGCGCAACTAGAGAAAAGCCCACGCAGCACCAAGGACAAAATGCAGTTAAAAAAAAAAGAAAAGATATATATATATATATATATATATATATATATGTATGTATGTATGTATGTATGTATGTATGTATGTATAAAACCAAGAATTTTTTATTTGATAAAACGATCCTCTAATTCTTACAAATGAAGAATTTCCTGAGACTAGTCAAAAAATAGGTAACAAGAGAGAGTGTGGTAGAACTTGTGGTAGTATTCTGTATGTTACCAGCATACAAAATACTATGAAAAGCCATTGTAACCAAGCTGAGGTAGTACTGGCATAGGAATGGACAGATTAATGAAAAAGAATAAGGACTTCAAAAATATGGCCCAGTATATGTGATAATTTAATATACAACTAAAATGATGTTTTAGTTTGGTGGGAAAAGGTTAGATTATTTAGTGAATGGTATTGGCACATCTAGGAAAGTAATTTTGTGCCCCATAATATGACATATAAAAATAAATTCCAGGGCTTCCCTGGTGGCGCAGTGGTTGAGAGTCTGCCTGCCAATGCAGGGGACACGGGTTCGAGCCCTGGTCTGGGAAGATCCCACATGCCGCGGAGCGACTGGGCCCGTGAGCCACAACTACTGAGCCTGCGCGTCTGGAGCCCGTGCTCCGCAACAAGAGAGGCTGCGATAGTGAGAGGCCCGCGCACCACGATGAAGAGTGGCCCCCACTTGCCACAACTGGGGAGAGCCCTCGCACAGAAACGAAGACCCAACACAGCCATAAATAAATAAATAAATTAATTAATTAAAAAAAAAATAAATTCCAGATAGATTGAAAACTTGAATTAAAAAATATTTTAAATGAGGATACGTTTTTTTAAAAAGTTTAAAATGAAGACTATAGGTTCTGTAGTATCAAAGAACTCTATAAATTGACTTGAAAAAGACATGACAGAAACATCGGGGCAAAGGATAAGAGTACTCAGTTCATAGAAGAAATCCATATGGCTAGTAAACATGAAAAAATGCTCACTATAGAATATAGTACTCAGGGGAACACAAATTAAATTAGTGTTACTTCAGATATATCAGTAAGACTTGGGAAAAATATATATGCTGGTAGGGTTGTAAAGAAACATACTCCCTCATAACATTATTTATAGAAATGTGAATTGTTGTAGCCTTTGGGAAAGCAGTTGGTACCAGCTAGTATAATAAAAACATGAATACCTTTGACCCATTAAGCTCACTCTGGGGAATCTATTGCATGGAAATAAAAACACCAATATTTAAGGGTATACATACAAGTATGTTATTGCAGCACTGTTTGTGGTGGCAAGAACCTGGAAACCAAGTGAATGCCCATCATTACAAGAAGAGTTAAATAATTTTGTTACAGTCACACTGTGGAATAATACACAGCCATTAAAAGACTGAATTTAGAGCTTTATCAGTTGACCTTTGTGAGTAACTGAATGAGAAAAGCAGGAGGCAGAAAAGCATGTTTAATGTGATTCTAAATTTGTAAAACAAGACTGAAAAAAACAACATATATAGGTATGTATACACATGTTTTCATATACGGACCTGGAGTAAAAATACAGAAGAACATATACTAGCGAGTTAATTTGGTTGAGTAATAGGGTAGGTGAAGGGAGAAGGAAATGGATGAGGCAAGACAAGGATGCACTAAAAACAAGGCAGCACGTATCATATGATCTCATTTATGCCATTTTTGTGCCTTGGGTGGAACATGCACTCCCCATTCCTCATTTTCATGCCTGTTTCCTGTTAGGAAGATAGTTTTTTGAGGATGTTGTATGGCATCTTGGTTACTCCAGATGACTTATGTACTTAATTGCCCAGTATCAGAAGAAGGGAAGGTGGAGTGTGGATGTGGTTATATGTAAAAAGCAGTGAATTATGACGTATGAAAGCACTGTGAAAAGTAAAAGTGTTGTCTGTTATAAAATATTTTTATATTTGCCTTCCTTTTTAGAATTTAATGAAGACACTTCGCAAGGAAACAGATTTGAAACAAATACAGACTCTAGTACAAGGAACTCATACACGACTCAAATATTCACAAAGTGAACTAGAAATGATTAAAAAGAAGCACCTTGCTGCCTTTTACCAGGTAACATAGACTTACATAAAATTTGATGGAAATTAGAACCAGGACATAGAATTTCAGGAATTACATTTATAAAGCACCATGTAGTTTTTATACTCTTCCCCATGATTGAGGTACATTATAGTTCTTTAAGTGACTTTATTTTTATGGTTGTTAATGTTGTTATCCAGTTGTACCTGAATTTACCTTATCTCACAGATTCTCTTTTTATTCTGAAAGATACCTATCATGTTTTTGGCTTCACTATATAAAGCTAAAATGACCATATTAAAAAGACATTTTTTTCTCTTTTGTAATCAGGAACAATCTCAACTACAAAGTGAACTACTAAATATTGAGTCTCAATGTACTATGTTGAGTGAAGGAATCAAAGAACGGCAACAAAGAATTGAGGAATTTCAAGGAAAGATACATAAGGTTATGAATGATATATTATTACTAAATGGCATGTGGAATATAGTTCTAGACCAGATACCAAATTTAGGGCTTCTTCAATATATGCTAAAGCAAAGTTTGATAAATGCTAAGTTCTATTGGTTTGCCAAATTAATTTCCTTGTGTTTTTTTGAGAACCACTATTGCTAATCTCAAGAGAAAATGACTAGTATACATGGTTTTTCTCTTCAGCTCTCCAGCCTCTCCTTGTCCATTGTAAAATTTGCAGCCACTTTCTTTCTCTCACTGCCCTTAACACCAGGAAGGAAAGAACTTTGTCATTTGTGTCATTTTTAAGGTTGTGTATTCACTCAGTAATTTTTTCTTGAACATTTATTATATGCCAGGCACAGTTGCTTGGCTCTGGGGCACCAAAGATATGATCATCTAGCCTCTGCTTATAAAGTGACAGACACTTTCTGGTTTAATTCATTCCGCTGTTGCTTATCTCTAATCCTTAAAAAGTTGTTTGTCACACCATCACTCAATAACTTTCACCCATTGCCTCTAGTTCTGCCTTTTACCACATGATTTGAAACTACACTTATGTTGCCCCTTAATTATCTTTTTCCAGGTTAAATACCCCTAATTCCTTAGTTATTTACATTTACTATGGATCTAAGACCAGTTCTGGTAACCAGCCTTTGGGTACTCTGTTATTTGTCAATGCCCAGAACAAAAAATAATGTAAAAATACTATCTGACCAGTTCAGAGTACCCTGGAACTCTGCACACAGAACTATAACTTTCCATGGCTTGGATTATCTACTTATACAATTTATAGCTTACTGTTGTGTCAATCATATCACTTTCATATTTAATTTATATTAAACTGAAATCTGAAAGTTTTTTAACATGTCCTGTTGTTAAAACAAGTCTCTCTTATCCTGTAATAGTGCATAAATGCAGGGCTTTAAAAATATTAATGTTAAATGTTATTTTGTTGGATATGGCTCATTCTAGTTTTTCCAGGTGTTTTGAGTCTTAATTCTATGCTTCAGTCCTCTTGGTTTTACACTGCTTAAGACTCTAAAGTATTACTCAAATATAAAGAATATTTTATGTATTTATGTAGAATGTTATATTTTGGTGAATGAAATACTTCCGATTTTGTATTAAACACTTCATAGGGCCAAAACACTTAAAAGGCCAGCTATGCGCTTTCTTATTTAGTTTTCAGAATAAGAAATTTGAAAATAAGTAAGCGTAGTTTATGGAGTTAAAGAAAGAGAAAGCACTGACTTTTCAGAGTACAGTGATGCTTGTTGGGATTAGTCTTTGGCCTAATCCAGGAAAATCTTGGTGGGAAAAACATAGATTTAAGCATTGTCTATGTATTTTCTTAAAATTAATTATTAAACCACTTGGTTTAAAATAATTTAAAAGGTTGAAGATGATATTTTTCAACACTTCTGTGAAGAAATTGGTGTAGAAAATATTCGTGAATTTGAGAACAAGCATGTTAAACAGCAACAAGAAATTGATCAAAAAAGGTATTTTTATTAAAAGATGTTGGTAAGCAGTTACTTATATATAAATGTAACTATTATTTCATAATTTAAAGGAATTTGCCTGAGGTAGTCTTTATTTCAGTTCGTCAAGAAATAGCTAGTAAACATTCCTATTTTAATAAAGAGATCTAATTCTTTTATTCCACAATTTTTTAAAGAGAGAAAGCACAAATATACAAAATAAGAGAATGGGGAAATAATTACATAGTGGTTATTAAAATTTACTTAGTTTTCTGTAAATATCCATATATGGATAAAATTGTATAGCCTTTCTATAAACAAACTACCAGGGAGACAATATATTAGGTGAAAATATCCCAATTATAGTGGAGAGGAAAAAGGTAAAATACTTAGTACCTAGAAATAAACTAAGATATGAAAGCAATATATAAAGAAACCTTCAAACAAGACTGAGAATTATATACAGAAATGTGAATTAAAAGGAAAGGCAAACTAGTTCTTTCATAGGAAGGCTCAATGTTGTAAAGAAGTTGGTATTCCCTAATTTAATCTATAGTGTACTTTAAATATCATCTCAATACATGTATGGACAAGATTTTTTTTAACTGGATAGGTGATTCTAGAGTTCACATTCAGAACTAGTTAAGAAAAATATGAAAAAGGTAATGAAAAAGGACTAGAACTCCCAGATTTTAAAACATAGTATAAAGCTATCTTAATTAAATCTTGAGGTACTGGCTCACAAACAGAGTCCAGAAATATACTCAGATCTGTAAGGGAAATTTGATTTAAAATAAAGGTGCATTTCATCAGTGGAGAGAAGATATACTTTTCAGTAACTCAGTTGGAATACATTTGTTAGCATCCTGGGAAAAAACCTACTTGGATCCCTACATCATTCCTTAGACTCAGATTAATTCCAGCTGAATCAAATATGTTAATGTAAATAAAATGAAAGCATAAAAATATTACTAGAATAAGTCATAAGAAAATTTTTAAAAATAATCTCAGATTAGGGAAGATCTTTCAGTATGACAGACCCCAGAAGCCATAAAAGAAAAGATAGATAAACTGCAAATGTATAGAAATTTAAAAAAAATTTTTGCATGGCAAAAGCATCTTGAAGAAAATGAGAAGACAACTGACAGTAAGGGGGAAAATATACATACACATACATGTTTATATGTTCCTTTCCAATTAGTATGCCTTCTATTTTCTTGTCTTATTGCACTAGCAAGGGCCTCCAGTACAGTACTGAATAAAAGTGGTGAGAGTGGACGTCCTGCCTTATTCCCAGTCTTAGGGGCAAAGCATTAAGTCTTTAACCTTTAGGTATGATACTAACTTTAAGGTGCCCTTTAGCAGATTGAGGATGTTCCCTTCTATTTATAGTTTGCTGAAATTTTTTATCATGAATGAGTGTTGAATTTTGTCAAATACTTTTTCTGCTATCTTTTGGGATAATTGTATGGTTGGGTTTTATTTTGGGGGGATAGCTTATTAATATGGTAAATTACATTGATTGATTTTAGAATGTTAAACCAACTTAGCATACCTTGGGTGAAGCCCACTGGGTCATGTTGTAGTATCCTTTTCAAATATTTTTGGATTGATTTGCTAAAATTTTGTTAAGGATTTTTGCATCTATATTCATGAGAGTATTGGTCTATAGTTTTCTTTTCTTGCAACGTCTTTGTCACATTTTTGTATCAGGTTAATGCCAGACTCATAAAAATGAGTCAAGAATTATTCTCTCCTCTTTTCTCATGGAGAGTTTTTATATTATTTCTTTCCTAAAAGTTTGGTAATTTTTCAAGTGAAGCCACTTGGGCTACCCACCTTTCTTTATGGGAAGATTTTTAAATTACAAATTCAGTTTCCTTATTAGACACAGGGCTATTCAGGATATCTTTTTTCTTGAGTGAGTTTTGGTAGTTTGTGTGTTGGAAGGAATATTTGTGTATTTCATGTGAGTTATCAAATTTATTAACAAAGTTATTAATATTCCCTTTTTATCCTTTTCAATTTCTGTAGGATCTGTACTGATGTGCCCTCTTTCATTCCTGATATTGCTGATTTGTCTTGTCTTTTTTCTTCTTGATGTCTAGCTAGAGGTCCTTTGGATCCTTGGATCCTTTCTAAGACCAGCTCTTGGCTTCATTGGTTTTCTCTGTGGTTTATGTTTCTATGTTGTTGATTTCTGTTCTTAACTACATTATTTCCTTCCTTCTACTTATTTTGGGTTTAATGTACTCTTCTTTTTCTTGCTTTTTAAGGTAGAAGCTTGCTTTATTTATTTTACACTCTTCTTTTCATGTAAGCTGTTTATTTCCCTCTAAGTACTGCTTAAGCTGCATCCCACTGCTTCTGATATGTTTTATTTCATTTTCATTCCATTCAAGATATTTTCTAATATCCTTTGTGATTTCTTTCTGTGACCTATGGGGTGTTTAGAAGTGTTATTTAATTTAACACTTGGTGGAGGGAGGATTTAGATATATTTCTGGTACTGATTTTTATTTTAATTCCATTGTGGTAAGGAATATATTTTGCATTATTTAAATCCTTTTAAATTGATTGAGACTTATTTGATAGCACGGCATATATTGTATCTTAGTAAATGTTCCATGTACACTTGAAATGAATATGCATTGTGCTGTTGGGTGGAGTGTTTTCTGGGTGGCGCTTAGGTCAAGTTGATTGGTGTTGCTACGTCGTCTGTGTACTTACTGATTCTCTGTCTAGTTGGTCTAGCATTTCCTAAGAGAGGAGTGTTGAAATTTCCAAGTACTTTTGGATCTCTCATTCTCTTCTTCCAGTTCTGTCAGTTTATACTTCATGTATTTTAAAGCCTTGTGACTAGGTGCATACATATTTGGGATCATTATTTCTTTTTGCTGAATTAATCCCTTTATCTTTATAAAATGCCCCTTTTTGTCCCTGTCATATTCCTTGTTCTGAAGTCTGCTTGAACTTCAATATAGTTTCTTGCTAAAGAGTTCTGCCTATCAATCATAAAAATACAACTGGAACTCTGATTGAGGTTGCATTGGATTTATAAATTTATTTGGGGAGATCATCTTCAAAATATTAAGTCCTCTCATCTAAGAACATAGAATATCTCTTCATTTATTCTAATCATCTCTATCCTTTGTTAAAATTTTAAAGTTTTTTTCCATAAAGATCTTGTGTGTTCTTAATTTCTAGATATTTTATAGTTTTATTCCTCTTACGACTAGTATCTATTTTTAAGATATTTTCCTAGTTGCCTTCTACTGGCTTAGAAAAATGGTATCAAATTTTAAATTATCCAACATCTGATAACTTTGCTAACCCCTCTTATTACTTATAGTAGCTTATCCATTATGTATCCCAGGTATTAAGTTTGAGGTGCCTGTGACATCCAATTGAAGGTGTAGTAGAGTAGACAGTTGAATATACAAGTCAGGAATTCATGGGAGAGGTCCAGGCTGGAAGTATAAATTTGGGGATTGTCAGTATACAGATGGTACTTAAAGTCATGTGACTGGATAAGATCACCAAGGGAATGAATGTACATAGAAGAGAGAAGCGATCCTAGGCTATGTAAGCAAGTTGAGGAGTTAAGAAGGAACTATTAAAGGAGCAGCCAGTGAGGGGAGAGGAAAGCCAAAGTGGTGTTCTGGAGCCAAGTGAAGAAGTGTTCCACTCGTACACAGCCTGTGCGTCTTCCTCCTGCAGCAGAAATAAACCCCTGAAGGGTTTGTTCTTAACCACTCGTACAGGCAGCATGGTCAGTGGTTAAGAGCAGGGATTCTTTGGCCCTTGCCTGAGTGTGTCATGCCTGGCTCCACCACTTCCTAAGTGGGTAGCCTTGGGCAAGATACTTAACTCTCCGTGCCTTGGTCTCCCCAACTGTTAAATAAGGATAGTGGTGTTACCAACTTCAGAGAGCCATATAACCTAAGTGAGTTAATTCATGTAAAAGCATTTATAACGGTGTCTGGCATATAGTAACCTCTCATTAAATATGACTCTGTTTTTATCATTATTGTTGTTGCCTTTGTATTACTAGTATTTAGCACAGTATCTGATGCAATTAGTGCTTTAAAATGTTTCTTAAATGAATGATTCTATTAGCAGTCTATGTGAGGGAGAGTGGGTGGAGAAAGTATGAGCTACAGTTGATACTGAAATTCTTTTTGTTTAGAGATACGGCTTTTTTATTGAGTTATAGTTGATGTACAATATTATATATTATAGGTATATAATATAGTGATTCATAATTTTTAAAGGTTATACTCCATTTGTAGTTTTTATAAAATATTGGCTATATTCCCTGTGTTATACAATATATCCCTGTAGCTTATTTTATACCTACTAATTTGCACCTCTCAGTCCCCTCCCCCTATATTGCTCCTCCCCCCTTTCCTCTCCCCACTGGTAACTACTAGTTTCTTCTCTATATCTATGAGTCTGCTTCTTTTTTGTTATATTCACTAGTTTGTTGTATTTTTTAGATTCCACATATAAGTGATATTATACAGTATTTGTCTTTTTCTGTCTATTTCACTTAGCATAATACCCTCCAAGTCCATCCATGCTCTTGCAAATGGCAAAATTTTGTTCTGTTTTATGGCTGAGTAATATTCCATTGTATATATAAACCACATCTTCTTTATCCATTCATTTGTTGATGGACACTTCGTTTGCTTCCATATCTTGGCAATTGTAAATAATGCTGCTATGAACACTGGGGTGCGTGTATCTTTTCGAATTAGAGTTTTTGTTTTTTTCAGATATATACCCATAAGTGGAATTGCTGGGTCATATGGTAGTTCTATTTTTAGGTTTTTTTTTTGAGAAATCTCCATATTATTTTCCACAGTGGCTACACCAATTTACATTCCCACCAACAGTGTACAAGGGTTCCCTTTTCTCCACATCCTTGCCAACATTTGCTATTTGTGTTCTTCTTAATGATAGCCGTTCTGACAGGTGTGAGGTGATATCTCATTGTGGGTTTGATTTGCATTGCCCTGCTGATTAGCAGTGTTGCGCGTCTTTTCATGTATTTGTTGGCCACCTGCATTTCCTCTTTGGAAAAATGTCTATTCAGATCTTCTGCCAATTTTTTAATCTGGTTGTTTGTTTGATGTTGAGTTGTATGAGCTGTTTGTATATTTTGGATATTAACCCCTTATCGGCCATATCATTTGCAAATATTTTCTCACATTCAGTAGGTTGTCTTTTCCTTTTGTCAGTGGTTTCCTTTGCTGTGCGAAAGTTTTCAAGTTTAATTAGGTCCCATTTGTTTACTTTTGCTTTTCTTTCCTTTGCTTTAGGAGACAGATCCAAAAAATATTGCTACAATTTATGTCAAAGAGTGTTCTGCCTATGTTTTTCTCTAGGAGTTTTATGGTTTCTGGTCTTACATTTAGACCTTTAATCCATTTTGAGTTTATTTTTGTATATAGTGTTAGAGAATGTTCTAATTTCATTCTTTTACATGTAGCTGTCCAGTTTTCCCAGCATCACTTGTTGAAGAGACTGTCTTTTTGATGCTGGAATTCTTTGTGGGGACTTTATGAAGCTAGCAAAGTAGGAAAGTACATCAGGAAGGAACATGTTCTTAAATTCCCAAGTTTGGAGTTTGTGAATGAATAGCTATTTGAAAAGACTGATTGGCTAATTAAATAAGAATAAACATATAAATTGTTACTTAAAGAAAAAGATAAGGGAAGGAAACTATAGATTTTAAAGGATTTAAGAAACATATTCATATGCAGTGTATGAATCCTGATGCAGTTTTTTTTTTAATTAATGAGACCCAGGAAATTTGGCAGTGAAAGCATTTTGATATTAAGGATGTTATTATCATTTCTACCTATAGTAGTTTATGGTTATGTATTAAAAATCACTTCACTTTTGGAGATACATGTTAAAATATTTATAGACGAAATTATATGATGTCTGAAATTTGCTTTAGATAATCCAGTGGTGGGAAAGAGTGATGAGTGGGATTATAGATAAAACAAGATTGACCATGAATTGATACTTATTAGAGTTGGTTGATAGCTATATGGGAATTCATTATAGTATTCCTTTTATGTTTGTATTTGTTTGAAATTTTCCATAATAAAAACTAAAAAAGAGTTTAAAAAATAATTGAAGGACTCTGTTTACCTCTTGTAATGCTTGACTTTATTATACTAGATTAGAATTTGAGAAACAAAAAACTCGGCTTAATGCTCAACTTGAATATAGTCGCAATCATCTGAAGAAAAAACTGAATAAGATTAACACATTAAAAGAAACTATCCAGAAAGGTAGAGAAGACATCGATAACCTAAAGAAGGTAATTAATGATGGGTGGCTGAAGTCATTGAAATGATGACTTTCTTCCATGATTAAACATTCGTTGAGTTCCTGAAAAATTCTAATAGTGATAGAAGGTGGGGGCGGGGTGCACATTTGAGAAATACTTGAAGTACAGTCCACACAGCTTCATGAATTATTAGATATTGGGAGGGGTGTGACACGGGTGAGTCCTGAATTCTAACTTGGGTGATTGGTGGATAGGAGGAGAGATTAAGGAGAGAAAATTCTGGACCTGTGGAGCATGACTTCCCTGTGTGACATCTAAATAGCAATTTCCAGCAAGTAGTTAGAGAGGACGTAGACAACAGAAGTCTAGGCTGGTTTAGGGGAGTAAACTGAATCCTTATGTGAGTGGGTGAGGCTCCAACCAGAGAGGAAGGCAGTGAAGAGCAGTGGGGTGAGGATGGAGTTCTGGAAGGAGAGGCCACATAGGTTATGAAGAGAGCCCGAAGGGGTGGTGTTACAGAAGCCCCAGAGTGGGAGGGAGAAGGAAGTGAGGAAAGTTGCCGAAAAGGTAAAGTCTGGAAAATGTCCATTTTCAAGAGGTCAAAATCTGGAAAATTGCCAATTAAGAGGTCATGGTAGCAAGAACATTTTCACTGGACAGTGGAAACAGAAGTCAGATGGCAGCAAGCTGAGAAATGAATTCAAAGTGAAAGAGAAAGGTAGGTAGTGATTACCCGGAAGTGTAAACAAGGGTGGGTCACGTTCTGTGATAGAGGTTCAGGCAACCTACAGGATAGGGGTTTACCTTGGAATGGCTGGGTTTGTTATGTTAATGATAAAATGATCTATTGACCTTATTAATGTAGAAGATGGTAAATCTACAATGTAAATCATCTCCATTCAGGCTGAAGAAAATTGTCTGAAAGTTGTGGATGAACTCATGGAGAAACGGCAGCAACTTAAGGACATATTTGTCACTCAGAATACCAACACTGAGAAAGTCCAAGCTCAAATTGAAGAGGAACGGAAGAAGTTTTTGGCTGTTGATAGGTGACTAAGAAGTTTATCAGAGTTTAAAAGATGTTTACCATCAACTTGAAATTTATTATAGGAAGTTTTATTATTTGAATATACACCCTTCGTTGCTTTTGGTCCCACATCACACCTATCAAGCACTGCAGTTTGGGGGAAAACCAAGAGAGGTGGTTAGTTGTTTAGAGTGAATAGTTCCTTTTGGTGGGTGAAAACATGGACCTATATAAAGAGTTCCTTACCCTAAATCCCCTTGACACCAGTACCTTCCTACTGGGGAGTCTCCTGCTAGTCTGTCTGTGTGACAGAGCATAGCAGGTGAGACGTAGAATCTGGAACTACACTGCATGGTTCCATGCCCCAGTTTTGCCACTTATTTACTGTGCCTTCGTTTTCTCATCAGTAAAATGGGGATAATAATAGTGCCTACCTCATAGAATAATTGTAAGGATTAAATGAGTGAGTGTTTATATGGTACTTAGAACAGTACCTAGTACACGATAAGCAGGTATGTTTGCCGTGATGATGACCAGTAACGCTTTGAGTCAGCTGGCTTGTTGCCCCACAGTGACATCTGCTTTCCTGTGTGACTGACACAAACATAAGCGATCAGATGAAATGCGCTCTGTTTTTGTTCAACTTCTTGGCATTTCACAATTTCCCACAATGTTCAAAGACCTTTAGTATTTCAAGATACAGCCAGAAAATTCTTTGTCTAAAATTTTTGAGTGGAATTAAGTTCATTTACTCTTGATTTTTTTTTAACTCGTATTTAAACAGATCCACATCTCTGTCATCAGATTTTTAAAGACCATATAGTTCTTATTTTATTTTATTTCTGGTCCTCTTTCTGGGTCCTCTTTAACGTCCCACCTTGTTTCAACTGGTAAAACTCCCAAGCCCTCAGTAAGATAGAAGGCATTACATTAGTGGTGGTAGTAAAAAAAGTTGAGACTGTCAGGTGCATAATGACTTAACTGGTAAGACATTTCTCTTGCTAAGAGACTCTTTCTCTTGGTTTGATGTTCTAAAATGTAGAACTTATACTGAAAGAGAAATGCAGCTTGAAAAATTGTACTGATTTAAAAATAAGGTAAGTAGGGCTTCCCTGGGGGCGCAGTGGTTAAGAATCCACCTGCCAATGCAGGGGACACGGGTTCTATCCCTAGTCTGGGAAGATCCCTCATGCCGCGGAGCAACTAAACCTGCGTGCCACAACTGCTGAGCCTGCGCTCTAGAGTCTGCGAGCCACAACTACTGAGCCTGCGTGCCACAATTACTGAAGCCCGCGTGCCTAGAGCCTGTGCTCCACAACAAGAGAAGCCACCGCAATGAGAAGCCCGCACACTGCAACAAAGAGTAGCCCCCGCTCGCCACAACTAGAGAAAGCCCATGCGCAGCAACGAAGACCCAACACAGCCAAAAATAAATAAATTAATTAATTAATTAAAACAAAAATAAGGTAACTAGGAAAGGGCTGTATTGGTGCTAGCCTGATTAAAGTAATAATATTTATTATTGAAAATCCTCCCTTGGATTAAATCATTATATTCATGGCCTTTGTCAGGAGTGTTAAAGTTTAAATTACAAGCATCCATGGGCTAACTCTGCAACTTACAGCACTCATAAGAAAAAATCTTTTTTTTTTCATGTAAGTTTATAACATGTTTTTTTTCCTTGGTGCAACTTTACATAATTAGTAAAATATAATCACTTTTTCATATCTGTGTATTTACAGGGAAGTGGGAAAACGGCAAAAAGAAGTTGTAATGCTTCAAACTTCTCTGGAACAGAAGCGGTTAGAGAAACATAACATGTTGCTTGATTGCAAAGTTCAAGACATTGAAATAATTCTTTTGTCGGGGTCATTGGATGACATCATTGAAGTGGAGGTATTCTAGCAAATGATTTTAAAATATGTGCAGTTGTGTGGAACTTAATGTAAGGCCTTTGGCTGCTTAGTGAAGTTGCATCTATGCAGATTCTTCCTCTTGTTCTAAAGCTCGTTTAGGGGCAGAAAAGACGTCTCTAGGAGGGAAAAAGGGCAGGATGGTCCTCATGCCAGAGGGCTGGGCATTTTGTGCAGTTCTCTTATTTCTCTTGCTAATCCATGTCCTTTGAGCCCCACAGGATGGACCAGAGTCTCTTACCTGTGCACAGATGCCCAAGAGGGGTCAGAGACTTGAACCTGTTGGAGTTAGGGGCGCTGGGGAGGCGGTGTGAGCCACAGGCGAGGTGCCATTGGCCCGCTGGCGTGAGCACGTCTCTGTACTCTGGTAACGTTGTCCACGGTGTGTGGAGGGGTCTTGCTCTGCACCTTCACCGACAACCTGAGGTGGTTCTCAGCAGAAACGTGCCTCACTGAGTCTGTCCAGGTGGTGAGCGTGTGGGGGGGGGGCAACAGCAGGCCCCACGGAGCCACAGGACGAGACCAGCGTCAGCCAGCAGTGGACGTTTCTCTGTTTGCCTCTTTCCTTTCTTCCTCGTCACATTTGTATCGCACAGTACTCCTTAGGCTGGCTGGAAGTTTATACACCCTTAGTTCTGTCACTCATGTTAAGAAAGATATGACTATACAGTTCAGGAAGAATATCTTACTGTTAGCCAATCCAGAGGATGGTGAAAATAGTTATTTCTTTTACCTCTCAGATTATCTCTGAGTTCTTTAGTGAATCTCTGTGGTCTCCCTTCCACATCCCTCCTCCCCTTTCTGCTCTGCCCCCAGTCAGAAATCCATGCATTTCCATCCAATTTCTACTCCAGAAGAGGCCTTCAGTCCTTTGGGTTCTTCAATTTGAAGTAACTGTAAAACAATTTTTCTCTTGCTAATATTGACCACTTCTCATAGCATAATTCTGGTGTGATATTATACTCAGACGTCCTTTTTCTTGGGAATTCCCTGGCGGTCCAGTGGTTAGGACTCAGTGCTCTCACTTCTGGGCCCCCGGGTTCGATCCCTGGATGGAGAACTAAGATCCCGCAAGCTGCGCAGCTCAAGGCATCAGATGACTCATATAGAAGCTTAATACAAAATACGATGTTGAATCACATAAATAGGAATCGTGAGATTCAGGATTACATTTTGTATTCAAGTTCCACTTCTCTGTGAACCATTTTAACATAAATATATTACATAAAATATAGACTTAATTCCAAAAGTAGTTTTATTGGGTTTGTTTCAGCTGAGAACATCTAGGAAAGAGTGAGTAGCAAAGGGGTTTTTTTCTTTTAATTTGTAAGTCTTTGTTTTTGGTATCAGCATTACACCAAAGACCAGCCTACAGGTTAGTAAGTGCTCATGTATTTGTCCCTTCTTTCCTATTCCTCTCTCCATTCAGAGTGATATATATTGAAATTGAAATATATTGCTATGTTGTCAGCATTGCATTAGGCACTGAGACCACAGCAGTGAGTATAACTGCCAAAAATCCCTTCCTTCACATTCTGCTAGGGGAGAGATAGGCACAGAAACAAAATGGTAAACAGATAAAATATTTATGTATTTGGTGATGCTGTAGGCTAAAGAAAATATAAAGCAGGGAAGGGCATAGAGAGTATTGGTGGAGGAGAGTTTGCAATATTAGATGGAGAGGCCGTGGATGTCCTGAGAGAAGGCAGCTGGTTAGCAGACAAGGTAGAAAATGAAGAGATGCAGACATCTAGGGGAAGGGGGTCCAGGCAGAGGGCAGTGTGCCAGCCCTAAGGTGGACGTGTGCCTGGTCTGTTCAAGGAGGCCAGTGTAGTGGGAGCGGAGCGAGTACCAGGAAGACTGGCACAAAGTGAAGTTAAAGGGGAAGGAGAGGCCAGACCGTCATGGCCTTGCAGGCCAACATAAGGGTTTTAACTTTCAATCTGCATGAGGTGGCAATCAACTGGAGGCCTTGGGACAGACAGATGAGTAGAGATCACCATTTCAGATAACAAGGAAAGGGCTTCATATGTTTTTCAGTTGGGACCTGAAGCAGAAAGTACCCAGGCAACAGTGGATATATATGAAAAAGAAGAAGCCATTGAGGTAGACTACAGCTCTCTAAGAGAGGATTTGAAGGTAATTGAAAGATTTCTGTTGTTCATGACTAACTCATGGTAATAGTGAATATTTAAATACTGCAGAATAATTTTAGATGATAGAGCATAAATTTAGGGGAAAAAGTAGATTTCCTAATGATTTTTTAAGAAATAGTCTAAATAGGTTACACATAAAATGCTTAAAACATTTAAAGTTTTCATATCATCGTTTCTCACTGTGTGTTCTGTAGAACACCAATACCATGAAATGTCTTGCCAAAGAAGAAAAGTTTCTGTCAGTGTTTTGAAAGTCTATTCCCTTCTTGGAGATTCAGAATGAATAATAAAGTCTTTGAGAAGTCCTGAAATAGACAAAAGTAGCCAACATACTCCAGCATCCTGAATTGCCCTGTCCGTGTCCCAGTGCAGTACCCTCAGGAGGTGACAAATCCTTCACAGCTACAGAGCACAAACCTGGAATCCAGTTTCATGGTCTCATTAATTTAGCAGCTCTTACTCTTTCTCTTAACCCTATAGCCATATTTTGCTTTGTGTTTTGACTTCGTCCTGAAGCTGCTTCTCTCATGAGGGCAAAATGACTGTAGCCTTTCTTGGCCTTCCAGCCACCTAACCACAACCCTCAGAGAAGAGAGAGGCTGCCTTTTGTAGTGGTTCTGTTCTAAAGATTGAAGAAAGGCTTTTCCACAAAGCTCTACCAATTGTCCCCTAATCACAGTGGCCTAAATTGGGTCACGTGTTCATTCCTGACCAATCACTGTTGGGGGTGGGATGGACTTAGCTTTAGACCAAGCAGGGTTCATGGGACGTATAAGGGAGAAATGGTCAAACATGGGCTCTGTTAGAAAGGAAGAAATGGAGAATGGACACCAAGTAGCAGTAGCTACCACATCTTTTAATTTCAGATGTTTCTAATGTATTTTGTTAGATTTGTTGGGCTCTTTTCATTGTACTTGTGGTACTTTTGGCAATCAGAAAAAAAGCTCTTATCTATTTTATAGTCTATTCAGTGCCTTCGTATTTAGGAAGTCCTTCCCCACGACATTACTGAGTAAATATTTATAAATATTTTCTTCCTGTTAGTGATTTTTTTGTTTTCACTTACCTACTTAATTAATCTGAAATTTATCTTTATATATGGTATGAGGTAAGAATCTGTTTTTTAAAAGGTACGTTAAGTTAACCAGTTTACTCAACATCTAAATAATTCTTTTCCCAATGAATGAAAATGTCACCTTTATCAGATATTAATTAACCCCCTCTGGGGGGTGTCAAGAAAGTTTTCCTGGAAGGTGATGCCTACATCACTTTTTCCCTTCTCTCTTCACTCAAGTTAGTTCTGCTCATTGTTTAGGTTTCAGCTTAAGTGTTACCCCTCCAGATGGGTTGGATCCCTTCTGCCTGCCCCATAATACCTGTGCTTGCCTGGTGGAGGGTTTCACGCTGTTGCAGACGTCAGTTTGCATGTCTGACTTCCCTGTGAGCTCTTTAAGGGCGAGGACAGAATAGTTTTCATCACTGAATCCTCAGTGTCTAATACATAGTAGATGATCAATATTTTTTAATGAATGAGTAAATGAAGTGATACGTGAATTGTTACTTTTTTAGCCAGATTAAGAAAGATGAAGGTGCAGCACGTTCCAAAAGAGCAGCATCTATGACTCTAGAGCTATGAAAGAGCACAGCCAACTTCAGGAAGCTACAGCAGTGTGACCTGACCGCACTGCAGACTCAGAGAGGGCTGCAAAGGAGGGCAGGAGTGGATGCGGAGGGAGACGGGCCAGATTCCGAAGGGCCCTGTGCCTAATTATTGTACCTTAGCAGTTTGGATCTAAATGGCATGCTAACCATTGCTGTTCTTTGCCAATAATAGGCTCTACAACCTGATAAAGAAGTTGAGGCCCACCTTAGACTCCTACGGCAACAAGTAGCATCCCAGGAAGACGTCCTGCTGAGGACGGCGGCCCCAAACCTCAGAGCCCCGGAGAACCTAAAGACTGTCAGAGACAAGTTTCAGGAGTCCACAGATGGTGAAATGAAGCTTTAGTTGTTAGCAAGATCATATTCATGGGTGTTAGGGGTTTTGATTTCTATAACAATTACTAATAATCCCCCCTGAATTGTACCTTTGTTTTTATTATATATATTTTTTTCCTCTGTTATCTTATAGTAATGTACTTTTAATACTGAATCACTAATACATTCCTTTTTGAAAAGCGTTCTTCTTTAATTTAAAAACAGATGTATTGATTATTTTAGAATAGTGTCTTATTTCATACCAGCATAAGAGGCATATTAGATACTCTGTTGGAGTTTGTTATTATTATTTAAAAATCAGCCCTACCAGAAAAAGGGCTCATCAATTTTAAGTCATTTTCTTGGAATTCATAACAGTTGAGGTGTTTTGAAGGTAGATTTTACTCAAGACAACCAAACTCAAAATCTAGTTTAAAAAGTATTTTATGCTTTAAAGTTGAAATAAGAGAAGCCCTTGGTGGTCTCCAAAATAAAGAACATTGATTCTCTCTTAGCTTTTGAGGCCAGCAGAAAGGAAGCCAGAATACGTAGGCAAGAGTTTGAACAGGTGAAAAAAAGGAGATACGATATTTTCAGCCAGTGTTTTGAGCACATCTCAGTCGCAATTGATCAGATCTACAAGAAGCTCTGCAGAAACGACAGTGCCCAAGTACGTATTTTTCACCTCAAATATGAGTGGGAACTTCGTGTTATTGGTGGTGTGTTTTTTTTCTGGTGGGAAATCACCACCACACTATCTGAATGACCCACTTACCAGGCAAAGTCAGCTCATGAAAATTGGTTATTGCAGTGACCTGTGTTCTAGGTCCTACTCATTCCACCACTAACCAGCCTGGACAAGTCAGAATCTCTCTGGTCCTGCTTCTTCATCTGCAAAATGAGTGGGTTAGATCATTTGGTTTCCAGGTTCTCTTTTCAGTTCTGGAATTCTGTCACCTGTACTAATTTGATTTTATAGAGCCGTCTCTGTAGTAAAGTTAGGGTAATGTAGACGATCTGGGGAAAATGGTTGATATGGGGTCTGTGGAGTTGCCCAGAGTAACAAAGGAGAGGGAAAGAACTAAAGGCAGCGTTCAAATCTAGATACGCCCCTTGTACTGGTAATCTCTCCATTCCGTGATCAGCATCCATATAGCAAATACTGTGGACTTGAATGTGGACTAAAGATGTAGATCTGATCTTATGTATCTCCTTTTCCCTCTTTCTCATGGTATTCTTTTATTACTGAGGTAATCCTGAATCATATATTTAGAATTTCCACCAAAAATAACTTATTTTCAGTAAAGTAAGACTAAAAGAAACCCATTAACTCCTTGAGGGCAGGATTCATCAATAAAGATTTGATGAAAGGACCAATGAAAGAACTGAATGAAGATTGTTTTGGTAAGACTGCAGCATATGCTTCTGAGCTTTGAATGGTAGCCTGGTGGGAAGGCCTTATCCTTTATGTATGTTAGAATGTTTTCCCTCTACTCCCTGCCCCAGACACCGTTGCTGTCTGTGATTACATATAGAGCTAAATACATTATTTACAGGCATTGATATTTTTCCATCAAAATGGAGGAAAATCTATCCAAGAGTATTTTGTAAAACTCTGTTGCAATTCCAAGTTGAAATTTACTAATAGCTTTTCTGATGCTGCTAAATAAATAACATGTGTTTCAGGCATTTCTTAGCCCAGAAAACCCAGAAGAGCCTTACTTGGAGGGAATTAGCTATAACTGTGTGGCCCCAGGCAAAAGGTTCATGCCAATGGATAATTTGTCGGGGGGAGAAAAGTGTGTGGCAGCTTTGGCTCTCCTGTTTGCTGTGCACAGGTAAGGTCACAGTGAGCTATATGATTTTGCATCAGGGCAGAAACCAAATAGACCTTCCTACAGAAGACCTGCTAATTACTTGTCTTTAGTCATATTTAGCGTATGTGATACAAAACTGTTTTTTTCAGCCAGACAATTCAGGTTATGCTGTAGGCCTGTAACAATTTAGACAGCAAATCTAAGAGAGAATTCAGTCTTTGACAGATTTTTATTCAATTTGTTATTATCAGTAGCTACTAATATTCCAGCTTCATAGAAAAGAAAGGAGAAAAAGGAGGATCAAATGGCCAGATGTGAAATCAGGATTGCCAAAAAACAGTACCAACAACAAAGCCAAACAAAATAAAAACACCTAACTTGTATATTATTTTCCTTGTCCCTATTCAGAGATCTGCTATTTAGTAAGGAATGTTAAACAAAGTATTTCTTCTGAAAAAAAAATGTTTAACCTCATTTCCACTGATGATGGTGACACTTATGTTTGTAAAATAAAGGGAAAAAATGTCAGCTAAAATTAAGGCAATGAACTTCTGACATTCAAAGCATTAGATGAAGAACTAAGGTATAGATGATGCTGCCTCTCTATTTTCATGATCAGAAAGATCAACATAAAAGTTTTACAGCTGTTTTCTACTGGTCTCAAGAAGGAAAAGGAATTGGCAATTACAGGAAAGGAAAAGAAAATGCCATTAATGCAGGAGGACTTTGGGAAAAGCAGGAGGCAGGAACTTAAACAGGAGCCTGTGTGAAGTAAATCTTAGCAGAATAAGACTAATGCTAGGTGTCACCCCCATCCATTTATTCAACAGATATTTATTAAATATTTACTGTGTGTCGAGTGGTGTTAACAGACATTAGAGGGACTTCCCTGGTGGTCCAGTGGCTAAGATTCCATGCTTCCAATGCAGGGGGCCCGGGTTCAATCCCTGGTCAGGGAACTAGATCCCACATGCCGCAACTAAAAGATCCCGCATGCCGCAACCAAATAAATAAATATTTTTTTTAAAAATGGACATTAGAGACAGCAGTGAAGAAAACAAATTCCCTGCCTCAAAGATGCTTCATTTTAGTTGAGGAAGACAGATGATAAATAAGGTGTATTAGTAAAGTAATTCTCTAATATAGAGACTATTAGAAAATGACAGATGCTATAGAGAAAATTAAAGAAGGGAATGGCAATAGTAACAGGGAAGGGTTTGCAATATTTAAGTCTTCTGGGAAGGCCTATTTGAAAAGGTAGTATCTGAGCAAAGATTTGAAGAAATTAAGGGAGCAAGTCACGTGGATGGATGTTCTAGGGGAGAATTCTAAGGGAAGAATGTTCTAGACATGAGGAACAAGTACAAAGGCCCTGAGGCCAGAGTGAGCCTGGTGCCTGTAGAGAATAGACTGTATGCAGCAGTGGCAGGCACAGGGTTAGGAAACTCCTGTAGCAGTCAGGGTGGAAGATCATGGCGGGTTGGACCAGTGTGGGAGCAGACAGGGCATGGGGTAGGAGGGACCCTAATCAACTGGAGTGATAAGAGCTGTCATTCACTGAGCTGGAGAGGACCACAGGAGGGATGGGTTTGAGGGGTAGGTGAGGAGTTTGATTTTGCACAAGTTCAAGCTAGACACCCACATGGAGTTGAGGAAGCTGTTGGACCCATGAGGCCAGGGTTAAAGAGAGAGGTCAGAACTATCAATAGAAGATCCTTAAAACCTTGAGAGCAAATGAAATCACCAAGGGAGCTAATCAGATAGAGTGCTCTAAGCGCTGAGCCCCGAAGGCACTGCAGTGTCAAGAAGTTAGAGAGATGAGGAGGAGCTGGTAGGAGACTGGGGCCTATAGCAGTGGGTGATGCACGGGGAGTAGACCATGTCGCTGTCCTTGACGTCAGAGGAACGGGGAGGACCGCCCCCCGGTACCATCTGCAAAGGTCACCTGGGATGTGGACTGAGAATTGAGCGTTGTATTTACTGACATAGAGGTCATCGGAGACCTAGACGAAAGCATCCAAAAGGACGTGTTTTATTTATTTATCGTGAATACTCTTAGTCCTCCCCTCCAAGTCTTGTAAAACAAAGTTGTAACTTAAGCGATTATAATTTTTTTCTAGTTTTCGGCCTGCTCCATTCTTTGTTTTAGATGAAGTAGATGCAGCCCTGGACAATACTAACATTGGCAAAGTAAGTTCCTTTCTGCTTTTAATTTCCAGTACAGTGTCTATAATTCAAGGATCATGATGCAGTCAGAAGGCAATTTACCCTGAACAAACATAGTTTATTTGATAGTTGCTGGTTAAAAGTAGATTTTTCTAAGTTAAAAATCTAAAAACAAGATGATTCAGGGTAGCAGTTTTCATTCAAGGTTTAGGGGACCCTCAGTGAGTTGCTGGGGAGTCAGGTGAGAATCACTGTACTGGATCCACAACATTGCTACTGGGTGAGTTGCTTTTCCCTAAATCTAGGTTTTGGGACCTAGAGCGTCCTTAATAGTAGGCCACATGGCAAACAGGACCAAATTAGTGTTTAATAAAGTCCAAAAATAACATATCTAAATAAAATTCCAAAGGAATTAAAGTTCAAAATTCTGCTCCCCTTCATTTATTAAAATTTATACAGTCATTTACTACACTTGCACTGTTTTCAGTATTTGAGACCATGAGGGAACTAAGGACACAACTGAAAGTCAGCCTTAAAGATCAGTGCATAGATACACAAAGCCACCTGAGAGACAGGCTCTCAGACCACACATCCTGACTGTAAATTTTTGACCTGAGAATGGGGTTGACCATGGACATGTGACCAAAGGATAGAGGCAAACACTGGCAGTACCTGTCACTGCCCAAGGCTGGGACAGCTCCATCCTGCAGAGTCCCTGTGTTGTGGTCCTACTTCCAGAGCCATCCATTTCCAGAAATGGATGAATGAAACTCCTGGTTCTGATTCCAGGTTCATCCATCTTCCAGAAATGACTGGGCTTTGCATTTACAGCTGCTTACAAGGAGGCTGCTCTGGTCATGCTGACAGAGATATCTCTGTTAATTTGTAAACTGGCATTCTGGTTTATACCTTAGTCTTATGAGCTTGGTTAATGAGTCCAGCCCCGAGAGATGTACTCAGTCTTGGGGTGCCACCCTGATAGGTTGAGTCTCTGAAACTGACCTCCCTGATTCCTTACTCTGTTGAACCTCATGTGTAATAATGCCTGGGAGAGTCAGGGGATTTTTCAGGAGCTGCAGCCTGGGGTAACTTCTAATTTTAGGCAACAATGTCATCTTTCAGATTTCCCAGGCTGTATTCATCTAACCCAAACCTCTCTAGGACCTTATTTATTTTTTTATACTTTTTTTTTTTCTTTTTTTTTTTTGGCTGCGTTGGGTTTTTGTTGCTGCGCTCTGGCTTTCTCTAGTTTCGGCGAGCGAGGGCTACTCTTCGATGCGGTGCGCGGGCTTCTCATTGCGGTGGCTTCTCGTTGTGGAGCACGGGTTCTAGGCGTGTGGGCTTCAGTAGTTGTGGCTCGCGGGCTCTAGAGCGCAGGCTCAGTAGTTGTGGCGCACGGGCTTAGTTGCTCCGCGGCATATGGGATCTTCCCGGACCAGGGCTCGAACCCGTGTCCCCTGCACTGGCAGGCGGACTCTTAACCACTGCACCACCAGCGAAGTCCCGGACCTTGCTTTTTAAACATGTCACAGCGTACATAAGAATAGCACATCAACACCACACCCATAGAAGTTAGAAAACAAGTCCAAAGTCCCCTGAACCTTGTAGAGAACAGGCAAGAGCCACATTCTGTGACCTACCAGAGACTTCAGGATTACTGGGGAAGAAGAAAACACGGGAAGAAAAGAAAATCTTGATTTGTCTCTCTTGGATGCCAGCCAGTCTGCATCAGCTAACTGGACTCCATAGCCTCAGTCATTTGGGAGAAATTTCCCCTCAGAAGGTTAATTTTAGTACTTTGTATCCCATACCCTTTGTGTGTGGGCTGGGGCTGGGATCCATCACTGTGGACTGCCCCTTCTCTCTGTAGCGTTTAAGGGATCCGTATCTTCTAGCAAAATTTAGATGTTCGTATTAGTGGCATCTTCACGTACTAGGTCTTTCTTAAGACTCTTTTCTATTTGCACCTATCCTATGTATTAAAAACCTCTAAATTTCCAGCTTCCCTTTGAGATTTACGTTCCTGGCACCCCGTTGCTGAATTGAGTATGAGCAGTGATGTAATATGAGCAACTGTGAAGGAGCTTCCACTCCCTCTTGTGATCAGGGTGCCCAACATTTATCGTAGGTAACTTTCCTAGCAAAATGCATGCCTTAACGTATTTGCATCCCATCTCCTCTTCCATTCTATCAACATCCCAAGACTTTTTAAAGACCTGAATCATAGTGGCTGCCATTGCCTCTAATGCGGCAGTTCCTTCTATGAATTCAGCCTCTTAGCCCAAAGCCGTTTCCCTCCTCTCTCATCATTCACCTCAACTAGTGACTCATTCCTCAACTGAAGCTGCCATTCCTGCTTCCAAAACTTGTGTCCTTAGTATCTTGGGTGCAGTCAGGACCAATACACATGGAGAAGACACCCTCTGGGCTTGCAGAGAGATCCAGGGAGTTGGCAAGTATCTTGTTAAACTGTGGTTTGAGTCCAAGTTCTTTATCATTCTCCAAATTCTGAGTAGTTTGTTCACCAAGACCCATTTCTATCCAGTCTTTCTTGTTCTTATTCTCATTCCTTGGAATTAAGCCTCCTGAAGGAGCTGTTGAGCTCCCCTCTAACCAAATGAGTTGATTATGGATTATGAATACATGTATAATCGCCATATTTTTCCCATCCTGAGGCTTTGCTGGCAATATAGGTAGTTGGAAGTTTAAATACCAGCCCTTCTTCACCCTCATAAAATATCTGAGTGGTAGTTTTATCTTGTTGTAAAGGTTGATTGCATATTCACATGATAGTATCTTAAGTTAGAGCTTTATTCTTAAAAAAATATTCTTCCAAGTTTTCAGTTATAGAGTTAATGAGATTTATATTTTTTTACTAACCTCTTATTTTACAATCTGAGCTATTTCCATTTCTGTGGTTGTAGTGGATTTACTGAATTAACAGAAAGGGAAGTAAGTGCCTTGTCACCTAAAATGGGCAGATTCAGAGACATGCAGAATCACTGTCCTCAAGACCCCGAGAAAGGAGGCCTTTCTTTACTCATGAAATGTGTGCTTTCTGTTTCCTCCCAGGTATCAAGTTATATCAAAGAGCAGACTCAGGAACAGTTTCAGATGATAATCATTTCCCTAAAAGAGGAGTTATATTCCAAAGCTGATGCACTGATAGGCATCTATCCAGAGGTAAAGATAAGTAAATGGGGGAGAGGAATAAGATCACCTTAGAGTGTCCTGACAGCACAATTACAAGTTCCTAGTGAAGTCTATAGATAGTTTGATTTCTGCAGTTTATAAATATAAGCTTAAATGATTTTTTAATCAAATAAGACTTAACAGTAACTACTCAGATATTTTTCCATGGCAGTACACAGAAATTTAAGATATATTTTAAGTGAAAAAGTAAATCGAAAATTGCAGAACAGTATGATAATTGTTTATAAGATAATAGTACATATTAACTTAGAATAAATTGTCGATATTGTATTTCATATTTCTGTAATGTTTGAATGTTTTAGGCAAAAACAAATGCATTGTGATAGAACAAGGAACCATTTATCTTCCAAAACTAACAAAGGAAAAAAAACAAAGAAATTGACAAGTTCCAAGTTGTAGAGTAACTTCTAGAATTCAAACACACCTTTCTTGAGCCACTGAAAATACCTGAGCTAATGGAGCAGGGCAACTCATTCAAATCATTCAATTCTTGGACAATTAGGTTTTATTTCCTGCGTTTTCCTTTAAGCTAAGATAAAAATTAATTTCCCTTCCTGTGCCTAATTAATGTCAGGGGATCACTGGAAATATGCTGCCGGAGAGAAATGGAAATTCTCGTTACCAGTGTAGGAGAGGGATAAAATCTTTTCCTACCCAACTCAGGTTCTCTGGCTGGGGCCCTGTAAATTAGACCAGCAATAGATAGATTAACAAGAGAAAAACAGGTTCTTAATATGTGCATCATGTGTGCACACATGGGTACACCCAGTAATGAGTAACTCAGTGGGGTGGCTAGAACTTGGACTTATATACCATCCTAGGCTAAAATAAGGATAAGAGTCTTGGGGCTTCTGGGCAGGGGAGGCAAGTGATGGGAAGGTGACCAGGAAAAGTACAGTAAACAAGGCCTGTTCAGTCAGATTTGCTCTGCAGATTCAGGTGCCTTCTCCACTGATAAAGAGTTAAGAGTGGAAAGGGTGTCATCTTTTACATAAATGTAAACTTCCTTTACAAAAGGAAAACTTGTACCTGGTTTTTGGAGCTTTACCTACATCTGCTGGTTTTCAGTAGCCTCTGGCTCAAAACAATCCATATGCAAAAGAGGCATGTTTTCGGGTGGCATATTCTGGTACCCTTTACCAGATTAATACAAAAAATAAATAAAGCTGATGTAAATGCAGAGAAGTAATACCTTTTTAGGTGGCTATAAGGAGGTTCCTTTTTAAATGCAAATCTAGACTCACTAATGGCTCTTATTTTACATTTAATAGCACTTATTCCCTAAGTAAAGGAACTGACTTTTAACTGTCTTCTCTCCATTTCAGCATGATGACTGCATGTTCAGCCGAGTTTTGACCCTAGATCTGTCTCAGTATCCAGATACTGAAGACAGAGAAAGCAGCAGGAGACAGCAGGAGGCCCGTTAGGACGCAGAACGCCCCTGGGCTGTGAGAGCAGAGTCACGCAACGGTCAGGCCAGTCATTGTTCTCTGCCGTTCAGTCCCACGCCACTCCTGAGTAACAGACTTCTGGAGCAAAAGCTAGACAGCCTGTGTGCCATTTATGGAAAAGCTTAATTTGCTACCAAAGATGCTGTAGCTCACTTCCATTAAGGAGTGCTCAGGCCCCATTCCAGTAGGTAGTATTTCTTGTGAGAGTTAGCTCTGAATGAGCTTAAAAAAGAAACCACCATAGTTTTAACTTCCATTTTGAAAGCCAGTCAGAAAGTTTTCAAATCCTGCATCATCTTTACTCTGATCTCGCCTTGTATGTTTAAGTAATCTTTAAGGGAAACTCTTAGTTCCTAAATATGCTAGTTATAAGGTGTTAAACCTGTGTTTTATGGAAAATTATTTCAGAGGAACTGAAGTCAGTATTGAAAATGCCAATAAAAAAGTCTAATTTCAAACGTCTACCATCTACAGTTTCACAAACAAAACTTTAAGGTGAAATTAAATTATGTCTGCTTCAATGCAATTTAAATTTTTCTGAATATAATTTCTGTTGAAACATTGAAGAACACAGGTTTTCCCAAGTAACAACTGACTTCTCCACTTAAACAGTCGTCCTTATTATCTGTGGGCATCACGCATGCCAAAATCCAAGCACGCTCAAGGGCCTTATTTAAATTGGTACAATGTTTGCATATAACCTATGCACATCCTGTCATATACTTTAAATCATCTCTACATTATTTATAATGCCTAATACAATGTAAATGATACGTAAATAGTTGCCTGTATGCGGCAAATTCAAGTATTGCTTTTTGGCATCTTTTTTCCCCGATTTTTTTTTTTTGGCTGCACCATGCGGCTTGCAGGATCTTATTCCCCCAACCAGGGATCGAACCCGTGCCCCCTGCAGTGGAAGCACGGAGTCCTAACCACTGGACCACCAGGGAATTCCCTTTCCTATTTTCAATCCAAGGTTGGTTGAATCCACAGATGTAGAACCCATGGATACAGAAGGCCCACTGCTGTACATTGTTAGGGGTAGGAAAGAAAGGTGCAGAGTTTTCAGTAGTACTTCATTTCCATTTAAAAATGGAATTAAAATATTCTAAGGTGCTGGTGGTCTTGTATTTAAGGCTGCTTTGGGCCCAAGTGCTAATTAATTAATCAAGGAGTGGCCTCCTGAAGTAATGGCATCTCTTTTGCACAACATTCATTATCTCAGGTAAAACTTGCTTTCCTGTGCTCCATCAGCTAGTCTCTAAGAACTTGAGATAGCAGAAGCCACTAGTCCTTTGTTCCTTGTTTTAGTGCTGGTAATACCAACTAAATCACCGCCGCCTTCTGCCTTGAAAGGCATCAACTTTACATTGAAATGTCCCTTCGGTGACACAGCTCAGTGTAGACCCTTTTCTCTGCCTGGGCTGTTCTCTCTGTCTTGTAACTTGGACTCGTGGATTGCCGGTGATCCTTGAGTAGGATCACTGTTCTGTTATAACGCAGTACCCCCATATTCCTGAAAACCCCAGCGCCATGCAAAAGTACACAATGAAAACCACCGGGTGATGGGAAACATGGGGTCCAAAAAAAAAAAAAAGACAGGAACTTAATAAATAGCTGGTTTTATACACACTAAATAGTTAAGAGATTCACAAATACTATAGCATATATGGCACTTCATCTCAAAAACACTCAGACGTTGGCTTGTGAAATGGGCAACCCATCGGGTGAAGCTTGCTGCTGAGGTCGAGTGGGGGAAGGAGGCTTGTGTGAGGGAGCTGGCCGGGGGCTGAGGGCTGGGCGGTGTACCCCCCGCAGCTCCACGCAGCCGGCTGCAGTCTCCCGCTTTCACCTAGAGCAGGTCCAGCAAACTTCTTTAAGGGCCAGAGAGTAATACATATTTCAGGCTTCGATGAGGGAGCAAGGAGACTATTGTGTAGGTGTCTGTATAACTATTATTTAAAATATAACCATTTAAAAATGTAAAAGCTATTCTAAGCTTGAGGCAGCAAACAAATCCATACTTAGTCACTCTCTGACCCAGTGTTTCTGAGAGACAAAATTATAAATAAGTGAACAAGTTATGCTCAGATTGTTTCTTTCTTTCTAAATCTGCATTTAAAATAAGAATCACAGCAGAACTGACTAGATATATTCACTCATTACAACAAGAAGGCCTCCGATTCTTCAGCATGGCACTCAGAGCTCGTCTTGAACTGGCTCTACTTTTCCAGTTTTATGTCCTGTTTCACATCATTTTCCATGCTTGTAATATTGCTACACCCTATGTATGACCAACTTTCAAATTCACATATCTTGCCCGGATTGCACTTTATAAATGTGTCTCTTTTTAAAAAGCCAACTTAGTTTGCTTTTCAAAAAGTTTAATAAACACATTCAAGTAATCAGTTTCACAACTGAGTGGCAACTCAAGGTAAAAATTCTCATTAAGTACATGATACCACACCTTGTCATAACTAAAGAAAAGTTGAGCAAACGGAATTGAAGATAAAATTTTATTTCTGACCAGAATAACATAAAAGATTTGTTTTCCATGCTTCAAAAAGAAAAAAACAAAAAAGGTCTTAAGCAACTCTCTGGCTTTTCTCTCATTCCCTACACATCCCAACTTCATGCTTCACTTTCCCTAAACCCGTGGGGAGCTACAAGACAGGCAGCCTTGACACAGAAGCCAAGCAGGGACAGCGCCAGGGCCACAGAGCAACTCCCTGGGCACGAGCACGCAGTCCAGCATGCCAGCTGCCCTGCGCGAACCCTGACAACGTCTAAAGTGTTAACAGGCCCTTGACAAGTTTTGCCTACTTCACTCTGTGCAAATCCTTTAATATGGGCTGTGGGGAGAGGATTTTAAGAGACAAGAACAGAAAGGTTGGACCTTAACCCATAGAATAAAGGCTTGGAAAGCTTGGAATTGAACTAAAAGTTTAGAACTTGGTCTTGTGCTCCACTTGTAATTTCTCAGTTATCCATCGCATGACACACTTGCATGACCTGTGCTTTTGAAAAGGCCCTCTGGCTCCTGAAGACTTCACTTCTTAGTAACAGTTAGACCTGCCATTCTTTAGAGACCAAGTACTAACTGAAATTACACAACTCCAGAGAAGCCTACAGGTCAAGTCATTCTTAAAACATACCGCTCTCACTGGCGGACTCAGTGCCTCCAGTTTCCATTCCTTCTTTACTATTTAACAATGTAACAAACACACTTCTAATTTTTTTTTCTACACTAATGGATGTTTCCACAAAAATTATAAGATTTAAGTGTCTAGTGTCTTATTTTCTCTTTGGCAACTACTGTTGCTTGGACAGTCTTTACTTTCCCCCTTTTATTAGAGAAAAAAACCACCTGACAGGGCATATCAAATGGGAGTCGGGAATACCAGGTACGTCCCTGCCCATTGATTTGGTCCCTGAGGTAGTTGTGTATCTGTCCTCACAAAGGATACCTGCCGTGTGTATGCGTCACCTCCCAAGCAGTTCAACACAACGCGGAACTCCCTCACCCAGCCTCTGAGGGCCACACACCCACATGGCTCTTTTGGGGTATTTGACGGTTCAGGATCAAGAGGTCCTGTGTGGAGTTCTCTAACATTTCCTCATCGTTTGGGATGGCACTGTGGTTACAGAAGGCTGGTTTTCAAGTTGCAGGTTTTATTGGTTTTAAAGATTTCAAGACCCTCCAGCATCATCTGTTTAAACAAAAAGAAAGGAATACCAAAACATTAAAGTTGATCTTAAAAAAGTATCTGCAATGGGATTTTTATTTCAAAAATTGATTATGGTTTTTCTTATGTGCTAAAGACTTTGAAAATACCTCCATAATGGAAATAGTGGCCACTGTCTAAAAATGGCTTTCTGAGTTATAAATACCACCGCGGGACAAAGTAAATGATAACATTAGATTTGCAAAGCTCCATGGAAATCTCGACCCATGAATGTGCGTGCTTTTCCCCTTCTCAGTGGACTGGAAGAGGGGGCGGCTGTCAACAGTGAGGGGCAATTTCAGCACACAGGGCGGGAGCCTGCTGACTTGCAGAGAAGAGTGAAGGCTCAGGGTGTGTGCACAACGGGACTGCCTGCAGGTGGGAGCCTGCCGTGCCGCTCTGAGCCCTCCCGCCTGCAGCTATGGCCAGCAGCACTGAGAAGGTGAACCTTGGTCTCACCCACATGCACAGCAGGACAAAGCTTTCTGTAAGGAAGACCAGAGGGCGCTCTCTACACAGACAGACCTGCTTGGAGAGGAGGCTGCCGGTGTGGGTGCTGGCATCCAGGGGATCCCCTGGAGCCCACAGACTGGCTTGCCCACTGCTCTGGAGCAAAGTCCACCCGGCAGTCCGCTCTGCTGCCCTATACACACACCACCAATTCAGAGGGCGGCCTGGGACAGGAAAGCTGTGCATATGCAGCAGCGGCGGCGGCAAATCCACACAGCCGACTGCGGAACAGTCACCCGGGCCCGCCTTCTAAAATGCCGGCAGGCAGCTGAGGAGCCCCAGACATGGGGGAAACATTCACTTTGTGAAAACTCACTGCGCTGCTTACAATTTGTGTACTTGGCGAGTTTTTCTTCAATAACATGCTAACTTAAAGAAACAGAAATTGTTAAAGTAGGAACCTCTGGGCAGTTGGAATGATCTATGTATCATTCCTTCGACCAAGAGGCTGGGGCATTAAAGCAAACCACTATGACTGAAAACACCTCCAAATAAGGCCAATCTGCAAAATAGAAAAGACATTACAGGGCTTCCCTGGTGGCGCAGTGGTTAAGAATCCACCTGCCGATGCAGGGGACACGGGTTCGAGCCCTGGTCCGGGAAGATACCACATGCCGCGGAGCAGCTAAGCCCGTGCGCCACAACTACTGAGCCTGCACTCTCGAGCCCGCGAGCCACAACTACTGAGCCCACGTGCCGCAACTACTGAAGCCCGTGCACCTAGAGCCCGTGCTCTGCAACAAGAGAAGCCAACACAATGAGAAGCCCGCGCTCGCTGCAACTAGAGAAAGCCTATGCGCAGCAACGAAGACCCAACGCAGCCAAACATAAATAAATAAATAAAATTTTTTAAAAAAAGAAAAGAAAAGACATTATACCAGTATCTGATTGTCTGAGTTTCTTTGAAACTTCAATTTCATTTTCTTCTAACTTCCTCTTTGCACAGTCCTGGCATGCATTACCTGAAAGATGAAAACTTTTATTAAAAAACTTATCTAAGAATGGCTATCATCAAAAAGAACATAAACAACAAATGTTGGCAAGGATGTGGAGAAAAGGGAACCCTTGTACACTGTTGGTGGGAATGTAAACTGGTGCAGCCACTGTGGAAACAGTATGGAGGTTTCTCAAAAAACTAAAAATAGAATTACCATATGATCCAGCAATCCCACTCCTGCGTATATATCGGAAAAAAACAAAAACTCTAATTGGAAAAGATACATGCACCCCAGTGTTCATAGCAGTATGATTTCAATTGCCAAGATATGGAAGTAAGTGCAAGTGTCCATCAACCGATGAATGGATAAGGAAGACGTGGAATACATCTTGGAATACAATGGAATACTACTCAGCCATAAAAAAGAACAAAATTTTGCCATTTGCAGCAACATGGATGGACTTGAAGGGCATTATGCTAAGTGAAGTAAGTCAGACAAAGACTGCATGGTATCACTTACATGCGGAATCTAAAAAATATAACAAACTAGTAATGTAAGAAAAAAGCAGACTCACAGATTTGGAGAACAAACCAGTGGTTACCAGTGGGGAGAGGGAAGGGGGGAGGGGCAACATAAGAGTAGAAGACTAAGAGGTAAAAACTATGAGGTGTAAGATAAGCTACAAGGGTATATTGTACAACACAGGGAAAATAGCCAGTATTTTATAATAACTATAAATGGAGTATAACCTTTAAAAATTGTGAATCACTATATCGTACACCTGTAACATATAACATTGTGCAGCAACTATACTTCAATTTAAAAAATTGTTTTAATTTAAAAAACACTTATCTGATTTTACTGAAGCACTGACCAACTAATCCCTACCATATGCTACAGATGTCTATCAAGTTAATGCTTTTTTCAAGAGAAATGGATGACTCTGGGAGTCAGAGAACGCAGCTAAAATAAATGTGTCCTTTCCCACGGAGATAAGGGAGAAACGGAAAGCTGAGCACGCCTGTTTCACGATTCCTTAACTGAAGCCCGTGCAGCACTACCAAGTTTCTATCTGTGGCTCTGCTGAGAGGGGCAGGGAAACCGGGGCTGCAAGGTCCCCGGCTCCACTGACCAGAGCCCCTTCTAACCCAACTGACTGACCAGCATGGGGAAACCTGGCACTAAGTTCACCCCAGGGTGGACGCTGGGAGCCTCTGAGCGCAGTCATACCTGGTAACTCATAAATGGGCAGAGTCGAGCCCTGCAAGATGAGTATGGACGTTTCAACCACGTAGTAGATAGAAAATTTTACACCAATGCTTAGAACCTTTGCAATTAAAATCTCTGAAGGGGATGGGTCAAATTATACACTACCATGTGTAAAACAGAGAGCTAGCGGGAACCCTGCGGTACAGCACAGGGAGCTCAGCTCCGTGCTCTGTGATGACCTAGGTCGGGGGGCGGGGGCGAGGGAGGTCCAAGAGGGAGGGGGTATGTGTATACATGGAGCTGATTCACTTCATTATACAGCAGAAACTAACACAACACTGTAAAGCAATTATATCTGATAATAAAAAAAAATTAACTACATCTTAGACCCAATGGTATGATACAAATAGACTCTTGTTCTAATTCCCCCGGACTCTTGGTTCCAGGACAGGAAATTATTCCTGGCACCAGTGGATGGCCCACGTTTGACAGAGCTGCTTCCCAGTTCAAGGGACCGTCAGGCAGGTGTTGCCATCTATCATCTCTGGCGGGGATGTCTTGACACAACACGGGCTAAGTATTCAATGTGAGAAACACATCTATGATTTTAGAAGTAAGAGCAGGAAAACACTGGAACATGTAGGCAAAAAACAGGCTGGCAAAACCAAGATCTGCTTTACCGAACAACGTGGTGCTGTCCACTCGATCGGCATCTGGGGAAGAAAGGAGAACAGTCAGCAGAACCGACTCCCCAGCGCTTCCTCGTCAGGCCGGCGGTGGAGACGGAGGCGAGGCCGGCTGTGACGCAGCGGGGGAGGCCCGGGCCAGCCTGAAGCCTGCTCTGCGCGCCGGGGCAGCGGCGCCGGCTCCCGCCCCTCCTCTCCACCCCCAGGGCCGACGTGAGGACTGAACCCCGACGTGTGAAGCCCCCGACAGCCCGGGCGCGGGGAGCTGCCACCACGACTGCCGTTGCTGCTGACCCAACACCCTCTTCCAACAGGAGAAGCACCTCAAGAACTCGCGTACAGATGTCCCTGAGGACGCGGTCACACATTACAAGTCCAAACAGCCTTCAGCCCCCAGCAGCCTGTCAAATGCACTCAGTGGCCAGGGTCTGGAAAAGGGGGCCTGGGTGGGGACCGGAGGGCCCCGCCATCGGCGGCACGCGCAGGAGCCCCGGCTGAGGTCCTGCGGGCCGGCACGCAGGCCCGTGCAGGGACACCCTGAAGGCATGTTCCACTGCTGTCGGTCCAGGACCCCAGCCCCAGCTTCAAAATACCTGGGCACTAACTCTCTGAGCCTGTCTCATCAGTTCTAAAATCATCTACTTAGTAGCAGTGGATACTGTGACGAAAAGTGAAATAAGGTCAAGAATGTAAAATTCATAGCAGTGTGTAACACAGCGCAAGGGTCGGCTCCCTGCTCTTTCCCTTAGTAAAAAAACTTGACTGCCACCCTAATGACACTTTTATTAATGTAAATGCAACTTAAGTCAGTCCATCTTGCTAATTATTAGCAATTCGGAAAAGGACTAGTGGGAAGAAGCTAGACTGCTGGATTATCTGTGCATTTGGTTCCCGTGATCTTCGCATTATCTCTAGTCTTCAAGTTCATGGCCGGTCACATGCAGGCAGCTTTGTGGTTAACCCAATTCCACTGTGTGGGTGACCACGTCTGAGTTTCCTATTACCGTGACATGACAGCCAATACAGACCTCTTGAAGTTTGCCGTCATCCATGTTTTATGACACCAAACTCAAAGCCATGAACTGCCCTTATGGCAAGATGACCAGTTTAAGAAGCGCTCACTTAAAATATATATTAACTACTCAAAAAAAAAAAAAAAAAAAAAAAAAGAAGTGCTCACTTCTCTTGGTCATTCCTGGCAGATGATCAATTCCCCAAAGAAGGGCCAAGGACAATTACTTAAAAGGTGTGTTGCACTCAGCAGAACAGGGAAAAGATGTTATTTAAAAAAGAAATAAAAGTCTGCACGAAATCATTTTGTGCTGCTGTGTTTTAACTTTTAAAAGGTAGTGACAGGATAAAGGTATGAGGTATCTGCATTTTTCAGGTTGTCAGTATCCCAGCTGATGAAGCTGGCTGCGCAGTTTTCTTTCTCGGTTAAGGTAATCTGAAGCATGGCATGTCATCTGTAACGAATAGATGCGTACAACTATATGCACAGCTTTAACTATAACGTTCTATTTATACGCTATTACTATCATACCAATAACCCTAGTCTTCTATTTTTAAAGTACCCAGAGACATTAAAAAAAATAACTAGAAGCCTGGTGAATCTAATGGTATGTAAAATTACCTTTCAATTTTATTTTATGGTATGTAATTTATATCTACAAAAAAGGGAAAAAAAAAAAAAAGGAAGAATCCTATCAGATTTGTATATTGAAAAGTGAAAAAAAAATCCCATACCTGGACTTCGCTGTTTGCAGATCTGAGTGGCAAGGTCTTGCACGTACCCCGGAAAATAGTCAAAACAGTCCCCGTAGGACACGACTTTGATCCCATGCAGAAGCATGTCTGCCTGATGCTTAAAGAAATGGTCTTCGTTCTCCTTGAGCACAACCATGTAGTGCTCCAAATCCACCTTGTTCGGCACCGAATAAAGGAAGAGGGCCTGGAATATCTGATCACGAAGGGTCTCTCCGCAGCCCACAAACAGAAAAGATTTGGTGCAGTACAAGTTCTGAAGAACTTCCTGTGAAAGAACCAACGAGGAGATCGACATGCTCATCTGAAAGTGAGTGGGATCTTATGATGTAAAGCTAGATATTTGCGATTTTAAATCGTTGCTCCCTAACCAGCCTTTCCCAAGAGCCACAGAGGAGCAAAGTTAGAAAAGCAGAAAGGAAGGGGGCCCCTTCCTCTCCAAGCCAGGGTAAACAGCCCAGGCCCCAAATCCACGTCCCCAAATCCGTGCAGATGCGCTACTGCCCACCCCTCCCCACCCACCATCTCGTCAGTGTAGTCACTCAATTCAAATCTTCTAGAATTATGTACAACTTTAAATGATTAAAACATAAAATAAGGGCATGAAATTTTCTTTCAGCTCCAAGCTGTGCACATGTAACGCCCTGGAATTAACCTCTGTCTCAGTGAATCACAGATGGGAACTCCACGGAGAGGGGCCTGGCCTCGGAAAAACAGGGTTTTGGGGAGTGCGGGCAGGAGAGCTGAGGAGGGGACCAGTGACAATGACCCAAGGGAGTGGGCGTAGAGGGAAACGAAGATTGTTAGTGGGGTCACTCAGGCACGCAGCAGAGAATCACCAGTTCAGACACCCAAACACCTCAGAGAGAGGTTCAGTATTGGCAAGGAACTTCTTCCCACGCAGTACTGGTGCCACTGAGGGGCGTCACCCCTGTGCCCAGGGCGTAGGGGCGAGGGAGGGAGGGCCTGATGCTGAGCTCAACAGCGAGTCAGTGAAGGCCCGTGGCTTCTTAAGTGCCATAATAAATGAGTTTATAAAAAGCTAGCAGGCAGTTTCTCCACACTTCATTTTGTCCAGGATATCAAAAAAGCCTCACAGAGAATGAAATTTTAAAACTAGGTTTTGAAAGCTAAAAGAGATTGCTAAATAGAGAAAGGGAAGAAGATGCCTGAATGAACACAGAAAAAAGATGAGTAGAGAGGAGTGGCCAGAGAAGAGCGCTGCAGACCGTGCGGGGGCCTGTGAGTCACGCTGAAGAAACGTAACTGTGACCCTGAGCAAAAGGATCACGGAACGTTCGCTGAGCATCTGTGCCAGGTGCCAGACCCTGTGCCAGACCCTGTGCCGGGCCCTGGAGACAGCGCTGAGAGCAGCGGTGTGACCCGAGGGGCAGGAGGCCTAGAGGCCAGGAACCTGCTCAGACCGCCACCACTGCTGGCTAGCGGCCGCCAAGCAGCCCCAGGGGTACAACCAGGGCCTAGTCAGGATGGGCATACCATGACTTCTGGGTCTTGAGTAACGTCTTTGTATCCCGATGGGTCCAACACCATCCCGCAGGGGTCTGTGTATAAGCCGTGAATGTGAAGAACTCCGTACTTCATGTGTCCTCTAGCCCACTGAAGGACCTAGCAAAGAGCAAGCCAGACAGGGGAAGAACGCTGGTATGTAAAACAGGTGTAAGAGGAAATATCCACAGTGACTCATGGCCTCTCAGACCTACCTGGGACACAGTAAGAGAGATGCTTCAATTTATAATTATACCTTTAAACCTAAGAGAAACTCAGGTGTTAAATGCTACTTATTCCTGTCCTGCCATGTTGAAAAGAACTTCTTCAGAGACCGAGACTGTTAGGTAGAAAATACCTTTAACATCTCAGCTTATAGCACACTGTCAAGACTGATGACTTTAGGGAGATGATGAAGGCTTTCACTTCTAAGTCACATGTTTTATTTTAATTACTGCTAGGTATACATTGTTTGTACACCCAGAAGAATACACATATACAGAAAAAATAATTTATCAAATAGCTCTAAATTGGCTTCATTTCAAGATACAGAAGATGCACATCACGTATATTCCTTTTATCTCCACGCCAGGGGCTTTCACGTCAGCGGGCCGGACTGACAACCCCAGACAAATGGACTAACCCCCGCCCCCAGCCCCCCACGAGCAGGCGGAGGAGCCAGCACTTCTGTTCCCTGCCACGTGCAGTTTATCTCCAGGGGCCCTCGGTACAGCAGGGAGCAGCCCCGCAGACGGGGCCACGCTGCTCCGACATGGGAGCAGGTGTCCTGCCACGTGTCACGGGGAGGGGGGGTGCCGCTCGCGGCGTCGGCCGGGGCCCCGTCACAATTCCTCAGCCAAGCGCCGGGAGACAGGCCGCCTAAGGGCAGCTCCCACACTTCCCCGGGTCCCGAGTAAGACAGCATCGCAACGGGCCTCGGTGTCCCTGCGTGTGGAGCGGGGCTGGGACCCCCTGCCCGCCAGCAGTGAAGCAGGAACAGGCAGCAGCCGTAGCCGGCAGCGATCGTACAAATCCACAGGCACACACGGCGCACAGGAAATACAACCGATGCAATCAAACTGTGGTCAACCTTAGCAATGAAAGACATAAAAGCGTAAAATGTACACCTATCCGATGGGAGAAATGTGTTTTGTTAGGTTTTTTAGTAACGCCTCGTGCTGGCAAGACATGGGAGACGGAGTCCCCCTCACACAGCTGCAGGAGTGTAAACTGGAAATCTTCCTGGAGAACACGTGGGTGATTTACATCGTTTGTCTTTAAAATGGTCATACCCTTTGACCCTAACAGTTCTCCACGAACTTATCAAAAGTGTAGGAATTTTCACTGTAGCGTTATTTATAGTTGTGAAAATATGCTCACAATGATAACTATAATCCAGTCTCACAATGAAATTACATTTAAAACCATGCTTTTAAAGACAGCTTGATGACAGGAAAATGCTCACAGTATAATATTAAGGGAAAAAAAATCAGCCCAAAAACTTGACGTGTATTGCAATCCCAGTTGTTAATAAATAAATAAGTGAATTAACCAAAATTCACAGCAGTAGGACTATAGGTGATCTTGCTTTCCTGAACTATAGCCTCTATCACCCACATCTCCTACGATGACAGAGCCCTTGCGGGTGTGCAGGACAGAAGCAAACCGGAAGCCAGAGCAGGTAGACGAGGGGTCCTGAGGGGCTGGCGGCAGCGCCCTGTCCCAGGCCCTCCGTGCCTCGTTCCAGCGGGGAGAGGAGCCTCCGCGAGCAGACAGCACCTTTCCTATGACGGGCCCTCTGCTGGGAGGTGACAGCTCGGGCCACACCACAGCAGCAGTGCAAACATGCCTGCGCCTCTGCCTCTAGCCCGCCTCCCGCCCCGGCGCCCGGCCCGCACCTTGGTCTTGTCCTTCAGATCCAAAGACTCCATGGGCTTGTTGTGCTGCTGCCCGAAGATCTCCAGCAGGTTGTCGTAGTTGGTGGTCAGCACCATGGTGCCCCTCTCCATCAGGCTGAGGATGGACTGCAGCACCAGCGGGCTCTGGATGTGCTGCTCCAGGTTGTCGAAAACCTCCAGCAGGCAGTCCTGGAAGAAGTTGGGCTTGGTGTCGCCCGTGCGCTACGGAGAGGTGGACCCGGAGTTACAAAACCGCCATCTCTCAGTCACCACCGAGCACCTAGGCAGGAGACAGTACTCTAGGCGCCAGGGATGCAGTGGTTTTTTAAAAAAGAGAGAAAACGGCTGACGTTGTAGAGTTTACTGAAACCCTGGGGGAGGGAGGCAGGTAACGTGCCAACACGTCAGCAGTGATCAACGCTGCGGGGAAGCCCAGCAGAGAAGGGGGCTCGCTGCCGCGCGGCAGAGGGTAAACAGGCCAGCGGGCCCCGGGACGGCCTCAGCAGAGCGCGGAGGGAGGGAGGCAGCTCTGGAGAGGGGGGTCCAAGCGGGACAGGAGCCAGCGCGAGGCACCGAGGTGAGAGCACAGGTGGGGCTGAGGGCGGGCGAGGGGCCCTGGTCTCCGGAGAGGAGTGAGGGCACGTGTCACAGGTGAGGCCAGACAGCTGCCCTGGAACCAGATCACGTGGGGCCCTGAAGACTACAGTGAAGACCGGGGCTCCCTCCCCCTCCGCGAGAGCCACAGAGGCACTGGTCTCCTCCTCCTTGCTGCTCTAGGGAACTGGATGAAAGACAGCGTGTCATGCTGCTGAGAGGCCCAGCAGGGTCAGGAGTGGGACTGGGCCCCTGGATGTAGCACCAAAGGTCACTGGTGGCCTTGACCAGAGCGGCTTCGGGGGAGCCCGGCCGCGCTGGGTTCCGAGGGGAGGCGGGCAGCGGGCAAGAGCGAACACGACAGCCCCGGAAGAGCTGTGCTGTGGCGGGATCAGAGAAACGGGGTGTGGCGCCAGGAGGCTGCTTCATGCGCTCCCAGCACGCGCGCCCCTCCGCCAGCCTCGCCCCGGGGCCAGCAGCACGGGCGGGAGAACCTGACCCGTGCATTCCCACGAAACGCCTCTGCCGGCCCCTGCCCCCCCCCGCGCCCCCGTCACCACCGCCATCAGCGTCGGGAGCGTCCACCAGAGACCCCCACGTCCTCCCAGGTGGTCGCTCATCCCAGGGCTCGGCGCTCCCTCTTCCGACCCTCCTATCCCTGCCCGCTCGGGAGACCCCCGCTGTTCCCGCTGTTCCCGGGGCTGGCCGTCAGTGAGCCCTCATCTTCGCGCGCTTCTGTGAGCCTTCGCCTCATTCTGCCCTGAAGACCGGCTCCCCACGTCCCTGGCACCCGCACACTGCGGACCAGGGAGGATGCGAGGGTGGCACCCGCTCGCTGCCGAGTCTCTGCAGCTGCGCGTCTGTCGCAGCTCACGCTGGGTTCACACCCACGCGGCTGCTCCTTCCTATGTCACAGCCTCTAAACGCCTCCATCACCCTCCTCCAGCGACCTTGTCCCATCTCCGCCATCCACACCCCTAACCTTATCATGACCCGCAGCGGGACCCTTTCCAGAACCCCTGGCCCGCCTCTCCCTCCACCTGCCCAACTCTTAGCACCCCGGCTCCCAGGGGACTTCACCCCACCAGGACCCATGGCACTGACCCACTGTCTCTCCCTCCCCCGCCAGCCTAACTTCCCCCATTACGCAGCCTAGATTCCATAATGTAATACTACAGTTACTCCTGAAATTCGCTTTCACCTTCCCCGCCCTTCCCTGGCTTTGCTGGAATCCTTGGGCAAAACCCCAACCCTGAGAAAACCAACTCTCCACTTACTCTGTACCTGTTCCCAACCCGCTGAACACAAGGAAAACAACCATTCTGACTGCCTCACTTGAACTCTTTTTTTTTATGGAAGTTCTCAAAAATACACAAAAGTAAAGAGGAGAATAAGATAAAGCTCCAAATATTCATCTCCTTGATTAAACAAGCATCAACCTAGCTGGCCTCTATTCGAACGAACGGCCTCATCCGAGGGGTCCTTCTCTGGTCCATCGACTCTGCCCCTTCCTCCCCTGACAGGGCTCAGCAACTTCCTTTAGAAAGGGCCCGAGAGCAAACTATTTTAGGCTTTGCGGGTCACACAGTCTCTGCTGCCAGTACTCAACTCTGCTCTGAAGCATGAAAGCAGCAGCCCTAGACATTGTGTAAAGGAACGCAGAACTTTATTTACAAAACAAGCAGCAGCCAAATCCTGCCCTATGACGCTAGTTCCCCTTATTAATACGACACCCATACCTGGCATCGTCACCCAGCTAAAACGACTTCCCAGACTCTGGTAAAGCCACGCATGGCCACATGTACAACTCCGGCCAACGCCATGAAAACAAAGTGACTTGCATGTCAGCCCCCGTAAGGGAGGACGCACGGCCCCTCTGTCCCCTTCCCACTAGCTGGCAGGCACGCATCACTCACGGCAGGAGTCGGGGCAGCTAACCTTGAGCACGAGGTGCGGGCTGCACGGTGAAGACGGCGGAGCCATAAACGGGGGCCCGGGCTCCCCACACCGTCAAGCCCCTGCGCTCCCCTGGGGCTGCCCACCCAGATGTTTATGTGAGAAATGTAAACACAATCACAGTCAAGCCACGTACTTTTGGGTTTCTTTCTGCAGCAGCCGAAGCTCTGCGTACTAGTTTTCAGGCTTTCTTCTCGGTTAACTAACCCTCAACATCTCCCCACCCCAACTCTCAGATGACGGTTATACTTCTTCAACAAACCTAAGGGGAAGAAAGCGGCCTTGGGCCTCGGCCACAGCGTCTAGCTCCCTGCGTGCGTCCTGTGCGATGGCGACCTGGCTGTGACCTGTGTGAGCTCAGCCCTTTCTGCACCCGCCCCAATGGCTCCAGGGCATCACTCAGTGAGTGTCCCCTGTATCACCAACCGCTCTTCCTCTGCTAGGTCCTTCCCACCTGCAGACAAAGAAGCTCCATCTTCTCCCATCTTACAATGTTTGGGAAGCCCTGGTCGTGTGAAGGGATGCGGCTGGCCTGCTTGGACCAAACGAAGACCTGGCTGCTCCGTCCCTTCGCTAAAAGAGGGTGAGATCACCAGGCTGGTCCCCAGAGCAGCACGGCGACCTCCCTGAGACAAGCCCCCTATCCAGGTTCTGTTTAACATGGACTGTTTTAGGAGCCCACACTGTGCTCGGCACCCCGTCTGTTTAAAGGGACAATATTCTGATGAACTGAAAGATTTCTGGCTTGTCAGCCCAACGCGGTGAGAAACAGACACGATGCAGGCTTGGAGAAATCTAAACGCTAGACTCATTCACCAACCTGGCCCAGAGCCAAGGTGTCCCCAGTGAGACCTGACGCACTTGTGTGAAAAGACTTACAGGGGACATCTTCCGGATCAGGTCATGGGCGACAACCAGCAGGTCCCCGTCCTTGGTCACCTTCCTGCGGAACTCGGCCACATCCCCGGGGTGCAGCACCTCGAGCTGCTCCGCGGCCTCGATGATGGCCTCGATGCAGCTCCTCCACGAGCACAGGGCGGGGATCCCTGGGGCCACGGCGGCACTGACTCCCGTCCCGATTACCAGGAGCAGTTCCTGAGGCTGTTTCCGGATGAGGCTTTTTAAAAACTTTCTACTAAAAACAAGGGAGGGAAAGAATGAAAGCCAACATGGAAGTACTGCAACCACAAAGAAAACAGTGTAGTGTGGGAACATCCGTGAGGTGTCCGGTCAAACACAGCCCGTGCTGGACACAAACACACACGCATCGTCCCCCCAGTTATACTAACCGCAAGACGGAGCCTGTGTACTTTTCTTTTTGTGTATTAATCTCACATGTTCTATCCTCATTCCTAAGGGACTTGGGACAGTACTGTCTTATTCATCTCGAGTCCCCCATAGTGTTGAGCACACGTTTAAGTGATATGTATTTGTGAACAAGAAATCTCAGCAATTTAAATTCCTTTAAAACTGCAAAGAGCTTGTAAATACAAACTATGATAATAAAATGATCCCTGATTACAGGGACAGAAAAGAAAATTCCTGGCAAAATGCTGGTCCTCTGCAACCCACTCCCCGGCAAGCACCTCCTTCTCCTGCGTCACTTTACAGAAATGTAACCCGCCCACTCCCAGTCAGAGGTTTCTTTCCTGTGAAACGTGGCCCCCCCAGCCTTAGACGCGACCCTCTGGTCACCTGCTGCTCGGTATGGAGGCCAGGCGACAGTCGCCTCCTTGGGCAGGAAGAGAGCTGCCTCTGCGAACGTTCCTTACTTTGGAGCAAAGGGTAGTTACCTGGCCCCGGAGATGCCCTCCCCAGCCGGTGTTCTCACTTCACTCACCCTCCCAGCTACCAAATAACATATAAGGAGACTTGTGATGGAAGCTATACACCTGTTTGAGGGTGCAGTTGACTTCATTTACCTTGATTTTTGTTCACTTCTGTTTGTTGTCTTTTCCACGGAATCCATCTGTGAATCCTAAAGAGATTCAGAAGCAATCGGTCAGAAGCGACTTCTACTTCCCAGATGAAAGTTCTTTTATTAGTACCCTGGAAGAGAGATGAGGTGGAATTAAAATCAAAGGTCCTGGAGCTTTCTTTAAATTAGAATAACTGAAAAGCATCGTATACAAAAACGTACATCCAAAATGATTCCTAAGCCCCCATTCCTAATTCTGTGACTTGACAGGCCAGGCAAAGTCTCAGACCCAGATTCTGCGAAGCTCGACACTGGAGGGAAGATGAAGGGAAACTAGTGTGAGGGAGCGCAGGTGGTGCAGTGGCTCAGCGCTGGGTGTGTTCACTGCCCCTCATGACTCTGCTCCAGAACCGCTTCCAGGTGACACGAACACAAACGACTTATCACGGAAGGAAGACAACGCAATGGCACGATAAAGTAAGCCACACACGGGTTTCCAGGACTATCCGAGCTCTCGAGGGTACCGAGCGGTGCACCAAGACGGACCACGACATGCCCAGCAAGTCTTCCGAGGAGACGCCAGGCCTCCCCTCGGCCGTACTGAAATCCAGTCCAAAGGAATAATCGAAGTAAAAGGTCAATTCTTAGCTTACATAAAACACGGCTCTCGAATCAGCTAGGTCTCTATTGCCAAACTATCTCCATGTTCTATCATTTTTCCAGAATCATATTTCCCCCCCCAATTCTCTACCTAACATTTACTGCAAAGAAGGAAATATACAGAAAAATAAAGATTAAAAAGCCCATAATCCTACTATCTACAAGCAATGACTGTTAGCATTTGTAGAGTTCCCTCTAGACTTTTTCCTTTAAAATTTTTACATCATTTGAGACCTTAGGTCATATCCTACTTTTTTCATGCATTTTAATAAAAACATTTCTCTTATGTTATTCAAAACTATTCCTAAATATAAATGTAATAGCAACATACATGAAAGTCTATCTTACTGATATGCTATCATTTACTTTACCTACCTCCCCAATGTAGGGCATTACTGTAACACTCTGACAACCATCTCTGTGCACAAAGTTTTCATCTATTTTGAAATTATTTATTTAGGAGAGATTTCTGACAAGCAGAATTGCTCAGTTAAAGAATATGAACTCTGTAAAATATCTCAGCACATTACCGCCAAACTGCTTTCCAGAAAAGTGATCAGCAGAATACGTAAGTGCCTGCTTTGCATAGCCTAACCAGCACTAATTGAAAACCACCTTTTCACATGTATAATCTCTTTTTTTTCCCCCCTAAATTAGAATTAGGTCATCAAAAATAATTTTCCAGGGGAAGGAAACAAGGCTTAATCAGTCTATGAGCATCTTTAGATTTTAAAGCTAAACAGGATCGTAAGAATATCCCCTGGAAATGTATACAGAACTCTGTGTAGGTGCCTGTGCACATTTCCCACCCCACCCCCCACCCCGCCCCAGCTCATGGGAAAGGGTTCAGAGCGCCCTTCAAACTCCCAAAGGTGTCTGTGACCTTTCCCCAAATGTTAAGAGACCAGTCTGTAGGTGAGGAAAGTGCTGCTCCCTGATGCCTGTCACCTGCCCAAGGCTGGTGCTCAGCCCTAACTCCTTCCCGCTGTGGAGTTACTATCTGAGTCATCAAAGGTCAGACTGTTTCATTTTTGTTTTTTTCTACTAGATATTTTCTAAGGAAAGGAATAAATATTGAGGTTTTCCACTATATTATATAATCCCCAGTATAAGCAACCTTGGGCCCCAGCCTGGAGATTTCAATGACTGACCTAACTATTCACCGATCCTCAGTTTTAACAGCTATGAAATAGGAAATCTTGCTAACTGACCGAGTTTTGAAAGCTTGGGAACCTCTCACAGGAAAGATGCTCCGGATTCAACCTCTGGAGTCACAGAGCTCAGGAGGCCGCAGACGTCCTTTCTCAACCTCCCACTGCAGGACGGAACTCAGGGTTCTTCCTGTTCAATCCTATATGAAAGGTTAATACGAGATGCTTACGGCTGACTAATCCAATTGCCCCCCAATCCTGCTCCCCCAAATAATCTACATCACTTGAAAATAGTTACTCCTTCCCACCTGGAAAGGAGTCTTTTACCTCATCCTGCTCTACAAAACATTTTAGAATATTTTTTAAACAGTCACTGGTCAACCAATGACTTAAGAAATCACATGCCCCAAACTGTCACCGTTGTGAAGAACTTTTAAAAATCTCTCTCTAGTTCTTTCAATTATTGTTCAGCTGCTTTCGATGCTCCATGTATGTATGAAGATAGACACAAATGGAAAACCTCAACATTGAATTTACACATCTGCAAAAAAGTATGAACAAATTAAACTTTTCTGGGCTGGACTTAACTCCAAAATTAAGTGATTTCAAAGTTTTCCAGAAGAACAAGTTATCACTACAAGTACTGAGCACTTATATAACAGGTGACAGCCTGCACTCCTGGGTGGTTGTTTGCTGGCTTAAGCGCTCAAAACTCATTCTCCTCCTGAGCGTGATGAAGGCCTGGAGCCGGCTGCGCAGCACTTCCAACAGAACCGCACATGCTCCAAACTCAACAGGCAGGTGAGCCTCTAGACTTTAATACCGATGGGTGTCTTTAAGGATCAAAGTAGCCAACACAGAAAGTACCCAATTACATTAAATCTCAACACAATAACTATGTAATGATGAACTGCATAGCTGCCCATATTTAGACATTTACAGTTCATTGTAACACTGCATGTTGAAAGACATTACCTCATTTCCTGTTCTTTCAGCAGCATAATTATCCGAGCCAAATCTCACAATGACTTAGAAAGTACCCCAAATCTCTCCTTGTTTTTAAACCAAGGGCCAAGCAGATCTCCCTCCAAAGCACTCAGTGCCTGATCCTAGAAGTTTCTGTAGGTGGGCAAGCCTCTGGGGTTCTGCTCCCATCCCCAACACCATTCCTCCAAGCCAGTCAGGTTCCAGACAACAGGAACAAAAGCCTTCAGAGACCTTTTAGACACTGCATCTTTTGGTTTCCTTGGTGATGGTGTCGTCACCACAGTTTGCAGGCCCAAAGCCAAGTCATCATGGCAACCCATTTTCTTTTTCAAGGACCTATCAGCATTTTCTGAAAGCAAAATCAGGCCCCAACACAGATTTGTATAAGCAGTTCCTGTCCTTTTTATTTAAAGCCATGAATAAAAGTCTAAATAGGATATTTTCTGCTTAAAATCTGAGATCATGAGTATTTTATGAACTTCAGAGTAGCCAGAGACTGCCTTATCCTTTGAATCCCTAGCGTCCAGCACTAAATAAATGTTCACCAAACTGAGTCTAATGCAAAACAGAATAAACTACAAACACCAAACTTGTTATTTACAGCTAGCAAAACAAAGTCCCGCTCCCCAGCTCCCTAACTCGCCCGCGCCGGACTGTCAGTGACCTCCCCGCCCCCGCTCCATCGCGCCTCCTGGTCCCCTGGCCCTTGTGTAGTCAGTCCTGCTCGCACTGACTCGGGGTTGGTCATATGACTTCTTTGGCCAATGGGATGTCGGCAAACAAGCAAGCAAGCATTTGATAAGCACGCTGACACTGGAGCCTGCCCTCTTGGAACTCAGCCTCCTAAAGCCCAGTCTAGCCTCCTGGACGGCCACCGATGGAGAGCACACCAGCTGACAACCCAGCACCATCCACTCGACAAGCATGCAAGGCTACGAGGGACCGCTCAACGCCAGGCAAGCAGCCAAATAACCACAACTGCGTGAGCGACCCCAGCTAGGCCAGCCGGAGTCCTGCTGAACCAGGCCCAGGTGCTGATCTACAGAACTGGCCGTTCTTTGAAGCACTCATTACCGTTCTACACAGCCAGAAAGAGCAGAGGGATGGGAAAAAAGACAAAAGTATCAAGACCAAAAAAAAAAAAAAAGCACAGATCAATGAGTGAAAGGGTCCATAAAGTTTTGAGGGGGAGGGAGAAAATATTCGTCAATAATAGTATTTTAGGGACTTCCCTGGTGGTCCAGTGGGTAAGACTCCATGCTCCCAACGCAGGGGGCCCAGGTTCGATCCCTGGTTGGGGAACTAGATCCCACGTGCATGCCGCAACTAAGAGTTCGCATGCCACAACGAAGATCCCCCATGCCAAAACTAAGACCCAGTGCAGCCAAATAAATAAATAAATATTTTTTAAAAAAGAATAGTATTTTATTACAAGTAGCATAATAAAAAACTTAAAACGAATCACTTTCTATTATAAATTACACCTTCACTTAAGTACAAACCCTGAATTAGAAGTTTCCAGTCTGTGGGACCCTGAAAAATATTCTTAAGAAAACTTCTTAACTTCTTCCTATAAATAATCACATGGGTTTTGAGTGGTATAAAAGAGCATGGAGATGACAACTCCCAAGTTGTACAGCCCCAGATTACAATGAAGGAAGAGGGGCCTACAGTAGACATACGCTCAAAATATATTCCTTACACAGGGACATCGCAAATGTTCATGAAAATTTCCAAATGCTCGCTTTGAACTCACTTGAACCCAATCCATAGTGATGGAATAAGATCCCCCAGAATTTGTGGAAAAAGTCAGGTCACTGTGACTACAAATGACTTGATTAATGTAAAGGCCTGGCAACACAGCTAGCTCTGGTATTACCACTCTGCTACTGTTACAGAAGTAACCCACACTAAGAAATGATTTATAAATCTGCTACTCACAGGAGACAGGAGACCTGAAATATTAATACTAGTATTAAATGTAATCCCTGTAGCCAGTGTGGTTCCTAAGGACTGGAATGTCCTTAAATGAGGCCAAACCAATTGCCCTGCGACTACACCCAGGCAGGCGTGGAGGCCTCCGGCCATAAAGCAAGCTCTTCCCGGCTCCATCAGCACATGCAGAGGAGTGCCTGGGGCCATAGCTCACTGACACTGACACACCTGGTCCTTAACATCATCCTCCTTGCCCTTCACACTAACTTGATTCCCTCAAACTGCCTTTTTCATGGCAATCTGGTTCCCCATGTTGACTTGGGAGGGGGGGCCACAGAAGCAGAAATCATTGGGCAACAAGAGGAAGTTTTCAAGTACATTTGACAGACTTCTAACCACTAATGAATCATCTGGGATCTGGTTGGTAGAGGTATTTCTGGCGAGTTTGGTTAGCATAAGTAGGTTCACCTGAGCTGAAAACAAGGTGCAAATGGACAAAAATTAAGCTTCCAGAACTGCAAAGGAGAGGCTTGCCCTGAAACCACAACACCTGGGGCTCTGGTGGAGAAAACACAGGATCTGGAGACAGGAGACACCACCATATCCCCAGCCCCGAGATCGCTCTGAACCTCAGTTTCCGAATCTGTCAAATGGGAATGCCACCATCCACATCACTGATTGTTGTGAAGATTTTGAGTGCGTCCAATGTCTGAAAGGCACTTAACCTTAAGATGTTTGTCTATTACTATAAACCACCTCAGCAGCTAGCTGCTCTCCCTCAGCAACAGGAAGCTTTCGGTTCAACACTGCTTCTCCACAATGACATATTCATTTAAACTGGATTCTGGTAAAACTTAACCCAGTCATTACTAGTAAGAGATCTGCAGGATGAATTGTTTTCTTCAAGTTACAGGAAATACAAAACCTTAATTTGAAAACATGCTACTTAATGAATCACTTTTTATTCAGTCAAAATAAACTGCAGGGGGAAAAAATCCTTATTTTGTAATGATCAAAATGTGTTCCTGGGCTTCCCTGGTGGCGCAGTGGTTGAGAATCTGCCTGCTAATGCAGGGGACACGGGTTCGAGCCCTGGTCTGGGAAGATCCCACATGCCGCGGACAAACTGGGCCCGTGAGCCACAACTACTGAGCCTGCGCGTCTGGAGCCTGTGCTCCGCAGCAGGAGAGGCCGCGATAGTGAGAGGCCCGCGCACCGCGATGAAGAGTGGCCCCCGCTTGCCGCAACTAGAGAAAGCCCTCGCACAGAAACGAAGACCCAACACAGCCAAAAATAAATAAATAAATTAATTTAAAAAAAAAAAAAAATGTGTTCCTTTGCTTCTTGAAACCAGTGCCTCCAAACAGAGTTGCTTGGGCACATAAGCTCAAACCAAGAAAACAACAAAACCCGCCACTAGTAAAAAATTTAAAGGCCACAATTTAGTTCAAAAAGCAACATTAATTACTGACGCTTTCTACGCCCCTATTAGATTCAAGGGCAAACACTAAGCACTTTACATGCATTCTCATGTAAAGCTCTCAACAACCCTGTGACGTGGCTCTTATTATTACCTCTCACCTGGCCAACGCTGACATTAAACCCTTTTAAGAGGCCAACCACCATGCTAAATGGAGTCTTGCACGTTTTCTCCAATCATCAGTGCAGCTCAGGAGGGCAAGCAAATATACCTGACATTTTACTAGGAACACTGCCAACATGTGAAGTGGTCACTGGTTAATAGTTTGTCCATCAGATATGACATGCTGCACAACTCAAATAGACACGTTACTTAACAATAAGCCAATAATGGCTTATTAAAATGCACCAATGCAGAGGCCAAATGCTGAAGCACCAGCATTTATCCATCCCAAGAGGAATAAGAGATGTTCTAGAAAGTAAACCTCCAGTGAAATCTAAAATTATAGAATTTTAGAGCTGGAGGGATCTTAAAGGTTCTGCGATGTCAAATACCCTAAATAACAGGTGTGAAAATTGAGACTGAGAGGCAGTGACTTGGTCAAGGTCCCCTAGGGAGTCCAGGGACAAGCTATAAACTCATTCCTGGCTTATGTCCCATAATCTTGCCACTATCCTGGGCACCAGCTGGTCCACTGTGACCCCAAAACTTCATGTAAGGTACTCATTTGTACCTCTTTTTACGACCTATCTTTACAAATACCAAGCCACACAGTTTGGCTGATCTGCAGGTTCACCTGCTTCCTTGCTCCATTCATTTTCCAGAAATGCTAAGAGAAACAGCCAGCATTAGGAAGATACTAGAGGCAGCAAGAAGCAGCCTCGGGCAAAACAACTAGCTCACAAGAGCTTTCTGTTTGCTCCCGGCTGGCAGCTTATCACACAGCTGTCCGTGTTAACTTTAGCAGGGAACAGATAAGGAGGGCTCAGCTGGGAAACAAAGCCACCACTGGAGAGGACTTCATTCTCCTGGGAAAGAGACCTTGAGGCTCTTTGAGGGAGGAAGTAGGATCCAGCAGAAAGAGTCCAGGCTTAGAAGTTAAACAACCGAGTATCAGCTGTACTACTTAATATGGGGTTGAGTTACTCCGTCTCTCTGAGCTGTATTTCCTTCATCTGTAAAAAAGGAATAATATCGTACATCTCAGGGTTGCTGCAAACACTAAAAGGGGTAACACTTAAAACAGCAGAGCCCACGACAGTGCGATCCCCACTACACCATATGCACGCGATGGGTATCCTTCCTGGATTTAATCAATTGAAATTAAATAAAATTTAAAATTCAGTTCCTCGGTCACACTGGTCACGTTTTAAATGCTTGACAGCCACACGTGTCGAGTGAACTGGACAGCACAGATCGAGAACACTTTCATCACCACAGAAAGTTCTACTGTACAGCGTCACTGTACCGGGCGAGTCTCCCTGCCCCTCACCCAAGTCCAGACCTCAGCAAACAAAAGTCCTGTGGATTTATTCTCAATCGATCTCTAATCCCTACCCTCTGCCATGCCTTGCAGTCCTCACAACTTGTCTGGACTGACAGCCAGCCTGCTTCCGGTTTCAGCCCCTCTGGTCCCACACTGTCTCCAAAGTGACGTTTCTGACACAACACATCTGAACTCGTCTCTCCTTCAAGGGCTTTCCAGTTCCTTCAGGACGCCCAAGCCCAGCCTCCAAACACTCCATGATCTGGTTCTACTTCTGAGACCCAGCCTCTCCTCTCCCTGCCCACTGTGCCACATGTGCACCTCCGGGGTGGATGCTGGGCTCACTCTGACACACAGTCACCCTGATGAAGCCCTAGGTGACCTATGGGCAAAAGACCAAAACCTCCCCTAAAAGGACTAACAAGTTCCCAGCGTCAGTCCCCAGGCAGAAGACGGTGGGCTGAGACAAGAAAGAGCTGGAAAGGTCTTTTGGGTCTAGACTTTAAGAAGCTTAGCCATGCTTGAGGAAGCCGAGGTCCCCCCTGGCACCACCCTGGTCCAGGTCACCTCCACCTCTCATGTGGTCTTGCTTCCTCCAAACAATTCTCCCACACCAGACCCAGCAATTGTTCAAAAACACAAAACCCCTCTTCACTCCCCTCCTCCAACCCCTCGATGGTCCCCCGCTCCCTTCAAACACCAAATCCTCCACCGGGCTTCAGGAGCTCCTCTTGCTTTGGTCCTGACTACCCTGGCCCAGCCCGTTCTTGCCACTCCACGCCTGAAACCCCGCCCTCTGCCAAGCTTCCCAGTTTCCCCCATTCTGGTCTCCTCTATCCGGAACACCTCCCTCACTCCTCTCCACTGACCAACGCCCACCTTTCTTCAGCTGGGAGCTGGACCATCACTCACTCCGGGGGATGGGAGAAGCAGTAATTCAAGAAAGGGCCAAGGGCATGGTGGGCCTCAGGGAACAAAGCTGGATTCTTCCCACTTGGGATTCCCTCTAATAGCCCCTGAGGACCTTGCTCATTAAGGAGGTATTACATCTCCAGCCACCCCCCGCCCCAGGATGAATCTATGCTCCAGCCCACCTCTTGGTTTCCAAAATCTCATGTGCTTTGTGGCATGCCTCTCCTTTTCACATACTGTCCCTTTGCCTGGAGTGACCCTGGCAAACTTCTTGATTTCAACCTTCAAGAATCAGCTCACCTATTACCTGTCACTTTTCCTCCCCTCCAAGAAGCCCTCCATAACACCCCTTCCTGAGAATCTGACCCTCACCCCAGCTAAGTTCAAGGCCATATAAAAACTACCTATGTGCTTAATTACCCCCCTCCATCGTGGCCCTGAGAGCAGGGGCTGTGTCATCTCTGGCTCCAGTGCCAATTCCTGGAAACTTAGTCTTTTGGGTCTAGACTTTAAGAAGCTTAGCCGTGCTTGAAGAAGCCACGGTCCTCACTGCCACCACCCTGGGTCGAGGTCACCTCCACCTCTCATGTGGTCTTTCTTCCTCCAAACAATTCTCTCCCACCACAGCCATTTAAAGAAAAAAAAAAAAAATTAGCTCCATGAATGACAAAATCAGGAGACAAGCTCAAAGCGTCCTGGTCCGCCCCAAGCCCCTCACCTACTTAGCTGGGCCACCGTGCACCACATCGGATCTGTTTTCTAGGCGCTTCTGTGGAGCCATGAGTCTCACCGCAGAGCATGAAAATTAAACCCTGTCCTGCTCTGGCCTCAATGCAACAGTAAACACGACGCCACGGCCCGCGCTGAGATCACACCCCCTACCTGGTTACAAAGAGTCATCAGGTGACTCCTATGCCTCTACTTCTTTTATATTATCAAGAATTCACAAACCCCCAGGAGCACTTTCACGGACGCCCCATTGGTCCACGGACCTCAGGTTTGAGAAACCCAGCCTCGAGACCAGCGAGGAGAGGGAGCCAAACGGCAACAGAACCTCAGGGCAGGTGGTAGAGGGCAGGGCAGACGCCGAGGGTGGGGACGATGGCCCAGGGAGCCGGGGGAGATGGCGCGGAAGGCCTCGCGGCCCAGCGGGGTTCTGAGGGGACCCGGGGATGGGAAAGTCAGGGACGGTCTCGGGGGTCCTGAGGGAATCTTGGGGGGTTTCTGGAACCGAGGATCCTAAGGGGTCCCGGGGCCCTGAAACGGCGGGAGGGCCTCAGGGGGTCTCGGGGTCTAGGGGAAATCCTGGGTTTGGGGGCTCGAGAGTCCTGAAGGTGTAGGGGCCAGAGGTGGCCGGGGACTCCGAAAGGGTCTCGGGGGCTGGGACTCCCGAGGGCGGGTGAGACGGGGGTCTTGGGAACCGAGCTCTGTCGGGGTCCTTGAGGCGGCCGTGGATCCCGAGAGAGGCCGGGGGTCTTGAGGGGCTCTCCATCCGGCACCGCCGGGCCTCCCCAACCAGCCAGCTCACCCGCGGCGCCGCCGAGACGCTGGTCGGAGCTCGCGCTCCCGCCGCCTCCTCCCGCTCAGCGGTCCAAGTCTCCGGGGGCTCCGGGAGGCCGCGCGCCCCTCGCGCTGGGCGGGGCCGGGCGGAAGTCGGTCTGCGGGGGGAAGACGGCGCGCGCACCCGGAGCCGGAGCCGGAGCCGGAGCCGGAGCAGACGACGCGCAACCCCCAGCCGCGACTCCCACGGAGGCCGGCCGCGGCGTTACGGCGAAGCCTTGCCTCGTGCGCCCGCCCTCGCCGCGCGGAGGTTCCGCCCCAAAACCAACGGCTCCCGAGCCGCTGGCCCCGCCCTCCCCCGAGGCCCCGCCCCATCTCCGGCGCAGGCGCGGTCGAGTGCGCGGAGAGCTCTCGCTGGGCCGAGACTTCGTCCGCGCTCCGCCTGCAGCTGCTCACAGCGCGTTCTCAGCTTCATCAGCAAAATGGGCGCACTTTGCAGGGACATAGAGACCATTAAGTGCAATCGGAGGCGCCTCTCTGCAGCCAGGCTCTGCATCACACTCATGCACTGCTTCTATTCTCCAACCCGAGTTGGGTCCAGACCCGGGCCAATGTCGGGTCTCCACACACGCCCTGCTTGCCAAAGACCCTGCGGACCTAAAATCGCCAGTCCTCTCCCCCAGCCCCGCGTTCTTTTCTTTCAGAGTTCTTACCACTCTGAAATTACGTATACTTGTTATTTTTCTCTCCCCAGCTCCCCGGGAGAGCCGGGACCTTGTCCGCCGTGTCCATCCCTGGGTACCCAGAAGCTAAAACGGGGCTGGGCACACGATCGGTGCCCAAATGTGAATGAGTGAGTGTCCACCCGTGCTCTCCCCTCATCAAGAAATTCTCTCACCCGGAAGCTGAGAATGGGACCAGCTTGGGTTCGGATCCCGTGAGTCCCTGTGACCACACGCCCGTCCGTGTCCCAGGTTCCGCGTCTGTAAAACGTGTGATGCTAGTGCGCGCCTCCTGGGGTGGTTGAGAGAACCAAATGAGATCGCGCATAGATGGGCTCGGCACAGAGGTACGCAGCTGGTCTAGTGTCCCCTAGTGATCTTATTATTCTGGTGGCCCCCTCCTCCCATTGTCTGCCTCTGGAAGCCCTTCCCTTCCCTGAAGAAAACCTAACCGGATCAAAAGCCTCTTCCTCTTGCCAGCCTTCCCGTCCTTCCTGAGTCCGCCCTCCCTGCCCTGCCCTGCCAGCCAGAGTTAATGGCTATTTCCTCTCTCCTCAGCACCTCCCCCCATCCCCCCACCCACCCCCCCGCGGGTTTTAAAGTTGGCTAACAAACCCCACCCCACCCCCAGCCTACAGGGAGCCTCCCATTCGTGAGGGAAGTCGTGCTTGTAAGTTTCAAAAGCCTGTGAACTTTGGGGCCCCAGAGCCCCGAACACCGTGGGGGCCAGTGAGTCAGGGGTGAAGGAGGAGCAGAGGTGGGCTTCCTATGTGGTGCCAGGCACTCGCCTGTGTTCCTTTAGTTCTCGGAACAAGGTGAGGAAGTCGCCATCGTTATTATTCCAGATGGGGAAGCTGAGGCACATTTAACCACCACTGCCTGCAGCTCCTAATGCCCTGTACCCAGGGTCGGAACACAGTGCAATTCAATTCCTGAGCACCTGTGCTGAGTGCTGGGCACCTGTGTTACCCGAAAACCGGGTTCACCTCTTGGTGAATGTGGAGCCAAAAGACACAACTAAGCCAAAAAGCGTGTGAAGGGACTTCCCTGGTGGTCCAGTGGCTAAGATGCTGCGCTCCCAATGCAAGGGGCCCGGGTTCGATCCCTGGTCAGGAAACTAGAGCCCACATGCAGCAACAACCTATCCCACAGGCTGAAACTTTAAAAAAAAAAAAAAAAAAAAATCCCACATGCTGCAACTAAGACCTGGCACAGCCAAATAAATAAATAAATAAATATTTTTTAAAAAGAGAAAGCAGGAGAAGGAAGGATTTATTATTACTTGCAGCAAGTAAGGAGAACACTGGGAATCTTTCCCAAAGCAGTGTATCCCTAGACCACAAAATAGGGAAAGTTTTAAGCTAAGGGTGGGGAATTCCCTGGTGGTCCAGTGGTTAGGACTCCGTGCTTTCACTAACGAGGGCCCGGGTTGGGAACTAAGACCCCACAAGCCACGTGGCACGGCCAAAAAGAAATAATAAACTAAAGACGCATGCATGTTCACGAAGGGGCTTGAGCAGAGGAGAATTCTGCATAGAATTGGGGCAAAGGTCGACAGAGTCCAAGCTTTAGTTGATTGAAGTCAGAAGGGTCAACGTCATCTTTCTGTCCTCCACTTGGATGGGGGCCTTAGTTCCTGCAGAACTCAAAGACTGTATTGGATTAGGATGTATATCTCTTGAGGAGGAACTTGGACTCTGTTTTATCACTGACTATTGTTTCTTGACTGCTTTTACTTTGTTCCTGCATTCCCTCACTTCTCTTAATATCATTAATTACTGAGACCTGTTCAAGGGCAAGCACTATGGCCAAGCTGACATCCCAAAATGGCTTAGGCCAAAAATAGCTTCTCTTATGTCAAGAAAGCCATGCCTGGTTCTCTTTCTCTGGGGACCCCCTAACCTATCTGCTTACACCTGGACCTGTAGGAGACAGCCCCTGCCCTCAAGGGCCCCAGGCCCCAGCGTGGACCTTGATAAACAGAACCCTGTGGGCTCGGTGCTGTCAGAGGTCAGACCCAAGGCGCAGCGGGGCCCCGGGCAGGGTGTGCCAGGATGGTGGAGCTGGAGTAATCAGTTCAGCTCTAGGCGAGGTGCAGGCTGGAAGTCTCGGCCCCTCCACCCAAAAGCTCAGCCAGGCAGCCTTACAAGGACAAAGCCAGCAGAAGGGACACCTTGGGAACAATGCCTTCCCCTCCCCTCCCCCATATCCAAGAGAGACACAGCTTCTCTCAAGCTGTGGAAAATTACTGGGAGGCACTGCCACCTGGCCGCGTTGCACACTCTCAGAGCAGATAAGGCAGTGGCGGGGCAGGTAGACAAGGAGCCGGCATGGTGCTGGGGTGCGGGCGTATGTCACACAGTGTGGGCCCTGCAGGGTGTAGGAGTCCGCATCCCAGCCTCCACCCCACTGGTGTGAGCACGTCTCATTCAGCGTGTACTGAACACAGGAGTGAATATGTGTATGTGTGAACCCACAAGGCTCGGTTCCCCAGACAGACCCCACTCACTTCTGTGCAGAAGTTGCTCTCGTGGATATGCTTTTGTGTGTTTAACTACTGTTTATTGAGCACCTACCACGTGCCACGTGCTAAACTCTCCATATGCATCTTACCGCACCTGTCAGTCGTCCTATGCGGTAGGTATTATTATTCCCCTTTAACAGACTGAAAAGCAGACACTGAGGACTTAACGGTAACCAGGCCAAGCTGGAAGGTGGGCATCTGCTTGGACCGCTGCAGGACATGCCTGGCTACAGAAAGGGTGTGGTGTTGGCAGAATGGAGAAAAGGGACAGAGTCACAGGCGGGGCCCCGGGAGAGGGAAAAGACATCAGGGATGAGCTGACAATCCTTCCATCCCAGAAAGGAAGTTGTTGCTCTGTTGCCACGGAAAGACCCACATCATAACACAAAGATGCCCTGCACGGGTGTAAAGCCCTGATGTATGCATATGGTATACGTCTGGACCACACCCTACGTAGATAACACACACACTACGCCCCCGTGTGGCTTGTGGGATTTTAGTTCCCGGAGCACGGGTGGAACCGGAGCTGTCGGCAGCAAAAGCGCGGAGTCCTAACCACTGGACCGCCAGGGAATTCCCCTACGCCCCCCCACATCAATTTCCTGTAGAAACTCCTGGTGCTGTACCTGTGTCTGGGCAGGCTGGCAGGTAGGACTGTGACGCCAGTGCTGGGCAGCCAGTGGGGGGTGTGTAGCTAGCAGGACGGCTTTGCTGGCAGGAGAAGGGAGGAGGGAAGCTTGGAGAAGTCTCTCTGGCCCTCCTCCGCTGTTCCGTCTGCCCCCCACCCGGGCCCCAGCTCAGGCCTCCTCACCCCTGGCCTGGAAGTTTGCAACAAGCCACACTGAGGTCTCGGCTCACCAATCCAGGCCCCTGCTCCCCAGCAGCCATGATAAGGCCAGGGGGACCAGCATGAATACCTCCTAGGAGCTGAGAACACAGCAGGAAAACAGCCCCTGCCCTCATGGAGCTGATGGTGTAGAAGGGAAATGGGCAATATACACATGTGTCACGTGCCTAGGCCCATGCTCCACAGTAAGAGAAGCCACCGCAATGAGCAGCCCACACACTGCAAGGAAAAGTAGCTCCCGCTCGCCACAACTAGAGAAAGCCCGTGCACAGCAGTGAAGATCTAATGCAGCCAAAAATAAATTAATTAATTAATTTTAAAAAACATAACCATTATTAAAATTTATAAAGAAAAAAAAACACTTGTCAGGGCGTGGGGAGGCTATAAAGAAAATGGCAGCTGGGTCAGGGACAGACACCACTATGAAAATAAAAGGGCAAAACACAGCCTGGGAGCAATTTGCAAACACATATCTGACTAAGGACCCAATCTAAAATATACTAAGAACTTATAACTCAATAATAAACGAAGAACCCAGTTTTTAAAAACTGAGCAAAAGATTTGAACACGTTTCATCAAGGAAAATATATGAACGGCAAATAAGGACCTGAAAAGATGTTCAACATTATTATGGGGAAATGCAAATCAAAACCACTACACACCACCAGAATGGCCAGCATTTAAAAGCCTGACCATACCAAGTGTTGCAGAAGATGTGGAGGAACTGGAACTCTCACACTGTTAGTAGGAATGTGAAGGCATACAACCACTGCACACCTATCAGAATGGCTAAAATAAAAAATAGTGTTGTACTTCCCTGGTGGCACAGTGGTTAAGAATCTGCCTGCCAATGCAGGGGACACGGGTTCGAGTCCTGGTCCGGGAAGATCCCACATGCCATGGAGCAACTAAGCCCGTGCGCCACAGCTACTGAGCCTGCGCTCTAGAGGCCGTGAGCCACAACTACTGAAGCCCGCGCACCTAGAGCCCATGCTCCGCAACAAGAGAAGCCACCACAATGAGAAGCCCGAGCACCGCAACGAAGAGTAGCACCCACTTGCTGCAACTAGAGAAAGCCAGCGTGCAGCAACAAAGACCCAACACAGCCAAAAATAAATTAAAAAAAAAAAAAAGTAAACATGCACTTCCCATGCAACCCAGCAATAGCTCTCAGGTATTCGTCCCAGAAAAATTAAAATTATGTTCATGTAAAAACCTTACATAAATGTTCATAGCAGCTGTATTCATAACAGCTAAAAACTGAAAACAGCTCAAATGTCCTTCAGTGGGAGAACAGATACACAAACTGTGGTCCATTTACATCACGGGACACTTACTCAGCAATAAAAAGGAATGCACTGTTGATACCTGCAACAACTTGGATGGGCCCCAAGGGAATTACGCTGCTGGAAAAAAAAAAAACTCAAAAGGTTATATGTTGAGAAAAGTTGAGAAAAATCACCTCCTCCTCCAGGAAGCCCTCCTGGCTATGCCAGCCCTGGTTGGGTGGGGAGAGTAATCCTATCTCTGATTCTTACAGCACTTCTAGACTGACCTGTGTGTCGAAGGCCAGACCATGCTCTGTCCAGGGCTCTGCTCTGACAATTCCTCTGTGCATTTCTATTCTGACCGGAAGGGTGGCTCCGAGTTTTCCCAAGCCTGGGGCTCAGGGTTTGGTTGGATTTAACTGAATGACATCACCTCGTGATTGATTAGATCTCAGAAAAAATCACTTATTTTGGAGCAACCTTCACAAGCATTCTGACTCTCTTTGCACAGATGAGGTCAGAGGAGCCCAGAGAGGGTACTTCCTTGCCCCAAGTCACACAGCATGTCTACAGTGATCAGCTCATTGATGAACCATGATTGAGATGGGAGAGAAGGTGAAGCAGCATCTGTGTGGAGGTGGAAAGCTCAGCTCTGAAGGCCCTGCCAGCTCAGTCATGGGAGGAGAGGATCCTTCAGAATCTGAGAAGTGAGCTAGAAAAATTGCTTCTGTGGGTATTTATAATTAGAAGTTTCTGTGAAGCTTGAGTCCAGCCCAGAATCCATGAACCAAGCCCAGCCTCTCCCACCCACCCCCGCCCACCAGCTTGGGTTATTCTGCAGACTGGAGAGAACTGGCTGGAAGCTGGCCAAGGCTTGGCTTCTGCCTTCGAATCCAAGCTCACCCCCCAACCCCATGCTGCCCAAAGATGAAGGTTTACCCTCTTCTCCCCTGTGCTGCACAGAAGGGGCCTGAATGCCATTCCAAAGGGGCCAACGGCCTCCTGCCTTGTCAGCTATGGCCCCCTCTGGTGCATCTGGACATGTCTCAGCATCCGTGATCTGGTGCCCTGAGAGCACCCCATCAGCCTGCTGGGGCTCTTCCTCACAGCTGTCAGGTAGCATTCTTGCTTTAACCAACCCTGCTCTGACAAACCTCTTTTTTTTTTTTTTTTGGTCGCACCGCTTGGCATGTGGGATTTTAGTTCCGCAGCCAGGGATCAAACCTGCGCCCCCTGCACTGGAAGCACGGAGTCTTAACCATTGGACCGCTGGGAAAGTCCCCTGACAAACCTCTTCTTCTTTCAGTGATGGAAAGTGGGACTGACTTGTTTTGCACATCCCAGAAAGGAAAGCAGTCTTGCTACCTGGCTCAGAAGACAGAATTGAGTTATCTGTGTGGAGACTCACAGACCCAGGACTGGGAGAGCCCGTCTGCCCCCCAAGAGGACTTGGTGCCCCTCCCCTGTGTCCTGCAGCCTCTTTTGCCTGCCTGTGGTGGGGTCCTCAGAGAAAGCTGTGAAGGGACCCAGAAGTGCATGGCCCTGAAATTAACTGTTTACATCAGCCCATTTTACAGATGAGGAAACTGAGCCCCAAAGAGAAAGAGCTGACTACAGGGTTGGTGGGGGGGACAGGACGAGCTGCCAGCAGAGCCGTAACCTGGACCCAGATCAGCTTCTGGTACCTCACAGCCAGCAAACCCAAAAACAGCATCTAATAATCCCTAAAGCTCACGCGAAGCCCTCAGGGGAGGTGCTGATTTCCCATCTTCCGGAGGAGCCTGAGACTCAGACAACCCCGGTGCCCTAACAGCCCTGATTTCCTTACCCTCTCCACCATCGCTTTGACTGAAAATTAGCCCCCTACCCCCACTCTCCAGAGAAACAATGCAAACCCTCAAAATGACGACTCATTCATTCATTCAACATCTCACTCATTCATTCTGTAAGTCTTTATTGAACTCAAAATCTTGGGAAGATTTTATTAAGTGCTTTCCTGCAGTTGGACCAACAGGCCCTGTGTTCGCCTTGGTTGGGGTCAGGGTGTGAACATGGCCCCCCGCAGACCCCTGAGCAAGCCCCTCGGGGAGACTGTGGCCGCCCAGAAGTGGCATCCGGGCTCAGTCCTGGAGCTTGCTGGCATACACCTCGGCCCTGTCCAGGGGCGGCCCCCGGTTCACAGATGTGTACGAGGGCTCCGAGGTCCCCAGGGACTTGGGGACGGCCTCCTGTGTGATCTGGGAGTCGTGGGCTGTTTCCCCGTCAGCACTGCCCATGTCCCTGATGGAGGAGATGAACAGAGCCGGGGTTAGGAGCGCAGAGCAAACCCCAACCCCTCAGCTGGTCAGGGACCTTTCTACTTAGACATTGCTTTCACGGAGGTCACCTTAGGCCTTCATTCAATAGACCAATCTTTCCAGAGCACTTACTGTGTGCCAGGCCCTGGGATAAGAAAAGTGTCACTCTTGGAATTGTGTGAACAATTTACAGGTCTTACCATGAGCTGGACAAATGTCTCCAAAGAGCTAAGATTGTATGGGGAGACAGACCACAGCACACAATGACCAGACAGAGTGGATGAGTCCACTGGAGGGCTTCCTGGAGGAGGGGACAGTTAATCTGGCCTTAAAGGAGGAGAATGGAGGCACAGAAATGTATTCCAGGCATTTGATAGGAAGGGCTAGGGAGTGTCTGGGGCAAGAGTGCAAAGTTGGGTGCAGCTGGAGCTGGGGTGGGGATGGTAGGAGGGACGAATGGAAGAGCCAGGCTAAAGTCAGATAACAGGACCTTGGTGCCAGATTAGGGTGCTGCCCAAAGGGAGGGAGGGACATCACCACATCTAGACTGCTCCCAGGTCTGGCCAGACAGACCAGTCTCTTGGTGGCTAATCTCATCTATTATCTGTGTTTTTAACTTAAATGTCAGAGGGCAATCTGATTTCCAAGTTCACTGCCTCCTCCCTACTCCATCCTTCACCCACCCCACGTCTCCTCCTTCCTGGCTAATCTCTACCTTTCCACGTAATTTCACCTACTCCAAGGAGCTTTTCCATCCGCTGCACCCGCGCTGGGACAGGCACCCCCACCCCGCCCCCCATCTTTAAAGCCGCCTGGGTCTCCTGCCTCTCTTGCTGAGATGCACACTGCATGTGAGTTTTCAATTCATCCCAGTCCTGATAAAAATTTGTTCCTGCTGTTCCTTCCTCCAGGAAGCCCACCCTGATGCTCCAGGTAGGATCTGCCCTGCCCTCTTCTGGATTATCATGGCACCTGCACCTGCGGCTGCCTTGATTCACCCCCTGCTCCATCCTCCCAGGATTAGTGGATTCCTGTCTTTCCACCAGGCAGCCCCATAAGCTGCTCCAGACACCCCATGGGACACCTCCAGTCCTGATCTAAATAGATGCACATCAGAGTTGGTAGTGGCGTCAGGAGACTCAGGAGCTCTGGTCCAGCTCTGTTTTACCTGGGGGTGTGACCCTGGGCCACCCTTCCCCCCTCAGGCCTCAGTTTCCCCATCTGTACTGCAAGCGAGTGAATTATAATGACAACAGAAGCTAATACCCATTTAGTACCTGGGTACTGCCCTGAGGACTCTATAGGGAATATTTCACTTAACCCTCGCAACTCCATGGGGCAGATAATATTGATTAGAATCTCCATGTTCCAGAAGAGGAAACTGAAGCATAGAAGGATAAGACACTTGCCCAAGACGCACAGCTGTGTCAGAGCTCGGATCTGCCCACAAAGCCCCAGTGCTCAGCAACCCCCTACCCAGCTGAAGACTTGACCTTGGACACCCCAGGACCCTGCTCCCCTCTCACTAGACCCCACCCCACCCAGGGTGGAAGGCAGCTCTCTTGCTCCCGGGCTCCCCCCACCTCAGAAGACCCTCCTGGTGGAGTGTGTCCCCAAGCCCTGCCCGCGCCCCCCCAACTGGCGGGAACTCACGCGAGGCTGAGGACAATGGCGCCAGCACAGCCAATGAGCAAGAAGAAGGGCAGGGAGCCCAGGATGGACGTGATGACGATCATGCCCCCGCTCCGCCGGCCCGGCCACGTGTCGATCGCCGAGTACGGAGCGACTGTGGGATGCAGGCTGGTTACTCTCCAGGTGCTGCACCCCCCAGCCTCCTCCCAGGGACGCACAGGGAAGCCTTCCCTGCCCTGGAAGCCTAAAATCTCAGGGGTGAAGCAAGGACCCAGGTCAGTGCCTCTCCCTGGGTTTCAGGTGTAATTATCTGACTTGCTACCACATCCCACTCCCCAACTTTCTCTTGCGTGTGTCTGCTCTCACCCTCTTTTAACCGTCTTTTTGCATAATTTTGAATTATGAACTGACTCAAGTTTTCTGGTGAGACGGACGGGATACAGATTATAAACAAAATAAAGGTGGAGCAAAGATCCCCAGTCTAACGGAGTCAGGGGGACTGTGCCCTCCCTCTGCTCTGGCCAGTGTCACCCTTTTGGAACTAAGTGGACAAACCATTTATAGGTCCTACTGTGAGCTGGCTTTTCGTCCAGTGTCTCCTGTAAATCCCATGAGACCCCCGTTCTGCAGATTGCTCCCTGCAGCTCAGGGAGATGAGTTCCTGTTCAAGGGCACTCAGACTCCAGCCTCAAGCCTGTAGGTCTGTCTCCCTGCCCCAAGAGAGCTGGGCCTGGTGCTTTTATCTGGATTACCCGAAGGAATCCTGCTGGAGGAGCAGAGCAAGGATTCTTCTTCCCACTTTTCAGATGGGAAAACTGAGGTCCCACCCAGCAGTGAGGCTCAGACGCTGGGCTTGAACTTGGGACTCTCGGCCCCAGGGCAGTGCTGTTTCAGTGGGACCACAAAGCATGGGCGTGCCATTGGAGGGGTGAGCGGGGACAGAGGGTAGGAAGGAGCCCCCAGCCACATGCACGCCTGCCCAGCTACACCCTCACTAGCCGTGTGACCTCAGGCAACCTCACAGAGCCCTAACTGGCCCATAAGATTACCATGGGTGGCAGGGGAATTGTTTTTTTTTTGGCTGTGCCTGCAGCTTGTGGGATCTTAGCCCCCCGACCAGGGATCGAACCCAGGACAGCTGAAGTGAAAGTGCGGAGTCTGGACTGCCAGGGAATTCCCAGGGAGTTCTAAAGTTAGGGTCACAGGTCGTCAAAGTTACCGTAGGAAATCTCTTCTGTCACCCCTAAGGTTCAGCAGACATGATTTGGTGTGTATAAACCTGGTATCTGTGTTGAGAACTCAGATGGAGGCTTGAGGGGGACAGGGCAGGACCACCGGCAGATGCCTGGGCCTGCAAGACCCCCCATTTCAGAAAAACCATAGGAGAATGGCACTCCTGCTGCCGCCAGGGCTCATGCCCCTGTGGCTAAGATGCCTCTGGAACCACCCTACAGGATAATGATGTTGTCCTTGGGAGGGCTCAACAAAGGGGCTCGTTAGGGTCTAAATGCAGGATAAAGGCTGAGCCCTTTGGAGGCAAATGCACCATCAGGGCTGGAAATGCCGGCTGACTCTGTCTTCAGTTACACCATCCACAGCCAGCCCAAACACCTGCAAATCTTCCACCGGCCTCTGTCATGACACCTGGTCCTCGAGGGAGGGAGGGAGGGAGGGAGGGAGGGAGGATGAAGTCTTGGGTTAAACTATTTTAAGATGCATTTTCCTCATAACCCAATAACCTGCCTGTATCTGGGGAGACTTTTCCAAGTGACAGCATGTGTCTGCTTCCCTGGGTTCCCTTGAGGACCACTCCCAGCTCACCTCCACCACTTACGTCGGTTGGTGCGGATGGGGTCCGACCACAGGGTCTGGTCCTGTACCAAGCCTGTGGACATATTGACCAGGACGTACTTGAATCTGGAAGGAAATGGAGCAGGGATGACTTCTCTCCATCCTGTGAGCCTCAGCCACAGGGAGGGGGAGGGACCGGGGCAGAGCTGGGACTCGTAGGAGATGGAGATCTAGGTGGCCCCAGTGGGTGGGGTGGGGGTGGGGGGCTCTGGCAACAGGATGCTGCTGGACTTCGCATTAGCAGCACCTTTGCCAGGTGTTTCCACAGCTCAGATGCCACCTCATCCACAAAGCCGTCGGAGCCTAGGCTCTCCCTCTGGGAGCCGCTCTGTTTCTCTGCCGTATATATTGTGCACGTAGCAGATTTGTTGACTATTGACCCATCTGTCCTTTTTGCATTTTTGCCTTCCTCTATTCCCAGCCTGGTCCTCGATCTCACAAAAGAGACTTAAAAAAAAGGAATAATATCCATTTGCAACCCCGATGCCCTGTGATAAAGGCTAACTTTATATCCAGAAAATCCCAATCAAGTGTTACAAAACATAAAGGAAGATCAGGTGACACAGTACAGAATACCCATGGCCTACTTTAGGTCTTCTTCACCCTCAGTTAAAAATGATGGATGTTCTGAGATCAAAGAAATCAACAGCCTCTAGTCTGACACACAAAAAAATGAAGACCCTTAAAATCTTTGTAGCATCCAGTGTTTTGCTTAATCCCTGCTTCTCTAGGTTTGAAGATGAGAATTCCAGAGGCTGGGATGTGTGCCCTGTGTCCCCTAGGTAGGGTGGGCTCAAGTAGGAGGGAGAGGTTTTCCCATGTTAAGAACAAGGTCAGAGGTAAGGGTTGAGGGTGGGGAAGAGGACAGCCAGGACTCAGGTCCTGCCCAGTGGCCGAGGCCAGAGGAGGGGTGAGCCCTGTGAGAGGATGGAGGTAAGGGATGGTCTGGGCCCCAGATGTGGCCTAGAGGGTACAGAGGCCCCAACCTAGGCGTCTCCATGGTAACAGGGGTGAGTGTAATCAAGGCTTGGCGCTGGGTGAGACGCCTGGCCCTGGGTCAGGGCTGAGCCCCCAGCTCGGCACAGAGCAGATGCTCAGGAAATACGCGTGGAAATGAACCAGGGAGCTGCTCTGCGGTACACTGCAGGAAGGCGGGAGAAGTCTTTGCGCTGAGCCCCAGCTTTTCTCGAGGTGACCCCCTTCCCTCTCTGGACCACAGCTCCTTCCCTGTCAAACGAACTGCCACATGGGTGATGGGCCAGGACCAGGTGCATAACTTGTAGGGCCCAGTGCAAAAAGGAAAATGCGGCCCCTAGTTTAAAAGTTAAGAATTTCAAGATGGCAATGGCAGAGCATTAAGCCAAGAGGGGGTCCTTCTGAGCGCAGGGCCCTGTGCACGGTCACGAGCCCAGGAAGCCAGGAATCCTTTATGGCACCCGGGACGGTCCGGGCAGGTGGTAGGCTCCAGAGAAATGTGGGTTCTCACACTTCACCGGCTCTACATCGCCCCACGTCGGGGCTGGGGCACACCTGCCCCCCTCCCGCAGCCGTTCACACCCACCTGTATTCCGTGGCTGCTGACAGGGGTGGGTTGCAGAGGCCCCAGAAGTTGGGGTCAGACAGGCAGGTCCCATTGGTGCCCACCCTGACCAGGTATGCGTTCAGGATCTCCGAGGCCCGGGACACATCCCTGACAGCATCCAAGCTGGGCAGGTCGCTGCAGGGGGTCAGGTCAAAGGCCGCCGCCTTGTAGGGGCCTGTCCTCCCTCCCTCTGTTTGCTGGAACGTCGAGCTGAGAGGTGCCTTGGTGCTGTCCTGCACAGAGGCGTTCCTGAAGCTGGCTGTAGAGGCAGTGCCAGGAGTGAGGTTCCTGGCCACCCCAGCTTAGTCACTCACTCAGTCATTCAACAAACGTCCCTAAGCATCCTCTCTGCGCCAGCGCTCTACTGGGCCCTGGGGTCTCTTCCTTACTTGCTGGGTGATCTTGGACCACTCACTTTACCTCTCTGGACCCTCTGTGAAATGGGAGGAAAATACCTCGCAGTGCCTGCAGATTGGGATTGGGCACAGGTAGGCAGTCAATACTTGCTTGCTGAAAGAATAAAATGATGACCCCACAGGAGCTGCTGTAAATGGCTGCTGGCTAGAAACGTAAGAGGTTGTCATCGGGTCCCTACTCTCAGATCCCAGGGTTGCTGCCAGTGAACAGGTCGGGGCTGGCCCAGAGCCCTCAAGTCCAAATGCGTGGCTTCCATCCCAAACACCGATCTTGAACTACCGCGGGAAACCTTGGGCAGGACTTGAGCTTGAGGACCAGAGAATCTGATTTGCTCTCCAGCTCCGGGAGCTCCCATGAGTTACTCAGCCTCTCTGAGCCCCGATTATTTGCCCCTGTGATGAGCATCCTAACAGTTACCTTGCAGGCAGGTTGTAACTATTAGCTCTAAGGTGTGCGAAGCACGAAGCACAATGTAAGTACTCAGTGATTGATGCTGTTATTATTTCCCCCACTAGACTGGATGTCCCTCCAGGGCAGATGCACGTCTGTGACCGCAAGCACCCAGCCCAGGGCTGGCACAGAGCGGGCACCAGTGCATGTCAGTGAGGTGCATGGGGTGGTTTAATTGCAGGGATGGAGCACCCCTCTACCTGTCTCCTTCCCTCCTGCCTGCAGACAGGTCAAAGCCCCTTTCAGAGCAGCCCAGAGGAAGCAGGACCCTTACCTGAGTCGACCAGGACATAGAGGTAGACCTCGTAGGTGCCATGGAGGGCCGCTGAGCTGTCAAACATGCAGAGAGGCTTTTCCAAGGCCACAGTGGTGAGTGTGGGGTTGCTGGTGGCAAAGGTCACACTAGCCAGCTGGGGCTGGAGGTTCACACCTGGAGGAGCAATGAGGCCAGGAGCTGACCCCCAGCAGAACTGTCCACACCCACGGGCACCCTCTGCGCACGTGCACGCGCACGCACATACACACACACACACCCCTCTGCAGTTACTGAACATCTGCGGTGAGCCAGGCACTGGGTTTCACTCTCCCTGTGGGCCATCTCAGGAACTTGTCTCAGACACGGGCAGCATTCCCGTCCCCACCCAGCCATCCTGACCAGAACCAGGAAATCCAGCTGAACTACTTCTCTCTCGCTCCCCCCAACAGACATTCAGTCACCGAGAACCCCATTGCCCCGCCTATGCATCTCTCCACCCCGTCAGCCCGGTCTGAGTCCACCCTCTTCACCTGGACCCTAGTAAACAGCCCTCCCCCATCCTCTGCTCTCTATCGTGCAAATCTGACTGCGTCCCTCTCCTGCTGGGCCCCTTCCTGGCTCCCCACTGCCCTCCAACACGGTCCAGCCTCTCTGGAGGGGCAGTGAGGTCCTGAAGCTCTGGGCCTTGCCTCGTGGGTCTCCAGCCTCCCCTCCATGCACACCCCCTGACCTCATGCTCCGGTCACACCGATGGACAATGGGTGGGAGGTTCCCAGGATAGACAATGCCACCGCCCTCCTCCCTGAACTTGCCCATGCTGCCCCTTCACCTGAAATATCCCTCCGTGTCCCGAGTCCAAGCGTCACCATGAGTCTAGTCCAGTCCCTTCTCTGCTCTCCCACAGTCCCCTGTGTGCTTGTCTCTTGCAGCACCCAACACAGAACCCTCGAATCCCCATCAGAGGAAGCTTATTAATCAACGTTGGCTATTATTATTAATATCTAGGTCCCCAGAGCCTGCACAGGGCCTGGCACAGAGCAGGCATCTGTGCCCATTCCTGGAGGGAATAAGTTCCCATCCCTGATGCCACTTCCCATCCAGGCTCCTCTGGGGACCCTTCAGGAGGATCAGGGTGCAGGACACGCCCCGGGACACAGCTGCCCGCCCTCCCCGGGCACAGCCCCCTCCTCTCATCCGCCCTTTACCTGAGCCAAGTCGCAGGCAGCCGAGGGCCAGCAGGACCCAGAGCGGAGGCATCGCCCGAGAGAAGCTGCGACAGGGCGGGCGGTCCAGGGGGCGAGCGTGCACCGCGCCTCTCCCATCGCGCGCACCTGTCGGCCCTGGACCCCGGGCGCGCCCCGCCCCCGCCCGAGTCAGCCAATCTTCGGCCTCCTCGCAGGATATTTACATAAACCCCGCCCCGGGCTCCCCCGGACCGCGAGGTGCTCAGGGCACAAATCCATCCCCGCCGGACCTTCCCCGTCCCCTGACCGAAGCTCCTACTGTGTGCCACGGCTGGAGCGGCGCTTTCAGGGCGTCTCTCGCCTAATGAGACCTTGGGGGCAAGCCACTCCCTCTTGGAGCCTTAGTTTTCGCACTGTAAAGTGAGGACGCTGATTCCTTTATGGAACTCTATTTATGGAAACCCTACTATGTGCCACTCACTGGGCTCTTGTGAAGATGAAACGGGTTAACGGGTGAAAGTGGTGTCATGGAAAACCTCGAAGTCCTTGGTCTGTGAGCTGTCTGGAGACCTCTGGTGTGGCCCTTCAGTTCACAGGTGCAAGGCCAAGGCCCCGGGAGGCCAGGGACTCGCCAAGGCTGCAGGTGGGCTCCGGGGCTGGTGGAGCGCAGGACTGCTGCCCCCCAGCCCAGGGCTGTTTCAAAAGGGATGGATCAGGGTTTCAAGGCGTGCTTCCTGGGGGAGCTTTTGAAAATAGTGTTGGGGTCTTCACCTGGACCAGATGGTTCCCTCCAGCATCAGGAAGCGTGCACATCTCCCAGTACACCTTAGATTTTACATTTTAAAAATAAAAGTAAAAGGATGGGATTTTTTAAAACTGGAGCCCAACAGTAACTAGTGAATCTGTGTATGACATTGATGGCATAACCACTTGAAGAAAAGGACTGTACCTGAGGGGCTTTGGAACAGGCTTGCCTGCCTGTGCTCTCTTGGTGGAGAATCCTCTAAGGACAAAGAGACCCTGGTCCTCACTGGTGAGGCAGTGGTGACGGTGGGAGACAGAGCAGCTGGGAAGCAACTTTGGGGCACCCTAGGACTGGTGCTGTCAGCACCCAGCTTCCCGCCATAGGATGAAGGGGATTTGGAGTGGGGGAACGGGGAGTATTTTCAATTAGCAATATTATTATGAAAAAGTAACAAAACGACTCCCAAGCTCTGTCTACTGAGAGGACATAGAAGGGATGACAGCCTGTTGCAAGGAGCTCACTTAGCACTCTTGGACCCGAAACCTCATCCACCAGCAAAGCGCACCAGGGCCCCTAGAGAGATGGCGACTCCAGGGCTGGGACAGGGAATGTCCAGAGGAGCCTAGAAAGTAAAGAAGCTCTCGAAGAACGATGGCACAGAAGGGGCTTGAAAGGGCTCCCAATGGTCAGATTGGGGAAAATTTGAGCACAAAATAAATAACCAAAGTAACATATTTAGCCCATTGGATAAAATCCAAATCCATGAGTCAATACTGATACTTTTAAAAAATATTTATTTATTTATTTATTTATTTGGCTGAGCCAGGTCTTAGTTGCAACATGTGGGATCTTTGATCTTCGTTGTGGCATGTGGGCTCTTAGTTGCGGCATGCATGTGGGATCTAGTTCCCTGACCAGGGATCGAACCCAGACCCCCTGCATCGGGAGCACAGAATCTTAGCCACTGGACCACCAAGGAAGTCCCAATACTGATACTTTAAAAAACGTTTCATAAGAGAAGGGAAAATTCTTCTTTAAAGAAGAACACCAACAAATAAATGTAGAGAGAATGACAAAACCAAAAATCACTCTTTTACAACCATCCTGGTAATAACTGATTCGAGAAGGAATCATCTCAGAAGATGTTAAAATCATAGGGTCAAATATTTTTAGGGAACAAGATACACAGAAATCTGGAGACACCAACTTAATGAAACAGTCAAATCTGATGTCACCAATAATGGGACGGACTGACCTCACGTGCTTCCCGGCATCATGGCTCTGGGAAGGGCTCAGCATCATCTATGGATTTCCTGGCCAAAAAGTCTAACCGGAATCTAATCAACAGCAAACAATCAGACACATTCAAACTGAGGGACCTTCTGCAAACCAGCTGGCCTGGATGCTCTTAAAATGTTACTGTCATAAAAGGCAAAAGCAAAAACAAAACAACAAAACAAAAGGCTGAGAATCACTGTGGACTGAAGGAGACATAACAACTATTGTATAAAGGCACTGAGTGACCCTTGATGAATTCTTGGGTAAAAACAAAGAAGCTCTAATGAACACTGTGGTAGTTAGCATGACAAAGAGAGAAATTTGAATTACGGAATGTGTGTTGGATAATAATATTGATTAAACACTGAGTGTGACCACCTTATTGTGGTTCTGTAGAGGGAGATGCATGCTGGACTATCGTGGGTGAGGCGTCATGATATCTGAAACTCACACACGTATTTAAGGAGAGAAACAGGGAGAAAATAAGAGACAAAGCAAATGTAGCATAATGTTAACAATTGGTAAGTATGAATGTTCACCGTACTCTTCTTGAAACGTTCCTATAGATTTGAAATTTTTCAAAGTAGAAGCGTTGGGAGAAAAAGATTTTATCCTCAGCCACAAACGCACTGATCCCCTCCCAGGGCCTCAGTTTCCCCTCTGTAAAATGGGGCGGGGGTTTGATGGCCTCTCAGCTCTGACCTGCCAAGAGTGGAAGAACAGATCCTTATCTCCAGGGAACAGAAAATGCCCTGAGATAAGGAACTCTTGAGCAAGGGGTGGGGTTTTCCTCCAGGAATTTTTATGGACTGACATTTCTTGCCCAGCGACTGTGTGTGTGTGAACCAGAGTTTGTCAGAGGCCAGCAGAGCTGACCTTGAAGGCTCAGCCCAGAATCCCCCATGAGACAGAGAAGAAGCAGGCAGGGACTCACTGTCGTCTCCAAGACACTGCAGTTTCTTATGAAAACACAAACAAAAATCCTTAGCCTCTTGCCTTGCCCAAATATGGAGAAAATATTTGGGGGAAAAAGTTAAAATAATAATCTACTGAGGCCCAGAAACATTCTGCAAAAAAAAGTTTTGGATTTATGAACAAGTTTCCACTTCAAAGTGCTGACTTTTGTTTGGCAGATTCTGAAGAAGGGAAAAGCGCAGGAGATACGAGCCGTTTGCCTGGGTGACACTCACGCTGGTGTCAGTGGAGGGAAACTGGGGTGCCAAAGAGGCCCTGACACCTGCCAATGCTTCAGCCCAAACGTCCCATGTGGACATTCCAAAAATTTTTTTTGCAAATACCAATTTTTAAAAAACTTCCCCTTTTGATCAGGCCCATTCCAGGGCCCTGAGTCTTCCGTCTGACTTAATATTTTACTTCCAGTTTTATTGAGATATAATTGGCGTACAGCCCTGTATAAGTTTAAGGTGTACAGCATAATGATTTGACTTACGTACATCATAAAATGATGATCACAATAAGTTTAGTGAACATCTATCATCTCACATAGACACAAAATTAAAGAAGTAGGAAAACAATTTTCTTTTTAACATCTTTATTGGAGTATAATTGCTTTACAATGCTTCGTTAGTTTCTGCTGTATAACAAAGTGAATCAGCTATATCCCCTCCCTCATATCCCCTCCCTCTTGCGTCTCCCTCCCACCCTCCCTATCCCACCCCTCTAGGTGGTCACAAAGCACCGAGCTGATCTCCCTGTGCTATGCGGCTGCTTCCCACTAGCTATCTATTTTACATCTGGTAGTGTATATATGTCAGTGCCACTCTCTCACTTCGTCCCAGCTTACCCTTCCCCCTCCTCGTGTCCTCAAGTCCAGTCTCTACGTCTGTGTCTTTATTCCTGTCCTGCCCCTAGGTTCATCAGACCTTTTTTTTTTTTTAGATTCCATATATATGTGATGAGAACTCTTAGGATTTATTCTCTTAACAACGTTCATAGGTAACATACAGCAGTGTTCATTATATTTATCATGTTATACATTACAACCCTAGTACTTATTTAACTTATAACTGGAAGCTTGTAGCTTTTGACTGAGTTCATCCAGATCCTTCTAGCCCCTACTCCCCACCTCTGGTAACTACAAACCTGATCTCTTTTTCTATGAGTTTTTTTGTTTTTGAAGTGTAATCGACTACAGCACTATGTTAGTTCCATCTGACTTTAAATCCGTTTGTGTATTTCAATCCATCAGACCATCTTTCTGAACCCTGGCCTGGACTACGTGCTTGCTAGGAGGCCACGGAGCAGGAAGTTCTGTGATGGGAAAGGTTATACAAACCCAGCCCTGCACAGACCTCCTTTGAATTTGAAACATGGGGAGTTTATAGGTTGGAAATTCTTGACCCAGAAATGTTTCTCCAAGGGCCAGAGAGGCCAGAGAGGCCTGAGCCGGTTTCCACAACTCTTTTCTTTTGATGTCACCCCAGCAAACACTTGGTCTTAGTCTTGGCCACATCTGAGAAGTCCTGGAAGCCAAGCTTTTAGCTGCCATGAGATTTAGTCACTTTCAAACAAAATGAAACAAAACAAAATGTGAGCAAAGAAACCCCAGCCCCCAGGAGCTCACCCATCCACCGCCAGCTCCAGGTTGCTCTCAGCATCCCTCACCTCTCTCCGCGTGCCCCAGACTCCTCCCCCCCCCCCCCCCCCCCCATCCTGCAGAACAGCCCCAGCAGGGCCCTGAAGGGCCTTGGCTCTGGTTCTTTCTCCAAAGCCTTAGTTTCTTTCTCAGTGAACTGGGGGTACTCAAGGTGCCCCCTGGCAGAGCAGAGGTGTGAAGTGCGGTCGTGGGGTGAACACGACTGGGGTGCTGGGCAGTGTGGGGAGTTAGAGCCTCCAGACCTTCACCCTCCTTCTCCAGGCCATCAGAGGCCTCCCTTTCAGTGCCCGCTCAGGTAGAATCCAACCTTACTCTGCAGGTATTTATTGAATGCCTACTATGTGCTGGCCACACCAGTCTCCCAAGTGACTCAAATCCATTTGTTCCTTTCTGGTCCTGCTCCCGCTGCCTGGCACATGCTATTACTTTGTTAGGGCTGCTGGAACAAATACCACAGACTGGCGGGGAGGAGGCGGGGTTGAAACAACAGAAACTTAGTTTCTCACAATTCTGGAGCCTAGAAGTCTGAGATCAAGGTGTCAGCAGGACTGGTTGCTTCTGAGCCTCTCTCCTTGGCTTGCAGGTGGCCGCCTTCTCCCTGTGTCCTCAGATGGTCTCCCTCTGTGTGTCTGTGACCTAATCTCCTCTTCTTATAAGGATGCCTGTCATATGGATTAGGGACCATCCTAATGACCTCATTTCACCTTATCACCTCTTTAAAGACCCTGTCTCCAAATACAGTCACATTCTGAAGTACTGGGGGTTAGGACTCCAACTTTCACCCATGACACACATACTTGGCTCTGTCTATGCCTTCCTGCCTGGACTAATAACGTAATAACAACAGTTGCCCTTATGTGTCAAGGACTACGCTAAGTGTTTCACACATGTTAACTCATTTATCACATCCAGTCTGAGAGGCAGGTATGATTATTACCTCCATTTTACAGATGAGGAAACTGAGGCTCAAAGAGGTTGAGCCTGTTAGACTGTAAGCTCTGTGGAGGCAGGAACCTTGTCTTTAACCCCAGCACAGTGCCTGATGCTGTTATGCAAGACAGACAGACATGCCCAGTGTCTCCCAGGTAGGAAGTAGGGAGAGGATTTTAAACCCATGTCATGGGACCCCATCATCCATGCACTAACCACTGCACAGCCCTGCCTCTTCCTTGGTCTCCTCTCCCCCAGAAACCAGAGTGGCATTTCTAAAATGCAAACCTGGGCGTCACTTCCTCATGTAAAACCCTTCAGAGGCCCTGACCGTCCTCAGGATAAAGTCCAAGCTTCTTACCCCGGCATCCAAGGCCTCACATGGCTGGTTAGCTCCCGCCAACCTCTCCGCCTTCCCTCTCTCCCCCAACTCGGGGCACTAACCCTCCTGAACACTGGCATGTCCCCAAGCTCACTACGCTCTCTCTTGCCCTCTGTTGCTCCAAAGATGCGGCCTTTTGCAGCGTCCCCCAGCTTTGGTATCAACAACTGACGTTTTCTCAAGACTGATTTTGACTGCTGCCCTCAGACGGCTGCCCAAGGCCTTTCTGCACATGTTGTGCCCACTGCTTGGACTGCCTGTACTCCACACTCTTCCATGGAAGCCACCTGTTCTCCAAGGCCCGGCCCAAATCCCTCTTCCTCCAGGAAGGCTTCCTTCCATGTCTCTCCACACGTGCCATGGCTACTATGATGACATCATGCCGGTGATGTGTCTTGCTCCCTCAAACCCCAGAGTAAGAGCCCATCCCGGGCTGTGATAGGATCTTCTTTGTTACAGTGACTCCCATGCCCTGCACCGGGCACATGCCCAGCAGTGTTTGATGAATGAATAAGTGAAAGAATTTTTATTTTTTATTTTATTTTTTAAAAAATTAATTGATTTATTTGGCTGCGTTGGGTCCTAGTTGCGGCACACGGGGATCTTGGTTGTGGCATGCAGGATCTTTCCTTGCGACACACAGGCTTCTCTCTAGTTGTGGTGCACGGGCTCCAGAGCGCACGGGCTCAGTAATTGCAGTGCGTGGGCTTAGTTGCCCCACGGCGTGTGGGATCTTAGTTCCCCTGACCAGGGATTGAACCCGTGTCCCCTGCACTGGAAGGTGGATTCTTAACCACTGGACCACCAGTCCAGTGGTTGTTGTTTTGGTTTTTTTCTCTTTTAGTTGTGGCTCACGGGCTCTAGAGCACAGGCTCAGTAGTTGTGGCACATGGGCTCAGTAGTTGTGGCGCACTGGCTTAGTTGCTCCGCAGCATGTGGGATCCTCCCAGACCAGGGCTCGAACCTGTGTCCCCTGAGCCGGCAGGCGGATTCTCAACCACTGCGCCACCACCGTGAAAGAATTTTGCTGTACAGGAGACACTGGCACAACCTTGTAACTGAATTATACTTCAATTAAAAAAAAAAAAAGATGGACTTCCCTGGTGGCACGGTGGTTAAGAATCTGCCGCAACTACTGAGCCCGTGTTCCACAACTACTGAGCCCGCGCGCCTAGAGCCCGTGCTCTGCAACAAGAGAAGCCACCGCGATGAGAAGCCCGTGCACCGCAATGAAGAGTAGCCCCTGCTCGCCGCAACTAGAGAAAGCCCGCGTGCAGCAACGAAGACGCAACACAGCCAAAAATAAAAATAAAAATAAAGAAAGAATAACAGCAGTAGGGAGGGTGTGGGGAAACCAGCACTTTCAATTATCCTTATAACTTGGTATAGCCCAGTAGAGATGTTTTTGGTTTTTATTTAATAAAAAATGTTCTATTTAATAAAAATCAAAATGTAAAATGTAAAAAAACATTTTAATGAATATAAGCAGAAGAGAGGTGGCTCTTTGAAGGCGCCAAGTTCATCTCGGTTCACACCAGACGCCCTCTAGGAAGGAGCCGTAGCGAGGCGTGCGGCCGGCTGGCATCACTGCAGGCAGGAGGGGTGTTCACACCGCGGACGTATTTTGCAGGCTGAGCCACCAGGATGCTGCTGGTGGATTGGATGTAGGGTGTGGGTAAGGGAGGAATCCAGGGTGGCCCCAAGCTCTGGCCCGAGGAGCTGGAAGGATGGAGTTGCCCTTAAGTGAATGGGGAAGGTGCTGGGAAGAGCAGCTTTGGAGGGGAGAGGGAATCCAGACGTCAGTTTTAGACCTTCTCCTTCAGTTGAGGCTCTGGAGCCCAGAGAGGGCGAGTGGCTGGGGTAAGCCACCCAGCCACTTGGAGGCGTGGACAGACCCTGGTGATCTTCCCGTCCCTGGTGGTCTCCGCTTTGAGGTCTATGAGGCCGGTTCTCTGACGAGGGCCCCATCCCTGGGCTTCGGAGAGTTTACGGAGCCAGTGGCAGCTTCTCCCACCCGGTGACACCGGAAGGGCGGCAGGAGGGGCGTGGCGGGGACTGATTTACAACCTGAGAGTAACTGACATCCCCCAGCACCGCCAGCTAGCTGCCCAGTCCCGTGCGGGGCACAGCGGCCTGAGGGCCGTCAGACCCACGGGTCCTGGAGGAGCTCTTTGGAGCCCCGGTGCCAAGGCCGAAGGGGGGTACTGTGGGGCAGAGCAGGGTCAGGGGTGCTCTGGCGTCACACCCACCCACCACCTCCCCCGCCTCGTGGTGGGCGAGGTGAGCCTTCTCCGGATGAGCGGTGACAAACTGGTTTGTCCGTGTCTGGAACGGAGCCCAGATTAGACATTGGCCTCTCCTTGTCTGTGTGATCTGGAGGCTGGCAGGCATGGGGGGCCCTGAAACGCCTGGGTCGGCTTGTTCTCTCTCCGTCACGTGGCCACGGGCAACCCGCTCACTCCCCAGTGGCCCCTCACCCTGGCCAACCCTGTGGGTCAGAGCTGGAGGGTGAGAGCAGAAGGGGGGGCGCTTTACAGCTCCCAGGCTCCTCCCCCGCCATCACGTCCCTTCACGCCTGCGGGAGCTTGGGGGGCATCTCCCCCACTTTACAGAGGAGAAAACAGGGGTTACCAGCTGCAGTGCCTTTCCCCAAGTCTCCTGCCCGAACTGACCCTGCGCCCCAGGCTGCCGGCTCTGCCTCGCAGAGGCTGTGTTTCAGGGGTTCAGGAGGGATGGGAGCTATGGATGGAGGGGATGGGGTGGGGCCTCCCCAAGCCGGGCACTGGGAGCCTGGACTCCAGGCCTCGGCCTGATAGACTGCTGCTCAGCCCCCCTCCCAGTCCCATCCATCCCAGGACGGCCCGGCCAGCCGGGAGGGGCCTGCGAGTGCATCCAAATCCACCCCCTGGCGGGCTGGTGGGGACACGGAGGCCTGGAGGGAAGAGCTGAGTGCAGCCAGCCAGTCAGGCCCCAGCAGGGTCACCTCAGAAGCCTGTGTCCTTGTCCCATCTCTGCTCCCATTTCCAACAACACGCAGGGCGCAGCCCCGGCCCTTTCTCAGCCTCTCCCAGCACAGATATAGAGCAGTTCCAACCTGGTCTTTTCTGACGCTGCCCTTTGGGTATCAGTGTCTGAATTTGAACACCCTGCCAGTAACCTCAGCTCTCAAATGAATTCTCTAGTTCATATTTTCATCCTACCCAACCCTCTAATGGTCACCACTCTAAAAGACCTGAAAAGCTAGGTCACATGACTCTGTGAACTTCTGGGTGGGTGGGAGGGTCCCTGGATAGTTCCCCACAGAGCCTGGGAAGCATTCAGCTCAAGCCCCCAGACTTGCTGTCAGTCTCTGTGGTCTTGGGCACGTTGACTGTACCTTGCGCTGTGTCCTATTTGCAAACGATCTTAATCTCTCCCTCACGATCTGCTCTAAGGATTAAATAAGCTAATGTATATAACAAGGACTCAATGGCAAGGATTAAACGAGATGGTGCAGGTCATGAGTACTTGACAAATAAATAAATGAGTCCTGGGCATTTCCTTGTTTAGCAGAGTCTTACTGCAGACAAGTAACCCCACTGGGGGGTTTAGAAAGGAGCCCATCAATGCAGCCCATGGAGGTCCGAGGGCGCAGGCAGGGTGGAAAGATGGAAAGGGAGTTGGGAGGGACACACGGAGAGAGCCTGGTCTTTGCCTGGTCCGTGCCCAATGGCTGAAGGTACCTTGGAGCAGTGACCATCTAAGGGTGTCCTCCCCAGCGTTTGAGCTTAGCTTGTAAATCTTAGATTCTAATGATGTATGACTCTATCAAATGTGAACACTGAGAAAAGATTCACACCACGCGGCTTGCGGGATCTTAGTTCCCCAACCAGGGATCAAACTCGGGCCCCAGCAGTGAAAGAGCCGAGTCCTAACCACTGGACCACCAGGGAATTCCCAGAAAAGATGTTTTTTTGCTATGGAAATTTAAAACACAAACAGAAATAGAAAGAATAGAATATACATATCACTTGGCTTCATCAGTGATCAGCATTTTGCCAATTTTGTTTCATCCATCCTCCTGACTTAAAATAATTTTTTATCCTGGAAAATTGTAAATATGTTACAAAAGCAGAGCAATGGAACAATGAACCTCCAGTACCAGTCCCCCAGCTTCAACAATTATTAGCTCTTTCATCGATTATTTTGTCTATACTCACACACATTTGCCCGTCCCCAGAGATGATTAGGAAGCAAATCCCAATTTACAATGAATGGAAATTACGAAATATTGGATTATTCCATTGAGTCTTTGCCTTGAGTTGGAAAATGTCTTCAAACAAATGTATTCCTTATCAATATAATAATTAAATGAATGATAAGAGTCACAAGTACATTCTATTAGGGTCACCTTCTGGGAATATTATGGTAACTTTTTTTTTAAATTTTTTAAAAATTTTATTTATTTATTTATGGCTGCGTTGGGTCTTCGTTGCTGTGCGCAGGCTTTCTCTAGTTATGGCGAGTGGGGGCTGCTCTTCATTGCGGTGTGCGGGCTTCTCATTGCAGTGGCTTCTCTTGTTGTGGAGCACGGCCTCTAGGGCGCGTGGGCTTCAGTAGTTGTGGCACGCAGGCTCAGTAGTTGTGGCTCGCAGGCTCTAGAGTGCAGGCTCAGTAGTTGTGGTGCGCAGGCTTAGTTGCTCCGCAGCATGTGGGATCTTCCCGGACCAGGGATCGAACCTGTGTCTCCTGCATTGGCAGGCAGATTCTTAACCACTGTGCCACCAGGGAAATCCTATGGTAACTTTTTATCTTATGTGTCACTATGGAGTCATGGTATTTCATAGATTCAACGTGTTTCAATCAAGCACAGTCAATTTACTTCTTTTAGTGCTCAAACTGCCAGACCTTTGGCCAATGGGAGGCCCTTTAAGTAAGCTGTTGTGTCCTCTTGACATGACCCCAGTGAACCTTTTTTTTTTTTTAATTTATTTATTTTTGGCCATGTTGGGTCTTCGCTGCTGCACGCGGGCTTTCTCTAGTTGCGGCGAGCGGGGGCTACTCTTTTTTGCAGTGCGCGGGCTTCTCGTTGCGGTGGCTTCTCTTGTTGCGGAGCACAGGCTCTAGGTGCGCGGGCTTCAGTAGTTGCGGCACACGGGCTCAGTAATTGTGGCTTACGGGCTCTAGAGTGCAGGCTCAGTAGTTGTGGTGCACGGGCTTAGTTGCTCCGCGGCACATGGGATCTTCCCGGACCAGGGCTCGAACCCGTGTCCCCGGCATTGGCAGGCGGATTCTCAACCACTGTGCCACCAAGGGAAGCCCCCCCAGTGATCCTTAAAAGCTTCCTTGCCCTGTGACTCATCAAGATGGCCCAGGTTTACCAGGAGGCTCCTGGCCCACACGTGGGGATAAGGAAGATATTTATATATCATCATTAATAATTGCTAATGTAGTTATTTCAAATCATGAGTTTGTGTCAATATTTCCAATATAGTTCCAACATTAGAGTACTCCCACTTACATTATTTGATTCTGTAATTGTTACTTTCGTTCTTATCTGAAAATCTTGACTCCTAACATATGAACATATATACTTAGTTGTTTTCGCTTACAATACAATAAAATAGTTCCAAAAGAACTCTGCCACATTCATACAGGAGAAAAGAAAAGAAAACTACTGAATCAAGTTCAGGATTTTATAAGAAGTTCCTTTTTACGCATCCCTTTGTGATGGTTAATTATATGTGTCAGGTTGGCTGGACCATGGTGGCCAGATATTTGGTCAAACATTATTCTAGATGTTTCTGTGAAAGTGTTTTTTGGATGAGATTAACGTTTAAATTGAATGGACTTTAGGTAATCTGAGTAAAGCAGATTACCTTCCATAAAGTGGGTGGGCCTCGTCCAGTCAGTCGAAGGCCTGAACAGAACAAAAGACTGACCTCTCTCTGCCGAGCAAGAAGGAATTCTGCCTCCAGATGGCCTTGGACTTGAACTGCAGCTCTTCCCTGTTGCTCTTCTGCAGTCTCCAGTCTGCCAGCTGCCCTGTAGAGTTTGGACTTACCAAGCCTCCAGGATCACATGAACAAATTTATTAAAAATAAATCAACCTCCCATCCAAGTACTAACCAGGCCCCACCCTGCTTAGCTTCCACAATAATTAACACAACATTGTAGTTCAACTATACTTCATTAAAAAACAAAACAAAACAAAAAATAAATAAATCAACCCCTCTCACTGTCTGGAGACATTGTTGGCTGTCACAACCAGGGTGATGGGGAGGGGTGCTGCTGGCATCCACTGGGTAGAGTCCAGAAATGCCAATATACATCCTACAATGCACAGGGCAGCCCCACACAACAAAGAATGATCCCGCCCCAAAGGTCCGCTGTGCTGAGTTGGAGAAACTCTGCTCTAAGGCATATGTCATCCACACTCTGTGTAGCCTGTAAGCAGTCACTTAACAGACAGCGACTGCCACGTTCCCTTTTGCTTCCCATTCGGGTGGGTAATATAATGGTAGTTCAGTTCTGGGTTGCCTTCAGCTTTGGGCAAAATACAGCACCTGGAGGAGAGGGGCGTCTGCTCTAGCGGTCCGCTTCGGGGTGATGCAGCGGAATCCTGAGCGTGCAGAGTGCTGGACACCAAGGGATGAGAATGACCAGCTGTGCCAGGTGCTGCCAGAGGCCACATAGCTCGGGGCTGATGAGCGCACATTAGACTTGGTGACGTGGGAGCCCCCGGGGGCCTTATGCCAGCCGGCTCAGAGGATCAGGGGCTGCTAGCCAGGATGCAGGAAGCAGCGGAAGAGGGAGGAGGAGGTGAAATACGGGGAGAGCTTTCAAGAAATGTGGCCGGAAAAGCGTGAGAAACAGGGAGGGGGAAGCTGTCGTGCAGGGAGGAGCCCACAGGGGGCCGCGTCCAGGGGAGACCCTGGCGCTGGGGTCTCGGGGTCTCAGGGTCTGCTGTGGGGCCGTGGAGGGGGCGGGGCGATGAGCGTCGGATTCGAGAGCTCGCCCAGCGGGACGGCTCAGGGCAGCCTGCAGGCTAGGAGGGCGAGTCCCCTCCCCGCCTCCACAACCCCGATCTGGAAGAGGAATAATCAGTCCTCAGAAGTTACAGACAGAGGTGATGGGTCGGGGCTGGAGGCAAGGAGCCCAGTTACTGAGCATCTGTGCCCACCTAAGCATGCGTGGGGTGGGGGGCCAGGACCTCCACCACCGACCACCCAGGAAAGCTGCATGGGCCTCCCAGCTCCCAGATTTACTCACCTGAAAACGATTTCCCAAGTGGCCATACTGGGGTCATGCGTGACCCAGGCACATCCCTGCCTGAGGACTCACCATCCACTGTCTTGGGAGAAGGAAACAGTGACTGACAGTGTGGACAGGGCCCCAGGGCGCTTTGGGAACTCAAGGGAGGTGCCTGGCCCAGCCAGAGGCCCAGAGGACTTCCTGGAGGCGGTGGTACCTCAACTGGGTCTTATAGGGCGAAGAGGGGCCATGAGGTGCATGGAGTGGGTTTTTGGTGCAGCGGGGACTGTAGGGAACGGACCGGAGCCCCCAGAGTACCGCCCTGCCTGCGGAGCGCTGGCCCCTCCCTTGTCTCCTTCCCGCTGTCAGCGGGGCCGCACGCTGGTGTCGGGCGCCCCCTGGCGGCGCCCCGCGCGCGGGTCGGACAGGGACCGGGCGGGGTGGTGGCGTTGCTGGGAATGGGCCAGACCCCCCAGGCTGACTTACCCCGGTTCTATTCGAATCAGAAGGAAGAGAACGAGCTTTTGGAGGAGGAAAATATTTTAGCGTATATCTTTGATATATTTGTGTCTATACTAACGCAGTCGTAAAATAGTTTTAATTAATGATGAAGAAATGTTTACATACTGAGGTTTGGGGAAGTCATTCTGGCATATACAAGGCTTAACTTGAAATTCATGCTGCCTTGGCTCTCTCTGTCTCTCCTGGGATAACCGGATCAACTCCTTCCAGGCCCTCCTGCTTCTGCTGCTTCCTCCGTGTGGCAGCAGGAAGGACCCAACGTGGACATGTGTGTCCAGACACCCCACCTCATTCCTTAGGGCTCAAAAGGAAGCAGACCCAGGCGTAGATACGGGAGATCCTCCATCGTTCCTAAAGTCAAGGAGAAGTGCCTTGAGCTTCCTGGAGACCAAAGCACAGAGGGAAATAGGGTCCGTTTCTCTTATTGGTTCAGTGCTCAGGAATAGTGAGGAGTCAAAGGTGAAAGATTCCCCTGACTCCCCAAGATTCCTGGGGTCCCAAAGTTCCCCCAGAGTGGATTTGGTTGGACCACAAGAGCACAGAGCTTCGGGCAAATTCTGGGTCACAGGATGGACCTTCAAGGAGTCATGTTTCTGATCTCGGCAATTAGCAGCTCCGAGGAGGAAGCGGTGAAGAGGAGGTGCATCCTCAAGGAATCCTGGAATATCATGGCCCCTGGAAAGCATCAAGCCTTCCTCCCCCTTGGAGGTGGGGCAACCGAGGCAGGGAAGAGGGGAAGGGATGTGGCTGAAGCCATGCAGGCCAATACTGCAAATACCGACAACTGGACCAATCGAAGCACTGAGCGACAGGCCTGTGTAAGGCCAGTCCCCTGCGTCCCTCAGGAAGAGGGGAGAAGGCATGCGGGCAGAGCTTGTCTCACAGAGACTCCAGGCCAGCCTGGCTGCGGGCTTTGCATCACAGACCCAGAAATAATGACCAAAGGGGTTCCCACACAATCCCTGCCACCCTCCGCGCCTCACCCCATCCGACGGTCCCCCTCCTAGGATCTTCTGTGAAACAGGGTGATGATACTGCATTCTGGGGTGTGACGTCTGTCATGAATGAAGGGAGCTCTCACTGTTCTAGGGTGAAGTCCAAAGGCTGGCATTTAAGGCTCTCCTTAACCCCCCCTGGCAACCCTCAGCTGCAGCCAGACTGAGAGGGGCCTTGCTGGGCCACCTGACAAGGGCCTGGAGGAACAAATCTGTCCCCTGCTCAAAATCCACCCCCCGCTCCCTGGCGACTCCCCCCACCTCCAGCTCTGCCCAGGCCACAGACTCAGCGGCCGGGGAGCCGAGAAGTGGAGAGAAAACTGGCAGGTGGGGACCAAGGCCAGCTGGGGAGCCCGTGCCGGGTCCAGAGGGGCCCTGGGTCCTCTCTTCTGGCCGATGGGCAAGGCACATGCAGCCGGTCAGTCACGTTTTTCAAGTAAAATCAGAAATACGGATTTTTTAAAAATTGGAATCACCCTATTTTTAATCTACAGGTTTTTGAGGTATAACTGACATATAATAAAGTTCACATGTTTAAAATGTATGATCTGATGAGTTTTGACATATATATCAAGTTTGACATATCTATCTCTCTATCTATGTATATGTGTGTGTGTATATATATATATATATATATATATATTTGTGAAGCTACCACTACAATCAAGACGATGACCATTTCCATCACCCCCCAAAGTTCCCTCATGCCCCTTTGTAATCTATCCTCTTCGTCCCCCCGTCCCTTCTACCCCACCCCCAGCCAACCACAGGTCTGCTTCTGTCACTATGGATGCAATTGCATTTTTTAGATTTCATGTGAATGGAGTCATATGGATTGTTCTCTTTTTGTGCCTGGCTTCTTTCACTGAGTATAATTATTTTGAGCTTCAGCCATGTGGTTACACGTATCGAGTTCGTTCCTTTTTACTGCTGAACAGTATTCCATTGTAAGGATGGACAATTTGTTGATCTATTCACCTGTGGTGGACAATGGGTTGTTTTCCCTTTTGTTCTTTTAGCTGTTACACATAAAGCTCCCGTGAACACTCGTGTGCACCTCTTGTATGACCGTGTGCTTTCATTTCTCTTGGGTAAATCCTAGAATTGGAATGGCTGGGTCACGTGGAAGGCACGTGTTTAACTTCTTAAGGAACTGCCAAATTGTTTCCCAGAGTGGACGTACGTTTCCAGTCCCACCAGCCACATATGAGGGCTCTGGTTCCTCACATCCCCACGGACACCTGGAACGGTCAGTCTTTAATTTTGGCCATCCTGGTGTGCGTGCAGTGCTACCTCGTTATGAGAGCTCATTCCCTAATGACTGATGCTGTTGTACTTCTCTTCTTGTGCTCATTTGTCATCCCTGTATCTTCTCTGGTGAAAGGTTTATTCAAATCTTTTGCCTGTTGAATGAAAATTGGTTTGTCTGCCTTCTTACTGTCTAGTCATAGAGTTCTTTTTATATTCTAGATCGTACAGTTTCAACGGGGACGGTATTGCCCCCATGGGGGTGAAAATTGGTTCTGAGGGAGGGAGTGAAAAAAATCATGTCCTTTTTATGTAGAAAGCATGAATATGCATACAGTACAGAAGCAGTATCTGTGCTATTAAAATTTCATGGGGGTAATTAGGGAAAAAAAAAAAAGCCTAAAAAGGCTCCGTGAGGGAGGGAGGGGTGAAAAAAGACTGAGAAACGTCGTTGCAGATACAAGTCCTCTGTTGGATATTTGTTTTGCAGAGAGCAAAAATTTTAAATTTGGGTAAAGTCCAATTTATCAACTATTCCTTTCAAGGTCCAAATTGATCCAACACTATTTGTTGAAACACTTTTCTTTCCCCACTGAATTGCTTTGTTTTTTGACCTCTGTCAAAAATCAATTGACCAGGGCTTCCCTGGTAGTGCAGTGGTTAAGAATCTGCCTGCCAATGCAGGGGACACAGGTTCAAGCCCTGGTCCGGGAAGATCCCACACGCCGCGGAGCAACTAAGCCCGTGCGCTACAACTACTGAGCCCGCGAACCACAACCCCTGAAGCCCGTGCGCCTAGAGCCTGTGCTCTGCAACAAGACAAGAAACCACAATGAGAAGCCTGTGCACCGCAACGAAGAGCAGTCCCCGCTCGACACAACTAGAGAAAGCCTGTGCACAGCAACAAAGACCCAACGCAGCCAAAAATAAATAAATAAATAAATGAAATAAATTGACTGTATATGTGTGAGTCTATTTCTGGACTCTCAATTCTGTTCCAACTAACTCAAATATTTTTAGTATATGGTGCAGACCAAAGAGAAGCCCGTCTTTGATCCAACTGCTATGGGCCCTGCCTGTCCTCTGTCTCCCGTGCAGACCTCCTGGCCTGCCTTAGCCAGGCACTTCCTGCCTCAGGCCTGCAGCTGCACCTCCGTCCTGGCCCAGAACCCTCTGCCCCGAGATGATCTCCTGGTCAGTGTCTCCTCCTCTGAGAGGGAGGCCCCTCTGGCCCCTCTCTGTGGCATCACTCTGTTGGTTTGGTTCTAGGAGAGCTCGGCGAGGTCTGCAGGCACCAGATCACGCACAGGGCCGTGTAGACAGAGGTGGAGAATTGGGGTCTTATTCTATGTGAGAAGGAAGCAGGAGTGACAGGATCAGACTTCAGGTCTGGGGATGTCGCTCTGGCTGTCACACGGAGGTGGACTGGAGAGAACAGTGTGGAGACCCCGGCCGGCACACGGACCCCGCTGGCCACTCACGCTGCCTGCAATCCCGTCATCAGAGCCATCCCTCCTTTTGAGAGCAGCGCCCGCGAGAATGAAAGTAGCTCTGGTTGGCCTCGCTCTGGGGTCTCAGGTGGTGGGAATCAGGAGAAGCAGGGGCTGGGTGTCCTGAGGGGGTGCGGTGGGCCACTAGTGTCCCCTGCTGCCCGCCGGAGTAGCAGCACTCCTATGGCTCGCCCTGTCCCTCGGGGTCACGCCCTTCTGTCATCAACTCCCCTCTGGCCAGCGGGGCTTGCAAACTCCTCTGATGATGGCACAGTCCTCACCCTCACCCTGGTCCACTCACGCATCCACAGACTCAGTGCGTGTGTGTGTTTGTTTTTTTGTTTTTGTTTTTTGTTTTTTTGCCACAGCACACGGCTTGTGGGATCTTGGTTTCCCGACCAGGGATCGAATCCATGTCCCCTGCAGTGGAAGCACAGATTCTTAACCACTGGACCACCAGGGAATTCCCTCAGAATGTGTTTATTGAGCACCTACTATATGCCGGCTCTGGGCCAGGTGGTGGAGCTACACCACCACCTGACGGTAAGCAGACGTGTCCTTGCTCTCAGGGTCCCAGGCTGGTGGGGGAGTGAGAGAGTAATCAAGAAATCACACCCTGAGTGGGTCGTTGTGAATTGAGATGGGTGCTCCGAAGCACAGGACTGGGTCAGGGCAGAAACAGGGTTCCAAGAGATCAGATGAGACAGGAATTGGACCTGGTTCAGGGATTCTTGGGGGCTTCCCGGGGGCTTCCCTGGGGAAATGATGGCTGAACTGGATGGGAAGGATGGGAAGGTGCAAAGAAGTTCCAGGTGGAGGAAAAGGCAAACGTGTAAGTCCCGCAGCTGGAAGGACGATGGCTCACTGAGAAACAGAAAGAAAGCCAGTGAGCAGGAGGGCAGGGGTGAGGAGAGGGACCCAGGGGCCTGATGGGTCCTGCCGCCTTCAGGTCAGGACTTGGCACGTATCCCAGGGCCAGGGAGAGCACACAGTGCTAAGCAGGGAACTGACATATTCACATTTGGATGTTGGAAAGATCACCCTGATCCTGATTCTCAACACCCAGCTGGTAAGGAACATTCTTCTAAGAGAAATATAAATGTGACTGAGGTTTAGAAAGGATTAGAGGATTAATATTAATTTCATTAGGGGTGATGACGATGATATTGTGGTTATGGAGAAAAATATCCATTTTAAAAAATCAAGGCACATATTGAAGCATTTAGGATTGAACAATCACCATGTCTGAAACTGACTTTAAAATATTAAGGAAAAAGACAAATGAAGAAAAATGGCAAGATAATTAACAATTATTTAAATCTAGGTGATAGGTACAAGGAGTGTCCATTATACTAGTCACTCTACTTTTGGGTTTATTTGAAATATTTCATATTAAACAGAAAAAAAAAAGAATAGCAAAGAAAGAAGAAGGAAAGTCAAATAGATAGATCAATGATAGATAGATAGACGGGCAGACAGACAGACAGATAGAAAAGATAACCCTGGTTGTCCAGGCTGGGTTGGAGGGGCCAGGCCTCCCAGGCTGGGCAAGCCCATGAGGACGCTGTCCATTGCAGGTAAATTCTAAAATGACCACCAGTAGCCTTGTATAATCTTCTCCCTGTGAGTGTGAGTGAGACTTATAGATATGATGGGAGATCGCTCCCATAATTATGTTATGTTAGATGGCAAAAAGGAACTTTGCAGGTGTAATTAAGGTCCCTAATCAGTTGAGTTAATCAAAAGGGAGATTTTCCGAGGTGGGCCAGACCTAACCAGGTGGCTCTTCAAAGCAGGAGTTTTATTTTTTTATTTTTTAAATTTTATTTATTTATTTATTTACTTATGGCTGTGTTGGGTCTTCGTTTCTGTGCGAGGGCTTTCTCTAGTTGCGGCAAGTGGGGGCCACTCTTCATTGCGGTGCATGGGCCTCTCACTATCGCGGCCTCTCTTGTTGCAGAGCACAGGCTCCAGACGCGCAGGCTCAGTAATTGTGGCTCATGGGCCTAGTTGCTCCGCGGCATGTGGGATCTTCCCAGACCAGGGCTCGAACCCGTGTCCCCTGCATTGGCAGGCAGATTCTCAACCACTGCACCACCAGGAAAGCCCCAAGCAGGAGTTTTAAAGACAAGGAAGTCAGGAGGATGAGCTCCTGTAGCCTTGAAGGCACAGCTTCCATGAGTTCTACAGCTGCAAGGAAATGCATTCTGCTGACAACAACATGAACTTGGGAAAGGACCTGGAGCCTCAGATGAGACGACAGCCCCGGCTGACACCAGGATTTCAGCCTGTGAGACTGAGCAGAGAGCCCAGTTGTGCTGGGCCTGAACTTCCGACACACAACAATTGTGAGACAACAAGCCACTCAATTAGTGATGGTTCGTGACGCAGCAACAGGCAACAAATACACTGTTAAAGAGTTTAGGTGAAAGAATCAGAGGCTTGGATTAGGGTAGTGACAGTGGGGATGGTGTGAAGAGGGTGGGCTTGAGAGTGTTTAGAGGTTCAAATCGCCAGATGGATTAGATATGAGAGCGAGGCAGTGGGACGTCTGGAAAGACTCCTAGGTTTCTGGCTTGAGCAATTGAGAGGCGGGCCTGCAGGAGGACGAGACCAGAGGGACAGCCTAGGTGTCCCTTCAGGCATCTAAGAGAGCTTGCCGAGCAGGCTGCTGGGCCCGGGGAAGGTGAGGGCTGGAGATGAGGCAACGTGGGCAGTCGCTGGTGTGAGACAGAGGCTAGCGCCAGGGGAATGAGGAGATGGGCCCAGGATGGAGCCTTGGGGATTTGACTCTGAAAGTGCCTGGAAGGGCTGATGGTGGAGGCATGGGTGGTGTCCCGAAAGTTGGGGAAGGGAAACGCCTCAGGGTGAGGGTCAGGGGCTTAGGCTACACGTGACACGGGCCACCAAGGCCTGCCATCATGACCTTTTCATGACCTTTGCACTCTGTCTTCTCCCCTTCCCCGTTACCACTGGACAACTCCAGCCCAGGACTCCTGGCCCTCCCCCGACCTCCTTCATCAGCCTCATCCCCCTCACCGGCCTCCCTGACTCCAGTCCCTACCAATTCTCCGGGGTCCTTCTTATACACTCATGTCTGAGATCACGTCCCTGCTTGGGACTCCCTGGGCTCCCAGGGCAGCTCTGGGAGGGCAGGAACCAAGTCTGACTCACCTGCTACTGGGCCCTATGTGGGTGCTGGTGACAGCGTTGCAGATATTACTGTGGCTTTTGTGATATTTCTGTAGTCTGCAGCCTGCAACCATACTGAAAGGAAAGATCATTTAAGATAGAAGTTTGTGAGAGTGAAGATGTGATTTTTTCCCCACTCAAGTCCACAGACCTCCTGAATCCTAACTACCAACCCCAAGATGAAGGGTTGGAGCTCCATCCCTAACGAGGCATGAATTGGTGCATCGCCAAGAAGGAAGACAATGTCAGCAAGCAGTGGCAGCAGATTCAGCAGGGCCACTTTGAGTGCAGGAGGACAGATTGGGCTGAAGCAGGAAGACAAGTTCATTGACAGCCAGCCCGCCTGCAGGAAGAGTCAGCGTGGGAGGGCCTGGGCTGAGTTTGAGGGTCAGAGGGCACCCCATGAGGGACCCCAGGCAGGTCCCACCTCTCTGGGCCTTCGTCCCCCATCTGTGTGATGAACAGGTTGGTCCCCAGGCCTCTCAGGGCCAACAGTTCATCTCTGGTAAGGAGGGCCCTGACAACCAACGTGCCATCCAAATGCCCCCCTTGGTTAAGCAAGGGCTCATCGTGAACCTGCCCTCAGACCCACGGATAAGCAAGAACAGAAATGCCTCTCAACTGGCTCTGGTGGGAAGGGGAGGGTATTGGCTCCTCTACCTGGAAGGCTGGGCTTCCCTTTCCATCCCTCAGCCCTGCTCTCCTCTATATGGGCTCCGTTCTCCGCCCCTCCTGCTGCCCGGGTGGCTGTCAGAAGCTCTCCTCAGGCAGCCCCACTGCGAAGACAACCCAAGTCGTGGGATTGGCTCCGACTCCGATTGGACCAGCCCTGGACCAATCACTGCAGCCGGGGAGATGCTGTTTTCTGACAGGCAGGCCAGGTCAAGTGCTCACCCCACATGGACTGAAACGGGGGCTGAGTGGGCCCCAGAGGAAATTCTAGGACCGTGGTAAGAAGAGGATGGAATGGATAGATGCTTCACCTACAAAAGTAGCAAAAGCCACTGCAAGGGGTTGAACAGTGGCCCCTCAGTGCCCCCACCCCAAGTTATGTCCATCCAGAACCTGTGAATGTGAGTGACTTTATGGGAAAAAGTCTTTGCAGATGTAATGAAGTTAAGGCTCTTGAGATGAGAGCATCCTGGGTTTAGGGTGGGCCCTGAATCCAATGTCAAGTGCCCTTATAATAGGGAGGTAGAGAGAGATTTGAGCCACAGAGACGCAGAGGGGTGGAAGCCATGTGACAACGGAGGCAGAGACTAGAGTGACACAGCCCCAAGCCACGGACTCCCTGGAGCCACCAGGAGCTGGAGGAGGCAGGAGGGATTCCTCCCTTCAGAGGCAGCGCGACCCTGGTGACAGCTTGATTTCTGATTTCTGGCCTCTGGAACCATGAGGGAATACATTTCTGTTGTAAACCACCCAGTTTGCGGTCATTTGTGATGGCAGGCACAGGAAACTAACACACCCACCCCAGTCTCATCGTGAAGCACCTTGTAACCCCAAGGGTTGAGAGTCTACACGGGGGCTGGGCCTCAAACATGCCCAAACTTTCTCTCTGATCCAGCCCCTTACCTGTCGCTCTCAGGATGTACCACTGTCCCCAACACTCCCATCAGAAAAGGACAGCAGTGGATGTGAACAGCTGTTGGGCTCTAAACATTCTGCAATGAGCCTTCGCAAAGTAGGTGTTAGATAAATATATCAATATGACGAAGTGAGGAATTCCCTGGCAGTCCAGTGGTTAGGACTCGGCGCTTTCACTGCCAAGGGCTGGGGTTCGATCCCTGGTTGGGGAACTAAGACCCCACAAGCCACCCAGAGTGGCCAAAAACAAAAAAACAAACCAAAAAACCCCACTGAAGTGAGATCTAAGTATACAAATACAATCACTGCCTTCTCCTCAAGGCTCAGGGGCACAAATCCCAGCTGTGCTGCACCCTGGCCTTGTGAATAAGCCACTTGGCATCTATGAGCCTCAGTTTTCTCACCTGCAAAATGGGGATGATGAAATTGCAGTCCTGGGACTTCACTGGTCGTCCAGTGGTAAATAATCTGCCTTCCAATGCAGGGGACGCGTGTTCGATCCCTAGTCGGGGAACTAAGATCCTCCAGTGCTGCGGAGCAACTAAGCCCCCGCGCCACAACTACAGAGCCCATGCACCCTGAAGCCTGCTCGCCACAACTAGAGAGAGAAAACCCGCACGCCACAACTAGAGAGAAGCCCACACACTGCAACAAAGGGCCCACGCGCTGCAACAAAAAGATCCCGCATGCCACAGAGAAGCCCCAACACAGCAAAAAATAAAAATAAATAAATTAATTAAATACATTTTTTTTAAAAAGAAAGAAATTGCAATCCTGCAGTTAGAGTGGGGGTTAAATGAGCTGGATACAATGATCTCGGCCCATTGCTGGGTGTTTAAGAAGAGCTGTCAGGACTTCCCTGGTGGTGTAGTGGTTAAGAATCTGCCTGCCAATGCAGGGGACATGGGTTCGAGCCCTGGTCCGGGAAGATCCCACATGCCATGGAGCAACTAAGCCTGTGAGCCACAAGTACTGAGCCTGCGCTCTAGAGCCCACGAGCCACAACTACTGAGCCCACGTGCCACAACTACTGAAGCCCGTGCGGCTACAGCCTGTGCTCCGCAACCAGGAAAGCCATTACAATGAGAAGCCCGCACACCGCAACGAAGAGTAGCCCCTGCTCGCCCCAACTAGAGAAAGCCCGCGTGCAGCAGCGAAGACCCAATGCAGCCAAAAATTAAATAAATGAATAAATAAATAAATTTATTAAAAAAAAAAAAAAGAAGAGCTGTCTCCCTTCTCCTTCCCCCACCCCCGTTCCCGCCCCCGAGTGGACCACAACCCATGCTGGGGTATGGGAGGACAGCACCATTTTCAGGCATTTGTTGGCCTCAGTCACTCTTGCTTTTGGAGGCTCTGCTCACATCATCCCAAACATGAATGTACCCTTATAAAATGTAATTTTTTTTCCAAAATAGATTCTGAAAGGGTTTTTATAATTTTGCTCTTGAACTGACTTGGCTCCTTGACTCTGCCTTTGATGACCTTAGAGCAGATACCTAACCTCTCTGGGCCTTAGCTGGCTCATCTGTGCAAGAGCGATAATGATGTGTTCCTAAGTCACGGGGTCCAATGTCAACATTTGTAAAGTCATAAGACAGAGCCCGACACATAGCAAGTCCTGCAGGTACGTCTGCTAAATAAGATAAAATGCCAGTAACTCTTCATTTCTGATTTCTTATCAATGACCCCAAATTCTCAGAATTCTCACTACTTGAGAGTTCTCCACTGTGGTGAAACTTTCATAATTACCACATTGAAAATAATGATGACATAATGTCACATCCTGTAGGTATTTAGTGAAGCACCTTTTTAATTTCGTCATTTTATTTTTGCATTTTGCAGTAGTACACAATGTTGGTTGCTAATACAATTTCTATCGCCCCAAGGGGACAAAGGCTGTGTGTTCATGGGCAAGGAAAACAACTTCCAGCAGGAACTCTGAGAGCAGGAGGCTGGAAGAGCCGGGAAAAGGAGGGCAGGCTCTCCAGCTCTCTGCCGGGCTCACCCGACCTGTCCTCGCATCATGTCTGGGCTGGACAGGCCCGAGGGGACATACAGTTCAACCTCCTCATTGACAAATGTGAGGCCCGGGGCTCTGGAGCAGAAGGGACTTGCCCAGGTTCAAACTGTATGGTCCCAGGTCTCCCTCCGATCATTAAATTTCTTTCCCTATTTCAACCCCTCCCACATTTAGCACAGCACCCCCTCCTCCTTATCCCGGGGTATAATTGTTCTTCCCAGGAACAGCCTGCTGCCCTGCAGCTCCATGAAGAAGGGCTTCTCCTTTCAAAACTTGTCATCCCACGTCTGTTCTCCAATGGGCCTTCCCTCCTGAAACCAGAAAAAGGACGAGCTAATGCCAGATGGTGTGTGGGTGGCTGTCTCTTCCTTCCTGGCTCTGGGGTTCGAATCTGGCCTCCAGGTTTAACTTGCTGTGTGATTTTTGAGTGTGACTCAGCCTCTCTGGTTTTTGCTTGTCTCACCTAACACAGAAGACGACACCAGTTGCCTTCTGGGGCTCAGGATTATTCTTGTCCACATTCGTGAATCTTCTGGCATAAAGCAGTTCCTCAGGAAACGTTAGTTATGTATCTCCCCAGCCCCCAACCCCATCAGGCACTTCCTCTTTCAAAACCTCTGAATCCTTTCTTCTCCCCAGTGTGTCAGTGTCTAATAATAATTTTAAGGTTATCCCCTCTGGGGAAATTTTAGCAGAGATCTATTAAAAAATAAAGTAGAGGGCTAAAGGTAGAGTTTCTGCCAACAGCTGAGGATGAGAAGATATTTCGTGTGTCAGGCGGACGGTGGAAAGGGTCAGAGGAGGGGAGAATGAAGGCTGTTGAACCTTTCCAGGTGGCTCCTCGGCCTTGGTAGCACGTGAGAAGCACCCAGTGTTGGAGAAGCTGTTGCAGTCTTGAGTTGGGGGCGGTTGGATTTAATTTTCCAGATGAAAACGAAGGCTGAGGAACAGGGATTCCAAGAACCTGAGTCACAAGAAGGGGGTAAGTCAGGCTGGGAAGCTGCTGACGACACATTCACGTGACCGCAAAAAAATGTCAACAGATTATCGGGGTGGATGAGGAAGCCTTTGAACCTGCCCCTTGGACCTTCTGCTCATCCACCCCAGGTGAGGCTATTTACTCCTGACCTACTCCCAGAAATTGTCTTTTCTAAGGCCAGGTGGGTTCTCGGAGATCACCCAGCCCCACGTGCCATTCTGTGGACAGTAAACAATGCTCAGAGAAGAGGAGGTTGGCAGCCACGCACTCGTATCGGAACTGGCGGCTTCTCTGACCAGTCCCTGGGAGAAGAGCTCTCTGGCAGCATTTGTTTCTAACACTGACTGGCTCTTTGAATGAGATCAGCCCCGAAGCATGGTGTCCAGGTCTACAGGGCAAGGATGTCGGGGAATGAAGCAACAGACCTATTAAAGCAGATGGGTTGTGGTTGATTTTTCTTTTCGCTGAACTTTGCCTTATTGCTGCTGCTCTAGGGCTGTTTGCAAAATAAACCTTGGGGAAAGAATCGCTGGAGTGGAGAGCTTACATGATTCCCTTCATCTCAGGTTTGCCCATTGTCTTGGTTTTCTGTTGTTGCCAATAACAAACTAACGAAGTAAGCACCTTAAAACAACACAAATTTATTATCTTATAGTTCTACGGGTTAGAAATACAACTGGAGGAGGTGGGGGTGGGTGACACTCACCGGGTTAAAATCAAGGCGCAGGCAGGGCTGTGTTCCTTTCTGGAGGCTCTAGGAGGGAACCTGTTTCCTAGCCTTTTCCAGCTTCTAGAAGCTGCCTGCATCCCTTGACTTGTGGCCCCTTCCTTAACCTTTAAGACCAGCGGAGTTGCATTTATCTGATCATTCTCCTGCTGTCACGTCTCTTTGACTACGGCCAGGAAATCTCCAATTTTAAGAATGTATGTGATTACACTGGGCAAACATGGATAATTCAGGATACTGTCTCCATCTCAATATCTTTAATCTAATCACATCTGCGAAGGCTCTTTTACCATGTAAGGTAATATATATTCACAGATCCCAGGGATTGGGGTTGGACATCTTTGGGGGCCATTGTTCTGCCTACGTATTCTTTTCTTCCCCTCAGTGGTCTCTCTAAAAAAATACATTTCACTTCTTTGCAGAAAAGAACATTTTCACTGTCATGGGGAATATGGTTAAACCAGATTTTTTTCAAGGATTTTAAATCTTTTTATTTTTAATTCTATTTTACATTCTGCATATATATACAGAAAAGTGCATAACTCAAAAAGTTACAGTCTGATTTTTAGAAACTGACCACACCAATGTAAATCAGCACTCAGATCAAGAAACAGAACGTGCCCTGGGACCCCAGAAGCCCTGCTCATGCCCACTTCAAGTCCAAAATATTATTCAACATTTGTTGACATTAAAAAATTTCCTGGGACTTCCCTGGTGGTCCAGTGTTTAAAAATCCGCCTTCCAATGCAGGGGACGCGGGTTCGATCCCTGGTCGGGGAACTAAGATCCCAAATGCCGCAGGGCGACTAAGCCTGTGCGCCGCAACTACTGAGCCCACACGCTCTGGAGCCCTCGCACCATAACTGGAGAGCCTGCATGCCACAACGAAAGATCCCGAGTGCTGCAGCTAAGACCCGACACAGCCAAATAAATAAATAAATAAATAAATATTAAAAAAAATTTCCGATGTGGGCAATACTTGGAGTATGATTGAATAAAAAGGAAAGAGCCCAAGTGCTGTTCATTTATTCATTCAACGAATATTTTCTGGCACCTGTCCTGGGCTGGATGCCAGGGAAAATGGGATGAGCTGATTCGATGAGGGTCCTCTGGCACAGAATCTATGGAGGTAACTGTGTGTGTGTGTGTGTGTGTGTGTGTGTGTTGGGGGGTGTGGGGAGGGAGTTTGTGAAAGACATAAGAATACAAATGCATTGACCAGCCCTAACCAGAAGGCTTCCCAGGGAAAGTGGGTCCCGAAGATGAACACAGCTGAGGAGAAGAAAGGATTTCCAGCAAGGGGGAGAGCACAAGCAAAGGGGTGGCAGTGGGGCAGGCAGGGTCATGGTGCAGTTTGGGGAAACAAAGAGAGAGATGACCCCTGGACTTGCCAGCCTCTGGGCCCTTGCTCAGTCATTCCCATTTCCCATTTTACCAGCCCAAATCCCAGCGGTCCAGACTCAGAACCAGAGGCCAGAGCCCTCAGGCCAGTGTCTTCATTTCACAGATGCAGAAGCAGGCCCAGAGGAGAACATACATGCACGGCTGGTCATTGGCTTCATTACTTCTCTCACTCCACACTTCTCTACAGAGCCTCCCAACCCCTCCCCTCCCCTGTGCCTGGTGCTGGGGACACAGAGGTGTCAGGCTCCGACCCTGCCCTGAGGCACGCAAGGCCTGGTGGCACAAAACAAACCATGAGGCCTGAAGCACGTTCCAGACCACCCATTTCTTCCTCCAGGGCGGTTGCCATACCCCACGGTCCCTTACTGCCTATTCCACTTCCCTGCTTCCCTATCAGGCCTCTCATTCATTCTTCATTTGCACATCCCACATGTATTTATTGGGCATCTACTTCGTGCTGGGCAATGTTCCAGGCACCGGGACTACAGCTGTGCAGAAGACAGACCCCTTCCTCAGTGGGGAAGTCAGACAATGAACAGAACACATAGCTATATAATGGGATGTCAGCGGAGGTAAGTGCCGTGCTGTGAAGAAAAAGAAAGCACGGTAAAGGGCTAGAGGTGGTCAGGGCAGGCTCTTAGAGGAGGTGACTCTGGGACCCAAAGGAAATGAGGAAGCATGTGTTACAAGGATGGGGGAGGAGGGAAGGGGGTGGGGCCTGGAGGCAGGCCCCTCCTTGATGGGTCTGTGGACGGAGGCTAGCGTGACTGCAGGGGGATGTCCTTGGCCATTTAGCAAGTTGGGAAATCTCAGCACTCTCCCTCCATCTGCATCTCCAGGTCCTTAGAAATGGGCCACGGGGGCTGAGGTCTGGGAAGGGCCTCTAGCTGCCTCTCACCTAGATCTTCCTCTCTCAGTGGAGGCCAGAACGCGGACGGATGCCCACTGGACCTTGGCCTTCATCAGGAGCATGTGCCCAGCTGCCCTCATAGCTCTCCACCCCTCAACACCCTCATACCTAGTTAACACTCAGAGCGAGACCCCATCGTACAGCTGAGGAAACAGGCTCAGAGCCTTTCTCAACGCCCTGCACTGCGCCAGGTGGAGGAGTCTGGGGGCAGGAAGGGCTCTGCCACCGTCCCCCCATGAGACCTCTTTATGGGGGAGGGTGACCTCTTTCTGGGTTCCGAAGAGGAAGTTCCCAGGGGAAACCGGTCCTGACAACTTGACTGAGGAGAAAATGAGGGTGGCAATGGGGAGGGCAGGAGACAAAGTCAGTCTCTCGCGGGGCGAGGCAGGGCGGGGGGGAGGTGGGGCACGGCCCGGAAGGGGCGATGGGAGGGGCTCAGAGACGCCAAACTGCCCGAGGGGGTGCAGGGGCCGAGGTCGGTCTTGGGGTGGGCCTTGGGGGGAGGGTCTGGAGTAAGTGGGCGCAGGGGTGGAGGGGCCGGCGAAGGTCGAGGCGGAATCCCGAGAGCCGTTTGAGGAAGAGCTTGGCCGGAGTCGGAGGTCACCGGAGGCTAGACGCTTGGGGTGGGCGGGGCCGGACCGGACCGGGCGTTGGAGGGTGGGGAAGGGAGCCAGCCCGGTAGGTCCGGGGCCGGAGGTCAGAGGAGGGCGGCCCGGGGCGTGGCCTGGGGCGGGTATGGGGTGAGGCCTGGCGTGCCAGGGGCGGGGTCTGGCTGATCGGGGGCGGGGCCTGGAGCCGGTGGCGGGACCTGGATGGCTGGGGTGTGGCTTGAGGGCGGGCAGGGGCGGGGTGGGCAGCTACCGGGGGCGGGGTCCGGATGGCCTGGGGGCGGGGCCGGGCGAGGCCGGGCGGGGCAGGCGGCGGCCTGGAGGCGGGCGGGCGGTGTTGGCGACGCGGAGGTGCGCTCGCCTCACTGGACTCGGCAGGAGGCGGCGGCGGCGACGCGCACAAAGGCGGATTGTGGCTTCACTGGTGCTCGCGGCGGGCGGCGCCGGGGCGGGGGCGGCGGGGCGCGCCAGGGGCCCCCGCGGGCGCGGCGCGGGCGATGAGCCGGGGCCCGGCATGGCCTCCGCGCGGCCGCCGGGCCGGGCCTGCGCCTCGGCGCCCGCGCCTGCGGGGCTCCGGGCCGGGCCGCCCGCCCTCCCCTCCGCCGCCGCCGCCGCCGCCTCCCCGGAGCCTGCGGGCGGCGCGGAGGCCGAGGAGCGCTCGCTGCAGCACATGCTGCGCGCCATAGCCGAGGAGCGCGGCCGCCTCAGCCTGCGCCGCGAGGTCTGCGGCCTCGGTGAGTGGGGTCGGCCGGGGTCGAGGCCGGGGCCGCCGCGTCGTCGGGGTGTGCGCGCCTCTGGGTGTCTCTGCGTGTGTCTCTGTCTCTGCGTGTGTCTCTGGGGCTCCCTGCGTGTCGCATCCCCCTCACGCCCCCGGCTCCCCGCGGCCGGCTGTTTCCTGTGCCTCCGCGTCTCCGTCTCTGATTTTGGTCCCAAGAGCGGTCCGGCACGCTCGCGTCCCTGTTTGTCTGTCTCCCGGGTCACTCGGCGTCTCCCTCTGTCTGTCCATCCGGGCGTCTGCCCGTCTCCCTCCTTCCCCTCCGTGGCTCCGCCAGGCCTCTTCCTTCTCCAGGAAGCCCTCCCCGGGGCCTCAGTGCCGCTGCAGGGAGTGCGGGCGCTGGCTCTGGGGAGACCCGGAGCCCGACATGGCAGGGCCGGGGCCCCGTGGGCTCCGGGCAGACCTCCCTGCCAGCTGCCCCGGCCACCGTCCCAGCTCGCCGGGAGGGCAGGTCTCCGGCGTCCCAAAGCCTTTGTCTTCCCGCACCGTTCTCTTTGCACATTGGCTCTAACTGGGGACCTGTTGGACCGTCGCCCCCTGAACCCACCCGCTTGGCAGCGGGAGCGGGGCCGGCCGCCTCTCTGGGTGTGACGCTGGTCTACGGAGGCCCTAAGTCCTAGATGGGCCGGTGACGTGGGGTGGAGGTGCCCCGTGTGGTCTGCGAGAGCCTGGGGCTCCAGGTGTAGGTGGGGTCTCCCGGCGTGGCTGGGCGTGAAGTGATGGCTACTGACGGATCGTGTTCAGACTAAAGCCCGAGGAGGCCGTTTTCTCTGTGAAAAGACCCCTCCCTTCTTCCTGCGGGAATGACTTCATACCACGTTCTCAGCCACCCCCCATCCCCACCCTCATCCCCAGTCTGGGCTGGGGCTGTCTGAGGGGGCGACAGCATTTTGTGGAGAAGGGAATGTCAACGCTGGAGATTCTGCCAGACCCACTACCCTTCATTCACCATTGGGGAAACTGAGTCCCAAAGAGCCAGCGCATCCCCACCTAAGGTCACAAGGCATTCCAGGCCCCTCAGCAGGCCACACCCTGGAGGCTGGAAGACGAGAGGAAATAAATTTGCGTCCTCCTTTTTGCAGGAGGCAGACTTGGTACAAGACACTTCCCCTCAGCAGGTCTCAGCCCAGCCTGCCCTGGAACGAAGCTTTCCTCAAGCACGGGGGTGGGGGCGTCTGCAGGCCGGGATGGACGAGGACAGAGGTTCTCTGGTCTCTTCTGAAAAGGTGTCACTAATTAGTTTCGAGCAGAAATGGAAGGGTCCTCATTCGTTCATTCAGCACATGTTCATGCCCGCCTGGCAGGCCGCCTGTCACCTGGCACAGAGTGTCTGAGAGGGGAGGGGTCGGAGGGACCATTGCTCAGGCCCCTCAGCCCTGTTGGCTCAGCAGCTCCGGGCACCCCTCCTCACTCCCCTGTCAACACGGTCCTACTGTCCTCTGAGCATCTCTCTGCCCTGTTAGACAGTCCCTGCCCCCAGGAGCCTGCAGTGCCACCCCCTAAGAACAATAATTTGCTGTAGCACCTGGCATTTCCTGAGCACTCAGTACGTGCCAGGTGCTTTATGCAGGCTCTGTCAATTTGATACTGACCTTGCCAGATACAGGAACGTTATCTCCACTTCACCGATGAGGAGCCTGAAGTCAGAGGGGCAAGAGACTAGCCCAGGGACAGCCTGCGAGGAAGCTGTATAGCTGGGATTGACCCCTGGTCAGTGTGACCCCAGTGCCTGTCCCCCCGGATGTCCCAACCAGGCCTTGCTGCACCTACTGCGCTGCATCTGGGGAGGGGACCTGCCCATAGTAGGCCAAGGGCACAGCCTGGTGGTTGCACTATTGCTGTGTCTCCCCTCCTGCCTCTAGTTCCCCCTCACACACGAGCTCTTCCCATCTTACCACCCCCAGCCCCTCAGGACTCAGTCCCTGTAGTGCTCTGATGCGCTGCACTTTTGTTTCTGCTCTTTTCTGCGCCTGGAAAGCTACCTCCTACTTAACCTGCCCTGCAAACACGTGCAGGTCTCCCTTCAGGCCTCAGAGCTCATGCTGCCCCCCGGGGACCCTTCCTCCACACCCTGTCCTGCTGCCTGTGCTCTCTTTGTACTGTGTTCGCGTCCGGTGGATGAACGGACTACTGTGGCACTGATGGTCTGTGTGGCTGTCTCCCCAGTTAGCAGGTGACCCCCGCCCCCAGGGCATTGCCCAAGTCTGAGTCTCCTCAGTGCCCAGCACGGGGCCCATGCAGAGCAGAGCCCCAGGGCACACTCAGCAGATGAATGAGAGGATTACTTTCTGGCCTGGGGAAGGAAGGGTGTGGATGGGCAAGGAAGTTGGAAACCTAAAGTCTTAGAAGGGCTCACGTTGCCCGTCTCTCTCATTTTTCAGATGAGAAATGTGTTCAGAGAGGGGCAAGCTAAACAGTGACTTCACGCCCAAAGTAGAGTTAGGACAGAATGACTGGCCCGAGCGCCCAGGCGTGAACCCAGAACGCCCTCCCCAAAGCACTTGTACCCTGTTACCCGCTCATCTCCACTTTGCAGCTGGGACAACCTGTTACATTTATGAATTAACTTAAACCTCCCAGATTTTTGTTGTTGTTGTTTAATTAAAGCTTAGGTTGTTCAGAACTAACCTCAGGTTGTTTTGAAGGTATAAGGGAGCCTCTGGGGGAGACGCTTGACCCTGGACAATCTGTTGTCATTTCTTTTATTTATTTGGCTGTGCCGGGTCTTAGCTGCAGCATGTGGGATCTAGTTCCCTGACCAGGAATTGAACCCGGGCCCTCTGCATTGGGAGCACAGAGTCTTAGCCACTGGACCGCCAGGGAAGTCCCTCTTTATTTAAAAAATAAATTTATTTATTTATGTATTTATTTTTGGCTGCGTTGGGTCTTCGTTGCTGTGCGCGGGCTTTCTCTAGTTGCGGCGAGCGGGGGCTACTCTTGGTTGCAGTGCGCGGGCTTCTCACTGCGGTGGCTTCTCTTGTTGTGGAGCACGGGCTCTAGGCACGCGGGCTTCAGTAGTTGTGGCTTGCAGGCTCTAGAGCGCAGGCTCAGTAGTTGTGGCGCATGGGCTTAGTTGCTCCGTGGCATGTGGGATCTTCCCGGACCAGGGCTCGAGCCCGTGTCCCCTGCATTGGCAGGCAGATTCTTAACCACTGTGCCACCAGGGAAGTCCCTCTGTTATCATTTGAGTCACAGTGTCTGTCTATGAGATGGGAGAAAGCGACTACCTGCCTCTCCCTGCCCGCATTGTCTCTTGGTTGCATGATGAAAAGTACCTTGGAGATCCAGACCTGATTTTTGAATCTTGTCTACTGTGGCCTCTGCAGTAGAAGCATTTTTTTGAGGACTTGCTCCGTGCCAGGTGGGGGGATCAGCCTTGATCCGTGCTGCCTGGGGTGTGGGTGCCGTTGAGTGGGGAGAGAGAGCCAGATAAACAGGTGACTTGGCTGAAGTAAAAATCCTGCTGGAAGCAGCCAGGGCTGTGGCCACTCTGAGCAGGATTTTGGTGTTTTATCCACAGGAAACTGCCTGTGATTCCAGGTAACAGGTGAGCCAGGCTGATGGCTGAGGCGGCCTGTGCGGGGCTCCAGAATCTCTGAGTTGGGAAGAATCAGGTGGTCCAATGCCCAGATGTTGTGTGATGCAGACGTCTGGACCAAAGGTGGAGATAGCCTCACACTTCCTCCTGGGGCTCGGGCCTCCTAATGGGCCCTGGACGCCAGCGCACGCGTGCTGTGTGGGCAGGCTCCCTTCAACGGGCAGCACGCCCCTGGCGTTTGGTCAGGTCACGTGGACACGACCCGGGTCTGAGTGGCGGAGGGGCGCTGTGAGTGGAGGGACCTTCCCTCTGCTGCTTGTATTGGGCCCTGCCTAGGCTGAGCGTTTTATTTTATTTTATTTTTTCAATTTATTTTACTTTATTGTTTTTTCCGCTGGCCGCGGCTGGCTTGCAGGATCTTAGTTCCCCAACCAGGGGTTGAACCCGTGCCCTTGGCAGTGAAAGCGCAAAGTCCTAACCACTGGCCTGCCAGGGCAGTCCCCAAGGCTGAGCATTTTAGAGCTGTTTATTCTTGGGCTCTCGCCCCCGTTTAGGTGGCCTAGGGAATTTTCTCTCTCTTTGGAGTGCTGTGGGACAAAAGGAGTGTTTCACATTCACCATTTCCTTTTATCGTCAAAATAATCCTCTAAGGTAGGTATCATTAAACCGTTCTCTTTGTCCTGGTGAAGAAGCACAGGTTTAGAGGTGAAGTAGCATGCCCCCAGTCCCATGGCCAGTAAGTGGCAGAATCTGTTTGAGCTCTTAGCAGGGGTGAAGCCCTCACACCCGTCCTCGGGTGCGTGTGGCCTGGCCACCATAGGTGTGCTCAGCTGCCTGGCACGAGGTGGGCTGAGGAAGGGCCCAGGTCGAGGTGTGAGAGGGGGCTAGAGTGGGCAGGACTTGCCTGGAGGAGCGGGGAGGCTTGAAGCCTGGCTGTGGGAGTTGAGGCTGGAGCGGTGTTTGGGGCTCTGAATGCCCAGCTGGGACTTTGGTGTTCGCTTGGCCTGGCCTTTGGCAGCTTGGCGGGTGTTTGACTCATGGACCGGCCGGCACTGGAGAGGCCGTTAGCACGAGCGATGCTGCTCACGTGCCATGTGCCAGCCCCACTGGACCTGCAGCAGCACCTCCTATGGAGGCAGGTTCCGTTATCAGCCCATTTTGCAGATGAGGAAGCCAAGCTTCAGAGGGGAAAGTGACTCACCCAAGGTCATGTAGCTGGGAGGTAGCAGAACTGGGGTTCCTGGGGTTCCAGCCGAGGCATGTCAGGTGCCAGTAGCCATCCTGCAGAGAGTTCTGGAATGAGCCAGAGGAGTACGGGGGAGACTGCCTTCCTGTGAGCCTCGCCTCTGTGCTGAACACCTACACGTGCGAGGCACCTGACACCACCCTGTGAATCGGAAAGGGGACCTTGCATGCTCGGCCCAGCCCTCTGTCTTGCTCGGTGCAGTGTAGCTGGGCGCAGTGGTGGGCGGGGGATGTTCATGGGAGGTGTGGCTGGAAGGGAAGACCGGGGGCCTAAGCACGCCATGCCACCGTTTGGGGCTTCTGGGTCCTCATCTGTAAAGTGGAGACAGCAGAGTCTGTAGGGTCATGGAAATTGTCTGAGAAGTGACAGGCACAGCCTCATGCCGCCCCGTGAGGACTGCAGGAGACGCGGCAGGAACAGACCCAGCACAAGCCCTGGCACGGCGTTGACCCTCTATGCTGTTGTTGTTGTAAAGGACACAAACATCTGGCCCCGTGCCTGCACGTGGAATCAGGGCTGGATTCAAGCTCTGAAGTTCAGACTGCTTTGCAGTGGCTGGGGCCAGTTTCTCTGGGTTCCCCGGGGGCCCCGGGCCCTCTGTCCCCAAGGCAGGCAGAGCTAGTTCTGGGGCAGTGCAGCGGGGAGGAAGTGTGGCCGTTTAGAGTGGCAGTGGTGTCTCTTTCGGTTCCTGCGCCTATTTTTAAGGCCTGTGGGTTCCGGCCTCTATCCGTTTCTGGGGCTGGAGCAGCCCGGGCCGCTGCCGGTGTGGTCCTCTCCCAAGGCAGGGACTCTGCATCCTTCCAGAGAACGCTGAGGACTCTGGACCTCGCACTCTAAGGAGACTGAGGGTCATGGCTGCAGGGATTCTTGGCAAAGCGAGAGGGCCATCAGCTGTGTTGGCACCCTCGCCCCTCCCCTGGCCTGGGCGCCAGTGCCTGCTCTGCCCCTTCCCTGAGGCCTTGCACAAGCCGTGCCCCCTCCTTGCAGCGTTGGCTCCTTATTTACATCTGCCTCCTTCACTGGGCCGGGCGGCCTCAGGAATACCAGCCAGGCCATGAGACCACTGCAGAGAAGCCCCGAGCGGGACTCTTGTTAAAAAAACAGCGTCAAAGTTCCCAGACAAAATTTTTCCAATTAGAAAATGTTACATGTACAATACGGAAACTGGAAAATATAAGAGAATGGAAAAAAATTACTCATCGTTCCAATCATGCAGTCACACTATTAACTTTGCAACATCTTGCTTTCCAATCTTTTTAAAGCCCCTTTAAAGAATACTTGATATTCTATGCATAAAGTTTCTTAATCATGCTTTCTCACTTAAAATTCCTAAAACATTTTCCGTGTTGTTCAAACTCTAAACATTATTTAAATGATACAGGATAGTTGAGTGGATGTGCCATAATTTACTTAATTGGTTTTGTCTTGTGGGAAACTTAGCTTGGATCCTGTTTTTCACTCTTATAAATAGCTTGCAACAGGCCTCTTCATTTGTGCGAAGCTTTCTGCATTTGGATGACTTCTTTCGGCTGCCAACCTGGGAGGCCATTTCTTAGAGGCTGCTGTCTGACCCCCAAGGCAGGACTAGGGCCATAGGTGGATGTGGCGGGTGGCAGACAGATGTTTACCAAACTCATAGAGAACTTTGTTATTTATTTATTTATTTGTTTATTTATTTTAATTTTTGGCCATGTCGGGTCTTAGTTGCAACATGCAGGATCCTCCGCTGCAGCACATGGGCTTCTCTCTAGTTGCAGCGTGTGGCCTCAGTAGTTGTGGCGCGTGAGCTTAGTTGCCCCGCCCGCGGCCTGTGGGATCTTAGTTGCCTGACTGGGGATCGAACCTGCATCCCCTGCATTGGAAGGCAGATTCTTAACGACTGGACTATCATGGGAGTCCCATGGAAAACTTTCTGAATCATTGGCATTGGCACAAACAGGAAGAAAGGTGAGTGGTGGGTGACGGCTTCCTGGCACCCGGGTGTGCCAGCTGCTGAGAGAGGATCCAGCCTCAGATGGGGCTTGGGGCCGGGTGCCCGCTGGTCGGTGATTCTCCAGACCCGTCTTCTCCCTGGGATTCCAGGCTTGCCTGCTGAGCGGGGGAGGCAGGGGCCCTTTGTCCTGCAGCTGGGGACGGGGAGGCCTGGGAGCTGAGTGGACCCAGGCTGCTTCTCCCCTCCAAGACCCTCTCACTTCCAGCTCTGGGCGGCCCCTGCCCGCCCAGCCTCGGGGACAACAGACGGTGGCCCCCGGGTCAGCACGGGTGCCAGGCTGCCTGTGCCCAGGCCCTGTGGGTGCAGTGCAGGCCTTGGTCCTGGCTCTTACCCTCCGGGGGCTAGTGTGGGCGGGGAGACAGTGCTGGGTGTGACGGGCAGCCCTCCAGTCCGTCCTCTCGCGTGCTGCTGCGCGGCTTTGGGACAGGTGTTCTTCCGAGAGCGGACCTGACCTCCCTCTGCCTGACGTCGTGCCCTCCTGCCGTCGGGGCTGATCTGGCAGTTTGCTCCCCACCTCCTGGTTTTGGCTTGGGCAGCAGAACATCCTCAGGGTCACAGCCATCCTGGGGGAGCCGAGATGGACAAGAAAGATCCAGAATTCAACCAGCCTGTCGCTGTTGCTGTGCGGACAGGTGGGTGAAGCTCAGAGGGGGCCCTGGCAGACTGAGCACCAGAGCCAGAATGCCTGATGGGCCCTCCCGCCTGTTGTCTCGGTTCAGGTAAAGAGATCGAGGCCCACTGGGGGCAGGGCAGGGTGTCCTTATTTTCCGTGTGCAGTGACCGGGCTGGGGTGTGGAGGGAGAGAAGCACAAGGAGGCCCCTCAGGGCCCAGTTGGCTGCAGCAGGAGCTGAGAGGTTGTTGGTGAACCTGCAGACGAGGGGTCAGAGCGTCTGGGGGCCGAGGTAGGGACCGCCCAGCTGGGGGAGGACCCTCTGCACGGTCCAGGCCGTGCAGGATGAGCATCAGCTCACTTGGGAGGAACCACCTTTTTAATATTTACTTATTTATTTTTATTTATTTGGCTGCGCCGGGCCTCAGTTGCGGAATGTGGGATCTTTTTTAGTTGCGGCATGCGGGCTTCTTAGTTGCGGCATGCGGGATCTAGTTCCCTGACCAGGGATCGAACCCGGGTCCCCTGCATAGGGAGCGTGGAGTCTTAACCACTGGACCCCCAGGGAAGTCCCTAAAAAGGGAGTCTTGTGTCTGATGGGATACAAGACAAATACCCGGTTAGCCTGAGTCTTTTAAAGCAACGGTCCCCAACCTTTTTGGCACCAGGGACTGGTTTCATGGAAGACAGTTTTTCCATGGACCGGAGTGTGTGGGGGGGATGGTTTGGGGATGATTCAAGCACACTACATTTATTGTGCACTTTATTTCTATTATTATTACATTGTAATATATAATGAAATCATTATACAACTCACCATAATGCAGAATCAGTGGGAGCCCTGAGCTTGTTTTCACTTGCCACTCGCTGATAGGGTTTTGATATGAGTCTGCAAGCAATTGATTTATTACGGTCTCTGTGCAGTCAAACCTCCCTGCTGACGATAAGCCGTATTTGCAGCCACTCCCCGGCGCTAGCATCACTGCCTCACCTCCACCTCAGGTCACCAGGCATTAGATTCCCATAAGGAGCTCCCGACCTAGATCCCTCACATGCACAGTTCACAGTAGGGGTCGCGCTCCTACGAGAAGCTAATGCCGCCACTGATCTGACAGGAGGCAGAGCTCAGGCGATAACGCGAGCGATGGGGAGCGGCTGTAAATACAGATGGGGCTTCGCTCACTCACCTCCTGCTGTGCGGCCCGGTTCCTAACAGGCCACGGGCCTGTAGCAGTCCATGGCCCAGGGGTTGGGACCCCTGTTTTAAAGGATATGTTCTTTGCCTCCCTTGAATGACCAGTGGATACGTGAGAAGTGTCTCTTGGCAAAGTGAAAAGGAGAGGGGCTTAATTTTTAGTCCTGTAGTTGGAGGTGCTGTCGCTGTTTATCTGTAGTGTAAAAATCCTTTGGTTTGGGACGAGCTTTGAATCTTGACTGTTTACACTTGGGACAACGCTTACGACAGAACAAATGAGAAAAGCAGAGTACAAACTACCCTTTACGAGGAGCGGGTCTATCAAGATCATCAGGAAAAAGCCCGACTTTTACAAAGGGCTCTGCCGCGTCCTCACTGGTGCGCACAGCTGCTGAGCGGAATCGTGGGCGGCTCTTGTCCCTGTTTACAGAGGGGGATTGAGGCTCAGGGTGACGGGGACCTCGAGTGAGGCGGGCCTGGGCTTCTGCCTTCTCATTCTTTCTGGAACGTTGCTCACGGGCACCATTGCAGCCGCACCACCACCCAAGACCCAGTTGATTGCTCACCTTTTCTGTGCTCTCCACCCCTCTCTCGGTGTACATTTTTAGGTAACCATAGTCACTGTTGCCTCCCTCGTGCAGGCCGTAGTGACTGAGCACCCGGGGATGCAGAGCTGGACTGGGCTTGGCCCTGCGTCCTGGGGCTGAGAGCTTCCCCGGGAGATGGTAGTGGCAGGTGGGTAGAGGGTAACCGATCATGCTGCCCCCTGATCCCGCCCACACCCATCACGGACCAGCCCCCACTGCTGACTGCCCTCGGACACCCGTCTCCCCAGAGTGTGTCACCTCCAGCTCAGCCTGACCAAGACTGGGCAAGGGTCAGCCCTTCTTCACCCGCACCTCCAGGTGTGGCCGAGTTCTGTCTGCCCTGAGCCATCCCTCATCCCCACCTGGGTCACCTGTGGGCTGGACTACACCAGCCCCCGCGCCTGGTCCTCTGTCCCACCACGGCTGCCACTCCTGACTGTGTCATACTCTGCTGCTTACACCCCTAAAAACCTCTGAGGCCTACAAGTCAGAGTTCAAGATCCTCTGTGACCTGGCCCTGCTGACAGCTAAGCCCTAGCCATGCGAGTCTTCTCAGGGGGCTCCTCCACACTTTGCCACTCTGTCGCCCCGTCTCTCAGGGGAGCCTCACCTCTCAGTTCTCGGCTCAAGGGCCCGTCTGGCCCTTTCCTGACCCCTTGAGAGGATCAGCTGGGGCCCCCCCACCTTTGTTCTTGATGGCGCCTGTACCGATTTCTGCCATCAGTCCTGTGGCACTGCATAAACTCCTGTGTGTGACTTCCTCTCCCTCACCCCCTGGGGTCCCCTGCAGGGTCATTGGCACTGGCTCTGCATCCCTTGTGCCAGCTCAGGGGGGGACTGATGGTAGAGCGAGGCCCAGGGAAGGGGCTGTGAGGGGAGTGTGGGTGATGAATCGATGGGTTGGTATCTGTTGAGTGAAGAGGGTGGTCATTTCTTGGGGAGGTAGCCCTTGAGTGGGGCAGTCCTCACGGGGGGTCCTGCCTGGGCAGAGACAGAGCAGGGAAGAAGGCAGAGGAGGCTCAGAAATTAATTTTCCCTGAATGGTGTGTCACTTTGGGGAAGTCACTGCAGCTCTCTGGGCCTCCGTTCTCCTGGCAGAGTAGGACTGATTACTGCCCTGCGTCCACCTCGGGCAGAGGTCAGCCTCCAGACCTAGAGCATCAGAGAGTGTCACGGAGGCTGCCTGTGACAGGTGACGGCCCTGGGTCAAGTCCACGGGGCCTGTGGGAGTCGCTGTGGGCAGGGCCCTTCCCCCTTCCAGCTCTCAGTTTCCTCTTAGGTAAAATGGGGAGAGGAAGGTTGACATGGACCACTGTTCACAGCCCGTGGTTCTGGGATGTGTGGTCAGCAGTCCACAGGCATTACTGCCTAAAACCGAGCCACTTGAGAAAAGCAGGGCCAGTTACACTGCACCTCAGGGAGGTCAGTGCCGCTCTGTGCTCTGATTCAGGGACAAGGGAAATGAAATAGGAGGAAGCAGAAGTAGGAAGAATTGCATACGCCACCCTGCAGCCCAAAGATGGAAATAAGAACCGGTCGTCCCACCACCCAGAGCTACACCGTCACCCTCGGGGCTGTAGGTTTCATACCCGCCGAGCCCCCCGGCTCTGTCTGCAGGTCCATCCTAGCGATCCGCAGCATCTGGTGGCTGGTGCTGCCTCGGGTGGTCCCCAAGACTGCGCCCCCTGCCAGGAGGTGGGGGCCTAGCGTTCCAGCTTCCCCCGGACCCGGGGAGGAGGGAGCTGCCCCCCAGCGGGGCTCATCAGCTCTTGCTCAGCTCCTGGGAGCCCTTGTCCCGCCCCACTCCCTGTGGCAAACCCCAAGGAGTCCGCTTAGGCCGGAGCTGCTGAGCCGCGCAGGGAGCAGGGATGGGGTCATCTCAGGCCGGGCACGTGTCTGGGAGCCTCCCTGCAAGTCCGGCTGCCGCCCCGTTACTACAGGCCCAGCACTGGTCGTTCCCATAGCAGCCTGTGGTGAAGGGGGGTGTCACCCCTGCCGGCAGACGAAGAAGATGAGACTCAGAGAGGGGAAGGCCCTCGTTCAGCCTCCCAGGTAGTCAGTCTGGGTTCTGGGCCCAGCTCTCCTGGACTCGAGGCTGTGGCCTGTCCCTCTCACGCTTGGACATCCATCTCTCCAGGGAGAGGCATTTGGCGCCTTTTTATCCGTGTGGCTTCGCCCCGGTCTAGTGTATGAAGAAGAACCCCGCCCCCTGGTTGTCACAGAGAAGGAGGTCTTAGAAGAAGCGAGAATAAAGGAGGGAAATGACAGAGGAGGCAGGCTCGGGAGTGGGCCTTCCTGGGGAAGGAGCTGCGGCTGGGATTGAGCAAGGGAACCAAGACCCCAGGAGCGAGGAGAAATGAGACAAGCGGCCCCTGGGGGAGGGGTGGGATGTGTTTGGAGGGACTACGCTAGGTGACATTGAAGGGAGAACACCTGAGGGGCAGGTGTCCTTTGGGTCTGCCCAGGGGCCGGGGGGAGGGGGACTTGAATCCTAGCTTCACGCAGTGTGTCAGCAGCTTTGCATCCTGGCACATTGGAAGCGCTTGGTAAACGTCGGCCTGGAGCCCGAAGCCTGCAGGAGTAGGCGCTGGGGCACAGCGGTGAGCAAGACAGTCCCTTCCGCCTGGACTCACTGGGTGGGCTGGTCCAGCTGTGCCTGGTCCCCAGCTCTGAGCCTGGTCTGCGGGCCAGGATGGGTGCACCAACGCGGCCTGGGGTTGCTGGGTTTCAGCATCTGCTCTGGCGCAGCGGTGGGAGCGGGTGGGCTGTGAGCCTCTTGCGGTGCTGGCCAGGCTTCTGGGCTTCTGTCACGCGCCTCGTGCTGTGTGGCGCGGTGGGGTGGGGGCAGGAGGAGGTGGAACAGGGACCAGGGCAGTGATCAGGGCGGTGACCAGGTGATCGCAGCCCAGGAAGGTGGGGAGGGTGGGCGGGAGGCGGGAGCTGCGGTGGCTGGGTGGCGGCTCCTGTCGGGGCTGGGGCACCTGTGTGGGTGTCCACCGAAGATCCCTCCGGAGAACGGCACCTCGTCTTGGAGGCCTGTTTATGTGTCAGAGCAAAACAGTGAGTCAGGAGTTTGAATAAGGCCACGTCGGTGACGAGCTCCTAGGAGATGGGAATTTGAATGTGGAGCTCCTGTTTTGGCCTGATAACTGCTTAGGCAAGATCGAAGCCCTCTGGGAACAGTTGGTGGGGAGTGAAGTGGCCGCAGTCCTGTGACGGTGGCCGCAGGGCTGCAGGGGTTTGCAAGCATTGCTGTTCTGGAGAATGCAGAGGATTGCTTTTGGGAACTGTGGACCGTGGGAACTGAAGCCGCACCCTTGAAAGTGACCTTGAGGTCGGGGTCCGGGTTTGTTTCTCACTGCACCTGGGGCCTCAGGTGATGCCCGGCACAGAGCAGGCTCCGAGTGGGTGCTGAACCCGACTTGGATTCCAGTGCCAACTCCCATTGTGATCTTGCTAGGTAACCAGGACCGAGGGCCTCCTGGGGGTGACTTGAGGGCCATAAGGATTAAGGATTAAGGATTTCACAGCATGGCGCACATTGTGAGAAGGGACAGTGGCTTTGGGCTGCGTTTTAAAGCCGCTGTGGTGCTCTCTGAGTAAACTAGAAAACCGGAGTGTGTTACAGTCGCACGGTTATTTGTTCAACGTTCACTGACTCCCCGCTGTGGGCCCTGCCCTATGGTGGGTACGTGGTCACCCTGCCAGTGAGGTGCCTTGTCATGGTGGGAAGGGACACATTAGTGTGCTGGTGTGACAGGCTTAGAAGGCAGCTCAGGGCCGTGGTCTGGCTCTGCCACCTGCCAGCAGTGCGACATCAGACAAGTGAATCAAACCTTGAGCCTCGATTTCCTCATCAGTTAAATGAAGGTAGTAACGTTATCTCACAGGATCTCTGTGAAGATCAAATGAGGTAAAGTGGCTCAGGTGCGTCAGGGGAGGTGCGTGGGGCGGGTGGTGGGAACAGGCCCCAGGGACGTCATGGCCGAGCTGACTTGCACAGGCTGGGTTGGGACGGGCCTAGGGCCCCGTGGTGCGGTCCAGGAAGACTCCATGGTGAGGGGCGGGGTGGCCTGAGGATGTGCAGGGTGTTTGGTCAGGGATGAAGGGAGGGGCTGCAGCATGGGGGACCACAGTGCAGACTGGAGGGGCTGTCTGGAGGGCCTGGCTCATCTGGGGAAGGAGGCTCGACTTTTTCCTGGAGAAGAAGGGGGCCAGGCAGGTGCTGGGCTCTCCTGACCCGGCCACCTTGCGTCCTTGAGACCCCGTGCTTCCCTTAGGCTGGAGCGGAGGACCCGCCTGGCCTGTGGGATTGCTCACGTGGGGACCCGTCTGACCGGTACTTCTCCATCCAAGTGCCTCATCAGGGCAGCCCTGGGCCTCCCTGGGCAGCTTCTTTGTCTTTTGTGCCCTGAGGGAGGGTCTCCAGCCCACGAGGGGCACTGAGAGGCACGAGTTGATGAAAGGCCTATTGAGGGGCCACAGAAGCCTATTCACGCTGCCCTGGCTGCCGGGGGGCGGAAGCGGCCAAGGGCTGCCTTGGACTCTCCCCAAAGAGGCCAGTTGACCCCCAGCCTTTGGGAGGGGCCAGGCTGAGCCAGGCGGTTCTCAGGAGGTCCCTCTCGGGGCCCTTGGCCCAGGTGGCCCTTGGCCAGGCTGGGCATCGGGCATCTACAGGCCGCGGGCATCTACATACCTCTGCCCCTTCCTTCTCCCCACAGCAGAGAGACTCTGTCTCAAACCCTTCAGGGGTCCCCAGTCCTCTGAGGATAAACACAAAGCCCCCAACCCAGCCAGGAGGCCCTGTGAGGTCGCGTCCTCTCCAGCTCGGGCTCCCACGTGGCATCCTGGCTTCCGGACCCTTTCCCTATCTCGGCCTCACCGGGAGGACCTTGGATGCTGTTCCCACCCCCCCACCAGGAAACTCCCCTCCTCAGGGCACGCTCCCTGACGCCCCAGCGAGGCGCAGCGCCTGTCGTGCAGGCTCAGGGAACACAGCCTGCCCTCCCGAACCTCACGAGGCAGCCGTCCTGCTTGTCTGTGTGAGTTGTTGATAAATCCTCCTCCCCCTCAGCGCCAGGTAGGCGGGGTCCGTGCTCGATTCTGCTCCCCGTCCCACCCAGCACTGAGCACCCCGCCTTGAGTGGTGGCACTCGGGAAATGTTTGCTTCAGCTTAAGCAAGATGTGGATGGCTGGGTTCAAGTACCAGCTGCAGCCGAGGTGAGGATGGTAGGTGGTTAGCACGGTGCCTGGCACACGGTGAGCCCTCGGTGCTGTTTAGATGCACAGCATATTATTAATACACTACAAAATGTTTGAAAAACAGGAAAAAGTTGTAATTCCACCACTCTCAACACTAATCACTATGGGCGTTTGGGTTCAACTTCCTTTCAGTCTTTCTTCTTAGGCATTTTTTTAAAAAAGCAATTTCCTTCCTTCAAGCATTGTGTACAGTTTCTGTGGCCTGCTCTTCGTTTTTGCTGTTCTTTTTTTTTAGCTTTCTATCAGAAGCATTTTCCCAAGTAACTGCATTGTGATTAAAAATGTTTGTTACTCTTGGAATAGGTAAACATGGTCAGGGCACAAAATTCAGAAGGTCTGAGAAGAGTCATAGAGAAAAGGCCAAGACGCCTTTCTCCTCCCTGGCCTCTCTCCAGAGGCCGTGATAACACTGGCAATGATGTAAATAACACTTGCTGACCCTGGGCCCCTGCTCAGTGGCAGCCTGGTTGGGCTTCAAGGGTATCAACTAATTAAAAACTCCGAACAGCCCCGAGGGTTGGGTTCCATTATCCCAGTGCCCCAGCCTCTCACCCCACAAGCACTTAGGTCATTATGAATGATTCACTTTTATATGAAAAACCTCTAATATTGTTAGCTCCTCATATTTTCCCTTGCTTCGTTTACCCGAGATCTTTCCTTAGCAGCACAGATAGAGCTGCTTCAATTCATGTTTGAAAGCTACACGGTATCCCATTCTGTGAATGATCTCTCATTTATTTAGTTACTTTCCTGTTGATGGGACCATTCCAGTACTTTGTAAGCAGTGCTGTAGGAGTTACAGAATTTCACACGGGCGGGTGGAAGACTGTAGGAAAAACCCCTCAGGGGAGGAACTGCTGGGTCAAAGGGAGAAGCAGTTGTGGTTTTGTTGCCCAGCGGCTCTCCTTACAGATTTCATCAGTTTATTATCCTGCTGCCTGATATGAAGTCCCCATTTCTCCACACCCTCTTCAGCGTGGAATGTTGTCAGGTGTTTTGATTTTTTCACATCTGATAGGTGAAAAATAGAATTGTGTAGTTTTCATTTACATGTCTCTAATTGTGTGAAGCTGAGCATAGTTTCCTGTCTTAGAAGACATTTATATCTCCCTTTGCCTTTCCGTCCTGTTTCATTTTATTATGCAGTGTATGAAACTTATTTGTTAAGAAAATTAACCCTCATTTAAGAGTTCCAGTGATTTTCCCAGTGTGGTGTTTGTTTTTGCCTTTGTTTATGGTGTGTGGGGTTTTTTTTCCTATGGAAATTTTTTATGTTGTTTGATTTATCTATCATTCTTTTCGTTTTTCTTTTATTTTTTGTCTTTTCTTGGTTTTTTTTTGTTTTTTTTTTAATATCATTCTTTTCTTTGACAGCCTTTGTGTTCTACCCAGGAAGGCTTTCCCCTTTCTGAGAGAATAAAAAAATTCACTCAAGGTTTATTTGATTTTCTTATGATTTTACTTTTGGCATCAGAAGTTTTTCTTTTTTGGAATTGGTTTTGACATGACCAGGGGCCCAACCTTATTCTTTTTCCTCAGCTGGCCAGTTGTTCCAAGACCAACTGTTTAACTGTCTTCATCCTACAGATTGAAGGATGAATATTTATATAAACTAAATTACCATGTATTTTCATTCTGCTTTTGTACTTTCTATTCTGTTCTGTTGATCTAGTTGTGTACCAGTACCACCTTGCTTTCATTAATCACTCAGTTCATTTCATTCATTCACTTAATTAGCCAATATTTATTGTTTCCTATAGGCCAAATACTATTCTAGGAGCTAAGTGTACAGCAGTGAACAAAATAATCAAAGAGGGAAAATACTCTGTTAAAAGAGATCTGTTCTAGTAAGGCAGGTGCTGGCACACGATGGCCCCGGGCCACCTCCAGCCTGCTGCCTCTTTTTGTAAATAAACTTTTTTGGGGACATAGCCATGCCCATTTCTTCATGTATCGCTATGGGTGATTTTGTAGTTGAGACAGGACCGTGTGGTCTGCAGAGCCTAAACTATTTTCTATCTGGACCTTAACAGAAAAATTTGCTGGCTCCTGTACTCAGGAAAGACTGAGAGCAAAGAAGACAGGTAAAAAATATATGATGCTATACAGTGATAGGTGCTATGGAGAAAAATAAAGCAGGAAGTGGGGTAGGGACTGTTGGGGTGGATTTACAATTTTAAACAGGGTGGTTTGGGAAGGCCTCCCTGAGAAGGTAGGTGTTTGAGAAAGGAGCCAAGGGGAGGTGAGGACGGCAGCCTCGTGGAGGATTAAGAGCAGGGGCGTGGCAAGAGCTGATTCAAGCATGGGGGCCAGTTAGGGAGCTGGGCAGGAATAGAGGCAGGAGATGGTGGTGCTTGGCCCCGGTGCCAGAGTGGTTTGTGAGAAGTGGTTGGATTCCAGGTACATTTAAAGGTAGAATCAGTGAAACGATGCAGAGATGAAGTCAGAGAGTTCTGCAGGAAAGCAAAAAACAAAACCAAAAAACAATGGTAGAATTTAACAAATCTGTAAATTAACATATCTGTCCAAGTAAGAGAGGACTGAAAACTTTCCGCTGGAGACAGCTTCTGGTGAGACAGTAGCTAGAGGTGATGTGGGATTAAGGGAGGGTTTTTGATTTGTTTCCTTAAAGTTGGGTGACTCTTGAGTTCTTTCTTAGGGTTAGAAGTGAAGAAACTAATCCATGGTAGCTTAGACAAAAAGAAATTTATTAAAATAACCAACAAAGGGGCTTCCCTGGCGGTCCAGTGGTTAAGAATCCGCCTTCCAGTGCAGGGGACGCGGGTTCGATCCCTGGTCAGGGAACTAAGATCCCACAAGCCGCGGGGCAGCTAAGCCAACGCGCTGCAACTACTGAGCCCACGCACCTCAACTAGAGCCCATGTGCTGTAAACTACAGAGCCCACACGCTCTGGAACTCGCGCGCCACAACTACAGAGCCCACGCGCCCTGGAGCCTGCATACCACAACTAGAGAAGAGAAAACCCACACGCCACAACTAGTGAGAGGCCCGTGCACCACAACGAAGAGCCCGCATGCTGCAACGAAAGATCCCGCGTGACTCAACGAAGATCCTGCGTGCTTCAACTAAGACTCAACATAGCCGAAACTAAATAAGATAAATAATTTTTAAAATTTAAAAAATTTTAAAAAATTAAAAAACTAAAATAACCAACAAGGGCCTACTATATAGCACAGGGAACTATACTCAGTATTCGTAATAACCTATAAGGGAAAAGAATCTGAAAAAGAATATATACACACATATATGTACATGTATATATAACGGAATCACTTTGCTGTACACCTGAAACTATACTTCAATAAAAAAATTTGTAAATTTTTTACAAATTTGTAAAATCAACTATACTTCAATAAAAAAATTTAAAAAAATAAACAAAAATTTTGGCTAACAATCTGTAGAAGAGTTGAAAACTAAAGCCTCCAGAAGACTAGGAATGCCCAATACTAAGGACTTGAGTGGCCCCACTGTCTCCATCTCCTATCTCCGCTCTCTCTGGCCCTTTTCTGTCTTGCAAGTCGACCTCGTCCACGTGGCAGGACAGGCAGCCAACAGTCTGTGGGTTTTTTGTTTGCAACACGGAAGGGTTGTGTAGTTTGGGTTGATGGTGACATGAGGATTTAGCTTTCTGGTATGTTTTAATATCTGATAAGAATCATGATCCCACATCACTCTGAATTTTCCTGGCTGTTCTTATTTTAAAACATTCTCTTGGCATTTTCTATTGGGTCATGCTAAATTAATAGATCAAATTAGGTAGAATTGCTCCCTCTATGATTTGAATATTCTATTATTGTTATGCTTGCCATGGTGATCTGTGATCAGTGATCTTTGACGTCACTACTGTAAAAAGATTATGACTTACTGAAGACTCAGATGCATATGCCTACATCTGGGACCTTGGAAAGAATATGAGTGGCAGGGTTTGAGCCCCAGATGCTATCGAGCCACTGGATTGCCAAGCTTCAGTTGCCTTATTTTTAAACCAAAGACTGAGGTTTTAAACTAAACTGAGGTTATCCCCACCTCATCAAGTGGCCATGAAGAGGTAACAGGTGAAAGGGCTTTATAAACTGTAGAGTGCAGGGCAAACGTGAGCCGTCATCACTGTCAGTGCTGTTGAACTGTTGGCACGATTACATCCCCCATTCAGTGTCATGCAGAATGAGGTAGAGAATCTGTGGCCGGGTGGTTGTAGAGCCCGGAGCTGGGCGTGGGAGGCACGGGTCCTAGTCCTCACACAGCTGCGTGCCTTCTCCCACGCGTCCCCAGAGTCACTAGTCTATAAAGGGCTCTCCCAGTTCTGAAGTTCAAAGCCGGTAACTTGTGAAAGCAGGTCACTCACTGCAGGCAGGGGAGGCGGCTGGAGCCCCGTAGTCCCATTTGGAGCTGGCAGATACCAGTTTTTCTGATACAGCCCATCCTCATTATTCATGGATTCTGTATTACAGATTTACCTACTCACAGAAATTTATCCATAACCCCGAAGTCGTCAGTACCTTTGGTGCTTTTGTGGTTAATCGCAGACATGTGCAGAGTGGTGGGAAACTCTGAGTCACCCGAGGTAGGTGCACGGTCCCAGCTGAGGTTGAGCAAGGTGACGCCTCGCCTCCTTGTTTCAGCTCATCATTTTTGTGGTCTATTTAGTGCCATGTATTTGCATTTTTGTGCTTTTTGGTGGTGATTTTGCTGTTTAAAGTGGCCCCAAGCGTAAAGCTGAAGTGCTGTATAGTCCCAAGCAAGAGAAGGCTGTGATGGGCCTTATGGAGAATATGCATGTTAGATAAGCTTCGTTCAGGCACAAGTTATAGTGCTGGTGTCCTGGAGTTCAATGTTAATGACCCAACTGTATATTAAATAAGGTGTCTTTAAACAGAAACACACGTAAAACAAGGTTATATATATTGATCGGTCGACGAAAATGTAACCAGAGACTTGCAGGAACTCAACCCTGTATTTCCCTAGGAGCAGTGGTTCGTCATTTGCTAAGTCAGTGTCTGTGGCTACTTCATAGAACATAACTACGGTGGATTATGAGAACAGATTGTGAGGACCACAGCCCAGCAGGGAGCAGCCTGGGGGCATGGAGCTGTCCGTGGTGCTGCCCCAGTGAGTGGCTCAGCATCTGGGGCTGCATCTCTCCCATAAGTCTATCATCCACTGGATTCAGGGGTCCAGAAACTTGCTGCCCCTGCGGCCAGATGGCAGGGAGACAGGGACGGAGAGAGTCCTGGAGATTAGGGAGCTCTCTGCTGGACTGGCGGCTCCCAGGGTTTATGACCCAGGGGATTTCTTGCCGGACAGGTCTTGGGAAAAGCTGGTACTGATTTCACACGCCACACAAGGGTCCAATTACCCCTCATGTGTCTGTTCACACAGTTACTGCACTACGTGGTTTAGGGACACGGGCAGGTTTGGGATCCATGACCTCATCTGAGTGAGCCACACTGCCGACAGAGACACACAAAGCAGCAGTGCAGAGGGTCCCCACGAATGTACATGTGGACAGAACTTTACAGCTTACAAAGGACTTTCGTATTGGCCTCTCCCCCCGCCCCCCCGTCCTCACCGTTGGTTCTGGGAGGGTGGCAGGTTAGAGCCCTCTGACAGATGGCGTTCCTGGGATCCAGAGGGGTCCAGTGGACACCTGGTTGGGGAGGAGGAGAGTCAGGACCTGAACTCAGATATGCTTGGCTGTAGATCCGCACACTGTACTGTGCTTCCACGAGTCTGAACTCTCTCCCTGACCTTGACCCTTCCTAGCTTTTGGACTTGGACTGTCTCCTATCCCACCCTCCTCTCCTCCCTCTGAAGATGGGGAGTCCCTTCTCTATCCCCCTCCTCTCACTTTAATGAGCCTTATGACATTCATCAAAAGTCGTACATTCATGGGAAAAAGTGGTATCATCTTACTATTAAAAATATTAAAAGTAAAAAAAAAAAGAAGGACTTCCCTGGTGGCGCAGTGGTTAAGAATCCACCTGTCAATGCAGAGGACACGGGTTCGAGCCCTGGTCCGGGAAGATCCCACATGCCGCAGAGCAACTAAGCCCGCGTGCCACAACTACTGAGCCTGCGCTCTAGAGCCCACGAGCCACAACTACTGAGCCTGCATGCCACAACTACTGAGCCTGCGTGCCTAGAGCCTGTGCTCCGCAACAAGAGAATCCACTGCAATGAGAAGCCCGAGCACCACAATCAAGAGTAGCCCCTGCTCGCAGCAGCTAGAGAAAAGCCCGCGTACAGCAGTGAAGACCCAATGCAGCCAAAAATAAATAAATAAATAAATAAATATTAAAAAAAAAAAAGAAGTAAAAATAAAGAAAAAAGAAAACATATTTCCTGTGAGGTTCAGCAGCTCCTGCCTTTCGGGTGTGTGATGTATGTAGTTGTGGTCAGTGTGTGTACAGCTTGAGCTTCTGCTCTTTCACCAAACGTTGTATTACACGCATTTCCATGTACCTAATTGCCTTCATAGGCATCCTTTTAAAAGACTGATGGAGGGCTTCCCTGGCGGCACAGTGGTTGAGAGTCTGCCTGCCAATGCAGGGGACACGGGTTCGAGCCCTGGGCTGGGAAGATCCCACATGCCGTGGAGCAACTGGGCCCGTGAGCCACAGTTACTGAGCCTGCGCGCCTGGAGCTTGTGCTCCGCAACAAGAGAGGCCGCGATAGTGAGAGGCCCGTGCACCGCGATGAAGAGTGGCCCCCGCTCGCCGCAACCAGAGAAAGCCCTCGCACAGAAACGAAGACCCAACACAGCCAAAAATAAATTAAATAAATAAATAAAAGACTGATGGAGGGGCTTCCCTGGTGGTGCAGTGGTTGGGAGTCTGCCTGCTAATGCAGGGGACGCGGGTTCGAGCCCTGGTCTGGGAGGATCCCACGTGCCGCGGAGCAGCTGGGCCCGTGCGCCACGGCTGCTGAGCCTGCGCGTCTGGAGCCTGTGCTCCGCAACAAGAGAGACCGCGATGGTGGGAGGCCCGCGCACCGCGATGAAGAGTGGCCCCCGCTTGCCGCAACTGGGGAGAGCCCTCGCACAGAAACGAAGACCCAACATAGCCATAAATAAATAAATAAATAAATAAATTTATTAAAAAAAATTTAAATGTCAATAATTGCAGAATATTATTTTCTTTTTCTCCTTCCTTATTATGATTATTGTTGTTACATTATTTGCTCTCATTAATACAGAGGGAATGTCTTTGTGCATAAGGCATTTATTTACTTTACTCCTATTTTTTCTTTTCCATAAGATAGTCATAGAAGCAGGAAAATGCTCATTTGCTTTTCACAAAGGATATAGTGATTTTTGTTCTCTAGCCATATATGAGAGTTCCCAGTTCAATGTACTCTTGCCAGCTTTGGCTGTCATAACTTTTTATCAACTTTATTGGAGTATGATTTATGTAAAGTAAACTGTGTCCATGTAAAGTAAGTAATTGGATGAGTTTTGATGGTTGTGAAAGCACCACCAGAAACAGAACGTTTTGGGGCAACTACCAGTCTGCTTTCTGTCACTATAGTTTTGCCTTTTCTGAAACGTCATATGAATGTGGTCTTTCAGTGTGTAGCTTTTTTTATGCCTGACTCCTTTCACTCAGCATGATGATTTTGAGATTTATCCGTAGTGCAGTGTGGATCAGTAGTTTGTTCTTATTGCAGCCAGTAACATTGAGTGGCTATGTCACGTTTCACGTGTACCTTCTCCTGGTTTCCAGTTTGGGTTTACTAGGAACAAAGTGTCTGTGAACACTTGTATACCAGTGTCTGTGCCAGACACATGCTTTATTTCTCTTGGGCAAGTACCTGGTAATGGCTGAACCACTGGTAAATATGTGTTTAACTTTGTAGAATCTGCCAGTTTTCCTAAGTGGTATTTTTTTTTCTTTTTGCACTCTTCCTTTTTTAAAAATTATTTATTTATTTATTTATTGTTTTTGGCTGTGTTGTGTCTTCGTTGCTGCATGCGGGCTTTCTCTAGTAGCAGCGAGCGGGGGCTACTCTTCCTTGTGGTGTGTGGGCTTCTCATTGCGGTGGCTTCTCTTGTTGCAGAGCACGGGCTCTAGGCACGCGGGCTTCAATAGTTGTGGCACACGGGCTTCAGTAGTTGTGGCACATGGGCTCAGTAGTTGTGGCTTGCAGGCTCTAGAGCACAGGCTCAGTAGTTGTGGCACACGGGCTTAGTTGCTCTGCGGCATGTGGGATCTTCCCGGACCAGAGCTTGAACCCATATCCCCTGCATCGGCAGGCGGATTCTTAACCACTGCACCACCAGGGAAGTCCTAAGTGGTATTTTTTTTTTAATTAATTAATTAATTTATTTATTTTTGGCTGTGTTGGGTCTTCGTTTCTGTGCGAGGGCTTTCTTTAGTTGTGGCGAGCGGGGGCCACTCTTCATCGCGGTGCGCGGGCCTCTCACTGTCGCGGCCTCTCTTGTTGCGGAGCACAGGCTCCAGACGCGCAGGCTCAGTAGTTGTGGCTCACGGGCCCAGTTGCTCCGCGGCATGTGGGATCTTCCCAGCCCAGGGCTCGAACCCGTGTCCCCTGCATTGGCAGGCAGACTCTCAACCACTGCGCCACCAGGGAAGCCCCTAAGTGGTATTTTTAAAATACCAAATTTGCCTTCTTAAAGTGACAACTTGGGGAATTCCCTGGTGGTCCAGTGGTTAAGACTTCATGCTTTCACTGCCGAAGTCCTGGATTCAATCCCTGGTTGGGGAACAAAGATCCTGCAGGCTGCGGGGCGTGGCCAGAAAAACACAAACGACAACTTGTTCTTTCAATGTGAATTTTTAATTACTAGTGAGATTTATATTTTCCCACATTTTTGTTAAGTGGTTATGTTTCCTTTTTGGTAGTTACCTGTTTTGGTGTTTTACCCATTTATCTATTGGGGTCTTATGCATTTTCTTTCATAACTTGCTATGATGTGAATTCTTTATTTTTTTTATTTTTTTGGTTTGTTTGTTTATTTATTTAGGCTGCGTTGGGTCTTCATTGCTGTGCAGGCTTTTCTCTAGCTGCAGCAAGCGGGGGCTACTCTTCGTTGCGGTCCGCGGGCTTCTCATTGCAGTGGCTTCTCTTGTTGCGGAGCACGGGCTCTAGGCACACGGGCTTCAGTAGTTGTGGCACGTGGGCTCAGTAGTTGTGGCATGTGGGCTCTAGAGCGCAGGCTCAGTAGTTGTGGCACACAAGCTTCAGTAGTTGTGGCACGTGGGCTCAGTAGTTGTGGCATGTGGGCTCTAGAGCGCAGGCTCAGTAGTTGTGGCGTGTGGGCTTAGCTGGTCCGCGGCATGTGGGATCTTCCCAGACCAGGGCTCAAACCTGTGTCCCCTGCATTGGCAGGTGGATTCTTAACCACTGCACCACCAGGGAAGCCCCGTGAATTCTTTATTACATGGACATTAGTTATTTATTGTGAATTTCCCTCCCCTGGTTTTCATGTTCCTTTTGATTTCAGCCATGCTTCTCTTGGGAATAAGGGGAATTTTGAGTGTTCGGGGTCGGGAGCAGCTCTTGACCTTTGCGATTTCCCTTCTGGCTTTAAACTGGGTGTCCTGGGTGTGGCCGTGGTCTGCGTGTCTGTTCTGGCAGCATCTCTGGGTGTGGTGCCCATGGCTGGTCCTGGCGATGGTTCTGGCAGGCCTCTCCCCACCTCATGGGTGAGAGAGGCAGGTGCGTGGGGTTTCCCTGAGAGAGTAGAGTTTCTTCCTCCTGAGTTTGTCATTGGTACTGAAGTAGTTACGCTAATGATAACATCTGTGTGGTGTCCACAGCTGACAGCGAACGTCTAGCCCCCCATTCCTTTAGGAGCGTGTTGGCGCTGGGTCTCCCAACCCACACCTGCCGGGCGCGCAGGGGCTGCAGGTGCTCAGGAAGGCGGGGTCGGGGTGGGCCCTGTCCGGACGCCCAGGAGTCTTCTTAGCACACGTGACAGGCCCACCTGCCTGTGGAGCCATTGCTCTGAGCCCTGGACGAGCTAAGTGAGGGGGCTTCAGCCCTTGTGTCGTGTGGTGTTTGGGGCGTCTTCGGAAGCTCTTTCTAAGTCAGGGCCCTTGTGACTGAGATAAAGTGGCAAGTCCACGCCCTGTGTCCTGCGTGGGGCACCCAGGCCTCAGGTGGACCGCGGCTGGGCCACGTCCCTGCTGTGGTCACCTGGGCAAGTCACCCCCCTCACTGAACCTGCTTCCTGTTCACTTGGGACCACGCATTTATTCACACAGCATTTATTGAGTGCCTGCTGTGTGCCTGGCTCTGCTCTGGGCACTGAAATCTGACGGTCATCCACACAAGTCCCTCCTCCTGAGATGCTTTCATGCAGTGGGGGACAGACAGCAAACATATATGAAACACCAGTGGTGACGATAGCAGTAAAACAAGGTGATGTGACAGGGAAGCCCCTTGGGCCACATTTAATGTGGTGTCCAGAGAGGCTCTCTGAAGAGGTGAGAGCCGTCTAAGCTGCAGCTGGAATGACAGGAAGGAGACGCCTGTGCAAAGGCACGGGGGCAGAGAATCGGAGGGGGAGGGGCCAGCAGCAGCACGGGGAGGGGCTGTCATGGAGAGCTTTCTCAGAACTTTGGCTTTTATTCCGAATTCCTTGGGAGGGTTCTAAGGGGGGCGGGGAACGATCTTTAAATAAAGATCCTGTGGCTGTGGTGTGGAGGGCAGACTGTCGGGTGGGAGTGGAAGGGGCAACCAGTGCATTCTAGGGGTGATGGCACCAGCCCGGGTGGGAGGCTGGCAGTGAGGGGGACTTTCTGATGGCCATGTGGGCTGGAAGCGTACGGGGGGTGGGCTGGTCCCCTCTGAGAGGTTGTTTGGGAGTGGCCCGTCGAGGCGGGGGCAGCCGGCCCAGGGTGACCTTCGGGCTGGGCCCCAGCAGCCCCGGTGTGAGCTGAGCCTTCGCGTTAGGAGGAAGTACTGGCAGGCAGTCTGCTTCAGACTCTTGGGACCCGCAGACTCCCTCACTAACCAGGCTGGGTGAGCAGTGAAGAAAGTGATTTTTCAGCATTTAAAGCAGGGACATGGGAGCCCTCGTGTGGCCCCCGCTGGGCCAGGCCTGGCGGCACGTGGAATCCTAGAGAAGACAGTGGCATGTATTTTGTGCCACCTCCAGCACTCCACTCCTGCACGCAAACCCTGCATCTTCCCCCAGCCCCAGAGCCCCTCCCTCATCGCGCTCCCGGGGTTGCCAGCTGCCTGCTAAGCGCTTTGCATTCATTATCTGGGTCCAGCATTTTCCAAGAATCTCAACGTGGGGGTCTGACAGGTCTGAGGACTTGGCGGTTTCTAACTCTGTGATCTTGGGCTCCTTTTTAACCTCTTGAGAGTCAGCTGCTTCTGTGAAACGGGGCAGTGTAGTCATAACAGAATGCAGGCAGAGTTTAGTGAGATGATCTGCATAGCTCTACCTGGTGCTCACTCAACATGGCAAATGTGTAACAAATCGTAGCCATCTGGGTGCCCGAGGTACCATCAGGCTCCTTCTGCTTGCAGAATAAAAAGAGAGTGCCGCCCGAGGGGGGCAGTGCTTGACCCTGAGTGATGCTGATGGTGAACTTGTACTTCGCTGTGGCAGGTGGTGGGGATTGGAGACCTGACCCACTGCTTGTCACGACCAGAGCTGCTTCTGTATCCCCCGCGGGACCAGGAAGCAGTCGGCGTGGGCAGTCTTTGAGCATTTCGCCTGATAGGCCTTCTGCTGGGCTTTGGGCTCAGAGGGAGCTGAGAGTAAACAAAGTCACGGGAGAGTTCCTGTTTTGTTTGGAATAACACGGCCCCTTTGCTTAATTTTGTAGGGATCTGTAAGGGCGTGAATTGGGCGTTGCCTGTCGTAAAGGTGTGGCAGGAATGTCAGGGCGGTGATGCAGAAGGATGTGGACAGCCACATTCCACCTGGTGCCTGCCAGCTTGGGGATGCCGCTGTCAGTCCTAAGGCCTCTCCCAGCCTTTGCCCCCAAGGCTGACGGGTGGCCTTTGTCTTAATCAGGCTCGCTGACCTGGACGCCTGACTGATGAGGCCCCTTCTTTTTCCCTCGCATGGGAGCCAGGCAGGGCGTGGGAGCGGGTGGGCTGCAGACTGCCCGTGGCAGCCCGGCAGAGGGCAGAGGGCAGGAGCTGGTGTGGAGCCTGGGTCTCTGGTCATGGTGACGTAAGCAAAGGCTGGGGTTTTCTGCCTGCGGCTCAGTCTTCCAGAGCCTGATGGCAGACTCCCCGGAGGAGGGGGCATGGGCTGCAAGTCAGGGGGCCTGGCCAGTCCCTGCACCGCCTGTGAGGACAAGGGAGAGCCCCGCATCAGCGGCCCCCAGGTTCCCGCCTCCAAGGTTGGGTTAGGTCAGGTCCTTCCAGCACCCAAGTGCGAGGACTCAGTCACGGTGGTAAAGTAGTTTCCAGAGAAGAGAAAGAAACCAGGAGCAATTTAATATCTTGGGTTTCTAAGAAATAGCTCTGCAGCATATCTTGGAATTTTGTCGGATCTGTCTAGACACCTGCCTTTGTGGGTCCCACTCTGTGCCAGGCGCGGGCTCTCCACGCCCATGGTCTCAGTCTGTGTTCACCCCCAGAAACCTGGGGGTCAGAGAGGCTGCGATGCTTGCCCGCTGTCGCATGGCAAGCGCAGAGCTGGAGTGGAAACTCAGTCCTTCCTACCAGAGCCTGTGGGCTTTTTCTCCTTGTGTGGGAAAGAGTACCATAAAGATTTATCATAAAGAAATCCTGTTTGTAATAAAAAGAAGAGTCAGTCTGGCATGCCGAAAGGCTCCGTGGTGCCGGGGTGAGGGTAGGGGTGGACGTACTCCCTGCTTCCTGTCTGCAGCTGAGAGTGGTTGGCAAAGGGGCAGCTGTTCCTTTAAGTCGGATTCTCCATGGGAGCTGCCGCAGCCTGGGGTGGGGATGGGGGGAGGGAGGTGCCTGCCTGACAGATCTCCCCTCCTAAGCCCTTCCGGCTCCCAGCCAGACAGCCTGCCCATGACATTCCCTCTGATTCCGTCTTTCCTTCCCCACCGAAGCTGCTGATTCATCCACAGGCTGGAGTCCACTGTGCCGTGGGGGGGGGGGTCTCGGGCCACCGCTGGGTGGAGGAAGGGGGCCTCCCGGGAGGTGGCCTTGAGCCTCTTTGGGTGCCCCATGGTGGGGTGTGAGGGAAAAGGGGGCTCTGAACATCACAGAGCCCTGGCCGCTTTCTGACCAGAAACACAGGTCGGGGGCGGGGTGGGGGACAGGGCCTGGGCTTGGCCAAGGTCACGGGGCTGGGGCCAGGTTGACCCATCCTTCCTCACTCCTCTCTGGCCTCCCTGTGCAGGGTGCTTCAAGGATGACCGCATCGTCTTCTGGACTTGGATGTTCTCTACCTACTTCATGGAGAAGTGGGCTCCGCGGCAGGACGACATGCTCTTCTACGTGCGCCGGAAGCTGGCATACGTGGGCAGTGAGGGCGCCGTCGACGGGCGGAAGGTGAGTGGCCCCTCGGGGCCCGGCCAAGCCTCCCTGGAGGTCTGCTCTTGGTGTGAGAGAGGGGCCTCCCTGCAGTCCTTGTGCGAGTCAAGAGGGGAACATGGTGTTCATTTAGCACCTGCCAGGCGCCGGGAACTGTGCGGGGAGGGCCACACCCGCGTCCGGTGGCCGGATGCGCTGGGCTTGTGTCGATAGACATCATTATTAATCTTCACCACGACCCTGGAAAGCAGCGATTATTATCACTGTAGTACCTTGGAGGAAACACGGATGGAGGCTGGGTGATTTGGCCAGCATCTCATAATTAGTAAATAAATGGGGGAGCAAAGATTTTGACGCCAGCGGGCTGGGGCCCTCCCTGGCTGCGGGCAGTTGAGCCGGCTTGGTGATGATGCTGGTGCCTACCAGCCCCTGAGCCCTCACCACGCACCCGACACGGTGCTGAGCTCCCTGCCTCCCGGTCTCGTTGTGTCTTCCCAGCGACTCAGCAGGGCAGGGGTTATTATCCCCTTTTTACAGAAGAGGAAGCCGAGGGCTCACAGGTGAAATGAGTCGCCTCAGGTGTTTCATCCGCTAAGTTTGTGCAGAGCAGTTGATGGAACAGACTTTGAATGTTTTTCAGAAGCTTTATTTAGTATTTTGTAAAATGTTTAAGCAACCTGTATGCCAAACATGGAAACACATTGCTTCCCTTTAAATACACAGAAACGGGAGGGCCGTGGAGGCAGGTCTTTGCAGCGTGCCCACCGCAGGGCCTGCAACCCCGGGCCGGGGCTCGTTACCTGGGGCTTGTGCCTTCCCTGCCGTGTGCCTGCTCTTTGAGCTGACGTGTGATGGGTTTCCTGCAGATGGACAGGCCTGGTGCCCGCTGCAAAGGAGGCACGGTGGCTTGCATGCCGGCGGCCATATGGCTGGTCTGGCTGGGCTGCGTGTCGTGCAGGAAGGCCCAGGGGTGGGCCAGGGTCCTCTGGTGTCCATCTGGTGTCTGCAGCAGCTGGCTGTGTGGCCGTGTTGTCACTGGGGCCAGTGGGCACTGGAAGCCTGAAGTGCATCACGTGGAGCCAACACAGTGTGGCAACTCTAGTGACCAGAAGGGAGGGGCGTGGTCCACAGAGGCCACCTGGGTGAGGTGAGTCTGGAAGGGAAGAAAAAGGTGCTCCGCAGCAGAGGGGCCGGTGGCCAAGCTGTGGGCCTGAGCACGTAGCAGCCCCGTGTGTGCAGGTGGTTGCCAGTGGTCTGTGTGGCTGGGTGTAGAAAGGTGGAACCCGGCACGTCAGGTGGGTGGGGCCAGATCACGTGGGCACTGAGGGTCATGCCCAGGAATTTGGGTTTTATCCCCAGAGCCCTGGGAAACCACTGAGCCTGATAAACCGAGGAAGGGGACGTGGTCAGAGTTCCATTTAGCAGGCTCTCGGGCATAGGCGGAGGAAGGGCTGGAGGGGGTCAAAGTAGAAGTGAGGAGCTGCCGGTGGTGGGCCAAGCCGGGGGGAGGAGGGGTCAGCTCCGAGGAAGGTCCAGGAAGTGGGCTTAACTAGCAGGGCTTCAGGTGATTGAATGTGGGGCGGAGGGGAGACTCGGCCTGGCAGCCAGGTCTCTGGCTTGGGCCTGGGGTGAATCTGGAGAGGACACAGGAGGAGGGCAGGTGTTGGACGGGTTGAGTCGCAGGTGCCTGTGGGACATCCAGATGGCAGCGTCTTGCAGGCAGTGGGTTTCCTGTCTGAAACTGAGCAGAGAGGTCAGGGAGGAGCTACAGGTTTGGGACCATGGGCACCAAGATGGCATGGGAAGAGGAGGGAGCCTTGGGGGAGTAACAACGAGGCCTAGGACAGAGCCCTGAGCCAGCCTGGCATGGGAGGGACCAGCTGGAGACCTTGAGCGACTGGCTGGAGAGGTGGAGGGCTCCAGAAGTGGGCGGGCGTGGGGATGCAGGACGAGAAGGGGGACGGGCCATTGGACCTGGTGACCAGAGGCTGTGGCACAGGCCTCGCCTGCACGGCCTTGGTGCTGGGTGGGACCCGAGCCACACTCAGTGTGGGCCGGGGGAGCCCTGGGAGGGATGAAGGGGTGGCATTTGGGGGCAGGTATTGGTGGAGAGATCCTGAGTTGAGCACCTTCGGGAGCCTGGCCCAAGGTCCCCGGTCACCACACCCGCCCTTCCAGGCCAGCATCGTCTCTCCCGACTGGCCTTGTCACCTAGTCAAGTCAGCTCCTGTCTAGGGCTCAGCCTCTCCTGGAAAAGGGGGCCGGGTTAAGGCCGTCCCATCGCACACACCTGGGGGGCCAGAGGTGTGGGTGATGTGACCACACGAGTCCCCTGGCAGAGGGTGGTGAGAGGCTTGGGAGCCTCGGAGCCGGCGACTCCCGTGATGGGCACGCTCTCCTCTGTCCTCGGCGCGGCCCCGGGGGTGCAGGCACTGCTGCCTCCACGGTTCGCCAGCGAGGAGACTGGAGCCAGGGAGCATCCGCCTGAGGGCAAACAGCCGGGAGGCAGCAGGGCTGTGGCCTCCGACTTCTGTCCCCCACCTCTCCGCCTGTTGGCATCTGCTGGGGTTCAGATTGCAGATGATAGTTTTTTTTTTTTGCAAAATCTTGGTGTTTTCTCGAAGGCAGGGAGACCAGAGGCTCCAGTAAGGACTGGGCACATCTGAGGCTCTCAGCCGTGCCTTGGGTTTCGGTGCCTGGAGAGGCCCCGGCTCTAGTCAGGGAGGGTTTTCTTAGCCCGACTTGGCCTTGAATTCTCCAGGCGGGCAGGCGGGAACAGGGAGAGGTCAGGTCTGCGTGTTCCCAGAGCGGCCGGGCAGGGAGGCGAAAGGAATGGGCAGACGATGGCTCTTTCTCGTGGGGAAAGAACCCTGGACTCAGGACGGAGGAGTTTGGAGCAGGAGGCCCGGGGCCATGTGCGAGCTCTCCTGAAGGTTGGGGGGTGTTGAGGTCGGAGGGGAGCCTGAGTCCATGGGAGCGTGTGGCAGTCTAGCTGTTCATGTGCTGGAATGTTCCATCGAACACCTGCCGTGGGCTCTGTACAGATGCTTCTCTCCCAGCACTGGGAGTACAGAATGACTCAGACTTGGCCCGGCCCTCGGGGAGCCCGCAGTCTGTTGGGACTGACAGACAGCGTGGCCAGTGACACGTGGAGCCGTCGGTGCTGTGATGGTGGGAAGAGTGTGGGTGTCTGGGGACCCACAAAGAGGAGGAGGTGACATCTGGCAGGAATGTTGTAGGACAGCGAGAGGGGACGGCGGTGGACTGGGGACATTCGTGTGGAGGGACCGGCACACACAGGGCGGAAGGGGCGTGTCAGGCGCACACATGGCAGCGCCCTGCCGGGGTGGGCCGTGTCACGTCTGCCGGTAGTGTCTGGAAGGCAGCCGGCGGGCAGCGATGTGGGGAGACCCCACAGGCCTGGGGGCGCGAGGTGGGCAGGGAGGGGGAGTGGGGAGACCACACAGCCGTTCCCAGGCAGCTTCTCTGCCCGCACTGCTCAAAGGAACAGAAAGGCAAGCCCCTGGCAGGCGTGCTGCGGGCCCTACCGCAGCGCCTGCGCGCTGCGGGTTCTCTGCGGCAAGCCCGGGCTGCCTCCGGCCCCCTCCTCATCCTGCAGCCTGGCGGCGCCCGGTCACCATAGCAACCCCAGGGCTGCCTGCGCTCGGCCAGTGGTGGAGGGTGGCTGGGTGGACGGGCCGCCTGTAGGCGAGGTGAGGAGCAGCAGCGTGGGCGGCACAGGATGCTGGGACCCCCCCCACCCCACCCGCTGCAGGGCCTGAGGGACGACCTTGGAGGCTGAGTTCTCGGTGAACTCTGGGTCGCATCGCTAGAGGGCCCAGGAGTAAGGTTGGAGCCCACATCTGCGTTAACACCTGGCGGGTGCAGTGGTGAGGGAGAAGGTGCCCCCGTGGGGCTGGGACTCACTTCCGCCCTGGGCCTCCCAGCTGGCTGAGGCCGAGCCCGAGGTGGAGGTGGAGGTGTACCGGCGGGACTCCAAGAAGCTGCCAGGCCTCGGAGACCCTGACATCGACTGGGAGGAGAGCGTCTGCCTGAACCTCATCCTGCAGAAGGTACAGGGGTGCCGCGGGGCGGGGCTGCGGGAGGGGGGCTGTCAGAAGGCGCTGAGGGACAGCAGAGCCCTCCACAGCCCCGTGCTGCGCTCTCTTCCAGCTGGACTACATGGTGACGTGCGCTGTGTGCACACGGGCTGATGGGGGCGACATCCACATCCATAAGAAGAAATCCCAGGTGAGCCCTCTGGCCGCCCCGTGTTTATTCTGGGAGGCAAGTCCTCCTCCTCCCTTCCCTGCCGCGAGGTGAGCGTCTGGCTCCAGAAATCCATTCAGCCCCCGGGGGCCTATGTCCTGCTCAGGAGCACTGAACCAGTCATCCCAGACGGCTTCCTCCCGAGTGGCAACCTTGAGCGTGGCCTGGCCCTGGGCAGTGTGACCGCGGTGACCTGTGCCTTGGGCAGCACACCCCACCCCACTGAGTGGCTCCGGGTCTGGGTGCAGGGCCGGGGCCCCACTCAGTCCTTCGCATCTCCTTTCTTTCAGCAAGTGTTCGCATCCCCCAGTAAACATCCCATGGACAGCAAAGGGGAAGAATCCAAGATCAGCTACCCCAACATCTTCTTCATGATCGACAGCTTCGAGGAGGTGGGCTCTGTCTCCCTCTAGTTCCCCCTCATCAGGGAATGCGAGGGAATACGAGACGCTTTTCCCTCAGGTCTCACACGCCTTCAGAAAGGCGGTGGGCGCTGGGCTGGGCTCCCGCTCTTCCTGCTGTTTGACTCGGGGCAAGTGAGTTCACCTGGCTCAGAGCCTCGGTTTTCTCATCTGTAAAATGGGCACCAGGGTTGAAAGATCAAAGAGCTCATGAATAATGGGAGAATGCGTTGTAAACGCCTACAGAGAGTGCTTCCCAGGCAGGAGGAATCGTTGTTAATGGCCCTTAAACTCTGAATCAGGGCCTCCACACCTTGGAACCCTAGGATGTCCAAGATGGCTGGGGCTCTAGAAGTCATGTGGACCAAGCTTCTATTTTAAAGTTGGGAACACTGGGGCCCAAGGCAGGTGACTTGACTGGGAAGTGTGGGCTGCCAGGGACCCAGCTGTGTCCCACCTGCGACCCTGCCAGCCCCTGTCCAGCCACCCTCCTCTGTCGAGGCCCTGGCAGCGGTGCCGGTACCCACCGGAGGGGGTCGGGGCCGTGGGAGGACTCAGGAAGAAGGGGGCCTGTGTTTCAGGGCTCTTCTCGATTGGGTTGGTGTGTTGAGGCATCTCAGGCTCACACGGCTCGTCCGTGGCAGAGCTGAGATTTGAACCTCAGTCTGTATGACCTCAGAGCTCGGCCTGTACCCCGGCCCCCGGGAGCGGTGACTCGAGCAGGGGCGGGGTGTGGAGTCCCCCGCAGGCCACCCTGGCGGTCGGGCGGTCCGTCCATCGGGCTCCTGAGCTGGTGCCTGCACGCGAGCCGTGAAGCTCGGGGCGGGTGGGCCGAGCGCCCACAGCCGGGGTGGAGGAGATCCTAGAAAGCGGGCCAGACGGTCCCCGTGGACCGTTTAACTCCCTGGCGTGAGGAGGAGTGATGGAGGCAGTGTCCTCCCGGTGGCCATGGCGGGTGCGTCCTCTTCCGGTCCCAGAGTCACTGTTATCAACCCCACCCCCTTGTAGCTGCCCCCGCCCCGCGGTAGCCTGTCCGCCTTCCTGTGCTGGTCTTGGTGGAGCCGTGGGGGGCCTTGAGCAAATACCCTGAGGTCTGTGGCTCAGCGTTCCCACCTGCAAAGTGGGAGTTCCCGAGCAGTCCGCCCCGGGCCAGTGAGAGGGTGCTGGGCCGGGAGGCGGGCTGCGGCGGGTGGCGGCAGCTGGCAGGCGATGAACCTGTCTCGGCCGCGTGCCCCACCCCAGGTGTTCTGCGACATGACCGTGGGCGAAGGAGAGATGGTCTGTGTGGAGCTGGTGGCCAGTGACAAAACCAACACGTTCCAAGGGGTCATCTTTCAGGGCTCCATCCGCTACGAGGCGCTCAAGAAGGTGTACGACAACCGCGTGAGTGCAGGGCGGGCGCAGGGCCCAGGGGCGGGCACCCCCCAGGCCCCCTTCTGCCCTTGCCCGGCTCAGAGCTGCACCTGCCCCTCCTCGGAGCGCCCGCAGCCCCCCGGAGCCCCCTTAGGCGGTTGTGTTGTGCTCTCTACAGCACGCCTCGGCCCACTCCGGCCCACTCCGGCCCCCGAGGGAAGACCCTCCTGGGATTGGCCCCTGCTTGACTGAACTGAGGGGAGAGGAGTCCAGGTGGGCGGGCCGCTCGCCCGCAGCTGAGCACGGTCCCGAGGACGTCCTCTCTCCGGAGCCTGGGAGGAAGGGACGGGGGAGGTGGTCTCAGGTCCCCCTGGGCTGGGGCTCTCTTCCCGGCCTGTGCTGGCCCTGCGTGGGGCCTGGTCATCGGGCTGCGAGGGGCCTCAGCCAGGGATCCCTAGCGCCCCGGCACCGCCCTGCCTTGTGGGCGAGCCCGGGTCAGCCGGGGCTCGGTCCGCCTGGAGGTGGGCTGGCAGTGCTCAGGCCCCCTCCCACCCGTCCGCAGGTGAGTGTGGCGGCCCGCATGGCACAGAAGATGTCCTTTGGCTTCTACAAGTACAACAACATGGAGTTTGTGCGCATGAAGGGGCCACAGGGCAAGGGCCACGCTGAGATGGCGGTCAGCCGTGTGTCCACCGGTGACACGTCCCCCTGCGGGACCGAAGAGGACTCCAGCCCGGCTTCGCCCATGCACGAGCGGGTAAGGGCTGCGCAGCTCGGGGAGGCCCTCCCGCCCCTCAGATCTGCTTCCCACCGTCTCCCTGACCCTTACAGCCCCCGCTGAGGCGGGTGTCGTCACCCCCAGCCTTCTGGGGAGGAGGCCGAGGCTCAGAGAGGGCAGGTGACTTGCCCAGCGTCGCAAAGCAGGTTATTGCCTGGGCCCTGAGCTGCCGCTGCAGCGGGGCTCAGTCTCCAGGGTTCTGGCGCCTGCCTCAGTGGACCTGCTGGGCGAGTGTGGGCACGTGACCGGCCTTCCCGGAGGGTGAGACAGGGGTGATGAAGAGCGAGCCTCCCCTCCTGCTTCAGCAGGATCAGCCGGGGCGCAGAGGCCCTGGGGCCGCCCAGCTCTTCTCTCTGCCCCGGCCACTTGTTTACAAGGTGTTGTGCACCTGAACTGCTGGGAGGCCGCCAGCAGCCCGTGGGTGGGCCTGAGCTTTCCTGTCTGCAGGCCTGGGGACCCAGGCTTGCCCGATTTACTTGCCCTGTCCCAGGTCACATGGCTCTCGTGTGACAGCACCGAGCCTTTGAGCCCTGCTCTTTCTAGGCCACTGTCCTTCCCCAGGGGTGGGAAGCTGAGGTCAGTGGCAGCTTTATTCGTGGAGCCTCCAGGGGGCCCCAGGGCTCAGGCAGGGGAAAGTCTCCAGCCCACTGGCTGCTTTGCCCCAGTTGGGTCTTCAGAGGGGGCTGCTCGGAGCTGGGCATCTTGGATGAAGACAGGGCACTGGGGGCACCTCCAGGAGAGGGGCTGCTGGGGGTCTGGAATCCGGGTGCTGCTGCTTGCGTGACCTGGGACCGGTCTCTTCTCCTGAGCCTCAGTTTGCTCATCCAGAAACGGGGTGAAAACACCTGCCTCCTGAGGTGTTGGGGGCTCAGAGGAGCCGCTGAACATCAGATGGGGCCCTCAGGTCACAGCCGCTGTGGGGACGGCTGCTGATCTGCTTGGGAAAGTGGCTCCTGAGCGTGTAAGTCGCGCATCACTGCTGGCGCGCCCGAGACGGGGGAGCGCATACTTGCGATACCTTTAATTCTGTAAAATTACGTTCACCTTGCACATCTCCAGGTAGTCAGATGGCGGTTTTCCTTCTTTGTATGTCTTTTTTTGCTTTGAAGTTTCTGCAATGAATGTGTTTTATAAGCAGAACAGAAGCAATAAATGCCCTTTTTTGTGATGATGGGTGAGAATTCCAGGCAGGGGCCTCTGTTGTCTTGGGAATAGAGGTGGTTTACAGTTGAGATAAGGAGGCTTATTCTTCTCCTTGGTCCTAAATTGCCCACTGAGGCCCTAACGAATGTGTATGTGAAACCCCTTGTGAAGACGTGGCCTGGGCTTGGGCTGGACAAGCCTGGGTGCCAGTTCCAGCCACTTGTTTGCCGAGTGACCACAGACAGGTTACTAGACCTGCCCGGGCCTTGATTTTCCATCTGTCAAATGGGGGTGATGATCTTTCTCGCTCAGGGTGGCTGCGGGGGTGAAGGAGACGGTGCCTGGGAAAGTCCCTGGCCCATAGTAGCAGGGAGGCCTGGGGTCAAGGGGAGGGGCTTGCCAGGGTCACGCAGCTGTCAGTGGCAGGCCCTGACCTCCCAGGACTGCACGGGCCCCCTCCACCTCTGTGCTCACTGTCGCTTGTCCCCTCCCTTTTCCAGAGGGGTTGTTTGTAACCAGTGCATGACAAATGCAGACTCTGTGTGTATTGTGGTTTCTGGTGTTTGTTTTTTATCTTTTAAAAACCTTCCCTGGATTGTGGGAGGACCTTCTGGAGCCCAGCGGCCGCCGGGACTCTGGTGGATGTCGGAGCCGTGACGAGGAGGCTGATGGGGCTCCCGAAATCTCAGTCCCAGCTCGTCTTGTTCCTCAGATTCTTGTTTGCATGGGGAGGAGGGAGGAGATGGGCCACGTTCCCTCTGCCTGGAACGCCCTTCCCCCCCTTCTTCACCTAGCGAACTCCTACTCGTCCTTCAAGACCCAGCTCGAGCGGCATCTCCTCCAGGAAGCCTTTCCTGATTTCCCAGGCTGTTGATTCCTTTTGCCTCTGTGCTCCCCCGTATCCTGTGCTTCCCCTTTTCTGTCTCAACAACCAACATTCGGTCTGTGGTTGTCACTTTTGGGTCTCTTGCCCCCAGCAGACTGTGAGCTCCTTGAGGGCAGGGACCACTGTCACGTGCCTGTCTGTCCTTAGTGCTGCCCTGAGTGGGTGTGGAGAATGGTTGGTGAGTGGCAGTGTGGCTGGAAGAGAGGAGAGGAGGAGATGGAAGCATGGACCGCTTGGCCACTGCACGTCGATGAAAGGATGCTGGGAGAGAGGGGGGATGGGACATAGTAGCCAAAAGAAGAAATCAGGGTGAAGAGCATGGCCTTAGGGGCAGAAGACCTGAGTCGCAACCCGGTGTGGCCACCATCCTGCTGGGTGACCTCGGGCACGTCAGGGTCGCTGTCCCGCCTTAGTTTCTTCTTTGTCAGATGGGCTGATGCCGGTTCCCGTCGTGGGTGGTGGGGAAGGTTCGGTGCCGCGGCAGCAGCCAGGCTTGCTTTGGGCTCTGACAACCCTCTGACCAGCGTCTGAGGCCCGCAGGAGGGCAGCCCGGTCCCTCCCGGGGCGATGCTGGTGGCTAGTGCCCGCCGGGCCCCGGCAGGGCGGGTGTCCTCGTCATCCGAGGCGGGAGATGGGTGGGCGCTGGGACCCCGGGTCAGTGGGCCGCTCTGGTGACTCGCCCCTTGTTCCCAGGTGACCTCCTTCAGCACTCCCCCAACGCCCGAGCGCAACCACCGGCCCGCCTTCTTCTCCCCGTCCCTCAGGAGGAAGGTGCCCCGGAGCCGCATGGCGGAGATGAAGAAGTCTCACTCGGCCAACGACAGCGAGGAGCTCTTCCGGGAGGATGACGGGGGAGGTGACCCTGCCCCTCCCCGGGCTCCTTGCTCCCCTCCTCCGCAGTTAGAGAGCCGGCAGGTGCCGCGGGCCGGCCGTCCCGGGTGGGGGTGGAGCCGTGGACAGACAGACAGACAGAGGCCCACCGAGAGGAGCCCCCAGCCCGGCGCTCTCAGCGCTCAGAGTGTGAGGCACAGCTGGCGGTCTGCACTAATTTCAGGGGTGCAGAGCCTTCCCGACGTCACTGGTCTGACCGTTTGGCCGAGCGGGTGGGGGAAATGCCCTGGTCCGCGTGCACATGCTGTCACCTCCCTCCCTGGCTTTTCTTTTTTTATAAATTTATTTATTTATTTATTTATTTATTTTTGGTTGTGTTGGGTCTTCGTTGCTGCGCACGAGCTTTCTTTAATTGCGGCGAGCGGGGACTACTCTTCGTTGTGGTGCGCGGGCTTCTCATTGTCGTGGCTTCTCTTGCTGCGGAGCACAGGCTCTAGGCGTGCGGGCTTCAGTAGTTGTGGCACGTGGGCTCTGTAGTTGTGGCTTGCGGGCTCTAGAGCTCAGGCTCAGTAGCTGTGGCGCACGGGCTTAGTTGCTCCGCGGCATGTGGGATCGTTCCTGGACCAGGGCTCGAACCCGTGTCCCCTGCATTGGCAGGCGGATTCTCAACAACTGTGCCATCAGGGAAGCCCTTCCCTGGCTTTTCTTCTCTGGTCGCTCTGGAACCCCGGGGGCGGGGGCGGTCCCTCAGGGTCTCTCCTTGCTCCGTGTGGTGCCCTCAGGGCTCACCTGCCCTCCTCCCCGAGCCCGCGGGCCTGTCTGTCTGGCGGCCCGCTGGGCGTCTCGGCCTGGATGTCGCAGAGGCCCTGGTTCTCACCCACTCAGTCTGCAGTGTCTCCCGGCCGGCCTGCGCCTTCCCACTGCTCTCTCTGCGCACGTGGGCCCCGCCGTCAGCCAGCCGTGCGGCGGGGCGGCGGGTCCGTGTTCATCAGGAGAGCAGCGGGAAGCCGTCTGGAGGAGCTGGGCTGTGGCATTGAACGGTCCTGACCGGCAGGACCCAGAGGCAGAGGGCCTGCTGGACGAGACCCTGGCCAGGGCCAGGAGACGCCGGCACCGGCCTCGACCTGCTCTTGAGTGAGCTTGGGCGAGTGCCTTCCTCGCCTCGGCTCACTTCCAGACCAGCAGGAAAACACTCGTAGCCCCCAGCCTGCCTTCCTGGGCGACCCGTAGATTGGCTGACGGTGACAGGTCATCCCAGCCTCACCCCCATGGCCTCCCAGTGACAGACAGTACCAGAGGGGAGCAGCGAAGTGACACAGTGTGGCGATGGGCCAGACCCCACACAGGAGACTCTCCAGGACAGAGAAGGGGGTGTCAGGGAGAGCTCGGAGGGGTGGGCCCTGAGGGGTAGGATCGGGCTGGATAGGCAGGCAGGGGCACTGGGCGTCGCAGGCCGGGGTGATGGGGCGCCCAGCAGAGGGTCGAGCTGGGCCAGGGAGGAGCCACCTGGAATGGGAGGTGTTCTCCCCGCTGCCTGGGCCTGACCGGCCTTCTCCCCTCCAGCCGACCTGCACAACGCCACCAACCTGCGGTCTCGGTCCCTGTCCGGCACGGGGCGCTCCCTGGTCGGGTCCTGGCTGAAGCTGAACAGAACAGACGGGAATTTCCTTCTTTATGCACATTTAACCTACGTCACTTTGCCGCTGCACCGGATTTTAACAGGTAATTCTGACTTTGCGTGGGACCTCTGGGAAAACCATGGCCCCTGAAGGTGTCCCCTGGGGCCGTGCTCTGGCGCCCACCCCGTCAGTCGAGGGGGAGGCGGCGCTCTCGCTGGCGGGCCGCAGGCCGGTGCCGGGCAGTGGCTCCCGAGTCCCCGTGTGAGCCCCGTTCCCCGTGGCCTCGCCAGGCGGTGCAGCTGCTCCAAGCCCATCCGTTCCCCGTCTGCACGGAGGGTGGTCACAGCACCGCAGTTCCCCGAGGGTTGGAAGAGAAAACGCCCGCGAACGACGTGGCGCGCTTCCTTCATAAATGGAGCGCTGGAGGTGTGACCGCCCGCGTCTTCCCCGCCGCCCTAGACATCCTGGAAGTACGGCAGAAGCCCATCCTGATGACCTAGCCGTGAGCGGAGCCCACGCGGAGCCTCCAGCCCTGCCCAGGCCTGGGGGCGCTGCCAAGTGCCTACCTGTCCACCGCCACTGGGGTCTTCCGGGACCACCCAGCGCCGCAGCCGGAGCCAGGCGGGACCACTCGACTCCCGGGGCCGGGGCCAGCTCCACCAACACCAGCCCAAACTGAAGTGCCTCGTTCTCCTCCCCGCTGGCTCTGCTCCTGCCCCTGCGCCCACCCACCCGGCACCCTCCGCCCATCTCTGGAGAACCCTCTGCACCCAGAGAGGACCAGAGATGCCAAGAGGCGTAAGAGAGAGCCGAGGAGCAGCCAGCACCCAGCAGAGCCCAGCCCTACGGACCCGATGTGCGCATCCCGACAGACAGCAGGCAGAGACCACTGGCTGGGGGCACGCGGCGTGTCAGACTGTCAGCACTTAAGGAACAGCGGTTTCAGGTTTTGTGACACTGTACCGATGACCTTCCGCGTCCAAGTTAGTCCCGATCGTCTGTCCTCCCTCGTTTACTCCTGGTTGTAGATGGGTTTCCGCGGGGAGCGGGGAACACGGCTGTCTGATGGTGTTGCCCTGGGCTGGGAATACCTCGCCCCGTGCCCGGCCCCAGACAGGCCCCCACCTGCCAGCATGGCCTTTGCTTCCAGCCAAAGAGCATCATCACCAACACGCACCCCTCCAGCGCGGGGACAGCCTCCCTGTCCGCGCCTCAGCTGGCGTGGCCTGCACAGTTTGGATTCTGAGGGCAGGAGGGAGGGCTTGGTAGCCGGACAGGAGAAGGGTGGGGTCTCTGCCAAAGGGCGAGGAGGGGTCTGCGTTCTCCCAGGAAGGTTCCAGGCAGAACCTCCGTCCCCTGGGGCCGGGGGAGGGGACAGGGTGTTTCATCTTCCCTGGTTTCCTAGAGCTCGTTTCCTTTGACTGGGCGTGCTGGTCCCATTTCTCAGACCAGTCACTGAGGCAAAGGGGAACTGGCTTCCACGTGGCTTGTCAGACCTCGTTCCGGCTTGAAGCGTTTCCACCTACGGTGACACATTGTGCTGTTCTCAAAACCGCGAGCCTCCTCAAGAACAGAAGCGTTTCGCCTGCCCGCGGGAGTCAGCCGTCAGCTGGGTCTCTGCTGCTCTGTTTTGCTTGCGTCCTCAGGAGTGTTTGTTTGAAGGGTTCCTGGTGTACTAGGGTTAGAGATCCTCTGGGGCAGAAGAGGGAGAGGAGGAGGGGCTTGTTTTCCCGTCCGTTTCCATTCTGCGCGTTCTGAGGGTTTGCGCTGGGCTCCAGGAACCGGGGACTACTTTCGGGCTTCTCCAGATTTTGTATGCTGTTATTAAAAGCGAGCTACTGCATTTCATTCTGCCTCAGTTTGCCCACCTGTTGATGGGGCTGATACCACCTACCTCACCGCAGTCTCCAGGGTTCCGGTGCACGACCGGGTCAGGGCGAGATGGCCAGCTCTCCTGCATAGCTCATCTCAGGTCAGGTGGCAGACCATCGGGACGCTTACCCTACCCCACCCCCCGGTCACCCAGGCCAGGGAGGCGAGTGGTGGGGTCTGGGCGAACGTCCTTGCGTTCTCTGACAGCGCCTGGCTCATGCTCGGCTGCATCTCAGCTCCCCGCACAACTTCACGTTCCAAAACTGTGTCTTAGGGCAGCACAGAGTCAGGTCACGCCCCAAAGTGTTGGAGCAGAGCCTCAGGGAGCTGTGAGCCTGGCCCGGTGTCCCCAGATGCTGGGTGAGGGTTCTCTGGGGAGCCCAACGCTGCCGCCACGTCTGTGTCCGAGGCGGCGGAATTATAGCTTTTCCTTCAGGCTCCTTTTCTTCCTGGTCTTCTGGGGTCTGAAGACTCTGGCTCAGTTCTTGGGAGAAATGCAGCCCTAACGTATCTGCCGTGGAAGGATGAGGTAGTTCTGCACACACACAGTGCAGCTACCCTCCCTCTTCTCATCGGGGAGGAGCCCGAGAAGGGTCCTCCCACACCGGAGCCAGAAACCGGCTCCTCCTCAAACGTAAGTCTGCCTCGAAGGGTAACTGAGGGCCAGTTGCAAGGAACGCGTGAACGTGCTTTGCAGAGCTTAGACATGCGGGCCACGGTGGTATTGGAGATCACACCTCACTGGTAAAGCGCGTGAACGTAGGTAGCACCTAGCATGTGCAGGACTAGCATGTGCAGGACTAGCGTGTGCAGGACTAGCGTGTGCAGGACTAGCGTGTGCAGGACTAGCGTGTGCAGGACTAGCGTGTGCGGGCACCGTGCTAAACGTTTAGGTGCTGTCATCACCCGCTTCTTACAGATGAGGGAGCAGCCACACGCAGAGAGGTTGGGACAACAGGAGCCCAGCCCAGGCGTCTGGCCCCAGTCGACACTGAGCCTCGACACCGTGCTGCCCCGGGACTGATGCACAAACGCTCCGTGCAATCGACCTTTCTCAGTCTTAAATCCTCCAGAGGCTACTTCTGACACTGAATTTAAAACATGCTTAGAGGCACTTGGTAACTAGGCAGTAAGCTGTTACTCTGAGTTCTGCTTTTCTCAAAGTCACAAATGACATCAGTAGCAGAGTGACAAGTGATGGGGCCAGAACCGGGGCCCCGACATCCCGGGGCATCCTGGTGTTGACACATCGTACTTCCCGTAGGGCCATCTTTTGTTTTCTGGGAACATGCCTGTCTCTTGTATAACGAGGGGACAGCCAAAGCGCGTGAACATCTCTTAAACGGGAATTGGAATTAAAGTGCAGTTTTCCTTTGAAGAAACCTGTAACCTCTGAGCTTTTTAGGACATTAATAAGAAAGTTATCTTCGTTTTAGAGTCAGACCCGTGTCTTCTCTGTTTCCATCTCCTTCAGCACCTGAAGGTTCAGGCAGTGTTTAGTCTCCATTGCGATGTCTGATGGAAGGAACTTTCAGTTGTCTGTGAAAACGGCTGAGGCTTGTTATTTCAAAAGAAGGATATTATTTTTAAGTAACAGAGAAGTAGTCAAAGCGAAGAAAACGCAAAATATTCTAAAGCCAGTCAACTTGGAGATAGCGTGGGTTTTCTGGCGAGTCAGAGCCTTGCTAACGTTTGGGCTTTTCAAGGACTGTGAACAAATCATCGGAAATCAATTAGGTTTCTGTCAATGATAGTAACGACAGACAGGCATGTTCCTGATGTGATTTTTTTTTTTTTCAAAGAATCTAGCTAGAATCGAACCAGGATCTATTTTTGCTGTTTTAATCACAGATAAACTAGTCAGTAGAGATTTTTGAAGAATGATGTGAAAACTTTATTTCTTAAAAGACATTCATCAGAGGCAGTCTCTATGCAGTTGGTACATTCTAACGACTGACTTCTGAAAAACATTCGACATTATCATAATGCGGGGGTTTTAAATTGCTGGCCAAAATTCTTCAAAGATTTACCTATAAAACTGTCAACTTTCTAATGCGCCTTGGTGATAGGTTTCACTGTGATAATTCTGTTCAGTTTTCCAACGTAGCTGGAATTTAGTTACAAAAACCAAGTGTCTTTTGCCAGAACATTGATTATTCCTGTTCAGGCTTTCTCTCTTCTGTGTATGAGACAGCAGAATTACTTCCCTTCCAAAAGATAACCGCCCTAATAGGACAGACCGACAGGGATGTGATGCTGGCCGACATCGGGCCCTGGAGCTGGAGTGGAAGTAGCCTCTGGAGGCGTCAGCAGCCCTTCTGGCAGCGCTGCTCTGCGGCCAGGCGGCCAGAGTCCCACCCCGTCCCTCCGGGAGTCGGGTGACGGGTGCACCGGGGCTTCTTCCCTTTGTTCCTGTTCACTGACGGACGCGATTCTCAGCGGAAAAGGACTCCTGCAGCCCTTCGTCTGAGCCCCGGGAACAGACAGCCCTGGAGAACTCCTCGGGACACCGCACAGAAGCCAAATCACTTGAACACCGAGTGGCCTGGGGCTGGGTTCAGAGTCCACAGCGGGTAGAGCTTCAGAAGCAGAGGCAGCCGGCCGCGTGGAGGCGTTGGTGTTTGCAGTTTTCTACTCTTCCCAGGGCAGGCGGGCATCTTCGCGGCTGCGGTTCCAGCCCTGAGCTCAGTAGATGAAAACCAACAGCGACGCTCCAACTCTGCTGAGCGGCTGCCGGTGTCCAGTCTTTCGTCCCCCACTTGCTAGAAGGTTGGGCGATTTAGGTGTAAATAGCAATCTTTTATGGTCTCCAGACGAGTTCTGTGTGTGAGAATGTGTAAACCTGCAAAGAAAACCTGTTGAGATTTTTCACTACTTTGAGGCTTAACTAAAATTTCTACAAAATATATTTTAGCAGAAACACCAGGACGGCATACACTGACTATATTAGGATCTAACTGGCAGTGCTGTTTCCATAAGCGCTGTCAACAGCTTCTGGGTTACCCATCTTCCACGTACAACAGAAATAATTTCTAAGCAGTTGTTGGTGGTTGGCTGCTAGCTGTGCTTTATGATTTTGCATTTCTTTTGAAAGTTGATTTGCATGTTGGGTATTATTTATTTCTTCTCTGATGAATCTGTACCTATTTTTTTCTCCAGTGGGTGTTTCAGATTACAGGTATTACAGCAGTGTGCTAATTTACTGATTGAACCTTTATTTCCCCCCAGAGGTGTCTTAAACTTCTTGTGGAGCTTTCATACAAGTTACTTCATTGAATGACAGAAGCGACCCCATACCCTGGCTTTGGCAGGCCTGGGAGTCAGCAAGGGGCTCTGGAGGCCAGCAGCTGCAATTTGGTCAGATGCTGTTATTTGCAAAATGAAATCAGAGATGTGTTTCAGGGTCGGCTCTCTCAGCCCCTATGAAGTCAGTTACACTATAAAATTCCCAAGCCTTTGCCAGAGAACCTCTGCAAAGGCCCTGAGAGAAGTGGGAAAGTGACTAGAATAAAAGGAGTCCCAAGTTCACGTTCTGGCAGGCTTCGCGTGAGCTACTGGTCTTCTGGAAGGTGGTTTTGGAGCGTGGCTGGCTGTTGCCTCCCAGCCCCGGTTCATCGGGTTGACACTGAGAATGCTCACAGCCCCTCAGGCTGACTCTGCCAGAGCCTCCTACTCCGGTTCCTGCAGGTGGAAGCACTGCTCAGGCAGCGGGCTTTTTCTTTCCGTGGTCAGGTGCACTCTTATGTCATAGGGGGATGGGCACAAGTAAGGCCTAAGACACTGTAGAAGGTTATAGAAAATGACAACAAAAAGGGGGGCGGTCTGCGAGGAACACTTCCACAAATCTAGAAATAGAGTAAAGGTCACCACAGCACATGACATCTCTCAGAAACACCGGAGCCAGGATTCTCTGAACTGGCGTCACCAAGGGCAGCCTGTACTTCGGAAGGCGTACAGACGGTACCTAGAAAGGAGGCAGTTTAGTGGGTAAAAAAGGTGACTTCCTTCTCATTCAGATCAACCCCCTTGTTGTTAATAATTAGGAGGTCCTTTTAAGACAGTCACCTGATTAGTAGACATGTGGGGAGGTCTGTACCCTGGAAGCTACCTGCAGTAACTGCATTCCTGTTCACTGCCTACTCTTCAAGGCTATGCTGCTGTTTGCGTTCTTTTATTCTGACCTAGATGCACTTTTAGGAACTACTGTCATGCCCTGGCTTAGGAAAAAAATGTTGACTGGAAGGGAAAACCTTTGGGAATTTTATACCGGCAGAAGGGGTAAATGTAAAATAACTGAATCCAGACAATAACATGGTTCACTGTATATATACTTGTTGAATGTGTAAACATGCTGTACTTTGTGCTCGATTGTTAAAATGACAGAACAGCTGGAAAATTTATATGAGGAAGGAAAAATATTTGTTCTGGGGGATGATCAAACAAAAGATGTCTTTGCTTTTGCCCACAGCAACATTAAATTCCCTCCTGACTTGGCCTCCACGTAAGCCAACAGGCTTATTAACAAGATACTTCTTTCCTATTTGTGGGTTAAGGGCCTTTCATCGTGGAACCTGACTTTAATAAAACAATTAGACTGCTCAGTTTGAAATACCATGGTTTTTAGTAGACTTTAGTGATTATAATTTAAATAAACAATTTTGTTAAAAAGATTTTAGCCAATTTCCGAAACCAGTGAAGCTTAGTCCTTCAATGGGCACATACACACCTTCAGGTCACAGTGGAGGGAGCCCGCGTGGCTCTGTCCCCTCGACAAGCTGCATCTCCTTAGGGTTCTGTGAACTGTAAAGGAGAATCACCACCTACCTTCCCAGATGCAGTGAAGTTGGAGACACGTACAAAGGCTGACGTAGTTCCTGGCAACTGTGATAATCATTGTTTCCTCCTGAATAATGTGCCCAAAGGGTGTTTCATAGGTTATCTTTAAACAAGTCATAAGGGAGCACAGATGTTGCCCAGTGGTTCTCAAATTTGACTTGTGTCAGAAACACCTGTTAAAACCCAGACGGCTGGTGATGAAATTAGATAGTGGTGATGGTTGCGCAACTCTGAGAATATAGTAAAAACAGCTGAACTGTGCACGTTACAAGGGTGAGTTCTATAGTATGTGAATTATAGCTCAATAAAAACCAAAACAGATGCCTGGGCCCCTGCCCGAGGATCTGGCTGGGTGGGTGTAGGGTGGGGCCCCAGAGCTGGCATCTCTAACAGGTCCCTGGGTGTCGCTGCTGCCGCTCCCACGGACCACACTGCAGAGCCACTGCTCCAGCCCGGCCATTCAGCTGAGCACTAAACGAGGGCCGGCGCAGCGGAGATGCACTCCTCTTTACACAGTACCTACCCGCTTAGTGTCTTCAGCAGTTTCCATCAGATGTTGTCAGTTCAAGAAAAATATTTTGATGGTAACTCAGTCTTTATAATATTTTCTTTACCAGGAGACACCTCTTAAAAACCAGCTAAGTGCTGAATAACTCAGGAACGTTTTAAAGATACGAACCTTATTCTAAAACTTTCAAAATTATATTACAATGTAATCTGTTAATGCCTTAATAGTGATTTTCTAAATCACCAAAAACTTAAAGTAACATAAACTTAAAATACATTTCTTCTTTCATTTTGATCCTTAGTTTTAAAATGTCCTCCTGAAAATAAAATAAAATAAAATAAAATAAAATGTCCTCCTGGACACAGATTCCAACTCCACTTACTTGTAGAAGAAACCTCGCCTGCCTCAACTCCAGTTTCTTTGGAAAGCCCACCCAGGAGCCCCTGTCTGGAAGGTTTGCTGCAAGCACTAAACAAGAGAATATATAAAAAGCCCCTAGCGCAATGCTGTGCACATTATCCAACGAAAGATGTTATTCCCATTCTAATTTGTAAAAACGTGAATCCAACAGAAATTCCTGAACGGTCTGGAATTGGTCTCATCTGGCACAAGGGGTCTGATAATAAAAGGGTCCGGGTCTCTCCTCACCTCCCAGCGACCTTCCTGCTGCTGAGGAGGCTTCTGGGCACTGCTTCTGCATGGTGCTTCCCCCGCCGGCTGGCTTGCCTTGTACTAACGCCAGGCGCAGCACAGAGGAACACAAGAGTGTCAAACACTGTGATTCTGTTTACTTTCCATTTATTCACATTGCATGGATTGATACACTTCCTCAATGGGAATCATTCAAAAACTAATACAAACTGAGATTACATTGTCCGACGATTCAAGTATTTTAGTTTTAGAAAACGATTTCCGATTTAAAATAGAAAGCAAACAATTTATCCATTTGATTGCTGAGAAGTTTCCTGCCTCCGCCACAGCTGTGTCTGCATCAAACGGAGCGCCCTCAGCCTGGACCGTCATTGCCACTGGCCACCGACACACAAGAGGCCTTGTGCTCAGAACACCCAGTGGGAAGAAAAGTTCTGACAGGTTCCTCACGGTCACCTACTGGACAAATCAGTTTCTACTCAAAAGTCCTCACTTCCAGAATGAGAATGAATCCTAGGGGTTTGGGAGTAAGCCATTTCGCCTGGAAATCTGCAAAGCCTTCAAATGCACTGCGCTGACATTTGGATTGTTCTGAAATATAAGAGTATCTGACAAATGCTCAAAACAAGCAACTTGTTTACCCTTAAAACGAAACCAAAAAAGCTGTCTCAGTGAAAACTTGTTCTGAGCTCTAACAGTAAGGTAGAATATTCGTTTTTTTTGCTCTACCCCAGAACAGGTAGATATTTTTTGGCATGCAGCACATCAAAAATACAATTTAGAATTGAAACTGTAAAACAATCCTTTTAAGGAAAATCAGTCCATAAACAGACCTGTCCTTCCATGGAAAACACAACCTAAACTTTAAAAACGACACGCATTTTTAGCCTGTGATTCTAACAATGAAGACAACATAACATTCAATTTTTTGCTTAATGGGAATGCTCAGAAGGAGGAGATGAATGAACAGCGGTTTAAAAACAAAAAGGCCACTGGGATACTCAGTGTTTGTCAAGAGATAACACAATCTGATTTAGAATTAAAGATATATACACCCTTTAGGCCACATTTATGACACACTCTTTATAGATTCTCAAACTAAAGACAACAATTTTAGTCCACGTTAAACATTTTAAAGCCTAATTTCTAATAATTTGTTAAAAATAAATCTAAACCCACAGGGCAGAACTGAGGTGTTACACAGTGGGGATGAAAAGGCAAGCCCTCCAGGGGCCAAGGAGCCCCTCCCCCAGTAACAATACACGGACTTAAGAGTTTACAGTGAAATCCACATACGCTTATTAGGCTCTTCTACGCTAATACATAATTAAAGTGGAGACTGGCAAGTTCCTAAAGTGTAAGAGTGATTTTAAGAAAATATCACATTTTGACTTACGGTGGACACATTTCCCCCCGTAATCTTCACTTTAACAGTACAGTCTTAGCAAGAACTTGCTGGGAATGTTAGGAAAAAGAAAGCCACACATATCCAGTAATTTAACAAGACAAACTATCTTTACCCAGGGGTGGGGGGTGGATGGGGGTGTGAAGAGTTAATCCAATCATGACTTTCATGCCATTTTTGGTGAACATTCCACATCGCATGCAAAAGCAAGCAGAAGGATGCACGAAGAGTCCCCAAAGAGGTCTGAGCGCCTTACTTTCTGGCGGGACCCAGGAGCACGCGCGGCTAAGCTGTGACGTGCTGAGGTTTGTCCCCCTTATTTCCTCAGCCCGTTAGCAGCTGGATAACCCTAAGGTCAACAGGGCAGGGCCAGGGTTACCTTAACAGCATCCACCACCTGTTGACTAAACTCCTCATGAATACTCCCAGTTGTAAAAAGGAAGAGCAAGGTGACCGCCCCTCCCCCCAACCTCACACCACACCCGGTCGACGCCACCCCAGCCCCACAGAGCGAGCGCCTCCCTCTGCGAGTGGCGGGACGGACGAAGTCGCACGCTGGGCCGAATCCTCCCAATGGAGCCAGAAAGATGCGAGCCGCAGCGCAAGCGTCCTGAGACTCTGGCGCGACTACCTGACCTCAGGTGCTTAAGAGTGACACATCGCTACATGGATTCCCCGCCTCCTTTACATCTAAAAGTTAAAGCTTTTTTCCTTTTTAAATAAAAGCAGCTGTACTATCTACACTGATTTTGACTTTTTTTTAAAGTCAGAGACGGCATGTACTGAAGATCAGAATATACGAGTGTGAGCCCTCAGGCACGGACCCTGAGCCTTTAAACAAGATCATCTGGTTCCAGCATTAAGTGATTCATGAGGAATGAATGAAAGTGGACATTTAGAACATTAAACTTTACCTCTAGTTCATATGACCAGAGTCTTCAAGAACGCTAGTGTGAGTTACCTGACAGCTATGGGGAAGTGACGTGCGTATTCGTGTGTATGCCCATGGCTCCCTTCCAAATGGACACACTGAATATCTTACTTTTTAGAAAGTAAATGGAAATTTCAATATCAAATGCAGAATACACTGCTGTCTAAAAGTTAAAGGCAACATTTACACACATAATTTTCTCTTCCATTTCCTTATTGCATGTTTCCTGGTTAGTTCACATGGCTCCTGTGTAATAAAACTCCTATGATTTAATAAGTTTAGGTTTTAGATCCATAGGGTTCATCATGGTACAAATAACCAAGAGCATATTCTCTTCCTTTTGTTGTATGGTTTAACCCTTTCTTTTCTATAAGGGTCTACAAACTACAAATTTGTGCTTTTAAGTCTCATTCCTGGCAATCCCCCCCATCCCATTTGTCTCTAGGGGAATACAGAAGTAAGAGCACCTCATGAATAAACCTACAAAACCAAAGAACAAGCTACTCATTTCCTATTAAAATGAAACAGCAGTTCCAGAGTCACAGTAAAGCAGCCGATGGGGTTACAGGTCAGCGTCCACACAGAAAAAGCTGAAGGCAAACATCCAGTGCTCACATTTCAGCTGTAAAATAACACAATAAAGCAAAGCAGGAACACCTCCGCCACAGCAAGGCAGCACGGTTCACAGGGACACACATCAGCCAAGCCCGCCAGAAAGAAGACCGCTACAGGCAAGCTCCCTTCTGGACACACCGCCGCGAAAGGCCGCGCCGGTGGTGGCAGCTGATCCCTAACCCCTGGGTCGGAAAAGCCTTTGGGAAATCTAATCGATACCCTGATTTCAGTCCATTAAGAAATCACCTGTGGTTAGTTTAATAAATGAACATAAAAAATCTTCCAAAAATTTCCTTTCAAATGTATTTCACACATTAGACAGTTCTTAAGAAGGGAAGATAGTTTCTTGACACTTAACGTTAAAGGTTTTATTGGCCATATTAATCTTCCTCACAAAAGTTTTAAGTTATCTATAAGTCCTAGAATGTCAAAGCAGGAAGAGAAGAAAACTGACTAAGTTTCAGGGGCGGTGGGGGAGCAGCAATGGGCAACAACCGCTCCGCCGAAGTGCGCTCAGGCATCCTTTTTCTCCTGTAAAATCGTGTGCAGCTCATCCGCATCCTCGCTTGTTTTGACCCGAATCAACATGGTGACCGGGGTGGTGGCGTTCTTCTCATCAGTGGGTGGGTTTGGGACGCAGACAATAAGCACATTGTTTCTCCCGATGCGAGTACACGGCATGTTGGGAGGAATGAGAACGTTGAGCAGTATGTTGCCTGCATTTAAACAGAGGGAAAAAATGCATCAAAATATATAAACCATAGTTCCATGAAACTACAGCTCTAACAGGCGAAACATTAAACGCCAGAGCAACTTATACTTAATGGAGCCACCGGAATGTCCTAAGGACGGCCACAGTTCCCTGCCAGACGCCAGCACGGTGTCCCCGAGAGAGGACCGTGGGCCTCTGGCAGGACGCGGACTGGGCCTCCCTGAGGAGGACCCGCCGTCTGCACACCTGCCCCAAGTCTCCCACAACCACGGCAGCAGCCCGAAACCAGCAGCACTTTAGAACACGCCGTGCTTTCTTGCACTGCAGAAAAAACACGCCGGCACGACGTGGAGGCTTCACTATGTCATTCGAACAGAGAATGGTCAGCAGAGAAACGGCTCTGTCAGAGGCCAGCACCGCTCACAGGGTGGGAGTGAGGTTGCTATGATAGTATTACAAATTAGTCAAGTCCACAGGAAAGAAGCCTCACAGAAGTTTCTTTCCAGGACACAGTCTGGTGTAGTCTGCCACCACCGACCACTTCCCCTTAGACCCGCCCCGAGCCCAGCCACTACCTCTTCCTTTCAGAGGACTGTTTTAAGGATAAAGCTGGAGGGTGGGGTAAAGGGTGGACAGCAACGAGTTAATGAATATTTGCTACATAAAAAGGATTCATTTAAATGGTTAATTTCCCTTGAGTGTTTACTACACCATCCGATTTACCTGTAGCTTCTTAGTCACATACTAGCACGAAGGAAAATGAAAACCATTTCGGTTACTTCTTGGCAATAGCTTTCAATACATCCAGGTTTTCTTACACACTACTACCCTGGTACTCGACTAAATCTATAATCAGTAAGTACAGGATGAATGTGGCCTGAACAAACTCTATTTCGTTCCAAAGAACACATTAATATACTTGAAAATCTCAATGACTAAATCAGCAAAGCAAAGGGCTTTTACATACTATGTGATTATGATTATTTTGTACCACCTGAAAAAAAAGATACCCACCTAAATTGGTGTCTGCCCGCACTAAAAGCTGAGTCTTCTGATTAGCTGTAGGTTTTAAATGCAGAGTGCCTACACCCTTCTCTTTAAATTCATTGTCTTTCTTGTAAAATAGTTTACACCTACAGAGAAAAATAATAGGTACGATCAGACAATGACAAATCACGACAGTCACACAGTTTTCTAACAGCCCCTGTTCACACTTGTGTGGAAGTCTGTTATTAAATGACAGCAGAGGAAGCTTAGGAAGAGCCTTCTATTGACCCAGATCAGGTCTGGACACAGGCAGATAAGAGAATCTGGTGAGACAGGCTGGAGTCCCTCCATATTTTTTTCTATTATACAGTGGGCCCTACACAACTCTTTAACAACGCTTCTAAAACCATCTTTTCTCAAAAGTCAGTCAAAATCACAGCCCAGCTTCCCACACCTCCCTGATGTGCTCCTTCAGCCCTGAGCTCAAAAGAACTGACCTGGTCCTTAAAGAAGAGGAACAAATACAGAACAAACACTCTGCCACACCCACCCCCACCCCCCGCCCTTTTCCTATTTCTTATTTTTGAATTCTCTGCAGGACTCCTTCAATTTTTGATGTCCTAAGATGTTGAAATAAGTCTGGAAAACGTGCTTAAGCAAGGCCTAAAATAATGCTGTCAAATGTCTCCCCAGCCTCCTGTCACACATCTCCTTAGGTTATTAACAAATCAAAACTACTGCCTGTTCCTTTGATTTACTCTGATTAGAAAAAAATCTTGGGAATTCCCTGGCGGTCCAGTGGTTAGGACTTGGCGCTTTCACTGCTGTGGCCTGGGTTCAATCCCTGGTTGGGGAACTAAGAAACCACAAGCCGTGCGGTGTGGCCAAAAAAAAAGAAAAAAATCTTAAGTCAGGGTCATTCCTTTACATCATCTGTGTAATTAAATTTTAAAACAGGCAAAAGGAATTGCTGGTCTCTTTTAAAAGTTCTCAAAAATAAACAACATTTGGGAATCCCACAGGATTTGGTGATTCACACTATGAAAATTGCTGACTTAAGTCTGAAATGTTTGTATTACAAAAACACATCCAGGGAAGCTTCTAAAAGGGCACAAATGTTTTTCAGTAAGTATCTTTGTTAAAAAGCACTAATTTCATTGAGAGATAATTCAAAATTTCTCTTCAGCCCTCTTCTGAAATCAGCAGCTCTCATTAGACAAACAAACAAAAACCAAAAACCCCAAACCAGCTCTCATCGAGGGAAAGATAAAGTATTTACACATCCTTAACGGGAAGGAATGGCTGCTATGGAGAACTTTTTGGCCGTGAGAAAATCCATGAAGGTTAACGTGTCTCTAGGAAGGAATCCGAGATGCCACCTAATTTAAGAGCAGAGGTAAAACCAAACCTCAAATCAGTGACTAGGTGACTGTCTTTGTAGGGGAAGGAGGAGGGGAAGAGAAGAAAGGAGAAAAAGGGAGAGAATGATGAGAGGAGACTGGGGCAGGAAGATCAAAAAGAAAAGACTGTCTCTAAAGCACCTGAAAAGCAGAAAAGAGCTAAATTAACAGAAAAGAGTAGGATACGCCCAGCAGGAAATTTTTAGACTCAGATTATTTTTAAATAAACAGGCCAAGAATTCTTCCTTGTTCCAATTCAAACAATGGGCACAGCCTGACCCCAGGATGGGACGCCCAGTAAGTTCTGCAGGGATAATGTCACCTGCGCTCTCCAGCCAGAAGCCTCTTTCCACGTCTTTGAAAAGTGGAATTCCCGTGACTCTTACTTACTTTTTGGAGTAAAAAGCATCTTCTTCTTTTACTTCAGTAACTACTACTTTGGGTGGCTCATCATTCTCTTCTTCATCTCCACCTTTTATAAAAAACAACACTAATTCAGTAAGATTCAAATCAAGAGCTTGAAAATGTGACAAAAGAAGTTAGTTACCTACTCCCCCCGCCCAACCTAAAAATTCCATGTAAGCTGATACAGAAACTGAAACACAATCTAATCATGCTGGGGTGGGGATAAGGAGGCACTCACTGGATTTTTGCAGAAAGCCTTTGAATCAAAGTGTCGATGCTTGTATTCAGTGAACAGGCAAACTCACACAGGAAAACAATCAGTCAACACTCACATATACTCAGATTACCCACTGGGAAATAAAAATCTCAGATGGGCTTCCAACACTTTCATCCCCGAATGCTCCTGTGACTGTAGCTGCATCACACCAAGGAATAACCAATGAGAGCAATGACCAAAGACGATGGAGAAAATAACAACTTTACAGGACAAGTTGTCAGAGAAATTAGTCCAAAGCCAACTGTAAGCAACTTAAGCTCTGTCTGGGCCGCCACGCCCCTGGACATGCTGGCACCACGGGCACCCTCCCGGCTGAGTCCAACAGCACTTCCCTTCACTCCAGTGCCTCAACCTCAGGGGAGAGCTAAGTCACTGCTGGACACAAATTACAATCCCCTTAAGGAGAAAGCAACTGCATAAAACTCACTGACTAGCGACTAAGAAAAACAATTCTGGCGCTCAAACAATTCAGGTCACAAGCTCATTTCGATTTTAAGAAGGCACTCCTGAGTTAGGCCCTCCAGTGTGGGCCCCGGGCATCTGTTATTTTAACAAGCTCTCCAAGTCTTCCTGTGCATAAGACGTGATAAGGAATAAGGATAAGGAATAAGTGCTTTATGGAGGGCATCCTGCTGAGATGGAGACTTAATTCAAACTCGACATCACTTCCACAAGCAGCAGAGTCCCTGTGACTACGACAGACTCTCCCTCTGTCATATTTAGGGCAGAGAAGAAGGGGGGAACTCTTTATTCTATGCTTTGCCCTGGAGGGCCCTTGCCTGAGGATACAGGTGATGAGGGCAAGGCAACATAAGGAGAGTTATACATAATACATAATATTTAAAACATAGTATTTTGCCCACTGGCAAATTGCAGTTTTCCTTCTCAAGGATCAATATGCTGATGCCTGAGAGACGTACTTTTAACTGCTTATAAGTAAGAGCCTACATACACACAGTTTGTTCACAACCACCATGTGGTGAAGAGGGATTATGACACAACCCCTCTTTTCAGAGAGCTAAGAACCACACAGGGAGTGGAGGGGCTGGGATTAAGGCCTGGTTTGGGGCACTAACATGACACACCACAGAAACTTCTAGAAAGGTGGCTGCAATCCAGACCCATCTTGGGAAAACACTGTCAATTTGTTCCCCCACAGCTATGAAGTCTACCTTTTTTAGAGTATGGTTTTGCCGTGTGAATTTATTTATAAGCAAATCTCTTAAAAACAAACAATTCAGTGAACGTCCATCATGAATTTTTCAATAAAATACAATTTTTTTTAATGGAAAGCCAAGTATTTGATAATTTTCAAAGTCACTGTGCCAGATGTTTTTATATTATTATTTTTATATTCTTAATCCTTAAAATAACCCTACCAAATCGGTCTTACTCCATTTCACGAATAAGGAGACAGACTCAAAGGAGTTGATCAACTCTGTCCAGGATCACACTCACGCTGAGGCAATGATGGAGTTGTGCCGTGAGTCCAGATCCACCTCGTTCACAAGGCTACGCCTTTCCCACCAAACACAGAACCCCCACAGATCTAGAAGACTTCCAGGGCTGACTGTGTGTTTACCTTTGCAGTCGTTACCGCCACCTTCTGCTCGGCTCGCCAACGTTTTAGCGGAAAATGGTGAAGAAACTGGTTTACTCTGGGCAATATCTTTGCCAAATAAACTGGAGTTTCCAGAAGAAAATGAAAATCCAGTCAAGGGGCCAGAGTTTAAGGAGCCCAAAACAGAACTATCAATTTTCTTGCCGAAATTAAATGAGGCACTTGTTGCTCCTAGTGACGGGTCCTTGTTCTTTTCAGACACAGCCTCCACCTTCTCTTCAGATGTATCCTCAGTTTTGTTGCCATGAAACAAAAATGTTGACTCTTGCTGTAATTCTGTTGAACCAAACAGGGAAGGAGGCTGTGTTTCAACTGATATTTTGTTGGTTTCACCTTCAGAATTACTGCTGCCACTGTTCCCATGTTGCTGTTCGATGCTTGCTAAGTATTTCTCATAGTCTTTAAAGATAGGTGTCAGATCACAGAGCGGGTTTGTATTCACGTGCTTCACGATCCAATCCCGAACAGAGCAGTTTAAGGCCGCCAGCTGCTTATGATAGGCACTCCTGTGGCGGGCGGCACTGGAGGTAAGGCCAGAGGAGGCAGGCTGCTGACCGTCGCCATTAGTTTTGGGATTTGAAATCTTTTTATCGACCAAGGAGGTAGGGCCGTTTACAGCAACAGACCCTACAGGAAATTACAGTTTTAAGAATTTATTCAGAAGCTGATTTAATTAAGTCATCTTGATTTTCATACCACTCTGTCTTCGTATTTTGTGCATTTACTGTATCCTATTTTTGTGACAGCTCAAGAAGTATGTGCACATATAGTATTTGGAAACTAGTTATTACAAAAATCAAATCAAACATTATATATATGAATATATCTATTTTTTACATGCTTGCATTTAACCGCTATAATTTTAAAATAATCTTTTCCTTCAAAAGGATGGCTTTTTTACCTAAAACTGTCAAAATACTATGTTAGTATAGAACTTACTCCCCAAGGTTGTAAGGAGGAACATATATTAATGCAGTTAAAATCTTAATAGAAAGTACTTATCTTAATCACACTAAACTGCCAAATTTAAATGAAACAGTATATACTCTTAGAATAACTAGCTAAGTATAATCCAACGAGTCAGGATCATTTCTAAGAACCAAAGATTTTAACCCATGTTCCCATTCTCTGTTGTTAATCCCAAGACTTCTTGACCAATTCCCTCAAAACAGGATTAGGCAATCAACATGTCCTGGGCAAAATAAATCTAGACTGGGAACAGTAAGGTATGTGGCACACAGGAAATTCTTGGTACATGTATAATGAATGAGGGGGTGGGATGGGAGGCCTTTACAGAGGGTCTGCTAAGAGCTTCTTTTTCTCCTTTGACCCTTAGGTTGATTCTGAGGTCATTCTCATTTCGCAGTTGAAGATTTGGAGGCTCAAAGGTTAAGGAATTTCACCGAGGTCACACAGAGCTGGTAACTGGCAGAACTGAGAACAGAACCCAGGTCTATTTTGGCCTGTGGTCTACTCACTTACTCTGTAAAGAGCCAAAAGCTCCCTGATTTCCATCCCTTTCACCATTACCCTGTTTTTGCTCATATAGCCTCAGGACCCAGAAAAAGTACAAGAAAAACATCTTTGAAAGTTATTTTTCAAAGATCATCTTTACACAGATGTGACTCGGGGTAGAAGAACCTACTCACCGAAGGTGGCCTTGGTCTCGGTTGCTGTCCTTGCACTGGAGAAGGGCGGGGCACTAGTTATGCTGTTTCCGTTTGACAGTCCTTCCAAAGGCTTCCCTCCAGCACCATTACCAAATCCAGAAAACCCTCCTCCTCCAGAAGGTACAACCAAGCCTTTAAAATCTTTAAAGGCCCCTCCACTATCAGACTGAAATATAAAGAAAGAGCACACATTAGATAACTCTACTTTTTTGTCTCCAAATAAGCAAGTGAATGACAGCATTATCTTGGCTAAATAGTACCTAGAATCCTTATGCAACCAGCATTAAAGGAAACTGCCAGCACAAGCAGAAACAGAACATGGATTTTACTCATGACAGCTTTGCAATCCGAAGCTGCCTTCCTAAAACAGGAAGGATAGATGTCATTTACAGTGAAATAATTTTTAAAAATATATTTAGGATATAAAAGGTTAAAAAGACTAATTCAAATAAATTCATGGACTCACCACCGAGGCACAGAACTGTAACTAAAAACACATTCTCAACACAACTAAACCCCAAATGAAAGATTTTTCATATACTACTCAAAGACCCTTTGCCTAAGGAAATTGTAGAAACATCAAGTGAGGTTAACTAAAAGTACTTTACCCACTACTTATAATTTCCTAAGAACTTCTGTTGCTTTCAGCCTGCTTTCAGTATACAGAAACTTGCAAAGTTGACTGAGTCCCAATTCTAGATTTTCCGTTAGTTGAGAAATCCAGAGGCAACATTTTATTCCCAAGGTCTCCTCTGCTTTCTTTAGCAAGGTCTTTCTCGCAGACCCTTCCTGCTGTTGGTAGCTCGCTCCCACCTCTAACCCAAGACGCTCTGGAAATGTTTGGCGTGCCTTATGAAATTCTAAGGCTGCTCTCTGCCCCTGGGCTGTGGTCTACACTGTTGCCTCTTCACTGTCGCTTGTCCGCAGCTGGCCCGTCCCTCCTTGAGCCTGTCTCCCCTAGGCATCTCGTTCTTCATCATGAGCTCCCACTCTTAGGCCTCTTCTCATCGCCCCTGGCTTCAACCTCCTTGATGGGGAAATTTCTCAGAGCTGCACCCACCTCTCACGCCACTTCCTGTTCTGAGTGGCCGATCAGTACACCTAGTGGTCTCCTAGAGAACTCCACTTGGATGTACCACAGGCCCTTGAAATACATCTTTTTTTTTTTTTTTTAAGAGATGTGCATGGCAGCCCAGATGGCAGGAGAGTTTGGGGAAGAATGGATACATGGATATGGGGTGAGTCGCTTTGCAGTGCACCTGAAACTGTCACAATATTGTTAATTTGCTATACCCCAATATAAAATAAAAAGTTAAAAAAAAAAAGAGAGATGTACAATTTATTTTTTTGGCCACACCTGGAGGCGTGTGGGATCTTAGTTCCCCGACCAGGGCTCGAACCTGCACCCCCTGCATTGGGAGGCGGAGTCTTAACCAGCAGACTGTCAGGGAAGTCCCGAAATACATTTCTAAAACAAAATCGATCACCTCCTCCCTAATGAAGCTGTCCCTCCCCCCGGTATCTTCTTCATGACAGAGCCACCAAATATAACTTGGCTCAACACCTACATCCAGCCAGTCACCAGTCTTAAGAATGAAATCAGGCCAGAAAAGAACTTGGAATAAAGAAAAATTGAACAGAGCCACCACAGAACATGCAGTTCTGTAGGTTTATTCCAAGGATGCCACCCAAGATGTTCAAACCAGCCTCTCCTGCCTGACAACAGATGCCCAGGTCACCAAGACAGCACTCCCGGGTCTGGAATTTACTTGAGGGATGAGGACTGCACTGGGGAAGAGTTATTAAACATGGAGTGATGGCTGCGTACTGACCACATGGTTTCAGCTCACCAGTTATGACTCATCTTTTATCCTTTGGAACACAGGGATGAAACATTTTAATATGCCATATTACACTAGAAGGAAAAACAAAATGGGAAACGCTTCTATTATTCTCAAAGGTATCAGCCTACCCACGGCTCGATCCTAGGGAGCAGATAACACTTTGAGAATATCTTACATTTTCCTTTCTTACTTCCAACACCCACTTCCCTTGCTTTCCTATTGCTATACTCTTTTCCCTTTTCATACTGTCACTCAACTCAAATTTGTCTACATCTATATCTTATTTCTGCAATTGGATGAATTCCCTTTAAGGTACAGATCTCTTATTTACTTATTTATTTACTTATTTTTTTCTTCTTTAATATAAATTTATTTATTTTTGGCTGAGTTGGGTCTTTGTTGCTGCGCGTGGGCTTCCTTTAGTTGTGGTGAGCGGGGGCTACTCTTCGTTGCAGTGTGCGGGCTTCTCATTGTGGTGGCTTCTCTTGTTGTGGAGCACGGGCTCTAGGCGTGTGGGCTTCAGTAGTTGTGGCTCGCGGGCTCAGTGGTTGTGGCTTGCGGGCTCTAGAGCGCAGGCTCGGTAGTTGTGGTGCACGGGCTTAGCTGCTCTGTGGCATGTGGGATCTTCCCGGACCAGGGCTGGAACCCGTGTCTCCTGCACTGGCAGGTGGATTCTTAACCACTGAGCCACCAGGGAAGTCCCAGATCTCATATTTATTATCTTTTTCTATCTCCCATGTTCTACACCAAGGATTTTCACAAGTGCACTAGGCATTTTAAAAAGCATTTATTAATAACCCAATCAAAAAATGGGCATAAGATCTAAACAGACATTTCCCCAAAGAAGACATACAGATGGCCAACAGGCACATAAAAAAATGTTCAACACTGCTAATTATTAGAGAAATGCAAATCAAAACTATCAATACAATGAGGTATCACCTCACGCCAGTCAGAACAGCCACCATCAAAAAGTCTACAAGTAATAAATGCTGGAGAGTGTGGAGAAAAAGGAACCCTCCTACACTGTTGGCAGGAATGTAAATTTGTGCAGCCACTATGGCAAACAGTATGGAGGTTGCTTAAAAAAACTAAAAACTACCATACAATCCCACTCCTCGGCACATATCCAGACAAAACTATTGATATAATTCGAAAAGATACTTGTACCCTAATGTTCACTGCAGCACTATTTACAAGAGTCAAGACAGGGAAGCAACCTTAATGTCCACTGACAGATAACTGGATAAAGATGTAGTGTATATATATATATACACAATGGAATGTTACTCAGCCATAAAAAAGAATGAAATAATGCCATTTGCAGCAACATGGATGGACCTAGAGATTATCATAGTAAGTGAAGTGAGCCAGACAGAGAAAGACAAATATCATATCGCTTATATATGGAATCTAAAAAAATGATACAAATGAACTTCCTTACAAAACAGAAATATGACTCACAGACATAGAAAACAAACTTATGGTTACCAAAGGGGAAAGGTGGGGGGAGGGATAAATTACGAGTTTGGGATTAACATATATACAACACTACTATATATTAAATAGATAACCAACCAAGGAATTACTGTACAGCACAGGGAATTATACTCAATATCTTGTAATAATGAATTAACAATGAAAAACCATTATATGTATTTAAAAAAAAAGACATTCTTGATAGATTACATAAAAGACAATAATTTTTAAAAAAAAAGCATTTATTGATCTGACTGCTCCCAGAGGTGGAAATATTCTATAGCTCAGAAATCAAGTTAGTGTTTAACACCAGAAGCTGTAAGAAAACACTCACTTCAAATCCAACATTTCTACGCTTTGCTCTCTTTATGGCTCTATTCTTCAAGACTTCCTCACTGGCCACGGAGAATGTTCCCACCTGCAGGAGTGTACAAATTAAACAGCAACAAGATAAGGCCAAAAAGGTGATAAAATGCTGAACAAAAAAGCTAGACCAGACAAACTGATCAATATCTTCTGGTTTTTAAGTAACACAAATTATGGAGAGGGCACGTTAAGTTAAAGTTTACGTCTAGTATCTATCTTGTGAATTCCAATGCTAGTTAGGCGAATCAGAAACCTTCCAGAAACTACAAATCCAGACTTTATCACAATTCAGAGAGAAGAGTGCATACATCAAAGTTCTAAGAAGACTAAGACCATCAAAACTTTGGCGCAAAGCTGTTCATGATCAATTCTTTGAATATGTCAAACATATTCAAAGACATTACCCAGATGCCCAAATCTAATCTCTTACAACTATGGTTTTCAAAAATAAATGTTATGTTCATAATACACATTATTTTACAGAAGAGCTTTGCCCATTTGCCCATGATCCAGAAGACCACTGAGACTGGGGCTCTAAGTCACCTGCTGGAAACCTGCTGAAAATCTTTGGCTTTACTTCAACCCCTCTTTTTACCCTGGAGGAATGGCATAAAATATTTTCTGTAAAAAGTTCTCATCTATACTTATTTCAGATAATGCTAAACTTAAAGAGATCTCTACATCCATAGAAGGGACCATTTGGCTACACCTGACCCAAATTAAATGTAATGTCCTTCCACACTCATTTCATTAGAATCTGTCCAAATGGAAGTCCTTTCATTCCTGAAGTATTTTAATGTCAAAACAAATCATTATATGGTAGGCCCAGAATGTAACTGTGCCTAAAACCTGGAAAGAACTAAAGTTACCAAAGACTTGCTTAAAAAGTACCAAGTCAGTCAGAATTGTTAAAAGCTCTTTTAAAAGCCCATACTTGTGATTTTGGTTTCCCCAAACATACCAGTACACATATTTGTAAAGGAAAAAATATTAATATTAGAAAACAGATTGAGAAAGAAGGAAAACAGCAGTCTTAAGAATTATCTTGCAAACATTTTTGCAGACTCTTTATAATATACGTCTATTTTTTAACCTAGCACACTTCTACTAACTTGGTGCAGATTTCCTTAGTGAACTGGCCTGGGAGTATCCAACTGCTGATGAGGCACTTTAGAAATGCAGCTGTGTTCTATTCTTTGTAAGATAAAAATTAAAAGATTTCCTCAGGGAAGACCATTTTTATTTGGTTAGGAAAGAAACTAGGCCATCTAAATTCTATTCCTATTAACGCAGTTGTTGGGGGGTGGGGAGTGTCTTCAGAATATGAAATAAAATGAGCCTCCAAGAAGCATTACAGTAAGGGAGGTGACCTCAGTCTTCTAAAATCTAAAACTGTGAGCGTGGCAGACTAAGACAGTGGTGGTGAACCACTTTTCAAGTCTGAGTGCTGGCACCGTGCTCAGTTCATGACTAGATCATTCACTCACCCTTCAATCTGGACTAAAACCACGGGCTCAGAATGCGCCAATGAAATGCTACATGAAATTCAGGAGGAAGGTGCTTCTACAAAGGAGCAGAGTACTTAGGGAATAGTTGTTAATGGAAAAGCACACCCAAATGTAATCAATTTCTAGACTAAGTACAGATCATAAGAAACCATACTATTTCCAGTTCCAGATGTTCTTAAAAAGGCCTTTTAATTTTATCAGAATCTTCATGAGGAATCCCAAAATGAATTTAAATTTGGAAGTAGAAGGAAATCATTCTTAGGGAAATTATTTTTTACCTCTTCTGCTTCATCTTCTTGATCCCAATTCCTATCCGTCAATTCCTTCTCGGCAATTCTTTTGGCCATTTTTTCGAACCTAAAAGCAAAAAGGTTAGAAGTAATAAGTTTACTTTTCTAGAATATGATTTAACTCTTACAAAGAATTTAAAAAATTTACTCTAGCATGAAATGAGATAAAAACATTCCTGATACCAGTGGGCACTGCTTTAATGAGAACTCTGTAACACTGTGAGGCTCCTAGTGTCACGAATCCAATAAAGATTACTGGAGGAGGCATTCCATGCAACTTATACTTACACACAGTCTTGCTACAGGCAAGACATTTTTAATATTTAAAATTCTCTTAAGGATGATACAGTAAAGTACAACCTTAGTTAAGAATTTGAATAAGGTATTGGAAATACCTTCCCAACATGAGTACAAATGGTCCCTGACTTAAAATGGTTCGCCTTGCAAGTTTTCAAGTTTACAATGGTGTGAAAGCAATACGCATTGAGTAGAAACCTTCTTTCAGATTTTGATCTTTTCTCAGGCTAACAACAGGCGGTATGATATTCTCTTGTGATGCTGGCCAGCGGCAGCAAGCCACAGCTTCCAGTCAGCCAGCCACGCCATCACAATCGATGTACTTAACAACCATTCTGTACCCATACAGCCATTCTCTTTTTCATTTTCAGTACACTATTCAATAAATTACATGAGATATTCAACACTACTATAAAATAGTCTTTGTGTTAGATGATTTTGCCCAGCTGTAGGCTAATGTAAGTGTTCTAAGCACATTTAAGGTAGGCTGAGCTATGATGTTCGGTAGGGTAGGTATATTAAATGCATTTTCGACTTACAGTATTTTCATCTTATCATGGGTTTATTGTGACGTAACCCCAACATATGTTGAGGAAGATCTCTATTCATCTTTAGGCTACAGACAAGTTGATAGTAATCTATTTCCCAAGACTGAACATTTAATTACCCCAAATTGCATATTTCTAAGCTAGGACATCATTTAAAAGTTCAAAACATGATTAATATGGATGTGTTAACATTCCTAGAATTTTTAACTCTTCAAAAATAAGCCATCAGGGCTTCCCCGGTGGCGCAGTGGTTAAGAATCCACCTGCCAATGCAGGAGACACAGGTTCGAGCCCTGCTCCGGGAAGATCCCACATGCCGCGGAGCAACTAAGCCCGTGCGCCACAACTACTGAATCTGCGCTCTAGAGCCCGCAAGCCACAACTACCGAGTCCACGTGCCACAACTACTGAAGTCCACGCGCCTAGAGCCCGTGCTCCGCAACAAGAGGAGCCACCGCAATGAGAAGCTCGTGCACCGCAACGAAGAGTAGCCCCAGCTTGCCGCAACTAGAGAAAGCCTGCACGCAGCAAAAAAGACCCAACGCAGCCAAAAATAAAAATAAAACAAATTTATAAAACAAATAAAGCCATCAGCTCAACTCCTCAAAAACCATGGTGTTACGGGGAGGATTAAGAGTCAGGGATTGACAGTACTATCTCTACGAGCACTTATTCAAGGTGGGTACTTGTATCCATCCCTAAAAATTTCCGATTTATTTTGTGATCCTAAGATCATATATCCTTTGCTATTAAAAACAGAAACAATCAATGGAGAGCTCCACTGTGAGTGTTGTGCTGGATTCTTCCCTAACTTACCAGTTAAATGGACCAAAAACCTCCATTTCCTCTGCTACTTACCTTGCCCAGGAATTTATCGATTAGTTTGGAACACTAGCCAGGGTTCCTGAAAACCAGCCTAGCTTCCTTCCTATAGTCCTTCCCCAGTCTCATTTGCCCTCAACACCACAACCCACCAGAGTAAGTTTCTAGAACCTCCTGGTCATTAAGATACAAACTTACACATCACCCACTGCATGTTAGTATCTATAAAATAAAATTCAAATGCTGGCATTCCAAAGTCCTCCAAAATCTGACCCCCTGTAGGGTGATCACATAGGGCTTTTCAGCTTTTAATACTCTTCTAATAATCTCTCAATTTTTCTTTTACAAGTGCTTTTTTCTGATTACAGAATAAATGGTTTTAAAGTCCCAGATTCTAAAACATAAATGAGAATTTACGTAATTTTCATTCATTACCTACAAATCCTCTTTTTTAATGCCTCCCTCCCAAACACTTGGTCAAGTTTTGCTATTAATCTTTGTCGTCCAGAAAACAAACAAGGTACCCTTACACATAAATCCTTACTAAACTCGAACTGTTCAGAGGCCAGGTCTCTGCGTGGATTCTTTTGGGCCATTTTCCTACTCAGTAACTAGCACCTCCACCAGAGGGCAGAAGAGGGGAAAATCTGAAACAGTCATTTTTTGCTATCAACTATTAACTTAATAACAGGTATTAAGATTAACTGGCAAAAAGGGGTGGAGCTGAAAGTGCAAAACCTGTGATAAGCGTAAAATTGTAACACTAACACTAACTCATACCCACAACTGAAGAGACAACTGGCATACTGAAACAACCTAACTTAATGTAGCTGCTTCCTGTTCCACCATATTTATCCCATCAGTGACTAACCAGAGGGCGGGTATCTTTGTTTCACTCACTCATGTACCTCAAACCCACTCCCCCCCGGCCCCCCCAATGGCTGATGGTCCGGTTGTTGCAGAATCAGAGATCTGGGGCCTGAAGTATTTGAGAAAATACTACAAAATGCTAGAATCCAGTTTTGCCATTTTGTTGCTGGAGACCTTGGGCAAATTATTTAATTTTTGTGCCTCAGTTTCTTCATTTGTAGAACACGGAGATGTTGTGAAATTTAAATGAGATACACAAAAAGCTTAGTTTAGAACAATGCCTGGAACACAGGAAGGACTCAATAAATATTATTAAAGGAACAAGTTTCGTTAGAAGCAAAGGCTACAAAATACTACTTCTCCTCCCTAACTTAAAAGCTGTAGTGTGGAAAAAAAGAGAATTAACTTGAATTATGAGTCTGGCTTTAAAAAATACGTTACCAAATCCATATTTTATTTCAAAGCATGATACTTCAGACAATAATTTTCTTTTTATGCCAGAAGAGAAAAAGGAAAAAAAATCCCTGTAAAATACTTAGCACAAAGCCTGGCACCTAGAGTCTTCTGTGCTATTACTAAGAACTTAAAAAACATGTGGGCTTGTGGTTTAAAAGGCACCAAATTATAAAATGATTACTAGGTATGAAGCACACCTTGTGATAGCAACTCGAAACTTTTGGTAATTGGAGAAAACTTTATTTGTGCCCGACATAGTGAGGTATGCGATCTCTACCACCTGGTGCTGCCCTACCTTCAGTCCACATCAGTTTTAAGACGGAAACAGATTTGAACATACTCGATGGCGTGATGCCCGGAGGAAAAAGGGAACATGGGGCCGGAACCCGGAGACTGAAACGCTAGGGAAAAACGAAATCTCTAACACTGCTTCTTAATCGGACAGCCTAACGAGTGATCAGTGGCCTGAGACTGCAATAAGAAAATGAAACCAGACCAAGGAGGTGGTGGAAAGAACGAAAAGAAAGAGACGAGTACCGAGAGGACCGCTAGGAAATAAACCGAGGGGGCCTCGCCAGGACGGTCCCTGCCCGCTCCAGCTCCGGCCTCCGCCAGGGCCGCAGGGGCGCCGCGCCCGGGCGGGCCTTACCCAAGTCGGACACCGCAGCCCCGACAGGCCGGCCCCGAGCCCGGCTTCACAAACACGCCCGACTGCGTCGCTGCTGACACCGCGCCCCACCCCGGCTCGCCCATTACCCGCTCTCCAGCCGGGGCCCCGCACCCCGCTCCTTCCTCCCAGGGTCCCCATTCCAGGCCCGGGTCCCGCACCCGGAGCCCGGCTTCCTCCAACCAGACCCGGGCCCCGTACCCCGGCTTCTGCGCTCGGCCCCCGCCCCTACCGCGCCGCCCGCCCGCCCGCCTCTCACCTCGCCGGCGGCAGCCGCGGCCCTCGCTAGGTTGTGGGTGCGGCGAAGCCCGGGTGCGTAGAGGCGGGCAGGTGCGAGGTCGCGGCCGCGGCGCTCGGGTCTGAAGCGGCGCCCGGTCGCTTCCGGTGCGCTGAGAGACTCGAAGGATTCGGTGGTCGGCAAGCCCTGAGTCTCAAACACCATGTCCCTCGGGGACCTCGTCTCTCTGCGTTGGGCAGTGAGGGGGAGAATCGTCCGTTCAGGAGGAGACCTTTGGGAGAACGGCGGCCCACACGCGCCACGCCGCCATTTTGTAACTCGAATCTACCCCTCACGACCAATTCGAAAAAAAGGGAGGAAAGAAACGCCCGCGTCCAGCTACTACGCAAGTGCGCCGGAGCCTTGGTTTGCAGCTCCTCCTACGGCGGCAGCGGGGCGTCACGCGGCGCATGCGCCCAACTGCTTTGAAGCGGCCGCCGGAGCTCTCCCTGCTCACGCATGTGCACGCGCATGCGCGCACTCCACGCGCCGGCCTCTAGGGCAATCGGCGCCGGCAGCCCGGGGTTAGCGCGCGTTGGTCACGTGCCGGCGGCCGTAGGCGTTTGAGACGTCCGTGCGCCGGTCGCTGCTGGTGGTGGGCGCGGCTGGGAGTCGCGAGGCGCCCGGGAGAGCGGGGTCAGTCAGGCAGCGTGGCCGGGGCTCGTGGTGGCCGTGTATGGTGCTGGAGGGCTGAGGAGAGATAGGCCGTGACTCCCAGAGACGTGAGTGAATTCGGGTAGCGTCACGTCGGGACCTCGGCGCCGGGGGCCCGCGACGCGCCGGCTGCGGATGCTCGGAAGGCCTGGGATTGCGGAGCCGGGAGGGACGGCCGCGGGCGTGGATGAGAAAACCGGACCCGTCCGCCGTTCCACGGCCACCTTGTATTTGCTTTCCGCGGTGGGTCCCCTAGAGGCCAAGTAACTTGCCATTTGCACACCTAGTCAGGATCAACGAAGATGAAGTCTGCAAACATATTTTTAAACTGGGGGACTAATACACGTGTCCAGTGTCAGGATTTGTGTTCGTGTGCTTTTGAGTACTACAGTATAGCGTCTCAAATACCACGTACAGTAATAGATTAAGTTGTACAAAGCGGTTCAACTTTAACTCTCCTTGCCTAACGGTTAATAGGACACTGGGAATTTGACCCATTATTAACTCATCAGGAAAGTTGCTTCAGAAAAGGAACATTCTGGGACTTACCTGGTGGCGCAGTGGTTAAGAATCCGCCTGCCAGTGCAGGGGACACGGGGTCGAGCCCTGGTCGGGGAAGATCCCACATGCCGTGGAGCAACTAAGCCCGTGAGCCACAACTAGTGAGCCTGCGCTCTAGAGCCCTCGAGCCGCAACTACTGAGACCACGCGCCACAACTACCGAAACCCACGCACCTAGAGCCTGTGCTCCACTCGCCGCAACTAGAGAAAGCCTGCGCGCAGCAACAAAGACCCAACACAGACAAAAATAAAAATAAATAAATGAATACATAAATAAAAGGAACATTCTTAGAGCAGTGGTTATTAACCTTTTTTGGGGGGAAGGGTTTATGGATTACTTGAAAATGCAAAGAAAGTTTGTGCATACATTCATGTAGGAAACCAGTCTGCATATAATTTCAGGGTGTTTGTGAGTCCTCCCTAAAAGCCTATCCATGGACTGACTAGCGTGTTAAAGACTGCTTGTCTAGGTACTAGATTACACGTCAGAAGGGTTTAAAGAACAAAGGTGACCCCTATTTATTCCTTGCCATTATGTTTACTTCCCCTAGGATGAGACATTCAAAACAGTTGTTGCCAGATGTTTGTTGTTTTTCTGAAGATGTACGTGATTAATAGCCAGGGAACTGTACTGTTGTGTATCTTTCACACTGTCCTTGTAAACTGGATGGCATGCAAACTGTATGTATGACTCGTCAGAGAATGTTGACTGACAGTGTGTTACAGAAGGAGAGATCTCCAGAGGCGTGCTCTTAAGTGTTTTTTTTGTTTGTTTGTTTTTACGACAAAAAGAGACAATACCAACCCTTCAGGATGATACGTGACTTGGCAAAGCTATGCAGTTGGTTAGTGGCAGAGCTGGGGCCAGAGCCCAGGTCTCACTTCCAGCCCAGCGTTCATTTCAACAATCATGGAATGCCTACTGCTGGACACTCCACAGATGTTACAAGTGGCCACTCATCTCTTCCAACTGTCCCAGGTCAGCTTTCCCACACGTCACACTGGCTGTTCTAAGTCCTTACCACTTAAACCTCACTAGCCACATTTCTCCATATTCCACCTCCCAACTCCCAGCCTCACCTCCTGCCTAACCATCCTTAGTACATACTATGCATTCAACTAGTTACCAAATGAATGAACCCTTTTTATTTTTCTTCATTGAGAGAAACATTATCCCAGACATTTCTGGGTTCCCTTCTGACTAGTAGTTTGTGAATCTTCATGTTTGGTTCTGTCTGTGTGAAGCTCATTCATTCCAAACTTTCTAGTGCCTTAGAAACTGAATGGTAATTTTTGTTTTTCACAGGCAAGTATGATTACTAGACAACTTGCTATATAATATCTGGTCCTTACTACATAAAGGACCCAGCTTAGGTGGTGCTAGGCTTTCTTATAGTCAACATTGAAATGTGGCTAGTTAAAATCACAACTTTTATTCTTGCAGTAATCCATTATTTATCTTGTAAGGCTGAGCCAGTACATTTATTTCTTAATTACATATTGTAGTATGAGGTAATTGATGCCTTTCTAATGCAAATAAAGATTTATGCATAGAATAGCACAATAGCACTTTAGCTGATTTGCACAAAACCGTGGTGGATTTTAGTGCTTTACTAAAATGACAGCTTTAAACAGGCTATAACTCAGGAGAATGAAGGCAGTCTGTATGCAACCCCTACCTCCACTAAATTTGGCTTCCATTTGTCACTCATTTTATGAAATAGTCCTCCAAAAGCATTAGCTAGTTTTTTCTGAAATCTACCTTTCAAAAATCTCTTTGAATTTGCTTAGCCTCTGAGGATTTTTATGGTTGCCAGGTTAGGTCACTTTCATCTTTATGTTAAGTAAATAAGTAACCAGACACATCAGTTTACCTTCTTAACCTAATTCAGAATGAGTTCATGGCAATGTAATCTTGCATTCCTTTCTGCTGCTTGAGTTCCATGGCAGGAACCACCATTGTGTCAGCTTTGCCACTGTGATCAAGTCATAAATGTCTCAGATAATTCAAGCCTAGTTTACCCTAATGAAGAAAATTGGAAGATGATATTTGTTGAATTCCAGCTGTGTCCTGGCCTTTGTTTTAGATGGAGAACCTTGAGATTGGAATCATTCTCTGTTTGGACTTAACAGAAAACATCCAACAACAGGAAGCCTACAGGACCACACTGTGCTCCTAATATTAAGGAATTGAGAAAGGAAGTGTTTTTCTATCATCAGCCCAGCAGTGGGGCTGCTGTCGTGGAGTGGTCCTGCTGAAGATCCCAACTAATAGAAATTGGTACCTCTTTTGTGTTTGAAGTGACCTCTTTGAATCCAGAAATGCAATTGCACTTTTCTCTTTATTTTGGGTCATTTGTTGACCAATATCTGTGCCCTGTCCTAGAGTAGGTTTTACCTAAAGAATAGGAAAAAAAGGTTAGGACAGATGGGCAGATAGCATGCACTGCCTTAAAGAATGTCGTATACTGCTTTTCTCATCCTGTTATTGAGTTCTTCATGAGTTTGGTGTTGACTACTGATAAAACGACCTCCACAGTCAAGAGAAGGTAAGTACTAAAGGCAACGGAACGGAGAATTTGGGGTTAGCATTACCAGATCACAGAGCATGGAATTCTTAAATAGTTGTGCCACAGGAATTCACAGAGTTCTTGGAAGATTCGCATTTCCACAGACCTGGTCTGAGAGCCAGAAGTCTGGTGGGTGATGTGTGTATAACAGGCACCAAGACTCTTGTTTTCTTCCCAGACTCTTACTCGAGTTTGAACCTAGTGGAAAGTCCGCCTCCTTTAGTTCTTGGGCAGGCAAAGGTTATCCAACCGAGTGAGGGAAGGGAGATGAATAAAATAGGAAATATGGTGATTAAGAACAAGCTTTGGAGTTAATTGTCCTGAGTTTGATTCTTTTTTTTTTAATCAATTAATTTATTTACTTATTTATTTATTTTTGGCTGTGTTGGGTCTTCGTTGCTGTGCGCGGGCTTTCTCTAACTGCGGAGAGCGGGGACTACTCTTCATTGTGGTGCATGGGCTTCTCATTGTCGTGGCTTCTCTTGTTGCGGAGCACGGGCTCTAGGTGCGCAGGCTTCAGTAGCGTGGCACGTGGGCTTCAGTAGTTGTGGCTCGCGGGCTCTAGAGCGCAGGCTCAGTAGTCGTGGCACACGGGCTTAGTTGCTCCGCGGCATGTGGGATCTTTCCGGGCCAGGGCTCGAACCCGTGTCCCCTGCATTGGCAGGCGGATTCTTAACCACTGAGCCACCAGGAAAGCCCTGAGTTTGATTCTTAAACATGGCTCATACCAGTCGGGTGGCCTCAGACAAGCTATTGAACTCTGAGCTCAGTTTCCTCATCTGTAAGCTGAAGGTAATAGTGCCTTCATGGAGTTGTGAGTGTTAAAGGAGGACATTGATGTAAGGCACACAGCAAGGGCTCGGTATAAATGGATCATTGTTATTAAGACAATAGCCCCTGTTTTTAAGTTTCTTGGAGGTTTTCCCTCCTCAGACACTGAAAGGATTTTAATTATTTTTTTCGAATAGGATTCTTGTTCTAAAAGATTTTGTTTACTATCAAAGATTGTATTTGTGAAATGATAATTCAGTTTCCCTTTACTAATCAGAAATGCAACCAACATGCAGAGGTTTTTGCCTCCTTGCCAGAACTAATATAATCTCACCAGGTTCTTGTTATTCCAGCCAAAAGCAAAGAACTGTGATGTCATAGCTGGAGCAGTTTTATGATGAGCTAGACTTATGATTTCCGGTAGGCTCTTTGAAACGTTACTTATGGGTCAGAGAATCCCTGTTCCTTTTCATAGGTTCTAGACTACATTTTTCTCAATGTCAACACAGTTAGCTTCAAAATTAAAAATTAACGTTAACCTGGGATTCAGCTGGATTCTCCTGAGACTTTGCGCGATGCCTGACTTATTTTGTTCTGGAGGTTGCGGTCCATTGACTTGTATTTTCATATTTCAGGCTTCAGTGCAAAAGGAAAACTAATGGCTAAATTTTCTAGAGCTGTTATTTTTATCTTGAGGCTTTACAGTCAGTAAAAAAGCAGTAACAATATGTAGTATGTTAAAGAAAAAACTTGTTCCAATACTATGAATTCTATAAAGTAGAATATTGTATCTTTTTGGGGGGGAGCAAAATTAGCTAAGAATTAAATAATAAAACCATCGAGGGACATCGTGGGCCAGTGGTGACAGAGGCAAATATTGTTCCAAGTTGCAAGGAGCGAGAAATCACCACAAGCAGAAGTGATCAAGAAAATATCCACAGCACTGGGGCTAAATGCCCTCCAAGGATGAGTGGATTTTGTGTAGGTGGAGAGGAAGTGCGGCGTGGTGATGGAACAGTGTTAGCAGAGCACACAGAGCTGTAAAGTGATTAAGGTTACGGAGAAGAAGGTGTGGAAACTACACAAGGGCAGGTTTCCTGTGTCTTTGAAGAGATCCGGCTTGTTCTGTTCGCCTCTGTATTTAAAGCATGTGGAACACGACCCTCTTCTCCTTCTTGGTTGCTTGTACCTATGAGTGGTTAACAGTTTTCAAGGGCTACTGTCTGGGAGCACTTTTCTAGGTGATAGAATACCGTGACTGGACTGCCTTTAAGGACTCGTAGGAATAATGTAACGGGAACACGGGATTTGTACGATGTGTCCTAAGCGAGCCCACCGTCTTCCTGCACCTGGCTCTGTCCTTGCTGCTCCGTGCTGACGTGCTTGCTGCTTCACACTCTCGTCCCTCGCCTGCTTCCTCTCGTGTCCGGCCCTCTCTTATTCTCAGCCTTCTCTCTGCCTGTCCACCCCTTCCCCGCCTCCCTTACATACCTTGCCAAGTACTTTTTCTCCCGGTTTGTGACTTTAGTGGACCCTTTTGACAAGGAAGAGGAGGAGAATAGATGTGGGTATGCATTTAGCGATATCCAAGTGCCCAGGCATGACGTGACTGCCATATGGTCTTAGGTTGCATTAACTGGATATAATATTGAAAACAAGGGAGGTAGTCTCTTCCTACTCTGAGCAATTGAGGCCACAGTTGGAGTAGGTACAAGCGGGGGCAGCACAGAGGGTAGAAGTTAATGTGGGGCTGCTTGCATTTTACTTCCTAGCTTTGTGACCTTGAGCGAGATACTTAACTTCTGTTGTGTTGGGGGGGCTGTGGCTGGTAGATTAAGAATGTGCAGGGACTTCCCTGGCGGACCCGTGGTTAAGACTCTGTGCTTCCACTGCAGGGGACACAGGTTCAATCCCTGGTCGAGGAACTAAGATCCCGTGTGCCACGCGGCCAAAATAAATAAATAAATAAAGCCCCCTTAAAAAAAAATTTTTTTTTTAATTAAAAAAAGAAAAGAAAAAAGAAAAGAATGTGAAATGGTGCCCTGCTGAATGAGGAGACACAAGCCACCCGTATGGGGGTCAGCAGGGCGCTCCCTCAGCATCCCAGCTCCCTCTTTGGGAAGGTGAAAAGTGGGGGGTCGGGCTTCCCTGGTGGCGCAGTGGTTAAGACTCCGCCTGCCAATGCAGGGGACACGGGTTCGATCCCTGGTCCGGGAAGATCCCACATGCCACGGAGCAAACTCAGCCCTTGTGCCACAGCTACTGAAGCCCGCGTGCCTAGAGCCCATGGTCCACAACAAGAGAAGCCACCACTATGAGAAGCCCACGCACCGCAGCGAAGAGTAGCCCCCGCTCGCCACAGCTAGAGAAAGCCCAAACACAGCAGCAAAGACCCAAAAATAAATTAAAAAAAAAAAAGCGGGGGGGTCGTTTTGACTGAAGGTGCGGTTTCAATACACTCCCGCAAGGGAAGCAAAGTCATAAGATTTATTACTTACAGGTCCCAGAAATGAGGGTGGGGGAGCATAATGAGTGGGGGTAGGGCAGCCCCTGTCCCAGGTCATGGCGAGCAGGACACAGAGAACAGGATTTATAAGGTCCCTTATAACTTCGCAGGCTCAACTCTAAGTGGTTATTTTAAAAGGTGCCGCCGGGGAAAGCAAATCGGGAACTCCGGGCGGGAATCCTAAGCTAAGGTCCCTAATTAAGGACCCTGAGATGAGATACTCCTGGATTTTCCGGGTGGGCCTTACATGCCATGATAGGCTTTTTTATCGGAGGGAGGAAGAGAAGAGGGGCGTGTGAAGATGGAGGAAGAGAATGGAGTGATGTAGCCGCAAGCTAAGGACCACCTGGAGTCACCAGATGCTGGAGAGGCAAGGCAGGATTCTCCCCTAGAGTCTTTGGGGAGAGTGTGGCCTTTGCTAGAGTTTGGATCTCTGGCCTCCAGAACTGCAAGAGGATAAATTTCTCTTGTCTTAAGCCACGCTTTTTGTGGTACTTTGTTACATCAGCCTTAGGAAACTAATGACAGCCACTGGATAAAGTCTCCTTGATTAGGGAAAACTATTTGGCCTAATTGATGATAAAAATAAATTTAAGAAAATAATTCATCGAAAGAAGGTTTTGTTAGTGACGAAAACCAGATAAGCTGGGTTTGGAGAAGAAACTTTTGCCATGTGAATTCATCTCTGTCCAGGTGAAGAAGTGAGGAACCTGGAGGACAATCATTCTGGTTCCCACAGGAATGACCTGTTTAGTGGGGCAGGGATGCTTCACCGTGAGGCCGCTTCCTGGTCCAAGTGAGATTCCGCAAGGCTGTCCTTTCTTTGCTGCCCTTCAGCGTTTACCAACGAATGCCCTATGGACTTCCACTGCTGAGAAATGCTCTAAAGTATGAGAATTCTATGGTCCAATAAGTTTGGGATATGTTATCGCCACAATCTTGGAGCTTCACCAGCACATTATCAAATATGATTCCTTAATAAAAGGATCTGAGAAGTTGTGATATAAAGTTATTTAAAAGCATTTAACTCAGATTTTCATACATTTCCTTGAACACGGAGCCCTTATACAACAAGATAATCCACATCAGAAACATTAATAATTACATTTCCCAGGTGCCTCGATACTGGGAAAGAGAGGGCCCTAGCTAAAAAATTCAAGCCAAATTAATAAGAAAGTCAAAACAATTATAAAATAATAAATTGGTATTCTTTTATTACTTCACCCTTACAATAGTCTCCTAGGCTTGCAATAACAAATTCCCACTAGGGCTCTAGGGGGGAATCCAGTTCTTGCCTCTTACAGTTTCTGGTGGTTGTCCCAACATTCCTGAGCTTGTGGTTGCATCACTCCAATCTCTGCCTCTGTCTTCACATCACCTCCTCTGTGGGTCTGTGCTAACTTCCTTTTCTTCTCTCTTGTAAGGACACTTGCAATGGCTTTTAGGACCCACCCAGATAGTCCACCTGGATTATCTTCATCTCCAAATCCTTTATTTAGTCACATCTGCAAAGACCTCTTTTCTAGATAAAGTCACGTTAAAAAATTCCTGGGGATAAGACTTTGTATCTCTGGGTGGCCATTATTCACCTGGGCCTAGGAGACAGAATATATCCCCCTATTATGTTTTTGTTTGTTTTTCATTTATGCTTACATTTTCAAATGGATAAAACATGCCATGGATCAACATTTAAAGATATAAAAAGATACAGAGAACGATGTTCTATTTCTTGATCTGGAAGGGGGTTATGTAGATATATTAACTTTCTGATAATTCATCGAGTTGTACCCTTATGATCTGTAAACTTTTCTCTGTATATTAAACTTTAATTTTAAAAATTTAATTACTGAAAACCATAAAACATCTTTCAATCCCTGTATTTCCTCTTATTTCCTCCCCTGAATGCTTCTCGCCTCTTCCCTGCTTTTCCAAATTCTCCTTTATTCTTTCAAACCTCATCTCACCTTCTCTAGTAAGTCGTCCCTGAGGGCTCCAGCTTTTGCAGGGCCCGTCCTCAGAATCCCACAGCACTATCAATATCATGCTTCCTTGGCGTCTCCATCTGCATCGTCTTGGCATTTAACGTGAGAGTTTGTGTATGCGTATGAACATGAATGTGTGATCTTCCTGTGTACAAGTAAGATCCTGGAACGTTGGTTTCCAGCTCTGTGGCCCTCTGCTCTCTAGGGATCTTAGAGGTGTGGGAATGGGTTTAGTACAGTTTCACACAGTCAGGGGCATAGCTAGACATGTGAAAATAAATGAGACACGGTCCCTATTTACAGGGGATTCAGAAGCTGGAGGGAGATACTGGCACATAACCACAGGAATTTCAATACAGTATGAGAGTGCTATGATAGAGACACACACAGCGTGTCTGTGTACATAGGAAGATACACTTCAGCAAGTGTTACGCTTCAAAAAGTTTAACAGTAGTCACATATCTGCCCCACAATGAGTCTTCACAGCTTAATTAAGATGTCAAATTTTTCTCTTGGTTGAGATTTTATCAACTTAAGATGGTAGTTCTAGATGTTGCCTGCTGGTCAGAGTTGACTGACGTATTGTCTTTGATTTTTAAAAATGAGGAATTTATAAGTTGATACATGTAGTTTGGCAGATGAACTCTTTCAAAACCTGGGAATCCATTGGGGGTAGGAAATGAACCAATGGCATAAAAGGAATCACTTTTCTAGTGGCCAATGTCTTAAACTTCCTTGTATTGTACATATGATAGTTGTGTATTATGGGCCTAGTGGTGCCCCCCCCCCGCGCATTCAGATGTTAAAGTCCTGACTCAGAATGTGGCCATATTTGGAGACAGGGTCTTTAGGGAATTAATTAAGTTAAAATGAGGTCATTAGGGTGGGCCCTAATCCAATATGAATGACGTCTTTATAAGAGGAAATTTGGACACAGATACATGTACAGAGGGAAGACCGTGTGAGGATGGCCATCTATAAGCCAAGGAGAGAGGCCTCAGAAGAAACCAACCCTACCAACACCTTGATTTTGGATTTCTCGCCTCCAGAACTATAAGAAATTTCTGTTCTTTAAGCTAACCAGACTGTAGTGTTTTGTTACGGCAGCCCTAGTAAATGAATATATTGTTTCATAAATATTTTCTTATATTGAAATTTAAAGTCTTTGGTTTTGACACTCAGGGACCTTCACATCTTGCCCCAGTCTATCTTTTCAGCCTCTTCCAGCGTTCCCTGTCATGCCCTCTATACCCCCTAGCCTCTCAGTGTTCACCAAATACATCTGCCTTTTAAAGTCTCTCGGACCTTGCTGGGGGTTCTCTCTGACCTTGCTGGGGGTTCTCTCTGCCTGGATTGCTGTTTCTTCTCCTGGTCGGGCCTCTTTGAAAACCTGGCTCAAATGTGTGCTCTGTGGAGCCTTTCAGATCTCCCAGGCTGAGGTGGAAGCACTCTTCATGTTGTATTTTCATGAGATGTCTCTTCTTGGTAGACAGTGTGCTCCTAAAGCACAGGGCTTTGTCTGATTCATCGTCATCTCTCTAGAGCCAAATGTGGTGTATTAGTCGGCTCAGGCTGCCGTAACAAAATGAGCTGGGTGGCTTAAATTACAGACATGTATTTTCTCACAATTCTGGAGGTTGGAAATCCCAGATCAAGCTCTAGCAGGGTTCCAGTTGAGAAGTCTCTTGAGGCTTGTAGATGGCCGCCTTCTCACTAAGTCCTCACGTGGCATTTCCTTGGTGTGTGGTGTGCTGCAGAGGGAAAGAGAGCAAGAGAAAGAAGGAAAGAGGTCTCTCTCTGGTGTCTCTTTTTAAAAAAATTTATTTATTTTATTTATTTATTTTTGGCTGTGTTGGGTCTTCATTGCAGCACGTGGGCTTTCTCTAGTTGCGGCGAGCAGGGGCTACTCTGCGTTGTGGTGTGCAAGCTTCTCACTGCAGTGGCTTCTCTTGTTGCAGAGCATGGGCTCTAGGCGCGCAGGCTTCAGTAGTCGCGCCACGCGGGCTCAGTAGTTGTGGCTCACAGGCTGTAGAGCGCAGGCTCAGTAGTTGTGGTGCACGGGCTTAGTTGCTCAGCGGCATGTGGGATCTTCCCGGACCAGGGCTCGAACCCGTGTCCCCTGCATTGGCAGGCGAATTCTTAACCACTGCGCCACCAGGGAAGTCCAATTCCAAGACTTTTAAATGCTTTAATCCAAATACATACCCACTCCTGTCTTATATATCATTATTGTCCATCATTTTACTTACAGCTCATTTTTATATTCTTCAAATTATTTACTCTTGCTGTTGTTTTTAAACAGTCGGTGCTGATTTAGAGTTGCCACGTAGTTAGTTACCAATTACTTTGTTTACCATTTTTTCTTACATCTTTTTCAAATCTTTTCTTTCTGAAATAAATCCCATAGTATTTCTTTCAGTGAAAATCTTTATAGTGGTATTCTTTTAGGCTCTTCAGAAAAAAACAAATAACAAACCTCTTCTCTTCCTCATTGTTGTATCGACATTTAGCTGGGAAGGTAATTATAGGTGGACATTTATTTCTTTCAGCAGAAAAATTTACGTATATTTCTTTATAGAGAGATTATGCTGTGCCACAGCCAGTTAGCGGAGGAACGGAGGCTTGAATCCATGCCCACATGACACTAGAGCTGAAGTTCTCAGCCGAATCCTTTGTATTTGGATTCATCAAATAATATAACGTGAACAGTAACAGGTCCACAGTGTATCTACATCATGACAACACATAGGCAAATTTTAAAATACAATATTCAATCCAGTGCAGCAAGCATCTTTTGCAGACTTCCCAAATGCTAAGCAACATGGGGCATACAGAAAGATATTGTGCTTTGGCAGAGAGCAGCACAGTCTCCTTGGGGAGGTGGGAAGAACTGGCAGCATTTGTTCCAACACACTTCAGCATCCCAGCCAGGGTTCTAGGTCTTGTGATGCTGGGAAATAGCAAACACGTAAGGCTCTCTTTGAGCTATGAATGTGCTTGTATACTGATTACCCTCAGTAATACATATGCAAACATTGTATCCTGGCTGAGGAGCCCCCTGAAAGCAAGCCTGGACAGGGGCATGCACATACCTAATTGATTTGGGAAAGTGAGTGATTCCAGAGACTGGGGGAGTATAACAGGGAAAGAGGAAAACCAGTACAAGAGTGCATTCTCAAGCTGGTGCTGGGGCTCTGTCTTAACCAGGGTTCTCCAGAGAAGTAGAACCAAGAGATTTACTATAAGGAATTGGCTTGTGTGATTATGGAGGCTGGGAAGTCCAAAATCTGCAGTGTTGGCCGGCAGGCTCGAGACCCCGGAGAGTGGATGGTACAGACGAAGTCTGAAGGCGTCCTGCTGGAGAACTCCTTCTGCTTCAGGGAGTTCAGTCTCTGTTCCCTTCAAGGCTTCAACTGATTGGATGAGGCCCACCCATACTATGGAGGGCACTCTGCTTTACCCAAAGTCCACCATTTTAATGTTGATCTCATCCAAAAACACCCTCCAAATTGACATATAAAATTAACCGTCACAGGCTTGGTCCTCCGGTACCACCTAGCAGTGTGTAGAATGTGCCTCAGACAGTGCTACCTGGGACAGAGAGGGAGCAGCTGTCTGCTGGTGCTGTGCCCCATGGTCAAGGCTTTCTTGCCTGTGGATGCATGAATTTTGGGCAGTTTCCTGCAGGTTTGCTGCACTATAGTGTCAGGGCAACCCTGGGGCAGAACGCCAGAGATGCCTGGGTCAGAAGTGTGGCCAGGAGCATCAGAATACACCTTCATCAGGGTACACCTGCATCAGGGTACACACGCATCAGGGTACACACACATCAGGGTACACATGCATCAGGGTACAACCACATTGGGGTACACACACATCAGGGTACACATGCATCAGGGTACACACACATCAGGGTACACATGCATCAGGGTACACATGCATCAGGGTACACCTGCATCAGGGTACACACATATCAGGGTACACCTGCATCGGGGTACACATGCATCAGGGTACACACATATCAGGGTACACCTGCATCGGGGTACACATGCATCAGGGTACACCTGCATCAGGGTACAACTGCATCAGGGTACACGTGCATCAGGGTACACACACATCAGGGTACACCTGCATTGGGGTACACACACATCAGGGTACACCTGCATCAGGGTACACGTGCATCAGGGTACACACACATCAGGGTACACCTGCATTGGGGTACACACACATCAGGGTACACCTGCATCAGGGTACACACATATCAGGGTACATCTGCATCGGGGTACACACACATCAGGGTACACCTGCATTGGGGTACACACACATCAGGGTACACCTGCATCAGGGTACAACTGCATCAGGGTACACGTGCATCAGGGTACACACACATCAGGGTACACCTGCATTGGGGTACACACACATCAGGGTACACCTGCATCAGGGTACAACTGCATCAGGGTACACGTGCATCAGGGTACACACACATCAGGGTACACCTGCATCAGGGTACAACTGCATCAGGGTACACCTGCATCAGGGTACACCTGCATCAGGGTACACACACATCAGGGTACACCTGCATCAGGGTACAACTGCATCAGGGTACACCTGCATCAGGGTACACGTGCATCAGGGTACAACTGCATCAGGGTACACGTGCATCAGGGTACACACACATCAGGGTACACCTGCATCAGGGTACAACTGCATCAGGGTACACCTGCATCAGGGTACACCTGCATTGGGGTACACACACATCAGGGTACACCTGCATCAGGGTACACGTGCATCAGGGTACACACACATCAGGGTACACCTGCATTGGGGTACACACACATCAGGGTACACCTGCATCAGGGTACACGTGCATCAGGGTACACACATATCAGGGTACACCTGCATTGGGGTACACACGCATCAGGGTACACACACATCAGGGTACACCTGCATCAGGGTACACGTGCATCAGGGTACACACACATCAGGGTACACACATATCAGGGTACACCTGCATCAGGGTACACCTGCATCAGGGTACAACTGCATCAGGGTACAACTGCATCAGGGTACACCTGCATCAGGGTACACCTGCATTGGGGTACACACACATCAGGGTACACCTGCATCAGGGTACACGTGCATCAGGGTACACACACATCAGGGTACACCTGCATTGGGGTACACACACATCAGGGTACACCTGCATCAGGGTACACGTGCATCAGGGTACACACATATCAGGGTACACCTGCATCGGGGTACACATGCATCAGGGTACACACACATCAGGGTACACCTGCATTGGAGTACACACACATCAGGGTACACCTGCATTGGAGTACACACACATCAGGGTACACCTGCATCAGGGTACAACTGCATCAGGGTACACGTGCATCAGGGTACACACACATCAGGGTACACCTGCATCAGGGTACAACTGCATCAGGGTACACCTGCATCAGGGTACACCTGCATTGGGGTACACACACATCAGGGTACACCTGCATCAGGGTACACGTGCATCAGGGTACACACACATCAGGGTACACCTGCATCAGGGTACAACTGCATCAGGGTACACCTGCATCAGGATACAACTGCATCAGGGTACACGTGCATCAGGGTACACACACATCAGGGTACACCTGCATCAGGGTACAACTGCATCAGGGTACACCTGCATCAGGGTACACCTGCATTGGGGTACACACACATCAGGGTACACCTGCATCAGGGTACACGTGCATCAGGGTACACACACATCAGGGTACACCTGCATCAGGGTACAACTGCATCAGGGTACACCTGCATCAGGGTACACCTGCATCAGGGTACACCTGCATCAGGGTACACCTGCATTGGGGTACACACACATCAGGGTACACCTGCATCAGGGTACACGTGCATCAGGGTACACACACATCAGGGTACACCTGCATCAGGGTACAACTGCATCAGGGTACACCTGCATTGGGGTACACACACATCAGGGTACACTTGCATCAGGGTACAACTGCATCAGGGTACACGTGCATCGGGGTACACACACATCAGGGTACACCTGCATCAGGGTACAACTGCATCAGGGTACAACTGCATCAGGGTACACACACATCAGGGTACACCTGCATCAGGGTACAACTGCATCAGGGTACACGTGCATCAGGGTACACACACATCAGGGTACACATGCATCAGGGTACACATGCAGGATACACCAGCACTGGCTGGAATAAAAGGTAGGATGGGAGAATATAAGGCCAGGGCATAGGAGAGCCATAATTCCTTCTGAGTACCTTAGTTTTCCTCAGTGAACACCCTTCTTCTCCATTTTCTACTGGAGACTTTTAGAGTTACTGTTTTTCCCACTCATGGTAGGAAAATCATTTAGTTTTTGTTACTCTCCAGAAATCACCGATGTCTTCGCTATGTCCTAATGATCCTCTGTGTCCTTGGCTGTCACTGTCTGTCTTTCTGTCCTGCAGTCCTCATGGCCACGCGGTACAGAGAATACTGTTTCACTCTCCCAGCTGCCATGAAGCCTCTGAAGCCGCGGATCCCCCCTCTCCTCCTGTTTCTCAGTTCTGTGGTTCTTAGTAATTGCTGAGTAAATGTGGCTAAAACAAACGGAACAGGCTTTGCTTTTCGACTCTACCACACGGGTCCATTCTCATCGTGCTTTAAAAACTCCACGGTTAGACCTTACCCCAGTCCCTTAACCCTTTGGCCCCATCTTCTCATGCGTAACATGAGGTACATGTTACCTACTCAGCGGTTCATTGCTCGATTACACGAAGTGGTGGGTATGAAAGCACTAACAGCTGTGAAGCCGAGCACCGCTGCGGGCTGTGATTGTTACCGCGGCAGAGTTTGCTAGCTGGCCACCACGATCTGCTGCCCCGTCTTCCGCAGGAATGGACCGCCGTGGGGCTCAGCGAGAGATGGCGCTGCCCGTCTCCTTTGCTGCTGGTGTGGCCTTGTGCCCAAGTGCAGGGATGCACGCGGAGACGATGGTGCAGCTTCTAGGTCATCTCCCACATAGACAACGAGCCCCAGCCCAGAATGGAGCTCTTTTCCCTCCTCGCCAGCTGGAACGTGAACGTGCTCACCACCCAGCTTTGACCTCGGGAGGAAGACGGTGCCCGCGGCCAGCACAGCAACAAGCTGGAAAGGGCCTGGCTCACCATCTGGACCTTGGGACTGTTACGCGGTAAGGCAATCAGCTTTTCTTTAAGACACTGTCCTTTATGTTAGGGTCTCTCTGTTTCTGCAGCCTGGACTCTGTCCTGTATTATGAGTACAGTGTCAGCGTGAGTCTCATATAACGAAGTCCTCTTCCTTTGACACTAAACTCATGTTGGGCCAGAATCATTTGGCCTTAATTTTCTCTCGGTGAGGATGTTACGTTGGAAGGGGCAGGAGACACTGAGGACCGTTCTATACCAGATACGTGAAGGATGGACAGGCCTTGCCTTTCCTGCATTCCTGTAGAATAACTCTCGACGAAAGCGTTAAACTCATATTAAACCATCTTCTTTGTGAAGCCTTGGGCAGAGAAGGTGGAGCTGATATAACGACACACTTGCTTTTCTTTTCGTGGCCTTGGCCAGGGCTTTCTGTGACACACATTTATTAACTAGAGTCTGCCTGGAAATTGGGGCTGAGGAAATTTTCCTAGAGTGGGAAAAGCCCAATGCACTTGAAAACATCAGGCAGAGCTAAGCCCAAATTCCAACTTTATCACTTAACAGTGAAGTCACTTAATCTCCCCGAGTCCCTTTTTATTATTTTATCCAGCTCTTAAATGGGGCACCACTGTCTGCTTCCAAGAGTTGCTGGGGAGATCACATATCATTGAGACAAAGGGCTCCAGCATATTTCTGGGCATTTTGTACACTGTTCACAAATACTCATTTCTTCCCTCTTCTTTCCTCAGAAAAATTTGGGAGAATCCGTTATTAAAAAGTTTTGCTTGAGTTACTTTATATCCCACTCTCTCAGAAGGTATCTGAGGCTCCCTCTAAAAGGAATGTGATTTATAAAGAAAGTTTACAAAGGGCTTTCACACTCCTTTTAGGAGTGATTATTTAGGATTATTTTCTTCTTCCGATTTTGAGAGATGTGTGTGTGTGACGGGGTAGATTTAGTTCACTACGAAAGAGAAGGTGCGAAAAGACAGCAGTCCTTGGTTTATGACAGCATTGCTGACCTTGATGGGAGGGAGGAGAAGATGGGAGGTGCTGGGCGATTCTGACCCTCAAGGTTGAGGAAATGAAAGCTAGTTTGGGAAAGCCGTGGTCAATTTTGAGTGAGACCCGAGAAGCTCCTAAGGCCGGGGAGGTCTGCCATGATGAGGGTATTACGATCACAGTTTAAAGTCTTGGTGTCTAAAGCCATAAGGCAGGTGATTTCCAAGGCCCTGCAGGTTCCTGGGGATTCCAGGTGTGGGGTAGATACTTAGTGTTCCCTCTCTTCTCCTTCCCCTCCTTCCTGCCTCCCTTTTCTCCTCCGCCTGCTTCCCTGCAATCTCATGCACGCACGGACACTCATTTGTATTCAAAGCAAGGCTTAATCCATTCATTAAATATATACTGAGTAATAAATGTGTCAGATTCTAACCAACTGAGAAACAGATTCACAACGAGCCACTGAAAACCAAGGTACGTATCAGCTTTATTAATGGGCCACGCAAGTGCCCAATAGCCTGGGAGGAGCAGAGTTCCAGGTGCCGCTGAACTGGAGCTGGTGGACCCACCTCCCACCGTAACCCTAACTCACCCCCATCACAGGCAGAGGGGCAGCACCCAGAACAGCCTGGTCTGATTTGTTCGGCGCAGGGAGAGCGGCGGTCTGAGGGAGAAGGATTAACGTCATGTGGTAAATGAGGCCCAGTGTCCTCTGTCCTCTCGTTGCCGGTCCTGCCAATGAGAGAAGGGAGCAGTGAGTGACGGGCAGCATTCAGTACCCCCTCCTGGGGGAAGAGCAGAAGTCTACCCCTCTGGACCAGTGAGGGGAGGTCCGAGTGGGCGGGTGGGGGACATAAAGGCTCCTAGCAGGGAGCTTTGGGTCGTGTCTCCTCAAAGTTCATGTTGAAGTCCTAACCCCCAGGAACTCCGAATGGGGCCTTGTTTGGGAATAGGGTTGCCGCAGATGTAATTAGTTAAGATGCAGTCACGCTGGAGTAGGGTGAGCCCCTAATTCAACACGACTGGCGTCCATATAAAGAGAGGAAATTTGGACACAGGTACCCAGCGAGTAGGAAGGCCACGTGAAGATGGAGCAGAGATCGGGGTGATAAGTCTTCAAGCCAATGAACACCCCAGATGGCCAGCAAACCCCCAGAAGCCAGGGGAGAGGCCTGGAACTGTCTCCCTCGGAGCCCGCAGAAGGAACCTGCCCTGTGCACACCTTGATCTCGGATTCTGGCCTCCAGACTGTGAGAGAATAAGTGTCCATTGTGCAAACCCCCCAGCCTGTGGAGCTTTGTCCCTGCACCCCCAGGACACTATACAGAGGCCTTGAAAGGAGGAGCCCTAGAGGAGGACCCAGAACAGACAAGCGAGGGGGACCCCACTGGCCGGGTCCCCACAGGTGCTCCCCCTTCTCCTCCCAGCGCCGCCTCATCCCATCACCCCCCAGAGCTCTGGGGAAGACCCTGGACTCCCGGGGAAAGGGCAGCGATTTCTGCGTGTTCAGCCACCTTGTCCTCTGCCCCAGGTCCCCGTTCATGGGACTCCAGTCACAGTCTCACTAATTACCGACCCTGTGAGCCAGAGCCAAAAGCAAAGCGAGCCAGCAGCCTGCTTGCAAACCACCTTGGGTACCTGTGTGTGTGGAGGGCGGACCTGACCTGCACTCCTCCCTCACCTGATTCTACCTGCAAGAAATGCGCACGCGCCCTGCCGCAGGTGGACGGCACCAGCGAGCGTGATCCCTGACTGATGGAGCTCCCAGCGCCCTTGGGTTTTAAATGCGGTTGGTTTTTGCCCGGTTCACGGCCTCAGTGGCTCTCTCATCTCTTTAGAAGTCACTGTCGGGTCTTCCCTGGTGGTCCAGTGGGTAAGACTTCGCCTTCCAACACAGGGGATGCAGGTTTGATCCCTGGTTGGGGAGCTAAGATCCCACATGGCTCAGGGCCAAAAAACCAAAACATAAAACAGAAGCAATATTGTAACAAATTCAGTAAAGACTTTGAAAATGATCCACATCAAAAAAATCTTAAAAAAAAGAAGTCACTGTCCTATTCATTTGGGTGATGAGGCCCTTAAGCTTAAGCACACTCACTTTGTATCGATATAGTAGTTCTCTCTGCTACAGTAATAACCAAGCTGTCTTCTCCAAAATGTGCAAATTTAGGAGAACTGGGCTGGGGGAGGCCAGGGCCCCAGCGGCAGCTTCCCGGTCACCGTGAATGTCTCTCCTGAAGTCGCCTCCCTGCCTCCCCCCACTATCCCCGCTGTACCCCTAGCACACACTGGGGAGTAGGGCTCCCTCCTCTTCTGCTTTGCACGGTGCCTGGATGTGGCAGGCTGGCAACGGCAAAGGCCTGAGGACCACTGTGCGTGCGGACAGCTCTCACTCATTCAGCTTCTGCTGGAGTGGCCAAACGTGACTTAGGCGTCCTGTACCCCTTGCCCCAGCCAAGCCTCTTGCATGCGTTACTTGAACCCAGGGAATCCATTTCCTCAGCAACTGGCCGAGAGCCTGGCACCTAATGATCAATGAGCACTGGATTTATTTGAACCAGCTTTGTGTCCTGGGTCAACTCATTTTATGTCCCTGGGCTTCCTTCCATCACCTTTTCTGCCAGGAGAGGGACCTTGAACTGGATGCTCTCCGCAAGGTGCCTTCAGCTCCAAAGTTGTCATCTTCAACATGTGAAAGTCACTTCCTAATAGCTTCTAGTCACCAACTACTCCTTCCACCACCACCCCCCGCCCCACCCCAAAGACAACTATCAGCACAGTCCAGGTTTGGGATATGCATCTAGTCTTACAAGAAACAAAACAGCTCTCCCGTTTTCATTTCTTTCGCATCTAAGACTATAATCGTTGTTAGCATTTGATTATTTGTTGATGTGCAGGAGATCCCCAAGACTACTTTCAGGTTCAAAATTCTCTAGAAGGATCTGCCGACTCAGAAAAGCTCTTTTACGCATGGTCACAGTTTATTACCACAAAAGGACACAGAGTAGAATCAGCAGAGGTAAGAGGCACAGAGGGTGGAGTCCAAGGGAGACCTGGACTGGGGCTCCCAGCTCTCCTGTCACAGTGGAGCCGTGTGGTCAGTGCTTCATTCTCCCAGCAAGGACGACCGAGGGAAGAGGGTGAGTCTGAAGATGAGAATTGGCAACATGCGAGGATTGATAGAATTATAGGCGTCGCATGACAGGAAAGTCAAGGATGACCCCCACTTTCCTGCTTATGAGAGAGGGAATGTGAGAGGGGGTCTGGGTCTGGGGAGAAGTGGAGACAGTGAGTCCGGTTTTGAATATATTGGTCTGAGGTGCTTGTCATACTTCCACGTGGGCCTGAAGTTCAAACAAGAGGTTTGAACTGGGAATCATAAGTGTTGAAGGAGGTATCGAAGCCTTGTGAGTGGATGAAATTGACTAGGGGTGGAATTTAGAGTGGGAAGGCATGTTCTTTTTTTTTCCTATAGCTAATTGTTTACTTTTATTATTTATTTTTAAAAATTTTTATTGGAGTATAGTTGACTTACAATGTTGTGTTAGTTTCAGGTGTGCAGCAAAGTGAATCAGTTATACATATACATATATCCAGTCTTTTTTAGATTCTTTTCCCATATAGGCCATTACAGAGTACTGAGTAGAGTTCCCTGTGCTGTACAGTAGGTTCTTATTAGTTATCTATTTTATATATACTAGTGGGTATATGTTATCCCAGTCGTCTAATTTATCACGTCCCCCCATGTTTCCCCTTTGGTAACCATAAGTTTGATTGCAAGATCTGTGAGTCGGTTTCTGTTTTGTAAATAAGTTCATTTGTATCATTTTTATTAGATTCCACATATAACTGATATCATATGATACTTGTCTTTGTCTGATTTACTTCACTTAGTATGATAATCTCTAGGTCCATCCATGTTGCTGCAAATGGCATTATTTAGTTCTTTTTCTTTTTTTTTTAAGATTTAATTTTATATATTTTTGTCTGCGTTGGGTCTTTGATGCTGTGCGTGGGCTTTCTCTAGTTGGGGCGAGCAGGGGCTTCTCTTGTTGCGGAGCATGGGCTCTAGGTGCACGGGCTTCAGTAGTTGTGGCTTGTGGGCTCTAGAGCACAGGCTCAGCAGTTGTGGTGCACGGGCCTAGTTGCTCTGCAGCATGTGGGCTCTTCCCGGACCAGGGCTCAAACCCACGTCCCCTGAATTGGCAGGCGGATTCTTATCCACTGTGCCACCAGGGAAGTCCCTATTTCCTTCTTTTTTATGGCTGAGTGGTATTCCATTGTATATAGGAAGGCATGTTCTTGAGGAGTTCCATTGTATTAAAAATCGCTAGTTGGATGGTGAGCCAGCCTGGGAGGCTGAGGACGGTCAACTCGAAATATAGGAAGAAAACTAGGGGAAGATGTCTAATGTTTCAAGAGAGAGGGAATGGCTAGGGGTCTTGAATGTGCTGAAAGGTTAAGTAAGATGAAGATTGTACAATATCTACTGGATCTAGCAAAATCATTGGTCATTGGTGACCCTGCAGGAAGCCATTCTGGAGAAGGGAAGTTTGAGTAGAAGTCCTTTGCAATGGTTTGAGGAATGAGGAGCAGAGACACTGTACATTACTTTACAGAGGTTTGGCTGAGAAACTCAAAGATCAGGAAATAGCCAGAGAGGGCGGTGGGGTGGAGGGGTGATTTTTTTAAATGTCTTTAAAAGTAGAAGAGCCCCGAGCATGTTAAAATGCAGAGCGGAATGACCTAAGAAGAGGCTGAAAATAAAGAAGAGAGACGGATAATAGAATGCAGTTCTGGAGAAGGTGAGAGGGGCTGGGACCCAGGGCACACAGGGGTGCTTAACCCAGGAGAGCAGGAGGGAAGGAGAGGATGTTCGCGGGCACAGGTGAGTCCGGGTGGTGACAGTCCCGTCCTTAATGCCATGGGAGGTGCCACTTTTCTGTTCAGTTCAACTCCACAAATACTTGTTCCCAGACACTAGGCTATGAGCTGGTGAGGTAAGTGAGAGCGAATCTAAGGCTCTCGTGGAGTCAGAGAGAAGTGGGGGAGACAGGTAACCACGATCAGAGCTAATGTTCATGGAGCGCGGACTCCGGGCCACGCAGTCATAGCACTGAGTTGTCACAGCAGCCCAGGAAGTGAGCAGCCATGTGACTCTGATCTAACAGCTGAAGGAGCGGAGGTGCAGAGAAGTTAAATTACTCGTTCTAGGTTAAAAGAAATTGTGGGACTGAAATGAAAACCCAGAAAAGTCACTCTGGAGGCTGTGCTTTTCATGACAACATCACGTGCTGGCTCTTGTTCATAAATCACGTCTCAGGAAAGCAACTCGCCAAAATGCCAGGCGCCCGGCTATCACCAGTTTTCCAGGGCAATCCTGGTTTAATGTCATTCTCATCTTTTCAGCAAAGGCAATTCATTAACTTTCCTTCTGGCATCTCTTCCGCTGGCACGCACGTTCCTGTCAACCTTTATAATCCAGCCTGTTAACCCTCTGCTTCTTCTGTAAAGCTGGTCTCTCTATGTTTTAATCCTTCTTGGTTTTTAAATTATAGTTCCTTTCTGCATCCCAAACTGGGGCACAAAGGACTTGTTTTAATTTAGGAATCTCTGTGGGAAATCTTACAAAAGGCTCACAGAGATGATGATATGAGACTCTAATCTCCCGCCTGAACCTCTCCCCTGAACTCCAGCTCCATATATCCAGTTGCTTACACAGCATCTCTATCTGGATGTCAGATTTCAAAGCCTGAACCCCCAAAGCCTGATCTCCACCTTTGACTCTACCTCCTTGTCTGCTGCTCCCTGCAGTCTCCCCATCTCAGTTAATGGTATCTCCGTAACCCCAGGTACCTGGGAAGAAACCTCTCCTTCTTGATTTATTTTTTATTTTTAAAAAATGTTATTGAAGTTTAGTTGATTTACAGTGTTGTGTTAATTTCTGCTGTACAGTAAAGTGACTCAGTTATGCATATATATATTCTTTTCCATTATGGTTTTTCAAAGGCTATTGAATGTAGTTCCCTGTACTTGTTGTTTATCCATTCAGTATGTAATAGTTTGCATCTGCTAATCCCAAACTCCCAATCCTTCCCTCCCCCACCCTCTCCCCCTTGGCAACCACAAGTCTCTTCTCTATGTCTGTGAGTCTGTTTCTGTTTCTTAGATAGGTTCATTTGTGTTGTATTTCAGATTCTATATATAAATGATATCATGTGGTATTTGTCTTTCTCTTTCTGACTTACTTTGCTTGGTATGATCATCTCTAGGTCCATCCATGTTGCTGCCAATGGCATTATTTCATTCTCTTTTATGGCTAACAGTCCATTGTATATATATACTACATCATTTTTATCCATTCATCTGTCAGTGGACATTTACGTTGTTTCCAAGTCTTGGCTATTGTAAATAGTGCTGCTATGAACATTGGGGTGCATGTACCTTTTCGAATTATATTTTTGTCTGGGTGTGTGCCCAGGAGTGGGACTGCTGGATCATGTGGCAACTCTGTTTATAGAAAACCTGTCCTTCTCTCAGGCCCCACATATAATCAGCGGATGCATCCCATTGGCTCTCCAAATTATGCACATCCACCATCTGACCATGTGATGCTTAATGTGTCAGCTTGGCTAATGGTACCCAGGTATCTGGTCAAACACTAGTCTAGACGTTGCTGTGAAGGCCTTTTTTTTTTTTTTAAATTAATTAATTAATTAATTTATGGCTGTGTTGGGTCTTTGTTTCTGTGCGAGGGCTTTCTCTAGTTGTGGCAAGCGGGGCCCACTCTTCATCGCGGTGCGCGGGCCTCTCACTATCGCGGCCTCTCTTGTTGCGAAGCACAGGCTTCAGACGCGCAGGCTCAGTAATTGTGGCTCATGGGCCCAGCCGCTCCGTGGCATGTGGGATCTTCCCAGACCAGGGCTCGAACCCGTGTCCCCTGCATTGGCAGGCAGATTCTCAACCACTGCGCCACCAGGGAAGCCCTGAAGGCCTTTTTTTAGATGAGATTAACATTTAAATAAATTGATTTTGAATAAAGCAGATTACCCTTCTTAATGTGGGTGGGCCTCATCCAATCAGTTGAAGACCTTAAGAGAAAAGATTGACCTCCCCCAAGGAAGAGGGAATTCTGCCTGCAGGTGGCCCTTGGGCTTGAGTTGCAATACCAGCTCTTCCCTGGGTCTCCAGCCTGCAGGCCTACCCTGCAGATTTTGAACTTGCCAGGCTCCATAATTGTGTGAGCCATTTCCTTAGAGTAAACCCCTCTCTGGAGAAAGAAGAAATGCCCATGACAGTCACAGTACTCATTTCTGTAACTCTTCACCTGGCTGTCATTGGTATTTTTAAGTACCTTCTTCTACTACCCATTCTGTATTTCCTTTGCCCTCAGCAAGCACTTAGCTTGTTGCGGTTCTTTGCCTGGTGGGGGGACCCAAACTGTCATTCCTGAAGGGTCTGGGCCATTAGTAGTCCTGCTTGAATTGGATTGTTGTAGTTTTCCATCAGCTTTTATCACAGGGCGTGATAATACTAAGAGATGCCCTAAGTGACCTCCCGTATTCCAGACATACCGAATTTCCCCTTGGTGATCAGGGTCAATCACCCCAGCCAGCACAGCAACTCCCTTATTTGCCTGTTGATTCAGAGACTGGGTAGCAGTCTTAACTTCCATTCAGTGGAATCATTGTTGCATCTACTGGTGGAAGCATGTCCTCCCTTTGGAACTAAGACCTCAAAGCCAGATGAACATAGGTCACGGGTATAGGAAGCAAAAATCTCTGCTAGTAGGACCCTAGGGATAATAGTAAGTGATGCCATTTCCACCCCTTGACTCCTGGACTCGTGAACCCTGGCTACTAGACAACCAGAGAACTATACACATCTCCTTGGTTGTTTCTCTGGAGAGCTCGAACACAGGCCATTCCTCACCACCTCCTTGATTACCTTGGCCCAAGCCACCAACATTTCTACCCGGATTATTGCAAAAGCCTCCTAAGTCATGAATAAATTGATGAGGGAATATGTAGGCTGGACCTTGAAGGAGGCACAAGGACCTGGTAGGTGGGGAAGGGGCAGCAGAATGGCATTAGACAGAGGAAATTGCAAAAACAAAGGCATGGATAGTTCTGAAAGGGCAAGCTATGTCCATTTCTAAACATCAGTGAACTGGACCGGGAGGGGGAGGAAGAGCAGATTGGGACACATAGTGAAGTTCTTACATAGAAAAATTCAGCTTGATTACTAATTGAGAAAGCTTTGCCTGGAAGATTATTCAGAATCGACTGTTGTTTTATTTAGATAAAAGTATTTTGTGAAACTCAGTGTTATCTTATTTTCACTTTCCCCATCAACTTCTTCCCTTGTGTTAATTTGCATGGAATTAGCCAAGTGGAGTTTTGGAAATTTTTCTTTTGTACAATACATGTATTTAAGATGCAAACCAGTTTGCTAGTTGATACTACAACATTAGATTATAAAATTTTTAAAAATAAACTTTAAATTTTGCAATAATTTTAGATTTATAGAAAAGTTAAAAAGGTAATAGAGTTCACTCATCCCCTTTCCCCAGTTTCCCTAATCTTACGTCTTATATAACCATGACACACTTGTTACCACTAAGAGATTAACATTGGTACGTTACTGTTAACTATACTCTAGACTTTATGCCTATTACACCCATTTTCCCACTAGCATCCTTTTTCTGCTCCGGGAACCGATGAAGGATCCCATGTTGCATTGACTTGTCATGCGCTCTTGCTCTCCTCTGGTCTGTGATAGTTCTTGTTTGTCATTACTTAGTCAGTTAGGAGTACTGGTCATGTATTTTGTAGATACCCCTCAATTCGAATCTCTCTGATGTTTTCCTCATGTTTAGACTGGTGTTTGGGATTTTGGGGGTGAATACAAAACAGAGATGAAAAGCCCTCCTTTTCCCATGATATCAGGGGTACATGATTTCAACATGACAATACTGTGATGTTAACTTTGATCACTTGGTTAAGGTGGTGTCTGCCAGACATTTCCACTGTGAAGTTACTGTTTTCCTCTTCCAATGCTCTGTTCTTTGGGACAGAGTCATTAAGTTCATCCTCAAAGGAGTGGGGTTAGGAAATGAAGTGCCACCTCTTTATGGGGGGAGTATCTACATATATTATTTGGAATTCTTCTGAAAGGAAGATTTGTTTCTTCTTCCCCCTTTTTGTATTCAATCATTTATTTATATCAGTGTGCACTCATGTCTATTTATTTTATACTTTTGTTGTAATCCAACACCACATTCTTTCTTTTGTTCAACATGCCGCATTTTTTTTCTAACACTTCCTTTCTTTCTGGCACTACAAGATGCTCCAGGGTTATCTCCTATTTTCTCTGCCCAAGCCCTAGAGTCAACCATGTCTCCAAGGAGCTATTATAACATTTTATAAACACCTTAGCATAGTTTTTTTTTTAACTTAATAGTTTTGAACAAATAGAACATTAAGTTGAACTGTATTGAATGTGTAAGTATGAAGGAGTGGAGAGTAATATATAGATTTTGTTGATGGGTTTTTATCCTTATGAAAAAGAGAATTATCTATTTATATCAATATGTATTATTATTGCCTTATTTTAAATATAATATTTAAACAGCAGAAGCTGTTTCCTGCTTGTGTATGTGAAAGCATATTCCAGAGCATACTGTTCTGTATATGTCCCTTAGCTCAGGTTTGTTAATTTTGATTTTCAACTATAGAATCTCTTTACTGGATTTTTCCTTTGCTTATTCAATCATGGAAAAAGATATGTTAGAATCTCCCAAATGTGATGGTTGACTTGTGAATTTCTCCTTGTAATTATTTTAGTTTTTGCTTTGTATGTTTAGAAGCTATATTATTAGATGCACACAAATTTAGAATTGTTCCGTCTTTGTGTTTAACTTCCCAAATTAACTATCTTTATCTGTAGCAATTTTCTTTCTTTTTTCATAGCAGTTAAACATACATAACATAAAATTTACCATTTTTATCATTTTTGAGTATACAAGTCAGTGACATAAGTACATTGTTCTGCAACCATCACCACCATTTATCTCCAGAACTTTTTCATCTTGCAAAACTGAAACTCTGTCACCATTAAACAATAATTCCCCTTTTCTCCCTCCCTCTAGCCCCTGGGAACCACCATTCTACTTTCTGTCTCTGTGAATTTGACTGCTCTAGGTACCTCATGTAGTGGGATCATACAGTATTTGTCCTTTTGTGTCTGGCTTATTTCACCTAGCATAATATCTTCCAGGTTCATCCATCTTGTAGCATGTGTCAGAATTTCCTTCCTTTCTAAGGTGGAATAATATTCTATTATATGTATAGAGCACATTTTGTTTACCCATTAATTTGCTAATGGACACTTTGGTTGCTTCTATGTTTTGAGTATTGTCAGTAATGCTGCTATGAACATGGGTGTACAAATATCTGTTCAAATCCCTGCTTTCAGGTTTGTTTTTTTTTTTTGTATAGACCCAGAAGTGGAACTGCTGGATCATATGGTAATACCAATTAATTTTTTGAGTAACTGCCATACTGTTTTCCACAATGGCAGCACCATTTTATATTCTCACAAGCAATGTACTAAGGTTTCAATTTATCCACACCCTCACCAACACTTCTATTTTCTGGATTTTTTTTTTTTTTGATAGTAGGCGTTCTCATGAGTGTAAAGTGGCATCTCATGGGTTTTATAGTAATTTTTAAAATGAAAGTTCTATTTTTCTGACTAGCACACAGAGTTTTCTTTTGGTAAATATTTGTGTGGTACATATTTTTGTATTCTTTACTTTCAACTTTTCTGTGACCTAATGTTTTATGTGAGTTTCTTGGAAACAGCAAATTATTAATTTTTCTTTTCATATCTAATCTGACAATCCTTGTCTTTTAACTAGAATGCTTAGTCCACTTATATTTATTGTTGTAATTGGTATAGAGTTAAGTATGGCATGTTATTTTATGTTTTCTATTTGTCCTCCTTTTTAAATTAAAAAATTCTCTTTTCTTAAATCCTTGGGAATTAGTTTATTTTTTCATTCCATTATTTTCCTTCTGCTATTGTAAAGGGGTAAACTTTGTTTTTATTCTTTTAATACTTAGCCTTGAAATACTTTAACAGGCACATTTAACTTCCTGAAGTCTAAATTTAATAACTTTAGTTTCCTCCAAATAATATAAGGACCTTATAACATTTTATTATTATTATTTTTTAAAACTTTGGGTTTATTTATTTATTTATTTATTTATGGCTGTGTTGGGTCTTCGTTTCTGTGCAAGGGCTTTCTCTAGTTGCGGCAAGTGGGGGCCACTCTTCATTGCGGTGCGCGGGCCTCTCATTATATGCAGCCTCTCTTGTTGCGGAGCACAGGCTCCAGGCGCGCAGGCTCAGTAGTTGTGGCTCACGGTCCTAGTTGCTCCGTGGCATGTGGGATCTTCCCAGACCAGGGCTCGAACCTGTGTCCCCTGCATTGGCAGGCAGATTCTCAACCACTGCGCCACCAGGGAAGCCCAGAACCTTGTAACATTTTAACTCCAGGCATCTCCCTTTTAGCTTATGTGTTTTTGTTGTTGTTGAGTGTTTTAGCTTTACCCCTCTCTCTCTGACATTAGTCTTTATTGTAAGGTAGTATGGTTTATTCATTACTCCTTCTGTTTCCCTCTATGTGTACGGAGATTCAGTAGCATGACACTTCTAGCCTTTCTCTGCCTGACTTAAACTAATGGGTGAATTTGGAAGGGAAATTGGGCATGTGTAGCCTTGTCTTTTCTTGAGGGGGAGTTGTTTTCAGGAAGAACACATGTGATTCTTTTCCTCTAAGCTGTAAGTCTTACAGAGGCAGGTTCCCATGTACTTGGCAGAAGGGAGGGTGAGGGTGGAGACCTGGAACTGCCTGTGACTGGCTGGGTAAGTTGGCCTAATTCTAGGGTTCAATATTATGAGATGTATTTGCCTGCAGATATAAGCTACATCTCCCAACATTAGCTTTGTCGGTAATAAAAGCAAAATTTTGTCCTTCTCTCTGCCTTCTTGTACGTTCTTGTTTTACAATCCATTCATAATCCATATATGGAAAAGAAATGCTTTCTGTTGGGATCTCTAAAACCTTAACAAATTTCTGTTATTGTTATTTTTGTTATTATTTTATACAGTAATTTGTTAAGGTTTCCTCAATATTTGCCATATTCTTTGCTCACCTTTACCCCTTGTGTCTCAGACTTTGCTTCTGGGATAACTGTCCTTCTTCTTGAAGTTATCTTTTTTTTTTAAATTAATTAATTAATTTATTTATTTATTTTGGCTGTGCGCAGGTTTTCTCTAGTTGCGGCGAGCGGGGGCTACTCTTTGTTGTGGTGCGTGGCTTCCCATTGCAGTGGCTTCTCTTGTTGCATAGCATGGGCTCTAGGTGCATGGGCTTCAGTAGTTGCAGCACGTGGGCTCAGTAGTTGTGGCTCGCGGGCTCTAGAGCGCAGGCTCAGTAGTTGTGGTGCATGGGCTTAGTTGCTCCGTGGCATGTGGGATCCTCCCAGACGAGGGATCGAACCCATGTGCCCTGCATTGGCAGGCGGATTTTTAACCACTGCACTACCAGGGAAGTCCCTTGAAGTTATCTTTTATTTGTTCCTTTTGACAGGATATATTTCTGGTAAACTTTCTCAGTTTTGTTTGAATTAATTTTGTCCTTGTTCTTGAGAGATGGATTCATACTATGTACAACCCTGTTATTTATTTTTTCAGAGGATAGCATTCCACTGGCTTCTGTCTTTTATCAATATTATTGCTGTTCCGAAGTCAGCTGTCAATCTAATTATTGTCCCTTTACAAGCGATCTCTGTTTTCACACTTGGTGAAAAGACCTTTTTGTCTTCTGTATTCTGCAGTTTCACAGTGATATTTCAAAGTATGGCTTTAAAAAAAAAAAAAACCCAGATTAGAATTCACTGAGAATCCCAAATCTGAGAATTCATTTCTTTAATTAAATTAGGAAAATTATCAACTACTTTCTCTTCCCTATTCTTCTGTCATCTTCTGGAACCTCTTCCTTGTTTCTCAGCTTCTTATATTTTCCATCTTTATTTCTGTCTGTATTGTATTCTGTGTAATTTCTTTAGATGTATCATCCAGTTCACTAATTATTTCTCCACCTATGTCTAACCAGCCGTTTAACATATTGATAGAGTTTTTAATTTCAAGTTTTATGCTTTTTATTTCTGTAAGTTTTAATTGATTCTTTTTCAAATCTGCATGGTCTTTTTCTGTATAGTTTTTCATTTTTATTCATATTTTCAATTTTCTCTTTAACTATGTTAGATATACTTTTTTCTGTTTTGTATCTGATAATTTTCAAAATATGGAGCTTTTGCTAGTCTACTTTATGTTGTATCTGCTCACTCTCACTCATGGAGACTTATTTCTTTGTGTGTGTGTGTGTGTGTGTGTGTTTTGATCAAAAGTTCAAGATCCTTGAAACCTTGTCACTGGGAATTCTTTGAGGACTTGCTTGAGGGTGAAGATTTTAGTTTGATTCTGTCAGGCTCCTGAGTACACCACCAACCTGGGACCACTTTGGATGAAATTCTCAGTTTGACGTTTTTCTGGCCATGCAGGTAATGTTAACTGAAGCCACAAACCTGTGTGAGGACTGGTTTGCTGCTAAGATTTTTCAGGGCAGCCGTTCCCCCTCCACCCAGAGTTGAAGCTGAGACAGACTCATTTCCTCACTGACCCCTTTTCAGGGCAGATTCTTTCTAGCTCACCCTTTCAGTGATTTCTGATGGAAATGCCCACCTTGTGTGCACCTGAGACTAGTCTTCTAAAACTGAAGCTCTTCTTTCCCACAGTTGACACAGGATGCCTCAGGGCTGGTTCTCCTCCCCGCACCCCTGCTCCTGCTTTGTTTTTAGCATCTGAGAATTTCCTTTTCTTTTTCATAAGCCCAGTCATGCATTTAAGAGGACACTTTTTACATTTAAGCTAGAACTTTGGGATTTTTGGTGGGAGGGTGTCAGGACAACTTTTTGCTGGACTAGAAACCTCTTGCAGGGCTCCTGCATCCTCTTTGCTGCAAGAGGGCACACTTCTCTTTTCTCATACTTGAGCCTTCTTTTATAACCACACCCCTCACTCCAACAAACAGCTATTCCCTTTCATACAATTTCACATCAAGGAAGCAGAAGGGAAAAAAAAAGAAATGATGTTCTGTCCTCCCCTTTGCCAACTTAGAATATAAACACTCCAAGAGCGGGCACTTCTTTAGGAATGCTTTGTATAGTAAGTAACTGCTCTTAATCATGGACTTTCACTTGTTTCCACAGATCTGTGTGTTGAATTGGATGTTTACTACCTTTAGATGTACCTTAGATGGATTGTGGAGTTGAGCTGGCTATTTAAAGGCATCCCTGATTGACTCTTTGTATATTAAAAGACATGCTTTGGTTGAATATCATAAGAAATTTTGCTTAAAGTGGGATACTTTTGGCATTGTGCAGCCGTATGTGGACTTAACTAGCACAGGGTAACTTGGGGAAGCCCCTGGCGTTATTTTATTGGCCAGAACAATGCCTCTCTCATAATTTATGTATGTAACAGTCACCCGACGTCCATCACCCAAACAAAGGGATACGTAAAGCCATGTTTCTTGGCCTCTGAGAAGTTGCCTTTGCCTGCTGCCTTTCAGCCAGAATGGGCTGGGGACCACGTCAGGCTCACGAGCCAGACGGGAAGGTGCTTTTGCTGAAGTCCGGTCCAGCAGAAGGATGACAGAGTGGTTGATGTGCTTCATTATCCTAAGAGAACAGCTCTCATCACTCCTGTTATTTCCAGGAACAGCTACCTTCCCTTGTTTCTTTCAGCGGTAAGGGAGTGCTCCCAGAGTGGAAGGCAACCCAGCAGCTTTGTCTTTTTTTTTTTTTTTAAGATTTTTTTTGATGTGGCCCATTTTTTAAAGTCTTTATTGAATTTGTTACAATATTGCTCTGATTTTATGTTCCTGGTTTTCCGGCCGTGAGGCATGTGGGATCCTAGCTCCCCCACCAGGGATCGAACCCACACCCCCTTCATTGGAAGGCGAAGTCTTAACCACTGGACCGCCAGGGAAGTCCCAGCCCAGCAGCTTTGGACATTTATCTGCATCATCCTTCTGGAAAGCACCACCAGTATTTAGTTTGTTCCTCTCGTCCAAAGCAGGGATGCTCATTTCAAGAGAGCAAAGGAGTGTTTCCTCCCATGCCTTCCTTCCCTGTGCTGTGCCTAGTACATCCCGAAGACGATGGGGGAACCCAAGGGGTCCCGTGAGCAATAGGCCCCAGAATTATTTAGGGAATTAGGATTGGAAATGAGGTAAACGTTTCCAAAGCTTTGCAAATCATTCTCGCAAACCTACAGAGGACAGCTGCAGAGCTTCAAAATGAGAAAGTATAAAATAGTAAAGAACGAGATCAAACCAGATGGGAATAATCACCGCAGTGAATGATCACTTTTCATTTTTGGAATCCTTTAAAGCTGTGTATTGCCTTTGTCAGTACCAAAGATTCTAAGGAAAAGGTGCCCATTCATCAACTGTGCTAAGATTTTAAAAAAATGGATCCTATGCTTTGAGTTTAAAAAAATGTTGAGCAGACGTATGATCTTTATGTTATTTCTGAAAACGTAAGGCCATTTAGACCTCCTTGCAAGCATCACTATTCTCACAATAACCCATTCATCAGCGGAGCCAGCAGTCAGACAGTGGTTAGGCTGTTTGTTGCCTTCCGCTAATCCAAGCGATGGTCTTTCATAAAGCTGCTCCTCTGTGTGCCTCTCATCCCTAGCTGTCATTTCTTCCACTCCCCCTGAGCGTCTGCATGTCGAAAGCACCCTGGAGCTGCCTTTTCACTGTGCAAGCGCTTGCGGTCTTAATTAACGTGTCCACGTCTGTCAGGAAGCGCAGTGTCCTGTGGCATGTGGCAACATTGATATGGATCGCAGTCTAATTTCGAGCAGCTAAATGTCAGGAGAGCAGAGGCCACCCCGTTTTTGGACCTTGACTTTGAAGGCCAGTCTTGTTGCTAGGCTCCTCATCCCCTCTACCTGCTCCCACGGAGTCGAAGAGAAATTCCCCACAGCTGGAAGAAGACTTAGCACACCGTGGCAGCTTCCCTTCACTTCCTTGGACAATGGGAGAAAGTAGCTATTGTTGGCAGCTCCCGAGGCAGCCATTCTTCCTGGGTAGAAGTAAGAGGAGGTATCATTTCAACAGGATCTAGAAATATGGGTAAACATCATCAAATATGGAAAGGGGTGTTTTCAGGGGGTTCCACTTCTGGCTATGAAGGGTACTTATAACAGACCAACCTTCCTACCACGAGCAATCGTAAGAGCTGGATAAAATACCAGACACCTGTTTGAAGGCATTGGTGAGTAACCAAGGCAACCAGGATATGGTCTCTGCTTCTCCCTTCAGGGCATTGATGATTCGTGGCATGGAGCCCAGAGGCAGAAGTGCCGCCCAGAGCTTCCGGCAGTCTCAAGGTGCTGGGGACACACTGAAGTCCACTGCCACCCAAGCAGTGAGGATGTGATAGAAGATCGTGAATGGAGACGTGTTTTACAATCCCAGTTTGTCACTTAATCAACAATAAATGAGAAATAAAACTGGTCAGTAAGGTGCTTGCTCAGCAGCCCATATGCCTTCCCCTCCCTGGCCAGACAAATGTTCATCAGGAAGTTCTTGATGAGTGTGGAATCAGATTCTGGTGGGGGTAGAGTTGCATGTTTCCAGTCCAATGCGGTCAGCCTGACACAAGGGCTGGCTGCTCCATGATGGGTGGCTCGAGCCCTGGAACAGGCACCGTGTCCCTGGACGGGCACCATGTCCCTGGACGGGCACCGTGTCCCTGGAACAGGCACCGTGTCCCTGGACGGGCACCATGTCCCTGGACGGGCACCGTGTCCCTGGAACAGGCACCGTGTCCCTGGACGGGCACCATGTCCCTGGACGGGCACCGTGTCCCTGGAACAGGCACCGTGTCCCTGGACGGGCACCGCTGATTTGACTCTCTGGTCTCCCCTTTTCTCTCTTTTCTATGATCACCATTTTTTTTTTTTTTTTTAGAGAGGGGTTGTTTCTTCCTTTATTTATTTATTTATTTATTTATGGCTGTGCTGGGTCTTCGTTTCTGTGCGAGGGCTTTCTCTAGTTGTGGCAAGCGGGGGCCACTCTTCATCGCGGTGCGCGGGCCTCTCACTATCGCGGCTTCTCTTATTGCGGAGCACAGACTCCAGACGCGCAGGCTCAGTAATAGTGGCTCACGGGCCCAGCTGCTCCGCGGCATGTGGGATCTTCCCAGACCAGGGCTTGAACCCGTGTCCCCTGCATTGGCAGGCGGATTCTCAACCACTGCGCCACCAGGGAAGCCCATAGAATTTTGTTTGCCTCTTTTTTTTTTTTTTTTTTTTTTGCCATACCACATGGCATGTGGGACTTTCCCTGCCAGGGATCGAACACGTGCCCCCTGCAGTGAAAGGGCAGAGTCTTAACAACTGGACCACCAGGGAAGTCCCTTATGATCACCATTCTTTTAGTTTGCACAGAATTCCTTCAAACAGGGTAAAATATGATTAATTTGGTTTCTGCTCACTAACGTACACTCACATTCGAGTCCTGTCTCCCTGAGACTCCGGGGTGTGCTGAAGCCAGCTCGTACTGGCTTGCCAGAACTGACTGTGCGTGTCTCTTCCCAACTCTGCAGCCAATTATTTTGAGTTAGTAGCTTGAATTGGCCGTGGTGGAGCATTGACACCACGGAAGCTGTAAATATTACACATCAGGACTTCTTCCCAGAGAGCCCCTTGTTAAACATTTACCAGCACACCACTGCCCAGACGTCTTCATTGGAGTTTTGGGGGATAGTCCAAAATCTTGGGTCTCACATTTCTAGAAATTTCCCTGATTACTCCTGCAAATCGTTCAGTTATCATTGTCCAAGGGTTCAAGAGTACATCTTGGAGAGCAGCCTCATTTCTCTTATCTCTGGATTCCCGGGGGAACATTCTACTTTTGCCCCATGAACCAGCAAAGGCCAGGCTGTGAACAGCCTTGAAGAGCAGTATAAGACGAGTGACAAAGGAAGATGAGCTCGGAAGCTGCTCTACCATCTGGGGAACGGTGACAGAGGCCTGCATGGGACGCACACGCATCTACCGCCTGTATGGCCATTTCATTCGAGAGCAGCCCCATTCTACCACTTGAGGAAACATTCTCCCAGAATTACTGAGAATCTCGAGGATTCTCAGGATGCCACTATACATCAATCCATTGACACTTCTCTCTCCACACCTGTCTTCCAAATTAGTCAATGTTTTCAGGGCCCTTGAATCCCAGGAGATAGATATTTTTCAGAAACAGACCCTTGGGTTTGTTATGCAAAAACTAAGTCAAATCAACCATCCAGAGGACGGAAAATCTTTGGTCATGGAGTGACAACTGTCGATGAGAAGAATTCATGGTTTTTACTGTGTTTATTTCTACATGAGCATCTCAGATGACTATTCTTACTAATCTACATCAAAAGTCTATTTCTTGTAACCTGAGATTTTTCCCTGTTAAGCCCTGTAATGACGGTGTCCTGAGCAAGAAAGTTTTTTGTTTTGTCTTGTTTTGTTTTGTTTTGCCTCAGAGTGTAGCCTAAAGTACAGTTCTGATTGCCTTGTAAATAGGATGTTCCTTGAGTAATTATCTCAGCGACCACGGGTGGTTGTAGTTGATTCGGAAAAGTCTCCTTTTGGAGACAGAGTCTGTCCACGCTTCCCATTAAGTCATGAAGACCAAACCCAAGAGTGAGGTTGAATACTTATTCAATATTCACGCAGGGTGATTTGATGGCAGCAAAGAGGACTGAGAAAAATAAACAGCCGTCACCACAGAAGAACCTCATTAAATCAGCTGATGAGAGCTTGTAGCTTCTCATATTTACAGTAACATGACGGTGTATAAATCAGCATCCTCCTCGAAGGCCAGACCCTCCAAAGAAATGGGCTTTTAAAAAAGGAAGATGCAGAGCTAAAATATTCATATACTTTCTTTTCAAATAATACCTACCTGTGCAGTCCTCTGAGCTTTTCCAAAGATTCTTCACCTGCGTTTTTTGTTTTGTTTTGTTTTGTTTGTTTGTTTGTTTTTGGCTGCACCACACGGCATGTGGGATCTTAATTCCCTGACCAGGGATCAAACCCCCACCCCCTGCAGTGGAAGCCTGGAGTCATAACCACTGGACTGCCAAGGAAGTGCTAGCTACGTTATTTTATGAAATTCTTATAACAACACTATGAGGGGATGAGATGGGCAAACTATGTTGTATTTCTGTCTTCTCTCACCTGCAGGAGATGCTGAGGTTCCAAGAATGATGATGCTGGATCCAGGTGGCCCAGCAGTAGAACCACAGTAATTCAGGTTCAAGATTCTCGGCTTGGCATTTATCGTGCTGACTGCGAGGCTCACGGCAATTTATTTTTGTGAGTGAAACGTACTTAGCTATAGGTGGATGTTTACTTTTGATAAAGATGGTGATAGAAGTAGCAAAAAGAGGGGCCTGGTGTGGTTGGGTTTGGGGGACTAACATTGAGGCTGGTGTGGTGGCTTGTCCCAGCAATGCCTCCGACGGACACCACACCTGGAATTCACCCCCTGCCTGGGCCCCTCCCACTCTGGCCCTGTGACTCACTTTAACCGATACATCGGGGCCCAAGGATGCTGCACCAATTCTGGGTCTAAGCCTTAAAGATGTTTTTGCACTTTTGGGAGCCCTGAGCTGCCATGTAAAGAGCCCAGTTACCCGGAGAGACCACGTGAAGAAGCCACATTGAGAGGGAGAAGCCCTGAGGCTACAAGGGGAGAGAGGGAGAGAGAGACAGACAGACGGACTGACAGGAGAAGGAGGGAGCCCCAGATGAGCCCACCCAGCATTCCGGTTGTCCCAGCCATGGCACTGGACACATGAGCAAAGCCATAGCAGAGGTTTCAGCCCCTGCTGCCATCTGACAGCAGCTGCATCCATCAGAGACCCCAAGGGAGACTGGCAGAAAAACTGTTCAGCTGAGCTCTAGTTAATCCCAGATCATGAGAAACAAAGAAATAGTTATTGTTTTAAGCCAATAAGTTTTGGGGTGGTTGTTATGCAGCAAGAGATACACAAAACAGCTAAAGATTTCATGTATTCATTCATTCACTCATTGGTCGTTTACTAATCATCTACTATGCTCCCATCACTTTCCCTTCTTGTTGCTTCCATCTAGCAGCATTCCAATCATTTCCCTTCGTGCAGCTTTAGCACCCGGCTGTCTGTCTTCCTCTGCGCCAGCTGGAATTTTGATAGGGATTCCATTGACTCTGTAGATGGGGACTATTGCCATTCTAACAGTATTAAGTCTTCCAATCCGTGAGTACGGCTGTTTTTCCATTTATTTAGCTCTTCTCTAATTTCTTCCAACAATGTTACATAGTTTTAAGTGTTCAAGGCTTACACATCTTTTGTTAAATTTGTTCCTAAGGATTTTATTCTTATTGATGCTGTTGTAATTGCAATTGTCTTTGTCTCATTTTCAGATTTTTCATTGGTAGTGTATAGATATACAGTAGACTTTTGTACATTCATCTTGTATCCTGTAGCTTTGCTGAACTTGTTTATTAGTTCTAATAGTTTTTGTGGATTCCTTAGGATTTTCTACATATAAGATCGTGTTTGTGAATACAAATAGTGTTACCCTTTCATTTCATTTCTTTTTTTTTAAAAAAAAGATTTATTGGGCTTCCCTGGTGGTGTAGTGGTTAAGAATCCTGCTGCCAATGCAGGGGACACAGGTTCGAGCCCTGGTCCAGGAAGATCCCACATGCCGCGGAGCAACTAAGCCTGTGTACCACAACTACTGAGCCTGCGCTCTAGAGCCCACAAGCCACAACTACTGAGCTCATGTGCCACAACTGCTGAAGCTCACACTCCTAGAGCCCGTGCTCTGCAATAAGAGAAGCCACCACAATGAGAAGCCCTTGCACCGCAATGAAGTGTAGGCCCCGCTCGCCGCAACCAGAAAAAAGCCCACATGCTGCAATGAAGACCCAACGCAGCCAAAAATAAATCAAATAAATAGTAATTTATTTATTTAATAAATAAATAATCATTTTAAATTATTATTAATAATTATTATTTGATTTAATAAATTAAATAATTATTTATTTCTGGCTGTGTTGGGTCTTCGTTGCAGCATGCGGGATCTTCGTTGAAGCATGAGGGATCTTGAGTTGCAGCGCGCGGGCCCTTTGTTGTGGCGTGCCAGCTTCTCTCTAGTTGTGGTGCTCAGGCTCCAGGATGCATGGGCTCTGTAGTTGTGGCGCACGGGTTTCAGAGCGCGTGGGCTCTGTAGTTTGCGGAACATGGGCTCTCTAGTTGAGGCGATTGAGCTCAGTAGTTGTGGTGCACGGGCTTAGTTGCCCCCCGGCATGTGGGGTCTTAGTTTCCTGACCGGGGATTGAACCCACATCCCCTGCATTGTAAGGCGGATTCTTTACCACTGGACCACAAGGGAAGTCCCATACCCTTTCATTTCTAATCTGAATGGCTTTTATTTCTTTTTATTGCCTAATTTCCCTGCCTGGAACCTCTAGTAAAAATGTTAAAAGGAAGTAGCAAGGGAAATCATCCCAGTTTTGTTCCTGACCCTGGGGGAATCCTACGGGGATTCAGCCTTTCATCATTAAGTGTGATGTAACTGTGGGTTTTTCATTGATACTCTTTATCAAGTTGAGGAAGTTCCTTTCTATTCTCAGTTTGCCAAACATTTTTATAAAAAAGTGAATTTTGTCAAATGCCTTTTCTGTGTTTATTGAGATGATCGTGTGTTTTTTGTCCTTTATTCTGTTGATACGATATATTAATTGATTTTGAGATGTTAAAACAAACTTGCATTCCTGGGATAAGAATCCATTTGATTCTGGGATAAATCCCACTTTGGTCATGGTGCATAATCCATTTTATATGTTTCTGGATTCAATTTGCCAGTGTTTGTTGAGGACTGTTCCATAGTATTCAAAAGAGACATGGGTCTATAGTTTTCTATTCTCGGGATGTCTTTGACTGGTTTTGATATCATGGTGATCCTGGCCTCATGGAACGAGGTGGGTACTTCTCTTTCGTTTATTCACCACAACTCTCAAATGGGAACTCAAAACTGCCTGACAATCCTGCTACACTTCCCTAGTAAATTTACTTTCATACCATTAATAGCTTTTCATCTGTCCTCATATCTAACACTACTTAGTTGATGACTGCCTCATATTTTATGGAGAACAGAGATGTAATTAAATGAGAACTACCCTGTTTCCCACACCCAGAGTTACCAAGTCTCTCAGCATCCTTTGCCATGGTTGACTGCTCTCTCCTTGAAATACTTCCTTCTGGAGGCCACTGTGATACTGCACTTGTCTGGATCCCTTCCTGCCTCAGAGACTGCCCCTTCTCCACCAGATCTCTAAATGTTGGAGTTCCCTAGAACTCTGTCCTCTGCTCTTTCCTCTTTTTTTACCTACACTCTCCAGGTGATCTCATGTATCCCTTTAACTTTGACTCAAAAATGTATATGTCCTGCCCTGACCTTTCTCAGGAATTCTAGACTCATATCCAACTGCCTTCTCATTATTGCCATTTGGATGTCTAAAGGCTTCTCAAAGTTAATGCTGCCAAAACCCAACCGTTTCTCCCCTGCACCAGCCGCATCCTGCAGCTGCTTCTCTCCTAGCCTCCCCTGTCCCTGTAGACAGCACTGCCACCGGCGAGGGCATCTTTGATTCGTCCCTTTCTCTCAGATCCCTTTTTTAAACAGAAAAATTCTGGTTGACTCCACCACCGAAACATAACCTGCCGTATTCAACTACTTTTATCCATTTCCTCTGCTTAAAGATTCCCTGATTTGCTTCCTCTCACACCTATTACCTCTGAATGCAACTCTTGCTCTTTTTGGTGCACTGATGAACTTTCCTTCCTTCCTTCCTCCCTCCCTCCCTCCCTCCCTCTCTTCCTTCCTTTCTCTCTTCCTTTCTGAAACAAAAGTCAACTTGGGGTCTTGCCTTAAAGAAAAAAATATATGAATACAAGTACTACTATCTTTTTATCAGGAAATAGAATGTCTGGACAGGGATGGCATATACAGGTTGTGCACCTCACAAGTCCAAGGGTGCAAAATGGCATGGTGGTATTCAACAGCCCTGTACTTATGTATTCTTTTATGAATATATCTTTTTTATTATTTATTATTTTATTATTTATTTACTTATGGCTGCATTGGGTCTTCGTTGCTGCACGCAGGCTCTCTCTAGTTGCGGACAGCGGGGGCTACTCTTCGTTGCAGTGCGCGGGCTTCTCATTGAGGTGGCTTCTCTTTGTTGTGGAGCACAGGCTCTAGGCATGCCGGCTTCAGTAGTTGTGGCACATGGGCTCAGTAGTTGTGGCTCGCGGGCTCTAGAGTGCAGGCTCAGTAGTTGTGGTGCATGGGCTTAGTTGCTCCGTGGCATGTGGGATCTTCCTGGACCAGGGATCGAACCTGTGTCCCCTGCACTGGCAGGCGGATTCCTAACTACTGCGCCACCAGGGAAGTCCTGTATAATTTTAATTGATAACTTCTATTGTGGCAAAATATAACAAAAATTGATCATTTTAACCATTTTTAAGTGTACAATGCAGTGTCATTAAGTACATTCGCAGTATCGTACAACCTTACCACTATCCATTTCCAGAACTTTTTTTTTTTTAAATTTATTTATTTATTTATTTATTTATTTTTGGCTGTGTTGGGTCTTCGTTTCTGTGCGAGGGCTTTCTCCAGTCGCGGCGAGCGGGGACCACTCCTCATCGCGGCGCGCGGGTCCCCCACTATTGCGGCCTCTCTTGTTGCGGAGCACAGGCTCCAGACGCGCAGGCTCAGTAGTTGTGGCTCACGGGCCCAGTTGCTCCGCGGCATGTGGGATCCCCCCAGACCAGGGCTCGAACCCGTGTCCCCCGCATCGGCAGGCAGACCCTCAACCACTGCGCCACCAGGGAAGCCCCATTTCCAGAACTTTTAAATCTGCCCAAACAGAAACTCCCTCCCCATTAAACACTCACTCCCCATTCCCCCTCCCCCAGCCCCTGGCAACCTCTATTAAACTTTCTGTCTATGAATTCTCCGATTATAGGACCTATAGAAATGGAATCATACAATGTTTGTCCTTTTGTGTCTGCTTTATTTTTATGCATTCTTTTGTATTTTTCCATCCTTGAAGAGTTTCGTTTGAAAGTTAAAATTTCAAAGCTTTATTTAGCTAGCACACAGGTTAACATTCTACCTTTGAACAAATTTAGTTCAAGATATTTTTGAAACTAGTTTATCTTTTCTTTATAGTTTATCTTTTTAATTTATCTTGCCTTTTTTTGCAGATTACTTAGCTGTAAATTGTAGTTTGACTCATAGGGTCTCTTAATATTACGTTTTTTTGAAAAGAAGACATTTTACCATGATAAAGATTCTTTGTTTGGTCAAACTTTAGTCAGGCTCCTAAACCTCCTCCTAGGCCAATCTGGGGGTCCCTGTTAAATCTAGCTTTGGCAAGCACCCTGCTAAGTCGATTTAACCAGAACCCCTATCCTTGATACTTGATCACCCTCGATAATCTGATCTGGTTCCTCACCACCACCACCCCCCGCCCCCGGCCCCGCACCAGGTGATGCCTTAACAGCCTGGCCTGTCTTCAGCAAGAATCCTGTTAGGTTGGCTTCGCCAGAATCCCCCTTTCGCCTGATGTTTCCTCTTAGTCAGTTTCCATCCACTGACTCCTACTTCTCCTTGGCTCTAAATCCCCACCTGCCCACCCTGTATTCAGAGCAGAGCCCAATCTCTTTCCCCCGACTGCAGAATCCCATTGCAGTGGTCCCTGCACATATCATGATGGTCCTGAATAAAGTCTGCCTTACCGTCTTTAACAAGTGTCATTGAATAATTTTTTTTTTTAAGGATGCTTATACATAAGTCATGCATACCACTTTGTTCTTGGTTTGTAAATTAACTTTTATAAACTTTCTTTTTTATACATAAAACCAAGTTTTTTTGGTATTTATTTATTTATTATTTATTTTAGGCTGTGTTGGGTCTTCGTTTCTGTGCGAGGGCTTTCTCTAGTTGTGACAAGCAGGGGCTACTCTTCATTGCAGTGCGCGGGCCTTTCACTGTCGTGGCCTCTCTTGTTGCGGGGCACAAGCTCCAGACGCGCAGGCTCAGTAGTTGTGGCTCACGGGCCTAGTTGCTCCGCGGCATGTGGGATCTTCCCAGACCAGGGCTCGAACCCGTGTCCCCTGCACTGGCAGGCGGATTCTCAACCACTGCGCCACCAGGGAAGCCCCATTGAATAATTTTTTAAAAATCATTGCAAATTAAATTCATGGCAAAGTCTTTAATATAAAAAGAAATGTATGTGGGGGACTTCCCTGGTGGTGCAGTGGTTAAGAATCTGCCTGCCAATGCAGGGGACACGGGTTCGAGCCCTGGCCCAGAAAGATCCCACATGCCGCAGAGCAACTAAGCCCATGCGCCACAACTACTGAGCCAGCGCTCTAGAGCCTGTGGGCCACAACTGCTGAGCCCATGTGCCACAACTACGGAAGCCCTCACGCCTGGAGCCTGTGCTCCACAACAAGAGAAGACACCACAGTGAGAAGCCCGCGCACCGCAACGAAGAGTAGCCCCCGCTCGCCGCAACTAGAGAAAGCCCACGCACAGCAATGAAGACCCAATGCAGCCAAAAATTTTAAAAATAAATAAATTTATTTAAAAAAAGAAAGAAATGTATGTGACTTTCATCAACCATTTTTCTTTTCTTTGTGACCGTAGCAGGAGTTTCGATTTTATTTCAAAAATGTTTTTTCCCATTCACACCAAGACCAGATTCCACCCACCCCCCCACCCCACCCCCAACCCGTCACCAGCCTTTTTTCTTTTTCCACTGATTTCCAGTCTAAGCCAATCAGAGTTCATACTTCCTGCCAGAAAAATCCAATCAACTCTCCCTGCTTTGCAGCCAGACCCAGTCAGCTCTGCATTGGTGCCCAGGTTAGCCACAGGCCTCAGGAGAGAGAGGGTGGGAACAGAAGGTCCCTCATCATGGGCTTCACGCACTGCTCTCGAAGGGCACTGCCAAGTCTGTCCTGAACGTCCTTCCCCTGCCCCACACTGCTGCCCCCCCACCCTTTCTCCCAAGACTGAAGACAGCCAGTCTCCTGACTTTGCCATCTTTTGGAGAAAGGAAAGAACGGTCTCACATACCTCTTGTTCAGGATGATAGGTTTAAAGTCAGCTTGGATTGGCTGCTTCTGGACTTTTCTCCTCTTTACCTGCCTGCTAGTCTTTGTGCTAGGAGCTACCAGGACAGAGTCTGCCGCAGTCCTGACGATGGTGATGGTGATGATGGTGATGGTGGTGATGATGGTGATGGTGATGATGATGATGGTGATGATGATGGTGGTGGTGGTGATGATGATGGTGATGGTGATGATGATGATGGTGATGGTGATTATGATGGTGGTGATGGTGATGATGGTGATGATGGTGATGATGATGATGGTGATGATGATGGTGGTGATGGTGGTGATGCTGATGATGATGATGGTGATTATGATGGTGGTGATGGTGATGATGCTGATGCTGATGATGGTGATGATGATGGTGGTGGTGGTGATGGTGATGATGAGGATGATGCTGATGCTGATGGTGATGATGATGATGGTGGTGATGGTGATGGTGATGGTGATGCTGATGGTGATGATGATGATGGTGGTGATGGTGATGGTGATGGTGATGATGATGGTGATGATGGTGGTGAGACGATGATGATGGTGATGATGATGGTGATGGTGATGGTGATGATGATGATGGTGATGATGATGATAGTGATGATGATGATGATGGTGATGATGGTGATGGTGATGATGGTGATGATGGTGACGGTGATGATGATGGTGATGAGGATGATGCTGATGCTGATGGTGATGATGATGATAGTAACGAGCTAACATATGTGCAGCCCTCTCCACCTCTACATGTTGGCTCATGTAATCCTTATAACAATCTGAAAGGGTAAGGAAACTGAGGCATGAGAGATTGAGCTGATTGCCCTGGTCACAGTTGAGTATCTGAGGCCACGTCTGAGCTGCAGCTGGCTTCCAGAGCCTGCACTCTGAGCCACAGGAAACTCTCTGGGACCTGCTCCCAGTCTAGCACTGAATCTTCGTTTAGTGGATGCCTGAGCTAAGGTCCTTAAATATCACTCTTCCTTCTTAGAGAAGAACCACTGAGGCCATTTAAGCATTGGCACAGTTGCAACCACTTCAGGTAATTTTATTTGTCATGGAACATCAACTTTTACATGATGTGTCCACAATATCTACTCACCATGATCCTTAAATCAATAAATACAATGTGTTTAAATTGATAAATAGAATGTATCCAAATATAATATAAATAAACACAATGTATCCAGATACGTAGTAAACAAACACAGTGTATTTAAATCAATGAATGAAATGATTAAGGGACCCTAAATGGACACTTACCTGGTTCCAGAGGGTTCTCTAGTTTCAATACTTTCCACCTAGAAATTCTAAGAGAGAGGTAGTCTACACAATGTCGTATTTCAGTTACTTTCATATTTTCTCAGTGTTTCCAAGAACTTTCTCTGAACTTCTCAGGCCCCTTATCATTCCCTATAGAATTGTAGTTATTTTATTTATTTATTTATTTATTTGTTTATTTATGGCTGCGTTGTGTCTTTGTTGCTGTGCATTGAGCTTTCTCTAGTTGTGGCGAGCAGGGGCTACTCTTCGTTGCAGTGCGTGGGCTTCTCATTGCGGTGGCTTCTCTTGTTGCAGAGCACAGGCTCTAGGCACATGGGCTCAGTAGTTGTGGCACATGGGCTGTAGAGCGCAGGCTCAGTAGCTGAGGCACACGGGCTTAGTTGCATCGCGGCATGTGGGATCTTCCTGGACCAGGGCTCGAACCTGTGTCCCCTGCATAGGCAGGAGGGTTCTTAACCACTGCGCCACCAGGGAAGTCTAAGAATTGTAGTTATTTATGTGCCAATTTCATCTCTAAGTGTATCGAGGTCAGGCTTGATCTTTGAGTCATCTGTCTGTCCATCCTCCTTTCCACCCACTAGACCCACCCTTCCCCAGATGGTGTCTAGCACCATCCCTTGCCCATTGTTAGGACTCAGTACATATTTGATGTTTGAAAGAATGAACAGTCCACTAAGACATTGCCTGATGGAAAAGATCCAAGTACACACCCAAGCTTGTCTCCATGGCCCAAATCAGGATCACTCAGGATTTCTCTATTGATCTTTCACTGTATCCAAAAGGGCTAGACCATGAAGGCAAAGCAGTTACTTTCATTAGAGTCCAAATGAGACTAGTGAAGTTTTATGGATATTTGAAAAAAGACATTTAGTTCAAACAAGGAACGTCCAGCTCCCATTTCCATCACCACAATCACTCTCCGTGAGTCAGTGTTGGGTTTCGGCCTCCATGACCCTGAGATTGTTTCAGTGGTCCCTCCATCCCGGTGCACTGGTCAGTTGCTGTTCCACAGCCTCAGTTCTGAATCACCTGAAGCTCATGATATACAAGTTCCCATTCGATGGGCTAAGTGTCTTTTCTGCAGGAAGGTAAAACATCCCTCAATTACAGTTGTCATGATTTCTTAAGTAACGCTATTGATACCAGGACTCAGTTCTGGATACATAGGGAATGGCTGTGGTCTGTACCCTCGAATTTATATTTTCATTGGGAATATTTAAAAGTGACAGTAGAAGTTAAACGACAGTCTGAGTTTAGCAATGATAGAAGGCAAGAGCAAAAGCTGTATCCCGGAATGGGACAAGATGAACTCATCAATGGCAGGTCTCAGAATTCAGAGAACAGGAAAGTGACTCTGGGCTGAGCTTGTGTGGGAAGGCTTCACCCAGAAGAGGATGATCTTGTACTGCCCTGTCACCAGTGGTAGCAGCATGCCAGGCTCTCAGTGCAGGAACCCGGCCATTGGTCAGCAGGCTGACCTCCCTTAAGCTCAATAGCCAGACTGATACAATTATGGTGGGAATCGAGGTATAGAATGATTTATACTTTCCATTCCCCAAACCAATTTTTTTCCTATTTCTTATCATTACTTGCTGAATCTATGTGCTAATTAGTAGCTGTCACTTCATTTTCAGCAGCTTAACCTGCTGCTGAAAATTATGACAGAGTTAAAAATGAATGATTACCAAGATACACTAATTACATCTCAAGGGAAATGCCCAAGATATTTAGACTATCTTTTCTCCTCCTTTGTTGCCTTTCCCTAGTGAGTAAGTTTGCTCTAATCACTTTTGAAGGAAGCAAGTTACATCACAACTCTAGCACCTTGGGGTTTGTATGTGTAAGAGCTAAGAGGAGGATTAGATTCTGTTAGAGTGGCTGGCGGTCTTTGAAATGAGGTGTATCAAGGCCTGGCCCATTTTCTTCCCCACATGCTAGCTGCACATTGGCACGAGGGATAAAATAGGGCAGACTATTTTAGGGTAGGCTTGGTATGCACTTTCCAGCTCCTGATTCAGGGCATGGACTCTTACAACCCGAAAGGAAGGGATTAAGGTGGTAGAAACAGCTCATGTACCAACAAAAACTTGGAGCGCCATCTTTGGTACATGGTCACCCAGCTTCTGTACCAAGACCCCACCGCATCAGTATCTTTGGACTTCCCATCATACAAGTGGCCACATTTAACATCTGAGTTGACAGTTAAGGATTAAAGAACCTGGGTGGAACCTAAGTGGATCGGATTTCTCATATTTTTGTTCCGATTTTCACTAAATAGAATTAGGCTGAGTTTGTTGCTGCTGGCTCCCTGCCTTTCCCTCAGTCCTCGTCTCTACACACTGAGAGCTGCTGACCACAGGCCCCTGAGACTCAAGTCCTGAGGCCTTTTTCCCCTGGCTCTTAGACTGTACTGGACCTGGGCATTGGACAAGCCAAGCGGGAAGTGCAGGAGAGTTAATGCTCCAGAAGCAGCCCTCAGCTGATGTTGGATGGGGCGGAGGCGAAGCCTAGCTTCCGTGCTACCCAGCAGAGTAACTCCGAGGTGCTGTCTCAGGAGCCTACGTAAAAAGATATATATTTTTTTTCAGGAATTTGATAAAATGATAAGATTTCATCAACAGTCACCCAGTGTTCAGCAACTATTCATTAATGGTCTGCTGTGTGCCTGGCACCGCTCTGGGTGCTGTGAGTGTGGTGGGAACTGAGACATAGAGGGTTCCTGCCTTCATGGAGTTTACATTCTAGGCAGGGCAGAGCCACAGTCAACAAGTAAATAAATAAACAAGTAAATAAATAAATGAACACACTGTAATAAGTGCTATAAAGGTTACAAGACATGATCAGCTCTTGGTTATTTCATTCACTGGACAAATATTTATTGAGCTCTGTATGACTGTGTGCCAGGTACTGCATTGGGCCTTGGTGACATGGTGGAGACAGGACAGAACAGGTCCCTGAACTCATGGAGATGTTGTCTCTGGTTGGGAAAGATGCAGCAAATACATGAATAGATGTAACAACTGCAGATGACCAGCTGCTATGAAGGAAGGAAATGGGGTGATATCTTGGAACAACAGCAGAGGTGGCTTGTGAGGGGGTGGAGGGGTGGGGTGGGCAACTTAGAGTGCTTCTCACAGCAAGTGCAAAGGCCCTGAGGTGGGAAAGGGCTTGGCGTGTTTGGTGAGAAGAAAGGAGGCTGTGTGGCTGCCACCTGCTGAGCCAGGGAGGGGGGAAAGGAGCAGCTGGAAGCTGGGGAGGAGACAGGTCGCTCGGCCCCTGGTGGGCCACGGGGAGGGGCTTGTATTTTATCCTAGTAATTATCTGGAGAGCTCCTGGAGAACCGAAGGGAGGAAAATGACACAGTATGACTTATGTTTCTAAAAGCTTGCTCGCTGCTATGTGGGAAGCGGAGGGTTGTGAGGTGAGACAGGAAGCCGCCATGAGGTCAGGAGGTTATGACAGTGACCCAGGCAAGACCTTCACCGAGCGTGTTGTTTTTGAGGTTCATGCATGTTGTAGCAAATGTCAGTACTTCATTCCTTTGTACTGAGGAATGTCTGGGTACACTTACTGCATCTGGACTTTTGGGTTGTTTCCGCTTTGGGGCGATCATGAATATTATGCTGTTATGAACATTCATGTACAGGGTTCTGTGTGGACACGTTTCCAATTCTCTTGGGAGGATAATACTTTCGAACTACTAAGTGATTTCTTTTTTCTTCTCCTGTAATTCCCTTTGTTTGCCCTCCCCCCTACTCAAGCAGCTAGACAATTTGGTAAAACAATCACAGAAATGCTGCCTTATTTTTCTCACCGCATCCACGGGTGGCTCGTGATTTCAGTTGGCCCCATCCGTGATGTTTCCTTGACCATGTGATGCAGGTGGTGCCTGCCAGGCTTCTCTTTTATAATAAGAGTTATTCCTTTCCCTGGTTTTCTGCCATTTTTGTGGGGAGGTTCTTTGAAACTCTGCAAGGATCTCCATTCATCATTAACTCTTGATGTATTCATTTCACTTATTTATATCTGTATGGATTTACGCTTTCCCATTATAGTCAATGGATTTTAATTATTGGTACCATTATTTATTTTTATGCTCAAATCATCCTAGATTTGGCCAATGGCAGCCTTTTCAGAAGTAGATTCCATATTTGTTGATGTGTCTCTGTCATCCTGTAAGCACTTCCTCGCTCTCTGGCCTCTCTCCCCATGTGGTGTCTCATTCCAGCCCCATCTTCAAAGAGGACCAACCCCAATGCCAAGGCTTATCAAGCCTCTGCTTTTCTTACACGCTGGTGTCTCATTGGCTAAAGCAAGTCACATGGCCTGGCAGGTGTAAGCATGGGCGGGGCCACACAGGGGCACAGAGCCCAGGAGCGGGGATTCATTGGGGGCCGTCAGTCCTGCAGGCCAATTACAGATGCTAACTGACATCCAGCCACAGTGTTGGGGAGAAAATAAGGAGACATGGGAGCCGTTAGAGAATGAATGCCCCAACCAAAAGGGCAGCCCCTTTGCAGCTACAGGTAAATGTTGCCATGTAGGACATAAGCCCAGGGTTGCCAGGTCTTGTGATTTTTTTCAGAGACACCGAAAATCTAGAGTTACAGATAAAATCCAGATTCTAAAGTGTTGACTCACATTTTTAATCCCATGTGGGCCAACAAAACCCATCTGTGGGTGACCTTTGGCACCCGGGACACCTGTCGGCCACCCCAGCGGGTGCACCTTGTGTTTCTAAGCAGTGTCACCGCACCACAGCCCTGTAAGGCAGTGCCATCAGGAATCTTCCCATGGCAAGGGGGTAGAAATCCCACCCAGACTTGCTCAGGCCGGGAGGAAAGTTATTGGTTCAGTAAAAAGAACTCGCAAGGCTGGCTTTGGTCATGCCGACCTCGGGGCTCAAGTGACGTCCCCAAGACTCGGTCTCTGTCCCTCAGCTCTGTTTTCTCATTCGTTGGCTTCATTCTGAAGCGGGCTTTCTCTATGCAGCCGCACCATCGGCAGCTCCAGGCCTACGTGATCCTCAGCGCTTGAGTCCCCCAAAGAGAGAAATTCTCTTTCTCCCAGCGGCCAGCTCTGCCCAGCTGACAGGCCCTCCTGCCCCACCAGGGACCACATCTGTCTCCGGCCAGGCTGCCTCATGAGCCCCTGTGACTTGGAGAAGCAGGGACATCCAAGTGGAATTGCATGGAGTGGGTGACGGGGCCGGGCGGGGTGGGGGACAGTTACGTAGGCGGGGGGAGGAATCTGAGAGGGAAGAAGGAACAGGTGTCAATCGCAGGAGGGAACTCGTTATTATTTCTTGCTTGTTCATCGAAGAAAATTTTAGAAAATGCAGAGAATTAGGAAACGACTCACTCTGAGAGGTCACCCTGGCTGACAGGTGGGCGTATTTCTTTCTTTATACCCGGGTGAGCTTCATCCCTGCTGTATGTGTAACTTTGTACCTGCTTTTTGCTCTCAGAATTGTAAGTTCCTCAAGTCTCTGTCTTGAGGATCTTGAGTGGAGCCCGGCCTGGGGCTCCTTGAAGTGTCCCGTCTCGGGACAGGGTGACCAGCCCCTGGGGCCAGGTTGAGCTTTCCACTGAGGACCCAGGAGACTCTTCGGTGGGGAATGGAGAGACTGGGGCAAGGAGCCAGACAGGTCCTGAAACGCTTTCAGACAACCCAACCGTCGCAACCCCAATGCTCTTATTCAAGACCACAACCCTGTGTCCATGACGACAGCAGTGGAGCCCGGATGCTTTCTCGTCTGTGGTCTGACGATTGCTCTGGACTCACGGGCACAGTCTGTCAATGTGGGAAGGAGGGAGAAGCAAGGGGGCACATGCCTCCTTGGGCAGCTCCTCTGCTGTTTCATTTTTTTAATATTTTAATTTATTTATTTACTTATTTGGCTGCGCTGGGTCTTAGTTGTGGCATGGGAGATCTTCTTTGCGGCATGTGGGATCTTGTTCCCTGACCAGGGATTGAACCCGGGCCCCCTGCATTGGGAGCGTGGAGTGTTAACCACTGAACCACCAGGGAGGTCCCGCCTCTGCTTTTTTCTTTCACTGGCTGGTAGCAGATGAGCAGAGCATCAAGCCTGTTTGCTGGCTGGGTGTGTGATCGCTGGGGCCCCCGCCTCACCATGGAAGGCTTTTGGAAGACAGTCTCTGAGTGTTCAGTGGTCTCCCAGACTGATGGTGAGTCCTGAGTAATGGTTCTGGCACCTGCTTAGCCCATCTATGAAACACACACTATGTATTCCACAGCACTGAGTGGGTCCCAGGGGGCTAATTGCTTCATTGTGTAAATCCACACTTAGAGAAGTTTAGCACACACAGACTATGCACTCAGCCAGCTGAAATGATTCTCTGTTGCTGTTACAGTCAATGGTGAAAATCACATACACCACTTTGTAAAGTGAATGATTCTTTTCACCTGATAGATCATAATAGCTCTCCAGAGTGGTTAAGGCCTGAACAGTCGGTCCATTGAGAACCTGTGGAAGTGGGGGCAGGGGGCAGGGGTAGAAGAGCGAGGCTGGGGGTGAGAAGGGGTGTCCCATCATGTCACCCCTTCTAGAAAGCCGGCACGAGAAAAACTGGCAGGTGCTTCTACTGGAACGCCAATCCTTAACTCCGTCTATACTTCATGGGCTCGTAAACATCCCTGAATCCTTTTCTGTATTTCCATGCACAACTTTTTGTTTGGCTGGCACCCAATTCCCACTCTTTCTCAGTAAACCCTCTGTAATGTGTGTAAAGAACAGAGGAAGGGCCGTGTAAGTGTTAATGGTGTAGGCATGCAGCCAGGTCCCTCTGCCTTGAGGTCTAAGTCAAGACCCACCTCTGTGAAAGATCCCAGCCCGCTGATGCTCCCCTTGCCTCCGAATCCAAGGATGGTGACAGTGCCGACGATGACGACAGTGACGACGACGATACAATGAGGACAGCCGACACCCACTCTGTGAGGCCCTAGGGCCACCACGTTCTAAATCCTTTATCTGTGTTAGTCGACGTAATACAACAGTGCACCTGGCCACTTGATGTCTTTCCTGTTATTTGGATCAGGAAACTGAGGCAGGACAGGCTAAGTGACCTGCCCCAGCCGCACGGCTGGTCGGATGCAGAGTGAAGATCTGGACCCAGGCCACAGGCCTTAGGAGTCCAGCCCAGAACCCAATAGACAGGCTGCCTCTCCGAGGTCACAGCCACTGGTTTGGCCCTTGTACCCCTGCTGGAATTATTAGCTGACTGGCTCCGCTAACGTGCCTTCTTCACTTCTCAAAGCCAAACCACCTTAGTCTTTGTATTTCCAAAGTGTACACAGTAAGTGCTCACTTAGCATCGATCAGCTGGCAAAGACCCCGACGGGCAGATGGTGAAATGCTTTCATTTCACAGTAACAGGCCCTTGTCTGGCTCTCACATTCTAAGGGGGAACATTGTGGCCCCCTCCCAGGTCCCAGGGGTGTCAGAAATCCAGGGATGCCTGGTTGGGGGGACAGAGGAGGCACACCCCCAGGGGAGGAGGGACAAGAAGGGTCGTCCCTGGGAGGAGAGCTCTGGGGGGGCGGTGCAAAGGCGAGACCAGGTCTCCCAGCGCCCAGTGTGGGAGCTGCAGGGTTGGCAGGACCTCTGCGGAGTCCGGTCCCGGTCTGCTGACTGGGGCTGTTAGCCTGACTTGTCCTCAGGTGACAGCAGCCTGGAGGGCAAGAGAGACCCCGGGAACAGGAGGGCAGGGAGGCCGGCCCGAGGAGCCTGCCAGGGCACCCGCCCAGTGTTTGGAAGGAATATGTCGCGCCTAATGGGAAACCGGAGTGCTCTGGAGCTCCTGTCTTTGGGCAGAACACAGGCAGCTGTTCTGGCTCCCTCGGGGACTTCAGGAGGGGGAGGTGGGACCCTGGCCTGTGCCCTCCGATTGGCTGCGGGAAGCAGCTAAGCCACAGGCCCCGCACGAAGTAGGCGCTTGAGGCTTGTTGAATGAACGAAGGCGGGAATGAATAGATCTTCAGAGCAGTTATGGAGGGACAGAGCCCAAGTCACGTGCTTCTGCAGGAAGCAATTCCACGCTGTCATCCTAAGTGTGAGGACAGACAGTTTCCTAGGAAGGAAAGTGGGCCTAGGCATTGGCTCACATGACGGCCAATTGCCTACAGCAGACCAGAGGGTCTGCAAGGGTCTTTCTCAAAGGATGCCCTATGGGCTGACCGCATCTGAGTGTTGGGAGGGGCCCAGGAATCTGCATTAGCAAGCTCTGTAGGTGATCCTCATGTGGAAGATGGGGCCTGTGACTACTAAGAAGAGAGAAAACAAAAACGGAGAATAAAATGTTCCCATGAACTCAGAGCAAAACAACAGCTTCGGTCTAAGAGGGCTCTGAATAATTGTCTGGGTAATGCTACCCCCTCTTTTTTATTATGATAAAATATACATAGCATCAAATTTACCATTTTGACCATATTTGAGTGCACACTGCAGTGGCATTAAGTACATTCACATTGTTGTGCAACCATCACCCCTATCCGTTTCTGGAACTTTTTCCTGTTTCCAAAATGCCCCCTAAGGGGGCCGTATACAGGAAGAAACACAAACAAATGTGCACCTTAAAATTAAAATTAAAATTAAAAACAAATAACACCCAAATAGAACTCTGCAACTATTCCAGAAGCCCTGCCATGGGCCTGTCACAATCCCCGTCCCCGCCCTTCCCCCGCGAGGGTTGGGGTTCAGTTAGCCTGACTTTTACAGTAATCACTTCCTCATGTTTCTTGATAGCACTCAAGTATGTATCCCTGGACCCTACAGTTAACTTCTGCGTAGTTAAAATTTTTAATATGTGTTTCAATTCTTTTCATCTATGTTTCATCTCCATGCTTTTTAAAAGTATTTTTTCCCTTAACAGCGTATCTGCTGAGGATGGGGGCTGTTTGACCTGTAGCATTTCCTGCTTCTGGATCTTTCTAATTGCACCCTCATGGTGCAGTTTAGCTTGTTCCTCTGCTGTGATTCCTGCACGCTGGCACTGGAAGCCTGTGTTGCCTTCCTTTGGCAGGACTCTTTTTTTTTTTTTTTTTTTTTACTTTTTTGGGCTGTGTCACGTGGCACGTGGGAGCTTAGTTCCCGGACCAGGGATCGAACCCATACCCCCTGCAATGGAAGCACAGAGTCTTAACCCCTGGACCGCCAGGGAAGTCCCTGGCAGGACTCTTAATGCTGGTGCCTTTTTTTTTTTTAAATCAGAGGGGATCATAATGTCTGGTTGCCTCCCTTTTGGTGATGTCGGCAGTTGTTAATGCTGAGGGCCACCAGTACACGGGGTGTTGCAAAGCGGTGATATCGTCTCCCTGCGTTCTCTTATTGGCTGGAACATTTCTATGAAGAGATGCTTCCTCACCTCCTAGTTGCCCACCTGGTGATACTGCTCACATGGGAGGTCCTCGCTCTGCAGCGGTTTTCCTTAATCTCTTCTAGATTGCACGTGCATCTCTTCTTCCCCACAAGAATCCGGGTCCTCGAGGACACGGGGATGACAAAATTAGAACTTCCTACTCCAGTGCTCATTTGCCAAGGTCTAACTTGTCAAGGTCAGTGGCCGCCACGTTGCTGGATCCCATGGTCAGTTCTCAGCCCTCATCACCTTGACCCGTCAGCGGCATTTGACTCGGCTGACCGCGCTCAAAGCGAGCGCTCTCTCCTCCTGGAAGGGCTTTCTTCTTGCTGTCTAGGACACGCCGTTCTCCTTCTCAGGCCCCTCTGTGCAGTCCCCCCATCTGTCCCACCTCTGCACGCAGGGGCTCCTTCCTCTCCGTCTGCATCCACTCCCTGTGTGATCACATCATGGCTTCCAGCCCCCAGGCGCCCCGCTCGTGTCTCCCCCGCCTCTCCCCTTGGACTTCGCACAGCCGTCTCAGGCTGAGTATGCCCCAAAGTGTCGTTCGGATGCTTCTCTCCCCAAACCCGCACCTCTTCCCCGTCTCACTAAGTGGACAGCCCCGCCCTCCAGGCACTCGGGACAGAAGCCAAACCCTTTGGAGTCACCCTTCACTCCGCTCCTCCTCTTACCCGTGTCCACGCCACCGGGAGATCCCGTGGCTCCTGACGTGGACCCACACTCGGACCACCCTTCTTCGGCTGTCTCTACCAGGCCTCCCTGGCCAAGCTTCCATTGCCTCTGGCCTGGATTTCTACAGCGGCCTCACCCCGGCCTTCCTCTCCACCTGTGTCACCCGCTAGTCTCTCCTCACACAGGAGCCCACATGATCCTGTTCACACCCTGCTCTGCCCAAACTCCCGCACCCCGTGGCTCCCATGCTCACCTGTGGGGAAAACCACAGGCCTCACGAGGGCCAGCAAGGCCCTGCAGGATCTGGCCCTGGCCACCTCTCTGCCCCTCTGCCCACTCCTCCCCCATCCCCACTCCAGCACCCAGAGCAGGGTCCCCTCCAGGGCCCGTGCACTTGAGTCCATTTGCCTAGATGCAGCCCACTGTCTTCAAGATCCTTTGTCAAATGTCATCATGTCAGAAAACCCTTCCCTTCAACCATCAGCCCCGGCCTGGCCCCTGCCTCGGCCCTGCTCTTTTCTCCAGCAGAATCATCATCTGTCACTCGAGGCATTTACTTGCTTCTTTGGTTGTTGTCATTAGACTGTAGGCTCCAGCATGGTGGGGAGTTTCATCCCCTTGGTTTCGATACCAGGTCTCCAGTGCCTGGAATGATTCTTGGCATGTGGTGGTGTCAGTATTTGCTGGTGGTTGAATGAATGAGTGAGTGAGGAGTGAATGCCTTCCCTGTTCTGGGGTGCGCTGCTCAATTCAGTCTCACCCAGCACTTGGGGCCTGACACCTCTCTCTCCTTCTCTCTCTCTCTCTCTCTGTCCTTTATTGTGCTAAAATATACGTAACATAAAATTTCCCATTTTAACCTTTTTCTGAGTGCACAGTTCAGGGGTATTAAGTACATTCTCATTGTTGTGCAACCTTGACCACCATCCATCTGCAGAACTTATTCATCTTCCCAAACTGAAACTCGATATTCATTAAACAATAACTGCCCATGATTTCCCCCTCCCTCAGCCCCTGGTAACCATCATTCTATTGTTTACTTTCCGTCCCCATGAATATGACTGCTCTAGGTGCCTCGTACAGTGGGATCATACAGTATTTGTCCTTTCATGTCTGGCTTATTTCACTGAGCATAATGTCTTTGAGGTTCAGCCATGATGTAGCCTACTGCAGAATTTCCTTCCTTTTTAAGGCTGAATAATATTCCATCCTATGTACAGACCACATTTTGTTTACCCACTCATCTGTCGATGGTCACTTGGGTTGTTTCCACCTTTGGGCTATTGTGACTAGAGGTGAACATGGGGTTCCAATACCTGCATGCTGTGAACATGGGGTTCCAATACCTGCATGATGCCCTGCTTTCAGGTCTTTTGTGCACATACCCAGAAATGAGATTGCTGGGTCATATGGTAATTCTATGTTTAATTTTTTGAAGAACTACCATACCTAATTGTCTTTATCCCTTCTCAGTAAAGTGCTTTGTTTTAATGTAAATTCCTACCTTTCCTCAACTCTCACCTCCCTGGTGACAATTCTGTGGCCACATCCACTGCGGAGACTCTCATCTGAGGACTTCTATGTCCAAAGCTCCAGTTGTGTTGAACCGAGTCAGTTTCGTCCTTCCCGGCTTCCAAAAGCTCTGATGCACACCTCTCCGTGTCACTAGATGGCGCTGGAGAGTAGTTTGGGTTTTTTCCTTGGGGAGAGAGACCTCTTTTGTCTCCTCCTGGGGGGTAGAGATTCCTTGTGCCAGGGTGGGGGGATTGCTCTGCAGTGTCCCCTGCCTGGGGTCACATTGACTAGAAAGTTGGCAACGTTTTTGAGCGTCTAATGTCTTTAGTTGGAGAAGTCCACATTATCCTCCCTAAAAGGGGTAAAGTTGTTGGGAAAACACCAGCACGTTGGAAAGAACATCGGATGTGGTGTCAGAAAAACCTACATTTAAATCCTAGGTCTGTCGAATTTGTGTGTGACCTGGAAACATCATCTGGGCTCTCCAAGCCTTAGTTTCCCTACCTGTAAAGTCAAAGGGTTGGATTAGTCAGTGGTTCTTGATTCTGGCCATGCCTGAGGGTCCCCTGGGAAGAGAGGACATCCACGCTGGTTGAATCAGAATCTCTAGGAGAAATGTGTTTTGAAGCTCCCGGGTGGTTCTGATGCAGTGGGTGGAGAACCCTTGGGTTACATGGTCCCTGAAATCCTTTTTAGCTGTAAGAGGCTCTGTCCCTTACCAGCTGGCTGACCTGGAGCAAGGAACCCTCTTGAGCCCCTGCTTTTTCATCGTTTAAAATGGGAATAATAATGGTACCTATTCTCACCTGGGGTGTGATCATTAGAGGAGACGGTATGAGTAGAACCCCAGGGCACAGTGCTCAGACTTAGCCGCTCTTACCTCTAGATGAGCTTTGCTCAAAGCGCAGGCGGCAGGGGTACACAAAGGGGGTTTCTCACAAGACACCTGCTGCCCAGGGATCCACATCCCGAGCTCCTGAATTCGTGGGACTAACTTGAATTCGTGGGACTGGGCAGGTCCAGCTCTGAGTCCTTTGAAACGTCCCCCAGTACTGTACTCGCTAGATGCTCAACAAATGTTTGATTAAATACCTCATTTAATTAAGGAAAGCTTCTGGAAGAAAGTGACACCAGACCTGAGTCTTGAAGGCCAACCAGGAATTAGCAAGAGAAGGAAGGGTGAGGGGGTTTCTCCCCAGGCAGCGGGAATGTGTGGTGTGTGTGTGGGGTGGAGCTGCAGGGGCTAGCCCAGGGCCAGTAGACTTGACCACCCGTCCCCTGACGGAGCCCTCCTCCTCCTGGCAGGCCCTGCAGGACGGAGAGCGAGGCGGGCGCGCGCCCTGGTGGGGAAGCTGGGGAAGGTAAGAGCGAAGGCCACACCCTGAGGTCCCTCAGGCAGAAGTCTGAGCTCTGTCCCACGGGTTCTGAAAAACCCTGAAAGGGTTTAACGCAGGGGAGTGTTCTGGAGCTCCTGCTTCCAGTGGATGCTTGAAGGAGCATGAGGGGGAAGCAGGAAGAAGGAGGGCTGAGGAGGGAGACCTGGAGCAGGAAGCAGGAGGGCTGAGGAGGGAGACCCGGAGCAGGAAGAAGGAGGGCTGAGGAGGGAGACCTGGAGCAGGAAGCAGGAGGGCTGAGGCTGTAGTCCAGGCGGGGAACTCTGGGGGATGGAGAGTCGTGAGTCAGTTCAGCAGCCATGACGGGGGGGGGGGAGGGGGGCGAGGAGGAGGAGGGGGAGGAGCAGGATGGGGTTGGGTGCTGCTGGGGCCTCGCCGGGAACTGCTGCAGGGTTTGCCGCAGGGGAGGAACACGACCTGACTTAGGTGACTTAGGTCTCAAAGGACCACTGTGGCCCGTGTGGAGGGACGAGGGGTGAGGGTGGAAGCGGGGTGTTCATCCAGAGGAGACTAAGACAGCCCAGCAGTCTCTGCGTCTGCTGGTGGCAGCGGAGGAGGGGAGAACAGGTCCGTCTGGCCGTGTCTCAAAGGCAGAGCCACCGGGATTGCTGATGAATTGGATGTGCGAATGAGAGAGGGATTGTGAAGATGCCATGCTTTGTAGCCTGAGCGACTGCAAGGACCTGGGAGACTGGGGAGGGTTGAGTTAGGGAGTTTGGGGTGTGGCAGGTGCTCACGGGGCTGTCATGGGGACCTGTCCCGTGGCCAGAGAAGTCAGGCCTGGAGGGAAATCAGAGTCACACAATGTGCACAGCGAGGCAAAAGTCAAGGGGCATCAATGCACCCACCGGCTTTGGAACCGGCGACCTCAGCCCCTGCACCCTCAGTGGGTGGTCTGGGTGGGAGCTGAAGGACAATGGGTGAGCAGGAGAGCAGCTTGGGGGTGGGTAGAGGGGGTAAAGGTCAACAGCCTGGATTTGTCCCCTCGGGCCACCATAACCAGATACCACAGCCTGGGGGGCTTAAATAACAGACGTTTATTTCTCACAGTTCTGGAAGCTGCAAGCGTGAGATCAGGGTACGAGCAAGGTTGGGTTCTCTTCCTGGCTTACAGACGGCTGCCTTCTTGCTGTGTCCTTTCATGACAGCTGTCTGCAATCCAGGAAGGGATTCTGTCCTCCCTTCCTTCCTTCCTTCCTTCCTTCCTTTCCCTCCTTTCCTCCCTCCCTTCTCTCTCTCCAAACTCATCAAATTATATACATTAAATATAGGTGCAGTTCATATGTACAGTTTGGGGTATATCACTTAAATCTGAAAAGCTGTTAAACAACTGTATTGACATTTTTGTTTGCTTTTCTTCTCCTTTTGCACTGTGGCTTTATACATTTTTAAAATAATTACCTTATTGAAGTATAATTTATGTACAATAAGCTGAACCCATTTACATAAGATTTGATGAGTTTTGACAGATGTTTTCGCTTGTAAAACTGCCATGTGAAACTGCAACATGTGGGTGATTCAGATCCGCTACATTCTTTCCAACTCTTGGTATTGGGTTTTACAATTAAATAAAAATTTTAGCCATTCTCGTGTGTGTGTAGAGGTATCTCGCTGTGATCTTAATTTGCGTTTCCCTGATGACTAGTGATATTGAGCATCTTCTCACGTGTTCATTCATATATGTTCTCTTATGAAGTTGTGAGCCCTCTCCTGATCCCTTTAGCTGGATACGTCTCTTTTTTTCCTTAAATTCCCCTGACGGGGTATGAGTAAAAGGGTCTCCCCTGTTTAATTGTTATTACATGTGAGCCTTACCCATCACCAGATTAGAAATTTCTCAGAGGCAGGAACCAGTTCTTTCTCACCTGTGTGTGCCCTGCTCTGCCCTGCACAGCGGGCCTGTAGGGACTCTATGAAATTTGTTTTCAGCCCGTGCTAAGACTTCCCCACCTCCCAGAGAAGGACATGACGCTGCTCCGGACGGGTGGGAAGGGCTGACTCTTCACTCTTCGCAATGAATAGACACATTACCCTGGTGGTCCAGTGGTTAAGACTCCGCGCTTCCACTGCAGGGGGCATGGGTTTGATCCCTGGTGGAGGAACTTACATCCCGCATGTCACGTGGCACGGCCAAAACATTAAAAAAAAAAAAAAAGATCACTCTCTCTCCACGAGGTGGGCATGAAAATTAATGAAAGTCATTCTGAACTCCCTACTTTTCTGGAAAGATCTGGGAAGAGAAGAAGAATGTATCTGGAAGACGAGTTACATGTAAAGGTCTGAAAGGAGATGAAGGAATGGATAAAGAAGATGTGGTACATATATACAATGGACTATTAGCCATGAAAAAGAATGAAATAACGCCATTTGCAGCAACATGGATGGACCTAGAGATTGTCATACTCAGTGAGGTAAGTCAGACAGAGAAAGACAAATATCATATGATATCGCTTATATGTGGAATCTAAAAAAACGGTACAAACGAAACTGGTTACAAAACAGAAATACACAGAGTCACAGATGTAGAAAACAAACTTACGGTTACCAAGGAGGAAGGGTGGAGGGATAAACTGGGAGGTTGGGATTGACATATACACACTACTATACATAAAATACATAACTAATAAGGACCTACTGTATAGCACAAGGAACACTACTCAATACTCTGTAATGCCCTATATGGGAAAAGAATCTAAAAAAGAGTGGAGGTATGTACATATATAACTCAATCACTTTGCTGTACAGCAGAAACTAACACAACACTGTAAATCAACTATACTACAAAAAAAAAGATCTGAAAGGAAATACCTATGGGCTATTTGTTCTTCTTAGTGTCACAAAATCTAAGCATTGATCATACTAACATGTGAGGGTCCTGTGATGAAGACACTACAGGACCCTCCATACAACTTGATTTTTATGATTAATTTTTCAAAACATTTTTAATGAAGGTGATCTAGTTACAATAAAACCACTGTTATCCAACATCATGAGAAAATACTGCTTTTGCTACAAATGAATTTTCCAGAAAACTGAAGACTACTCCTTTGTGGGCTAAAATCCTTTTTCCAGTTTAACTTTTTGTTTTTATTCAAAAATATTTTTTCTTTTTTATACAATTTTTAAAGGTTGTTTCCATTTACAGTTATTACAAAATATTGGCTATGTTCCCTGTGTTGTACAATACATCCTTGAGCCTCTCTTACACCCAATAGTTTGTACCTCCCACCCCCCGATCCCTATATTGTCCCCCACCCCATGCTGGTAACCACTAGTTTGTTCTCTGTATCTGTGAGTCTGCTTCTTTTTTGTTATATTCACTAGTTTGTTGTATTTTTTAGATTCCATATATAAGTGATATCATACAGTATTTGTCTTTCTCTGTCTGACTAATTTCACTAAGCACAATTCCCTCTAGGTCCATCCACATTGCTGCAAATGGCAGAATTTCATTCTTTTTTATGGCTGAGTAGTATTCCATTGCATATGTGTACTACATCTTCTTTATCCATTCATCTGTTGATGGACACTTAGGTTGCTTCAATATCCTGGCAATTGTAAATAATGCTATGAACACTGGGGTGCATATATCTCTTCAAATTAGTGTTTTTGTTTCTTTCAGATATATATCCAGGAGTGGAATTGCTGGGTCATATGGGAGTTCTATTTTTAGTGTTTTAGAAACCTCCATACTGTTTTCCACAGTAGCTGCACCAATTTACATTCCCAGCAACAGTGTACGAGGGTTCCCTTTTCTCCACACCCTCTCCAGCATTTGCTATTTGTGTTCTTTTTGATGATAGGCATTCTGACAGGTGTGAGGTGATTTCTCATTGTGGGTTTGATTTGCATTTCCCTGACGATTAGTGATGTTGAGCATCTGTTCATGGGCCTGTTGGCCATCTGCATTTCCTCTTTTGAAAAATATCTATTCAGATCTTCTGCCCATTTTTTAATTGGGTTGTTTGGTTTTTTTAGATGTTGAGTTATATGAGTTGTTTATATATGTTGGATATTCACCCCTTATCTTCGTATTATTTGCAAATATTTTCTCCCATTCAGTAGGTTGTCTTTTCATTTTGTTGATGTTTCCTTTGCTGTGCGAAAGACTTTAAGTTTAATTAGGTCCCCCAGTTTAATGCTTTAGATAGAAACTGTTCTAAACTAGAAGATACACTTTTTTTTCATCCTTTAAAAAATATGGTAAAGTACACATAACATCAGATTTACCATTTTAACCATTTTTAAGTGTATGATTCAGTCCCTTCACATTGTTGTGCAACCATCACCACCATCCATCTCCAGAAGTTTTTCATCTTCTTTTTTTTTTTTCCTTTTAAATTAATTAATTAATTTATTTATTTATTTTTGGTTGTGTTGGGTCTTCGTTTCTGTGCGAGGGCTTCTCTAGTTGCGGCGAGTGGGGGCCACTCTTCATCGCGGTGCGCGGGCCTCTCACTGTCGCGGCCTCTCCCGTTGCAGAGCACAAGCTCCAGATGCGCAGGCTCAGTAGTTGTGGCTTACGGGCCTAGTTGCTCCGTGGCATGTGGGATCTTCCCAGACCAGGGTTCGAACCTGTGTCCCCTGCATTGGCAGGCGGATTCTCAACCACTGCGCCACCAGGGAAGCCCTTTTTCATCTTCTTAAACTGAAACTCTGTCCCTATTAAACACTGTCTCCTCACCCCCTCTCCCCCTGGCCCTTGGCAACCACCATTCTACTTTCTGTCTCTATGAATGTGACCACTCTAGGAACCTCATATAAGTGGAATCATACAATGTTTGTCTTTAGTGGCTGCTTATTTCACCAAGCATAATATCCTCAAGGTTCATCCATGTTGTAGTATGAGTCAAAAAGTTCCCTTCCTTTTAGAAGCCAAATAATATTCCATTGTATGTATAGACCACATTTTGTTTATCCATTCATCTGTTGATGGACACTTGGGTTGTTTCCACCTTTTGGCGATTGTAAATAATGCTGCTATGAACGTGGGCATACAAATAACTGAGTCCCTGCTTTCAATTCTTTTGGGTGTATGCCCATAAGTGGCATTACTGGATCGTGTGGTAATTCTGTGTTTAATTTTTTGAGGAACCACCATACTGTTTTCCATAGTGGTTCCACCATTTGACATTCCCATACTCTCTTTCATTCTTAAACAGAGGGTCCTGGGTAGGATTCCACTTCTGGTCAGCACCCTGGAGTCCTGGTCATGCATCTGCCTTGGGGCCAGGCTGGTTGGATTCTCTGCACGAGGGTCCTGGGCTGCTGTGCAGTAAGATTTTTTTTAAACAGTAGCCCAGGACCCTCGTGCAGAGAATTTACAAGTCATTTACAAGTCAAAGAATTTTAACATTAGAAGGAATCTTAGAAATAAATCTTGTCTAATAACTCCCCCTTCTATTGATTAGGGAACTGAGGTCAGAGCAGCTAAGTGGGCTGCCAGGACACTTGGCGAGTTGCTATGGGATGGGCGTCTTCACCATTCTCCACGCCCTCTTGGGTCGCTGTCACGAGCTGGGTTTGAGCAGCTTCTCTCCTTACGATATGCTGTGTGAGCTGGTCCCTGCTGCTCCCCCAGCCCCACCCCCCAGCTTCTCCTCCTTCCCTGGGCCCTTGGGTGCTGATCTCTACAGACTTTATCAAACCAGCTCTCTTTCCACTGGGTTTCCACTTTGGTTGGGCCAATGGGAGGTACTGGGAGGAGAGAGAGGTCTGGGTATTTGTTCCCCGGCTCCTTCCCTGTTAGCGTTGCCAGATAAAATACAGGATGCCCGGTTAGTTTTGAATTTTAGATAAACAAAAACATTTTTAGTATCAGTATATCCCATGCAATCTTTGGGATGTACTTATACAACAAGTTACTCATTAATCTGAAATTCAAATTTATTTGGGCATCCTGTATCTTCATTTGCTAAATCTGGCCACCCTATGAGCCCCTATGGGTTTGCAGAGGGCGAGCCTGGTGGCTTTCCTCTGCCAGAGACCCCAGCTCCTGGGGCACCCCCTTCTCCCTGCCACAGATCCTGGGGTTCCAGTTCCTGCTCCCTTCACTCCTGTTGGGGGGTGGCAATGACATCCCATTCTGGCTGGTCCCAGGTACTTTCCTGGCCCTTGCTGGGTTTTCTTAGCCCTGCCCACACCTTCACATAAAATCTCTTCATTAAATTCTCCTCCATCAGCCAGTGAGGGTTGAGCTCTGACCAGCGTTAATAGGTGAGGGGAGCTGTGTAAGCAGCAGCCGTGAGGGGTCATTCAGGGTGCCCCCCACGGCGGAGGTGCAGGTGCCTTCGTTACAGCCACTGCGGGGCCGGGAAGCTTTCCTCTACAGCCGTGTCTTTAGCCTCAGTTTCTTCATCCCTAAAATGGTGCACGTGTGTGTGCAGTGGTGGGGAGGTGGGTGTGAGATCCTCCCTGCCTCTGCAGTGGGGTTGTTGTGAGGATCAAATGTGTTAATTCATGTGAAAATACTTTGTAAGATTAGTAAAATGTCAAGAATAGTTATTAAGGAGCAGGAAGATATTTCTGTCCATCATAAGCCCCTCTTCCTGACCTCGGGGACAAAGCCGAACGCCCCCCTCCTTGCGCCTCACTTTCAGAAGACAGTGGTCATCCATAGGTTGAGGTGGACCTGGTCCCCGGAAGGAGAGGGATTGGACAGAGTCTGTTCTGGGGCGGGGGCCTCTGAGATACCCTTCTCTTGCCTCCCCCTTCTCCCCCTCCAGGAACCTCTCCTTCTCTCCCAACCCCTGTTATCAAAACCTGGCCACGAAACACCGTCTTCTTTGCTCCAGCCTCTCCTGGGCCGACGTGCCAGAGCCTGATGGCAGAATGAAAAGCTTTGGCATCTGATGCAAATGGCAGAGCCCCGGCCACCCCATGGGCTGTCTCAGGAGGCGCTCAGCAAGGCCTGGGTGACCGTTTAGTGATGAACGATTCATCGCACATGGTGAGGGTGGGCTCTGTGACCCCCTGAGTCCCATCCAACCTGTGGCTCCCGGCGCTGTTTGCAGCAGAAACGCTTCTGCTTCTCATAATCTGAGTGCTTGCCTCTGCCGCCCCATCCCCGCCCCCCCACCCCAGGCTTCTGCACAGCTGCACCCCAGCACTTCTGTACTTGCAGGTGCTTGCAGTTGGGTAATTTGGGAAGCACCACCCTCACACCTGTGCTCCTGCTGTCGGCCGCTGTTCTGCCGTAAGGTGAGGCGTGAGTCTCACTCCAAAGTCCAAGTGCGGAGGAGAAAGGGGACGAGCTTCCAGGCCTGGAGCGCGGCTCGGGTGTTTGCACATCACTCCTGCCCTTCCACCAAGCTCAGGCCCTGAAGCCCCCCTCTAGGGAGCTGTGCCAGGGTGGCTGCGTGCCCGAGGATGAGAGCCCCGTGGAGGGAGGAGAGTGCGGCTCCCCTTCCCTGGGGGAGCCCTGAGGGCTGCCCGCACTCTGGGAGGCTCGCCCGCCAGCCTCCTGCCCGATGAGGCACCTTAGGAGAGCCTCTCGGGCCGACCCCTAGGCCAGACCCCCTGTCACGGAAGGGAGACAGAGCTGGTTTGGTCAGTGTCACTGTGCCACGCGGGGGTGTGCACGTGGCCCCATACGCTCGTTGGCGGGGCTCGTGAGCATCTGCTCTGCCACCCCAGTTCTGGTTTGGGGGACACACACTGAACCAGACCTGCCCCTGCCCTGGAGGCGCGGCCAAGCCAGGGAGATGGACTTACAAACAGACAGTTATGATGGGGCCAGAGGCAAGCACAGGGGCAGTAGATTAGGAAGCTCGATGGAAGAGAGGTGCCTGAGCTGAGTCTGGAGGTGCATGTAGGAGCTGGCGGGGGGAGAAAGTTCCTGCTCACTCAGCCTTTTCCAATGTTCTGTCTTGCTCTGTGTCTTAAAACCCGTGAAAATGATGAAATGCCTGCATTCCACCTCTTCTAACTCTGCGCATAGCCTCCACGATACGGAGGACAAGTTAGCTGGTCACTGGCACCTGGGATCCTGCACAGATGTTCAGCGGTGTCCCTCAGGGTGAATGATGCCATTTAGCCATATTCAGGGCATGAGGATGGGGGGCCTGTTGCGTCTTGTCCACAAGCAAGAAGAGATTACTGCTGCCAGTAGCATTCAGATATCTCCCCTCTGCTGTGGCACTGCTGTCTGGGAATGCTGAGAGAGCACAGCTATGGAAAGAGCTGGATTGGCCTGGAGAACAGGGACCCAGGCAGCAGAGTCCTAAGCATGTAAACGGGCCCTGCGGGTTAAGGGAGAATGAGGCCCCTTGGCATCGAGCAGGGCCACGGCCCTCACCAGGCAGGACTGTGGAGGGGCTTGAGTGCTCACTGGAAGATTCTGTTCTTAAAGACCGTGCTTTGCCTAAAGGCATGAACGAGGACTTAGAATTTTCCGAGCTGGATAATCTTGGTTCTAAAACAAGAAGTGAACGTTCTAGTATTAGAACATATGCATCGAATGTGTGTGTGTGTGTGTGTGTGTGTGTGTGTGTATAAAGGCACTAAAGAGCTTGGGGCAGAGTAGATGGACATTTTCTTTGGATGAAATAATGAAGGCTCATTGATGATTCTTCAGGGAGACTATTATTCATGGGTCGTTGTGAATAAATGTTCACAGGTTTCTTTTCAGAGTTTGGATTCAGTCATTCTGAGAAAATCCTTTTGTCATCTCACAAAGCCTAGGATTAAAGACTCCATCCACATATTATTTTCTACATATGGCTGGACAGGATTATCGTGCCGAAAGGGGGTAGGCCAAGTAAACAACACTTTCTCTAGAATGCTGCTTTGATGGGGGATATATGTGTTCAGGCTACTGGTGTTGGTCCATGGGGCCTTGGACTGCTGGTTTTGCTCTGATCTCTGGTACTTAGCAGAGAGAACAGATGGGTTTTCAAATCCATCTCCTGCTCCCATTCTCACTACTAAACTTCAAATAATCTTAATCCCTATAATTGGATTAAGGCAACCTGGGATTTCTAGAGGCCCTTGGTGCCTACCAGAAGCAAAAGTAAATCCTCTGTGGAGGAATATATCATTTTAGCCCTCAAATTATTTCTATAATTTTTTCATATAGAATGATTGAGTCTGACACTCAATCAAAAATAAGAGAGCATCAAGGAAATAAGACCATATGATCAAAACCCAGGAGAAACAATAAACAGTAAAAGCAGATTCACAAAGGTTCCGGCTAATGGAAAGAACAGACATAAACTTTAAAAATAACCATGTTTTTAATATGTTTGAAGACTTGAGAAAAATGAGTGTTATGGTAGATCACTAGAAACTATAAAAAAGAACCAAATTGAAATTCTGTGCCTGACAATAGACCAAATTCTATATTGTCTATACAATAACCAGAATTAAAAATAAAAGGGTTTAACAGCAGAATGGACATTGCTAAAGAGAGAGTTGGTGAATTGAAAAATGTCACAAGAAAATATCCAGAATAAAGGATGGAGAGTCAAAAGAATGAGATATATATAACAAAAAGAAATTCTACAGCAGGAAGAAAACCATATCCAGGCGTATCATAAGAAAAATTCAGAACACCAAGGATTTCTCAAAGAGAAGTAACAACAACTGACTTCTCAACAGAAACAATGAAAACCAGAAGACAATAGGATTTATTTCTAAAGTGCTAAAAGAAAATAAATGCTAGTCTAAAATTTAATATCATTGAAAATATCCTTCAAGAATGGTGTGAAATAAAGACATTTTCAGACATACAAAAACTGAGATAATCTGTCAGCAGCAAATATTAAAGAAAATACTAAAAGTATTATTCGAGCAGAGAGAAGGTCAGAGATGTAGAAAGGAATGAAAACAGAAAATTTGTAGATAAATCTAATGCAATAAAAATATCATAGTATTTGGGATTGGGAGAATGGAATTGAAGTGTTCTGACACCCTTGTATTGCCTGGGAAGTGGCAAACATACCAGTTTATGCTAGGCTTCAATACATCAAGAATGTATGCAGTAATCTCTAGAGTAATCACTAAAAGAATAGGAAAAATGGTATCAGTAACAAGCTAATTGGGGAAGTTGGGATAATAAAATATTCAACTAATAGAAAAGAAAGCAAGAAAGGAGAGAAAAAGGATATAAAAGGATGGTAAAATTAGAGAAAATGGTAAGATGGTAGATTTAAATCTAAATATATCAGTAAATATGCTAAATGTAAATGGACTAGATGCTCCAATTAAAAGCAAAAACTGTCAACCTGAATAAGAAAATAAAACCCAACTATATGTTGCTTTCAAGAGTCATATGTAAAAGAGCAGAATATGCAAAGTTTGAAAGTAAAAGGATGGAAAAAGGTGTACCAGTAAACTCTAACCCAAAGAAAACTGGTATAAGTATATTAATATCAGACAAAAAAAGACATTAAGGCAAGCTGCATTACCATAAACAAAGAGGGACACTTCATAATGATAAAAAGATTTAACTTACCAAGAAGATACAACAATTCTACATTTGTATGCATCTAATAAAATGGTCTCAAAATATATAAAGCAAAAATCAACAGAAATACAAAGAGAAATAAACAAATTCATAATCAAAGCAAAAATATTTTAACACATTTCTCTAAGTAACTGACAGAACAAACAGACCCAAAAATCAGTAAGTGTACAGTAAATTGAACAACATGATTGTGTTAGGGTTCTACAGAGAAACAGAACCAATAGGATCTCTCTCTCTCTCTGAGAAAGATTTATTTTAATGAATTGGCTAATGTGGTTATGGAGGCTGACAAGTCCAAATTTTGAAGGATAGGTTTTCAGGATGGAGACTCAGGGAGGGGCCGGTGTTGCAGTTTAAGTTTGAAATCCATCTGCTGGCAGAATTCCCTCTTGTTCAGGGAGGTCAGTCTTTTGTTCTATTCAAGCCTTCAACTGATTCGATGAGGCCCACTACACTATGGAGAGCAATCTGCTTTACTCAAATCCACTGATTTAAATGTTAATCTCACCCCAAAACACCCTCACATGTAGGATAATATTTGACCAAATATCTAGGCACTGTGGCTCATCCAAGTTGACACATTAACATTACAGTGATTAAAAAACTTGATTTAATTGATATATATCAAATTCTGTACCAAATAATTACAGAATACACATTTTTTTCAAGCACACATAGGAACACTTCTAAAAGTAGACAACGTGCTGGTCCATAAAATAAGTCTCAACAAATGTCTAAGGATTGAATTCATACAGAATGTGTTCTTTGATAATGACACAATTAAGAAGGAAGTCAATAACATAAAGATAACTAAAATATCTCTACTTATTTTGAAATTAAGATCTACATTTCTAAATGACCCATGAGCCAAAGAAGAAAGAGTGATGGAAATGTGAATTTGAATGGAGTGATATTGAAATGATATTTTGACCTGAATATTTTGAATTGAATGATACTGAAGACAGTATTATCAAATTTGTGGGATGCAGCTAAAGCTATGCTCCGAGGGAAATTTATAACCTCAAATGCATATCTTAGAAAAGAAGAAAGGCTGAAAAGCAATGAGATAAGCTATGTTATCAAGAAATTAGAAAAAAAAAAGAACAAATTAATCTGCCCTCCCCCCATTGAAGGAAGGGAAAAATAAAGATGAGAGTAGAAGGTAACAAAATAGAAAATAAACACATATTAGTGATGGCCAACAAAGCCAAAGGTGCACCTTGGAAAAGACCAATGATGTTGATGAACCCCTGGTGATATTGAAAAGGGAAAAAGGAGAAAGAGCACAAATCCCTAATGTCAGGGGTAAAAATGGGATCATAGAGGATATTATGAACAAAATGCCAATAAATTAGGAAAAAAATAGAAAATTCCTAGAAATATACAACTTCTCAAAATTGACAGGAGAAGAAATAGAAAACATGAATAATCCTTTAAACAATTTGTAATTAAAGTCCTCTCGATAAAGAAACTATTATGCCCAGAGAGCCTTCATAACCAAAAGAAGAAATGAAACCTGTATTTCACCAATGTCCTTCTGAGTGCATCACACCCTGTTTGAACCATTCACTAGTGATTAGAATCAAATACATGTTCCTTAGCTTGGTGTACAAAGCTTCCGATTTGACTCCTGTTTACTTCTTATCTCATCCCCATCCCTCCCGTATAAGCCATTTCCCCCCTTCCCTCAGCCTAGCAAAACAATTTGCATCTCCCTGAACTCACCATGCTGTTTCTTGCCTCTGGGACTTTATAGTCACTTATTTAACACATTTATGAGACCTAATCTGTGCTAGGCACTGTGCTAGGCTTTCAGGATCCCAGGAGGCCATCCTGGAAGAAGCTGTGACTCTCATTGCCTGGGACACTTTACCCCCTTCTTTACCCAGCTCCTGCCTCCTCTTCCCTCTGCTCAAGTTCCATTGTTGTCCTTAGACTCTGTGTGGTGGCCAAGCGTTGCAGGTCTTCCTCTCCAGGTCTGTGTTACCCACATGTCAGCAATGTCTGAGTACCTTCAATGCCTGGTACACAGTAGGCGTTTACTTGTTGACTGAATGAGAAGGAAGCAAGCATACAGTACTAGTGCTTGCAGGGATCCAGTGGGTCCTCTAGACCAGCTCTCCTGCTGTCTGGGAAAGGAAGCAGTTGCAGAGTTAGGGACTGGTCCAAGGTCACCAGTGAGTTAGAGGCAAAGGCAGAGGCAGGACAGAACCAGTGCTGCCCTGTCTACACAGCATTGTCTCTAGATCTGTTTGTTGGTGTGGTTTTCCTTGCCACGAGCTTGCTTTTTGCTGACTCAGACTTTGTGCCTGGCCCAGACTCTACCTCTCGGCCTCTACACCCAGTGAACAAGTCCCATCAGAAAGTGTAAAGTGATGTCCTCAGGAGCAAATCCCCAGAGACACCTCCCTGCCCGAGCTCTGGGAGTCCACCGCCTGCGTGTGAGGGTACTGGTGTGCGTGTGTGTGTGTGTGTGTGTGTGTGTGTGTTCAAGGAAACCAGATCACTCAACGGTCCCACAAAATCATTGGCAGCAAGTAAGATCCAGTTTTAGGATAAATTAAAATGAAATAATCCATCTGCAATGGCTAGCAGAATCAAGAGGTGTTTTTGTTTGGATTAAGGTGATTTTAATTAGCAGCCATAGATTTCACTGGAACTGGACTTTAGTTTTATTGATTAGGACCCAAGTTTTGCAGGGCAGTGCATTTTGATGCAAACTAAAAAAAAAAAAAAATCGGTGCATAAATTATTACTGAAAGTATGAATTTCACATATTTCTTCAATGGAGGGGTGTGTGTGTGTGTGTGCATATGCTTGACCACTGGAACCAAAGAGGTTACTATATGCATAGAAAGAACCAGTAGGAAAATCACTTACTTACTTGGGCACTCTTTCCACTTTTGTTGTTGTTTTTCTTTTGTTTCCACTTTTGTTGTGAGCGATAAGCTTTTGTTAACTTGTTTGCGAAGTCAAACCTACGAAAACCCAATGGGGCAGAAGTCCCTGAGAGAGCTGCCCATTCCGGAAATGCAAACACTTCTCAGGGAGAGGAGAGTGCAAACAAATTATTCAAGTTGACAGATGAAGTATAAACAAAATTCTGACCATCAGACTTGCTAATTGGTCCTCTCTGCTTGCCTTTAGCCTTAATGTGTTGAGGGGGGAGGGCAGGAGAAGTTTTGTCCTCTGTAAGTAAATTCTGGCCAAAACAGGTCAGAAAGATTTGTACAGCTGGGCTGAACCCTCCATACCTGCGCGGTCCTGCGGAAATGTAACATGAGCCCTGTGGGCCATCTAAAACTCTGGGAGCCACATCAAGAAAGGAACAATCAGGTTAAAATAATGTTAACCTTTATCTTATTTTTTTTTTCTTTGGCTGCCCCACGCGGCATGCGGGATCTTAGCTCCCCAACCAGGGATCAAATCCTTGCGCTCTGCAGTGGAAGCGCAGAGTCTTAACCATTGGACCACCGGGGAAGTCCCAATCTTTATCTTATTTAACCCAGTACATCCAAAATATTATCCATTCAACGTGTAATCCACATAGAAATTGTAAATGAGGTATTTTACATGCTTTTTGTCATACTTGCTGAGTCCTGCAATGCAGCAGTGACAGGTGACAAAGACATCTTGGAACTAGCTGTTCCTAGGTGGGAAGAGGGAATACAGAAGTGCAGGTCCACTCACTGACATGGAAGTCCATCCCCAGCTCAGACTCTGCACACACCTGTCCCCAGGGAGCCAGCATAACAAGCCTCGTGGGTGGCTCGGAGGTGCGGCTGGGCGATCAGGCAGTGCTGCAGGCTCCGCTCAGACCTGGGGACCTATGTCCCTGAATTCCTGTCTTGTTCACTTAACCAGTATTTGTTGACCACCGTCAATGCAAAACACTTCGCGAGCCGCATTCAGTGTATCAGCGTTCCTCTGTACTGTCTCCTTTCCTTATTAGATGCTCAGAGCCTCCAGCCTTGTCTCTTCCCCCCTCCTGTCAGTGCTAAGAGAGTCCCAGTATGTAGCTTTTTTTTTTTTGTATTTTTTTCATTGAAGTATAGTTGATTTACAATGTTGTGTTAATTTCTGCTGTACAGCAAAGTGAGTCAGTTACACATATCTATACATTCTTTTTAAAATATTCTTTTCCATTATGGTTTATCACAGGATATTTGAATATAGCTCCCTGTGCTATACAGTAGGACCTTGTTGTCCATCCATTCTATATATAATAGTTTGCATCTGCTAATCCCAAACTCCCACTCCAGCCCTCCCCCAACCCCCGCCCCCTTGGCAACCACAAGTCTGTTCTCTGTGCCTGTGAGTCTGTTTCTATTTCGTAGATAGGTTCATTTGTGTTGTATTTTAGATTCCACATGGAAGTGACATCATATGGTATTTGTCTTTCTCTTTCTGACTTACTTCACTTAGTATGATAATCTCTAGTTGCAGCCATGTTGCTGCAAATGGCATTATTTCATTCTTTTTCATGGCTGAGTAGTACTCCATTGTATATATGTATCACATCTTCTTTATCCATTCATCTGTTGATGCACATTTAAGTTGTTTGCATGTCTTGGCTATTGTGAATAGTGCTGCTATGAACATAGGGGCGCATGTATCTTTTTGAATTATAGTTTTGTCTGGATATATGCCCAGGAGTGGGATTGCTGGATCATATGGTAATTCTATTTTTAGTTTTCTGAGGAACCTCCTTACTGTTTTCTATAGTGGCTGCACCAACTTACATTCCCACCAACAGTGTAGGAGGGTTCCCTTTTCTCCAGCATTTTTTACTTGTAGCCTTTTTAATGATGGCCGTTCTGATCAGTGTGAGGTGGTACCTCATCTGTACGCAGCTTTGAAACAAACTCTCCTGACTGCTGGAGAGAGACCTCAGCCAGATGAGGAGAAAGGGGGCCCTCTTTTACAGCTGCAGCAAAGCAGATATTATTCTGCATCATAAACCGTCTGTGCAAATATTTCCAAGAGAGGAATCTTCAGAGGTTGTCTCTGTATCCTGGGAAAGTTACCTTCGGCCTCTAAAAAGTTCAAGTCCAGTTGGTTATCTTACTCAAGAAGTTGTGACCTTGGGTAACACTGCACACATTCAAACCCTTGTTTCCTGAATCGTGTGAGGATTTGGCTGGTTTGTCGGCCCCTCCTCCAGTCCATCTGCTTGAGTGGACTTCCTCAATTGTGAATCCTCTTTAAGGCAGAAGGGCATTTCCCTCTTCTCCTCCACGGAAGGGGCTTGAAGAAAGAAAGAGAAACAGAGACAAGGTTCTGGAGCAGAGCTCTCAACCTGGGGCCATTCTGCCCCCCAGGGCACATGTACAGTGCCTGGACACATCTTTGGTTGTCACAACTGGGCAGAGGGTGCTACAGGCACATAGTGGGTGGACACCAGGGATACTGCTCCACGACCTACAGGGCACTGGACGGCCCCCCACAGAGAACAGTCGATGTCGACAGTGCCGGAGTGGAGAAGCCTGCGCTGGGGGCCGAAAGTCTGGGTTGGATCGCGGCCCCGCCTCTCGCTAGATTTGGAACGGTGGGCAATTCACCTGCCCTCTCTGTGCCTTATCATCTTCATTGGTAAAGTGGGGATAATGATAGTATCCTCCTCACTGAGTTCATCTGAGGATTTTTTTTTATTGAAGTAGAGTTGATTTACAATGTTGTGTTAATTTCTGCTGTACAGCAAAGTGATACCTATCTATACATTCTTTTTTAATAGTCTTTTTCATTATGGTTTATCATAGGATATTGAATATAGTTCTGTGTGCTATACGGTAGGACCTTGTTGTTTATCCATTCTACGTGTAATAGTTTGCATCTGCTAATCCCAAACTCCCAATCCTTCCCTCCCCCACCCACCTCCCCCTTGGCAACCACAAGTCTGTTCTCTGTGTCTGTGAGTCTGTTTCTGTTTCGTAGATAAGTTCAGTTTATGTCATATTTTAGATTCCACATGTAAGTGATAGCATATGGCATTTATCTTTCTCTGTCTGACTTACTTCACTTAGTATGATAATCTCTAGGTCCATCCATGTTGCTGCAAACGGCATTATTTGGTTCTTTTTTTAATAGCTGAGTAGTATTCCATCTGAGGATTAAAATGAGTAAATATATATAAAGTGCTAGAGCATGCCTGGTGCATAATAAGTGCTTTTAAATACCAATTAATATGTCTCAGCCAAATTAACAGCATCTCCTTAGAGACAGACTCTGCTCTAGGTGGAGAGGGGGCCACACATCAAACCGAACCGACTCCCAGGGCCTGAGGGCCGCGGCGGGGGCCACTTGAGACAGCTGGTATCGGCCCCTCATCCTCATCCTCCTCCCTGGAGGGGGCTCTTTCCGGAGCTCTTGTCTTCCCAAACTACTCCACAGCCACCCAGGCGCCCTGGCCTGAAGGTTCCCAACATCCCTCCCTTACCTGCTCCCTGGCCAGTCTGTCCCCAGCTCTGTGACAACGTGGTGTCCTTCACCTCTCCCCATCCTTCCCTCTTACTTTTAGAGTCTTAGTGTAAGGACCCCACCGTCTGTAAGGATCCCAACATCTGTAAGGATCCCAACATCTGTAAGGCCCCCATCAGCTGTAAGGTCCCCATCATGTGTAAGGACCTCATCAAGTCTTCCCTAGACTAGTTCAACAGCCTCCTGGCTTGTCTGACCACCCAACCCTCTGCCAATCCATGTTCTGGAAGGAACTTTCTTAACTGCGAATTCTCTTTATCTACAGGAAAAACAACTCCACACTCATCTGCAAGGCACAGGCAACCCTCCAGTGTGGCCCCTCTGCCTGTCCTGCCCTGGCCACGGCCAGACCTGGCTGCTCTCAGGGAGGGAGGACCAAGGCACGAGGGTGTTCTCAGGGGAGCTGAGTGCCTCAGTCAGCTCTAGCTAACAAACGACCCCAAAACTCAGGGGCTCAAAACAGCCATTCCTTTTTCCTACAGCTCAGCTGGGTGGTTCTTCCATTCTTGGAATCTTCTCATGCGTCAGTGGCGTGCAGCCCTGGGGTGAGCAAGCAGCTTTGCTGACTGTGTCTGTCTCTCTCCCACCTCTCAGGCCTAGACTGGTCTACTGGGCCAACGGGTTCCACGTGCCCTCCCGTCCCCAGTGGGCTGGCCCAGGCTTCCTCCCGGAAGTGTCAAGGTTCTACCACTTTCTCCCTGTCTGATTCTTTGCAAAGCTACCATTAAGAATTATAGAGGCAAATACCGTGGGGCCCGTGAGTCAACTCTTAGAACAGAAGATGATCATCCTTTCTGGGAAGACGTGTTTGCAGCCACTGCTTGCTCCTGACTGAGTCACTGGTGCCTTTATCGGGAGGCGGGAGAGCATGGCTTACAGGGCCCGGGAGCTGGGCGTGCGCTTCTGCGTCTTAACCTTCACCATTCACAGCCCTGTGCTCACCCCACCCCTTTGATGTGCCAGTGGGCTGGGAAGGGAGATCGGAGCCAACGTGACTCAGAATTTTTAAATTCTCTATGTGGCAATTACAGGGAATAAAAAGCAAGGCATAATTTCAAAACTTTTCTAAAGCGTTGCTCTGGGTATCTCTATTTTCTTAGCTCATTTTAAGAGCTGTAACTAGGTGCCAGGCAGGGCTGGGCTCTTTATAAACATGATTTTATTCACTCCTATACAATTTTGTGAGATGGACATTATTATTCATTCTGGGGCTCAGAGAGGTTATGAGACTTGCCCAAAATCACACAGCAAGAACGAGGTGAGCTGGGATTGGAACTCATGTCCAACCCCAAAGCCAGGTCCTTTGACCTCCATACAATTCCCCCGCTGAATGCACTTTAGTCTCACACCGCGAGCTGGAAAGTATCCGTCTATTTGCTCAGAATAGAGCAAGTCAGTGAGTCGGTTAATAGGACTGGGCGCTTACCACGGGACCGGCCCAGTTCCAGGCACTGGACAGAAGGCTCTCGGGACAGGACGTGCCCGCCAGAAGCCGACGTTCAGCTTGGGGAAAGGAAATAAATACTTGGACAAACAAGATAAATGCAGACACAGATCTATGCCGTAAAGAAAAGGAAAGTAAGTCTTGGGACAGAGCACTCCTGTTGTGGGTCAGTGGCCTGGGGAGGCCTCTCGGAGGATGGATGTGTGAGCGGAGGGCTGAGTAATGACCTTGAGGCAGCCAGTCAACTGGAACAGGGGTCCCCAACCCCCAGGCCATTGACCAGTACCGGTCCGCAGGGCCACACAGCAGGAGGTGAGCAACGGGCGGGCGAGCGAAGCTTCATCTGCCGCTCCCCATCGCTCCCCATCGCTCTCCATCGTTCCCTACCGCTCCCTACCGCTCCCCACCACTCCCCTTCGCTCCCCTTTGCTCCCCATGGCTCCCCTTCGCTCCACATGGCTCCCCATCTCTCCCCATCGCTCCCCATGGCTCCCCATCGTTCCCCATCGCTCCCCATGGCTCGCGTTACCCCCTGAACCATCCCCCCAATCCCGCCCCGTGGAAAAATTGTCTGCCAAAACCAGTCTCTGGTGCCAAAAAGGTTGGGAACCGTTGAGCTGGAGGACAGTGCTCCCAGCAGAAGAACGTGTGCAAAGCAGGCCCAGGCCCCTCTCCGTTTCCCTCCTACCTCCCAGCTGTTCCTCTTGGTCTTGTTTGCCAGCTCCCAGGCCTGCTCTGTCCCTGCTTTTCCCATCATTGTAAATGACACCACCATCCATCCAGAAGCACAAGCCAACACCAGTGGACCACCCTTGATTCCTCTTTTCCCCTCATCCCTGAAATAGAATCCACTGTGTCCTGTAGGTTCTGCCTCCACCTGATTCCTGACTCTGTCCCCTTCTCCCCAGCTCCCTGCCAGGTTCTTTGTCCAAACTACCACCATCTCTTGCCTGGGCCCCCAAGCCTGGGTCCCAAGGCCCACAAGCCTGGGTTGTGCCCTCCAAGGTCCTCTTCGAAGCATTAAGGTGGTCGTATTACCCCTGCTTGACACCGTCCTGTTCCTGCCTGCAACTTAGGAGAAAGTTCAAACTCCTACCCGTGCCCACGAAGCCTCAGTCCCTGCTCCTGGTGAGCTCTCGGAGCTCACCCCACATCACCATTATCCTCGACACCATGCTTCTGCGTCTCTGTCCTCTGTCTGTCCCTCAAACAGGCCACGCTGTCCCCTCCTCCCTGTCCTTTGCACTTGCTGAGCCCTCCCCCCAGCATGCCGTTCCTCCAGGTCCTCCCTCTGGTCCTCAGCTCTTGTCTTTTTTTTTTTTTTTTTAAATAAATTTATTTATTATATTTATTTATTTTTGGCTGTGTTGGGTCTTCGCTGCTGCGCGCAGGCTTTCTCTAGTTGCGGTGAGCAGGGGCTACTCTTCGTTGCGGTGCGCGGGCTTCTCATTGTGGTTGCTTGTCTTGTTGCAGAGCAGGGGCTCTAGGCGTGCGGGCTTCAGTAGTTGCAGCACGCGGGCTCAGTAGTTGTGGCTCACGGGCTCTAGAGCACAGGCTCAGTAGTTGTGGTGCACAGGCTTAGTTGCTCCGCGGCATGTGGGATCTTCCCGGACCAGGGATCGAACCCGTGTCCCCTGCATTGGCAGGCAGATTCTCAACCACTGAGCTACCAGGGAAGCCCTCAGCTCTTGTCTTGAATGCTGCTCCCCACAGGGGCTTCCTTGGCTCCCAAGCTAAACTCTCCCTCCCCAGCAGGTGCATTCCCTCTCTCTCTCTCTAACTCTCACCTGTTTGATTCTCTTCCTGTCACCAGCTGATGTCTGTTGGTTTGTTGTCAGGACCCCCAGCTGCCCATTAAACTCTAAGCCCTACAAGAGCAGGACCCCAGAAGGCACTGTTCCCTGACACATCCCTGGCATTTACGGGCACTAACAATTATTTGTTAAAAGAAAAAGTGATCAACCTCAATTTTCTCATGTGTAGAATTAGGAGTGTGTCTTATAAAATGCCATCCAAACATGAGTTGATATGATTAAATACCGTGCCATATGTGAGATCATTCAATACCAAAAGAGAGGTACAGGTGGCCGTGTGGTCCAGTGGTTAAGATTCTGAGCCCAGCGAGGATGTGGAGAAAAGGAAACCCTTGTGTGCTGTTGGTGAGAATATAAATTGGTGCAGCCACGGTGGAAAACAGCTTGAGAGTCCTCAAAAAATTAAAAACAGAACTACCATACAACCCAGCAATTCCACTTCTGGGTATTTTTCCAAAGAAAATGAAAACACTAATTCAAAAAGATGTATGCACCCCCATGTTCATTACAGTATTATATACAACAGCCAATTTCGTGAGATGGACATTATTATTCAAGATAATATGGAAGCAACCAAGATATGGAAGCAACCTAAGTGTCCATCAATAGATGAATAGATAAAGAAAATGTGATATTTGTATGTATATTCCTCAGCCACAAAAAAGAATGAAATCTTGCCATTTGTGACAACATGGATGGCCCTAGAGGGTACTATGCTAAGTGAAATAAGACAGAGAAAGAGAAATACTATATGATTTCACTTATATGTGGAATCTACAAAGAAAACAAATGAACAAACATAACACAACAGAAACAGACTCATAGATACAGAGAACAAACTGGTGGTTGCCAGAGGGGAGGGGGGGAAGGGGATGAAAAGAAAAAAAAGGTAACTACAAGAGGTAATGAATGCTAATTAGCTTAATTCTCGTGATCATTTCACAATGTGTATTTATCTGAAACCATCAGGGTGGACACATTAAATATATACTTTTTTTTTTTGCAATTCCTCCTCAATAAAGCTGAAAAAAGATTAAAAAAAGAAAAGATTCTGAGCCCAAGAGTCGCACAGACCTGGCTGAATCTTGGCTCCCCCTCTCACAAGCGGTGTGACCTTGGACCAGCCATTTAACCATCATCCCGAGCCTCAGTTTCCTCAGCTAAAAAGTAGGGACAACAGTTAACCACCTCGCAAGGTTGTTATGGGGATCACATGTGAGATGTGTGTAAAGCACTGTGTGTGGTCCTTAACACATAGTAAGTTCTTTTTTATTTTTTAATTTGGCTGCACCACGTGGCTTGCAGGATCTTAGTTCCCCGACCAGGGATTGAACCTTGCCCTTGGCAGTGAAAGCGCAGAGTCCTAACCACTGGACCCCAGGGAATTCCCCATAGTAAGTTCTTATATAAGACAGCTGTTGTTCTTTCATTATTATTGTTATGAGGAGGAGGAGGATCAGGGTCTGGAAAGGGAGCAGAGCTAAGGAGGTCTTCATGGAGGAGGTGGCATGTGACCTTGACCTTAGATGACCTGATGGATCGGGAGATATTATCAGAAAGATGAGCAGTCATGCTGCTATCAGTTTTCACTCCCCTGCCACCTGATGGCCAGATGCAGGGAGGTATCATCACCATCCTAACAGATGAATAAACAGTAACTTGTCCAGTGGTAGGATGGGGACCAGTCCAGCGCTAATGCCCCTTCCATGTATGAAATGTTCCATTTGGCGGTTTGCCTCCTCTGCACAGTGGAAGCTCTCGGAAGACAAGGAAGGGCTTGAGCTTTATTGCCCGGCCAGCAAGGACATGCGCTCAACACCCACCTACTGGGCTGACCTGGGCATGATTCCCTCAGCGCCTTCTTAGCTTTGGGGCCCTGCACTGGTCACAGATTTCTCTGAGGCTGGTTCTTCACTTGTAAAATGGTCACGGTGATGTCTCCCTCCGAGAGTGGCTGTCAGAACAAGGTCAGGTGAGGATTTCGAAGATCATAGTACAGCACCTGGTTTGTGTGTGTATATGTGTGTATGAGAGAGACAGGCAGACAGAGACAGAGAGAGATGGGGGCGGAGATTGATTCTTTCCAGGTGGAAATGGGGGAGGGGTGAAGCTGGGGGCAGCACCAGCAAAGGTGGGCAGGTGTGAAAGGACAGCAGGTGTGCAGGGGGACCCAGTGTGGCTGGGACAGGATATGAGATGGGGCAGGCATGGAAGGTGAGGTTGGACAGACAGGCAAAGGCTGGGCTGTGGAGGGCTGGGTGCAGAGTTTGGACGTGACCATCGAACTTTTTAAAAATCGAGGTATAACATACATGCTGGAAAGTACATAAAGTGCACCAATCTGAAATCTACAGGTTGACGACTTTTTACCTACGTATACACCCTTCTAATCACCCTCATCCCTGGCCCCCAGAGAGATGGCTTGTCCCCTTCCTGGTCACCACCCTCCCCACCAAAGGGAGTTGCTGTTCTGACCAGGAGCCGTTGGTTCGTCTGACCCATTTTGTACTATCAGTGGAATCATGCAGTCTGGTCTGTACTCTTTCACGCTGGCTTCTTTCACTCAATGCGACGTCTGTGAGATTCATGCGGTCTCTCGCACGTAGCAGCAGGTCATCCTTTTGTACTCCTGTGTGGTGTCCCATTGTACACGCGTGCTACACTTTATCCATTAACCGGTTGATGGGCACGTAGGTTGTTTCTCTTCTTGGCTCTTGTGGGTAAAGTGCTAGGAACACACCTGCATGTGTGTTTTGGGGATGTAAGCGCTCACTTCTCTCAGATGTAAACCTGAGTGGAGCCGAGGGTCCTGGGTGGGCCTGTGTTTGGCTTCAGAAGACACTTCCCAGTGGTCCTCCTAAGTGGCGGAACCACTTCACGCTGGCCCCAGCCGTGCGTGAGTTACAAGGGTGACGGCTGGGGTCCTGAGCTGATTTGGGGACCTACATGCTGTGGACCATTTAGAAGTGGAGAGAGGCAGCGGTGGCCTGCGTGGGGAACAAGCTTCAGGGTGGCTCCACTCGCTTTGCTGACAGCCTCGGTGTGGGCTGTGTGCAGGACACCTGAGACCTGTGGGTGCTTCTCATGCCCTGCTGCCCTGACCTGACAGATGCCCAGTGTCGCCCGGGGAGATTCTGCCCCCACAGGTCTGGGGGAGCCCTGGGGTAACAGTTTGATGCACAATTGCAGGGCTCAGACTCCTGTTGGAAAGCTCGCCACCCACCCACCCCCATCCCCAGCGGAGAACCGGGACGTGTGGATTGGGTCAGAGCCCCCAGGGCTCCCCAGATCCAGGTGTGATGGGCATGGCGTGTGTGATGCCCCTCTGCAGGCCGGACTCTGGCCAGGGCCTCGACCACCCCTCCCTCCGCCTTCCCCTTTGGTCTCCATGCCGCCCAGCTTCTGTCTGCACCACCTGTCTCCCAGTCCCAGCCCCCCCACCAGCCCACCTGGTCCCTTTCGGATTCCTGCTCCTATTCTCACAATAGGCAGCTGAGGCTTGGAGGCGTGGCTTCAAGTGCCCACGTTCAGGGCTGGCCCGTGGCAGAGCCGGGACTGGAGCCCCTGAGCCACAGCCCGAGCCCCTCCCGCTGCACCACCCTCAGGGCTTGTCCCTCCAGCTCCTTCCCTGGGGGACACATTGAGCGTCTTTGCTCCCTCAGGGAAGGTCAGGGGTGGGGCTTCTGCAGCTCAGATTCAGGGGTGTTGACTTGGGGGGAGGGGAGGGGAGAGGGCCCCCTCCCAGCTTCACAGGCTGGGAAGGCTTCACAGGCTTCTCTGCAGAGACTTTCCTCAGCAGGAAATCACCTCGCAATGATTAACACCCACTCACGTGAGAGAAGACAAATTAAACGCCGCCCTTAGGCTCTAGTGTAGCTGGAGCCAAGTGACCGGTAGCGTGACAAGTGGGGCTGGAGCTGACCTTTTTCGAGATGGCTGAGGGGCAGACGGTAGGACAGGAGGCTCCCTGGGGGCGTCTCCCAGCATCTGGTCCCGCAGGGATCATGTTACAGGGGGGACAGGAGGTCCAGGGTGAGGCAGGTTGCTCTCAAGGACCCTCTGTGCACTTGAACAACCGGCACCATCCCCAGGACTTGGAGTCCAACACCCTCTATCTGTCCATCCCAGGTGACCGGACCCCAAGCCCGGGTGACTTTCTGTGATGTCACAGAAATGAAAAGTGAAAGGATGACACTCTGATGACCTGCTGAAGCCTGTTTCCAACTGCAAGCTCTTATTCATCATTAGTGTCCCTGTGGCCCATCCTCCCATCCGACAAGTGTCCCCATGGACCACCTCCCATCCCACAAGTGTCCCCGTGGTCCATCCTCCTGTCCCACGCAGTATCTCTGTGGTTCATTCTCCCCTCCTACAGTGTTCCCATGGTCCCTCCTCCTATTCTATCAGTGTGCCCGTGGTCCATCCTCCTGTCCCACAAGTGTCCCCATGGTCCATCTCCCTCTCCCACCCACTGACACGTGGTCCATCCTTCTGTGTCACACAATGGTTTGGGGTCCTATCCTCCAGTTCCACATCACGTGGTGTGCAGAGATAAAACACCACAAGCAAGCAGTCAATTACGAAGATCTGTGTTGGGGACCTGAGCGCCCTTCAGGGGGATTGCTGCACAGGGCACAAGGCTTTGCTGGCAGAATTGTTATTCCAGCTGTGAGCTTGGGGGCTGGGTCCCCAGATCAGAGACCAGTGCCTCCTCTGGCTCATTTTCTTGCATGTTGGGGTCCCTGGGGAGAATGCCACATCAGCTGCTTGATCTATATGGAGAAACAGCCTGCAAAGCTCACACGAACCATTCTCTTTTCCTGGGTGTCCTTTACTTAATGGTCCAGCTCAACCATCGAGCAAGGATGTGTGGGTTCTAGACCGCGGCAGACCTGCCTGGACTCTGGCCCCTCCCCTCCCAGCTGGACCCCTTGGCAAGTTACTCAGTCTCTCCAGCCCCCTCCTCTCCCCGAGTTGTCCCCTTGTAGGGCTGCCGTGAGCACGGAATGACGGGTCCGCGTCGGGTTTTCCATTCCTATTCATTTCTCCATAAGTCTTAGCTCAGTTCTGGGTGCATTCTGTGCTTTCTTTTTTTGTGCCTTTGCTAACCCTCTTCCCTAAGGCTGGATTTGCTGCACTCCATCCTCTCCATCCAATCCTTCCAAAGCCTCTGCTTCCTGACCCTTCCAGGGGAAAGGGGGAGGTCCTCCCTGGGCTCCCTCCCTTCTGGAAGCCCCTCCCTGTGTCACATCAAATCTGTGACAATGTGGCCACGTCCCAGAGTGGATGTCCATTTTTTCCCCATTCATTCATTCATTTGTTCATTCATTCATTTGCTCACTCATGCATTCATTCCCTCCCACCCCCACAGGGTAGCGCCATCCCCACCAACAGGCAATCATGCTCACGTGTTTTAAGTCTTTGTGTTCTTGGGAAATGAGTATTGCCACTTGTGAGCTCGTATTTTTAACTTACGTCCATATGTTTACATATCTCGTTCTCTTTCTCACTTTCTCACCAACCCTGATGTTTCTTTACATCCACCCGTGTACCTATGAATACATCTCATCTGGCTTCTTTCCAGATGCCAAATCATACCCAGGGTGTGCGTTCACCAGTATCCTCTCCCAGCCTGGGGTGGTCTGGACCTGTGGGAGAATTCCGGGGGCAGGTGTCCTCCGAGGGGACTTGCTGTGTCTCACACTTCTTTAACCTGAGACACGGAGGTAGAAACCTTCCTGGGGGCTGTGCACCCTTCCTGCCCCAGCAGAGCTTGCGACTTTCTGTCTTCATTCTGTCCAACCCACGATATTTTCTGATTTCTGCCAGTGAACCTTCTTTGTTATTTTGCAATTTTTTTTTTGATTGTCAAGGCTTTTGAGCATCTTTTCCTCTCCTTGCTGACGTCTTGGCTTTCCTCCTCTATAAATTCATGCTGTTTTCTGTAGAGTTGCTGTCTTTTCTTTTTGAGCTATACATTTTATTTCAATTAAATTATTATTTTGAGCTTGTCATTTTCTTTTTATGTTCTGGCATCTGTACATTGTCTTCAGTCTCAAAAACATCCATAGGCCATTAAAGCTCATAGGTCTTTTGGCACAGTGCTAATATTGCTACTAAAATATATTTAATAGTCAACAGTTATTGAGCATTTATTAGATGTTGTTCTACGTACTTGTATAGGAATTCAGTCTTCATGGCTCAATGAGGTAGGTATTATTACTATTACTGCTGTTATTATTCCCCCTGCACCACTTTCCAGATGTGACACAAGGCACAGAGTGGCCAGTTCCTTGCCAAGGCCACTCGGGTGAGCAGAATAATGCCCTCCCCCAAGGATAACCACACCCTAATCCCTGAACCTGTGAAAATGTTGCCTTATGTGGCAAAAGGGACTTTGCAGTTGTGATTAAATTAAGTGTCTTGAGATGGAGATTATCCTGAATTATCCAGGTGGACCCAATGTAATCACAAAGGTCCTTATAAGGGGAGGAGGGAAGCAGGAGGGTCAGAGACAGAGAAGAAGATGTGCTGAGAGAGAGAGAAGAGGGAGAGACGGGAAGATTGGAAGATGGAAGACCCTATGATTCTGGCTTTAAGAACAGGAAGGGACCATGAGCCAAGGAATGCAGGTCGCTTCTTCCAGATGCTGGAAAAAGCAAGGAAAAAGATTCTCCCGTAGAGCCTCCTGAAGGAGTACAGCCCTGCTGACACCTTGATTTTAGGACTTGTGACCTTCAGAACTATAAAATAAGAAGTTTGTGTTGTTTAAAGCCCCCAAGTCTGTGGAAATTTGTTACAGCAGCTACAGGAAACTCATACAGCCACACGCCCGGTATGTGGCAGAGTGCACGCAGCCCAGGGAGCTGGCCCGACCTCAGTGCTGTCCACCATGGTGTCAGTGGGGCAAATGCCCTGCCTGGACAGCAGGGCTCACAGGCCTTGCTCGGCTGCTCGGCTCTGGTCCTGGCTGGCATATCTGGGCGCTTCATCCCCATTCCCCCAGCTTCTCACCAAGGACTCCAACGATGCTTGTTAACTGAGAGAAGGTGCAAGTTGCTTGGCTAAGGCAGGCGCTCTCAGCCCTGGCTGGGCGTGTGACTCTGAGAAGATGCCTCAGGGGTCTGGGGACAGGGCCCAGGGTGTTGAGAACCGCTCACTGGGGACTTCCCACCTATTCAAGGCCTTCAAAATTGTTACCATTGAGATCACAGCCATGATCGGCTCGGTGGAAAAATAAGGTATATTTCATCAGAAATCATTCTGAAGCTACCCTTTAGCTCTATTCCACACATTGAGGGTTTTGCAGGGACATGTGCATGGGGACATTGAGGGTGCATTCATTCATTCATTCTTTCACTCACTCATTCTGTGCCTACTGTGTACGTGGCATCCAGACATCTGGCTGTGGCTGGCTGGAGCATACAGTCTAGAAGGGAGACACACAGTTGGAGTCGAGCAAACCAACGCCAATTACAAACTGACAAGGAGACGGAGGAAGCACGTGGAGTCCTAGGCAGACGGGAGAGTCTGTTGGAGTGACTGGCATTCAAGTTGTCCAGTGCCTGTGATTGCGCCAGGCACATAGTAGGGCCTCAAGGACCACTTGTAAAACAAAACAGGCAGATGGCAGTAGGCTGGCAGGCAGGGATGTGCCCACCGTAGGCTAGACCACGGTGGCTCAGCCCTGGGGCCCTAAGCTGGGGGAACGGGGCTTGAGTCTTTTGAATCTCATCTTGACCACTTACTAACTTGCCACCTTGCTACGTGTGTTTATCTCTCAGCCTCGGTTTCCTCATCCACAAAATGGGGATGATCACAGCCCCCTCCCAACCACCCCCCCCGTATTGTAAGGATTCATTGGGAAAAAAACAACAAAAGACAGAAAGCCTTTTGTAGAGCGGAGGGAGAGATGAGGCCAGAGCCAAGCTGGGTGGACGGAAGGATGTTTACAGGGGCCTGGGCGGGGGGGGCCCGGTGGTAGGCATCGGGGTGTCCTCGGGAGTTTGCGGAAGGTCCAAGCTCTGAAGCGTGACCTCATCTGCACAGGCCTCTTCTAAGGCCCTCCTGGGCCTTCAGCAAGATCCTTCTGGCTGCAGTGAGCAGGGCCAGATTGGACAAGGGGGTAGGACAGGAAGCAGGATGGCAGCGTGTGCTGGGGGAGGGGTGGCCGCGGGGATGGAGGGAAGCAGGTGGATCCCAGTGTCATTTAGGACTCAGTGGAGCTGTGTGTGGGGGGGGAGGGGGTAGAGGGAGGGGATTTGTCATGATGACTCTGGTGTGAGTAATTGGGTGGGTGGAACTCCATTTACTGAAGTGGGAAGAGCAGGAGGGAAGCAGAATTGATGGGAGAAAAACATCAAGTTTGGTTGTGGGCAGTTTTGGAGAAAAGGCACAAAGAATAGAGGAAAAGACACGGAGGGGGGAGCTCTGGCGCTTCCAGCGTTCATGGCTTAAGGGGTGTGTCCTCAGCCCCTACAAATGTGGGGGGCAGGGTGGGAGGGGAGGACGGGGTCCCACCGCTTATTCCAGAAGGCCTGTAACATCAAGAACGCCTAATTAAGACTCTGTCGATGGGACCCGAGAAAAGAGCAGCGTTATCAGTCACAGAGAACAGTCGGGAGGGATTAGGAACAGCCATGTGTTCGGGACGGTCTCGGGCTTTGTTGAGAACGCCACCCCTGGCTCTGCAGAAGGTTCTAGAAGACCCGTCCAGGTGGAAACTGGACTGAACTCCTGCGTAGAGCCTCCCTTCCCCGAGGGCTGCACAGTTTCTCCCGGAATCCAGGCAGCCTGCACGCTTCACCCCTCGTCCCCATGGAACCCGGCAGCCCCCTGGCCCAGGGCCGGTTTTTCTTCTCGGGCTCCTCTTCAAGGACGCTGACGAGCCCTACACCGGGAGGTGCGGCCAAGAGGAACCTTGTGCAGCTGCCGCTGCCACCTGGCCCTGCAAATCCCGCCAAAGGGTGCCTTCCCCGGGGGCTAGGAGGAGTGTGGCTGCAGCCTCAGAGGCTGGACGGCAAGGTCCGTCCTTCCCCCACCAGCTGGCCAGGGTGTCCTCAGGAGGTTCGTGCTCCTTACTCCTCCCCTCCCCTCCCCCCTCCTCCGTCCCCTCCCCTCCCCTCCCCCTCCCCTCCCCTCCCCCTCCTCCCTCCCCTCCCCCCTCCCCTCCCCTCTCCTTCCCCCTCCCCTCTCCTCCCCCCTCCCCTCCCCTCCTCTCCTCCCCTCCCCTCCTGCCCCCTTCCTCTCCATCTCCTCCCCTCCCTTTCCCTTCTCTCTCTACATCACCACCTGGCTCACCGCTCACTTGTTCACGCGCTTCCTCAGTGAATACCTCGTGAGTGCTAACGTGGCAGGTGCAGGGACCCACTGGCAGCAACAACAGGATGGTCCTTGTCCCCAAGGAGCCGACAGTCTAGGGGAGAGAGAGACAGACAAGTAAAGCAATGTGGAAGACAGAAGGCACTTGGGAGGAAGGGTCAACAAGGAGAGCATCAACAAGGAGCCCAACCTGACCCGAACAGGAGAAAATGAAATACCGCTGGAGCTGCTGTGGTCAGGGGGTAAAGAGGAGTCGGACCAGGTGTGAAGGTGGGAGATCGGAAGGAGGGACATGCAAAGGCCCTGTGGGAGAGATAGCCAGCAGCCAGGGGCATGGGAGGCTAGTGTGCTGAGCTCAGAGGTGAGACAGGTAGGGCACATCAGGCAGGCAGTGATGTGACCTCTTCCTGAACCAAGGGACGGGCATGCACAGAGAGGTATAAGGGAAGCCTAAGGAAAAGGGTAAACTCTAAATAGACCAAGCCACAGCCACAAAGCAGCTCAATCCCTATCTAACTACCTGCCGAAATCGAAAGCGTATTCTTTCTGGGGGAAGACAGAGTCCTTGAAGTTTTTACACGATGTCTGGCATTCAATTAAAAAAAAAAATCACCAGGTCTATAAAGACACAGGAACAGAAGGAAAAACATTGACTCTTAGAAACAGACCCACAGCTGATCCAGAAACTGGAGTCATCAGATGTGAAAATCAAAATAAATGTGATTAATATGTTCAGGAATATAGGTAACGGTGGAGAATTTTACCAGAGAACAGGAATTTATAAAACAAACCAAATGAAAATTCTAGAGTTGAAAAACTCCGTAACTAACATCCAGAACTCAATAGATGGTTTAGTAGCATATCGTTCACAGCTGAAGAGAGGATTCATGAGCTGGAAGGCACATTTACATAAAGTATCCAGAGTGGCACACGGAGAAAAGAGAATGGAAGTCTTAGAAAAGAGCTTCTGAGACGTCTAGGATGTGCTGGAAAGTTCCGACATGTGTGCAATCGGAGTCCCATCAGTAGCCAGACACACGGACATCACGTGCCACCTAATTGGTTGCTTTGAATAGGACGCTGGCACCCTCATCTGGGACCCCCAGACTCCAGATCTGGAGAGAATAAATGTCTGTTGTTTTAGCCACCCCGGCTTTGGTATTTAGTTAGAGCAGCCTGCGCAGACTAAGACACTCCTATAGGACGGAACACATCGGTTCCCTTTTCCCTTGGGGCATTGCCTTCTGGATGAGATGCTGCCGGGTTCCAGCCACGCTGGCCTCGGGGATTCTCCACCATCCCCAGCGCCCTCTCCCCCCGCCGCCGGCCCTGCCCTCACTGGTCCCCCCAACTGGATGGCTCTTCCCCAGCAGCCCGTGAGGATCCTTCCTTCTCTTTAGGTCTCTGCTCAGGCATCCCCAGGACTGAGACCGCCCTGACCACTCGAAAGCCCCCTGCCCTCCCCGTCACGGTTAACATGCCTCCTGCCGCGTAATTCTTCAGAGCACGCTGCATGCCTGACAGCCTGCGTTTGCTCTCTTGTTTGTAAGACAGCTCTCTCACGGGAACGAGATTTCTAGGACTGAGCAATTTGTTGTGTTCACTGCTCGATCCCCAGTAGGGCCTTAATATGTATTTATCAGTTGAACTAACGAACGAACAAACAAACGAATGAATGAACGGTACATTGGATGGCAGAGCAAAGACTGGGAAGGAGCCTGGGCCCTGGATGTGCCACCGAGCGGCCACCTGGGACCCCGGGCAATGGGCTCATCCCCTTTGGGGGCCCATTCGGGTGGGAGGCTTTGTTACTCCCCGCCAGGTCCCCAGCGCACCCCACACTCATGCTTGCCCTGCTGACTGGCTGCCTGGAGTGCGGGTCCCCCAGCTCTCCTTCTGACCATTGTGACCACAACGTGGCCCCGCCCCCTGACCACGGCATCTGGGGCAGTGCCCCTCCCCACTGACCTGCCTTATTCCCTCACGACACGCGCTGTTGTGCTGTTACCTGAAATCGTCTCGCCCAGCTGCCTCCACCCCCAGGTGCTGCCCCGTGTTCTCTAGGCTACGACGGGGCAGAGACCAGCTCAGCCCTGCTTCTCCCCACTTCCTCAGGGACCAGAAGGGCTCCTGGCACATAGTGCTTTCTCAATAAATACTGGTGGACGCACGGATCTCTATTTCACAGAAAAGCAGACAAACCTGGAGCAGTTAGGTGACGAATCAAAAGTCACACCGTTTATATCAGATGTGGTACCCAATTCCAGGGCTCCCTTCGAGGGACCAAACTGTCTCTCTAGAAAGACAAAAAAGAAAAAAGAGCAGGGAGAGAGAAGATGAGGGAGTGTGAAGGCCCTGAAATCAAAATAATATTTGTAGAAAGGTTTGGTTTGCTGGGGGTTGAGAAATGAATTATAAAACTCTGTCCATTACGTACATTTCTTTGATCATGATGTACGCCGAGGATTCTGGAAACGTGGGCTGTGGAGACCGAACGGTACCTCAGGATGCACCTACTACAGTCGCCCACTCGGTGCTTTCACGTCTTCCAGAGCAGGAGTGCAGGGTACCACATTAGGTATCTGTTGCCTGGAAAATCCGCCGTCCGTGAGAATATCAAGGCTGTTAAATTATCTCCAAAATAAAAATAAATGCTTAGAGTAGGAGCCGGGAGGGGCCCTCTTGTGAGTTCTATGTGTGAGTCTCCAGGTTTGGGTCTGAGCGTCTATTTTGAATGTTTAGGAACTTGTCTTTGCTATTTCCAGTTCTAGAGAATGTTCCAGGTAGCGAGGGAGCTGATGGTGGGTCTCCAGAGGCCAGGGGTCACTATGGGGTTGGCTTCGCCCTGACCCTGCGTTGGGAGGTGCTGCGCCGGCCCCTGTCCTCCTGGGGCCCTGGAGGAGGAGCCCATGCTTGTCCTCAGCTGGTACGGGAGCCGGTGCCGGGGAGCCGGGAATAACCAGCCCCAGGCAGTGGGAAGGCTTTCTGCTGGCTGCTAAGCTGCCCACAGTGACTAAGAATGATGCGTGAAAATAGCAGCTGAAAATGTCACCACCCACCTCCCAAACTTTCCAAGAAAAAAAAGGAAACATTGGCCCAGGGAACAGCAGTCTGTGAGCAAAATGAAGAAGCAACAGTTTATTTGTGGCCAGAGACAAGGCTTCCCTGAAATGAACAACGCTCGTGACTATCTTTGTCCCTTACCCACAAACCAGCCGGTCCCTTGAGGGACGCCTGCGGCTGCAGCACAGTCAGTTCCACGCGGCAAGGCCCCTCCCTCCCACGCCGGGAGTGGCACAAGTTAGTGGTGACGTGGCAGGTCAACTGTGTCATACAGAATATGCCACGTACAGTCCGTCAGCCTCGAGTACTCGTTTATAAAGAGGAGATCATTCCTGCCCAGGCTGCCTTCCAGGGTGGATGCGAAGCTTTGTGAGAGTAACATGCTGTCCATCAGTAAACCCCGTTATCACGACTGTCCTGTCCTTCTTGACTGAGGTCTTATCTGATGGGTGGGAAGTGGAGGCCACCACATCACCCGAGGGGCTGTCCTTTGCCCCCTCCACCCCAACAGGAACCTACAGTGCTCCCTGACCTTGGGTCTGAGAACAGCACCAAGTGCTATCCTCATGGAGATGGAAGGGGCTCCTGTCAACCGCGGTCGGGGGGCCCCAAGGGGCAGGGCATGCGGGAGTACAAAGCATCCCGAGCAGCACGGGCCTTCCTGATAAAGGGCCAAATAAAGTACTGAAAAGTGTAACCAAATGACTTTGAGAGCCCAGTGACCTGAGTTGGAAGGAGAGTCAAAGGGTATCCCATCCACCCTGGGTAGAGCGGGATTGTTACCCGGATGCAGAGATGCGGCTGAGTCCCCCTGGACTCGCCCCTGCTGTGCCCCACTCCCTGACCTCCCTCTTAGAGAAAATCCAGAAGATGTGGGTTGTAAGATCATTTTTTTCACTTTTAGTAAACAGGATCATTTTTTTTAAATTTAATTAATTAATTAATTAATTAATTAATTAATTAATTTATTTATGGCTGTGTTGGGTCTTCGTTTCTGTGTGAGGGCTTTCTCTAGTTGCGGCAAGCGGGGGCCGCTCTTCATCGCGGTGCGCGGGCCTCTCACTATCGTGGCCTCTCTTGTTGCGAACCACAGGCTCCAGACGCGCAGGCTCAGCAATTGTGGCTCACGGGCCTAGTCGCTCCGCGGCATGTGGGATCTTCCCAGACCAGGGCTCGAACCCGTGTCCCCTGCACTGGCAGGCAGATTCTCAACCACTGCGCCACCAGGGAAGCCCAACGGGGTCATTTTAAGACTCTGATCATTACTAACAAGCCTTTAAAACCAGCCCTACTATTAACTAGAACAATCCAACAAGAGAAAACGATAAAATCTCAAGCAGACAGAGAGGAGAGGAGAGGGATGGGGCAGGGAAGGTGGTGGAAATGGCGGAGCACAGAATTCAGGTAACAACATGGATGGCATCTCTAGTTAGAATGAGGATTTTAATGCTGATGGTTGCTAGTATTTATTCAGCTCTCACCGTGTGCCCGGCAGACTCTGGTGCTTTCCTGGGTTCATGAGTTTAGTCTGATTAACGACCACCCTGTGGGCTCCACATCTGCTCTTAACCCCAGCCCCCTGATGAGGTGACTGACGCTCAGAGACATGAAATGAATTACCCAGCATCATTCTGCCCGTAAGTGGCCGAGTCGATTAGATCATCTGTGTGTGTGTGTGTGTGTGTGTGCGCGTGCGCACGTGCGTGAGACAAAGAAAGAGAGCCTGTCATTGTCTCTTGATTTCCAGAACCTTCCCCTTGGAAACTGTGGTATCCACAACGCAGTTGATGGGAATATGAATGTATTTCTTGTGGATTTATTTATTTGGTCAATAATAGACTTGGTATCTTCTTAGGCTGTTTTTGACTATCATATTGCTGCACTCTGCTTCATAGTCATTAGATTCGTTAAAAAAAGAATCCAGCCGTAAAGAGTTAGAGATGGGGGGGACTTCCCTGGCAGTCCAGTGGTTAAGACTTCGCTTTCCAGTGCAGGGGGTGCGGGTTCGATTCCTGGTTGGGAAGCTAAGATGCCTAGGGGCCAAAAAACCAAAACATAAAACAGAAGCAATATCGTAACAAATTCAATAAAGACTTCAAAAATGGGCCACATCAAAAAAATCTTTTTTTTTTTTTTTTTTTTTTTTTGGCTGTGTTGGGCCTTCATTGCTGCATGTGGGCTTTCTCTAGTTGCAGCTAGCAGGGGCTACTGTTCGTTGCAGAGCACGGGCTCTAGGTGCGCGAGCTTCAGTAGTTGTGGCACGCGGGCTCAGTAGTTGTGGCGCACGGGCTTAGTTGCTCCGCGGCATGTGGGATCTTCCCGGACCAGGGCTCGAACCCGTGTCCCCTGCATTGGCAGACGGATTCTTAACCACTGCTCCACCAGGGAAGTCGCACACATCAAAAAAATCTTAAAAAAAAAAAAAAAGTCAGAGATGGCACACAGAGCAAGGCAGTGCCTTTGGAAACCATCCTGCCCAGACCTCCCTTATTTGAAACTTAGGGACGCTGGGGAGGCCAGGAGGAGGGAAGTGAGGTGGTGAGGGCAGCCTGAGGCCGAGCCAGCGCCGATTCAAAGCCCCCTGGCTGCCCCTCTGTGACCTCCCTCCTGTGGCCCCTCCTGGGACCCCTCTCCCCCGACCCCAGCCAACCCTGCTCCTCCTGTGTGGTACCCGCTGTCTGGCCCATGGCTGAGAATGCCTGAATCTATCCTAAATCTATCCCTGCCGCTGAGACCTCTTCATTTATTCATGCAAGAGACCCTCCTGAGGTTGTTCCCTGGGTCGGGATCCAATCCCACACGAACAAGTGACTCCCCACCCAAAGGGGGCCTGAGAGCCCCTCACAGTGCAGCCCTGACGCCATCCCCCGCTGCCCGGATCATCCTCAGTGGAAACCCCAGTGTCACACGCCACGCTCCTTCCCCTCTCCCCTGCCCTCCCACCAATATCCTCCAGTCCCTGCAATCTGCTTCTCTCTGGTCCTGAGTCCATCCACTTCTCTCCAAGGCGGGAAAACTCCTGGCGTGTTCTTCAAGGCTCATCTTCATGTCCCCACCTTCACGAAGCACACCCTTCCCACCAGGTGAGGATCCCCGGCCCCTCCTCTGGCCACCGGAGCCCCTTATTTCTGTCTCTGTCCCACATCCCAGTCAGGGTCTGTCTTCTTGGTGCAGCACCTGACACCCTATAAACACTGAGCAAACATTTGTTCCATGAACAGATGCGTGGATGAGTAGAATCTATGACTTCTAATGCTCTGTAAAAGCCCTTCCACGCCATTGGCTCTCCCCACTTTATCATATTCTTGGTCGAGGTAATTGGGGAAGATGGTATTGTTCCCATTGTACAGGTGAGGTAAGTGGGTCCACTACACCTGGGAGCCATGTGTGCGCCTTTCTGATCCTGCTCTGGCTGATGGTCAGACTAGAACGACACCTGCTTGGTCCTTGGTGGAGAGTGGACACCCTGATTGGGATGGTAGTGTCGCTCAGCGGGTTTTTTGGTGAGGGTTAGTTCCGTCTGGACAGGTAGATTTTGAAGGTCTTGTAATGCTCCAATCTGAGATTTTCTGTTGACAATTGGTACAGCATTAAGGTGCTTTCAGATCTTACATTTGCAGGTATCTGTTCATATTAGACTGGCAGAACCATGAGATTATAGAACTTTATTCTCAATAGATCATAAAGTTTTAGCATAGTTAAGAAAAGATCTAAATATACTCACAAGAACATGGAAAGGGTACGTACTGTATTATTCCACTTATGTGAAGTTCCCAGACCAGGCAAAACTCATTTATGGGGACAGAAATCAGAACAGTGGTTGCCTCTGCAGGGGTCGGGGTGGAGGGGATTGAAGAGGCACAAGGGAGCTTTCTGGGGTGGTGGGAATATTCTAGATCTTTACTGAGGTGTGGATTCTATGAGTGTGTACATCTGTCGAAACTCATAGGACTATACTCTTAAGATCTGTGCATTTCCCTGTGTGTTGACATTTGTATTTGAAAGATAAAGAAGAAAAGCTCTAGGGATCCCCCTCCCCTCTATGTGAACGTGTCCCATGTCGGGGAACCCACTGCCTATGTCACAAGACACCACCTGGTGACAGCAGGGACCCTCTGACATGGGCCCCAGGGGGCCTGGCCAGCTCCTCCTCTGCAACCAACACCCATCCAGCCCCCACTCAGGTCCTTCAGGGGCAGGAGAGCCAGGGCTACCAGATGGCTGAGGGACCAGCTTTATGACAGCCAGGTGACCGGGGTTTGGGCTGAGGGGGTGAGTGGTCCATGTAGGACTCGTGCTGTCAGCAGCTTGCACTATTTGTAGGATGCTGTGTCTTCTGTGTAGTGATTCATCCTTTCTACTGAAGTACATCAGTGTCTTTAGAACACAAAGCATGGCATGAAAACAAGTTCTGCAAATGGGGAGGGAAGGTGTTTACATCCCAGACCAGAAACCAGCAACTTGGAATCCTGGAATTTATGAGCTGGAAGTTTGGGGGCCACTGAGATCCCCACCACACACACACACACACACACACACACACACACACACACACCCCTCTATTCTTGCTCAAGGGACCATGCAGAGCCTGCAACATATTCGGTTATCTCTTCATGGATCACCTCTTTTTCTTCGGAGGGTAGGTGTGACTTGGGGAACAGCCAAAAGTATGTAGATGAAAAAGAAACTCACGGCGTAGAACCCTGCATAGTGTGACCGCAGAGGGACCCACCCGAGGTGACCCCCGCTGGGTCTGCCCTGGCTGATGCCCTCTCCCCAGGTGTAGGTGTGCCCTGGGCCTCGCTTCTCCCCAGAATATGGAGACAGTGTCCGTCCTGGGATCGGGATAGTCATTTGTCAAAGGTTTCAGGATGTCACGCCCTTGGTTATACCCCCTTGCCTAAGACTCCCTCTGGGCAGAGGAAGTGGGAGACCCTCCCTCACTGGCTTTGGGGAAATAGGTTGCCGAGCTGAGAGGGTCTGCAGGGGGATGCGGGGTAAGAGCTGCAGGGGCCTCTGGGAGCCGAGAGCACCCCCCCGCTGACACCCAGCAAGAAGACAGGACCCCAGTCCCGCGACCACAGAGTACTGAATGGGCCTGAGGCAGGACCCCGGCCTGGCGGGCACCTTGGTGGCACCTGTGAGACCCGACCAGAGGGCCCACTGAGCCAGCTTCCCACCCGCAGAAGCTGTGAGATAACCAACGTGCGCATCTTTGCCAAGTTCGTGGGATTCAGCACAGAGGAACAGAAAGCGAATACAGCAAGTTACCATCCTACACAAGGGGGCTTGGTGTTCGTGTTCGCCTCTAAATTCTGGGAGGATACAGAAGCTAGTAACCAGGAAAAGCTGGTTACCTATTGTGTGTGTGGCGGGAAGGTGGCAGGGGTCCTGGTGGAGGGTCTGTACTCCACACCTCTGTTTACTTGGCTGATTTTGCAAAAAGTAAATGTCGAAACCTATTCAGAACGCGAGTAAACTGATGGTGATTGTGGCAATAGCGATCGAGCCGCTGTCTGAGGCACCACATGTGGAATAACTCAGTTAACTCCTTCACACCCCTGTGAGGTGGAGGCTGTTATCACCTGCACTGGGGAAACTGAGGCCGCGTAGCTTCCTATCGCCCTTGGGCTAACAGAACCCTCCCCCCGACCCCCCCATCCTCCGGAGCTGGGCTCTGGGCCTGTGTCCTGCTCTGCTCGGCCGTGTCTCAAGCCCAGGTCTTGCCGAGGAGGAGGCCTGAGAGCCCGCCGTTGATGCAGGCAGGGCAGGGCGGCTCCCAGAGGCTGGGGAGGTGGGTGGAGGTCACCTGCGAGGCCTTGGGTGCCAGGGTGACTGTCACAGCTTTGCAGACTCCAAACTTCATACCCTGCAGTTAACGTTCAACAATCAGACCCGGGAGGAGGCTCCTTTACATTCTGGATATTTCCACGCTGCGACCTTTGTAATTCACGTCTCTGTGCGTTAGCATCTGCCACCGTCCCCTTCACTCATTCCTGAATCTGCTTTGTTAAAAATTCCAATGGAAAATCTCCTTTGATTAAAAAAATTTTTTTTTCTTTAAAAAGGAGTTTGTATTTCTAACCTTGTCATTTGACATGTATGAGTTAGATTTCGTCAGCAGATTCTTTGAGTTTCTGTATTTCATTATACTTTACTATTTTTGGAGGTCCATATGCAAGGGTTGTTTCACAGGTACCGTGTCTGATCTCAGTGTGTTTTTCTTTGGTTAATAAAAACCACAGTTTGTAAATCAGGCATAAAAAGATGGCATTTCCCTCAGCTCCCAGGATGATGCAACGGTAAATGCAGCAGCTTATGTCTTCCTTAATTTTTTTCCTTTTATTTCTTTGTCTGAATTTCCCTGGGGAAAGCCCTCCAAATAATTTCTTTAGGAGGTAAGGAGACCTGTGTTTCTGCTAGTTTTATTTTCATGTCCACATGCACCTGCGGAATATCTCCACTGTGTCAACCGGCTGTGAAGCGTCATTCTCAAGTAGCCACCCCACCCATGGGGGTTTAATTATATTCCTCTTCTCTCTCTCTTCCCCTCCCTCCCGGTGGGTCGTCTTGAATCATGATGGAAAGGGCAGCGGAGCAGAGGGGTATAGAGTTAAAGACACTGAAGTTTGACTCCTGCGTTTGCCGCTATCCTGTTCGCTTTGTGTCCTTGGGTAATTGCTAAACCTCTCAGGTGCTTGAGTTCCTATCGTCAGTGGGATCATCTCTGCATCTGTATAGTGTTGCTGGGACAAAGGACCTCTTTACACAAGATGGTTGCTATCACGATGGTCGTGAATAATCCTTAATCAGTGCTTGGCACACAGAAACTAGCTGTTAGGCAAGCCTCCTGCAGTGGACCGATTGCCAGTGTGTCTGATGGGTCATCGTGAGATGGTCTACACAGTGAACAGGTGGTTATGGCCAGGCGCACACCAGCCTTGAGGTTGACTCCTAGTGGACCTGGACAGCCTGGAATCCTTCTTTCTTTACTGAGGCCCAAAGGTGCTTCTACCAAGGGCTAGGATCTGCTGCAGCAAAACCCAGGTGTTCACATTGTTACAAGCTTCAGGTGACTGCCAAGGTGACGGTCCAAGGTGCTGCAAAGAAAATATTGTTGGTCCTTACACGTCTTGGTTATGTATTTAAGATGCAGTGGCAATTTCAGCACTAGATGAGGAAGTTTTACTAGCCTGACATCTAAGCGCACACAGAAATACTGCCACGTGCTTGCTTGTGAAAATCCACGTGTGCCTTTGTGCAAAGGTACTGGGAACCGGTCAATCAATGTACCAATCCAGACTCTCGGCTGGGTGATGGCTTCATGCATTTGAACATCTGTAGATTGGGTGGCCCACTCGGTTCACAGACGGCTCTGGCACACTAGGGTGGTCCCTGGGCCCTGTGAGTGTGTCCTGTGACCTGCCTCCCTGGCCACAGCAGATTGTCCCATGGAGTGACCGACCATTCACCCCAGTTACCTCCTTTCCCTCCGGGTCTACGAGGATTAACGATGTACAGTGATTGGTCACCACCGTCCCTTCACTCCCCAGTCCTGGGTGATACAAGGAGATGGGCACCTGCCACTGAGCAAGTGATATGTGACCTGAGCCTTAGAGGTCAGGAAGAGGAGAAAGGAAGAGGGGTGAGTATCGCAGGATGTTGGGGAGAAGGTGCAGAGATTCAGGGCCCTGCACGGGTGGGCTCGGCACAGGGCGGCGTCTAACCTCGCCACGAGGAGGCCAGCAGCATCTCAGGCAGCGGTCGACCCAGGCCCTTTGCAACCCGAGCAACCGCGCAGCTCCCATGGGTCACAGGAAGGTCTGAACCCCAGAGCCCCACACACCCAGCTGCTGCTCGGTGCAGCCAGGATGGAATCAGCTTGCTTTTTCCTGGAATCTTATGCTGAACAAGCATTCCCCGTCCTTTGCTCTCCCTTCTCTTCTCTCTCGGGGAACTGGCAAAGCAGAGGCCCCTGGGGTGTTTTGATTTTCCTGGAAGCTGAGAGAACTAACGTGTGCTATGTGCTTTAGTGTGTGATCTTCATAAAACCTGTAACTGTGTTAATTTAAAACCAATTTCATTTCCTTTTAAATGTGGCAAAGTCACCGGTCTTAATTCAAGGACTCCAGCACCTGAGGTTTGATGTGGTAGGCGGGTCGCAGGGACAGAAAGGAAAGAAAAAATGCCACTTGGATGTACTGAGACAGACCCCCAGGGAGACCCCCGGCGGGGAGAAGCTCTGGGGGATTTGAGGTTTCGTTTCAGGTTAAGGAAATGTTTCTGATGTTTCCCTTTGAGCAAAGACCCCCACTGGACCAGAGCAGCGGGGGGGTCCAAGCAAAGAGACTTGGAGTTCAGTTCCCTGGGATTTGCTCTGAAGGCCCCCAACGCCCTCAAGCCAGGAAATGCCCTCAGGGGCTCTCCTCATACCACATGGGGGTCCCCAGGATGGAGTCTGGGTCACAGCCAGGTGTGTACAGTGGTCTGGACTTGTAGAATCTTTGAATCTTAGACTCAGGGGGCAGGGGCAGTCCTGTCTCTTGCCTGCTTGAAAACCAGCCCCGGGAATTCCCTGGTGGTCCAGTGGCTGGGACTCCGAGCTTTCACTGCCGAGGGCCGGGGTTCAATCCCTGGTCAGGGAACAAAGATCCTGCAAGCCACGTGCTGCGAGGTCAATAAGATAAGATAAGATAAGATAAGATAAGAAAACCAGCCCCTTAGCAGGGCCTCTTGTGCCTGCAGGACCTGGAACCAGACTTGCCCCGCACCCCAATCCTCTGATTCTCCAAGTGCTTCTCTTCCGGAACGGGCCAAGCATCTGTCACCTACAATGACTGTCCGTAGCTTTAGGACCAGGGCCCAGGCTCTCCTTTGTCCCAGCCCCACCCTGCCAACTCCACACTCCCGCCACCCCCAATGTCTTTCCCTGCTGAACCCCCATTGTCAATTTCACTTTGGAGCCTTTTCTGTTCTTTTGCTCAGAACTTCTCCCCCAGTCTTCTTATATTTCAAATCTCAATTTAAATGCCACTCCCTTGGGGAAACCCTCTCTGATCCCTGGAATCTATCGAGGGCTGGGGCCGGGGGCCACAGACACAGTGCCTGGGCTCCAGGGGTCCGCAGCCTGGAGTGGCTGACAGAGCTGCAACGGGGCAATGACAGGGCAGCAGGAGAGGCCCCGGCAGGGAGGCACAGGTGTGTCGAGCCCTGAAAAGGACGGGCGTCCCCTCCCTGCGAAGCCACGAAGTTGGCCCGAGGAGACGGATAAGGGACTTGGTGCCAGAAGAATGTCCCTGAAAGTGGAGGACCCAGAAATCGGTGAAAGGGACAGAAGCCCCTCCGAACCACTGGCCCCATCAGCTTGTGCTTGGGGCCGCCCGATCGCCATTCCAGCAGCTCACTTTGCAGGCCAAGCTCAGGGTGCCTGTCACCTCGGGTGCCAGTCGGTGGGAGACACAGGGCTTGCAAACCGTGTACCTCACGGAGCCTTGTCCTGTGTCTGAAACACACCAATGTCCCAAGAAGAGGAGATGCTGAGCACGGGTGACTTGGGAGGGCGACGCCGGCACTGCGGGAGCACCCACCCCTGGAGGAGAGCAGTGTCTTCTCCTGACGTCTTTCCCCACCGCAGTCCCTCCCTCCCCCTAACCTGCAGGAGCCCTCCAAGCTATTTCCCCCTTTGCAATCGACCCCGCCTCTGCACACCCAGGAGCTAGTTCTTTCTAGGTGAACAGAGAAAGATGGCACCTAATTAAGGTTAGACGTGCTGTTGTGGCTCTTTGAAACTTATTTCCCTTTGCAAGTTAATAATCCCTACCGATCACCCCTTTCAAGGCAAATAATTCACCCTGGGAGACAGTGGCAGTGTGCGTTGTACCTGATTCACCTTAAATGGCTTTGCACTTTTAAAGTGCCCCCCCTTTAATGGTGGTGTTGAAATAGCTCAGGATTCTTATAATGATTGTAATTACCACTGCTGTTTAGTTAGTACCAATGATATACTAGACACTTCACTTCCATTTTCTCAGCTTCCCAGAACACCTCTGCAAGCCAGGAATTATTATTCCGAGAGAGAGAGAGAGAGAGGGATTGAGAGAGATTAGGGGACTTCCCTGGTGGCACAGTGGTTAAGAATCCACCTGCCATCGCTGGGGACATGGGTTCAGTCCCTGGTCCGGGAAGATCCCACATGCCTTGGAGCAACTAAGCCCAGGCACCAAAACTATTGAGCCTGCACTCTAGAGCCCGCGAGCCACAACTACTGAGCCCACGTGTCACAACTACTGAAGCCCGCACGCCTAGAGCCCGTGCCGCAACAAAGAGAAGCCACCGCAATGAGAAGCCCGCGCACCACGACAAAGAGTAGCCCCCACTCGCTGCACCTAGAGAAAAGCCTGCGCGCAGCAACGAAGACCCAAGGCAGCCATAAATAAATAAATAAATAAATTTTTTTAAAAAAAGAAAAGTTAGAGAGAGATTAGGGATAGATATCTCAGAGATATCACACGGCTTAAGGTCACACAGCTGGACAGATTTGAACTAAATCTGCCAGCCATGCTTCCTCCATCCCACAGCGAGTCTCTGATTCAAGCATCTCAGAGCTCGGAAGGACCTTAATCTCATCCCCACCCCGCCGGTTTTACAGGTGAAGATGCCCACCGTCTGGGGGAGATGAGGACAACTGCAGAGATCAGAGTCCTTGGGGAGGGGGGCCCCCAGGGGGCCGTGCTGGATGAATGAGGATTTGGGGGTGTCTGTGCTCGCTGGGTGGGGGCTGGGAGGAGGTGGGGTGATAGCCAGCTGGACCTAGGCCAGCAGAGACCTACATGCTGAGGCTGGCAAGGAACAGGAATGTGCCTGGAAGGGAACAGACTGCTGCCAGGCGGGTCTGCAGAAGCAGCAGGTGGGCCAGGGCCACCAGTATCACCCCCGAAGCTCCTGCCACCACACCGCACCCCTTCCGGCCACCTGCTGCCTCACTCGCCTTGATGTCACAGGTGTTTACAGCGCTTCCAACGGGCAGAATCCATTGTAGATTCCTGTGCTGTTGGGTTACCCAGATCTCTGTGCTCTGCAACGAAACCACCACTTAGCCAGAAATCAAATAGAAGCAGCAGCAGCCAAGCGGGCAGGGAGGAGGGGGAGGGAGAGAAGACAGTGCAAAGGCCCAGGGGTGACATGAGTGTGAGCTTGGGGAACATGAGGGACTGCTGGTGTTCCCTGTAGCTGGAGTGACCGGTGAGGCCGGGAGGGGAGGGCGCCAGCTCTCAGAAGCTCTCCATCCTGGGGCTGATGGCTTTGAGCCGGGGAGGGACATGTTCCCATTTGGTGAATGAGCTGAAAGGAGGCGGGGCAGGGCAGCAGGGCCACAGGAGGTCTCCAGGTGAGAGAAGCATGCGGGTAGTCTTGGACACGGGAAGAGCCACTTTGCTGTGGGACCTGGGGCCTCACTGTCCCTGGGGGCAAGAGCCGGCTTGGGGATGGCCCAGGCTACTGGGCAGCATGGGTGGGGGGCCATTCACCCAGGTCCCAGATGCAGGGGGAGGAGGGGGCTTGGGGAGAGGGGGTGTTCTGTTTTAGACACATTCTGTTTGCTTCTCCGGGGGGACGTCCTCACAGACATACCTGGAAAGTGCACGTGCGGGAGGCCACCTGCACAGAGACGGAGATCTGGTAGCAAATGGTCATTTCCCTTCCCCCAGTTCCAGCAAAATCCTAACAGCCAAGCATGACAGCACTGGAAGCAATATTAACAATATTAACTTTAATATATACATCAACATGTAAATATTTATACTTATTTATAAATTTTTGTTTATAAGTACTTATATTTAATATATTGTCTATTATATATTAATACATATTATAAATCTATAAATATTAAATAATCTTTAAAAATTTTAAATTTAGAACAAGATTTAAAGAAATCCTTGGACACGATTTAGCTCCCTTGCCCGGAGTCTTGAGTTGGTACTACTCTGCTTAATCCCACACTGTTTGTTTAATCCTAGGCTCGAGGCAAACCATTTCCGATTCACTTTAGTTTTTTTATTTTTTATTTTTTAAAAATATGTATTTATTTATTGGCTGTATCGAGTCTTAGTTGCAGCTCGCGGCCTCTTCGTTGCAGTGTGTGGGCTTCTCTCTAGTTGTGGCGTGTGGGCTCCAGAGCACGTGGGCTCAGTAGCTGCGGCGTGGGCTTAGTTGCCCCGCAGCATGTGGGATCTTAGTTCCCTGACCAGGGATCAAACTGGCATCCCCTGCCTTGCAAGACGGATTCTTAACCGCTGGACCACCAGGGACGTCCCCTGATTCCCTTTAAACTGCTCGTCTTGTCTTCGCTCCATCTCAGGGGCCCCTCCTGCTTTGACTCCAGAACCCCTGGGACCGGCTTCCTCCAGCTGATGGAGGTTTGCTCTGCCATCGCTCTGGCCCAGCACTTCGTCTGTTTGTCTCCTGATGCGAAGCAAAATGAAATACTTTGGAAAGCAGGGCCTCCTGGTGATCTCCCGAGCACTCTTCACATCGGCTTTGGACAGATATTCCAGAGTGTCCTGGGGTAAGTCCCCCTGACCTAATCCCCCGCCCACCCTTATGCTGCACACCATACAGGCCTGGCTTTCCTTATTTCCTCTCTGGCTTTGCCACCTGTGGTGGGTAGAATGGTGGCCCCCAAAAGATATGCCCACATCCTAACCCCTGCATCCTATGAAGGTGACTGAAAGTTCTGGGACCAATTCCGACGTGAAGTGGGGTCCCCACCCCTCCAAGCAGTGCCCCAACACCAGCGGGGCATCCTGAAATTCAACTCAATTCCGACACTATCTACCCGGAGACGGCAACAGATCCCACAGGTTAAGGCTCTGTTTCCTAAGACCGCCCCACTTCAGTGCCAATCTCAAGTCCAAGTTCTTACCTGTGCTTACAAATCAGAGGTTCCCATGACCCCCGCCTTGGGTTCAATTAATTTGCTAGAGTGGCTCACAGTACTCAGGAAACCTGCTTCCTCGCTAGATGACCAGTGTGTCACAGAGGACATTAACAGATACCAGTCGACAGCCAGATGGGGGGATACACAGAGCGAGGTCCTGAACAAAGGACTTCAGTCCTCGTGGAGTTTGGGGCCCTGCATCGTGGAAGCCTTCTGGTTCCCCAACCTGGATGTTCTCTGAAGCCTGTCCTTCTGGATTTTTATGGAAGCTTTATTGCTTTGGCACGGTTGATTAAATCATGGCATTGGGCATGGGCATTGATTCAACCCTCCAGCCCCTCTGCCTGGTCCAGAAGTCATGGATGTGGGGCTTGAAGTTCCAACCCTCTGACCACACAGTTGGACCTCCTGGTAACCAGCCTCAGCCCTAGGTTTCCAAAAGGTGCCTCGTTAACATAACAAATTATGCCCTAAGTGATGTTGATGAAGGGGTACGTACAATCAAGCGCACATCCTGGAAGAAGGTTACCGCTATTCTCCAGGAGCAGATACCTCAGTTAATGGTTTTAGTGCTTTTCTAAGTATGGGAAGATGCAAGAATCCAGGTTCATAAAAATTTTCTCCTGAAAATATCTGACTCTCTCAGGGCCACTTCTGTCAGTTTTCCCAGAGCACAAAGTGCCTCAATCTGCTCTTTGCCCTGAATTCCTTTCAGCGTGTATTGTGGCCACTACAGTGGATAATGACTTGATTCTTGTAGAACTGGAGGGCGGGCAACATTCTTTAGTTTATAATCCCTTCCCTTTCGATCTTAATTTCAACCAAAGTTTAGGAGACATTTCTCCACCAGTTTCTCCCACTGGTCTAGGAATGCTCATTCCCAGGTCAGGTGAGGATTTCATTGATAGGCCACTCAATGTGCTATTGGTAGACTGTTAACAGCAGCCAAAAGCCTCTGGACCACCTGTCTTACTAGTCTGTTATGGTCAAGGAAATGGTTCCCTCTTGTTGCTTCTTCCCATAGCTAGAGTTACACTATGACAATCACTGATCTTATAGGACTATATATTTGGTCAATCATTGCAAGTTGCCTAATCATCGTTAGTTTTATCTGAGGCTCAGTCACACATCTGGTAATGCAAGAAACAACAATCATGCATTTGGTAATGCAAAATAGGCAGAATACATGTAATATAGCTAGTGACATTAATTAGGTCATAAGGAAGTATTTAAGCTAAGAACTTCAATTAGGTGCAGCCCAGTATCTCCCCAGGTCATCTGACCAGTCTGTTCTGCACCAGTCATTATCTTTAAGGGAAATGTTATATTGGCATTGTACGTAAAGCTCACCAAAGATATCTGCACGTACAAGGTGAGTGGTGGGTCATCACGACCCCATCATGATTGAGAAAGGAATGTTATCTCCTAAGGAGTTACATGGCTGGGGCCAGAAGGAGAAAAATGGATTTTTATGGTTGAGCAGGTATTTCTGCCGTTGGGGAGGTCTGGCTAATGTAGATGCACAACGCACACTAGAGGAGAGGGAGGAGGCCCAAACAGGCAGAGTAAAATTTTATGTTTAAATATTTCTGGTGTTGCCTTAAAATATGAATTTTTATTTCATCACCTAACACATTGCCTGTCACAGTTAACCTTCAAAAGAGTTAACTTTTGGGGTGAATAGTGGGATACGTACATTCTCATTCTTTTGGTATATCTTTAGCCAAACAGACCTTAGACATTTTTAATTAGAATTTGAGGAACACCCTCTTGGGAGCTGGCCTTTCAGCAGGACAGGTGCCCAGATTGCTTCTGGGTCTAGCTGGGATAAACGCCTGCAGGAATCTGCACGTCAAGAAATAAAAGTTTATGTAAAGGAAAGAACAGACCTGTGGAAAGAGCACAGATTTATTATAATCTCTAACTGAATAAAGAAATAGAATGTAACGCATATGAGTTGTTTTTTAGTGGATAAATAGTGAACAGGGTATAACTAAGATCTATATTGATGAATTTTTTAAAAATCCACAGATAAGTTATTTCACCAAAAACATTTTTTTAAGAAAAAAGCCTTCTGTTATAAATAGAATGGTGTAAAGTCAGGAAACAAGGGAAAGAATAATCAAGCAATTCTCTGGAGAAGTCTCCAAGAAGTATGACTGTAGGAGGGCCCTTCCTAGTGATTAACATTTAATACAGTCTCTGGAAAAACCTGAGTTCCTGTTGCTCTCTCTTCTGGGAATGACCTGACAAGCCGAGAGGGAGAAACTCAGTCAGCCTCCTAAGGATGCTGGGGGGTGGGGAGCTGGCAGTGGAACTCCAGGTCCGCAAGCATCACTTCGTGGCTTGAGGGGAAATAATGCCGTCATGCTGATAAAATGATGACTCTGAGCTATCAGTTATGATTCAACAAAGAGCGTTCAGAACAATGGCACGTGGAGTGATGGAATTCTAGAATTGGAAGAACCATGCTGACGATTGGATCTGATCTCTGTTTAACAGAGAGGAAGCTGTATCCTAGAGAGGTGAACTGACTGGCCCAAGGTCATTGTGTACCAAAGAATTTGGCCTTGGCCAAAGACGGGTCTGGCTTTTGTCCCCGGCAAAAATTTAGATTTCTTCTAAACCCTAGGAATTTCCCGAGTGATAGAAGTGTCTTTATTATTCGTGGAGTTTCCCTCAGACCACACCTGGCAGCTTATGCTGATAAAAGAGGCTCACGATGGGCTGCAGAATGGAGCCCCAGTAAAAACCCTGGACACCGAAGCTTGGCTGTGCTTCCCAGGTTGACCGTGCTATGTGCGCATTGTCACACATGGATGCTGGGACAGTAATGCATCCTGAGGCCAATGGAAGCTTTGAGTTTGGAACTTCGCTGGACTCCACCCCACACATCTCTTCCTTTGGCTGCTTTCAGTCTGTATCCTTCCCCTGATAAACCATAACCATGAGTATAACAGCTAACAGCGAGCTCTTCCAGTGAATTATCGAAACTGGTGGTGATTTGGGGAACCCCTGAACTTGCAGTTGGTGTCAGAGGGGAGGGTGGTCTTGTGTAGACGATTCCCTCATACTCTGTAGTTGACCTTGACTCCTTGAGGTTGGGATCAGCTGTCTTGAGCAGACAGGGCCAACTCCAGGAATTCATGTAGTGAGTTTTGACTGAGCCAGGGCTGGCATGCAAAGCAGAAGGGCCCTTTAGATGATGACAAGGCCAGTGGTGGGACGGAGTGCGCAGAGGTGGAGAGCCTTGTGTGAGCAATCGAGTGGAGTTAGAGGACAAGAAAACAGGAGCCCCTCCCAGAAAACTGTTTCCACGTTTGCAATGCAGAGGGAAGCCAGGCCAGCTCCTCGTGTGTAAGGCTCTCCAGGGTGGTCGGAATTCCAGGGAAAGGCAACCTTGGGATTGAAGGGTCTCCACGGTTTGCAAAGGCAGAGGCTGGTGATCGAGAGGCGAGGGGCTGCCCGAGTGACCCTAAAACCAGGAAGGACACACGCAGTCCACGTCCAGTCTTGACCCCAGATCTGTGTTTGTCTCCTGTGGCTGCTGTTACAAATTATCCAAAACAGTGGCTTAATTAATACAACATTGTAAATCAACTATACTTCAGTTAAAAAATGGACAAATATAAATAGCTAAAAACATAATCGAGTCATAGGAGTAGAATCATTCGTTAATTAAAAAACAAAAACAAAAACAAAAACACAGTGGCTTAAAACAGCACGAATATATTCTCTTAAAGGTCTGGAGGTCACAGGTCTGAAATCAGTTTCATAGGGTAGAGCCAAGGCGTTGACAAGGCTCCACTCGGACCCCTCTCTCATCTCAGTGCCAATGACATTCATCATTGTCACAATCTAGTGTTGAGAGCCTACAGGCAGCTCCCAAGCCGCGGCAGGACTCCCGTCTGTGGGGTCCTGGGAGAAGGCTCGCTAAAACTTCTTCCTCTCCTGGTCAATGGCCAGCCTCATGGGTGTGTACCCTGGGCAGTTACACAGGGTCTGGCGCTCAGAAGGAGTCCATGCTGGATTGAATGCTCTGCTGTCACTGCCTTGAAATTCTTAATCATTTTTGAACAAGGGGCTTGCGTGTTCATTTTGTACCGAGTCCTGTAAATTATGCAGCTGGTTCTTGCCCAGCCCTAACCCCTTACCTCCAGCAAAGACACCTAGAAATGAACTTCATAGTTTTTTGGACACTTGACATAATTTTGGTTAATATTTCATTGCATTTTTCTGGCCTAAGCATTCATAAGTGTTATTACTGTCCCTGGGAATAAAGTTTGTGGCAACAAAGAATGTCCTTGTAAGGCGTTCTTTTCATTAAGAGAGGCAATCTTGTCAATGAAGATTCAAACACAGGCACCATTTGAATTAGGGAGTGATTATTCCCATTAAGAAGATGTTCTCATTTTTAGAAAATGATTCCCTATGGAATTCCTTTAAATAGCCCGCTTTCCTAATGCATTTTTAATGTGTTTCAATATATTAAAAATTATTTACACGCAGTCCTCCCAGGTCTGTTCATTTAACCAGCTCGCTGACTCCCACTCGGTGTCGGCCCTGCAGTGTTCTGGAAGGACTGTGGCCAGCGGGGCGGGAAAGAAGGTGGTCCCTCCCAGAGGAGCTCCGCCTGGTTGGGAGTGGCCCGCCCTGCGGTGAGCAAGGGGACAGGGGGGTGTGTGAGCCCAGGGAAGAGTGCAGCTACCCAGGGAGCCCGGGACGTTTTCCCAAAGCAGGGGAGATGCAGATAGGACCCAATGGGTTGCCCTGGAGCTTGCCAAGCGGAAGCGGCAGAAATGCGAATTCCAGGGACAGAGGAGCTTGTCACAGGGGCTGAGGTTGGAAAGTGGGTGAGGACTCTGGGAAGACCCCAGGCATCGTGTGTGGGGAGGAGGGGGGTCGGCTTGGTTGGCTGCAGATCAAGGGTCCTCGTGCTAGTCTGAGGAGCCAGGTATTGGGCAGTGGGGAGAGAGGAGTGTCACCCCCAGAGCCGTGTTCTAGGAAGATAACTGCCCAGGGGAAGGCAGGTCAGAGCCTCAGGATCCTGGAACCGCGGGCAGCTGAGAGGCGCGGTAACAGTCATCGGAGAACAGTGGGGCCGGGGCAGGCGGAGGCCCTGGGGGCTGGCATGTAGGAGGCTTGCAAACAAGACCTGCGGACGGCTGACCCTCAGAGGGTCCTGAGGGTAGAACGCGTTGAGGGGAGAAAAGACTTTACCTGCTGCACGCTCCACCACATCTCAGGATCGGGGCAGGAGGGGCAGGTGTCAAGGGAAAAGGGGTGCAACGGGCCTGGTCCAAGTCAGGTCTCAGGGGGAGAAATTGTGTCCCCGGCGTCACAGAGAACCTGGTTTGTGGGCCCCAAGCCAGAAGGCGCTATTCGATGGGTCAGGACGGCACTTGTTTTATTTCCCGCAGGTGCTACTCTCTCCTCCAGCCAGAGTTCCACGTGACCAGAGCCTCTTGCAGACCAGACGGGGTGGGACCCCCGGATGCCATGGGACAAGCAGGGCCATCTCTTCACCTGGGTGGGGAGAACCACAACTGGCTACGGCCAGTCCATCGTCAGAGATGAGGAAGTGCTGGAGCTTCACTACCCTCCTTGGTCCTGGGGTACAGGCTGATAGGTGGCATCTCTCCCCTTTTCTTTTTCATTCAGAAAGAGCTATTGTGGGGCTTCCCTGGTGGCGCAGTGGTTGAGAATCTGCCTGCCAATGCAGGGGACACGGGTTCGAGCCCTGGTCTGGGAAGATCCCACATGCCGCGGAGCAACTGGACCCGTGAGCCACAACTACTGAGCCTGCGTGTCTGGAGCCTGTGCTCCACAACAAGAGAGGCCGCGATAGTGAGAGGCCCGCGCACCATGATGAAGAGTGGTCCCCACTTGCCGCAACTGGAGAAAGCCCTCGCACAGAAACGAAGACCCAACACAGCCAAAAATAAATAAATAATTAATTAAATAATTTAAAAAAAAAAAGCTAGAAAACATTATAAAAAAAAAAAAAGAAAGAAAGAGCTACTGTGTGTCCGCGCTGGGCCAGCTCAGGGTGTCCCTTGGCTGCTCCCAAGCTCCGTTTCCCTGTCATTGGCCAGGCAGTGAGGGAAATACAGGCTGGCCTGTGGGGCTGGGGAGGGGCAGCCCGTGGTTTTGGGGGAGCAGGCTGGTCTGAGAAAATGAGGCAGGGGTGGCTATGGCCAAGGGGAGGGGTGATGCAGCTTCCCTGGTGGTGGCCAGGCCCCTTCCTTTTACAGACGAGGTGCCTGGCTTGGGGAGAACAGCAGAGCATTTCTAAAGTCTCCCAGCAAGGAGGGTGCAGGGACCAGAGGGGAGCCCCCGAGCTCGGGGATCAGCCCCCTCTCTCCCCAGCCGTGTCCTACAGTGGGAGGTACCGTGGCCTTGTGCTGGCGGAAGTTGGAGGTGCTGCCCCCTGCACCTCTTACCTGCAAGGACCTTGGCAGATGCTCTTATCTCTTGAGCCTCTGTGTTCTCACCTGGACCGCAAGGCTCGGAGGCCCCTCCGGTTCCGAACCCTCCCGGGGTCACATGGGGATCAGACCAAATGAGGTGCCTGGGCGGTCCTCTGTGCGAGTTCCAGACCAAAGCCACCCAGGCCTCCCCCCAGGGGCCGGCTAGTGTCCTGGGCCCCCCAGACAGAATGCGGGGACAGGCCACTTCCTCTGTTAGAGGCAGCCAAACAAGAGAGGACAGAAAGGGCCGGATGCAAACATTTGTTCCCAAGGGAAATGGGTGTTGCTGGCAAACTGGAGTGTTCTCTTCTGCTTTCAAAGCGCACCAGGTCAAGCAGACCCAGGATAAGCCGCCAGGCGAGTTATTGGTGTGACACACATCTGTGGCCACCGAGGAAAACAGCATCTAAATATCACCCAAGATCAAGGCCATTCACTAGAGGGCCTGGAACAGGGGTCGGTGTGCACCTGCTGAGGAATGTTTTTCGTGCTGGGACAGGGTGTGGTGCCAACGATCTGGTTTCCTTTGTGGAAATTTGCAGAATGTGGACAGAACTGACTTTCCTTCCGTGGGCTGAACAGAAAGATCTCCTGACAAAGACGTTCCTGTTCCAGTGTCTGCGCCTTCCTGGGCAGGTGGGAGACTTGAGCCCCCAGGTGAGACCCCACGGGGGGTGGGTAAGATAAGTCCTTAGAGACGCTGTGAACACAAGTGCCCTGGGCTGGCCTGGCTCCGGCCCCCTGCTCTTCTTCACCCCTTAGCGGGCGTCAGGAAGTGAATTCAGTGTCTACTCCAGACCTTCGACTGCCATGGGGTTCAGCAGCCCCTCCCTCCCCCAAAGGGACACAGAGCTAACATTTTGATGAGTCCCTCTTATGCAGCAGGCCCCCTGCCCACTGATTTCATTTTGCAGAGTGGACACTGGGGCTGGAAGTTTAGGCAGCTTGCCCAGGCCCCCCACTTCATCGGGGAAGGCTGGTGTGGTAGTCCAAGGGGAGGATGGGGTGTGGGCTCAGGGGAGGCCAGACCCCGGCCCAGGTCCCCTGTCAGCTCACTTCGAGGACGTGCCAGCATCCCGGGGTCTCGGTGCCCTTGGAGGGTAGGACAGAAGGAACTCATTCCAGACTCCCCACCTCACAGAGTATTGAGAGTTTCTAGCGAAAATAAGGTCACGGCCGCCTCAGGACTTCTTGGTTCCCAAAGCAGTTTTCATTTCAACCCTCACTGTAGTCTGTGGGCAGGAGGGGGCAGGAATTATCCTCCCCTTCAGAGGTGCCCCCAAGCGCCCCCCAAGTCCAGAGACCAGTCCAGCTCACCTGATCCCAAGTGTGGGCCCACGTGTGGGTCCACAGGACCCACCGGGCACGTCACTGCCCCAGGTCCTTGTCCTCCACACAGCTCAGCCTCTGAAGGCGGTGATGTCCCTGCAGCCCCGAGCTGTGGTCCTGACTCCACCTCTCATAGCTCTGTGACCTTGGACAATGACCTCTTTGGGCCTCAGTTTCATCACCTATAAAGTGAGGTTAAGAACTCTGAACTGGGGACTTCCCCGGTGGTCCAGTGGGTAAGACTCCGCACTCCCAATGCAGGGGGCCCGGGTTCGATCCCTGCTCGGGGAAATAGATCCCGCGTGTGTTCCGCAACTAAACGTGCCGCAGTGAAGATCCTGTGGCCCGCTACTAAGACCCGGCGCAGCCTAAATAAATATTTTTAAAAAAAACAATGAATATTCTCTTTCTGACTTACTTCAGTCTGTATGACAGTCTCTAGGTCCATCCACGTCTCTGCAAATGACCCAATTTCGTTCCTTTTTATGGCTGAGTAATATTCCATTGTATATATGTACCACATCTTTTTCATCCATTTGTCTGCCGATGGGCATAAGTCAGAAAGAGAAAAACAAATATCATATATTAATGCATATATGTGTAGCCTAGAAAAATGGTACAGATGAACTGGTTTGCAAGGCAGAAATAGAGACATAGATGTAGAGAACAAAAGTATGGACACCAAGAGGGGAAAGTGGTGGCAGCGGGGGTCATGGTGTGATGAATTGGGAGATTGGGATTGACATGTATACACTGATGTGTATAAAATAGATAACTAATAAGAACCTGCTGTATAAAAAATAAAAGAAAATTCAAAAAAAAGAAACAATGAATATTAAAAAAAAAAAAAGAACTCTGAGCTGGCAGGGTGGTTGTAGGGAAGGGTGATGAATACAGAGGTCCCAGCCCAGCTCCTGGCAGACAGTTGGTGCTCAGTTAACAGCTGCTTTGGTTGATGTCTGCAAAGATGACACTTGCCATGAACACGGAGGCTTTCTGACAGCGTCTTGGGGCTGCTCAGAGGATGATGCTGCCTTTGTGCGCCCTCCCTCCCCCCTTCTCCCTCCCCCTTTCTCCCTCCCCCTTTCTCCCTCCCTCCTTCTCCCTCCCCCTTTCTCCCTCCCTCCCTTCTCCCTCCCCCTTCTCCCTCCCCTCTTCTCCCTCCCTCCTTCTCCTCCCCTTCTCTCCTTTCTCCCTCCCCCTTCTCCCTCCCCCTTTCTCCTTCCCCCCTTTCTCCCTCCCCCTTCTCCCTCCCCCTTTCTCCCTCCCCCCTTTCTCCCTCCCTCCCTTCTCCCTCCCCCTTTCTCCCTCCCTCCTTCTCCCTCCCCCTTTCTCCCTCCCTCCCTTCTCCCTCCCCCTTTCTCCCTCCCTTTCTCCCTCCCCCTTCTCCCTCCCCCTTTCTCCCTCCCCCATTTCTCCCTCCCCCCCTTTCTCCCTCCCCCCTCACACCTCTCTCCACCTGCCCTGATTCCTCCCTTTCCTCCTTTCATACATGTATTTGGAGTTGTAACTTGCCAACTTGTAAAAAGGAGCCAAGGTGGCCATTAATAAAACAAAACTAATACAATCACTACAATGGGGGGAAAAAGAGAAGCCGATGTCCCTGGAGATGGGCAGTGAGTGACACTGCCTTCAAGATCCTGGTGAGGTGTAGCGTCCACCCCTTTACACAGAAAGTGTTTGAACGCAGGGCCGTCTGCATCTTCTTCAGGAACCAGGGTTCCTGGGGCAGGTCTGGAGCTGGGAACCTTTTCAGGCCTTCAGGTCCTCCTGTCACCTTCTATTTCCAGGTGGGAAGGCTGAGTCCCACGGTCAGTGTGAGATGGGACTAAATATCACAGCTCTGGACGGTCTGAAGCACCGCGTTCCTTGGCTGTACCTGCCCCAGCAGGCAAACACCTGAGACAGGAAGGGAGTGCGATTTCCCGTGTGACGGGGCAGCTCTGGGGAATCTGCTTTGGTGAGAATTCAGGTTTCAAAGTCTAGAGAACATGACGTGGAGTTGCAGTTAGTGGGGATTTGCTGCTCTCGGCCACTCTCTGGGCTGGAATTCACACGTCATCCAAGCCCCATCTCCCACGTCATCCATTTAGAATCAGACTTTGGGGAAATCACACTTAACTTGCGTCTTGGTGGGGTCTTTCCTGTAAAATAGAAATGATACTTCCTCCGTCTGCTCACGGGACTTTTTGTGAAGGAAAGGAGAAGGACGTTGAAGTATTTCTTAAAGCACAAAAGTGCCGCCAAGGGTAGGATGTCACCAGACTCACTTGCCTTGGTCCGGGCTTCCCTGCCCCATCCATCTGTCCATCGGTTGTGACTCAGAATGCCTGGAAGTTCTGGTTCCACCTTGCGCCCTTCAGCCCTGGAATCCGTTTGCGATTCTTGCCCCAGGTTTCTCTAAGACTTCCTTATGTGCCTCTACTTGGTAGCCTATCAACACGTCATTTCATTTTTTATTTTTAGATTTTTTTTTTGATGTGGAACATTTTTAAAGTCTTTATTGGATTTGTTCCAGTATTGCTTCTGTTTTATGTTTTGGTCCTTTGGCCGCGAGAAATGTGGGATCCTACCTCCCTGACCAGAGATCGATCCTGCACCCCATGCATTGGAAGGTGAAGTCTTAGCCACTGGACCACCAGGGAAGTCCCGACATGTCATTTCATTTATAAACTCGTCCACACTGGCTGTTTGACTTGGATTTGTGTAAATGGACTGACTTCTACATTGTGGTTCTTCTCTGGATACGTGTTGTCACACATCCAATATCATACGGAGAATATTAAGCAGAAGAAAGGCTTTAAATAACGTAAGAACTACCAAATCTCTCTGCCCTCATTTCTTTTAATAAACTAAATTCCTTCCCTCCCTCCTAAATATAGTGCCGACTGTATCTGCTCCTGTTCACCTGGAGTTAGTGAAAAACAAACCCTTAGATAACAAACAAACTCCTGTTAAAATGTTCCACCTTGTACTTTGGGGCTACTCCCCAGATTCTGAGCTCAAATCTCAGATTCTGAGCTCAAATCTCAGGGTTCTGAGCTCAAATCTCAGGGTTCGGCTCTGTCAAGTTTAGCAATCTTTGCCCACAAGGCAGGAACCGAGCATCATAAACCCCACCCCCTGAAAAAGACCTGCCCCGCCCCCGGCCTGTCTTGGAGAGGAGGCAGCTGTGAGGGAGTGGGCCCTTCCTGTTGGCCCTGGGCAAGGGTTTCAACCTGTGTGTACCTTTGGGGTAATGGTTGTATCTGCCTGGTCCAGTTGGTCTCATCAATAAATGGGGTTCCCATCTTGGCACTCGAATTCCATTGTAACACCTGAATTCTTGCTCCAGGGATGCACTAGTTTCCCAGGACTGCCTTTAACAAACTTGGTGGCTTAAAACAAGAGAAATTTACACTGTCACAGTTCTGGAGGCCAGGAGTCTGAAATCAGGGTGTCTGCAGGGGTGCACTCCCTCCGGAGGCCCTAAAGAAGGATGCTTCTTGCTTCTTCCAGCTCCTGTGGCCCCAGGAGTTCCTTGCCTTTTGGCTCCATCACGCCAACTTCTGCCTCTGTCTTCACATGGCCTCCTGCTCTGCTCCCACTGGGTGTCTCTTACAACGACACTTGTCATGGGGAAACCCAGGATGGTCTCATCTCGAGACCTGTAAGTTAATTGCATCTGCAAAGACCCTTTTTTCCAAATAAGATCACAGTCACAGGTTCCAGGAGTTGTGACGTGGATACCTTTTTTTCTGAGGCCACCACTCAACCCGCTAGGGGTACTATGTCCAGATCTCCTCCTATTGACTGCATGGTATCAGGTGATCAGTCTCCCAGCTGTAAAATGGGGGACACAGCCCCCAAGAGCCCTGAGTCTCTGACACTGTGATTTTGAGTAGTCCTAGCTTCGCCTCTGCATCCCTGGGAACATTGGCCGGCAGCTGTTCCCCTGTGCTTCCATTTCCCCATTTTTTTTTTAATAGTACTATTTTTCCAAATAAGTGTTCCTTTTTTAAAATTAATTAATTAATTAATTAATTTATATTTTTTGGCTGTGTTGGGTTTTCGTTTCTGTGCGAGGGCTTCCTCTAGTTGCGGCAGGCAGGGGCCACTCTTCATCGCGGTGCCCGGGCCTCTCACTATCGCGGCCTCTCTTGTTGCGGAGCACAGGCTCCAGACGCGCAGGCTCAGTAGTTGTGGCTCACGGGCCCAGCTGCTCCGTGGCATGTGGGATCTTCCCAGACCAGGGCTCGAACCCGTGTCCCCTGCATTGGCAGGCAGATTCTCAACCACTGCGCCACCAGGGAAGCCCTCCCCATTTTTTTAAATTAAGAAGCTTGATGGGATTGGCTGGATGATTCTCAATTAGAAGTTGAGGGTAAGAGTCAACTTACCAAGTAAGTAAGTCAACTTACTTGGGATATTTTCAAACTCTAAATGGCCAGACCCTGCCCTGGGTCTAGTGAACTGATATCTTACAGGGAGGAGGTGAGACTCACGGGACAAACTGATGCTACAGGCTTGTCTAAGATTAATAGTCTCACAGTTTTACTCATTTTATTGGGACAGAGGTAACATAGCAGCCAGCTATTCACTGGCTTGTTTAGTTAATTCTTTACTATCCATTGTCCTAACACTGAAGGTAGAGCTTTGGGGAAATGGAGGAGTTTGATGGGAAGAGAAATCAAAGTCCCAGGAACGTGGAGACACTAGATGTGAGAGGTCACTTAGAGCTGTGGTTTTTCACATCGCACATGTGGGACATGAAATCAATTTAGTAGTTGAGAATACTATGAAAAATAGAATTGAAACTATCAAACTACATAGCTGTTTTGTCCATGAAGCTCTGATTCAGTTGCACATGTGTACATACATGTCTGTGGGTCCTGGGTTTCTATGTAAAGTTTGTCTCTTACTGTGGGTCAAGGCCGAAATAGTACGGAGGCTGCTGCTCTGGGGGAAACCCTCAAAGAGAGGTGTTGGGGTCTCAGAACTGGCCTTCTTCCCATTGGTAGAGGGCCCACCGGGCAGGTTCCCCCCCATAGTCCCTGCTGTCGTGCAGAGACCCACAGGATCTCTGGCTGTGGCTGGCGTTGCTGACACAGCTCCCAGGGGACAGCATGTGCTGCTGGGGACAGCTGGGAAGGTGAATAGGACCAGCAAGTTACCAGTTAGTGGTGGCTGCCTGGCAAGCTGTGTTGAGAAGGATTTGCAGACCGAGTTCAGGCTCAGCCCAGAAGAGAGCTGTGATTGATTGCTCATGTCTGCCTCGGGAGCACATGGTAGCACATGTGCCTCGTAGTTGCTCTCTCGGTCTCGGGAATTCCCTGGTGGTCCAGTGGTTAGGACTCCACGCTTTCACTGCCAAGGGCCTGACTGAGTTCGATCCCTGGTCGGGGACTAAGATCCCACAAGCCGCCCGGCAAGGCCAAAAAAAAAAAAAAAAGGAGTGGGGCCTGGGCAAAAATCATCCCCCGGCTGCTGACTTGAGACGTAATCAAAGTTCTCCAGACCATCCTTTCTTCATCTATAAGGTGAGAGAACGGGCAAGGTGAGGTCTCTTCAAACTTTGAGGATTTAATTGGATTAATCGGTCAGGGTCTGTCTCCACTCAATTTTGCCTAGAGTCAGGGTGGTGGTGGTGGTGGTGGTGGTGGTGGTGGTGGTGGTGGTGGTGGTGGTGTGTGGTGTGTGTGTGTGTGTTTGTGTGTCTACTCAGGGGGCAGGGGGGCCGGAGAGGAGTCTCTGCTGCTCAGGACACGGTGGATGGTTTTCTTTGGCTTGAAAATGGGGAGCTCCGTCAGGGTTGGGGACTGGGAGAGAGGTACAGGTGACACAGCACCCGAGGGAGGTTCCAGGCCACCTCCACTCTGCTTCTCCTAATAGGGCTCTGCACCGTCAACCCTGGACCGGCACTTACTGAGTGCCTACTGTATCCCAAGGATGCCTGCTTAGCACACGCCCCCAGACTAACTGACGAACCACCCCTGGAAGACCCACAGGGCAGAGAAAGTCCAGAGCAGGTGTGGGTGGGGCTGGGGTCTGGGGCCGCTTGCTTCAGCGTACTTTGGCTCATGCTTCCAGGTGGCCAAGTGACATAGTTCAGGTCAATCACCCTTGGTCATCCGGACAAGGGAAAATAAACTGTGTATCTTCTATCTGCCTCATGTTCTTCTTGGATATATTTTTACCCCTCAGACTATTTAAAAACGCCGGGTACCCGCTCTACTCAGCGCTGCAAACGCGCCCCTGCGTAGGACTCCTCCTCCCTCTCTTGACCCATGGTGGTCCGCATGCTGGGACCTGGGCTGAACTCTGTGGGGCACGTGGGCAGGAGCTTCCTGGGGTCAGACAGACAGACACGTACCCAGATGACAGTGGCACAAGGCAGGAAAGTAAACCTGACCCCGGGGGGCCCAAAGGAGGGAAGAGGGAAATTCATCGCTCTGGGAAACTGCTCATCCAACAAGCATGGAGTGCAGGGCCAACACAGCAGGAGAGACCCCGGGGGGGTCAGGCAGCGGGCGGACACACCAGGGGGCCGGGAGCAGAAGGGAGGGTTGATGAGGCTGCAGGAAGCACGGGGAGGGGGCCCCTGGGAGGTTTTCCTCTGTCATCACTCCAGTCTCTGCCTCCGTCTTCACATGGCCTTCTCCCCACGTGTGTCTGCATCCGAATTCTCCTCTTGTAAGGACACCAGTCATCGCATCGGGCCCCGCCCTAATCCAACATGACCTCACTTAACTCCATTACATCTGCAAAGACGCTGTTTCCAAATAAGGTCACATGCACAGGTGCTGGGGGTTAGGACTTGAGCCTGTGTTTTGGGGGGGACACACTTCTACCCACTACATGCACCAAGTGCCTGGGACATAGGTTTAAAGGTATAATCCTCCCAATGGCCCCATGAAGTAAGTATTGTTCCTGCCCGCACTGTGAAGTTAGGGAAACTGAGGCACACAAGTACTAAAACCACCCTCCCGTGGGAGGGCTCTGAGGTCGTGCACTGACCACTGACTCTTCCAAGCTTCCAGGTAAACCTGAGGTCACTATGTAAAGCCCCTGCCTTGCAGCCGCCTTCCCTTCCCATCACAGTCGTCGGAAAGCTCCACTGGCCAATGAATTAATTTGGATGTACTAACTCTTTTCGATACTAATGTTTTGCTCATTTGAATTAGACTCTGATTATGAAAGCCTGGGTGGATTAAACTTTTAAACATTATATTTGAAAACTCAGCCTTCATTTTCACCCAGAGGTACCCTGATGAGGGTTTAGGGTTTTGTCTCATCTCACAAACGAGTCTCCTTTACAAAAGAAGCAGGAAGAAAGCCAGTGGAGTAGCTGCTGGTTCTTCCTGGCTATGTACGTTAACCTCCAACCTCTGGGCAGCTGGAAAGCAGACGTATAGACACAGGTGATGCAGGCAGAAGTGTCAGCGGACACTCTCACCGCCGTTTAGATGGACAGAGGGCGTCTGGGGCTTGTTCTTTTCCTGTGATGTGCAAGGATGTCTAGGATCCAAGGCTGGGGATGCTTCCTACACAAAACCTAGGTTTGCTGCTATTTCAGCTGGTCAAGGTTGATCCTGCAGCCCCGAGGTTTCAGCGCACTTGGGGGAGGTTGTCAGGGAGGTTGGGTTAATGACCCTGCGATGAGGAGCTATTTGACACTGCACTTCTCAACACCCTTGTCTCCTGCTCTGGATCCATCCCATGTCTCTGTGAGCCAGGTGGGCAGAGGCTGTCACCTACGCATTCACAAATAAGAAAGCATCGGTCAGATTTTGCAACCTGAATCTTTTTGTAGTGCACAGTTTCGAGTTGGAAATTTAATGACAAACCACAAATTTACACAGCTTGCCAATTTTTAGAAAGTTTATTTAGCACCAAGTTGAATCCATATTGGAACACAGAGGCACACAAATAAATACACACACACACACATGCAAGTGTACCTAAACCAAAGCCTCTGTTGGTCTTACCTTAATCAAGAGGAGCGGGGGTAAGCCAGTGGTTGGCTGGATGAAATGCCCCAGACTTGGTGTTCATTTACGGTGACACTCCTACCAGAAATGACAATCACCATCACTTTTTTAAGCACCCACCCCGTGGGACACTGTGCTTCCCCTCCCCTACTCTTCCCATCTGCCCCTGGGTTTAACTGTGCTGCAGGCTTGGTATCTAAACAGCTGACACCTTAGCTTGAAGCCTTAGAATGATCCTGGGGTCCAGGGTGTCTTGGGTTTTTTTGCTTGTTTGTTTGTTTTGCATTTTTAGGAGATCCATTACATCATCAGCTCTCCCGGGAGAACAGCCTTGGGTAAGCAACTGTTTTGAAATTCTTCTCTGGCCACTGTCAGGCAAATCTTCAGAACTTCCAAATTCACATATTTTCTCACATACTTAGCTTTCTCGTTCCTCCCTGATTTACAAACCTTGAACCATCTTCTAACTCCCCAATAAATTAGTAATTATTGCCATTGACACCAGTTCATGGCCCCTCTCATCGTTATAATAATGATTCTCATCTCATCATTATAAATGTTATTAATAACTCATAATTCCTTAACTACTATTCTCGCTAGTGACTGCCACGTGGCAGTTGAGAGATTTTTACCTGTGTCCTCCCCAGAGAGTGACAAAGCAGGGACTAGAAGCTTGTACCCCTCCCTCCCAGCCAACAGTGTGGTTCACAGGCCACAGCGGTCAGCCCTCTGGCCAGTGTTTGTTGGGCATCTTTTGTGGGGAAAAGGATCTATTGTTTTAATTAATTTTTATTGGAGTAGAGTTGATCTACAATGTTGTGTTGGTTTCAGGTGTACAGCAGAGTGAATCAGTTATACATATACACATATCCACTCTTTTGTAGATTCTATTCCCATATAGGTCATTGTTGGGCATCTTTTGTAAGCCCAGCAGAGCTGCGACGTGGGAGTTAGGACACCTAGCTTGGACCTGGGCTAGTTTCGGTCAGAAACAATTACTTACCAGCTGTGCTTCCTTAGCTAAGTCATTAGATAAGTTGGCCTCAGTTTCCTCATCTATATAATGGGGCTGATAAACACCTACCTCAAAGGATCATTGTGAAGGATTAAAATGAGACAACATGGAAAGCCCTTAGCATGATGTGTGGCATTTAACATGCACTTCACTCAATAAGCATCTTATTCTTATGATAACTTTAAAAGCCTGTCAGGTACTTGGCACATGGTGGGTGCTAACAAGGGCTCTCTAATTTGGACTCTGCATGCTAGATGAGAAGCAGGGAGACAGGGTGGGTGAGACAGGAAGCAAGGCACTCTTCTCTTCTGCTGCTTTGGCATTCAGCTAACTGAATGGGTAGAGAATAAAAGAGATTTTTTCGAAAGTCCTTGAAAGTTTTTGATGAACTACGGAAAAAATATGTGCTGAATATGTGAATGAATAATTGAACTCACTTTCTATGCCTGCAAACATCAGCCACCACAGGAAGAGGTAGTGGGATTTGAGGACAGTAGAATATCAAGGTTGAAGATGGTTTTTCCCCCTCATCATGACCAGAGGCAGAATATTAAACCCAACCCTCTGGAGAGTATGGGAAGTACTATCTGATGAAGTCAGACCGGGGTGATACTAATTAGGAGAATCAGGTCCAGCCTCACCCCTCCAACCAAGGAGATTTAGGACTTTGATCAGGGTGGCTCCGAGAAGGAGGTGGAATTCTCAGATAGGGTGAGGGGTGAGCCTTGGTTGAGGAAGGAAAGACGGGGAGCGTATTGGTGTCCTGGGGTGGCCATGACAGAGTCCCACAGTGGGCAGCTTTATTTTATTTTAATTTATTTTATTTTTTGACCGAGCTGTGCAGCATGTGGGATCTCCTTTCCCTGACTAGGGATCGAACCCGCGCCCCTGCATTGGAAGCGTAGAGTCTTAACCACTGGACCACCAGGGAAGTCCTCCGGTGGGCAGCTTTAAACAGCAGAAATGTATCCTCTTAAGGTTCTGGGGGCCAGAAGTTTGAGATCAAGGCGTTGGCAGGGCCATGCTCTGTCTGAAGGCCCTAGGAAGGAATCTGCTCCATGCCTCTCCCTTGGCTTCTGTGTTGCCGGCAGTCCTAGGTCCGATGTCACGTGGCGTTCTCCTCTGTGTCTGTCTCCGTGTCTCTCCTCTTCTTGTAAGGACACCAGTCATACTGGACGAAGGGCCCACCTTACCCCAGGACGACCTCATCTTAACTTGATAACATCTGCAAAGATCTTGTTTCCAAATAAGGTCACCTTCTGAGGTTCTGGGAAGGTTGTGAGTTTTTCGGGGACATATCCGACCCCATACAAGAAGGAATGTGAAGGAGAGAAGGAACAAACGGGACTGACCACAAGCCTTGCTCCCCCCTGCCTGCCCCTGCACCAGGACCTGGCCGTTTATGGTTCACAAAATGTCCCCCAAACAAGCCTGGGGGAGGGTGGGACCATAACACCCCAACCTTGTCATCTCCCCAGCCTCCCCTTCCCCGCTCACCCAAACCCGCTCCACTGTCCCGTCCCCCAGGCCAGAATCCTGAGGCTGCCCTGGACGCCCTCCTCTCTCTCGCTCCCCTCCCCTCCCTGTCAACCTGTGTCACTTTCACCCTTCCTACCCCATGGGTCCCACTGCTTCGCTCCATCCTGGGTCCCCGTCCCAGCCTCCAGGGTCGGGGGCTGAAACCCCTCCATCCAGTGGTGGCCGAGTGACTGCTGATGACCGGCAGGTCCTCGCCGCAAACCTTCAAGGCCTGTCCTCTCGGCCTCTGATGCCGGGACTTCTTCCAGGTGGCTGTTTCGCAGCGGTGCCATGTGTGCTTTGGGGATCCAGCTGAACCCAGCACTGGCAGTTCAGGGGTGGGGGCCACGTTGTCTCCTGCCCACTGTAGCCCGGGCACTGGTGCATCTCAGCACCCACTGCACAGCTCACTTAGCAGTGTTGCCCAGGGGGAGGAACTCCATTCTCTTGCTTGACGTTGCCCCGGCACATAGTGCCTACCCTGTGACTGTCTGCAAGTGCGTGATCCCCCTTTTATACGGAGAGATGGACACTCAGAGAAAACAGCTTGCATCGTTCAGCCAGTGGGTGACAGCCACGCTTCAGACCCCCCAGCCTCAGCCAGCGGAAAAGACAAGCGCAGGACCCCAGAGTGACACCATGGCGCCCCGTCACCAGCCCCCAAGAGGCTAAAGTCTGGGCAGATTTGGGGCAGCACATCAGGGACCACAGAGAGTTACTGAGCTCTTCTCTCGGTGCTCAGACCAAACTTGCAGCCCCTGCTTGGGGTCCCACCCAGATACCCTAACCACCAGCGTCTCCCTCGGCCGCAAGCCCTCCCTGACCTGCCCCTCGGCCCAGCAACCCGGTTTGTTTGGGGCAAGATCACTGTCCACTTGGGCTCACAGGTCAGACACGCAGAAGTACTGGGGAGTCGTCTCTGTCCCCGCAGTCTCGCCTGAGGTTGGCCTCAGCTCTAACCATCCCCTCAACCCACCTGCCTCTCCACCTGGGCAAGGCCAGATCTGGCCCGTCCTCCCAGGGCTGCATCCTAACCTGTCGCCCTGACCCACATCCCCCGACATCTGGAATCTGCAGACAGTGACACTGTCACGGCAATTTACGTGTCAATGGCTCCCCTCGCCTACTGACCATCCCAACTGCTTTGGGAAGCGTCTGGCCTCTGTCTCTGTTCCTGGCATATCTCCTATCCTCTCAGGATAGGGCAGTTGCAGCCCTGCCCTGTCCCTCCCGTGCCCCCTGAGGCTTCTGTGATCACCTGAGACGCTCCAGTCTCCCAAGTGGGCGTGGCCTATGGGTTCAGAATCAACAAGAGAGAAGTAGCTCAGCTCTCTCCCCTTGAGTAGGACAATTCGGGAACCCTGGGTCCCATCGCGGTAACCTGCTCCTTAAGTCACCTTGCTTAGGCTTCCTTCTTAGACCCCACAGGTGCTTCCTGGGATCACCCCCGGGGATCACCTCCCAGCTAAACTCCTTCACTTGAATCCTAGTTCAGGGTCAGCTTCTGGCTTAAATCCAAGCTAAGCCACCACCTCCTTCCTCTCCAGGCATAGCTGTGTCCACACTCACCTGTGCATTTATTCCTCCACGCCAGGGCTCACTGGGCCCCTCGCCCTGCAATGCCCTGCCCCACAGCTATACTTTGAAAGCAATGGAGCTCAGACTCAAGCCCAAGCCTCCAGGATCTCAGTCGTCACTGACATCTACCAACTAGGTGACTTGCAAGTAAACTAACCGCCTAGAGCCTCAGTTTCCCCACGCAGAGTGGAGGTATGGCAATCCCCCTGCCCTCACCCCAGGGTGTCGTGAGGGGTCAGTGAGATAATAGAGTGTGAAGCCCGCCAGTGGCGATGGGGACTGCCTTCTCGGTGCTCCCCACCCTGTTTCTACGTCTTGCTGGCATCTATTCTGGGCCCTCTTCTGAGGTGGTGGGTTGACGGTGTTGTCCCCGTCAGACTGGGAGCCCCTTGAAGGTACCAATGTCCCCATAGCCTCCAGCACGACACCTGTCACGTGGAGCAAAAGCCAGTTCTTTCTCACTCTGTCCCCCGATAATCACTCCCCTGGAAGCACTTTGGCTTAGTCCACGGAGAGAAGAACCAGGCTTGGGGTCAGACAAATAAAAAAGAACTTCCACTCTTGCTCTGCAGAAAGGTTCCAGGCTCAGAATCACGGCTGTGTCAGAAGTCTGGAAGTAAAACCATCACCAAATGAGAGAGAAAACCAGAGAACCAATTCCACTCTCGGGTTCGTTCGGTCTTGCACGTGCAAAGGTGAGAGAGACCAAGGGCTTGTCCCGCTTCCCCTCCCCGCCTGCGTGTTCCCTTCCTCCTTATAGAGGGCGTCCTCCATGTATGTGCAACACATTGACACGTTCTTGAACAAGAACTGCACAGCTGACTTAGAGCCTCTGATGATGTGGGTGCGAAAGTACTGATTAGGATGGAGCTCTAATAATAGGAGCTTTGGGACAGAGACAGTGTCAGGTGGGACCGAGGCTCGGCTCCCGTGGGGACCGCGCTTGCCTTTGCAGTACCCGCAGTGGGGCTCCAGGCCATCAGGGATGCACCCGGGGAGCACCTGTCCTTCTCTGGGCACCTTCTCACTGGATGCACATCAGCCACTTTCACCAGGGGAACCAGGCCTTGAAACCAGTTTCTGACTCCCAAGATGGCGAGGTACCACCTTCCCACTCTGTCCTTCCCAGAGAAGTTTGTGCTGGGAGGTGGTGCAGAGATGCTCCCCTGAGGCTGTGGGCATGGCGGCCGCACCTTGCATACAACCCCAGTCTCTCCTGTTCCTGCTGCTTCTCCCGACGGGGGTCCCGGAGTGTCTTCCTTTGGGGCTACCTCCTCTTGAATTACTGAGAGCTGACATTTGGGGATCTGGCAGACCCGGGTTCAAATATAGGGCTCCCAACACACAGGCTGGGTGACTGGGTTAGTTCACATCGCTGCACCTCAGTTTTCCCATCTGTAAATGGGGCACCATGTTACTATTTCCCAGGGCTATTATGAAGAGACAATCAAATAACATACGTAACGATACCTAGTCAGTGCTGGCACTTGAACGTCCTCTGCAAGCGCTAATTCTAGTCTCCTTCCCCGCCCAGCCGCCACCTTCCTGGTTCTAATGCTCTACCTCAGCCCAGTCGACATCCGTTTTGGGGGAACAGAGGTGTCCACTGGGGCTGAGGCAGAGGAACAGATTGGAGGTCTGCTGTAGAACCTAGCACTTATCATTGGCAATGCTGTATGGAACACTTGAAATTCTGCCAACAGGGTAGATCTGGTGTCATGTGCCCTTACCACAAAAGAAAAAAGTAAATGAAAAACAAGTTTTTAATAAAGGAGGCTGGGGGAAACTTTTGGATGAGTAAGTTCATGGTCTCAATTGTGGTGATGGTCTCATGGGTGTATCCTTATCTCCAAAACTCATCAAGTTGTACACAGGAAATATATACAGCTTTTTGTATTCCAATCATACCTCAATAATGTGGTTTCTCTGGGTTTTAAATTCTGCCTCTGAAAATCATACTGTTGCTTGCAGCGTAGGTAAGAAAATGCGTGGGTAATAGAAAAACCACCACCCCACCCCTGCAAAGCTTTTTTTTTTTTTTTTTTTTAAACGGCTCTGATGTCCTGCTAGCCATCTTTTTTTTTTTTTTTTTTTTTTAATTTATTTTATTTATGGCTGTGTTGGGTCTTCGTTTCTGTGCGAGGGCTTTCTCCAGTTGTGGCAAGCGGGGGCCACTCTTCATCGCGGTGCGCGGGCCTCTCGCTATCGCGGCCTCTCTTGTTGCGGAGCACAGGCTCCAGACGCGCAGTCTCAGCAATTGTGGCTCATGGGCCCAGCCGCTCCACGGCATGTGGGATCTTCCCAGACCAGGGCTCGAACCCGTGTCCCCTGCATTGGCAGGCGGATTCTCAACCACTGCGCCACCAGGGAAGCCCCTGCAAAGCTTTTGATTCTGAACCTGTAATAACATGAGGAAGGAGACCCAACCAGAAGGGCAGGTGGCCAGAGGTGGTGGAAACGCCCTGGGTTTGGAATCAGACAGCCCTGAGTTGGAATCTTTTTTTTTTTTTTTAATAGATTTATTTATTTTTATTTATTTATTCTTGGCTGCGTTAGGTCTTCGTTGCTGCTCGCAGGCTTTCTCTAGTTGCGGTGAGCGGGGGCTACTCTTCGTTGCGGCGCGCGGGCTTCTCGTTGCCGTGGCTTCTCTTGTTGCAGAGCACGGGCTCTAGAGCGCAGGCTCAGTAGTTGTGGCGCACAGGCTTAGTTGCTCCGCGGCATGTGGGATCTTCCTGGGCCAGGGAAGATCCTGGACCCGTGTCCCTTGTATTGGCAGGCAGATTCTTAACCACTGTGCCCCCAGGGAAGTCCCCTGAGTTGGAATCTTGACTCTAGCCCACTCTGGCCAAGACCTGGGACAAGTTATTAGCTTCCCTGGGCTTCTAAAAACTCCTTTACAAAAAGCGAGTAATTACATCTGCCCCCCGGGTGGGCAGGAGGCATGAGATTTACTTAGATGATGACGTAGTGAAACAGTCTAGTCGGCCTGGCGGGGTGGGCACATATGGTGATGGGTAACCCATCCATGCTGGTTTCCTTTCTCATCTCTCCCTCTTTAAATACCCAGGGAGCCTCAGCCTCAGACCGGCACCCTCAGGACCTCCATCTCAACCCATCAGAACCTTCCCCATCCTGCCCCTCCAGAGCAGTCTTGTGTGTGTGTGTGAAGGGATTTGGGATTGCAGGAACAACCTGGTCTGGTTGATTGTCAACCTATAATCCACAACACAGAGGACGCGTCCTTCCTTGTCAGCTGACTTATCAAGAGGTGTACAGTTTAGAAATGCGACTGTGGATCAACGCAGGTTTTTGCAGGGAAAAGCTTTGGGACTTCTTGGAATAACTGTATTTGAAACAAAAATGTCAAACTGTAGTCAACCAATGTGTGGCTGATACCCATGAGGAGAACCCAGGAGGCCGGAGCTCCAGTCTGTCTCCCCCTTGACCTTGAACAAGGTCTTTCCACTGAGTGCTGGGGCAGGAAGGGCCCGCCCAGGTCAGAGAGGGGAAGCACCACCCAGGGATCCCTGGTCAGGGAACTAAGATCCCACGTGCCGTGCGGCGGGGCGTGGTCAAAATAAATAGGAAAAAAAAAAAGCGGGGGCGGGAGGGGGTGGGATTTGGACACAGACACACAGGATGGAGGCCGCGGGAAGACCTAGGCAGACATCGGGGTGAGGCGTCTACAAGCGAAGGAGCGCCAAAGATGGTCAGAAAGCCTTCAGAAACCAGGGGAGAGGCCTGGAACTGTCTCCCTGGGAGCCCTCGGAAGGAACCTGCCCTGTGCACCCCTTGATCTCGGATTCCGGCCTCCAGACTGTGAGAGAGTAAGTGTCTGTTGTTTAAGCCTCCCTGTGCGTGGTGCTTTGTTAAGACAGCCCCAGGAGACTTCCACGGGGGCCCTGTAGTAAGTGCTCATTTCTGCTCCGGACCAATCAGCCACACAGAGTTCCTCAAGCTCACTTGAGCCCGGCTGCATCCAGAGTGGTTGGATCCCCTCTACTGAGAGGCTGTGGGAGGGATTGAGTGGGCACCTCCAGTGGACAGATGCTTAAGGGAAGATCTTCCTTTCTGGAGATCATTTCCTTTTTTTTTTTTTTTGGAAAACAGCACTTTTAGGAAAACATATATCTATAAGTCTGAGTTCAGAGCAGAGGCCCTGAACACTGCAGGGCCAGTGGGTCCTGTCTGGTGCCCGGAGGAGGGGATGGGCAGCCCTCCCTCCAGGGCGTCAGCGAGGGTCCAAGGGGTGGGAACTGTGCTGTGATGGACGTGTGTCCAGGGCATTCGTGGCGCCCCAGGTCATGTCCCCGTGACCGTGAGCAGGTCCCGGTAGCTCCTCTGTGCCTGCGTTTCCTCACTCGCTGGGGGGGTGATCATCACTCCTGCCCTCCCAGGCCTCTGGAGCTGCTGTGTTGGTGGCATCAAGCAGGCTCTCCGAGGGCCAGGGCGTGGAGTTGACAAGGGATATCAACGCGTTTCTGGCGCGCCGTCCACGTGCACAGCCCCCCGGGGGGAATTCTGAGGCCCAAAACGTCCTGAGTTTCCTCCACCACCAAGTGTGATGCTTATTTGGCAGGAAACCCCGCCCTGAGCTGACAGGAGACTCTTCACTGCTCTTATTCCACTTCTGGTGAGTAGAAGTGCATCTGGCTGTGGAAATACCGAGGTTTGATTATTGAGGAATGAGATGACCTGCTGGAGAGGTCAGGAATGTTTGGTACATGCTTCAGGTGACTATTAAAATCTGAGAAATTTTGGTCACTGTGTATCAGAACGTACCTGGCCCCGTGCTGGGTGCTTGCTGGACATCGTGCTGTCTTCTTATGAGGAGATGCAGGAGCGAGGGTCCCAGAAACCGCCCAAGAGGCCACAGAGCTGCGGGGCAGTGGGACCTGGAGTAGAGCCTCATTGGAACTAAACTGTGTGTGGGATTCCTGGGGCCACTGTAACAAGGTACCACCGACTGGGGAGGGGGCGCTTAAAACCACAGAAGTGTTTCTGTTCACAGTCTGGAGGCCAGAAGTCCTAGATCAAGGTGTCAGCAGGGCTGGTTCCTTCTGGAGGAGAATCCTTCCCAAGTCTCCTCCAGCTTCCTGTGGTTCCGACAATCCTTGGCGTTCCTCGGCTTACAGACGCCAACCTCTGTCTCCGTCATCACAGGGCCTTCTCCCTGTGTGTCTCTCTCCGCTCCCCTACTTATAAGGACACCAGTCACTTTGGATTTAGGGCCCACCCTGATCCAGTACAACTTCATCTTAACTAATGACCAGAAGTGTGTGTGATATGGGGCTGGAGAGAGGAGAGCATGACCCCAGGAACTGATGGGTGGGGCCGATGCCCTGTGGGGCTGCTGAGCTCAGACTAGGATGTGTTGAGTGGAGATGCCCAGCAACATCCAAGGAGATGCACGGGGGCAGCTGGGGTACAGGTCTGAGCCTGCCAGTGTCTGGCAGATGTCTCCCAGGTACGATACCGCGCAGCCTCTGAGCTGGTAGGCAAGTGACCGGACAGGGTCTGGCCACCCACTTTGCAGGAAGCAGAGTGACAGTCTGTCACACTGCTGTTGGCTCTGTGGCTCGACGCAGGTGAGGCCTGAGTCTTCTGCGCCAGCGTCCCAGGCTCTAGACAGCACCGTCCCTGACCTCCAGCCACCGCTCTGGACCAAGGGGAACTGTGCCAGGGTAAGATGAAGTGGAGCATTGGGAAGACAGCAGGCCCTGGAGTCACGAAAACTGGAGGGTGAATCCTGTCTCCATCCCTACAGCTGGCTGACCCTGTAATTCATCATCCAAGCAGGGACACATTTGAGAGTAGAAGGGGGCACAGTTAAGTATTACCCAGGACAATAGGCATACACGGGACAGTCCTAGGCACCTGACATGTGTGGATACCCCATCTGCAGCTTAGGAAAGTTACTGAACCACTTTGAGCCTCAGTGTTCTTACCTGTAAAGTGGGGATAGCTGTACTCACCTTCATAGGATCAAATGAAATACAGGATGCCTTCTAGAGAGGGCAGAGGGAAGGCTCTCAATAAATGGTACCTACAACAGTAACACTAATGGAAGTCAAATCTGTACCCTCCCTGAGAACTCACTCATATGCCTGTTCAGACATTCAAGCCCCCTCAAACCCTCACTTCCTCTGTGCTGAGGCTGTGGTAGCCCCAGGAATCTGCACCTGCCTCCCTGAGCTGCTTGTGAAGTCCTTTTTCAACATTCACCTTGGCCTTTTAGGAATCTTTCCCAGGGGGAAGAAACTGAAGACTCATTCTTTAGTCTGAGAATATTCACGAAGATGTTTGGTTCTTTCCAGTGGACTAAGGGCTTCTGTAGACGTGCTCTCATTAACCCTCACCAGAACGCTGCGTTATGAGAGCTATAGCTATTCCCCTTCTGAGTCAGGGGTCCTTCCAAAGCAGAGGCCAAATCAAGCTTAAAGTCTGTTTCTGACGTGCAATCCTAGGGCAGCAAGAGTAAGGGAAAGAGAAGGAGAGAAAAATCACGGGGACGGATTATTGAGCTGTCCGCCGCTTCCCACGAATGACAGCTGTTTGCTGGGTTCTGTGGGATGTTTAACAGGCCTCCTGGTGGGCCCACTGGGCCCCAGAGCATTCTAACCAGCTAGGGACGGAGCGATGTTGATTTGCTGGCTCCTTGCTGAATCCTGTTTCTAGTTGGTCCAAGTTCATTTGATGAAGTAACTCGCTCCCCTGGACTTCTGAGTTGTGTTTTTCAACCCGTTGGTCGGTTCACCCCAAGGTGCAGAGCTTCACTCAGAAGCCAGAACAGGGCTTCCCTGGTGGCGCAGTGGTTGAGAATCTGCCTGCCGATGCAGGGGACACGGGTTCAAGCCCTGGTCTGGGAAGATCCCACATGCCATGGAGCAACTAGGCCCGTGAGCCACAACTACTGAGCCTGCGCGTCTGGAGCCTGTGCTCCGCAGCAAGAGAGGCCACGATAGTGAGAGGCCCGTGCACTGCAATGAAGAGTGGCCCCCGCTTGCCACAACTAGAGAAAGCCCTCACACAGAAACGAAGACCCAACACAGTCAAAAATAAATAAATAATAATTTAAAAAAAAGAAGCCAGAACAGGCGGAAGCAGCAGGGCCCCCAAGGGTCCACAGGGTTGGACACGGTGCTGGAGCCACTGCAGCTCCCCCTGTGGCAGGAGCGTGACTGAGGCTGTGCTCCGGCCCTCACTTCGAGGCCAGTTAAGCTGGGGGTGGGCAGAGACCGCGATTGGGGCTCTCCACTGAGCAAGCAGCCAAGGTCTGGGGCCAGGAGGAGCCGAGTGGGTCTGGGGGTAACTGTGGTTGGGTGGATAATTCCCATTTTACATCCGAAGAAATGGAGGCTAGGAGATGTTCAGTAACTTGCTCAAGAGGTGGACCCAAGTCTCGAACCCAGATATCCAAGCTCCAGCCCAGGCCCCCGTCCCCTTGACCACCATGCAAGTAAGAGAAATGTGGACGCTGGGATGAATTGCAGACACGGCTCATGTCTATGGCCATGATTAACAGCCCACCTTTCCAAAAATGGAACCTACCTTCCTTTTAACCTTCATTCATCCATCCCCGCGCTCACTTATTCATCAGGTAAGCACCTACTTGGCTCCAGGGCCCTGTGCCTTCCTTCAACACCCGTATACTGTGCTCTGCCCACAAGCCAGACTCAGAGTCGGCTCAGGCTCCAGCGGGGAAGCAGTTACCTTTACTCTGGGGCAGAATGTCCCCCTTGCTAAGTAAGCTCTTCATGGTGAGTCTTCAGTGGGAGGAGTGAAGAATTGATGTGTAGGAATTAGAAGAAGTTCCCAGAAAAGGTGGCATTTGAAGTGACTCTTGGGGGATGAAGAGGATTTTAAAAAGCGGGTTCTGAGAGAAAGGGCATTCCAGATGGAGGGCATAGGGAGGGCACAGCATGGGCCAAGGGAGGGTGTCCCGGCGTGCAGGACGCTTTCAGGGAAAAGTGTGTCTGCAGCAGCAGAACAGGACTCCTTGTAGGTTTTTTTTTTCTCCACATAACCGGTTCCCTCACTGTCAGAGAGCACCCAGCCCTAGGCCTTTGTCACTTGCTCAGGAATTAGGTAACTGAAAACAACAGAGAGGCATGTAGAGGATCATTGACGGAAACTTGCAAACAGCACTATTCCCCAGCCAGTATCTGCCTGAGGCTGTGTAGGTCATGGACAGCTTGAATATCCTCTCTGTTGATTTAATTACATACATGGCCAATGAAATGATTATGAAATTTTACTAAAAAGCCAGTGACATTTACAGAGATTACAATAGGAACCCTCTCGCATGCACTCTCCCTCTGGCCCTGGGAACACTGGTCCCTGGGCAGTCCACTTTCCCTGGCTGGCGTCCAGGCCAGCTAAAGTGCTAAGTAGAGGGGACACCATCCAAGTTGGGCTGAACCTGGAGTGGAAGGAGCCAGAGTCAGACTTTTTGTTTTGCATTTGGTGAGCCCTGCTTCTCCCCAGCTGGCGCTAGACGAAACCGATGACAGCACTTAGCACACGCGTTAGTTTTGTGAGTTTTTAACAAAGCTCACAAAGTAATCCGTGATTCCTCATTGAGTGTTTCCCAAAGGCTAGGTGCTGGGGGTGGGGAGGAGAAGCCCCTGGTGTTTGGGGGGCCCAAGAAACACAGAAGTCACTTGTGGCAAATGTCCTGAATAGGAGGTCAGAACAACACTGGGGTCCCGACCTGAAAAAAATTCCAACAACTTCTGCTGACAGTAGAAGCAAGGGGCGGCATGTTGGCACATGCTGAAAGGGGCCATTTGTTAACTGCCTGTGCCTGGGTATTTTTTGTGCTGCAGAGGAATACGAAGCTATAATGATGTATCGGTGTAAACGTTTAACGTTTACTTTGAGTAATACGGTTGCACCATTTCTCCCCAGCGTCTCTCAAACATACCAGGATGCTACCGATACGGCACAAAGCTTTCCGACGTTAACTGGTAAAGATGGTAACTCCACGATGCTAATCGACTCGAAGACATTAACCTCCTGGCTGCGAGGCTGGGAGTTCTGAAATGCGATCTCGGCAGCTGTAGTTATAATTGTTTAATGTCACATTGACCGGGCACGTTTACGATTTTTAACAACGGTCTTAAAAAGTCCAATGACATCTGTTGAGAGTTTAATTGTGAGTGTAAAAAAAAATCATTAAAGGAACAGTCAAGAGATCAATTTTCATACTGTTTAAATAACACGGTGGCCATCAGGCGGTGGCGAAATCTGGCGACATGAGTAATTTAATCTCTCAAGTCGCAGCGCCAGTGCACAGGAGGCAGTAGGGGAGGGAGGCGGACGGAGACAGAAAAAGAGGGAGCAGGGGGAAAGAGGGATCGGCGAGAGCCAGAGGAGAACAGAAATGGAAAAGTGGACATTTCCCCTCCCACCGGAAAGTATCTCCAACCCCGGCCTCAAGCTGGGGGTCCGGTTTTCCTCGGGTTTGGCTGGGGGCGGGGGCAGAAAAGAGGAGGAGCGGCCGGCGCGAGCGGTCCGGGGGCTGGCGCCCCAAGCCGCGGGCTCGGGAGTTTGCGCCCTTCTGCGCCGCCACTTTTGTTCTGCGCTCCAGGCGCCGGGCCGCGGCGGGGCGGCAGTGCGCACGCGCGGGCGGGGCGGGGGCGGGGCGGGCGGCGGGCTCCGGCACCGCCCCCCGCCGCCCCGGCCCGCTCCATCCGGGCACTGCCGAATTAGCATCGTGCCGAGGCACAACTTTGCCGAGGCCCAGCGAGATCCAGGCGCGCGCGCCGGAGGAAATATAGTCCCTGCTGGCTGGCGGCTCTCGCGGGCGGCGGCGGCGGCGGCGGCGGCGGGGCGGGCGCGCGCGGGGCTGCGCGGGGCTCCCGGCTCCGGGGGGCCATGCGCCGGGCCGCGCCGGCAGCCTGGGGACCCGGCGCAACTTGCCGGGCAGCCTGAGGAGTTGGGGCGGCCGCGGGCTCGGCGCCGCGGCGCCCGGCCGCCTTTCTTCCCCCTCGCCAGAACCCGCCTCCCTTTTGGCCGTGGGGGAGGGGGCTCGTGTCCCCCCCTCCCCGGAGACCCGGTCGGCCCCCGTCCGCTCCAGCCCCCGCGGAGCCGCGCAACTTCCCCGGAGCCGGGGCCAAAGTGAGCGCAAAGTGCTGCCCAAGTTGCCGGGATGGAGCTGCAGAGCCGGCCCGAGGCGCTCGCCGTGGAACTCGCGCGCCACCAGGTAGGCGGTCGGGGGCTGCGGGCCTGGGGTCGGGGCTACAGGCACCGGAGACCCGCGTCCTCTTCCCCGTCGCAGGGTCTTCAGGGCTGGAGGGGCTCGGAGGGGCCCCTCCTTGAGCCTGCCCCAGGGGCGGGGGGAGTATGTACATGAACGGACCCCCTTTGGGCTTCCCCTCTACCCACCCCTTTCGTACAATCCTGCACAGTTTGGGGGTCGAGGGCCCGTGGGACCCGAGCCTGGTGTCTTCTCTTTCTCAAGCAGGGTCTGCAGGACAGGGGTCCCGGGAGGGGACCCCTTGGTGCGCCTGCCCGGGGTGCGTGTGAGAGTGTGTGCGCCGACCCCCTCCGGCCCCCATCCGCCGGTGCAATCCTGCACAGTTTGCAAAAGTAGTTTTGGCGATTGTTGCTCGGGCGAGCAGCGGCGTGGCGGCCGGAGCCCGAGCGGTATTGCGGCGTGCGCGTGTGTGTGTTGGGGAGATTAGGACGCGACTTGAATATTTATGAGCTTTGCTCGACACGGACTCGCCGTGTTTACTTGGCTCTTTGTTCCTCCCCCCTCCCCCGGCACACACTCACACTCACTCGCACACGTACCCCGGCCTGCAAACTTGCACGGCTCGGGCCGCGCCGCCGGGTGGCCACGGCCCCCGCCCCGCCCCGCGAGCTGCCCAGATGCGGCGGCAGCCACAGGTAAGCGGCCCCGTGCGGCACTGCTCGGCCGCCGCGCGTGCGGGACACGGCCGGGGGAACTTGGGGCGCGCGGCTGACGGCCTGGGCCAGGGGCTGCGGCCCGCGGGGCTCCGGGCGCACTTGACGCCCGGGGCGGCCGGCCTGAGCCCGCTCCTCCGTGTTTCCGCAGAACGGCGACCTCAAGAAACAGCTCCACGAGAGGCAGCCGCGGATCGCCGCGCTCAGCGACAAACAAGTAAGCGAGCTGGAGCCTGCCCCCTGCCTCCCGCCCGGGGTGGGGAGGAGGGGTCGCCGGGCACTTTGGCAGCACCCTGAGAAGTGCCGGCCTCGGCGCCGCGCGCTTAGACTCCCAAAGGAGTCTCTCCAGCCCTCAAAGTTACCCGCCCCCCCTTTTCTGGAAAGAAAGAGCCGGATTCTTGGAGGCCGAGGGGGGAGATCGCGGCTCCCGCGGTGGCCGAAAGAGAGAAGCTGCACTTAAAAGGCGGCGAGCAGCCCGGCGTCCATTTTGAGTTGGTGGACATGTTTTTGGAATGTGGAAATTTCTCCCGGCTCAGTGTCCCCCGCCTCACGCTCTTGTGAGGGTGGGGGGAGAGGGGGCGGTAATTCGGGCCTGGACACCAAACTACTTGGAAGCGATTTCTGGGTTCCGTTGCAAATCTTATTTAAAGAATCGTTCCTCCGGGCCCCCCTCCCCTCCACTTCTCCAGCATCACTTTTATTCTTGGAACCTGACGCCAGCTCCCGGGGAACAAAAGAAAGGCGCCCCCAGGACCCCCCCAGTTCTGCCCCAACTTTGGTCTCCGGGCATCAGGTGTAGACTGGGACACGCAAGAAGCTCCTTGCGATGAGGGGCACGGCCGCCGACCCCTCCCGGCCTCTCGGCGAGGAAAAGTTGTCCATTGTGACTTAGTTGCGCTGAGCTCAGCGGTAGGGGTTTCAGCACCACGAACAGATGCCGCCGCCGGAGCGCGGCCGGCCGCGCGCCCCCGCCCCCTCCCTCCCCGCCGCTCGCTCCCCTCCCCCTCCGCCCCTCCCCCTGCGCTCCCTGCCGGCACACGCACTCCCGCCCCTTCCCCGAGCGGCCCCGAGCCGAGAACTTTGAGCGGCGCAGCCAATGGCGCTCTCGGGGCTCCGAGGCTGGCGGGGGCGGGGGCAGGGGCGCCCTCCCCGCTGCCCCCTCCCCTCCCTCCGCCCGCCCCGCGGGCCCGCCCCCGCCCCGCCGCGCCCCCGGGCCATCGATCGCGCTTCCTTCGGAATGCCGGCCGCCGCCGTCGGCATCAAACTTGGCCCGCGCTGGCCCCCGCCCCCGCCCTCGCCCCGCCACCGGCCGCTGAGCTGGCCCCCTTCTTCTTCCCCCAACTCCCGGCGGGGGCGGCCCGTGCAGAAGCCCCCTCCCCGGAGGGATTGGCGGTGCGGGGAGAGACGTGGACGAGACTGGCGGGGGAGAACTCGGAGGCCGGGTGTTCATTTCGAGTCTTTAAAGTTGAAAAGTGGTGGGAGGGGGCGTGCGGGAGAGGAGGGGGCCGGGGGTTGCGGAAAGAAAGATGGCTGTTCCCGCGGGTCCGCGCCTGGTCGGGGGCGCCCGGCTGGACGGGAGGGTTGGGAGGAATGCATTAACCCCTTTCTGGCGGTGCCGCGGCCCCCCTCCCCGGCCGCGCGCGCCCGCCCGGCCGGCCCGCGCCCCCGCTCAGGAGTGGAAGCTTCCATTCCCGCCGGAGGGGGGGGCCGGCGCGCGGCCCCGGCGAAGTCGGGGAGTTCGCGGGGGGAGGGGACCCAGGCCCGGCATTACCATTTTGATTGCTTTGATGCCATTTTTGGAGGGGGAGGGGTTGGAAGACCCTTCTCCGCTGAGCACAAAGATGTTTAATCACTGTGTGGAATCAAATCAAATACTTTCTTTAAAAAAAAAAATCCACCACCAAATCTGGTACAGTGTGATAGCCGAGGGTTACTAAGCCTTTTTTTCACTGGGTAAAACGGCAAGTTGTTGACTCTTATGCTCGGAGTAGAAGATTTAAAAGCGAGAGAGAGAAAATCCAATAATCCGGCAGCTTTTATCGCAACAATGTCTCTTTATGTATGCTTCTACATGGCAGTAGTTTTACTGTTTGGAGTGGCTTTTCGGAGCTTAGGTTTGATCATCTCTGTATTGTAGCAACTATTTCAAGGCTGTTTAAATTTTGATGATGATAGTAAATGAGTGGCTATTTATTATTTGTCATGCTTGAATTTAGATGAGGCAGAGAGAAACATTTGAAAATCGTGTTTGAAGGTTGCGGTGCCGCTCGGCGAAGGAACTGTCCTACTCCAGGCTGCCTTTGCCTTTAAATTAGAACTCGGAGAAGGATGCTTGTGAACGGAATGTACCTCCATCTTTTTGTGTGTGTGTGAGTGTGTGTTTAAAAAAAAAGAAAAAAACAAAAACTTTTGTTCTCTGGCCTTTTAAAAATATTTCTCTTTTAAATGACTAAAAATAACATCTGGTAAGTATCCAGCGTTTGTCCTGGCCCTTGGAACTTGTGTTTGTAACTGAAAGTGTGTTGTTTTTCCTTTTTCCTTTGTGGCATTTTATATAGCAAGGGCTCATAAAAGAGGGAGGGAGGGCCTGGGGCTGTGGTGTAGCATGCTAATAAAGCTGCCTTGTCTCTCCCAAGCTCCGCGGTGAAATCCTTCAGAGGTCACCTATGAAATGAGTTGGGCAGACTTAACATTTACTGTCTTTCTCTCCTTGGGAGAGTTTGGTGGAGATTGGCAGCTTGGCTGCGGAAAGGTCGATGCATGAGCTCTTGGAGGTGATTCGGGCTGCAGGGCTTTGAAGAGGAGTAGGCTCTGCTTGGTCACCCCAGCGCCTGCCCAGGAGGAGCTGAAATGCCGGATCAGGGATTAAAAAGCCAGTGTTTCAGAGTTTGCTTTTAACTCAACAGAAGAGTAAAGGTAGTATCCCTTTAGTGATGTGCTTGGGGAAAAACTCACACCATCTTCATCTCGGGAGATGTGGTTTTGTCCTGCTCCCGCTTGGAATACGGGATAGGAAGGTCACGTTTCAATTAAAAGTGCACATGAGGATGATGAGCTTGATAGTAAAACGGACAGATGACCCCATTATCCACATTCGTTAGAGATACAATAGCAGTGAGTAATACTTTTTGGTGCCTAGCCACCAATTTCCCATTCATGCCCTTGGCACTGGAATTTATTTAGTTACTTCTAGAAACATGGACAAGTGCTTAAAGATGTTTATCAAGGACTCCTAGAAGAAGATGGGTTGTTTGTTGGTCAGAAGTAGAGAGATACAAATTCTGTGTTAAGTGTCCAGCGTTTTTCCCACCACTGGTGGACTAAGGGATAAACAAGAAACCAGTTTCCATAGGACCGTGCTATTTGAAAACAGAGTTCATATTTTTAACTTAAAAAAGAAATAAAATGGAATAGAGAGCTGTGGGGCGGTTGGTCAGATCTGAGTTGTGGGCCAGCCCGCTTTGGCCAGGCTGCATTCCCAGGTGGGGCGGCCCCTCACCACTGGGTTGTGATTCCGGTGGAAGATGGACCCCTTCCTTGTCTTTAACAAGATACGATGTGTGATGACTTCATTAGTTGCTCCAGTGGTTTTACGCCATGAATTTGCAGCACATGCAGAGAGGCAGTAACATTTTCATCGAAATTGTCAAGCAACAAGCACTTCCGTGTAAATGACAGACCCATCGTAAATCCTGGAGGGTTTGTTTTTTTTTCCCTCACTCTTTGGAGTTCTCGGCACAACATGTAGATGCCACACGAAGCAGGCATCTTCAGACCTGAACTTCACGCAAGTTCAGCTTCACAGAGTGAGAGGAGCCTCCTGTATCAACTGCATTCCGAGCTGGCGTGGCCGAGAGAGCACCGGCCTCCACCCCGGTGAACTTGGGGCCTTGTGTGCTGCTCCATCCGTCGACTTGATGGGCTCCGGATTCCGAGGGGATGTCCTCAAGTGCAGCAATAAAAATATGTCTTCTTGAAAGGTATGACGTATGTGGCATTCGCCCAGGCGCTGAATCACGTCTTCACTGTGATTCACTAGCTATTGTACATTGGACACCAGAGGGATTCCACAGTGGAAGCGTCCACCAAACAAAATTGCAGGGTGGGTTTATTCTGAAAGCTCCCCAGTTGTTTTCAGTCCTTCAGTAAAAGGATGTGCCATTGTCCAAGCTCTGCCCCCGAGTCTGCTCTCATCCAGGAGGCTAAATTTTAATCTTCCTGACCTAGAGTTCAAGATCGCATTCTTAAAATAGCACCATTACATGTGAAAGAGAAAACTAACGCTGTCTCTCCAAGCTCCGCCTTTCATATTCTGGGAAAGAGCGTGGGGTTGAGAGTTGAGACAGCAGGGGCCCAGTCCTGGCTTTGCCCGCTGCCGCCTGCTTGGCCTTGACCCCTGACTCCCCCTCCCACGGCCAGAGTCTCCCAGACCCACACTTCGATCTGAGCCATATTCCTGGGGCCCCTCTTCCTCTCCATCTGTCCACCCCTCTGGTCCCTCCCCCATCATCTCTTAGCTGGAAGATTACAGTAGCCTCCACACTGCATCCACTTTAAAAAAAAAAAAAGCTTTATTGGAATATAATTCACGAATCACATAATTCACTCATTTAAAGTTTACAGTTAAGTATTGTTTTGTACGTTCACAGATGTTTACAGCCGATCACCACCATCGATTTTAAGACATGTTCATCATCTCAGAAAGAAACCCTTTGGGTATCATCCCCGCTGCACACCCCACCCCCAGGCCCTACGCAACCGCTAATCTACTCTCTGTCTTTATAAATCTACTTTCTGTCGCTATAGAGTTACTCATTCTGGACTTTCATGTGAATGGAGTTATATAACATGTGGTCTCATATGACGAGCTTCTTTCACTGAGCATGGTTTCAGGGTTCATCCAAGTTGTAGCGCGTGTCAGTACTCGATTCTTTCTTATGTCTGAATAATAGTCCGTTGTATGGGAGACCGCGTTTTGCATCCATTCACCAGCTGATGGGCACCGGGGTTGTTTCCACCTTTAGGCTCTTGTGAACAGTGTACTGCATCTCCTCGTGCCCCCTCTGGTTCATCCTCCGCCAGAGTAAGTGTCTTAAGACTCGAACAAGATCACGGCGCTCCCTTGCTTGAGACCTTCCAGTGGTTTTCCGCTGCTCTCTGCGGGGCTGACCCTGCCCCCCCCACCCCCGCTCGGCCCCCGACCCCCCAGCCGTGTGGCTCCTTGGCTGTTATCCAGCAGGGCCTTGGGTACCGCGAGCATCTTGCTGTTCTGGAGACTGCTGACCGTTACCCGTCCTCATCTTTTCATACGAGTCCGATGTCTCTGCTAGACCGTAAGCTCCCTGCGGAGCAGGGGCTGTGCTGCCCCGCCCCCTCCCCCTGTGCTCTGAGAGCTGTGCCTTGTCGGGCTGGGTGCGTGTTGGTTGAACGAGCAGCTGACTGTCAGAAGATGGGTGTGCGGATTGGTGGTGATGTGCCGCGTGGCCCAAGAGGCGTCCCTGGGAGTCGTCCTTTGTAGGCTTGCAGTAAACAGATTTTTAAAATCGTATGTTCGGAATGAGCAGGCAGAGATGAATAAGACTAGAAGCTCCCTGGTCTCGGAAACCTCACAAGAGAGTGAGGTGTAGGTAACCATGTGTCAAGGAAATTCCAGAAAAGTTCTGTGAAAACCATGCCTTGAGGGCCCCTGGAGACGGAAGACAGCTTCCTGGGGGAGAGGGGTCCTCAAGGACGCCTGGGGTCGTGGACAGGAGCCGCTGGCCCAGCTGAGGGCTAATGGCCTGAGAAAACCTGCAGGTGCTGGTGAGTTTCTGGCAGTTGAACCATGGGAGAGAGACAGACAGACAGACAGCAGAGAAGGCAGGCTGGGGCCGGAGCCAGGAAGGCACCGAATGCCAGGTGAAGGGCCTGGGTTTTGTGCCAGGGCTGGAAAATGGCCGGGGGCTTTCAGGGCTCTGGTGCTGAGGGGAGATTAGAAGGGAGAAGCGTGAAGGAGGCCTGAACTCACTCCCAGCTTGGCCCGGCCATGAGCTCCCTGATGTCTGTCACCTGCGTAGGAGGCTCTTGCAGGGATGGTGGCACCCGTGTGTGACGTGGGAGAGGAGAGGAGGCTGCTGGACCCTGGGTGACCGGCACATAACAGGCTGTGAGGGCAGGGACTTGTGCTGACCCTCCCCCTCCTGCCTTCACCAGAGCTTCGTAGGGCTGAGAAGTTAGTGGGGGGACACTTCTGGAACCCTCTAGAAGATGACTCGGTGGGCACCTCTGCGTGGTTGGTTTAAGGGAAAAAAATGTGTGTGTGTATATGACATATTTACATTTATAGGTTATATTTTTATTGTTGACTTTGTTTTTTTACTATTTGTAAAGTGTATAATAACAAATAGTAATTACAGTTGACCTTTGAACAACGCGGGAGTCAGAGGTGGCGACCTTCTGCACAGACACTGTGTATAGAGTTGGTCCTACATATAAGGCAGGGCCTCTGTATCCGTGGATTCAACCACCCATGGATCACATAGGACTGCAGTATGCACTACTGAAAAAATCTGTGTGTAAGTGGACCCGCATATAAATGGACCCGCGCAGTTCAAACCCACGTTTTTCAAGGGTCAACTGTGTATTGATTCGTGCCAATAAATATGCGTGAAGTCTGTGCAGTGTATATAACATCAGTTGACAATTTGTCCAGGATTATATTACTAAAATGAGAGGAAGGATTTGTTGAAATAAGACAAATAATTACCACGCCCCTGCTAAAGTAAAATCTTGCTGAGGAAGACAGTGATTCTTGCTATTATTTCTGTAACATTAGGAGCTAAGGAAGAATTCGACTTTTAACAAAGTTTTTATTGTAAATGCAACACCTGCTTGTTGGGGAAAAAATTTGCAGCGCAGACGTGAGAGTCATAAAACGTGACCCCTCTTCTGCCCCATCCTACGTGTGGACGAGAGCAGCGCTGGCTCTGAGGTGTGTTCGTAGGATGTGTTCTATAAGCACGCGGCGTCTGTAACATGGATAAACATGCTTAGTGGATACGCTACTAAGCATGCTATGCCTAAACTTGCTTTTTTTGACACTTGACATTGTGTTCCGGACGTCTCTTGGGACCAACGCAGTTTAATTCCACAAACATTTAATGGGCTCCTGCCTGGTGGAGGACGCGGGGGTGATGGTGGGTGACGTGCTGTTGTTAGTAATAGCGGCATCTCATGTTATAAGGCTTTACCCTTGCGAAGTGGTTTCGCTTGGTCTCTGCTTGCAGAAAGTTTCACGTGTAGCTGGGGAGGCTGGCGTATCCACCGTTACCTCTCCTGTGAGCTCTCTGCAGGAGGGGTTTAGCTAGTGGGCTCAGCCAGCAGCAGACGGGGTGACGTGCTGTGATGAGGTGCATGGGATCGCTGTCAGGAGGTGACATTTGCACCTGTGGAGAAGCAGAGACATTGCACACCCAGCACCCTGCTATCTGCAGCACTGATATTCTTCAGCGGGTCTGTTCCATCACGTCTTTTTATTTGATTGTCGTGATCATCTCACGGCTTGGGTCAGGCGGGGCAGGTGAGAGAAGGGCAGCTTCCCAAGGTCAGATGGCTTGGGACCCCCGGAGAGGGTGCTCCCTGTTTCAGTCCCTGCCTGGCCTCTAGCTGCCTGCCTCTAGGGTCTGACAAAGCGTAGCTGGAAGAGCAGAGGCCCGACAGTCAGGACACCAGGGTTCCTATCCCAGCTCTTTGCCTCCGGCTGTGTGGCCTCGAGCAAGTCATTCTGCCTCCTTGAGCTCTGTTTCCTCTCTGTAAAGTGGGTGTAGTAGTAGTAAAAACTACCTCACTGGGTTATTGAGATGGAGTCAGATCAAAGATGAGAAAGTGCATCTATACTACCGAGCAGAGCACAGGGGTTGATTTGAAGAGAACTGCGTTGGCCGCGTCAGCGACCCCAGGACGCCCCCGCCACGCCCTGCCCTGCACCTGGGGGGCTGGAGCCTTTGCACCGTTGCTGGTCCCCCTTCGGGGCGTATGCTGCTCGTTCCTCCTGGTAGAGGGTGACGGTGACTGCGCCGCCTCCTCTGCCAGCCCAAGGAGGTGGCTCTGCTACGTTCGCCTCCTAAAACACCTGCTGTCGGAACTGTACAATTGATTTCAGTCAACTTTGAGTTTTTTCAAGGCGATGACTCTGATAATAACTTTGGTAATCCCATGATGCCTCCTTAGAGCTGCTGGCTATGATTATGAGCCCTGTGATTTAGCCAGTGTTTCCTCCAACGCCTTTGTCTATCCAGGACCGAATCGCGGGCTCCACTTGCGCGAGCTGATGCTGCACGTGGCTGCCGTCCGGTCCGCCAGCGAGCCCGGCTCGGGGCCTGAGCACGTGGCGGGGGGCCCTGCCCGCGGGGCAGCGTCGCGGGCACGCCCTGGTCATGCACGGAGGGCTTGAGGAGGCCCCTTCGCGGGGTGTCTGTTGGCTCGCCCTCCAAGGCCCTTGCCGCAGACACGGGAGGGCTTGGGGGGGAAGAGGCGGTTTTCTGGAGGAGGGTGCAGCTGCTGTTCGTCTTCTCCACACTGTTCGGAATTTACAGCTTGTAAGGAAATGTGACTCTGGATTGGACTTTCCTTGCAGAAGAGTCCCACTAAGAAGACTTTTCACTTTTGTCTCCGAGAGGCGTGTAAGAAAGAAGTTAATAAGCACCGGCTTTACAACTGGGTAGACTGGAGTTGTGAACCCCGCTCCATGCTTCGAAGGCTGTAAAATGGGGTAACGGTGCAGCACCCGTGAGACAGCCGAGCGCTGGCGTGTGGGGTGCTCGGGAAAAGATGCGGACGTGGCGCTGGCAGGATTAAATGAGATGAGACGTGACACTCGGGCCACGGTGAGTCCTCAACAGGTGGGATCCGGGCGTCACAAGTCACAGCTTTCCCATCTGATGCTGACCCTGGGCCAGGCCCCTTCTAGCGCTCTCCACGGACCAACTCGGTCACTGTTCACACAGCCCTTTAGGGAAGGCCTGCTCTTAATTACCATTTTACTTGGGGGGGGGGTGCGGCTGAAGCCCAGAGAGGTTGAGTGGCTTGTTGACATCACACAGCTGGCAAGGGGAGGAGCTGCGGTCCAGTTCTGGGCCCTTGTGGCCTCATGATCTTAGCCCCTACGCTGGAGCATGTGTCGGAGACATGACAACACTTTGTGCCCCGCATATGAAAAGTTTGGTGTGTCATGTAACTCCAGGGCATGTGTTCCAGTAAAAGGAAATGGAGATAGTACTTCAGCGAGAACCACCAGCAGGTTAGCAGCTGTTTGTGATAACGAATGGGAATTTTACCCTGAAGTGGAAGGTCGTGGAACTTGGGAGGGGGCCTGGGTCTGCATCCAGTCTCCGCCTCTGGCACCGGGCTGGGGAGTGTGGGGCAGGCCGGGTGAAGTGAGGGGTCTCGGCAGTGTAGAAGCTGAGCCAGCGGCAGGCGGGAGGTTTGGACTTGACCCCGAAGCAAATACTCCTCCACGCTCTGCTTTGTCCTCCCCGCTGTGGCCTGAGCCCCTCTCTGGCTTGGCTCCTTCAATATTTCCTGTTATCACTGTTGTTGTTGTTTTCTACTTTAAGGTGGAGGCATCTTTCTCATTTTGAAACGGCCTCTGTTCTCCAAAGGAACGAACATGCTTCCTTAAGTTTTTTTTTTCCCTTTGGGTCATTACTTATCGTTGGTAGTAGTTTCCGAGTGTGTGATGAGAAATTGCTAATGCAGCTTTGTTCTGGTGATGACCTCTGACTGCCACCAGCGGGCGTCCCTGAAGCCTCAGATGGGCTGCGCTTTGCTTTTTGTTTTTTGCTTGGCACCTGTGTTGGTCTTGTTAAAGCGCAGCAGAAAGAAGTACATCCATGGGGGATTTTTTTTTCTTTTTTTGTTCGGGGTTGAGTGGTCCTTAGCCCCCAGGTAAGATAAGGTCAGGTTGTGTGGGTCCTTGTCTCAAAGTGGGGACGGTGCTGCTTCCCTGGCAGGGTCGTCCCAAGGGTCAATGAGGACGTGTGTCTCGAGTGCCAGGTGTAATTCCTGGCTGGCCTGCAGCGGGGCAGCTGAGTAATAGGGGAGCTGTTATCAGTATAGTTTATTGACAATCATACGAGAAGCAGGGATCTGGCAGCGCCCCAGAGATGCTGCTGCCGTGGAGAGGTAGACGGGCAACTGTAGCTTTTTGTTGGGACAGAGACCTCTGGGTTGCTTCTTTGTCTCCACGGACGGGTGTGTCCGCAGCTGGGACCGGGCCCTAAATTTGGGATTTGGTCTTTGGACCCGAGACTTGGTCTGACGGCGTAAAACATAGGATGTGCAAGGCCGGGGGGGCCTTTGCGGGGCACCTCCCCAAGCCCCCTTTTTCCAACTGGAACTACGGCCCTGGGTAGAGGTGGTGATGGCACCCGGGGGCCCCGGGGGTCCCAGGGCTCCAGTCTTCCTGACCGCAGCGCGGCCACACGAGAAGCCCGTGGTTTTCCTTTAAGTCATTAGATTCTGTTCGCTGGTGTTTTGTTTCAGAAGCGGCTTGCCCACAAGGGTGGCCGCTGTTTGAGACATGCTGGGGTCCCACACACGATGTCCTCGTGCCGACAGTAGGGCCGCTGGGGCACAACACGGTGGTTTTCAGAAGGTGGTCATACTTTCAGAGCAGCTGGCTTCCGGTTGGCACAAGGCGGGGTGGCAGCTCTGGCAGGACACAGTGCATTCTGGAACTGTCCGTTTTATGAAACTTATTGCATCAGATTGGCTGTCGATCTCTGGGTGCAGGTACCTTGCAGGAGGATGAGTACCTGCCGGGCCTGCCTGCCGCCCAGACCGCCTGCACGCGTGTCTGCACTTGGCGGTGGAGGTTGGTTGTGGACGTGTGTATGGCCGAGGCCGTAACCTACACGTTCACAAACAGGGAAGTGTCTATCAGATTTTGCAAAGTCACCCTCCAAAGTAGAAAAGGTGATAAAAAACACTAATTTGGGGGGGGATCAATCTTTAGGGGAAATAATGGCTGCTTTTTGATCTCTTGGGTGGAAGCAGCAGATAGTTACTTGGAATGGCAGATGGGGGGTTGTCTGGTTGTCTGTTGGGGCCTCCCTGGGGGATACATCCCAGCAGGCCATCCGTGGGGGACGCTGCCATCAGTTTGGGGAGAAGCTTTTTGCCCCAGGAAAGAGAACGAGGCAGGGGTGGGGCAGGCAGAGAGAGGAAGGGAGAGGGGTGTGTTTCTTTTCGATGTCACTCAGGCGGAAAGCCAATCTGCACATGTAAATGAACTTGAAAATGCAGTTAAAAATATATACATATTAGAGACTGTGATCCAGAATTTATTGTGAGATGCAGGTTACCAGGTGACAAGCCGCATTTCTTACAATCAGTGACACTAACTCTTCTCCGTGATTAATGCGTCTCAGTGGTGATAAATGCACCCCAGATGAACGCCGCATTATTCCTTAAGCTACGGCCCCGCTGAGTGCAGAGTTTTCTGTGCCTTCATCACCAACGTCCTTCTCCCAGCTGTCACTGCCAAGGGGACACGGGCTCAGGAAGTTTCCTCCAAGGGCTTGTCCTGGCTCGACAAGAGAGGTGACAAAACAGTCAGCCGTGTTGTTGTGGACAGAGGTCAGAGGGGCCCTGGACGCTGTTACGGCTGCAGGCGCTGGGAAGTGGGCACGTGGCAAAGAGTGCCCGGCTGGGTCTTAGAGCAGGATCTGGGGCCTGGGAGGCCAGGGAGGTGCAGCGTCTGGGGCTGGAAGGAGCCCTGTGTGTCGCGCTCCTTTGTGCTTCCTCCGGGCCGTGCCCACCAGCGTGTGCAGAAGTGAGCGCTCGGGTGGTGAGGGTGGCAGCCTCCGCTCGGTACTGGGTGGTGACATTCGGCACATGCTGCCGGGCGCCCAGTCTGTGCCGGGCACTGGGGACACGGCAGTGGACAGAACGGGCCCTTGAGATGTGCTCGCAATCCAAGAGGGGAAACAGGCAACAGGCGAAAAACATCATAAATGAGTTACGGAGTTGGTGGGAAGGTGACCAGTGCTCTGGCAGAGGGTAGAGCGGGGGAGGCGTGCGGGGCTGGGGGCAGGTGGTCGAGAGGGGCCTCAGGCCTTGGGGCTGGAGGAGTGAGCCCTGTGGCTCTGTGCAGGAGGAGTGTCCCAGGTAGAGGGAACAGCTCGTGCAAAGGCCCTGAGATGGGTCATGCCTGGCGTTTCCCGCCGAGGCCAGTGCGGCCGGGAGAGTGAGTGACAGGTGAGTGTGAGGGGGGAGGTCAGAGAGCTGATGGAACAGGGCGGCGACTGGTCTCTCCAGCACGGCTGACCCCCACCTTTAAATCACCGACTGGCCGTGATGAAGAAGAGGAAGCGGCCCTTTCGTGGGGCAGAATTTTGACTAGAAGCTGGAAGGTACCAGAAGGCCAATTTCAGCTCCAGGTCTGGTGGAATTCCCTTACAGAGGGATCTGCCTGGGGCTAGAATTGGTTGTTCTGAGACCTTTGACCGCCAAGCCAGCACCTCATAGCCGAGGGGAAGCGGCACCGATGCCAGCTGGCTGGGAGGCCAGGCTGGCTGGCCCTGTGCTGAGGTTCTGTGGTTCAGAAAAGCCCAGGCTCACCGGGGTTCCGTCCCCGACCAACCGCAACCTGAGATGCTCTGACCCTCGCGGGATCACAGACTCCAATGCTGCGGGCGGGCCGGAGAGCAGTCCTGCCGAGGGCCGGGCCTGCTGGGGAGTCATGCCCTGCGGCGCGAGGGGATGGGGGGATTGGGGGGGGGGCGGCCAGGCCAGCGCCACCCCTGCCATCACTTGACATGGGCCCCAGGCAGCCTGCTTTTTTGATTTTTTTCAAGAGGAGTCAGAAACCCATGTTTATGAGAAATCTGCAGTTTAGATGTGGGTGGTACATTACGGCCTTTTCTAGACGCATTGGCCCAAAGGACACTCCGCAGCCCAGACCGAACCTTCATCCTCTGGTCGCCCTTCCGAGTCCCCTCCTCCAGCTCCATCAGGCTGGCCGTGATCTGGTAATTCCCTGCCTCCGTGTCCCCCGCTCACCATCCCGCGTGGTACCTACATTCAGAGCTACGGGGCGAGTTGGAGTCAGATCGTGAGCCCTGAGGTCCAGCGAGCCCGCCGCCCTGGAGCCCCCAGCGCTGTTATGGGGGGAACAGTCGATGATGCTGCGACTAGAGGGCCGCTGGGTTTCTTCAAGAGCCTTCGTCGCTCATTTAGATACAGAAGTGGCGCTCAAACATATTTCTGTAAATAAAACAGTCCCGCCCCCAGCCCCGGCCCAAGTCGGTGGCTTGTTGAAGTTAGTTTATTAATGAGCCTGCTGAGTGGGCTTGAATGGGGGCTGCGCTCTCATATCGCGGATCTAATTATAAACACGAGGGACGGTACCAAATAAGCAGCCTTTAAAGGGAGAAGAGTCTGACAGCTTGGTTTAAAGTGTCCTTTAATGAACTTCTTTGGCACTTGTATCTTAGCAACACATTTTATTACGTCCCGGTGCAGCTGGACTCGGGCACGGTAATTTATCCCCCCCCCAGCTCCCCCCACTCTGACTTTCTTTGGGGACTGGAGGGAGGAATGTACTGACCCGATTTTTCATGGCTGGGTTTGCATCCCTTCTGCTTTGTTTAGTTGATGAAAAAGGCAAACAGGGTGCCGGGAGCAGGGGGCCTCGCTGGCCGGCAGGAGGGACGGTGGCCCCAGCCTGGAAGGTGGGCGGCCGCCCAGCTCGGATGCCGGTGTCGCAGGCTGCCTTGTGGACATGCTGAATCTCTCCCCAGCGCACCCTGGGTTTGGGTATTTTTATCTGGACTTCTTTCCTGTTTTGACACTAATTTGGATACGGCGGAAGTAGGGACATTTGCAAATCTTTCCTCGTAATCAGCAAGCCTGTAAGTGGGGATGGGAAGTGTTCTAGATGAAGTGGACATGGGGGAGGGCAGCACAGGAGCAGGGCTGGGGCACTGGGCTGGGGGGACCTTCCGGCCTGGCTGCTCCTGAGCCCAGGGACCTCGGCCGGTACTTCCCTTCCCTGAGTCTTAACTCTCTCTTGTCTGCTGTATGAGGCTCCTGCGGCTGCTGTAACAGAGCGCCACATGCCGGGCAGCTTAAATTTACTCCCTCCTGGTCTGGAGGTCGGAAGCCTGAAATCAAGGTGCCGGCTCGGCCGCGCTCCCTCCAGAGCCAAGGGGAGGATCCTTCCTGCCGCTTCCAGCTCCTGGGGGCTGCTGGCGCTCCTGGGCTCGCGGCCGCACCACTCTGGTCTCTGCCTCTGTCTTCACGTGGCCGTCTTCCCTCTGAATCTGTGTCTTCTCTTCTTACAAGGACCCCAATCATTACATTTAGGGCCCCCCAATCCAGTATGAGCTCAACTAATTATATCTGCAAAGACCCAATTACCAAATAAGGTCACACTCTGAGGTTTTGGGTGGATGTGAATTCTGGGGGGACACTGTTTAACCCACTGTATCTACCAGTTGAAGCTAGTCACGCCTGCCTCAGATTATGGTTGGGGGTCCAAGTAGGTGGAGGCTCTCCCTGCCGACCCTGCCAGGGGCGCCTTCCCTATAGCCAGGAGCCGAGATGGAGAAACGAAGGTAACCTGCCCCGTTGCAGGGGTGGGCTGCTGTGTCCGCTGAACACGTTACCTTCTGCGGGTGGGAGGAAGGAGCCTGCACTCCCCTGTGGCAGGTGAGAATGTGCCTTTACTGCTTCCAACAACTTTGAGTCCTACTCCCGTCCCCATTTTCTTTACTTTTTTTTTTTTTTTTTTTGGCCACACCGCACAGCCTGCGGGATCCCAGTTCCCCGGCCAGGGATCGAACCCAGGCCCCCCTGCAGTGGAAGTGCGGAGTCCCAAGCACTCGACCGCCAGGGAATTTCCACCGTCCCCATTTTTCAGGGGAGGAAACTGAGGCTCACAGGGGTGCAGTTACTCATCCAGGGGCTTAGCTTGGGCTGCCATGAACCACGGTGGTCTGGGTCCCCAGCCCCTGCACCGACTGTGTATCATACCGGCTGCCACCAAGACAGAGCACCCAGCCTGCGCAAGCAGCTGGCCCTGCCAGCAGGGCCAGCGTGCTGCCAGCCCAGGGACGCCACACGTGTGTATGGCATCTGAGGTTCACCAACGCCCCCCTTCCCCGTATCTGATGCCGTGTGGCCCTTGGCACCTCGGGGAGTGGTGCATTGGGGGGGGGGGTCCCTGTTGCACTGAGGGTGAGGATGCCAAATCCCTGCTGCATCCCCAGGGCTGATGGATAAGCTTTGATCGTTCTGAGTCAGTTTCTGCATCTGTAAAATGGGCTAACACTTTACCATCTTCCTCAGAGGGTAATCGTGAGGGTGAGGTGAAAAAACACAAGGGGAAATCCGGCCTGTGGGCTCAGAGGGCTGGGTGTGGGGCCCACAGCATGAGCAAGAGGCCCCAAGGGTCACGTGACAAAGGGCGGGATGTCATCCCGCCAAACTGTGTAGCTGGTTGGTTGCCCAGCAAGTTGCCTGCCCAAGCGGCTCCTTTGCACATGTGCATCCCATCCCCCCAAAAGGTCCTGGAGTCCAGGCGAGACTCAGGATGAGCCATGGGAGTTGCCTCCCAGTGGACACACGTGGGTCCACGTCCTGCCTCTGCCTCTGCAGGCTTGGCCGTAGAGACCTCTTCTGCCCCGTGCCCCGGGCCGCGCGCACGTGTGTTCTCCTGGCTCCCAGACCCTGCCGACAGGTCGGGGTTTAACTGTTGTCCTCTAGGCAGTGCCTCCGTGACACCCACTGCCCTGGGCCCCTGTTCTGTGCCTCCAGTACCCGCCCCCCCCCCCCATGCTGCTGCTCCGGTGATTACTAGGGAGTGGGAGCTGCGTGAGGTAGGGCCACCCCGAGGCCTCTCCTGTCCCACTGGCTCTGGGCACATTGCAGGAGCTGGCCAATGGCCTGGCTCCTGGGGGACTGGCCGTGTGTGGTTTGTAAAGGAATCCTTTTCCCCTGGGCCACTCTTTAATCAGGTGCTTCAGTGTGGACCTGCGGAAACATTTGTTGAAAGACCATTGGTCATTCAGTTGGTCATTCAGCCGGTATTCAGTGAGTGACCATTGTGTCCTGGGCGCCAGGTGACCGTGGCCTGAGAGGTAAAGAGGAGGAGGTGGCCTGGGGTCATCGTTATTATCAATATTGTCGTCATCAGTAAAAGTCTGCTTTACCCCATGTAGGTGCTTGCGTGTCCTTTTACCCCTGCCCCCCACCCCACTCCATCCACCCCTCCTAATTCACTAGGTCCTGCCCTGTGGCAGATGTCAGGGACTTGGATGTACACAAGACACCGCCTCTGAGAACAAGAGTGAGAGGGAGGTGCGGGGAGAGGGAGGGAGGGAGGGAGGAAAGGAGGGAGGGGGAGCGAGCAGGCCGACAGCAGCTGCACCCAGTTGTCACGGGGGCTCCGGTACAAGCCTCTGGGGTGAAGCTTCCGGTAGGGGTGGTGGTGCTCAGTTCTCGCTGGGAAGCATTAGGGTGTGAATCTGCCCATTTGACAGATGAGGAAACCGACAGATGAGAGCGATTAGGTGACCTGCCCAAGGCCCACAGCGAGTGAGGGGCAGCACCTGGATTCTGGAAGCATCTGCTTGACTGCAGGAGGCCCTCTTATCCCCACTTTGCAGATGAAGAAACTGAGGCCCTGCGAGGCCAAGTAACTTTCCCACGTCGCCAGCTCCAGGTCCCCAGCCAGGTCTTTGATCCTAGAGCTTTCCCGTCCCCTGGGCTGTGCTGGAGGAGGAGTCCTGCAGCCGCGGATGGAGGAGCCCGGCCCGCCGTCCTGACCTCGAGCTGGCTCGGCCGCGCTCACACTGCCCGTTCCCTTCCCTTCCTGCTGTCCGCTCCCCTCCCAGCTGAGTCCAGTTCAGGCTGCAGCTCGTTCGCGTTGCTCTGCGCCCATCACCACCGTCCTTCCGAGCATCCACTCTGACCCGGCAGGCAGGCCAGCGCTGTCCTTACCTGCCACGTAAGCTTCAAGTGGCTCTCTCCAAACCCTTGCAGAATCCTTCCCTGGAGGGGAAGTTAGCGGTACTTCCTAAGACTGCAGAGGGCGTGGAGGGACGGGAATTGCACGGAGCTGAATTTTGTCGTAACCTCAAGAACTTTCGAAGGATCAGGGTGTGCATGGAGAGAGCTGGCTACCCCAGGAGGTAACAAGCTTCTGCCACAGTGAGGGATGCTGGGGGTATTTGCACGTGGGGTTAGACAGGGCCAAGTGGGATCCCCTCCGACCAGGAATTGGCCCAGCAGTCTGAGCAGTCTGTGGCCCCGGCCACGGCTCCGTTCTTTAGGTTGCTCATCGACACGTTTACTAAGTGCATTCTGGGAGGCACCAAAGGAAGGGAAGTCCAGGGTTCTTGGCAGCCCCTTCCCCCTCCAAACCCAGCTGACCCCCTGGCCAGCACAGAAAAACCAGTGGGGACGCTGTCCCGTGTCCCCAGGTGAGTCCTCCTGCCATGTGCCTGGATGGAGGCCAGCAGAGCCAAGAGTCAGGCTGGAGGAGGGGGCCGCATGGGGCGCAACTTGGAGGCGGGGAGGGGGGGAGGTGATGGAAGCGGGGAAGGCGATGGAGGCGGGGGAGGCGATGGAGGCGGGGGAGGCTGGGGAGGTGATGGAGGCGGGGAAGGCGATGGAGGCGGGGGAGGCGATGGAGGCGGGGGAGGCGGGGGAGGCTGGGGAGGTGATGGAGGCAGGGAAGGCGATGGAGGCGGGGGAGGCTGGGGAGGTGATGGAAGCAGGGAAGGCGATGGAGGCGGGGGAGGCGATGGAGGCGGGGGAGGCGATGGAGGCGGGAGAGGCGATGGAGGCGGGGGAGGTGATGGAGGCGGGGGAGGCTGGGGAGGTGATGGAGGCGGCGAGCGGCAGCACAGAGCCAGCCGCCAGCCAGGACACGGCCTCTGGAAAGACCCCTCCTTCTCCAGGAAGGTTTACTCATTCTCACTTCACATCCTTGGTGCACAAAGGCGAAAATTACAAACGTTCATGGCTGACTTGTGCCCCAGCTGGAGTAAAGCCCGCTTGCACTGCTCTGGACAGCAGCTGAGGCTGTCCCTGCCCCTCATGGACAGGTCCCCCGTGACAGCCCCGAGAGGTGGGCAGGCCCAGAAGTAGGCTCAGGAGGGGGACCTGTGTTGACCCCACTGTTGACCGTTGCAGCTTCCCTTCGGAGGTGCACAGAGCTCGCCTCCAACGGGCAGTTAGTGGACTTTTGCCTTTTCTTTTTCTGTTAACACGCCATGGATTTGTTAAGTAACACTGAATATTCCATTGTGGAAAAGTATATAAAACATAGGATTTACCATCCCAACCATTTTCAAGTGGACAATTCAGTGGCGTTAAGTACATTCACAATGTTATGCACCCCTCACCGTCATCTCTTCCCAAACTGAAACTCTGTTCCCACTCAACACAACTCCCCATCCCCCTCCCCAGCTCCTGGCAACCGCCATTCTACTTTCTGTCTCTGAATTTGATGACTCTCCGGTCCCTCTCTAAGTGGGATCATACAAGGTTTGTCCTTTTGAATCTGACTTATTTCACTGAGCATAATGTCCTCGAGGTTCACCCATGTTGTAGCCTGTGTCGGTGCTTCATTCCTTTTTAAGGCTGGATAACATTCCATCCTATGTATACACCACCTCTTGTTTATCCATTCACCTGTTGATGGACGTTTTAGTGATTTCCACCTTTTGGCTCATGGGAATAATGCTGCTGTGAACGTGGGGATACAGGTATCTGTTCAAGTCCTTGCTTTCAGTTATTTTGGGTACATACCAGGAGTGGAATTGCTGGGTTGGACTTTTGCTTTTCATCCTAGGCAAACCCACAGCAGAGAGAAGCCTGAGCGGTTCCCTGGTTCGTCCCGAGTGTAGACAGTCTAGGGTCAGCCCCCTCCATCCGACCGACGTCCTGTGACCTTGGGATCCCTAGTTTTGACATCATCATCTTCTAGGGAACTTGGGGTGTCCCCGCTGGCTTCCCAGCCCCTGGCCGGTCTCTGCACTGTGGGGGTGGGTCATGTGGATGCAGCAGAAGCATCCGTGAAGCCTGTCGGCTCCTTCAGTGCACACTTTACAAAGGGGAGTTCGCGTCTGCAAGGATTTCTCCCACTAGAGTTTTGTGTTGACGTTAAAAACATGGACAATGGGCTTCCCTGGTGGCGCAGTGGTTAAGAATCTGCCTGCCAATGCAGGAGACACGGGTTCGAGCCCTGGTCCCGGAAGATCCCACATGCCGCGGAGCAACTAAGCCCGTGCGCCACAACTACTGAGCCTGCGCTCTAGAGCCCACGAGCCACAACTGCTGAAGCCCGTGCGCCTAGAACTTGTGCTCCGCAACAGAGTAGCCCCTGCTCGCTCGCCGCAACTAGAGAAAGCCCGCGCACAGCACCGAAGACCCAACGCAGCCAAAAATAAATGAAATAAAATAGATTTAAAAAAAAACGGGACATTAAACATGTAACCTGCTTGTGGTAGTTTGTGCAGACGTTACAGTATGTGATTTATTTTCCATTTTTTTTCTCTTACAATGATTAGTTAATGCAGATATGGGACCGATTCCCTGGAGTCCTCTCACTCATTAACGACTAACATCTATACAGCGGTGTTTTGGTGTATCCAGCACTGCCACATATATTAACCTACTGGAAGGTCACGTTTCATGGGTGAAAAAGCCATGTCCACGGCCCCCATGGGTAAGAACCCAGAGGAGGGAGGCCCATGGGCTTGGGAGGCCGCTTCCTGGAGCCACTGTCACCACGGCCGAGTCTTGCTCGTTCCCTGACCAGGGGTTCAGGGATGTCATTGTTGAAAGGTTCCCCAAGTCTGCTCACGCAGTGGCTGGCTCTTTGACTGGTTCCTCAGCTGGGCTCCCTCGCTGTGCTGGCCTGGCCGGGCCCAGGGCGAGGTCCGCCCCCGCTGGCTTGTACACAGGTTCCTCCCGACGCGCAGAAAAGAGCAGCAATCCACAGACTCTTCGCAATTAAACTTCTCTTTCTGGCATTAGTATTTCTTAAACTTTTGTTGTTTGGGCTCTAGCAGAGGACAGAATGACATAAGAAGTAGCAGACAAAAACGTACAGTTGGCTGTGATTATTTTGAAGTCTCGGAGGATGTCTGTTTTTGCGTGCAGATAAATGCAGTTCTGTCTTCTACAGTAGTCTTTTCTTGGTGGGATTAGATATGTCATTAGTTCATGGTGTTCTGCAGTATGTTACCTCTAGGCTCTGCTTTCTAGATAAATTTGACAGATGCTGACCAAATTCTCCAAGGATTCCCTCTTCATCATTGCCACTGGTTGAGTCCTTTCTGTGACAGGGAGCTTACTACCTCCTGACAAGTCCACCCAGGCCTGGACAGCTCTGAGTTTCAGGGCAGTCCACCTTGCTTTGAGGCCCGTCAGTTCTCATACCTCCCATCCATCCATCTACCCACTGGGGGAGACCTTTATGATCCATCGACCGGTAGGCAGTGGAGTTCGTGTGTGTGCGTGCGTGTGTGTGCGTGTGTGTGTGTGTGTGTGTGTTGGGAGCTCCATAGAATTAGGAACCATAAGCCTCAGTGTCTGCCGTCAGGGAGCCACTCATTACCATGGAGAGCAGTTAGGCAGCAGCCTGGGATCAGGATGTGATGACCAGAGATGGCAGCCAGCTGTGCTCCAGGAGGTCAGAAGACGAGGAGACTTCTTTCTCTGAACCTTGACCCTGAACAGTTCCGTGTGGTTTCAACTCTCAGGTCCCATCTCTGATCCTTGTTTGTCTTGTGACCTTCAGCAGGTTATTGACTATCCTTCAGCTTCCTTTTACTCGCCTGAGAAGTGGAGATAATACGAGCACTTGCCCGTAGAACTCGAAGGATGGGGCAGGGTGATGGATGGTAGGAGCTTAGCAAAGAGCCTGGTGCACAGTGAGGGCTCCGGAGAAACGAGTTCTCACCCTGTGTCTCTAGGCCAGGCCGTTATCCTCCGCTGCTGAGCTTCGGAGACCCCCATCTCTCTGGAGTCCCACTGGCCTCAGCTCTCATCCCTGCCACCGTCTTAACCAGTTTCGCCTCCTAAATATCTCTCTCACTTTTTCCTGCCTCTCCTACTCCAGTTCACCTCTCAGCAGCCTCCTGACTGCTCTCTTTGCCTTTAGGGTCTGTCTTCCACACCACCACTAAGGTTGTCTTTTTAAAGTATAGTCCTTAGGTGACTTCTCTGTGCTTAAAAAGCATGTCCCACAGCCCACAGCCCACAGCAAGAGCTTCACATCTTCCTTAACCTCTTGCCCAGGTGAGCTGAGTCAGACAGGAGCTGCTGTGTTGAAGCTGGGGCCGGGCCTAGAGCCCCACCATACAGCCTCAGGTCCAACTCCAGGACCATTGGCAGGGGCAGGTGGAGACACCTGGGGCAGCGGGGAACACAGTCTGTAAGTCAGTAACTTGAGGAAGAACATTCAGAAGTTCTTTGCAGTCAATAGACAGGGCCTTTCATTTTCTGGTTTCAGATAACTTCTTCACACTCATCTCCCAACACGGAGTTGTTAACCATTTCCCAGACATACTAAATGCCTGTGGGTCACAGGTCTTAACCTAGGGCAGCGCTCCTGCCTGGACGGCCCTTCTCTCTTGAACAAGATCCTGCCCACCCCCCGAAGCCCAGATTAGCTCCTTACCCTCAAGAAAGGCACCTCTGGATTCATGTGGATTGGGTCCTACTGGTGGTAATGATGGTCACGGTGGTGATGGTGGTGGTGGTAGTGATGATGATGGGGCCAAAGGGGATGGCAGGGATGGTGATGCTGGTGATTATGGTGGTGAGGATGGTGATATTGGTGGTGAGGATGATGAGATGATGGTAATAAAGGGGATGGTGAGGATGGTGATGATGGTGATGGTGATGATAAAGGTGATGGTGATGATGGTGATGGTGATGATGGTGATGATGGTGATGATAAAGGTGATGGTGATGATGGTGATGGTGATGATGGTGATGGTGATGATGGTGATGATGGTGATGGTGATGATAAAGGTGATGGTGATGATGGTGATGGTGATGATGGTGATGATGGTGATGGTGATGATAAAGGTGATGATGGTGATGGTGATGATACCGTCAGTGATGATGGTGGAACTACCATGGATTGGCCACTTCCTGTGGTAGGTCTGAGTGTTTCCACTTTAACTTACTTACCATCACAACACATCCCTATGAGGAAATATCATCCCCACTAGACACTGGAGGGAACAGAGACACCTATCCGGTGCTAGTGCCTCTCAGTCTTGGCTTTATTACTTTGTGGCGATCAGACTCCTCAGTAAAATGTCTGTGTCTGACACACAGGCTCACAGCAGTTACATTTGAATTAATGGATAGTGGATGTGCCTTAGAAACCGTAAATGTGATGGAAATGTTGTTGCTGTTATATTATGTCCTAAAGACAAGATGTTTGTGTAAAGAAGAAGAAAAAAGCTTTAAAAGTTCTAAAGTCACGGATCTTGACACCTAGGCAACAAGTCCCTTGTGTACCACCTGGGAACCCCCTACAGAGTTAAAAACAAGATGACTTCAAACACAAAATGCTGCCAACATTACTTTTAAAGACTGTGGGGCTCAGATTGTGCATTTCAGTGCAAATGCATCTTTCTTTGCAGTTATTTTTGTGACATTTGATGTCACTCAGTAGGTCTGAACATCCCAGGTCAGCTCCTTGGAAGCTGTCTGTTCCTCTTCTGTCTGAGTCTGCAGTTCTGTTGGCCGCCAGCGGGCACCGCTGAGGTCCTGGAAGGAAATCACAGGCGTGGAAAATGGTATATGATTTTTCTTGAAAATTAAAACTTTAAATGAAAAACAACAACAAGATAAGTAATCCTACCACCTTAAAAATGTACTTGATAAATTGTGGAGCAAGATTGAATACAGATAAGTATACTTGTCAAGTATTTTCACTGACATAATTGCTACTTAACATATTTATTAATTCTCAGGTGACCCTTTACTCTTGACTAGTGGTTTCAGGCTTTGCAAAGACTCGGGCCCTGCTTGAATCTTCGCTCAGGGTCCCTCAGAGCCTGCCCCTTGACTGCCTGCATCTGAATCTCCCAGGAGCTCGTTTGCCAGCAGATGCCTGGTGTCACCCCACACTTGTGGAACCAGGAGCTTCACCACTGGGCCCAAGAGTGTGTGTGACGGGCTCCCCGCAAGATTCTGGAGCCCCTGAAGTGTGAGAGCCAGGGCTCAGGGTGAGGATAACCCTTCCCCTGGCCACCTGACCAAACAGAAAGGTATGGACAGCATGCTTCTTCAGCCCTTATTGGATCTGTTCCTCTTTTGTGCTGATGATGGTGATTCTTGTGGTGATGGTGGTGGCGGTGTTGATGATGGTGGTGATGGTGGTGATGATGGTGGTGATGGTAGTGATGATGGTGGTGATGGTGGTGATGATAGTGGTGGTGATGATAGTGATTTTGTGATGGTGGTGGTGATGGTGGTGGTGGTGATGATGGTGGTGGTGATTATGGTGGTGATGATGGTGATGGTGGTGATAGTGGTGGTGATGATAGTGATTTTGTGATGGTGGTGGTGGTGGCAGTGTTGGTGGTGGTGGTGGTGATGATGTTGGTGATGGTGGTGATGATGGTGGTGTTGATGGTGGTGATGGTGGTGGTGGTGGTGATGGTGGTGGTGGTGATGGTGGTGGTGGTGGTGATGGTGGTGATGGTGGTGATGGTGGCGGTGTTGATGGTGGTGGTGGTGGTGGTGGTGATGATGTTGGTGATGGTGGTGATGGTGGTGATGGTGGTGGTGGTGATGTTGGTGGTGGTGGTGGTGGTGGTGGTGATGGTGGTGGTGGTGGTGATGGTGGTGGTGATGGTGGTGGCAGTGTTGATGATGGTGGTGGTGGTGGTGATGATGGTGGTGATGATAGTGATTTTGTGATGATGGTGGTGGTGGTTGTCATACGTTGCTATAACCTCAGGGGAAGATTGAGGAGATTAGAGCCTGGAAGGAGAGGCCCAGCTTGAGTCCTCAGATTGCTCGTCTCACACACTTGGGTAAGGCGTGGAAACTTCCTGAACCGCATTTACCCTGCCTGCAAAAGGAAGTAGCAATATCTTTACTAGCTGTAAGGCTTCTGCAAATATTAGTGGTTTTATTATTCAAACTTAGAGGACTGTACTCGATTCTAATCATGTGACATCTTTACGTAAAGAGGGAGAGGTGGAAGGAGGGCTAACAGTTTGTGAATAGTCTGATGTCAGGCTGTTGTCTCTTATATTTGATGTATTTAGACATTTCCGTTCACTTGCACTGGTCCCTCTAGGTTGAATTTTAAAACACATTTCTTTTAAAACTTTAAGAAACAAACACAGAAAGTGCCAAAGATAATCTAGAGTCGTCATCACCTGCCCTTTGGCCTGGGTCCCGTGTCCCCTTTCCTGGCTCTTCCAGGCTTGCCGCTGGTACCCGTGGGCCACCCCTCCTCACAGCCTTTGCTCTGCTCTCCTCGCGGGGGCCTTGCCGCTCACCGTGCTGCCACCGCCGCAGCCTCTGCCCGGGTTGGTGAGCTCCCCGGGCCGAGTGGCCTGGGCGGCTGGTCCTCGCCAAGAGTCACCAGCCAAGACTGAGGAGTGAAAGCAGCCCGGCTCTCTTTTCCCATTTTAGGTCATTGAATAGGTTTCCCCCCACTTTGCCTTTGCTCCATCCAAATCAGATTTTGTTTCGTCCACTGGAGCTTCATCTCCTAACTCCGCTGGCTTTGATCTCGCCGTCGCAGTTGAGACATCTTCTCTTGCCGGCTGCCCCTTCGCCCCAGGTGCCTCCTTCCTGACACAGAGCCTGAAGCTCCTGTAATACATACTCACCCCTAATGAGCTACTTAAAAAATAAGCATTGATTTCTAGATAAAAATCACAATTAATTTTAAATGCCCTCTGTAAACCTTGTTACAAATAATTGCCAGAAACACACAAAGTCTGAAATTAATGAAAATCGACAGCCTCATTTGATGCAGGGTGAGCTTCTCATTTTTTCAGTTATGTATCTGAGCCACGTGGCTATTGCTTGGGCAGAAGCCGTGGCTACGAGATGCCGGGCGGGGGGATTTGCTGGAGGACACCATGCAGGCGTGGGAAGAACATGGGTTTGGAGTTGCCCAGTCGCTGCTGGCAGCCCTGCCTCCTCTTTTGGTGGTTGGATGACCTTCTGAGCCTCAGGCTCCTCATCTGTGAAATGGGTTTAGTAATGGCAGCCTCCCAGGATCGCTGGCCAGTGATGGCAAGGATGTGCCCGGTCAGAGTCAGTGGTCCGGGCTTAGTCTCACCCATCTTCCTCCCCACTCTCCCTGCGGCAAACCAGCCTTGCGAAGTCTCCATGGTTTCATTCATTCCCTCCCTCCCTCACTTCTGCTGCCAGATAAACAGAAGCTGACAGGAGGCAGAGAGGACGGGATGCCAGACAGTTCCTGTCATCTGGACAAAAGCACTGGCCTGGGGGTGGGGGAGTGACTTGGTCCAGGCCAGGCCTGCAGACCCATCCACGAGGACCTGTTTCCACCATCCCCACTCCTGTGCTCTCGAGGCTGGCAGGGTGGTCGGAGTTGGCGTTTTCCGAGGCAAGGGGAGCCGGCTGAGGGCCGTGGCTGGGAAGCTCTGTGATCACCTACCCTCCTGGTGTAACGCAAGCCCCTCTCTCCGCACTGGGTGGGTGTGTAGGGTGAGGAAATCCTTCTGCAGGATTGCTATAGTAACTGGATGCGTTTATATTAAGTTGCATTCATGGTCAACCCTTTGTCAGTTTCCATTCCAGAATTCTCAGAGTCACGCCGGTGTGTCCTTGAGCAGAGCGCCCCGTAGCCTTCACATCTCCACATCGGTCCCCATGTGGCTATTGTTTAGGCCCACGGAGGAGCCAGCGCCACCTCCCTCCCCCTCCCGCTTCCTGGAGGAGCACAGGTGCAGGGCCAGCCCTGCCCAGGACTGACTCTCAGGTCCTGCCCTTTACTGATCGCAAGTGCTGGGCGGGTGCTTGGCATCCTCAGCACCTCGGTCTCCTCAGTCTGCAGGCAAGTAGAGGGGCTTCTGCCTAATCGTGAGGCTGTTTGTTCAGTGTTGGGAAAACAGACCAGCAGCACAGGGCCCCTGCCCTCGACGAGCTCACAGCCAGGTCTGGTGACAGATCAGAGCAGCCCAGCTGGTGAGTGGAAGTGGGGGGCTCAGAGGTCTGTGGGGTCCTGAGAAGGAGCCACCGGTCCAGCCAGGGGTGCAGGAGACTGCATCCCCGAGAGGGTGAAGGGGACACAGGGAGGGTGCTTAACAGATCATGCAGGCTCCATTGTGACAGTTTCTCGCCTCCCTCCCTCCCTGCCTCCCTCTATGTCTACTTCCCTTCTTCCCTCCCAGTCCCCAGGTGTCTCTTTCCCTCTGTCTGTCTCTCTCTTTGGAAGCTCTGGACAGTAAACGCTGGTTCCGCATGAGATTCCTTCTATGCCTTTGGTCCCAGAGACAAATAAATGGCACCCCCCCATGTCTCTGCAGACAGTGGCTACAGAGAGGAGAGAACAAAGCTCGGGAGTTACTTATTTCTCGCTTTGCAGAAATGTTTATTGGAAAGCAGCGCGGCAAGGTGGAATGGTTTGATTTGATTAGCAAGTCTAAATGTATTAGCAGCAAGACAGAAACGATATTACAATTAGCGGTAATTAGCTGTGCTGATGACTCTGGGTGGCAGTGCCGGGTGACAGATGTTGCTTCCTGGTCCCGGGTTAGAGTGGGAGGGCACGTCTACCCTTGTGAAGGGACTCGGCTCCCCGGAGCGCCTAGGACCCCAGCCCAGTTGTCAGCAAGTCTGAGCAACAGCTAATTAGTCACATCACAGAGACGTACGCCAGACCTGCTGGTGCTGTGTAAAGTGACTTCGTGATGTTTGGGAGGCAGTGGGCTTGACTTTGGGGGAGCCCGAGCCCCTCCCAGCCTGCCCTGCGTTGGCACCACTGATTACAGCAGCCGTGGGTGGCTTCGTTCCCTTCACATCTCTTTACAGGTCCTTTGTCATAACACAGCCCCTCCCAACGCTGTTCATTCAGGTTTACCTGTGGTCTCTCTCCCCGAGACCAGGGCCCGGCCAGGGCTGCAGTGAGGACCTCTGGGGTGCCTTTGCTGATGCATGGTGCATGCCAGTAGTGCTGTAAGGTGCTGGCATAGACTCAGGAGACACCAGGAACTATGTGACCGCATGTTTACAAGTTAGTTGACCTCAACGTGTGTTGTCAGTGACCTTGACAAGGATGGAGGATGGGATGGAAATGCCCAAGACTCTGCCTGTCCTCCAGGAGTTTCCAGACTTGCGGCGGGGACGCCAGAGAAGCAGCCACCCTGCAGAAGCAGCCGAGAGCTTCCTGTTGAGTGATGAAATGTTTTGCAACTAGATGGGAGGTAGTGGTTGCCCAGCTTTGTGAATGTACTAAATGCCACTGAATTGTTCACTTTAAAATGGTTATTTTTATGTCAGTTTCGCCTCAGTTTAAAAAAAAAAAAAGTGCTAAGAGATATTTTGGAAGCCCAAACACTAAACTGGGCGCATCTCAGAGGCTTGAGTGAGATAAAGTTTCTGAAAACTCAGCGCTCGTAAGTAGAGATGATCATGGATGCTGAGTCTGCCTCTGAGGTGGGAAAGAGCTGGAAGGGTGAGGAGGGGAGAGGCGTGTCCGTGAGGCCTGGGGTGCAGTGAAGACCCAGGCGCAGAGGTGCGGTGCATCCTTTGGGGGAGAGGTGGAGAGAAAAGCCGGCAGAGGTAAGACCATGTTTCCTTTCTGCCTCTGGCTGCCCTCCAGGGACTGCAGGAAGGGAGCAGTGTGGGCCGTCTTCATGGCTGGGAGGAGGCTGCCCCGGATGGCCCCAGGCTGCCTGGGCACATTAGAGACCAGAGCAGCCTCTGGAGTGTGGCCACCCTTTTCCCTGGCAGCACGGGTGGACTTGGCCTCAGCAGCTGCATCTGCCAGGGCTGCTCAGAGGGGCAGCCCCTCCCCATCCCCACAGCCCCCAAGCCGTCAGGAGGGTCTGGACCCAGTGCAGCAGAGAGAGACAGATGTGGTCTGCCCACGGGAGCCGGGGAGGGGCGCTGTTTGTCCAGAGCTGCCCGAGGCCATGTGGTGGGAGTGTCAGGGGAGCTGGAAGGGGTACAGCTTGAGGAAATGCTTTGTGAACTCAAGTTCAATTTCAGTTTCAGGGATTATTGTGGGGGGGGGGGCAGCAAAAGAAGTGTTCAGCTGTGAACTGGGAACATGAGTTCTGCTGTAAAGCGAGGTCCCTAGGGTGGCTGGGTGGCCTGCCTCGCTAGGGGACTCTGTGCAGAGCCCACACAGAACACTAGCCTGTACAGTCCCCCAAAGGACACGTGTTTGGTCCCTTGGAATGAAACCGTGGTCCAGAGCTTTCCTACCGGACCTGGGGGATTGGACAGGCCTTCCTAGAAGAGGAAAAGCATAGCTGATCAACATGTGAAAAGCCTCTCGGCCCTACCTGAGTTAAGGAAATGCCGGTGAAAACCACAGTGAGATTCCGTTTCCTCCTCATCAGGTTAACCTCAGTGGTAGGTGCTGGCAGTGTCCAGGGCTGGTGGTCGTGTGGACCACCTGAACCCTATGCAGTGCTTGTGGGCCAGAAATCGGAGAATTTTGAAAACAATTTGGAGTCGTCTAGTAAAGCTGAAGATAGATACACACGCGCTGTGACCAGAAATCCTACTTCTAGGTATATATCTTAGAGAAATTCTTGCACAGGTATACTAGGAGACCCGCACATTCCCAACAAATAAAAGTGGTGAGAACTTGGATGCCACCTGATGGTAAATTGATAAACAGGTACATGCCTGGCTTGTACAGCAGCAAAAAGGGATGAGCCAGGTGACATGCAATGACAACAGTGAACTTAGGAAAGCGTGCTTGAGTCCAAAAAGGAAGTTGCAGAAAAATGCTTTGGTATGAGTCCATTTATAGAAAGTTCAAACCATGTAAAACAATATATATATATATATTCATAAACATATTTATGAATATATATAAATATGTATATGGTATATATAAATGTATATTATATTTATAAACATATTTGGTAAACTATAAAGAAAAGTCAGGGAATGATAAATACAAAATAATAGTTACTCATATGTGGGAGGGAGTAGGGAGGGCAGGCAAGGGTGTTTCAAAGCTAGTGTTCATTTTCTTTTTTTTTTTAAATTAATTTATTTTTGGCTGCAATGCGTCTTCGTTGCTGTGCGCAGGCTTTCTCTAGTTGCGGCGAGCAGGGGCTACTCTTCGTTGCAGTGTGCGGGCTTCTCATTGCGGTGGCTTCTCTATTTTTTTTTTTTTTTAAGGAAGGGTCTTTTTTTAATATATATATATACTTTATTTATTTATTTATTTATGGCTGTGTTGGGTCTCTTAGTTTTCGTGTGAGGGCTTTCTCTAGTTGCGGCAAGCGGGGGCCACTCTTCATCACGGTGCGGGGGCCACTCTTCATCACGGTGCGGGGGCCGCTCTTAATCGCGGTGCGCGGGCCTTTCACTATCGCGGCCCCTCCCGTTGCAGGGCACAGGCTCCAGACGCGCAGGCTCAGTAGTTGTGGCTCACGGGCCCAGTTGCTCCGCGGCACGTGGGATCTTCCCAGACCAGGGCTCGAGCCCGTGTCCCCTGCATTAGCAGGCAGATTCTCAACCACTGCGCCACCAGGGAAGCCCGCGGTGGCTTCTCTTGTTGGGGAGCGTGGGCTCAGTAGTTGTGGCTCACAGGCTCTAGGGTGCAGGCTCAGTAGTTGTGGCGCACGGGCTTAGTTGCTCCACGGCATGTGGGATCTTCCCAGACCAAAGATCGAACCCATGCCCCCTGCATTGGCAGGCGGATTCTTAACCACTGGGCCACCAAGGAAGTCCCTCATTTTCTTTTCTTAAGCTGGTACTTTGTACACAGATGGTATTGTTATTCTTTAAAGGTCATGCACTTTATTATTTATAGTGTCTCTTCGGTACTTAATAAAAACCTTAATAAAGTGAACCTGCGGAATGGGGCATCCTGCCTCAAACCCACTGTGAGATTATGTGCTTTAGGCAGGCAGATGGGTCAGGGCTGTCCTTGGCCATAAAACCTTCAGGGACGGGGCACCTCCAGCTTCCTAGAGGAAAAAAGTTGTGTAACTTTTGGAAATAAGGCAGAATGGTCAAAAGTGTATGAAGCCAGCTGTGTATATGGTGAAACATAAGTCATAACTTTGCTTTTTTTCCTAAAGTAGCGTAAAGGCCACATTTTAAAAGTTTTGTTTTTAACCGAGATGAATCTGGAAATGAAGCAGAACTGATTAGCGCCCCCTCCTGGGCAAGGTGAGAAGGAGCCTTGGCGACTCCAGCGGGAGGAGGGCTGTGCCCGCGCTGGTTCAGCACCACGGACAGCGCCCGCGCCCCCGCGTCCCTGCTTTGGCGCAGGCGCACCTTGCCGAGTGGGGCAGCTTTGCCGAATGAGGATGCCTGGAGCCCGGAGCCCTGGGTTGGAATCCTGCCTCTTGCGCTTGTTAGGTGTGTGGGCTTCGGCATATCTCTTAGGGCCCTGGAGCCTCAGTTCCCTCCTGTCTTCCTTGGAGGGGAGATAAGCCGGGAAGCTGCTGCCATGGTCTCCAGCATGTGCTCTGGGAGTGGGCGTCCTGGTTAGAAAACCCTTTGTGCTGTGGGAGGGCAAGAGGCTCCTTTCCACAACACAGGTGGGTCCAGCACGTGTCTCTGTGAAGTGTCTAGTTAGGTGACAGGATGGTCACGGGGGCTAGGGTGAGCAGGTCAGGGTGGGAGAAGCCAGATTCGTCCTGCCTCTGGGAGTCATGTGACATGTGGAGGACACCATGAGTGGTGACTAGTGTCACCAGGCTCTTCACACACTTCCTAGGCTGCTGGCACAGGGGGCAGGGCGGAGGGGAGCCCCGCTGTCGCTCTGCAAGGTACCTGCCCGTCTGCCACCTGCACTTCCTGCTCAGGACCAGCCTCAGGGTGGCCAGAGGAGGACGAGGCCAGGAAGGTGCCAGCATCACCTTGGGCTTGTCCCAGGGGTGGGGCAGGTGCAGGGAGCAGAGGTGTCTCAGCCAGGAGCTTGGACCCTTGACCATCAGTCTCTGGAGAGGGTGGCTTGATGCACATGGTGGTGGTGGTGGCGGTGGCAGCGGCTTCTGGAAAGTTCTCTGCTCTTTTCTCAGTGAAGTGAGAAGCAAGGCCCTCGACATGTGTGCGGCTGGGGAGCAGGTGGAGGAGGCATGAGGGCAGAGGCGAGCGTGGGGAGTCATCCGTCCAGGAGAGGCTTCTCTCAGCTTTAAATTCTGGGGCATCTGCTTCTAGTCACAACACCACCCATCTGTTAATGCACATTTCTTTTTTATTTATTTGTTCAATGATTGGGTACTGGGAGTATTATACGATCTAGACTCCCAATAACAAGGAAAACATTCCATCAGTTGAAACAAGTTGGTTGGCATCTTCATCTCCATATCCCACCCTAGCCTTATGAAGCCTAAATCACATTCACGCTGGGCAGCTCTGGTTTGAACTATCAGCCCAGCGTGGGTGCAAGGATTCCTGCTGTTTGAAGACCTATCCTTCTTTCTCCTTGATTTCTGACCTGACGTGTCATACACTGTAGTCAGAGCTGGTGAGGTGATGACAAGGGCTGGAAGTGACCAGCTGTGGGCACAGTGTTGGTCTAGTGACAAAACTCAACTTAAGGGCTTCCCTGGTGGTGCAGTGGTTGAGAGTCTGCCTGCCAATGCAGGAGACACGGGTTCGAGCCCTGGTCTGGGGGGATCCCGCGTGCCGCGGAGCGACTGGGCCCGTGGGCCACAGTTGCTGAGCCTGCGCGTCTGGAGCCTGTGCTCCCAACGAGAGGGGCCGCGATGGTGAGGGGCCTGCACACTGCGATGAAGAGTGGCCCCCGCTCGCCACAACTGGGGAAAGCCCTCGCACAGAAACAAAGACCCAACACAGCCATAAATAATAAAAAAATTAATTAATTAAAAAAAAGAAATGTATCAACATTAAAAAAAAAAAAATCTCAACCTAAGTCCAAGGGAGCCGGTGCTGTGTGGCACCAGCACATTTGGGTGTGCAGGTTGTGTCTGTGAGAAGGTAAGCATGGGTCACGTCAGGGCATGTTCGTGAGACCCCTGTGTCCTTACACATATGCGTGTTTACACCATCGCACACCAACACTTCAGGGCCAAGAGTGGAACTGATGTTTCACTCCTGTCTGTTGTCGTAACTGCTGTGACCCCAGCCCAAAGCTGATGGTGCTTTGGGGCAAGGAGGGGTCAACTTAGTCCAGGGCTCCACGGACACAACTGCCCCTGCCGGGCCATAGACTTGCATGATTCATCAAACGTCCAAAACATATGCACCCGGTATTGTTTCTGCTCATTCTGTGTTGTCTCTTTCCTGCCTCTTCTGACATACCTGCTAATCCTTTTTTTTTTTCTTTTAATTTATTTTTTGGCTGCGTTGAGTCTTCATTGCGGTGCGCGGGCTTCTCATTGCCGTGGCTTCTCTTGTTGCAGAGCACGGGCTCTAGAGCGCAGACTCAGTAGTTGTGGTGCATGGGCTTAGTTGCTCCGCGGCACGCGGGATCTTCCCCGACCAGGGCTCGAACCCACGTCCCCTGCATTGGCAGGCGGATTCTTAACCCCTGAGCCACCAGAGAAGTCCCCCTTCGAATCCTTTAGAAATTGATTTGGCATCTCCTCTGAGAAGTCTTTCCTGACTGCACAGTGCTGGGCTAGGTCTTCCCCTGCTGGTTGCACAGCTCTGGGAACAGGGACCACATTCTTTTCCCATGGTGCCCCATCCACCTCTCATGGTGCCTTGCCAAAGCTGGGAACACGGTAGGTGCTCAATATGTGTTCGTTATATTTCAGAATAGTTACTTTCCCCTTCCCCTTGCCAAACGTGAGAGGATTTTTCTTCAGTTTCACTGTGAGAACCTGATGGGATTCCTGGAGGTAAAACCCAAAAATGTGGCCCCCACCCTTAGACTGGCCCCTAGGAGTTTTTAGCTCTCAAGCTGTTCTCCACTCAGCTTCTAGCAGTTTGTTGAAGTTACCATATCAGTGTTCCTGCCAGTACCCAGTTGCCCAGCTTCTGCTCCTGGTAAGCTGTGAGTCTTTGTAGCCACCTGTCTGTCTGTGTGTCCAGGCAGCCTCCTGCCTCCATCCCCTGCCTCCCCTCCTTTGACCTGCCAGGTACCAGGCTGTACTAGGGCCCCAGTTGTCTGGCAGCAAAGACACCATCCCTGCTGAGTAAGGAGCTCCCTGTCTGTCGGGGCAAACACCCACACAGCTCTGGTGGAGCTGGTGCACTGCTTTGGAGAGGGAAAGGGCTGGGATCGTATTCGTCCCAGGGGGACAGCTCCACCAGGGCCAGGCACAGAGGAAGTGCTCCTTCAGTGTCTGTTGACTGACTGACTGAGGGCTTGCACGTCCCAGCTCTGCACCTGGCTCTGCCCAGAGCACCCCTGAGCTGTGCCACGCAGAGGAGTTTGGGCTCAACCCTGTGGGCCATAAGAGCCCCACCCGTTTCCTCCACCCACTCAGAAAGTCAGCTCAGCCAGGACTAGGTTCCAGACTTGTTTGGCTTTTCAGGGTCTTTTCCCCCCCTTAACAAAATGATGAAAAGCATAATAGGTCAAAATGCCTAAATCCATAACTCATTATACATTTTCCCAAAGTAAAAAAAAAGAAATAAAACAAGAAAGAGGAAAAAAAAGAAAAGGAGTTCTCCTTAATCACCTTTCATATTTTCATTAACATCAAAGCAATTAAGTCTGGAAAAACCAACCTGAGTCATGGTCATCTCGGAAGAAGTTGGTGAAGAATGCAAAGGCATTTGAATTTCAAAGCCCAGCCTTTATCTCTCATTAATGTTTTCTGCTCTGAGGGCTCCCCCAAGACTCAGCTGTGGTCCGTCAGGGAGCTCACGCGTGTGAACGAAGTGGCATCGGTGCCCGCTCTAGAGCATTCGCTGCCACAGTGTGGGAGCTCACGCGTGTGAACGAAGTGGCATCGGTGCCCGCTCTAACGCATTCGCTGCCACAGTGTGGGAGCTCACGCGTGTGAACGGAGTGGCATCGGTGCCCACTCTAACGCATTCGCTGCCACAGTGTGGGAGCTCATGCGTGTGAACGGAGTGGCATCGGTGCCCGCTCTAACGCATTCGCTGCCACAGTGTGGGAGCTCACGAGTGTGAACGGAGTGGCATCGGTGCCCGCTCTAACGCATTCGCTGCCACAGTGTAGGCAGCCTCCTCGTGAGCCCGCGGGACCCTCCTCCTCACCCCCCCACCCCGCCCTAACCTGGGAACGCTTAGCCTTGAGGTTCCGAGCCGGCTTCCTTTCTGTTTGTCCGCAGCTGTGGGGCGCCTGTCCGGTGCCCAGGTGGGCCGCGAGGCTTGTAGGATGCAGCACCTCTTAGGGCGCCCTCGGTCCAGCAGGGAGACAGACCCAACCCCTGTGTGTGAAGGGTCAGCACAGACTCAAGTCACGGCACACTGGGACCCAGGGGACAGAGTGTCTACTGGGCACATGGCGGGGGCTTCCCAGAGACAGAGGCATGGGTGGGTCTGTGTTCTCCAGCGGGCGGGCGGGCGGGATAGCGTGGGGAAACCAGACTGCCCGAAGGCCAGGCCCCCTTTCGGCTGCCCGTCCTGCCCTGGGGGTAATCAGGGCTGCGTTGGGTCCCTCGGGCGTCTGCAGGTACCTGCGGTCAGTGGTGGACACACCGTGGACACGCCCAGGGTGGAAAGTAAAGCCCCTTCTTTCCATCTTCCCGACTCTGGAGGGTGGGTCTGCCTTGCGTGCTGGGTGCCTCCGGCCAGTCCGGCCAGCCCTCATTGGCCCCTGCAAGAGGCTGAAACCCTGAAACCAGCTGCAGTGCGTGGAGAAGGGCCACATCCCAGGGACTTGTAACAGGCTTTGTGGGCACGGGGTGAGGGGTGTTGAATGAGGAAACGCCGTGAGTGAAAGACTCCCAGGGTGTGTTAGCACCCCCTTCTGCCCCGTCCAGCCCTGGGGGCAAGGAGGGGAACACTTGAAGTGGAGGCCGGACCCAGATGCGAAGGCGTCGTTCCCCAGAGCAGCCGGGGGAGCCTTGACCACACAGGTGCCCAGCCCCACCTTTGCCCGCCGAGCCCACAGCTATAGGGAGGGCGGGTGAGTCCAGCCTGGGAATTGCTGCTGCTGAGGGTGGCAGTGGTGCAGAGGTCACACTCCTCTGTGCAGGGGGAGGTCGCCTGCACGTGCCACACTGAGCTGGCTCAGGGGTCTGCGTTGGTGTGTCGCCGGCAGTTACGCAGTGGGCAGCGGCGGGACTGCCTTCCAGCACACCTGGCCCTGCCCGGCCCTGTCCTCTCACCTGGCCCAGATGCTGCCAGTGGTGTTGTGCCAGCATCTGCCCAGTAGCCTTGCAGAGTGGACTGGGAGATGCTGGAGTCCATCCTGAGAAAACAGTGTGCAGAAAAGGAGTCCCCCGGCCCTTCTCTGCAGGAGCAGGTCACTCGGCCAGCCCAGCTTCCGGGGTGGGGCTGCACCACCAGGTCATGTTGCCCAGGGCCTCGAACGTGGGGAGGGTCAGGATTTGCCGACCTTTCTGCCATCTCAGGACCCTTTTAACGTGCCTCCCTAGAAGTGGGCATGCTGAGCGGTGAGGCAGGCATGCCGTCCTAGCTTTCTGACGAGCAAGCTGCGTGCCCTTGGGCTGGCCGCACAGCCTCTCTGGGCTCTGCTTTTCCCAAGTATCAAATGCTGGGAGGGGGCTGTGGTCTCTGGGCCTTTCCAGAGCTCACCTCCTGTGGCTTCATGAGGTGACCGTGCTGTTGGGGGACGTGAGGGTGACAGAGCCATGACCCTGAAGGTTGCCCGAGAAATGAGGCAGGGTTCAAGTCTGAGCTCTGCCACTTAGTAGCTGGATGTCCTTGGGCCAGTTAATTAGCCTCTCTGTGCCTCCATTTTCTCATCTGTAAAATGGTCTCTATAGGATTGTGATGAGGAGCAAAGGCGGCGGTGGAGATTTATCACATACAGCCTACATGGCAAAGAAACGCTAGACTTTATTATTATCAAGCTCCACCTGGCTTCTCGGCCTTTCACACACCTGCTCTCCTGTTACGCTCAAGCATCTGTTTGTCGGTTGGTGAGCACAGGTCTGGAGGTCGAACCCGAGCCCTCCTGACTCCACAGGTCGTGTGCTGTGCCAGGCCTCTGACGAGGAGCGGGCACTGCGGGGGGCGGGGGGCGGGGGGGCTCTGAGGGGCAGGAACCCCACAGCTGTTAGATGTTTGTGCCGCTACCTGCAGGGTGTCCTTGGTGCTGGAAACGCCCTTTGTCTAGGGATCTGCTACCTGACGGGAGCGGGGCCAGGCCGCACCACCATCGCATGGAGGCCGTGTTGCTCAGACCCTTGTCAGTTGGTTCCACGAAGCCAGGGGTGACCCTGGCCACAGGAAGCGTCCTTGACCTTCCGAGCACCCGCTGACGGTATCCAGGTGATCCTGGCTGGGGCTCCAGCTCCCGTGGGAGGGAGTGGTGTGTGCAGGGGGTGGGCAGCTGTGGGGTGGGCGAGTCCTTGGTATTCCGTTTGCACCCAGGCTGCCGGGGTGGGCTCGTGCCTGCCATCACCTGGCACCTGGCTCTGTCTCGCGTGTGACTTCCCAGCCAGTGGGCGGTGTGGCCTCAGCCTGCAGGGTACCGTGTCCAAGCAGAGCAGGGCCTTGGGGCAGAGGGGTGCCTCGCATGGCTGACCGAGGCCACGCTGCTCCGGGGTCCACCGGCTGCCTCCGTTGCCCAGCTGTGTCTCAGCCGTGCTCGGACAGCGGCTCCAACACCTCCCCTGTCCCCCTGGGCTGGCCACGCCAGGCTCGAGGCCCTGCAGGAGGAGGTGCTGGACAGACCCTTCCTGAGGCCCTGCCCGCTGGGTCCTGGGTCAGGCACAGCCCCTCGTCTGGAGGAGAAGGGCTGGGTGCGATGGAGGGGACCCCAACGTGGGGGATCAGCTGGGCCCTCGGGGCTGGGAAAGGAGTCGGGGAGGAGCCACTGGGCAGGTCTTGAAGGACAGTTGGGAACGCAGGCTGCAAGTTGGAGGGATGAGAGGGGATGATGAGGAGGCCCAGGGCCAGGAAGTGTGGGGAGAGCCTGAAGAGACGGGATGCGGGGTGAGGAGGGAGGGACAGGAATGGCGAGGCTGCAGCTGGAACGGGGGATGAGCTCCGATGGGGGCGTTTTGAAGCTCGGAATCCTGTTTTCCTCCCCTGCCCTTCTCCAGAAGGAAGGCCCAGGTGGAAGTGGCTGGAGGGGTGGGAACGGGGAGCACGGTAGGGGGTGTGCTGTCCGGGGCTGTGGTGCAAGCACAGATCCCAAAGGACCAGCATCTCGTGGGTGGGGAGGGGCAGGAGGCTGGGGGAGGGGAAGTCCCGCAAAGCCCACCTCCAGGCTGGTGGTTCAGGCCGATGGATTCCAAGGCTGAGACTCAGAGTAGCTGGGGCGTCCGCACCAGGCGAGGCAGCCTAGCTGGGAGGCCCACCAACCACAGAGGAGAGACAGGGTGGTAATGAGCCCTGCGATGCATCGTTTCCCGACCACCTCATCTGCGATGTACGGACAGGAAGCTAAGATCAGGGAGGTGAAGGTGCTTGCCCGGGCTCACACAGCAGAACGCAGCGAGAATAGGTTTGAGCCACAGGCTCCGCTCTGAGAACCATCCAGAGAGGCAGCTTCAAGCTCAGTGTTTAGTGGGTCTCTGGGAGGCCCAGCGGCAGGTCTCTCCCTTTGGGCTGCGGGTGACTTGGGCCCAAACCCGGGGGTGGAAGAGCTTTTATCCTCCCACCGCCACCTAAATAAATAATTCGAGGAGACCCGTTTCTTGTCTAAAGCCACATTAGAACCTTTGCTGTAGGCAAGAACTTTCCCCCAGAAAGCTCACCCTGGGAGGTGTATCCCTTTAAAACGTACTTATTAATCACTGTAGCTGAAATTAGCATAATTGGTTCGTTTGAATGCGGGACGCAGTGAGTGGGGCTCTCTCCTGTGGGGTAGGGGGGCTGCTGTCTTACTGCTGGAGGGGGGGTGTGGAAGGGACGCCCAGTGTGCAGGGTCAGGGCCAGGGGTGGGCCACACGCCGTCCCCGCCCTCTCTCAGGGCTGGGCGCTCTGTCAGCAGAGGGACTCGACTGCAGAGTGTGTCTTGGCGGGTTCTGTGTTTTGAGGGAGATGATGGTAAACACCACGCGGGGAGGACAGAGGCCTGGGACCTGCGTCAGGAATCGTGTCATCTGGCAGCAGCCCAGCCAGACGCCTTCGCATTGGCCTCGTGGTGCTGAAGGGAAGCTGAGACCTCCAGGACCCTTCCCAACACTCAGCTGGACGCGACGGGGCTCGGGTGGGAACGCAGGCCGTCTTTCTCTGGAGCCGGTGCCCTTTCAGAGAACTTCGAGTGCCCTCTGTCCGCCAGGCTTTTCTCCATCACGAGGGATTCAGTGAGTTGAGCTGAAGGCGGGTCACACGCATGTTCACAGAGTTGATCTATGGGGCTGGTCCTTGGCTCCTCCATGTGGAGAGGAGCCCTGAGTAGTGGGCTCGGGGTGGGCCCTAACTTTGCGGGTGTTTGCCCTTACGAGAGTTTCCTGGCTCCTGTGGTGCTGGCGGTCAGGGAAAGACCTCGGGGTCTCGGAATTAAAGCGGAGTCTTTGGTTAGCGGTTAGCGTCTGAGCTCTGCCTGGCTGTTTAGAAAGCACCTTCTTTCCTTGAGCAGCACTTCTGGCTTTGGGATGAATGATAATGATGCCAATAATCGCCCCAAAAGACTTGCAGAAACAGCAGTTGAGCCATCTTGGGGCCACCGGACCGGCTCCCTGGAGGGGCCTTCATAGCAGTCGCTTTTTTCTGGGTAAGACAAACCCGTAGGCGCTGGCACAGCAAGAGTCGCTTCATCCCGAATGCCCTGCATGTCAACGTTCCCGGGTGACATGTCACCCTGTACTCATCAGCGGTTGCCTCACTCCCCTGGGCCACCGCCCAGGCTCATGTGACCGTTCCCTTCTCATCCTCAGATGAAGAGGGGGCCGGGAACCCATTTCACAGCTGGCAGAGGGTCTCCGTGGAGAGGGCGCTTGGCTTGGAGCAAGACCTTGATTCTGCTACGAGGTGAGGCCTGGGGTGAGCGCTTGCCACCCAGAGAACTCAGTTTCCCCATCTGCAGAATGGACTTAGCGCCGCCTGCTCCCTGGGTTGCTGAGAGAATCAAATGCGCGTGGAGGAGCCGGTCCTTTGTCAACCACGAGATGCTGCACGACTCGCAGAAATCATTGCTGGTTTTATCATCGTGGTCACCTTGGCGCTTGGAAGAACAGTCCTGCAGTGTGTCGATCTGTTTCAGGCCAGCAAGGCGTTCCTGGGAGACCTCGGGCCTCTGGCCACATCGTGAATAGGGTCTGCCTTCCTCTGTCCCCCGCCCTGCACCCCAACCCCTGTTCTATGAGGAATGAGAGCAACTCTCCTTGTATCCACCCAACATCGTGTCCCCTGTGAGCAAGACATGGGGGTACAAGTGACCCAGCTTGTGTTAGCTACTCCAGGGAAACAGGACCAGTAGGATGGGGATAGATAAAGTGTAGATATAGATAGATATACAGTTGACCCTTGAACAACGCGGGGTTAGGGGCGCCGACCCCCTGAGCAGTCAAAAATCCACTTGTAATATTCCAGCTGGCCCTCCGTTTCTTTGGTTCCCCATCCACGGATTCCGGCAGCCTCGGGTCGTGTAGTTACTATGGTCTGTATTTATTGAAACATCTGCGTATTAGTGGACCACGCAGTTCAAACCTGTGTTGTTCAAGGGTATGTGACTTATGATAAGGAATTGGCTCAGGCAGTCCTAGAGGCTGAGAATTCCCAGATCTACAGCCGGCCAGCTGGAGTCCCAGGAGAGCTGGTGGTATAAGTTCCACTCCAGAAGCTGATGGGCTCGAGATCCCAGAAGGGCCCACGTCAGTTCAAGTCCAAAGGCAGGATAAGGCCGATGTCCCAGCTCAAGCGGTCGGCAGGAGGGGCTCCCCGTTTCTCAGCCTTTTGTTCTCTTCAGACCCTCAGTGGATTGGGTGAGGCCCACTCACATTGGGGAGGGCGGTCTGCCGTCCTCAGTCCATGGAGTCAGGTGTGACTCCCAACCAGAAGTGCCCTCACAGACACACCCGGAATCAGGCGTGACCACCTGTCTGCAGCCCCACAGCCCAGTCAAGCTGACACATGATATTAACCATCACACAGCTTTTGGGGAGACCGGGCCTTTGAAAGAGCCAGCAGCCCCGGGGGTGCAGGACACATCCCCTAATGCAGCCCGGAAGCTGGAGCAGCCAGAAGTGACTTCTGACTGGCAGAGGAGAGACGGGGGTTTGGGGGGGTGTCGCAGACAGGGGGTGGCCTTGGGCCTGAGGAACAGGAGGGCCTGCCGTGTCTGCACGTGCCACCAAACTGCATTGTGCCAAACAGATTTCCTTAATTTTTAAGGCAGTGAGAAAAAGAAAAGAAGTCTTGACGTTATCTCTCAAAGCCAGCGTTTGACATTGGAACTTAGGTAGCCGAGGATGGAGGTGGGCAGGGCATCGTCTCTGCAGGCCTAGGACAACTGGAAATAATCAGCACAATACATTCGGGAAGTGGGTCCCTTGGCTCATGGAGGACTAGCCTCCAAGGATGTCTTGGGATGGTTGTTTCTTCCAGGTGGATGTTTATTTAGCATTACCCTGTGCCAGGCCTTGTGCTGGACATTGGTGCACGATGGTGAATAAGCGCCCTTGGAAGTGGGCTTTCAGTGAGGGTGGCATGTGGAGAGAAGCGTGTGGTCGCCTGAGCACCGTGGGAGGGCGTGCTCCCAACTGCTCACTGGTGGTGCGTCCGCTCTGCTCCGATCCCGGGGCTCCCGCGACTTTGGGGAGCTGGCCTGGCTCACTTGTGCCTGGCTCGCCCCACGCCCTTGCCTTCGCTCCAGTTGGAGCGCATCCCTGCGTATCCCTAAACACACTGGCCTTGTTCCCGCCTCTGGTCTTTGCCTAAGCTGTTTCCTCTCCTAGAGCGTCTCCCTGCTCTTCACCCATCTACCATCCACACATTTTTCAATTCTCAGCTCTTCGTAAAGACCTTCTGGCTCTCTTTCCCTTGGGTTCCTTCCGCTGCACCCAGCACGCTGTCCTCCAGAGCCCCTGGGCCCTCTCCTGCATGTCTCTAACACCTGCCCACCTCCCCACCCCTACCCCCCGGCTTCCTCTGGGGGTGCGAACCACTGCAGCAGGTGTTACAGATGCCTGCTGAGTGAGTGGACACTTCCAGAGGGCTTGGGGTGGGATCCTTCATCTGGAGCACAGTTAGAAGAGGGACGACAGCAGGAGCAAAGGCACTGAGGCACCAAGGGGCCCAGGAATTGTGACAAGTTCCGTAGTTGGAACATGAAAGCATCCAGTAGGCCGTGTGAACAGATGGTTCAGGACACAGGGCCATCATTTTGTAGAAAACTTGATGACGCAGACAGACCCCCAGAAGGCTTTCCAGTCCCTTGTTCTGAAATGGGAGCATATCGTCAGTGGTCACCGTGCATTCAGGGGGTGCTTCTAACAAGGAAGAGACCAAGACAGACCAGAAAACAGGGTTGAAGAGGATGAGGAGAGGGGCTTCCCTGGTGGCGCAGTGGTTAAGAATCTGCCTGCCAATGCACGGGACACAGGTTGAGCCCTTGCTCGGGAAGATCCCAAATGCGCGGAGCAACTAGCCCATGTGCCACAACTACTGAGCCCACGAGCCACAACTACTGAAGCCCGCGCACCTAGAGCCTGTGCTCCTCAACAGGAGAAGCCACGACAGTGACAAGCCCGTGCACCGCAACTAGAGAAAGCCCGCGTGCAGTAACAAAGACCCAACACAGCGAAAAAAAAAAAAAAAAGTAATAATAATAAATAAATAAGTTTATTTAAAAAAAAAAAGAGGATGAGGAGGCCATGCAGGAAGCAGGAGAAGCTCCCCCAAACTTTCAGTCAAAATCCTCCAAGAAATCAGGCAATCTGCAGCATCCATGAGATCAGAAGAGGCGCTAAAAGGAGGAACAGCCACAGACCCACAAGAACCGTTGGAAATAAAATAGACAGTAGTGGAATTCAGTAGTCAACAGGATGGTTGGGAGGTCTCTCCAAAAGTAGAATAAAAATGATAAATAGGTGGGAATGGATAAGAGCAATGGAAGAAATTGACAAGAGGAATTCCAGATAAAACAGGGAAACTGACAGAACAGGACCAAAGAAATGTGAACATTCTCCGTAATTGAAGGGCACAAGTTTCCAGATTGAAGATGCCTGACGGTCCACCGGCACTGCACCACCATGAAGTCCAGAGCACGGGGTTTGAGTTTAGTATCAAACTTGGGGAGCCGGAAAGCACCATCACTCGCAAAGGAATCACGAAGGCAGGAGCTGTCTCAGCAGCGGCCCCGGAAGCCAGAAGCCGGTGTAGCTGGTGTTCAAAAAGCTAGAGGGTAATGCTTTCCAGCCTAGAATTCTGCTTGAAGACACACAAGCCCTTGGAAATGTGTTCACATGCTGCCTTTCTGGGTGAGGTGCTCCACCAAAATAAAAGAATTAAACCCAGAAAAGCAGGGCATCTTAACAGCAGGAGAGGGGCCCAGTAACCTTGGGAGAAACCCCTTTAGGTTGGAGCAGGAGATGGAAGCTTCCAGAAGAAAAAGGAACTGACACCTGGTTGTACAGAAAAGGGGGTTTTCTAATTCAGTCAGGGAATTCAGGAAAAAGTAGCAAGAGGATCATAGAAAACCAAGCCAATGAAAACTCAAGGCCGGAAAAAAAGTAGTTGTGAGAGAGAGTTGACTATTGATTATGGACATGCGTTATTTAAATACAAATAAAAATTAACTTAGAAACTCCCCCTGGAGGTGGCATGGAGGTAGAACAGCAGCAAAGTGCCCGGGACCTCGCGCACCAGCCCTTCCACACAGGCCTGATCCCCGTCATTCACTGCACGAACCTGCTTTTGGCCTTCATAAGGTACTCTGTGCGTATAATCAGGGGAAAAATCTTTTCAAAGAGAGTTAATCCTTGTAAAGAACGCCGTCCTGTGCTTGACCCACAAAAGGGCTGGTGAATACTTCTTGGCCGTGCTCGCAGCCCGGGCAGTGGAATCTGGTCCCTCTGCAGAAGGGCGGGGGCAGCTGGGCCGTAGCTATGGGTCCAGGGAAGCACCCTGGGTGTTGGGTGGGGCTGGAGGAAGCCTGGGGAGGGAGCAGGGCGGGAAGGATATAGGGGAGGGTGGCGGGAGGGGGGGCAGCGGCCACAGGGAGGGCTCCCACCAGGGGGAAGGAGGATGCAGGATGTTGCTCCAAAGCATCTGGGATGCTGCCTTCAGAAGAGCCCTTCCTCCCGTCCCAGCTCCCGGGAGACCAGGTGAGGGAGGTGAGAGGATCAGGAGGTACCACCCATCCCTTAATTCTTCCTAAGTTTCTTGTTTCCAAAGAAGGCCAAAAGAGGGGTTCAGAAATGGGAACCACTGCCCTGGGAGGGCCCAGCAGTGGCCGTGGGGTGGGCTCCCCGAGGGCCTCGTGCTCTCCGAGCAGTGAGTGGAGGGTCCCCCAGGGTTCCAGCCCCCGCTCGCCTGGCCAGCGGCTGCCTCGTGCAGAGAGCCCACCAATTCTGAGTCCCATGATGAGTAATAAATCCCAGTATATCTGCCATTAAACAATAGCGTCACGAGGGCTGCATTGCCACCTGCAATGAGTAAATTAAATATTGACAATTTCATTGACTGTTAGATTTAATTTGGAGCCATCTTGCTGGGGCTGTAATGGGGCTGGAGATGACTTACTATTTAATCCTGGCTGTCATCCCCGTTAAGAGTTGAGTAATGAGGAAAAGATGTACTTGTAATGGTGACACGGTCCTGACTGTCGGGCCTCCACCCCATCGATCTGGTGCCCGGGTGGTTGGGTCTGCTCTCCATCTGGACAGCCCCCGTCTCTGTCATTCCTACTCAGCTCCTCCCCAGGCCGGCTCGCAAAACCTTGTCCTCCTGCTGGGAGATCTCACCTCACTTTGTTTCCCATGGAGGAGCCTGGATCTCTGGCCTTCGGGGCCAGCCTGTTGGGACTTTGCTTCGGGACGTACACGGAGCATCTGCTCCATCATTTCCTGTATCGTCGCAGTTAATGGTCACAACCACCCTGCGATCACAGGTCGTGATTACCCAGATGAGGAAACTGAAGCCCAGAGAGGTTCCTGATCTTCCCGAGGTCACACAGCCAAGGAGTAGTGAACAAGATTCTGCACCAGGCTGAGTCCAGAGCCATTGCTTCTGACCAGGGACCGTGCCACCACCTTCTGCCCACTCAGGCCTGAGCCAGCTGGATCGCTGGCCTGTGGTCCATTCTGTGGTTGCTTTGGGCTTAGCTTGACCGTGGCCGCTGGGCTGCCTGCCTGCCCACCCACCCCATGGCACTGCTGTCCTCGTTGGCTCACACCTCCTTGCCTTGGACATCCCTTTTCTTGTTCCTGGAGGGCAGCCCCTGTGCCGTGTGTCAAGATGTGCCCCTTCTTCAAAGCCCGACTGGAGTGCCCCGTCCAGCGCCACCTGTACAGTTGGGTAGGACGGCTCTTCCCTGGGGCACACCCTTGGATGGAGTGGATCTGGTGTCAGAAGGCCCAGGTCTAGCCAGATCAGCTGCGTCTTGCTGGGTGGCCTCGGGCAGGTCACATCACCTCTCTGAGTCTATTTCAAGAGATGTTAACAAGGATAAGAATACTTAGCCCACTATGTTGTTTGGGAGCTGAGCTGAGACAGACGAGTAATAATAGCAGCAGCTGCGGTGTCCTGAGCACGTGCCCTGCGTTGGAGTTTGTCCTGCTTCACGTCTGTTCTCTCTATTCCTTACAGGAGTCCTTCAGAGTAGACAGTGGGGGAGACGAGGCCCAGAGGGTATGTGCCCTCCCCAAACCCTCGCAGGAACGGAAGGACAGAGCTGGGAATCAAACCTGAGCCCATGAGATTGCTTAGCCCAGGCCCGGAGCCCCATCCCCTCGTGGTCCAGGTTGCCCTCAAATTGTCACAGGGCCACCACACTCCTCTGCTATAGAGTCTTCTCTGTTTCCAGCTTCATCAGTGCTGCGTAGGTGTTTGCATTCGAAAAGCACCCCTCACATCCCTCCCGACACTGGCAGCCTGGGTTCTGAGTTAGCTGTGTTTCGTGGTAGCTGTACTGTGGGTGACCTGTCCCTCTGGCTGTCCCGTCTGGAGCCCTTGGTCCAGTCAAGGCTCTTCCTCCTGAATGGAGTGGATGGTGAGGCCCAGCCACGAGCTTTAGCCTTGTTTGACCTCCAGGTGTCCCCGGAAGTCACAAGCAGCCCCAGAAAGAAACACATCGTCTGCACGCATGTACACACGGTTGGATCTGGACACGTCCTTCATCGTCGCTTAGCTGGGGGGGGGTCACCAGACTTCCTGAAAAGGGCCAGACGGTGCATCTTCTCAGCTTTATGGGCCGCAGGGCCTCTGTCGTAACTGCTCAGCTCTGCAGCTAGCTGTCAGGCAGCTGTGGACAGTACGGAGAGAGCAGGTGCGGTTGTGTTCCAGTACGACTTCATTCGTGGGCACCGAATATGTGAATTTCATGTAATTTCCACATGACACAAAATATTCTTTTTTTTTAAATTTTATTTTTGGCTGCGTTGGGTCTTTGATGCTGCACGCGGGCTTTCTCTAGTTGTGGCGAGCGAGGGCTACTCTTCGTTGCGGTGCGCGGGCTTCTCATTGCGGTGGCTTCTCTTGTTGAGGAGCTCGGGCTCTAGGTGCACGGGCTTCAGTAGTTGCAGCTCTCGGGCTCAGTAGTTGTGGCTCGTGGGCTCTAGAGCACAGGCTCAGTAGTTGTGGCGCACGGGCTTAGTTGCTCCGTGGCATGTGGGCTCTTCCCAGACCAAGGCTCGAACCCGTGTCCCCTGCATTGGCAGGCGGATTCTTAACCACTGCGCCACCAGGGAAGCCCCCAAAATATTATTCTTTATTTGATTCCCACCCCCGCCCCCGCCACTGCCGCCGCCACCGCGAACCATTTGACAAATCCTAGCTGGGGGGCTGTGCATAATCAGGCAATGGGCCTGATTTGACCTGTGAGCCATAGAAGCCTGGTGGCCTTCCGGGGACCCGGGGCCCCCTTGTTAAAGACGGAAGGAGCAGAATCCGAGTCAGCATTCCTCGCTCTCACACGTGTGTTCTGCAGGTGTGCTGGGGGAGGGTTTGAACCTGATGGGGTAGACTCCATGGACTTGGTGCGAGAAGGGATGTTGCTGTTGGTGAAGTGATGGTCTTGTGCTTCTCCGTTAATCTGGAGACCCCAATGGCCCCAGAGAGACCAAACAGATGCCTGCGGAGAAGCAAGTGTGACAGGATGGAAGCTGGTAAAGTCGGGGCAGGACCTAACACGGAGATACATCCCGTGTGGCTCAGGTTGGCTGGGTTGGCCTGAGGGGCCCCTGGCCACAGAGGCTTTGCTGGGGAGGGGGCAGCTTCATTCGCTGAGACTGTATAACCCAAGTCTTCCCAGGACAAGAGAAGAGAATTGGGCAAGATCCCTGTGTGTGCGGGGCTCAGAGGTGAAGATGAACCGCCTGCTCACAGGAGTGGCTCAAAGTCCCCCAGTGTCTCTGAGATGAAGGTGCTCGGGCCCAGAGGAGGGAGGGGCCGATGTGTGCTGGTGGCTGCGGATTCTTTCAGGGGCTGGAAAGTGCCGAACGAGCACTGCGAAAGTGTCTTCCAAGGGGATTTGGAGAGAGAAAGGAAGAAACTGTGGCGGATCAGTGCCTTCAGGGAAGGTGATCTTGACAGCACTGCTTTAACCTCGTGGGTTGTGCAGCTTCCCTTACTCCCTGCAAAAGCAGAGGCCCTTCCAGGGGCCGAGGAAGCTCCTGAAGAAGATGGACTGAAGCTGGAGGACTGGCCTGAGGCCTGGGAGCAGTGATGGGAGAAGGGCGAGTCCCTCCGGGAGAGGAGGCAGGTGGGGAGCCCCAGCTGATGGGGGAGGGGGCACCTTCAGGGCCTTTGTTCCAAATCAAATAAGACAAAGTTGCAGCTTGGAGGCAGCATAACCCCGGGAAGCCAAACCCGCACACCTGGAAGCTGCGGGTCTTGGGCGGGGTCGGGGCGGGCTCCCCTGGGGAGTCTCCATTGTAGCAGGAAGCCCCCGCTCCGCTCCCCTCCCCAGCGCACTGGAAGAGCTGCATTAGAAGATCTCTCCGGGGCTGGGATTACGTTGCGAGCAGAGAGACTAATTAATAACTCAGAGCAGGAGAAATAAAATGAAAGGGAACATGGGAAACCGAAAAGTGATCACACCACGAAAGTCCAGCGGTGCCTGTGACTGGTCGGGTCTGCGGAAGACTTGGGGGCGACTGGAGGGGCCCTCGGGAGCTTCCAAGGTGGAGCGCCCGCGTGGTACAGTTTCCAGTTAGAGCCAAGCAAACTGGGAAGCCACGCTGAGACCAGCAAGTGCCTCCTGTCCCAAGCTGCGGGACCAGCATCTTTTCCCTGGTGGGGGTCCTCGGTGTCCCTGAGGAGGTCACAGTGGGGACTGTCTCCTCTGGCTCCAGTGCTCAGGCCAGGGTCCAGCCTGGAACGTGGGCTCCTGGCACCCAGCCCACCCACCCCCTGCTCTCCCTGGGCTGCTATGGAAGAAACCCCAGGGTCCCCAGAATGGGGAGGAGCTAGGTCAGTAGGCTGAGCACCCCCTGCTCAGCTTTCCTGAGGGCCGACCAAGGGGGGCCCTGAGAGTTTCCAGTGCCCCCAAGATTCCAAGCCCACCCCCTCGTGCACTGAATAAAGTGGTGACTTAGGCAGAGCGAGGAAAGAGTGATCCGGGCAGAAGGCACAACCGTCGGCCCTCTGTGGAGCCCCAAGATTCGGGTGTGTCCAGGCTGCCCCCCTTGTGCTTGCCCACAGCTGTCTGCCAAGGTCAAGGTAAGCAGGGACCAGTTACCCCTGCCGTCAGTATTTGGGGGGAGCCTTGTCAGGTGGCAGAAGATGGGGATCCCAGGACCCCCACCACTGTTCCTGCCTCCACTGCAGCCCTCTCAGAGGTGCTTTGCCCTGAGCCCAGGTGCAGGAGCCCCGAGCAGAGCAGAGATCTGGGGCCAGGGCCACGGATGGGAGACAAGCCCAGGCTGCCCGCTGCTGTCCCGGGACCCAGGCCACGTTCACTCACGAAGCAGGGGGTTCGTAGAAAGCAGAAGCTTCGTGAGCTCTGGGTTCCATCTCGGGAGTGGAGGAGGTGCAGATTTAGGTGTGTGTCTGCACGGGAAGCACCAGACCTCACATCATCCGGCCAGCATGAAATCGCCCCATTTCACAGAGGAGGGGGGAGCCGGATCAGACCCCCATCTCTCCCTCACCCTCTTCCTACCGGCTCCTGCGAAAACCACGTTGCCCATTCTTCCCGGGGAAGCACGGAGCCTATGGGCCTCCTAAGATGCGGGAGAAATATGAAAGAATTTACTCTTGAGTGAGAGCTCGAGCCCTCCTCCTGCAGCCCTTTCTGCGCACTAAGGGCTTTTCTACTCGTTACGACGTGTTCAAGCGTTGTCAACCGGCAGTTGACAGGAAATTAAGGCAGGAGGAGGTACGAGCAGGCCGTTAGTGAGCAGGTCCTAGACACACAGTCCAACCTTTATGCAGAAATCTCGTGTGATCCTATGAGGTAAGCATCTTGCTCCGGCTTACAGGGAAAGGAAACTGAGACTCAGAGAGGTGGATGCCGGACAAGGCGAGAACGAGTGAGCGAGCGAGGGTCCCGCTCTGCCTGACCCCGAGCCTGACACGCTCTTCCCCATGTCCTTCTTTGCATGTCCACGACTTTATTTCTGGCTTCAGAACACGTCGTTCCTGGGGACTTCCTGGTGGCACGGTGGATAAGACTCCGCGCTCCCAATGCAGGGGGCCTGGGTTCGATCCCTGGTCAGGGAACTATATCCCACATGCGTGCCTCAACTAAGAGTTTGCATGCCACAACTAAGGAGCCCACGTACTGCAACTAAGGAACATGCCTGCCACAACTAAGGAGCTTGCGAGTTGCAGCTAAGACCTGGTGCAACCAAATACATAAATAAATAAATATGAAAAAGAATACGTCGTTCCTCAAGTCACTCACTCATTCACTCACTCTCAGGAGCCCTGCCCATTTCTTCCTCCCCTGCCCTGAGGACCTTCTCCTCAAGGGGGCACCCCATCTACAGGCCTGGCGTCCCACACCCATATCCACCGATGGGTAACCAGGGTGTGCCGGCCTAACCCAGGGCCGGGTCAGCTTGCTGGTTGGCAGGCAGGGGCCGGGTGTGGCTGGGCGTCCTGTGTGACTGTCAGTACCTCTTCCAGCTCTGCTCATGCTTGTCGGTGGGTCCCCGGTTTGTCCCTGTACTGAGGCAATAATGCATTCGTGTTCCTGATGGCCAGGCGCTTGTCAGGGCCTCCTGGTGGCCGTCATTAAGTCATGATCATTCCCAGAATCCAGAGGGCCTTTAAGTGACTGGGGGAGGAAGAACAGCTTGAAGTGGATTTTAGAGGCAAATATATGGTCTGGAGGCACGCCCCCCACCCCACCCCTTGCCCAGGGACGCCATCCCTGACGCCACCAGGTGCCCTGAAATGAGATGCACGTGGAAAGGAAGCTTATTTCCCCTCCCTGAATTTCCTTTGAAGGGATGCGGTTTTAGAGCACATTCGTTGTCAGAGTTTACGCAGCCCGAAGATGCGAGTGGTAGATCAAGCTGCCTAGGTTCAGAGCCCTTCACAGTCTACAAAAACGTCCCCACAAACCCACATCCCACTTGATTCTTACCAGTGGGTGGTGATGTCATTCCCATGTCACAGATGGGAAAACTGAGGCTCGAAGGGGCTCAGCTGTTACCGAAGGTGAAATTGTCAGTAGGGGGACAGAGGACGGACGGAGAGCCCTGCACACCCTCTTCCTGCATTGACCCTTCACGTTGGACCTCAGGGCCCATCGTACAAATGGGGAAACTGAGGTCCAGCCGAGACGAGTGCTTTGCTAGAAGTGAACCAGGTCCCTGCACACCCACCTCCTTCCTCGGCTGGTCTCCAAAGACGTACTTGTGTCTCCCTGGCAGCTCGGGCGGTCCTGCCCCCCACGCGGTTTCCCTGCTGCTGCCCTGGGTCTCGGCTCAGACGCCAGGCTGTGCCTGAGCTGCAGGCGCACAGCTGTGAGAGTGGTTAGAGCAGTGGTCAGAGCACAGGCCCTGCGGCCGGCGCCCGGTTCAGACCCAGCCCCCTACTCCTCCCAGCTTGGGCAAGTCACTAAGCTCAGTTTCCCATATGTTGAGTGGGGATGAGACTGGTGCCTTTTCAAAGGGTTGTCGGGGGAGACCAGCCGCGCCCGTCACGGGCCTGGACCAGGGCTGTTGTGCCCCGTGTCCCTGTGGCTGTTCTGCCCCAGGTTCTGTGTTCCGCGGTGCTGGGGCCCGGGGCAACCCTCGGGGCCAGCCCACTGCCCCCGTGAGTGGTGCTGGCGCTGTGTTACCAGGTCCCACCTCCAAGTTACAGGTGAATGCCAGTCTGCTTCCTGAGTCCAGCTGGGAAAGGGGAGTGAACCCTCGGGCAGTGCCAGCACGAGTGTGGCCCCTGAGCCTGGGCTCCGAGGCCCTTCTGGCCCCAGACTTGCTGTCTGGCGCAGGCTACTCCCCATCCCCAAGGCCCCCTGCTCCTGGCCAGGCTTTTGCTCAACTGTGCCCTTTCCTTTTGTGGTCTGGTTCACTGGCACCTCCTCTGGGAAGGTGACATGCTCCCTCTGCCTCCCATGAACAGAGCAGACGGTCTGTCCCCACTGAACCGCAGGCTCTTGAGGATGGGCTGCACGGATTCGTGCTTGGAACAGAATGCTGAACGAAGGAAGGGAGGAAGGAAGAAATCGATGAAGGAGTGAGTGCAGCTCCGAAGGCTGGGCAGGGCCGCCCCACTCCCTCTGATACGGCCCCCAGTGCCCTGACCTTGGCCTGTCACCACAGACTGGACCAAAGGCCTGCCCACAGCTCCCGTGCCTGGCACACAGTAGGTGCACAGCGCAGGTCTTTGAATGGGGGAGAGGCTCTGAGAGTCCGGGTTGCGGTCCCCCCACCGTTAGTGTGGCTGGTGGAGTTGGCCGAGTTTCACCAGTTAACACTCCGTGTCCAGCAGCAGGTTAGAGAACCAGGACATTCTCGGCTTCCGTGGGACCTGTAATCCTCTGGTCTTTCTGCCCCCCGCCTTCTGCGCCTGTTGTTGTTCTGAGCAATTGAGATGAAAAGCAGGGCTGCAGGAGAGGAGGGGGCGAGCCTGCAGGTGCAGGACCTGAGCCACAAAGGGGCAGGCTGGCCTGACCCACTCGGGCAGACCGCCACACCTGGCCCTCGCTGTGAGCCCAGTGCCATGCAGCTCGCGGGGAGGCCTGGTGCCGGGGACATGGGGAGGGGCTGGGAGGCAAGCCTGCAGCCGGGACCTGGTGGTCCTTGCTGCCCCCCGACCCGGGGTCTCTGGGATTTCCCTCCAGTGGTTCTCGGGCTCAAAGCCGAGTGACCTTGGGCAAGTCACTCAGCCCCTCTGGCTCTCCGTGTCCTCCTGTGTGAAAAGGAACAGTTGTCGTGAGTGCTCTCCGGGGTCCTGAAGTAGTAAATAAATTCCGGGCTGCGTGACACACGGCAGGGGCTTGGTAAAAATGCTGGAATTGTCATTCTCTAATCCCTCTACTCATTCAACAAATATTTGTTGAGCTTTTAAAAATTGGAACGAGCTGGAATGTTTAGAAGTTGGCATACCAACACGAAATTAAATTGCACGGAACGGCGGTAAGCTGGCCAGTCCCCCTTTGCAGGTCAGGTGGGCACCCTCCTTCCCTCCATGCCCTGCAGCCCCGCCCCCGCCCCTCGCTCCTGCTGCCCCTGGACCTCAGGTCCGCCTCCCTGGAGGCCTCGGGCCCTGGTTTGTCCCGCCGCACCCCCGGCCTGGCTGGAGCGAGCGGGCGGGAAGGGGAGGTCCCAGTGGTGGGAGAGCCCCCGTGTGTCTGCCGCGCCGCTGCCCAGCCGACTCCGCAGCAGGGCGATTCGGGGATGAGGCATCCCAGGTGCAGAGCCCTCGCGAGGGGGTTTGTCTGTTGGCGTCTATTCCCGCCCTGGCCTCCTGTCTGGTCCTCTCCTTCCTCGAGAGCTGCTCGTTCATTGTTTTCACCCTCGGCACTTTGGGGGACTCCAGGGCACCCACCGTCTGCACCGGGGACAGGTGTGGGTGCACTTGGAGGGCTCCCTGGCCAAGGGCAGGGGGTCATGGCTGAGAGCGACGCTCCTTTTCCCCCCGAGTGAGGGCCGATGAGATGGGCTCCCTCTGAGCCGTGCCCCCTTTTGTGTCCTGGCCCCCTGGGTGTGCAGGGACAGACCCAGGCAGGGATGGTGCGAGGGGCCCACTCATCTGTGCAGCTTGAACAGAAAGCCCCCCCTCCAACCCCGAGAGCCCCGCCTCGCTTCCCAGCCTGGTCCACGGCATCCTCCGATAGACCGACTGACCCGGGCAGTATCGGCCTCCTGCTCTGGCCCCCTGGGATTGTGCCTCCTCTTCCCTCTGGTCGTCCCTCATAACTTGAGACCCCAAATGTGAAATTAAAATATCTTTCCATCCAGTGAGCCTTGGTGCTCGGCACGGCCTCATTATTCCGGCTTATTAACACGAGGATGGAGAAGATGCGGTGCTGGACCACGGCCACCTAGGAAGTCGCTCGCAGCGGGAGGGCGGCAGATCAGCAGTGCTAACGCCGATAATTAGAACTGTGCCGAGGACACAGGCTCCCGCGGAATTTAAGGACCCGGTTTCATGTTTGGAGTGTGGAAATAATTAAGTTGCCTGGAGGGTTTGGAGCAGGCCTGCCCAGAGACCAGAGGATCAGGCCCTCTTGCCATGAGGAGGCGTGAATTTCCTTGTGATCTAACCGCATGGTGCCTGGTGGAGGGTGGTCATGTTTTGGGCATGTCTGCGTTTTACCTTGACAGTTCCCTTTTACGGATGGGGAAATCGAGGCTCAGAGCAGCAGTAGTTTGCCCACGCGCTGTACTCCCCCAACCCCTGGTTGTGCGTTTCTTGAAGACAGGGACTTCACCTTTTTCATAGCTTTGTCCCGACCAATGAACTCTGGGCTCTCGCTGGGTTTTTCATGACTTGTGTCACGTCCTGCTTCAAACACCCCCAAGTCTCCATGCCTTGTCCCTCATATCACCTGGCCTCCCTGGGGCCCCCTGCACTCCTCCCTGGCCTCCCTGCCTCCACTTGTGCAGCCTCTGGTTCCTGTTGCATCTCCGAGCTGTCCCTTCACTGCGGGAGCTGCCGTTGATTGGTGCAGCTCTGCGCGTTAGCTGCAGGCGCCGCGTGCCCGGCCCAGGAGCCTGAGTGAGGTATGGGGCGTCCTCCGTCCCTCTTAGTCCTCAACCGGCACCCCTTCCCTGCTGTTTCAGGTGCTTTTGATGCTTTTCAGAGACATGAGAACAAAAGTATGTAACAGGACAGTAAAGTCCTGTCCACGATTGTGAGGCCCGTCGCATTTTATTTCCATAAATGGCCCTTGTCCATTTCAGTGCTTTCCTCAGCGCTACCTGGGAATCATACTGACCCTGATCCCGATTCTGGTCCCGGGGCCCCTTCTGGAGACAGGACCTTGCTGTTCAGGCCCTAATTGACGTAACTAAGACTGAGGATTCCCGTCCAAATGCAGCAAGGTGCCCGTGAAGCCTCTGAAAGGTGGCAGGGGGCTGGATGTGGTGATCCACGTTCTCCCCCCAGCTGGGCGTGGGTCTGCGCTCCCCTCCAGTGGCACCCCCTTTTCCTTTCTTCCCAATGAGTGCTGGAGCTACAGCTCTCGCTGGTTTTTTTAAATATATAATTTTTTTTCTTTAAGATATAATTTACAAACATTGAAATTTACAGGTCTTAATTGTACTGTTTGATGAGTTTTGACAGTTGTATACACCCAAGTAACTTACACTGCGTTGGGGATGGAGATACAGACGTTCCCATCTCCTCTGGAAGTTGTCTCAGGCACCTGCCCCACCAGCTCTCCCCCAGGGCAGCTGCTCCTCTCCCCTCAGTGAACTTCGTGTGGATGGAACTGTCAGTAAATGGCCCTCCTGTCCCCCTGCGTTCTCTCGAGGCCCCTCCCTGATGCTGGCATAGCTGCCGTCCATTCCTGTGCGTCCCGTGGCCCTGATGTGTCACCACGCTTGTCCACTCTCCAGCTGATGGACATTTGGGTTGCTTCCACTTTGGGGCAATTATCAACGAGGCTGCTCTGAACATTGGTGTGCACGTTGTTTTGAGGACACTTTTTTATTTTTCTGTGTCAGTACCTAGGAGTGTGAAATTGCCGGGTCCGAGGGCACAGGGTGTGTTTGATTTGCTAGGAAAACTACCAAATTCTTTTCCAAAGTGTTGCACCATCTCCCACTCCCCAGCAGTTTGTGAGGGCCCCAGCTCCCACCTGGCCCGGGGAGATGGAGAAGGCTTCCAGGACAGGAAGAGGGGCAGAGATGAGCCCAGGTGTGACACGGGCAGCGGGGGGCACTGAGGGGACCCCTTCCTGCCGTGGGAACCCAGGAGGAAGAGGTGGCTTGAGAGGAAGGGGAGGGGCTGGAGCTCAGAGGAGAGGGGTTTGGGGGTCGGTGCGTGCACAGTGAGAAGATGAGAATTGTCGGCCAGGGGCCAGCGTTCCTGCCAGGTCAGGGGGAGAGCGTGTGGCCTTGTGGTTGGGTGCCCACAGAAGCCTCTGCAAGGAGATGCTTTGAACTGGTCTGGTTGCGAGTGGCTTCTCCGTCCCTGTCCCCGCTGCCCCGGCAGCCCTGCCCCAACCGGATGCTGCTGGGAGGAGCCCTCCAAGGCCGCCTGTACGTGGGGGTAACGAAACAGGCCCAGCCCCATTGCCATGGCACTCACCATTCGTCCCAGGAGCGAAGACAGCCGCGCTGCTTTCCTCGGGACTCTCCCGGGAGGTGTTTTCCACTATATTTAGCCTACAAGGATTTGTCCCTCCCTGTTCCCCGCTCCCCAGCACATTTACCTCAAATTCTAAAGCTTATTTTTAACACTTTACTCATTTCCAGTCAGAAGTACTGTTCCCTTCTAAAAAAGACCTCAGCAAAGAGGACAGAGTGTTGAGTGTCCTCCGAGGGCAGCGGGCTGGGGGCCCCCCGTCCACAGGCACGGCACAGCTCAGCGGGTCACTGGGTCCAGCTCGGCGGGCTCTGCCTGAGGCCTGGGCATCCTGGGGGAGGGCAGAGACGGGGCAGGACCACCCCGTCGTGAGCTGAGCTCCTTATGTTCCTAATCTCACTGATTCTTCACCACCCTGTGGGTCTGCTTTCCACACACCCATTTTATAGGTGAAGAAACTGAGGCTCGGGGGGGGTAGGGAGCCTTATCAAAGTCCCAGCTGCCTGAGACCGTGTTGTCCTCCCTCTCATGGTAGCTACCACTTTTTCCAGGACTCCTAGGCTCCAGGTGTGTGCCACACTCTTCTCTTTTACCTGTCACAGCAAACCTGTGTGGATGTTATGTGTCGCTGCTTTACAGATGAGAAAAGCGGAGGCTCAGGGGCTTTGGGTAACCTGTGCAGGGTCTCATGGCCCTACGGTGGCAGGACCGGGCTCTGACTACAGCGCCCCAGGCCGCTTTCCTGCTGCTCCCCGCTGGCCTCCTGGGGAGCGTGTTGGGGGTGCGGGTGACAGTGGACTGATCTCCACGACTCTCCTGGGAACCATCAATGGCAGCTCTCGTACGTGTGGGCACTTGGCTGGAGTGGCATTTTGAAGGCTCTGCTTTTTTCCTTGATTCAGAGTAGGTATTTATATTGTGTGTGGGCATGTTTAACCAGGTGTCAAGATTTCAAGGGCCCCAGGAATTTCCCCTTGGGCGAAGCAGGCACTGCTCTCACTTCTAAAGCATAGAGCTGCATATACGGGGCTCCCATCCTGTGTTCTCCCCTCTGCTCAGTGTGAACCAGCCCAGTGGCAATGCTCTGGGGCCCCAGGGCTTGGGGGACAACCTCCAGTCCTTGAGCAAGGAGGACGGCCTCTCTCTCTGTGTCGGAGAATCACTCCCAGGGAAGGATTCTGATTGGCTCTGCTGGGTCACATGCCCACCCACTAGCCCATTAATAGTTCCCAGATAATCCATTGCTGTGATTGACCAGGCTGGGTCTGGCACATAACAGTGCACTGTTGTACCCCAGCCTGTGTGTCTGAGATGACCGCGCTGAACCCCGCAGGGACCCCGAGCTCCTCTCCGTGTGTCCTCCCTTCCTCCTCTGGCCTGGTCTCATCCTGCGGGACAGGGTTAGGAGGAAGAGTAGGAAGGGCAAGGTTGACGTAGTGGAAGGACCATCCACATTGAGGGCCAGGGTCCCCCTCAGGTCCCCTCCCACTTGCATCTCACCAGCCTCTTGCCTGGGGCAGGTCACTTTGCCCCCTTCCACTTTCCTTGTCTGCACGCCGGGGTCCTGAACTCACCTCCTAGAACCGAGGAAGCCGCCTAGACACAGAGGTGCTTTGTCAACAACGGTCAACACCCTCACACCCCTGCCTTCCTGGCGGGACCTCCATCCACCTGCATCTCCACTGGCTGAGCAGCGTCGGATCCTGGTTCACATCGTGGCCGAGCACTTGCTTGGAGCTTGTTCCCCACAGGCAGGGCGGCCACCTTGCCTTGCTCCCTTCTGTCCACATGGGGCCTGGCGCAGGGTAAGCTGCTCAATAAACGGTGCCAATTAGTGCCATCAGGGTGAGAAAGTAGTGGCGATTTAATCCTGTTTTTCTATTGGCTGCTGGGTCAGGAAATCAAACCAGGAGCCGATTGCCAAGGGCAGGACCTTGCTCCCCCAGCCAGACCCTCTTTGCAGGGCTCTTGGGAGCCTCCAGGGTTGCTAGTGTGTCCTGTATCTTGGTCTGGGTGGTGGTTACTTGGCTGTAGGCATTTGTCAAAATCCATCGAGCCATACACTCAGTTCTCCGGTTCACCGTAAGTAAACTGTCTCAGTCTTACCTGTGGGCCCCCCCTTTGGAGAGCCGGGTGCCTCTGGGGGACCGGTGCTCCCCCCACCCCCCGACTGCCCACCTGAGGCTCGCCACAGGGGGCCTCTGCCGATAGGGGAGCGAGTCGTGGCCGTTAGCGGGCTCCCCGGTGCGCCGTGCAGATGTGCGTCCCCTAAATTAGATTCTGGGCCGTCGGAGGCCGCAGGATGATGAAGCCGGGGCCAGTGGGGGCGTGCGCCAGCCTATCACACGTGGAAATTAGGTTTCCTAAATGACTGCTTTCCGGATGTCCAGGGTCGGCGGGGGGCTGGCGGGGGCAGGCCGTTAGGACGCTCCTGTGGATTGCATTTCGCCGTCACCGTGATTCGTTTTGAAGACGTGCGGTGGGCGGTGGCTGCCTGGGGCCCCCAGGGCCTGGGGAGCGGCTCCGGAGCCTCCTGCCGAGGAGCAGACACGACTGCTCCCGAGTCTGGGGTAGCGGGGGGCACGAGGCGAGGGGGCCAGGCGGTCCATGGGGCCCAGGGGACGGAGAGGGGCCGGCACCCGCCGCTCCGTGCCTTCTTCTCGCCCCAGGCCCGGGGGGCATCCCCTCTCCTCCGGGGGAGGGAGCGGCCCTGGTGACCCCTCTCCTGAAGCCCTGGGACAGGAGCCCACGCCCTTCTGGTATCGGGTTTTGCTGCGTTGTTCCAGGGGACGGACAGAGGAAGGAGAGCTGGCCCCAGGGTCTTCCCAGGGTCCCCGTGAGGCTGCAGCCCCAGCCCCTGGGTCCTCTGTGGGTGACACCACCTCACCCATCCCGCCTCGGGGCTGAGAGGCTGGCCTCCTCCCTAAGAGGCGGCCCCTTCAGTGGGGGCGGGGGAGCTTCCAGGCAGGGGCTGCCATCCAGGACTGCCCGCCCCCCCATCCCTGTGACTTTGGACGTGCCCCACAGGCAGAGCCGGACAGCAAGGCGGGTGCCTCGCCCTCAGGATACAGGTACCCAGGGGGCCCGAGTAGGGGGATTCGACAGGGGGTCCTGACCAGCTCCAGCCTCCCCCAAGTTCAGTTCTCTTTCAGACACGGCGTTTGCTTCCCAGCTGAGTTGATGGGACGCGGCCACGTAGCTGGCCCTGCGGACACCACCACCCCAGATCCCGCGTGGCTTCAGAGACTGCCGTCTGTGGGGAGGTTTCCGGCGTGCACCCACCCCGCACCTGTGGTTGCCAGGGGCTCGTGGCTGTCTTTTTCCCACACTCTCAAGATCACAGCCCCCAATACTTAGTCCACGATGCCATTTAGAGTGTGTATCTCCTACTAAATAGCATAAAATTACACCCTTTCAAGTTAATTAAACCACTTTGCCACACTGGGGGCTGCTGAAAGGGTGTTTTAAATGTCAGCGCCGAGTAGCCACTTGTGTTTTCTGGGGCTTTCTGATTAAGAACGGCCTCCCCTGTAAAGACCTCTGCACTGGTTAAGTGACCCCGGGCAGCCTGCCTCGCTGGCCCCGCTCGGTCGGGGTCACCGGGACCCAGCCTGGCTGGGGCCACCTGTGCCAGCAGCTGGTTCCCCCAGGCGCACTCGGTAAACAGGTTTGCTTTGAGGTGGGGAGTTGGCAGCAACCCTGGGATCCGAGCCTCGGAAAATGACTCCCCTCGCGGGGCTTGAAGAAGCGGGTTTTGGAAGAGGGTTCTTGTTTTAAAGACCCAGTGTTAGGGTCTCCCGAGAGTCCCCTGGGTATAGCTCCCTTCCCCCGGGAGCTGCAATATACTGGGGACCACTCCCCAAACCCCGGGAGAGAGCAGGATGGATGCCCAGGGTGTGGGCGCCCATGGGCAGGAGCCTCACGACAATGGCCAGCACCAGGAGGGGACATCTAAACCGGCCTCTGCAGCACTGTTGACCACTTTGACCCCTTGCCCCTCCAGGGAGGCGGCTGGCATGTCCCAACAGGTGAAAATCCACCCCAGCCCCCCGCTGCCCCAGCCCCAGAGGGCTCCGCCCTGGGCCACAGTTGACACTTTACACCTGGCCTCGGGTCCTGCCTCCGTTGTAGCAGCCCCGCTCGGCCCCCTACACCGGCCAAGAGCCTGCACTGGCTCCCCGTCACCCTCGGGGAACGGCCCGAGCTCCAGGTGCGGCATCCAAGGCCCCTGCTCACCAGGAGACACATGTACGGCGGTTCATTCACTCTGGCGGCTGGGAGGTTTTCCATCCTGAGAACATTCCCGTTGATCCATCCCCTGCAGATGGTCCGACGGCTCTGTTCCCAGTCTTGCCCATTGCAAGTGCTGTCGTGAGACTGCTCCCGTGTGGTCCCTGCGCACGTGGGCACGGGTGGCCCCGGGTGCGCCCAGAAGGGGAACCGCAGGCTTGGGCGTGCTGGTCTTCACTTCATCAGGGGACCCCACTGCCCTCTGTGGTACCAGTGCTGTCCCCCTCGAGTCCTTCCCTCTCCCTCCCTTGTCACCGTGACAGCTGGTCCCTGATGTGCATTTGTGAATCGAGGACCCATTGAATGACTCATAACAGTGGCTCGGTGCCAGGTGACTCCCACCCACCCCTCTGGTCCTGGGAACAGGGAAAGTGGTTGGTTTTTTGTTTGTTTGTTTTTTAATATTTAATTAATTAATTAATTAATTTGGCTGCTCCGGGTCTTAGTTGCGACATGCGGGATCTTTAGTTGTGGCATGCGGGATCTTTAGTTGCAGCATTCGGGATCTAGTTCCCTGACCAACGATCGAACCTGGGCCCCCTGTGCTGGGAGCATGGTGCCCTAACCACGGGACCACCAGGGAGGTCCTGGGAAAGCGGTTCTTGATCCTCTTGCTTCGGAGGTGAGGACAGGGGTGCTTGGTGTGACCCAGGCCAACAGGGGAGTGAAATTCAAGTGCAGGTTGGTTGGTCCCCACCCAGGTGTGTGCTGGGTCCCAGCTGTGGACACGGGCGTGGGCTGGGAGGAGACATGGGGCAGCAAAAGCAGACGTGCCTTTCCCTGGGTTTTCACGTGAACCCCCAGAGGCCTCTGAAGGTCCCATGGGGACGAGCTCGGGGCCGGTGGAGGCGGAGAGCAGGCATGGGGGCGAGGAGCTGGGGCCAGCAGAGTGCGCCGGCAGCACAGGGAACGTCTCAGTCGGTCCTGACGGTGATAAAGGGGCAGTCGGATTTCATCTGTGAATGATAAACTGGTTTCACACGACAGGGAAAGTGGTGCTTACGTTGTATTAATACTTACTGGTACTTGCTGACGTTGCAGCTTCGTTGTTGTCTTTGCCCCGCATCAGAGTGATTCCATAAAGATACGAGGAAAGCTGCAGCTCGAGAAGCTGCCCAGGCGCTCAGTGGGCGCAGGGTGGGAAGCAGGCCGCCTTCTCCCGGGGCGCCCGGCGTGGTTCCTGGATGTCTGGGGCTACTGCCCCACTTTCCTCACCCAGCCGGACAGAGGCAGGAGCCTCGTGGGGTGTGGAGAGCAGGGCCCCCTCTCTGGTCAGCTCAGCACACACTTTCCCGGCCGCCGGAGGGGCTGGAGGAGCGGACGCCCCCTTCCCTGCCGTCCTTGAAGGCCCGCAGACCTGACGGTGAGCGTCCGGGGCCCCAGCTGCCCTGACCTGACCCCAGGGCCCACGGTGGGACACCAAGCCTCCCGGATGACGTTAATCGAGGTCACGGGCACTGTGCCCGGATACAGGACGCTCAGGACACAGGGCATTCATTCCTCCTCCTCCTCCTCCTGCCGGGAGCCAGGTCCCGGGTGACTCCTGCTCTGTGTCCACGCTGCTGGCTGGAGCCCAGCCACGCAGGTCAGATGAGGAGACAGAGGGACGTGTGCTTTAGAAACGTCCGTCTCTGGGTGGTTAGCCTCGTTCCTCGGGGACCACCGCTCCGGTGATGAAGCCTGAGCCCCTTAAGGGTCAGGCTGTGACCCGGCCTCGGCTCTCCCTGCCCAGCCCGGAAACCCTCCGCTGGCTGCTAATCACCCCACGGGCTCCCGGCTCCCAGGCCGCGCTCGCCGGCCCTCCTCCCCACCAAGCTCCGGGTCCCGAATCCTCTCCTCCCGCCCAGAGTCCCAGCCCAGGGTTCACCTTGCACCATGAGGATGTTTGTGGGCACCTGAGCAGGGGGTGATGCCAGGGAGGGGCCGGCAGCCCACCTGGGATGAAACCAGGGGACAGGCCTGCAGGGACATTTAGGGACTGAGGACACGGGGGTCCCAGGAACCGCCCCCCCCGCAAATTGTCTGGGGTTCTTGGCCACGTGGTGGCCAAGGGCTCAGGCTCTGGCGAGAGCCGGGCCTTACCAGAGGCTGGCCGTGGGGCACCGGCCCCCTTTCTCGACATCCCTCGGTGGGGAGGAGGCATGGCAGAGGTAAATGCTCTGGTAAATGGGAAGGGAATCGGCAGTACCTGGCTGGCTTCCTTTAGCAAAACTCAGCTTCTGCTTTTTCTTTCCTGGTGGGCGATGAAGAGACACAGAAGCCCTGGTCGAGCTCCTGCCCGGTCCAGGTGTGGCGCGAAACCCCCTGCTGTTTAGACACAGCAACAAGTCGTTCCTGTGCAGACGACCATATCCCCAACCACTCAGGATGCAGACCTTTGCCGTGAACTGATTTGGGCTGTGCTTCCGGAAGTGGGCGGGGCGGGTGGCTGAAGGTGACCAGCTGGACGGCTGCTTTCCCTGCTCTTTTTTTTTTTAACATTTATTTGTTTATTTATTTAGGCTGCGCCGGGTCTTAGTTGCAGCATGTGGGATCTAGTTCCCCGACCAGGGGTGGAACCCGGGCCCCCTGCATTGGGAGCACGGAGCCTTCCCCACTGGACCACCAGGGAAGTCCCTGCTTTCCCTGCTCTCGAGTGATGGCTTTCCCCAGAAGGAACCAGGAAGCGTATCCTGGGGTGGGCCCCGGGGGCACAGACGACCTTCCCTTTCGCCTCGGCAGAGGGCAAAGGCTCAAGGCTCTGGGTCAAGAGAGTGGCCTCGGGACGTCCCTCTCCAGCCCCAGGGCCTCAGTGGACAAACACTGCCCTGCTGGCTGCCCTGTGGTGGCAGGTGAGCTCTCTTAGGAGCCTCGCCCACCTTGTTCAACGCAGTCTCGACAGGAAACACATCGTGTGGATGTCATTTCTTTAGGACGGCTTCCCTGTCGGTTTTTCTAGAGTTTTATCTGCATATCTGTGTTGACATAGACACTGGTCTTCATACAGATGAGGAGAAACCCAACCCTCCTGAATGTCCCACAGCAACGGCCTGGTGGGGAGGGGGCTGAAGACCAGAGACACTGAACTGTGGCCACTTGACCAGCCCGTTCCCTCCCCAGGGCGGTGGTGCCAGTTTCTGGGGCTTAATCCCAACGTCCATGGCTAGTGCTGCCCTCACCTTGAGGGGGCCCTGGGACCCACTTGGAGCTCCATGAATATCACTCCCAAGTCCTCAGAAGCCCTATGAGAGGGGAAGGCTGAGCTCCCATTTCTCAGATGGGGAGACTGAGTCCCAGGTCACACGGGCAGCACTGGGTGTGGGAGACGGGAGTGAAGACTGCACCCTCTCCCCAGGAGGCCTTCAGGAAGGACCTGGCTTAGCCGGAGACTGACGTCCAGGGCCACCAGGAGTGTCCTGTGGGAGGGAGCTGGCCCTGCACAACCTTCTTCAGCTCCCCCCTTCCACCGCCCGCCGGCCCAGCACCTCCTTGGATGGATGGACTCTTGACGTCTGAGTCATCCATGGCTCGGCCAGTCATCCTGACCTCCTGACGGCCTTCCTTCCTGTGTCTGCTGGCGCTCCGGGCTCCGAGCGAGGTTAGCGGACGAGGAGCCATCGTGGTTTCCTGTGTGTCCTGTGTGTCCTGCACCATGGCGTGGCCCATTCGGGGCGGGGCAGGGCAGGGTCCAGCCTTTCTCCAGCGGCACGTTCCTTCTCTTCTCGCGGCTGCCTGCTCTTAGCCGAGAAGAGGCCTGAGCTTTCAGCCGAGAGTCCCGTGGCCTCAGGAAAACGCCTTCAGCCTCTGGGCCTGAGTTCCTCCACCTGTAAACCGAGGGGGAGACTGCGTGGTGCCCACCAGACACTCGCTTCACGTCGTTTGGTTTCTCTGAAGGGAAAGCAGAGCTCCCTTGGCAAGTCCACTGAGCACCGACTGAGAAGTTTCTCTCCTCTGGGTTCTGAGATTTTAAAACAGAAAACTTTTCCCTCCATCCATATCCCGCAGCCTCTGAACGGCAATCTGTGGCCCTTTCTGCCCAGTGATTGGGTCATGACACGAGGACGTGAGTTCAGAGAGCAGGATGTGTCTCTCTGGTGACTGTCGGTGCTCACGGGGTCAAGGCGCTCGGCCCCCTCCCCATGTGGACAGGAGCCCGGGCCCCCCAGATCGTGAGAGCCAAGTGTCCCCCAGAAGGTAGCGCGAGACCACACGTGCATTCACACGGCCACTACCCCCCATCACTGCATTCCCAGGTGGCTCTTGCCACGGCAACCCCTCCCTGGTGCCATCATATGAGAAAGCCCCTCTGTGCGGCCAGCTCTGCTAGTGCTGAACGGAAATAAGTTCTTAAAATAGCTTCTGGTGGTGGGCTTCCCTGGTGGCGCAGTGGTTGAGAATTTGCCTGCTAATGCAGGGGACACGGGTTCGAGCCCTGGTCTGGGAAGATCCCACATGCCGCGGAGCAACCAGGCCCGTGAGCCACAACTGCTGAGCCTGCGCGTCTGGAGCCTGTGCTCCGCAACAAGAGAGGCCGCGATAGTGAGAGGCCCACGCACCGCGATGAAGAGTGGCCCCCGCTTGCCGCAACTAGAGAAAGCCCTAGCACAGAAACGAAGACCCAACATAGCAATCAATCAATCAATCTTTAAAAAAAAAAAAATAGCTTCTGGTGTCCCGGGTGCAACCGGAAGCAGGGTTGGGTCTCCTCTGGGGGCACGTGTCTGAGGGTCGGTGGTTTGGGTTTGGTGGGTCAGGCTGGGGAAAAGGCGTGTGGAAGCCCTCAGTGTCTGTACATGCAGTGTCTGTACAGTGTCCCCCACTCCACCAGCCTCCCAAACTCACACTCCAGGGAAAACCTCTGTGCCACCAGCGTTAAATCGAAAACGTGTGAATGTTGCCAGTTTGGGGATGGACGCCCACTCCAAGCTTCTGGAGGGGCTGTGTGTGGTCTGCGTTTGGTCCAGGGCTAAGCTTGGTCTGCCTTGTGCCCTGCCGCCCACTGCGACAGTTCACGCTGACAGCCGTCCTGAGAGGTTGGTGTGAGGTCGTCTGTGGTTGACAGTTGTGGAAACTGAGGGACGGAGAGGCTGGGGAACACCCCCAGGGCATGCAGCTGGTCAGGGTCGGAGGTTGGGTTCAGGGTCAGGAGGAGACGCGTGGTCTGTCCAGGGACAGGCCGGGTGGGACAGGCCGGGTTAGAGCAGGGGTCAGCCCTGAATTGTGAGTCCCGTGAGTGGAGAAAGTTCTGGAAAAGGGCGTCCAGGTGGGGCATTGCCCTGCGTCTCTGCCTCCCCGGCTGTGAGGCTTGGGGAACTCTCCCCAAGAGATATCTGCATATCTGTGTTGACATAGACACTGGTCTTCATACAGACGAGGAGAAACCCAACCCTCCTGAATGTCCCACAGCAACGGCCTGGTGGGGAGGGGGCTGAAGACCAGAGACACCGAGCTGTGGCCACCTGACCAGCCCGTTCCCTCCCCAGGGCAGTGGTGCCAGTTTCTGGGGCTTAATCCCGACGTCCATGGCTAGTGCCCTGCCCACGTGGCCTGGGGGAGGGGCCCTGAGGCTACGTGGAGGGTGGGTCAGGGCTCAGTGTGGCCCCCATCCCACTCCTGCCCTCCTCTCCTCCTGCAACCAGGAAAGAGGACTGAGTTCACCGACCTGCTGCGTGTCCCAGGACCAGGGCGCGTGGGAGACACAGCTGGCCGCGTGGCTCTGGCGCTTCTCGTGCCGCTGGCTGTGACTGCCAGTCTCCCTGCTGCCAGCGTGCAAGGCCCTTGGACTCAGCTTAGCAGGCCCGTTTGGAAAGCCCGGGCAGGAGGCCTGCTCACGGATGGTGCCCGAGATGTGGCAGACGAAGGCCAGGGTGGACCCTGGCTCGGGGTGCCGCGTGCTGTTGTCCTGTCCAGTCCTGGAGACGGGCTGGTCCCCAAGACTGGCTTTCTGTCTGCTTTGGGAACACGTTTACATAGACAGGACGGGGCCACTTCAAAACCCATTCACACACGCCAAGGGTCCCGCTGAGAGGGAGGCTCTGTGAGGTCTGGGGTCTCGCTGGGCGCAGGAACTGGAGCCAAGCCCAGGGGGTCAGGGGGCAGGCTTGCCTCGTGGAGTGGGGCTCTGGGTGACCGTGTGTGCAGGTTTGAAGGAGTCCTGCTCCCCTGCCCCTCAGCGGTTCCCTGAGCATCTCCTGTCAGGGTCCCGGAGTTGGACCCTGGGGGCCCCCGGCCCTCCTTGTCTGACGACATCCACCAGACACTTCACCAAGCTCCTGCTTGGGCCGGTACCTGGGCTGGACTCCAGGATCCACCATCCAGCAGGGCAGCAGAGATGAGAAAGGCCAGCTCTGAGCCATCGGGTCGGGGTCTGGGATGAGAGCAGCCTTTGTGAGGCCGGGCACTGCCCGCCCTGCTCAGCACCCTGTTCCCTTTCCTGAGCCACACGGTGAAAGGCCTGGTTGCAGGCTGGCTCCGGGGTCTGTCCCCTGACGAGGGAGAAAGCTGTTGAACTGAGCGCAGCAGGAAGCCTGGGACGCTGGTTTCCCGTTCTTACTTCTTCACACTTCCTCATGTTCGTGTACTTTACTCTGGTTATTGCAGGGGAGGTGAGCACGTACACCCCGTGATGGAGACGGGGAGATAGGAGCTGGCGAGCGGAGGGGCCTTCCCCAGGTTGGCCCAACAAGAGAGGGGCCACTCCAGGACTGGCACCTGGAGAGGCTGACCCCGAGGCTGTCCCTGCCGGGACACCAGGGTGGACGTCCCTCCCAGGCACCCGCTCGGCGCCCCAGTTCCGGGCACAGCCGGGTCTGACCCGCTTCCTGCACCCAGACGTGCGCCAGGCTTTGTGCTGATGCTTGGGGCCCGCTCCCTTTAGCCCCCTCCCGCCCCTGCAGCAGGAACTCTTCCTGTCGTGGACGAGGAGACTGGGCACGGAGAGCAAGGGTGCCACACGTGGCTGGTGTTAGAGCCAGAACCCCGAGCCCAGCCCCAAGCCCAGTCCGTCCCCACCCCGTGTACAGACACCTGCCTCCTGGGCACCTCCCACCTGCCTCGGCCGCGAGCGGGCTTCTCCAGGGTTTCCCAGGTTGCCCCAGGGACTCCACCGATGGAGGAAAAATGTGAAGTTATCTTTGACTTTCATGCCCCTTTTTGTCCCCCTTAAAATGCTTAGAGCTGTGACCGCGGTCATAAGGAGCTCGTTTTTCTTGGCAAAACTGCGGCTATAAACTCTCCGGTGCTGGTGAAATAGGCTCTGAGATGATTGTTGCTGCTGGTATCGATAAATTCCAACACGGAGCAGAAAGGTCAGGCCCTGCCAGATAAAATGTCTCTTCGGCTTGTTAATTAAAGGTTTATAAGGATGTGGAAAAACGCGCTCTGGGGTAAGCCTTGGAGCGAAGAGAAGCAAATAGGTGTCGATCAGAGGATGGACAGGGGGTGGAAGGGGGCTTTGGCGTTCCCGGAAGAAACCCACGGTTCCCAGAAGCGGGGTGGCGGAGGGACCCTGTTCAGCCGCCTCTTTGTAGCAAACTCCTCCCCAAAGCCTGGGACTTCGGGCTTTGACCCAGGGAGTCATCCGTTCTTCCGTGTTCCTCCTGGTGCTGCGGCACAGAGGGCACCCCACACACGGTAAGGTGCTCCTTAACGAGCCATCGGGCACCCTGAGTCCCTGGCAGTCATATAAATGCCAGCCGTCGGGTTGGAGTCAGGCAGTATTTTAGTTCATGGAGTCAGCAAGCGAACGATCTTTGTGCTGTGAACATCCCGCAGGCGTTCGGTATTCCCCCCGTGGCGGGTCCTGTTCCTTTCTTGGTAACTGAGTATTTGAGAACGAGGTCAAAGTAAAGCTCCCCCTATCTTCCCCCGTACCCACTCCGACCTCGGGGTCTCTGCCCCCCCAGCAGCCTCCAGCCACCCCTCCCTCTCGTGGTCCCCTCCCTCCCCCTCCCTGATTGCGAATTTCTAAGGTGTGTGGACAGATGTTCCCGGTGTCCCAAGTCAGGAGAGAGGACTGAGCGCCGACCTGCAGTGAAGGCTTAGAACCACAGACGGTGGCATCCGCAAGACACACGGACCAGAGCAAAAGAGGTACCCAGAGGAGAATCCATATGGAAACACACAGGACACAGGCGCCCAAGTGGATGCCAGAGAATGGAGTAGCTGGTACAAAAACACACCCGGAAACGGACACACAGCAACCCTCACGCCTTGCCATGTGCAGAGACACACGGGCTGGAAAAACACACAGACGGCACACACCCCTCGTCTGGAGGGCTTGACTGGGGATCTTAGCCAGAAGGGAGTCCCCGGGGAAGGCAGCTTTGTGCCTGTTCTCTGGCTCCTGTAGGTGTTGGGCATGGATTTGCCCTTCTGTTCCTGGGGCCCTGGGATCTTCCGGCTGCCCGTCACCCGTGCAGGAACCCCTGCACCCAGGGGACCACACAGCTCCGCTCACTGATGGAGTGAAGTGCCCGTGTGGGCCTTTCATCACAGAACCTGCTGGATGGACAGGCCAGCTTCTTCTCATCCTGTGGTCCCCAGGTTGATGGAATCGTCTGGAAGCTTGTGAGTCAAATGGTGCTCCCTCCGTGCCTGCCTCTCACCTGCCCAGGTCTGGGCCGGGGCCCAGGGGTTGTGATGCCGATGAGACAGCAGGTCCAGGGGAGGGAGAGGGCACAGCCTTCTATGCCCATCCCTTTGCAGAAGGCGGGCAGAGTCTTTAAAATGGGCATTGGGCAGGGCTCACCTAGCAGTGCTGGAGAGGGACTGAAAACGGCACTGTGGATTGAGACGCTTCCTCTTAAAGTGACCGCATCTGTTCGGATGCTCTCTGCATTGCATATAAAGCTCTGTTCCAACAAACGTCCACAGTGAATTTCCAGTTAAATGTGGATAATTTGGCTTCATGCAGAGAGGCAAGCAGCTGGCTGGAAGGACGTGAACCTCAGAGTTTTGCCCACTTAGGGCAGGTGGAAAATTCCACAGGGGGGAGGAACCATCCCATCATAATCAGGAGAAGCAGCTCTGTGGGTTGTGGGCCTCTGCTGTGTCATTTGGAGAAGGATGACACTCATTGCAGGGACAGAGAGCTATAAGGGGGGAAATAGGGGGTTTATTTTTAGCAGCTTTGTTGGAATAATATATACAATAAATTATCATATTTAAAGTGTGCAAGATGTTTGACATATGTCTACACCTGTGAAACCATCACCGGAATCAAGATAGTAAACACACCCTTGACCCTCAAAAATTTCCCTGTGTCTTTGATCCCTTCCTCCGATCCCCTCATCTCCACACAACCTCTGATCCCTTTAGATGAGTTTGCATTTTCTGGAATTTCATATAAATGGCATCATACAATAATAAGTCCTTTTTTTTAGTCTGGCTCCATTCAGCAAAATTACTTTGAGATTCATCCACGTTGTGTGTATCAATTGCTTATTCCTTTTTTATTTCTGAGTCATATTCCATTGGGTGGATTTGCCACAGTTTGTTCATCTGTGGACCTGTTGATGAACATCTGGGCTGTTTCCAGTTTGGGCGATCACAAGTAGAGCTGCTGTGAACATTCCGGAACAAGCCTCTGTGTGGGCGTGTGCTTTCACTTCTCTTGGGTAATGCCTAGGGGTAGAATGTTTTAGTTGGGACTGCTATAACAAAATACCACCCACTGGGGGGGGTGGTGGTGGGGGGCTTAAACAACAGACATTTATTTCTCACAGTTCTGGAAGCTGGGAGGTCCAAGATCAAGGTGCTGGCTGATTTGGTTTGCGGTGCAAACCCTCTTCCTGATTTGCAGATGGATGCTGTCTTTGTCCATTCGGGCTGCTATAACAAAATACCACAGACTGGGTGGTTACTGTAAACAGAAGTTTATTGCTTACAGTTCTAGAGGCCGGAAGTTGGAGATAAGGGTGCACCCAGCATGGTCAGGTGAGGGCTCTCTTTCCGGCTGCAGACTTCTTGGTGTATTCTTGCCTGGGGGAAGGAGCTAAGAGTCTCTGCAGCCTTTTTTGTAGGCACGAATCCCATTCATTTCATCAGGATTCCCCCCTCCTGGCTTAAGCACCTCCCAAAGGCCCTGCCTTCTAACACCATCACATTGAGAGTTAGGATTCCAACAAGCGAATTTTAGGGGGACACAAACATTTTAAACCATGGCAGACTCCTTGCCGTGTCCTCACGTGGCAGAGAGAGAGGGGAAGCAAGCCCTCTTAGGTCTGTCCTTACGAAGGCACTAATCCCATCGTGAGGACTCCACCCTCATGACCTGATCACCCGCAAAGTCTCCATCTCCAAAAGCATCACACTGGGGATTAGCGTTTCAACATACAAATTTTGGGGGGACGGACATCAACATTCAGTCCATAGCAGTAAATGTATATTTAACTTTCTGCGAAACTGCCAAACTGTTCCAGTGTGATTGCACTGCTTTATGTTCCCAAGAGTAGGGCATGCACTGCTCCACGCCCTCACCAGGTCTGGACTTGGTCAGCCTTTTTTATTGTAGCCGTCTGAATGGGTGCATAGTGGTGTCCTACTGTGGCTTAATTCGCATTTCTCTAACTAATGATGTTTAGTATCTCTTCGTTTGCTTATTTGTCATCAGCATATCTTCTTTAGTGATGTGTTCTGTTCAAATCAGTTTTTAATTGGGTTGTTTGTTTTCCAGTTAATTGGGTTTTGACAGTTGTTTTATATATTCTGGATACAAGTCTTTTATCAGATAGGTAATTTGCACATGTTTTTTCCCAGTCTGTGGCTCGTTTTTTCATTCTTTTAACACTGTCTTACCAACGTCAGGAGTGTTTGATTTTTTTGAAGTCTAGTGTATTAATTTGTCCATATATGGATTATGCTTTTGGTGTTGTATCCAAGACACTGTGCCTAACCCACAGCCCCAAAGATTTTCTCCTATGTTTTCTCCTAGAAATTTTACAGTTTTAGGCTTTACATTTAGGTCTCTGATCCATTTGGGTTTTTTAAAAATATATGAAACATATGGATTAGTTATGTCTTGTTTGTTTTTAATATATGAGTATCTACTTGTTCCAACACCATTTGTGAAACTATTGTCCTTTCTCCACTATGTTAATGGACTTTGCAGCCTTTGCTGAAAAATCAATTGACCATATATGTTTGAGTCTATTTTCGGACTCTATTCAGTTCCGTTGATCTATTATTTGCATAACTTAACACCTATACCACACTGTCTCGATTACTGTAGCTTTATAATAGGTCTTAAAGTTGGGAACTATAAGTCCTTCACTTTGTTTGTTTGATGTTTTTTGTTTGTTTCAAGTTGTTTTGGCTATTCTGGGTCCTTTGCATTTCCACATGCATTTAAAAAGGACCTTGTCATTTTCTACCCTTTTTGGGGTGAATTTTGATGGAGGCTGTATTGAAGCCATAGATCGATTTGGGGAGCATTTACATCTTAATAATACTGGTCTCTGATCCATGGTTATGGTATGTCTCTCTCTATGCAGGTCTTTTTAAAATTTCTCTCATCAGTGTTTGAAAGTTCTCAGTGTACAGCTCTTAATACAGCTATTGTCGTATTTATCCCTAAGTATTCCTCATTTCTTGATGCTGTTGCAAATGGCAGGTAAACATTTTTTTAAACTTCTAAATGTTTGTGCTAGTATATAGAAATACAGTTGCTTTTTGTATGTTGAACTTGTATCCTACAACCTCGCTAAGCTCAATTATTAGTTCTAACAGCCTTTTTTTGTAGATTCCGTCAGATTTTCTACATAGTTACTACTGCCATCTGCAGAGACAGTTTTATTTCTTCTTCCTAATCGGAAGGCCTTTTATTTCTTTTTCTTGCCTTATTGCACTGGCTAGGACTTCTAGTCCAATGGCAACAGGAGTGGTAAGAGAACATCCCTGCCTCATTCCTGATCTCAGTGGAAAAACATTCATCATTAAGTATGATGGTAGCTGTTCATTTTTTATAGATGCCTTTTATCAGGTTAAGGAAGTTACTTGCTCTTCCTAGTTTGCTGAAATTTTTGATCATGAATGGATGTTGAATTTTGTTCAGTGCTTTCTCTGCATACATTGAGATAACCATATCATTTTTTTCTGACTGATTTTCACATGGTGATGCAGCCTTGCATTCCTGGGATAAATTCAACTTATTCAGGATATATTATCTTCATATTATTGCTGGGGTTGATTTGCTAACACTTTGTTAAGAATTCTGGCTTCTAAGTTCAAGAGAGAACCTCTCTGGTCACTGGTGGTTTGGCTGGCCCCGAGTGAGAGATGCCTCTCCCCATCAGGCAGGCTCATGGGGTACAAATGTGGCCATGTGGAACCTCCCCTTCATCAGCTGTAGGTAGTGTTGATTCCTAGAAAAGGGACCTTAGGCAAACGGGCACCCCAAAACACATCCTCTGTATTTGTGTGGGCCTGGAGTCCCTGGGAGGGTGTAATCTCCCATCTCCACACCCTAAATAGCCACCCTGCTGCAGGTGTGGCCATCCCATCATGCGTTGGAAAGAGCCCCGACTCGGAGGCTGAGATCTGAGGGTGTGTTGGGGTGAGCCCTGGTCATGGCCCCTCCTGAGTTAGCACAGTGGGGACATATATCAAGGGCCCAAAATAGTCCTACCTTTTAAAATTTCTACCCATTGATGGACTTCCCTGGTGGTGCAGTGGTTAAGAATCCGCCTGCCAATGCAGGGGACACGGGTTCGATCCCTGGTCTGGGAAGATCCCACATGCTGCGGAGCAACTAAGCCCGTGTGCCACAACTACTAAGCCTGTGCTCTAGAGCCCGTGAGCCACAACTACTGAGCCCAAGTGCCACACCTACTGAAGCCGGCACGCCCTAGAGCCTGTGAGCTGAAACTACTGAGCCCACGTGCTGCAACTACTGAAGCCCATGCGCTCTAGGGCCTGCGTGCTACAACTACTAAGCCTGCGTGCTGCAACTACTGAAGCCCACACACGTAGAGCCCGTGCTCCGCAACAAGAGAAGCCAGCGCAATGAGAAGCCCCTGCTCACTGCAACTAGAAAAAAGCCTGCGTGCAGCAGTGAAGACCCAACGCAGACTAAATAAATTAAAAAAAAAAAAAAATTCCTACCCATTGATTCCTGTTTTCAGACTCTGTGCTACAGAAATACTTTGTGATGTGGAAATGGCTTTCTCCATAGAGATGTATATTGCACCACTGTTTATTAATCGGAAAAGGATGGGAATAAAACCCGAATTCCTAGGAGGATGGGATTGGCTGAGGAAATAGCATGATGTCTGCTGAATGAAAGACTCTATAACCATTAAAGGAGTGATTTAAGGAGATTGTAACAACTTCAGGAAACCTTACATGTGTCCTTAAGTAGAAAAACAGGTTACACATCACATTCTGTTTGGTGTGAGTGGTGCTGTGTCTTTGGGTAAAATGAGAGTGGATTCCACTCTGGGGGAATGAGAAAAGACAAGTCCAAGGAAACTGGGAAGGAAGGAAGCTCCAAGTTTAGCATGATTTTTTCTTAATTAACCTTCACTGGTTCTTTTTTTTATTATTTATTTATAAATTTATTTATTTATTTATGGCCGTGTTGGATCTTCGTTTCTGTGCGAGGGCTTTCTCCAGTTGCGGAGAGCGGGGGCCACTCTTCATCGCGGTGCGCGGGCCTCTCACTGTCGCAGCCTCTCCCGTTGCGGAGCGCAGGCTCGGTAGTTGTGGCTCACGGGCTTAGTTGCTCCGCGGCATGTGGGATCTTCCCAGACCAGGGCTCCAACCCATGTCCCCTGAACTGGCAGGCAGATTCTCAACCACTGCGCCACCAGGGAAGCCCTTCGCTGGTTCTTATTAGTAGTCTCCTTTATTTTGTCAAGACATACATCATGTTTACTAAATAATATGTCCTGAAATTTGGCAGGATTATTGAGGGCACAACTATAGGCAAATTGAGCTGTGTGTACTCTGTAAACTTAAGGTAATTTTTATAAATCTAATAAACTCCTTATTCTCCCTTCTCTGTCTTTCCTGCTCTATTCTCTCTCCCTCTTCTCTGTCTCTCAAACTCTCTCCTTCCTTCATTTTCTTTCTGCCCCTTCCTCCCTCCTCTTCACTTTGCATGTTTGTGTGTTCATAGGTCAAATAAAATAACAAAAAATGTTTGCAGGGAATCAATATGAAAAAAAAAAACAAACAGGTTACAGAATTCCCTGTACAGCTATAGAGAAAACGTACTTAAAAGGAAGCTAATGTGAGACAGTGATAGTTTTCCGGGGATGCCATTCTCTTTCTTTTTCTGGTTTCCAAAATTTCTTGCATGATACATATTACTTTCGTGATTTAAAAGCTTATCATTAAGGGGCTTCCCTGGTGGCGCAGTGGTTGAGAGTCTGCCTGCCAGTGCAGGGGACACGGGTTCGAGCCCTGGTCTGGGAAGATCCCACATGCCGCGGCGCAACTGGGCCCGTGAGCCATAATTACTGAGCCTGCGCGTCTGGAGCCTGTGCTCCGTAACAAGAGAGGCCGCGATAGTGAGAGGCCCGCGCACCGCAATGAAGAGTGGCCCCCGCTTGCCACAACTAGAGAAAGCCCTCGCACAGAAACGAAGACCCAACACGGCCATAAATAAATAAATAAATACATACATACATACATACATCGAGGTGTTTAGCACAGGGCCTAGCATATAGCAAGTGCCCACAACAGTAATTATTAAACAAACAAACAAACAAACAAACAAAAAACTTACCATGAAGAGAGAGGAGAGCAGAGTTCGCTGTCTCCAAGGCACCCCTGCGCCGCCAGGCTGGGGAGAGTCGCCGGGTGCCGACTGGGTGGGGTCGCATGGGTCCCGGTGCTGTGTCCTGTCTCAGTGCCGCCCTCCTCTGTCTTCCAGGCTTTGGGAACCATCACTGCAGTGCCTGTCACGGGTCCTCAGGTGAGCTCCTTGCAGAGGTTGGCCGGGCAAGGAGCGGCAGTGCTACCTCAGGTAAGCAGCCTGCGGGTGGGCCCCGGGCTGTCTGTCTGTCTGTCTGTCTGTCCACAGCCCCTCAGCAGTGAGGTTTAGGTGAGCCCTGAGCTGGGTGCGACGTCGTGGGAGTCCCTTTCCTCTCCTGCCTCCTCTGCCTGCCCTTCAGAGGAGATGTTTGGACCAGACCCAGTTTTTCACACAGTGAGGAATTGAGAAATCAATTTAGTGGGTCATGACCAGGATTTTTTTTTTAATGGAATAAACTAGGCTGGACTAAAAGACAGCAGAAAATACCAAGACCCATCGTAAGCATTTTTTCGTGAACAGTTTGTTTCTGGACTGGATCACGACGTAACGGAGATTTAAAAAAAAATAAATTTATTTATTTATTTATTATTTTTGGCTGCGTTGGGTCTTCGTTGCTGCGCGCGGGCTTTCTCTAGTCGTGATTAACGGGAGCTACTCTGCGTTGTGGTGCGTGGGCTTCTCGTTGCGGTGGCTTCTCTTGTTGTGGAGCACGGGCTCTAGGCATGCTGGCTCAGTAGTTGTGGCACATGGGCTCAGTAGTTGTGGCTCGCGGGCTCAGTAGTTGTGGCTTGCGGGCTCTAGAGCACAGGCTCAGTAGTTGTGGTGCACGGGCTTAGTTGCTCCGCAGCACGTGGGATCTTCCCAGACCAGGGCTCGAACCCGTGTCCCCTGCATAGCAGGCGGATTCTTAACCACTGCGCCACCAGGGAAGTCCTAATGGAGATTTTTGAATATGGGTCACAGTCAAAAAAGTGTTAGAAACTCTGGACAAAAGGGTGCATTTCAGGAGACGGCGCAGACGCCAGGCCATGGGCCTGGGTTCCAGCTGGGGTCCCCCATTGGGCTCTGCACTTTGGGCAAGTCACCTGGGCTGTGTCTCCTCGTCTGCAGAGAGGGTGGTGCCAATGCCTCCCTGGCGGCCGTGAGGACTGAATCAGGGGGCGCAAAGCCTTTGTAGCCGGGCCTGGTCTGGAGCAGAAGCCTGCTGGGTACCGCCCAGTACGCAGCTTTGCGGGACACCTGCTGCTGAGCTGCGAGGGGCTGCCAGCTGCACAGGCGACAACGGCTCCTGCCTGTCCTGGGGCTGCAGGCCTGGGCAGATGCCCCCAGCTCGAGGACAGTGAGGGGCGGCTGCCCTGGGCCCTCTTGTCCTTGTGGCAGCCTCGCTGAAGGCCCACCTGTGCTGAATTAGACAGGATCCTGTCCCCAAGAGGCTCAGATTCCAGGAGGGGGACAGACAAGGAATCAGATGATTTGAACCCAGAGTGATCGGCCTGAGTCAGAAGGATTCGCGGGGGCTATGGGAGCCTTGAGGAGGCTCATAGCCTGCCTGGGGGTCAGGGAGGGCTTCCTGGAGGAGATGGTGCTAGAAGCAGGGCTCCGAGGGTAGGACGTCTTGGTAGTCCAAGGTGGAGGCAGGCCTCGGGGCGAGCACCCCAGAAGGATCCTGGAGCGTGAGGACACGGGGGTGAGAAGAGGAGGCAGGTGGCAGTGGGGAGACCGGAACCGCAGGCCTGGCGGCGCTGGGAGGGGACGTGAGAGCAGGCATAGCACTGGAGACGTCAACAGGGGCCTTCTGGGGGCCTTGGATATTGAGTAATGGAGTTGAGCTTTGCCTGTCAGTGACTTGATGGCCATGGGGAGCTATGGAAGGCTTTTGAGCAAGGGAGGGTCAGGACTGGGGCTCCAAGGAAAGGCTTTTGCTCAAGGTCAGTGCTGTTTTCCTAGGAGTTTTCACTCCCACGTACACCCCTCAACTGTAAAAGTCCAACGGCCACCTCTCCCTCTGCCCCAATATATGCGCGTGCGCACACACACACACAGGCACACACCCGCGACCAGAGCCCCGGGCCAGTCAGTGCACGCCCAGGACCCGGGCAGCCTTGGCAGGTCCACGGTCTCTCCGCTGCCGTCTCCTCACCTCTAACGTGGGAGTCCCTGACCAGGTCGTGTCTGTGCCCCTGTCATCTGCCGTGGCTGTCATCACCCCGTCTGTGTGTCTATCTGACCGTGCCATTGTCCCTCCCTCCCCAGGTTAGGCCAAAGACTCTGATTCCAGACAGCCTCCCCATCACCCCGGGCCGGGACCGGCCACCCAAGCAGCCCCCAGCCTTCCAGAAGGCCACCGTGGTCAGTATCAAGAACCCCAGCCCAGCCCTCCCCACTGCCAACAACACCGTGAGCCATGTGCCAACGCCCGGCAGCCAGCCCCGTGCCCTCGCCGAGCCTGCCACCGTCACCTCTCCTCTGAGCAGCGCCGGGGTGGCCTATGCCCTCATCTCCACCGCCCCCAGCAATGCCACCGCCATGGCCCCCAGCACCGCCGTGTCTGTGGTCAGCGACAGCGTCAAAGTCCAACCCCTCCTCATCAGTGCCGACAACAAGGTGAGGGCGCCCGCGGGCAGGCTCCCCGAGGGGCCAGGTGAAGGGGGCCCGGGCAGAATGAATGACCGGATGGCGGAACGATTCGGTGGCCAAAGGAATGGATGGAGTGTGAACAGAGGACTGAATGAACAGCGTGGGAATGAAAAATAAGTGAATGAATCAGTGCGTGAAGGGGGGGGGGGGGGGGGGTACAAATGAATGAATGAGTCAGTGGTAGAATGAATGCTGCGTGAATGAGGGTGTGGATGAATGAATGAATTGGCCTGGGAATAATGGGGGTACAAGGGAATGAATATGTGAGCAAAAGACTGTGTGGCTGAATGAATTAATACCAGTAGGAAAAGAATGATTGGTCGATGGATGAATTACTTCACCTGTTGGAATAATTAATTAATAAAATGTGTGGCCAAGTGGACAACTGGAAGGGTCTCTGCCGATGGAGGGAGATAGTCAAGGACTTTTTGGACCCTGGCTGCCTGAACGGAATATCTATGATTTGTTGCCAAGATTTAAAACTAAAACTAAGATCCTCTTTCTGTTCCCCTCTGAGCTCCTTGATGATTGTGTGAGGCGTTTGGGGCTGCATAGGAGGTGCCGTTTCCTCTCTTTGGCCTCTTTTCCTCTGTTTCCAATTCAGGGTCCACCAGGCTGCCCTTCTCTTGCTTATGGCCTGTGTCCCCTACTTCCCAGCCCGAGTGTCAGCCGCTTTCCTGCAGCCGTATGTTACTGCACTCAGTATATTTCTGGGTATGTTTTTGAGCTCTCCCACTTACGGACAGTATCCCCAAGGATTCTCCAAGCCTAAAGAGTTATCGCCAGCCAGGGTCGGATGGCAAGTTCCAGTGAGGAAACGTGTACCCCAGGATGGTACCTGGTCCAGAGGGGGTGCTTAGCAGACGTTTGTTGGTTCAGTGTGCCTGTTTCACTGCAACCTCACTAGCATTCAGTGTTGTCATTTTTAAACACTTTTTGCTCATTTAGTTGATGCAAACAGATGCTGGTCGTTGAAAGTGGAACTCCTTTGGTTAGTATTGAACTTGAAGGTTTCCCTGTACTTTTCAGGAATCCTGTCTCCTTCCACGTGACTCATCTGAGGATATTCTTTGCCCTTTTTTCTGTGGGGGATCTTACTGTTTTCTTCCCATGAATATAAAAAGGGAGCATTTTTTTCCATCCAGAGAATTCTGGGATTTCAAAATTATGATACAAAGAAGAACAAAGTCCTTTCCCTTAAGCCAGTAGAAAAATGGGATGCATTTTCTCTTCATATGTAAGAGCTTCAAATTCACAAGTCACAGAAAAAAAAAAAAGAAAAAAAAAAGTCTGCTGCAAGTATCCGAGAAAAAAATTCACAAGTCACTATGTGTTCTTAGGAGGGAAAAACAGTTCGAGTCACTCCTGGTTGAGGCCAGACCCAGGGCTGCTCCTGGTAAATTCTTTTACCTAGATCCATGAAAAAGATAACGATTCTTTCCCAATTCAATGTCCAAAAAAATAAATAAGATAGATGATTCACAGGTGAAGGAGTCTGTGGCCTAGGGAGAGGCCGGGCAGCAGAAGTCAATCTCAAACTTCTCAGCTCCAGGCACCTCACCCCAACCAATGAGACCTGAACCCCATGAGGACCGCTGGATCGGGTCTACTCTGCCTGATGCTGAGTGGGGTCTAGACTCCCCTCCCCCTCTCCATCCCCCCAGGATTGGCAAGGCCCCTCAGAGTGAGCAAAACGGGACCTCCTTCCTCCCACCTGCCCGAACCCCCAGGCCAGGTTTGAGCACCTCGGAGACAGTGGGCTGGGTCGGGGGGGAGGAAGGGGCAGGGCAGGCAGCCAGACAGACCCGGGAAGGGTCCCAGCGCGTCTGCTCCCTAACCTGATGACCTCAGGCAGCGAGCAGGTCTGAGCCCTCTCAGCCTCAGTTTCCCTGCATGTGAACTGGGGAGAAAGAAACCAACCTGCCTTGAGTTCTTGCCGCCTGAATCTTCACAGCCTGCCTGGAAGTAGGTATTGCGAAGGTGTTACTGATAAGGAAGCTGAGGCTCAGAGATGTGAAGTGACCTCCCCGAGGGCACACAGCTGGGAGACAGTAGCATAGGATTGGACCCAGGCCTTCTGGTTCCTAAATCAGGACCATTTCTCATGCAGACTCTCCTTAGGGTGCAGGCACCCCATGGACTGGAGAGGTGGGTGCAAGCCTCCTCGTTCCTCTGTGATCCCGCCATTCGAGGCCCCGTGCCCGTCTGGGGCGGACACGCCTGGCCCTGGGCCCTGTGGGCCTGCCCTCCCTGGGCCCTCCAGTTCCCCCCTCACCCCTCTGCCCCGTCTCCAGGTCATCATCATTCAGCCTCAAGTGCAGACGCAGCCGGAGAGCACGGCGGAGTCGCGGCCGCCCACAGAGGAGCCATCTCAGGGAGCTCAGGCCACCAAAAAGAAGAAGGAAGACCGGCCCCCGAACCAGGAGAACCCCGAGGTGGGTGGCTGTGGTCTGGGGGCCGCTGTAGGACACGGCTGCCCGGGGAGTGGGGACGGGCCTCACTCCGACAAGCCCAGAGCACAGCCGCCCTGGGCAGTGGGAGCTCCAGGCAGCACTGGCCCAGTGAGCCGAGGTCTCAGCCGTTGTGTGTCCTGGATTTGCTGGCCAAGCGGCAGCGTGGGGCAGTGGTTAGCACCAATCGTAGACCAGACTGCCTGGATTTGCATCCCAGCGCAGGTGTGGCAGGGTGCGTGGGTGTGGGGAGCAGATTGCGTCGGTTTCCTCATCTGTGAGGATGGCACGGGTGAGTCTGCCTTCCTGGCGGCATTTTTGGGAGGATCCCATGAGTCAGTGTCTGCCGAGGCCCCAGAACAGTGCCTGGGCACTGCTGGCTGTTACCCACCACCCCAAGCCCCCGCTGTCCCCACCCGTCCCCTTGTCCTCAGGACCCTCCGTCCAGGGGACAGCGCTGCTCTTGGCACGTGTGGCCCTAAAGCAGCCCTGCTCCTCCCTCCACCCCACTGTTCACTGAATGTCTGAAGGTGGCACAGCGGGACCCTGAAGGTCTTAAACGTCAGCTCTTTGTGGAATTTTTGGTCACAGCAAGTGACGTCCTTGTGTTCCTGCTTGCATCCTCAGCCATCCTGGGCCAGAATCACCACCCCCTGGGCCTTTCTCCATGTGACCGCCCCTGCCTGGCCCCCGTTTCTCTCCCTATTGACTGGTTTATCTTACAAGATTCCCTTCAGAAACCATCTCCTCCAGGCAGCCTTCCCTGACCACCCATCTCCAGCAGGCAGAAGAGATCCCTCTGGGCTCCTCCAGTTCCTTCTGATTCTTTTTATCAAAGTGCTGTCATCCAAAGAAGTCATTCATCCATTCATTTATTTGTCAATCATGTCTTAGCCTTTGCTGCAGGCCAGGCTCTGGGCTGAGGGTGGGGACACTGAGACGGGGCAGATGTAGTTCGTCCCGGCTCCAGGGAAACTCACTCCTACTGGCAGACACAGGCACGGCCACTAGGACTTGAACTTGGGTTAAAAAATGTCAGGTGTCATCAAAGAGTTACAGATTCTGAGCTGTGGGAGATCCAGGGAGAGGGAGAGAGCCGTGTTTCCATCTGGAAGGACTGCGGAAGGCCTTGCAGGGGAGGGGGCACAATCGAAGGGACCAGGGGAACAGGTAGGGTTTCAGTAAAAGAGCCAAGAAGCAGGGGGGGGGCACTGCCCGGGCAGAGGGGAAAGGACTCAGCACTCCCAGGAAAGTCAGCTGGTCTGTTTGGACCATGGGTAGCATGTGTGCATGAGAATTTCTAGACATGGGGTTAAAGATAGACGTCGAAGCCCAATCCTGGAAGACCCGACGCATGCTGCCGAGGTGGAACTTGATTCCTTGGGTAGTGGGGAGCCATGGAATATCTTTGAGCAGGAGAGGGACTTGGCTATTGTCCTTTGACATGTCTAGAAAGCCTGCTGGGAATTCAGAGTCGACCACTCACCGAGCCTGAGATGGAGCCAGTATCCTCTGTGGACTCAGGCCCAGTTTTGTCTCAAGAGAGACAATCCGTTCCATTTGGTGGCAGTGTATGAGCACCTACCGTGAGCGGCGTGAGGCCTGGGGCCAGCTCGCAGCTCAGGCTCCCATGAGCACACTTCTGTCCTCCCATGGGGTTTGCTGCACCCTTAATTTTTTGGGAAGGTTTTCTGGGTAGATTCTCTTTGTTCTTTCAAAGTATATCTTAGTCAATTATTGTGCATTTATACAATTAGTATAATTACATCTAATTACATAATTAGTGTAAATACGTGTAATGACTTAAATAGAACTTGCAATTACAACACGTCCTGGTGTAAAAATCCTTATTAAAGTTGCTTTCAGAAGAGGGCTGGGACCAGTCGTGCTGCACAGACGCGGGTTTCGTGGTGGCCTTTGAACCTATTCGTGAAGAATCTAAGTCAGGAGCGCTTGAGGCCAGAGCAGCAGCTGCCCCAGAAACTTCACCAGCTGAGCCAGACGCGAGCTCAGAGGTCCTGGGGTGGGGCGTGGATTTGGGGTCAAGAGACACTGACGGTTGTTTGTAAGGCTCAGCTGTACGGTGGCTTCTGGGGTAGCGGCTGTCAAGGTCCCAGTGTCCACACACCCCACACGCCCAGCACCTCTGAGCCCACAGGCGCCTGTGAGATGAGATGAGATGACAGTGCCCACCCAAGGCATCGAAGGGACCCGTGTGGTGAGCCCACCTCTCTGCCGAGTGAGCCTTCATAGCTAACCGTGCTTCCTCCCCTTCTCTCCCGCATCCTCCCAGCAGCTCTGCGAAGTAGGTGGGGCAGGAATTACAACGTTCATTGTACAAACGAGGAGGCGGGCTGAGAGAGGCTAGCGTGTCTGCCGCTCAACCCAGACAGAACTGGGGCTCCAGGCTTCTGCCCCAGGCCTCATCAGCTCCTTCCTGGTCCAAGTCCTCTGCCTTCTTTAGGACAGAGCCTGGCCTTTTCTGTGCTACTCATTATCCTGGCCTCAGGCAGCGTCTGTCCAAGCTGGTCACCCTCAGATTAGCACGTGCCCTGTGGAATGACAGCCAGAGCAGGAGTTCCAGCCCTGTTCCAGCCCTGCCACACGCCAGCCCCGGCCGCCTCTCTGGGCAAGACCCGTGCACACAGATGCTCCCTCCTTCCACGCCATCCCTGCTGCCACAGCCCCGGTTCCTGCCCTGGCCCTGCCCAGGCTCCCAACCCCTAGATGGGTTCTTCCCTGCAGCTAGAAGGATCTTTCTGCAATTCAGAAATAACCAAGTCACCCCTCTTCTTTTTAAAAAAATTCTTCCATTTAGAACTTATTGAGATGTAATTGGCATATTACATGGTATAAGTTTAAGGTGTGCAACATAATGATTTGCTATATGTGTATATTGCAAAATGATCACCAGGGTGATTGTAGTTTAACACATCCATCACCTCACATGGTTATTTATTTTTTGTGTGATGAGCACTTTTAAAATCTACTCTCCTAGCAACTTTCAAATTTACAAGACAGTATTGTTAACTCCAGTCCAATGCTGGACAGTACTTATTTATCATATAACTGGAAATCTGTAGCTTTTGACTACCTTCACCCATTTCCCCCAAGCTCCACCCCCTGCCACTGGCAACCACCAATTTGTTCTCTGTTGCTAAGAGTTCATTTTTTAAAGATTCCATGTATAAGTGAAATCATAGAGCATTTGTGTTTCTCTGTTTGCCTTATTTCTTTCAGCATAATGCCTTCAAGTTTCATACATATCATCAAAAATGGCAGGGTCTCCTCAATTTTGTATTGGTCACCCCCCTTCTTGAAACCCATCAGAGCACAGCACCCATTGGGATGGCTTTGAGTTCTCGCTTGGACCATACCTCTCTGCTGCAAACCCTCAGCAACAACAGATAGCATGCAGGAAGAGCCAGTGGTAAAGATGTAGCTGTGCATCACTGTGTCCCAGAAACACAGGCAGTGAGCACAACGGATGCTCCAGACTGTGGCCCCCAGGTTCAGAATCAGATGAGGGTGACCAGGCAGCTCCCAAGGGGCAGTGGGTCCCCAAAATTCTTCTGGCAAGAGAGGAGCAGAACCAGGCTTCCCTGCTAGTCCAGGAGCCAGCCTGTTCCTGGGGCCACCCCTGGGCTGGGCAAGGCCAGGGTGACTGCAAACTTGCTATAAGACGAAGGTAAGCAGTAGGGAGAGGAAATGAAACATAAAACAGAGAAGAAAAGAAGCAGTGCCCAAGGTGAGTCTGTAGACAGAATTGTAAAACACATGATGCAATCTAATGCTAAGAAGGACAATCAATAAAATCAACTTTTGGAACATGAATTTATTCAAGGTAAAGCTAATTTTGTGGCATATTCATAGCAATGACTTTTAAATATGTTTAGGATACTCAAAGAAGTTAAAGATAAAGGAATAACATCCACTTGAAATAAATAAGGAATAATGAAGCAAAAAAATCATGAAAATAAAACATCAGACGGTTACAAAAATTATTTGAAAATCTGGTAATGAAAAACATGGTGATTGAAATAAAAAATTACTAGACAGGATGAACAGAGGTAATTAGTGCTTTGGAATATGGCACCACAGAGATGCAAAGAAGCATAAAAAATTATATCTATGTAATTTTATATATATATAAAATTATATATATATGTATAAATTATATATTCATATATATATATGAAGCAGCAGAACTGAGTGGTGTGGGCGGGGCCTTGCTGAAGGCCAGGGAGCTGCAGGTTGCAGAAAGAGTCATCCATAATGAGGATCACAAGTCTGTATTCAAGTGCAAAAGGACAGGCAGTGTCTATGAGCTGCACTTAGGGTAGACAGGGCTGGGACCACACAAAGGAATATGGAAAGAGAACCTCCGTAAGGCCTCCAGGAGCAGAGGAGGTGCCACAGACCCTCCTTGACCTTGTTGGGCAGCAAGGAGGTGTGATAAAACAGAATCCCACTGAGGCACCATATTTGAAGAGTGAAGTCAGTATAAAGCCACCGTAAGGAGAAATATGAGAAAGAGAAGCGATTTTTACCATAAATAAAAAATACTACCCTCGAAGTCCAGTATTCTACTATGAATTAAAAGAAAGAAATCAATACAATAATCACTACTAAGAAGGAAACTGCAGTGCTGAAAGACAAGGACTGAGGGAAGAGATGGCTAAATGGCCGAAGTACTGGAGAGAGGGAAACGTGAGCTGAAAATTTTCAGGAAAAAATAGTAAGACCATCACATAAATACATAACTGGAGGAGCACAGGGCACCATAGACACAGCAGAAGACAGAGTAAGACCTAGGAGGCAGGAGTGAGAGAAGGATACAAAACAAAAAAGAAAGAATGGATTTTTAAATATTAGGAAGTGGTACCTAGAGAAGACAAGCAAAGAAGATACAACAGGTGGATAATTGGAGGCTTTAAAGAAGAAAAGCTAGATGACGGGGCAGAAGAGCTCCAGTAAAACTTTCCCACGGTTCCCTGCGATATGAATTTGGCTATAATGTGGTAGGCAGTTTGCTTCTGTTATGTCAGTGATGGTGGGCTGAAGTTATCTTCTGTGGAGGAAGGGCTGGAGGGAAGGGAAGGCTGAGTGGGGAACCAGGAGGCAGAGCATGGGCTCCACTGGTATTGGCCCAGCCCAGTCTTCCCAGTTCAGGCCAGTGAAGGGGGTGCCAGGACTGGCAGATTCCTAGAGGCCACTGTCCATTCAGCCACAGGACCCTAGAAGTGACATTGAAACCAGGTGGAACCAAACTGCAGCCTGTGCTGGCATCAATTGACTGAAGCTTGCTGGACCTCAGAATCCCTGTTTGAGCAGCTCTGCGGCCACCTCAGTCATTTTTAGTAGTCTTGTGTTGACGTGAGCACACGTCTTACAGGATTGAATCTGATGGGCCTGACTTTTCATGGTGTGGTGATGCTTCACTGTTTTTAAAAGATAATTCAAGGGACTTCCCTGGTGGCACAGTGGTTAAGAATCCGCCTGCCAATGCAGGGGACACGGGTTTGATCCTTGGTCCGGGAAGATCCCACATGCCGTGGAGCAACTAAGCCCGTGAGCCACAACTACTGAGCCCGCGTGCTGCAACTTCTGAAGCCCACGCACCTAGAGTCCGTGCTCCACAACAAGAGAAGCCACCGCAATGAGAAGCCCGCGCACCGCAACGAAGAGTAACCCCTGCTCGCTGCAACTAGAGAAAGCCCGTGTGCAGCAACCAAGACCCAAAGCAGCCCAAAAATTAATAATAATAATTTAAAATTTTTTTAATTAAAAAAAAGGTAATTCAAGAAAATTTATTGAAATAAAAGGAGACTCTAATTTCTATACTGCAAGGACACACTAGGTACCAGGGGAAGTTGACGCGTGTGCTGGGTTAACATTGGGTCACAGCCCAGTAAAGTCACTGACTTTCAATGGAAACAAAAGGATCCGTAGGCATCCAGGCAAAAGCAATCAAGTCGCTTTAGAGGGAGAACAACTGGGCCGGCTTCTAACTTTTCCACAGCAACATTCAGTCCAGAACACAGGAGAGCTGGAAGAGAGAAGGGGACCCAAGGATCTTATGTGCAGCCAAGATGTCCTTCACGTTGACAGGCCACAGACTAAAGGTTTTAAATCTGCCAAGAACTCAGGAAATGTTCCCATGAGCCATTCGTGAGAAACTACTAGAAACTCAACCCCCATTGACCACGAGACGCTTGGGAAAGCTTGGCACCAACGCTGGTTGAGCGTCGTGCATATTTAACTACAGAGTAAAACAAACAGGATAAGCGTGCTGGAACAGAATGTAAATATTACACGTATAAGATGACACATAAATATTAATGTGTAAGATTCACCTAAGGGAACAGAGAGTGAGGGAGAGAAGGTAGAGAGGAGGAATAAGCTCTCAGATTGTCACGTTTGTAGCATTGGGACTGTCAGTGGATCGAAGAATATGATTTAAAGCTGAAAAATTGAGGCAAACTATTTTTAACAGCATTGAAGTAAAAACTGGAAAGAAGGAGTAAACAGTCGCTATTTGAGATGCTGTAGAAAACCCAGGAGAATCTCAATGGAAAAACTGCTGCAGACAATAAGAGAATCAGCGTGGCGGCGGGTGTGATATTAACTTACAAACGTCAGTAGTCTTTAGAGAAACGCATAGCAACCTGTTAGAAGCTTTCTAGACAACTGCATTTGCGATTGCAACAGAAGGATGAAATGCCAAGGAATAAACGTGATAATCAATACCTATTTGAGGAAAAGTTTGAAACTCCTGAAGACAAAGAAAGAACAGAAGCACCTTGTGGTTTTGGAGAGGAAATTTTAATATTATTAGGCTGTCATTATGTCCTAAGTTAATTTATAATTTTAACATCATCCCAGGAATCATACCAACTGATTCCCTCATTCTCAGAACTACCAAAGATGGTTTCTAAATTTCACATGAAAAAATAAACAAGAAGAACCGAAGAAGCTCAGAACAGGAAAAAACAGGGACGGGATTCTAATGCTATCAGATTACTGTAAAGCCTTGATAACTAAAAGTGAGGTGGTAGCTCATGAATAGATGGGAAGATTTAAGGAACGGAATAGAAGGCCGTGTGTGTGTGTGTGTGTGTGTGTGTGTGTGTGTTTGA